>NW_027362839.1:4133161-5510882 GCF_046119375.1 Phyllobates terribilis
ATTACTAAAAAACAAAAAAAAACACCTTGTAATATATCTGATCAGAGAAATCTGCTTACTTCTCCACTCCCCTTACCTCCTGAACTTGTCATAAAAAAACCCCAAAACTCAAATCTAACTTGCTGGGAGAAGACGGACAGCAGGCTCACTGTGGTGTCGTGACGCTGCCCATTATAATCTATGGAGAGTGGAAGGAGGAGTGAGACGCAGACTGAGGAAAATGAGGACTGAGCTTCCTCTTAAGTGCTTTACCTTACATAAGAGCTGGATGCACAGCTACACAGCTCCGTACTGCTGTATAATGTTCTTCTCTCTACTTCCCCATTACCCTGTATTTTATAAGCCCTTGAGGGCAGGGTCCTCTTCTCTGTACCAGTCTATTTGTTATATGTATATAAACCTGTTCACATGTCCAGCACCCACGAATTAATGGTGCTTTAGAAATAAATAATAATAATGTCCTCCATGCTTCTGCTTTGTCATCTGTGTGCTAACTAAGGAATAAAGAGCAGGAATCCATCTGTAGCTGCCAGGATTCTCCTCCCACCAGCTCAGCATCTGTTGAAAATTAAGAAATAAAGCCTGCAGAGGGGAAAACTGGTGAAAATGCAGGAAAACAAGTCCTATAATGGCCAGAAAGTGTCATTCCTTATGCACAAACACAAGACTGGTTATTCGGAAACATTACTTGAAAGCACAACTAAAAAAAAAAACTAAAAAAAAAGTGAAGTTAAGTATTGCACCACCTGGTGTTCAAAGTGTGTATCAAATTGCATGTCCATCTAATAAGCTGAATGTTAATGGACCTATGTCCCCCCATCCTGTCCTCTGCACAGTTATCCTCTGTTCACTGTAAAGGACCAATGGGAATAGTTTCCTGTGCACGGACACAGAGATCTGGCTGTGGAGACTGAGCATGTGTGTCCTCTAGCACTTTTTTTATACTTATGCTATAAAATCCTATTCTACTGGAAAGTGAAAGCGGTATCCCAACAAGAGACGCAGTCTATAGATTTGTCATGTATGACACTTTATGGGATATTCCTATCAAAGGAAACCTGTGATGTCTTCCAAGTCTCCCAAACTGCTATTATCCTTCATTATGATGCAGGAACCAAAAGTTGATTGCTACCTGCAGTAAAAACATTTCTTACATCGCTGCTAGCAGTATGCAAATTGGCTGGAACTAGTCCAGAGGGGGGGGTCTATTGGCTGGGACTAGTCTGGAGGGGGGGGGCAGCGGCATCTATTGTCTGGGACTAGTCCAGAGGGGGAAGTGGGGATGCGCAATCTATTGGCCGCCAATACTAGTCCAGAGGGGGGTGGGCATCTATTGGCCGGGACTAGCCCGGCCTCATGTGCTATAATCATGCCCCCTCTTTGTGACTGAAGAAGAGTTCAATGTCCCTGTCATAGCTTTAGTGTAAGACGTCACTTGCTTCCCAAAATCTCCTGCACCGAGGCTGTGATGGGGACAATAAAGAAACATCCAATTCTAGTCACCTGAGCGCTGCTGCCAATCACAGGCTTTAGCAGTCTTGGGTCCTCCAAACGGAGCAGGCAGCACCGACCTCAGAGCGAACTGCGTTGGATTTATTTTTTAAATATATATTTTTTAGGAGCATCCATGCCTTACAAGAAATTCTCAAATCTGCTGAGATATTTTTCCTTTCTAAACACAAATTCTGTACTGAGCTTTATTGCAGATTTTGATGGTGAATCCTCAATAATTACGCCCCATGTAAACATATTGTAGCCTTACAATAGTGAGAGCATTAAAAGGCGTTGGAGCGAGTAACTGTTCTTCTTGTGCTTATTGCCCTTAAGATCATTCAATACAGAATAGAATATTAAGTCTTTACAGCAGACGGCGACTCGGGGCTAGAACCCTGGATCAAACCTAATTATGTTATTACTAGTTATATATTTAATATTACACTACTTATTGTACTACTGCAGTTATTAATTAATTTGTTTTTATTTTTATAAATGTGACTATTTGATATCGTTACTATTATTAACATCCTGCTATCTTATTACAGTATTATTCTTCTTTCCTATCACTACTAATACTACCCTATGCCTACATTGTTGATCCAGAAGAAGGCAAAAACCCCAGGACACCTTCAGCCAATTTGTGTCACAGGGGAAAAATTACTTCTTGACCCCGAGAAAAGGCGATCAGTCCTGGAACCCTGGATCAAACCTAATTATGATACTAATTATGTAATTACTATTATGGTATTAAATGTACTTCTATAGGTGTAACATTTTGTCTAATTTTACTGTAACCCTCAATGTTATGTGTATCGAGGAAATCGTCCAGCCCTTTTTGGAAAGCTGTTATAGTGTCTGCCATCACTACCTCTTGTGGTAGGGAGTTCCACAGTCCCACTGCTCTGACTGTAAAGAACCCTTTCCTGTTTAGGTGCCTTAAAAAATGGGAATATTCAAAATACACTTTTAACCCACTTCATTCTGTTGTTATTTACAGATGTAAGAAAAATGTAAGAGGTTTTAGTTGCATTAAAAAGCTTTGCAGGTTTTTTTGCTTTGTTTAACTATATAGATGTTCCATGAGAAGGCTCAATGGCTTCTGGAATGGGTACCCCTGGCATGGACTGGAATGACATTGGCATGGGTGTCTTCACAGGACTTTGATGAAATAGTCCTCCATTCTTACCCCCAGCTCATAGGTGGATCTGCCGGCTCTGCCATCCTCAGGGTCTTAACAAAATGTACTTTTTAGGACTGCGACTCTCATTTTACACTTACATCTGGAGGATGTGCAAGTCCACTAGCTGTAAGCTCTTGTGTTCTCCATAGGCCAAATTTTCCCTATTTAAAAAAAAAAAAAAAAAAAAATCCGGCCTCCTGCCACCCCTTAATAGCCGGCCATCTCTCACCTTTTTCCCCACTCCTATGACAACACTGTCATAAGTATGAGGAAATCCAACTGCCGGTAATGGTAGATTTATCATAGGCAAGTGCAAGATGTTGTTAAAAAAAAAAAATCCGGCCTCCTGCCACCCCTTAATAGCCGGCCATCACGCACCTCAGTATTTCATCATTGCCCAAGACAGCACCAAAAATTGGAGCTAAAATGAGCAGGAGGAAATCCTATTACCGGTCAGTGAAAAATGTTTGGCACATGCCTATGATTGGAATAAAGCGCAGATATTATGGCGCTTATTCTTACCGCCAGCCCATAGGTGGATCTGCTGGCTCCGTCATTCTCTGTGTCTTCATTCGGGGTCCCTCGACGTCTCCATGGTCACCTTCATTCTTGCAGCGTTTGTTCCAGTGATGTCCAGTCTTCTGATTTTCAGTCTTCCGGAGGCTCAGGTGGGCCGCTCGCTCTGATGACTATAGAGCTGGGGTCTGCTCAAGGGTTTCCAAGTTGACAAATGAAAATCCCTCAAACAATGCCTGGTCCTTTGTTGATATAGGTGCTGTGGCCTCTGCTGCTTCTAGTTTCTCCAGATGGAATGGTTTATGACGACAGGGAGGCTCAGATGGCTAAAAAGGAAAAAAGGAATTATAACATTAAAATTATGACTTTATATCAGAGTCTCCGTTAAAAACAAGTTGTGTTGATTGAAAACTAGTAAAAGAATAGACACAAAGATTTTAATACTAAGAAACCATATCTGCTCATATACTTACTACAGGGACGTATGGTGGAGGCAGTTTCAGGGCTTCCACAGAGACCCAGTCGATACGCTGAAAAAACCTGTGCTTTCTGATGTTACCGTTGGCTCCTAAGCGACTGGCAGGATCTTTCTGAAGGAGCTAATAAAGATAAAACCAAAATCCATGAATGTAAACTGGAGAGAAAATGATGACTACTATGCAGAGATGAGCAAATCCACTTGATGCAAACTGAATTTGTGTTGAATTTTTGTGAATCTGCTGAACCCGGTGAATTTCAACAATTTGTGATTTGCTTCTTGGGAATCACCTGAAATAATTGCAGCCAATTTTCATACAGTATTACTAAAAATTACATCAGTCAGAGAAGACTTATAGGACCTCTGATGTAAGCTGTCCAGGCTTCACCATAATGCTTTAAGGCAGGGGTCTCAAATTCGGCTGGGTATATGGGCCGCACATGGAAAAAATTTGAATTTGGGGGGCCGCATTCTTTGTTCAATGTGACATTTTTAGTGATACCATTTTTTTTTGTATACACCTTTTGAACATTTTTGCCGTGTTTATTTTTTTATGGCTTGGGTCGTTATGGATGTGGCGATAATAAACGTGCACTTTTTTGTGTTTACTTTAGTTTACATATAAAACAGCATTTTTAGTGCCCAATATTTTTTCATGCTTTATTTTATTTTTTATTTTTTTTACAATTTTATTTCCCCCAATTGGCCACATACAGTAATATTGTCTTACAATTAGCATCATATAGTAATAATGGAAAACATCTTGTAGTAATGTTCCCCATCCAAGTCCCCATCTTGTACTAATGTGCCCCATCCAGGTCCCCATCCTGTGGCTATGTGCCCCATCCAGGTCCCCATCCTGTGGCAACGTTCCCCATCCTGGCGCCCATCTTGTACTAATGTGCCTCATCCAGGTCCCCATCTTGGGGCTATGTGCCCCATCCAGGTCCCCTCTTGTGGCTATGTGCCCCATCCCGGTCCCCATGTTGTGGCTCTGTGCCCCCTGTGCTGTTCTTCACACACATAAAATAGAAAAAAAAAAAGATGATTCTCACCTGTCCTCCGTTCCCTCGGCGGCCTTCCTGCAGATGTGGCCCGCAGGCACCACAGAGTCAGACCCCTTGACGATCCCGACCTGGTCCAGGAGGAGCCGCCGACAGCAGCGCTGCATTGCCGCACAGAGACTGTCTCCCAGCACAGCATTTTCAATGTCAGCCGCCGGCCAATCAGAGGCCAGCAGCTGACATCTGCATATGGCAATGACGTCATACTCGCTGCGCCGACACGCAGATATCAGCTGCTGGCCTCTGATTGGCCAGCGGCTGGCATTGGAAATGCAGTGCTGGGAAACAGTCTCTGTGTGGCAATTCAGCGCTGCTGTCGGCGGCTCCTCCTGGACCAGGTCGGGATCATCAAGGGGTCTGTGCCTGCGGGCCGCATAAAGCAGCCTCAGGGGCCGCATGCGGCCCGCGGGCCGCGTGTTTGAGACCCCTGCTTTAAGGTGTCACATCACATGTTATAGCACAATCAGGAGGGACTATCATAGCCTGTATGAAAACCAAAGCAATGAATGTAGGAGTCATTTTGTGGTGAATCTGGATAGGGAGAGCACATCACAGCTTAGCAGTAGAGATTGAGAGAGAAAGACATAAAACAGTAAAAGACTGCACAGATAGTATGTGACAGCACAGCAGTAAAGAACGGTTACCACAAGTTTACCCATTTATGTTGAGTACTTGCGATTTTAACATTTTTGGGAAAAAATTGGAACAAGCTGGTTAATTTGAATTTCAAAAGGTTTGCTCATCTCTACAACTATAACATTGTATACATCATAGTACTAATGACTGTTAAGACAACTGACCTGTTTAATGATGTTCCTGATGCCGGAGGATTTATCGTTGAGTGTCTGATGGTAGGCACACTCATCGGTAACCATTTCTTTTAAGATGACACCAAAAGAATACCAGTCTACTCCGGCGTTATACTCCTTCCCAGCCAAAATCTACATAAAGAAGAAGAAAATAGATAAAGAGTTGGTCAAAAAGTTCCATATCTTCAGTGTAACAAAGTTCTCAGCATAATAATTGTAAGACTATGTAATATAGTGAGAGTGGATGATTCCTCTGGTTGTGGCATCACTTGAATATTATGATTACTACACTAATGACTGAAAGGAGCCATGCTGCTCTTCTGAGCTCCAGAACCTTTGTTGGCTGACTTGTAACTCTTTGGGTCTCTAATGCTGGCAAAACATATAGCATGATCATGTATTGTGGCCGGACTCACAGATTCCGGAGAGATCATCTAATGTGTATGGAGACATCCCAATTCAGCTCAAACACTGGATGCTGAATTTCAGTGCCCGATCCTTTGTGTCTGGCATGGTCATACTCCCCCCTCCCATTCAGAACGCATGTACACTCAGCTGAGCCAAGCTGCCTATCTAATGTGTATGGCATGCCAGATGTCAATGTCAGAATGTCCCATTTACTGTAATGGACATTTGTTGGATTATGTGTGTGATCCAGGCAGACATACAATTATAGTATGAAAAAAAGAGAAAATCCTTGTTCTTCTCACCTCAGGAGCCATGTAACCGGCAGTTCCAGCGTATCCAGTGGCTGTTCGGTCTCCATGCATGTTGTCAATTGAGAGACCGAAATCTGTGATCTTAATATGGCCCGTTTCAGCCACCAAGATGTTCTCGGGCTTGAGGTCTCTGTGGATGACGCCCTTTGAGTGGAGATGTTGGATTCCACAGACGAGTTCAGCGGCATAGAATCTGACAGAGAGACAAGAAATTAGTGACTGTCTACAGAAATACAAGAAATCCTGCCCTATCCATAGTGTAATAAAGTGGCCGGTCAGGATTCTGTCCAGGTTCTGATGACTAATATATTGCTTTAGTCTAATCCATATTGGCATCAAAGAGCAATCAATACTGATGACAGAACTGCTGTTTATATATACTGTATATTTCTATTCGTGTATAATTACATAAAAATAAAACTTTACCTTGCACTGGGGATGTCAAGCTGCCCCTTCATCAGTAAGTAGCTGTAAAAGTCCCCGCAGCTCACGTATTCCAGACCAAGGAGCAAATGCAGCTGTTGTACAGAGCAGAGATATAGGTGAATTGCCAGATTATTACAGTACCTACACATCTACTACAGAATAGGACAGAATAACTATAGGCTACATGGTAAATGCCTGTCTGATTGTCCAGATACAAACATAGAGACATAACTATAGTAGGTACATGTGTTGCAGTCGCACTTAGCCCTGGAGCCTATGGGGCCAAAATATCCTTTTGGCCCATAAGAGAACACCAGTACTATTAAAGATCTGTAATGGTTGGGGGCCATGTTGGAAATTTTTCATTGGGGCTGTAATGCAGCGGCTTGCGGCATTACTGTAATGGTCCAGGGTGTGTTTTGGCCGACCATGTACCTCCCGAGGTGACTGATCACATGACTGTGACATCGCACAGGTCCTGTGCATACAGAAGGTCTGATCACATGACTGTGACATCAGCACAGGTCCTGTGTGTGCACTAGAGGATATATAAACCCTGGTAGATTTGAGACAGGTGTGAAAGGCGTGAGGCCTGTTCCCGTGTGTGGGACACCGTTAGCCTGGAGAGGCTTAGTGAGGCCTAGTGAAGCCTGAAAGGCAGAGGCTGGATCCTTACGTGTAAGTGATACCAGTAGCCTCGGAGGGCCAGAGGCTTGGAAGGCAAGAGTCCTGGAAGGCAGAGGCTGGATGTTAGGTGAGAAAACATACCAGTAGCCTTTGAAGGAACGAGGGCTGGAGACCCCCATCTGGGCAGCTGTAAAGCCACAGTGGTGGCAGAACAAATCTGACTGAAGCAGCTAAAACCCGGCAAAGGTAAAGCACTGCATTATATGGACGTTGATATAAGTGACTTTGCTGATGGCTGTAACTGGAGCCAAGTGGGCCTGTCTGCCACTTGAAAGGCTCCTGGACATTATATGTGTATGTCGGCGAGCCACTGAGTTGGACTCGGTGATAAGCAGTAGTGAAGTGTAATAAACTGCTGGATTGTGAAATACTGGAAAACGTGGCTGGTGTGCTTTAATTGACCCGATGCAGCGAGTGTCCCCCAGCATGATGACTAGCGCTGCCTTACAGGGCCTATAAACTTCAAGCAACACCACTATACACCTATACACATACAGTATATACTCACACACATGCACATGTACTGTATGTACACACCAATGTGTAAGTGTGTCTATATACAGGGTCGGACTGGGGCACCGGGACACCGGAGAATTCTCCGGTGGGCCCGGGTCCTCAGCGGGCCCCCGAGCAGGACACACGGGTGCCCCTGGTTAACATGGCCGCCGGTGCTCCGCACTACAAGGGCCTGGAGGGTCAGGGGGACCCTTGCAGTGCGGCTGATGAAGGCAATCTGGCCTGCTTCTCGGTCCCATGGGCAGATTGCCCTCATCCTGTGCGGGAGGCAAGGAGCGATCCCTCCAGCTCCACTGCCGACAGGAGGAAAATGGCAGCATAGCTGCAGGGATCCGTCCTCACCTCTGCTTTCTGCCCGGCGTTTGCTCCCTCACACAGTCTCACGCTGCTTGATGACGTCATCATGCAGCATGGGCCTGTGTCAGGGAGAAAGATGCCGGGCAGGAAGCAGAGGACAGTGCTGCGGGGGAGCGCGCTGAGAGATAAGTTTTGAGGTTTTTTGAGGGAGAGCAATGGTGATTGAGGAGGTGGGGGGAGATATGACATGGTGGGGGATATATGGCATGGCAATGGGGGAGGTGGGGGGAGATATGCATGGCATGGTGATGGAGGAGGTAGGGGGAGATATGACATGGCATTAGTGATAGAGGAGGTGGGGGACATATGGCAATGATGGTGGAGCAGGTGGGGGGAGAAATGGCAATGATGATGGAGTAGGTGGGGGGAGATATGGCAATGATGACGGCACAGGTTGGGGGAGATATGGCAATGATGACAGAGCAGGTGGGGGAGATATGGCAATGATGACAGAGCAGGTGGGGGAGATATGGCAATGATGACGGAGCAGGTGGGGGGAGATATGGCAATGATCATGGAGGTGGTGGGGGGAGATATGGCAATGATGGAGAAGGTTGGGCAGATATGACAATGTTGGAGAAGGTGGGGGAGAGCAATGATTGGGATGGGGAAGAGCAATTATGGAGGTAGGAGAGAAATGATGGGGAATTATTTGGACGCTATTTGCTGTTAATATCTGGTCTGGTCATGGCATGGTGGTATTTCTCCCTTGTATGTAGTAATATTCGGTCACTATGGGGTGGTAATATCTGGTCTGGTCAAGGTGTGGTGATATTTCTACCTTGTATGTAGTATTATTCGGTCACTATGTGGTGGTAATATGTGGTCTGGTCATGGTTTAGTGGTATTTCTCCCTTGTATGTGGTATTATTCGGTCACTATGTGGTGGTAATATGTGGTCTGGTCATGGTGTGGTGGTATTTCTCCCTTGTATGTAGTATTATTCGGTCTCTATGTGGTGGTAATATGTAGTCCAGTCATGGTGTGGCAGTATTTCTCCCTTGTATGTGGTACTGTTTGTGTTGGTACAGTGGATTGTGTTGTGTATGGCAGTCATCTGTTCTCTCTGATATTAATTAGGAGAAGATTCTTTGTTTCCATTAGTGATTAATTAAATACTTGGAACAAGATGCACTTACAGGGGTTCTCCGATGAAAACAAGTAATCACCTCTCCACAGGATAAGTGATAAGTTATTGATTAGTGGGGGTCTGAATGCTGGGACCTGCACCGATTGGTAGAATGTGGAGCTTTTCTCCCCATTAGACTGGAGCTCATGTGCGACTTGACCACTGATCCATTCATTCCCTCAGTGGCTGTTTTTGTTTTTTTTCTGGAAACCCCAAAGAGAATGAAGGGAGCTGCAGTCAGACGTCCCACCTGCCGCTGCATTTTAAAATGGGGATAAGTATCCTGACAGGGATAAAACTTCCCCATTCTTCTGATCGGTGCGGTTTCCAATGTTCGGACCCAAACGATCAGTCAGTTATCACCTATCCCGTGGAGCCCTTGGATCGGTGATAACTTGTTTTAACCAAAGAACATTGTACATCCTAGTTATAGCATGTGCACAGTAGATGTGCAGGAGCCGCCTGTGATTTACAGCAGACGCTCCACTATAACGGGGATATCGGCTATCAGGTATTTACATATAGCTGTAGGGTGGGCCCTGAGGATCAATTCCTCCTGTGGGCTCCAGACACCCCAGTCCGACACTATCTATATATATATATATGTATACGAGAGTTGCCATTAAAATGGTATTGGTTGTATATCTCATACTTATGTTCAAAGATATATTGACCTCTAGAACCATGCCACTACTACAAGCCCAACAGGCACATGCTCACTGGGCTGCAGCCCTCACCTACATTGTGGGCCATCGGCCGTGGTTTTGCAGCTGTTGGCCTTTTAATATTTTTTCATGTCCATGTCGTGTGTACCCGCCCATGCGCGCCCATGCACGACGCACACGCACAGCGTTCAGTACACCGCAGTGGCGTACTCTTTGCCAGGCCTAGTGCCAGATAGTGTTATCAGGATGTTCTTGGTAGGAGGGGCTACCGCTCTCTGCGCGCCGGCTCCTTACTTTCCTGCAGGCTCATCTTCAAGCTCTGGGAGGGCTGCATGCTACACTGATTCATCTCCAGGTTATGGATGAGTTAACAAGCTGAGGCCATGTAATGTATGTACATCAGCCCTAGTGTATCCTACTGTATATGATGTGTATACATCAGCCCCAGTGTATCCTATGTGATGTACATACTGTACATCAGCACCTGTATATCCTATACGATGTATATACATCAGCCCCAGTGTATCCTATACGATGTATATACATCAGCCCCAGTGTATCCTATATGATGTATATACTCTACATTAGCACCCGTATATCCTTTAAGATGTACTATATATACATCAGCCCTAGTGTATTCTATATGATGTGTATACATCAGCCCCAGTGTATCCTATGTGATGTACATACTGTACATCAGCACCTGTATATCCTATATGATGTATATACATCAGCCCCAGTGTATCCTATACGATGTATATACTGTACATTAGCTCCAGTATCTCTTATATGATATATATACATCAGCCCTAGTGTATCCTATACGATGTATATACATCAGCCCCAGTGTATCCTATATGGTGTATATACTCTACATTAGCACCCGTATATCCTTTAAGATGTACTATATATACATCAGCCCTGTGTATCCTATATGATATATATACATCAGCCCTAGTGTATCCTATATGATGTATATACTCTACATTAGCACCCGTATATCCTTTAAGATGTACTATATATACATCAGCCCTGTGTATCCTATATGATATATATACATCAGCATGTCACAAGGAGGTTTTCTCTAACATCATAAACTGTGATGGCGGCGTCCAAGTCTGTGGATTCCACAGATTCATATACTGCTCCTTGTAACTCCATTGATAGCTATGGTCAGTGCAGGGTGACTAGCGCATCGACTCTTAGAGCTGCAGCTCCTTGGCAGGTGAGCAAAAGTTAGTCTTTGCTGGGCTGAGGTTGTTGACTGCCTTTGATCACATGCTAGAGGAGAACCAGTCGTGTCTGCTGTTTCTCCATTTAAGCCGGCTGTGCTTTGCTGGCAATGCCAGTATCGTTTTTCTCTATCCTGTTCTGGAAAGGTGAACACATACTGGTTTAGTGGTTATTGCTAAAGTTGTTGCAAGCGTTGTTTGGTAACCCTTTCCTTTTTCCCTAGGTGTCTTTATATTACTTTGTTGCCTCTCGGGTTTTAGACTTTATATTCCTTTGTGTATTTCCCTGAGAGCGTGTTGTGTGACTGTGCTGTACTTGTTTTGTATTCCCCCCATACACTGTACAAACTAGTGCTGCTTAGGAGCATAGTAAGGAACGAGGCTCGGGCATCTCCACATTCAGGAGTAATCCTGGGATCAGAAATAGCTAGGGACCCCGAGCCTGAGGGTCAGAATAGGAGCACACTTGCTATCCCACAGTCACACCATGACACAGCCCCAGTGTATTCTATATGATGTATATATATCGGCCCCAGCGTACCCTATATGATCTATGTACTTCGCTCCCAAGGTATCCTATATGATGCATATACACTGGCACAAGCGTATCCTATATGATGTATATACATAGTCTCCAGCATATCCTATGTAATGTATGTACATCATCACCAGTGTATCCTACATGACGTATATACATCAGCCCCAGTGTATCTTATATTATGTATACTGATCAGCCCCAGCATCCTATATGATGTACAGGTGCATCTCACTAAATTAGAATATCATCAAAAGTTAATTTATTTCAGTTCTTCAATGCAAAAAGTGAAACTCATATATTATATAGAGTCATTACACACAGAGTGATCTATTTCAAGTGTTTATTTCTGTTAATGTTGATGATTATAGCTTACAGCCAATGAACAAAAGTCATTATCTCAGTAAATTAGAATACTTTACAGCAACAACAGCTTGAAAAATGTTTTTAAAATCCGAAATGTTGGCCTACTGAAATGTATGTTCATTAAATGCACTCAATACTTGGTCGGGGCTCCTTTTGCATCAATTACTGCATCAATGCGGCAATGTGGCATGGAGGCGATCAGCCTGTGGCCCTGCTGAGGTGTTATGGAAGCCCAGGTTGCTTTGATAGCAGCCATCAGCTCGTCTGCATTGTTGGGTCTGGTGTCTCTCATCTTCCTCTTGACAATACCCGATAGATTCTCTGGCCAATCAAGCTCAGTGATACTGTTGTTTTTAAACCAGGTATTGGTATTTTTGGCAGTGTGGACAGGTGCCAAGTAGGGTTGAGCGAGTATGTTCTGACCGAGTATGCTCGGGCCGAGCTCCGAGTATTTACAGCTGCTCGGTGATGAGGTTAAATCGCTCCCGTGTGCATGATTTGCAACTGTTTGACTGCTTTATTACATGTGAGGAATGTGTAAGAAATAGACATTCCTCACATGTAATAAAGCTGTCAAACAGTTGCAAATCATGCACACAGGAGCAATTTAACCTTATCACCGAGCAGCTGTAAATACTCGGAGCTCGGCCCGAGCATAGTCGGCGAAAGGGTTAATAGAACATACTCGCTCAACACTAGTGTCAAGTCCTGCTGGAGAATGAAATTTCCATCTCCAAAAAGCCTGTCGGCAGAGGGAAGCATGAAGTGCTCTAAAATTTCCTGGTAGACGGCTGTGCTGACTTTGGTCTTGATAAAACACAGTGGACCTACACCAGCAGATGACATGGCTCCCCAAACCATCACCGATTGTGGAGACTTCACACTAGACCTCAAGCAGCTTGGATTGTGGCCTCTCCACTCTTCCTCCAGACTCTGGGACCTTGATTTCCAAATGAAAATTGGAACTCTGGGACCTTGTGGAGTGTGTCAATGACTGCCTTCTGGACATCTGTCATGTCAGCAGTCTTCCCTATGATTGTGGAGCCTTCTGAAACAGACTAAGGGACCTTTTAAATGCTTAGGAAGCCTTTGCAGGTGTTTTTTTGTTAATTATTTTAATTCACTGAGATAATGGCTTTTGTGTTTTCATTGGCTGTAAGCCATAATCATCAACATTAACAGAAATAAACACGTGAAATAGATCACTCTGTTTGTAATGACTCTATATAATATACTAGATGGTGGCCCGATTCTAACGCATCGGGTATTCTAGAATATGTCTCCCGACGGTGGCGTACTTATTTTAAATCTGCCGCCAACTGGCCGGAGACCGTGTTTAAATTTGGCGCCACAATCGCAGATTGGTCGCCGCGGGCGGCCGCGAGCAATCAGCAGAGCGGTGTTTAAATTTGGCGCTGAAATAGCTGATTGGTCGCGGCCGGTGGCTGCGACCAATCAGCGAACCGTGTTAGTGAGGACCGGGGAGCATCCACCTGCCTTATAATGCCCCATGCAGGTTGTCACTTCCCCCTCCCCCATATAATGCCCCATGCAGGATGTCACATCGCCCCCTCCCTTATAATGCCCCATGCAGGATGTCACCCCCCCTCCCTTATAATGCCCCATGCAGGATGTCACTCCCCCCCATATAATACCCCATGCAGGATGTCACATCCCCCCCTCCTTTATAATGCCCCATGCAGGATGTCACATCCCCCCTCCCTTATAATGCCCCAAGAAGGATGTCACATCCCCCCCATATAATGGCCCATGCAGGATAATGCCCCATGCAGGATGTCACATCCCCCCTCCCTTATAATACCCCTTGCAGGATGTCACATCCCCCTGTATAATGCCCCATTCAGGAAGTCACATCCCTCCTATAGAATGCCCCATGCAGGAAGTCACATCCACCCTATATAATACCCCATGCAGGAAGTCACATCCCCCCTATATAATGCCCCATGGAGGAAGTCACATCCCCTCCATAGTGCCCCATGCAGGATGTCACATTCCCCCCTCCCTTATAATGCCCCATGCAGGATGTCACTCCCCCCCCACCATATAAATGCCCCATGCAGGATGTCACCACCCCCCTTATAATGCCCCATGGAGGAAGTCTCATCCCCCCTCCCTTAAATGCACCATGCAGGAAGTGACATCCCCCCTATATAATGCCCCATGGAGGAAGTCACAACCCCCCCTCCCTTATAATGCCCCATGCAGGAAGTCACATCCCCCCTATATAATACCCCATGCAGGATGTCACATCCCCCCCATAGTGGCCCATGCAGGATGTCACACCCCCCCTCGCTTATAAGGCCCCTCCACGATGTCACACACCCCCACCCCACCATTTAATGCCCTATGCCCCCATACAATAAAAAAAAATCCAATACTCACCTCAATTCTCAGCTGCTGCTCCGGACTCCAGCGTAGCCGGCATCTTCCCGCTGCGCTCTGTGACCGCTCAGGAGAGAGTGCAGTGTAAAGACGTCACCGAGCCCTCTGACCTGAGACGTCACAGAACGGCAGTGGAAGACACAGGAGCTGCTGCGGAGGCACAGGGAGGGGTAAGTATGGCGCCGGGTGCTGGTGCCCTGAGCAAGCGGGGGGAGGGGAGGGGGGGAGAGGGGAGAGGAGGGGGGAGGGGAGAGGGGAGGAGAGGAGAGGGGAGAGGGGAGGAGAGGAGAGGGGAGGGGGGGTGTCACACTTGCCGTCGGGAGATAAGCGGCCGTAGTCGCTGATCTCCTGACGGTAGCTGCATGGAGGTCAGCGGCGCCTCCGGTCAGGGGACTTATGCTGCGAGCAGCCGGCTGCATCTCCCGGCTGCATCGCCGCTGACCTCCGTGCGGCAGATGAGCCGCTAACGGCCGCCATCTTTTTCTGAAATGCCGCGTTGCTGATTGGCCGCGCCAGACCAATCAGCGACGCGGGATTTCCTGAACAGAAGGACAGGCAGACAGACGGACGGGATCAGACAATTATATTAATGACTCTATATAATATATGAGTTTCACTTTTTGTATTGAAGAACTGAAATAAATTAACTTCTTGATGATATTATAATTTAGTGAGATGCCCCTATATATACATCGGCCCCAGTGTATCCCATGTGATGTGTATACATCGTCCCCAACGTATCCTATGTGATGTATATACATTGTCCCCAACGTATCCTATATGATGTATATACACAGGGTTGGATTAAGAGTAGCCAGGGCCCCGGGCAGTTTAAAAGGTGTGCCCCCCCCCGCAGGTACCGGATGTATCACGTGAGTGACATGTCACATGATCCCCTTTGATAGATCATGTGATTGGACATGTGATCAACACACAGATGTTCTGATCACATCTATAGACAGAGAATGAGGAAAAAAAATTTCCATAACATAGCACTATATATAGTAGATCAGGGTGGCAGATTATTTTCCGGAGGGGCCACATGAGAGATCGTGACTGTTATGGAGGCCAATCCAATAGGCTGAAATTAATTCTGCTCCATATTAATATTAACAAAATAATTAAAAAAAATTATATTAATTGTATGACTTAATATTGAGCAGAATTAAGTATGCTGACATCCCTCTATATACAGTATGAGCCCCCGCATAGCTCCCTAGATACAGTATGAGCGCCCGCATAGCTCCCTAGATACAGTATGAGCCCCCGCATAGCCCCTCTATATACAGTATGAGCCCCCACATAGCCTCCTATATACAGTATGAGCCCCGCATAGCTCCCTAGATACAGTATGAGCCCCTGCAGAGCCCTGTACATATAGTATGAGCCCCCACACAGCCCCCTACATACAGTATGAGCCCCCACATAGCCCTGTACATACAGTATGAGCCCACACACTGCCACCTACATACAGTATGAGCCCCTACATAGTTATTTAGATACAAAATGAGTCTGCACATAGCCCCTATATACAGTATGAGCCCGCACATAGCTCCTTATATACAATATGAGCCTGCACATAGCTCCCTATATACAGTGTGAGCCCACACATAGCTCCTTATATACAATATGAGCCCGCACATAGCTCCCTATATACAGTATGAGCCCGCACATAGCTCCCTATATACAGTATGAGCCTGCACATAGCGGTCTAGATACAGTATGAGCCCCCGCAGAGCCCTGTACATATAGTATGAGCCCCCACACCCCCCCCTACATACAGTATGAGCCCCCGCATAGCCCTGTACATATAGTATGAGCCCACACACTGCCACCTACATACAGTATGAGCCCCTACATAGTTACTTAGATACAATATGAGTCTGCACA
The DNA here is from genome assembly GCF_046119375.1 of Phyllobates terribilis. Classification (NCBI taxonomy): domain Eukaryota; kingdom Metazoa; phylum Chordata; class Amphibia; order Anura; family Dendrobatidae; genus Phyllobates; species Phyllobates terribilis. Next base: position 4,149,631 of record NW_027362839.1, read on the forward strand.
TAGCCCCTATATACAGTATGAGCCCGCACATAGCTCCCTATATACAGTATGAGCTCGCACATAGCTCCCTATATACAGTATGAGCCCGCACATAGCTTCCTATATACAGTATGAGCCCGCACATAGCTCCCTATATACAGTATGAGCCCGCACATAGCTTCCTATATACAATATGAGCCCGCACATAGCTCCCTATATACAGTATGAGCCCGCACATAGCTCCCTATATACAGTATGAGCCCGCACATAGCTCCCTTCTCTGATCGACTGTCGGTTCCACAGCAAGCTCAGAGAATGGTCGATTCCCACTCTGGGGGCGGCAAATTGCAGCTGCCTGGGAGACACCTCTGACCACCGCATGAGGTGGCCCGAAGGCACCCCCCTGACGGCTGTACCCAGGTCACATGCCCCTCCTCTTCCCCTAGGTACGGCCCTGTAGAGTCTATATGAGAATACATGACTATCTATAATATAATCAGGGATGTGTCCGTCAGTCCGAAGCCTCTATAGACTGTGCACGCAATGCGCCTGTACAGTCTGGCCGGAGACAGAAGAACACATCAGATGTTACAGGTGACAGGGAGGAGGACGAGGATAAAGGATTGTAATGACGGAGATCACGTCATACTGCCATCTTCGGCGCCATTAGGACTCATACCTTGATGTCCGGCGAGGTTGGAGGAGTGTGGCGTTGTGGTTCATGCATGCACAGGTGCGAACTCTGGCGCCACACTCCTCCAGCCTTGCCGGTGTTCGAGGATGCGCTGCAAGCGAGAGGGGAAAAGGCGAGTAGGAGTGTTGTTTTTTTTTTTTGTATGGATGGAAGAATATCAGAGCAGGCAAGATGGGGGAACATATACCAGGATGGGGGATAAGGATGGGGAGGGAGCATATACCAGGATGGGGAGGGAGCATATACCAGGATGGGGGAGCATTTGGTTTTAGTAATGGGGTCTGGCCCGGCACCGGTTCAGTCATTACTTTGAGTATACAGAGCAACCCCTGTAATCCTGGCCCTGACTGACAGCCGGTCTCAATGTAGAGTCAGTGTCAGTCAGGGCCGGGGGCTCGGTTGCAGAGGACGCTCTGTATACTCAGAGTGGTGACCGAACCGGCACTGCCCTCATGACTGAAACCGAATGCTGGCGAGTAGAATAAAGATCATTTTCTCCCCACTGCATTCAGCTACTGGGCAGTATAAAAACGCTGTTTACCTGAACGCAGGTTAATAGCGTTATTTCCGATGAAGGGAACCCTTTAATTTTGTAGCACATTACTTCAATGAAATGGTGCCGGAGTCAGTGCATGCGCTTACCACGCTATCCAGCGCCATTTTATTGAAGTGTTTATGAGAATTCGCAGACACAGTGTCTTAAAAAAAATGGCGCCAGAAATGTACCACTAAAAATGCTTGTGACCCGGGTGTAAAACGGGTTCAATAGCTAGTATATACTGTGATACAGACATTAGATGTTATACTATACACATTGTTATATCCCATCTGATGTCTGTACCACAGTATAATATACACTAATCTGTTTACTGGATGTGACATTTTGTACAGGGATATACACTGTACTGATCACACCTGCCTACAGGACCTCACATATCATATATGGATCAGTACAGTATGTGATGTCCTGCAGGTTCAGGGTTGATCAGTCAGTGCAGGATCCTCTATGCAATGTCTGTGGTCGCTCTGCTGGGGCTCAGTGGGATTTATTACAGGACTCTGAATTTTCCTGCAGATCTGGTGATGCTGGAGCCGATGACCTAGAGTGACCTGATCTGCAGCAACAATGAAAGTCCTGCAATAACTTATACAGAGCCCTATCAGAGCGGCCGCTGAACTGACACTATGGAATCTTATGCAAACTCATCAGGAGGGGAGCAGCATCCTGCAGCCCCCTCCTCACTCCAGACATCCTCTCCAGACCTCATATTTACAGCCATTCACTGACTTGATCCACCAGCTCCTCTCCCGCAGGATAAAGAAGCTCCAGGTGCTGCTGTGTGATGTCAGTCCTGGAGACGCAGCACACAGCGCGCAGGGTGCGTATCTGCCTCCCTGTGATGTGGCCGGCGTCTAAAAGGTACAGTGCGGTCCCCCTGCCAAATCTGCCCCTGCCTCTGCACAAAACATTATAATGAGGGCAATCTGGCCATGGGTCCCCCTGAAGCCTCGGGCCCCGGGCGGTATCCCAAATTGCCCTCATTATAATCCGTATATACATCAGCCCCAGTGTATCCCATGTGATGTATATACATCGTTCCCAGCGTATCCCATCTGATGTATATACATCGGCCCCAGTGTATCCTATGTGATGTATATAGATCGCCCCCAGCACATCCCCTCAGAAGTATATACATCGGCCCCATTGTATCCTATGTAATGTATACATATCATCCCCAGTGTATCCTATGTAATGTATATGCATCGGCCCCAGATTATACTATCTGATGTAAACAGCATAATTAAGTGCTGTATTTAGTGTGGACCTGTGTATATAGCATGTAGTGAGGTGCTGTGTGTAATATATAGTGTAGATGTGATGTGAATATAATATGTGTGTATAGCATATAGTGTGGGCTGCACATTTTATATAAAAGGCACATCTCTACACTATATAGTATACACACAGCTCCATACCATGTTTTATAACCCAGTATATAGTGTGGAGCTCTGTATATGGTGTGGACTTCCCACTAAAAGTTATGTACTCAGGCACAGCACCACACTAAATAACTATATACACAGCTCCATAGTTCATACTATAATATATATACTATAATATTTACTACATGTATATACAATGGTCCCAGTGTTTGTGTGGGTATATATATATATATATTTAGATGTTTGTAGCATATATTTTGGAGCTATGTATGCTGTGTATAATTCTCCCTATGGCCACGGCCCCACTATCAGTATTTGGTCAGTATTCGGTCAGTATTTTTTCTCAGGAGTTGGAGACAAAACCAGGAGTGGGTGATAAATCCAGAATTGGTGACTTGCTTCTATTATACCTTTTCTCCGATTGTTCCTCACCTGGTTTTGGCTCCCACTCCTAAGAAAAAATACTGACCAAATACTGATAGTGGGGCCGTGGCCTTACACACAGTATATATAGGACATGAGAAGTGGTACTTTGCAGTGTACTGTATATATACAGAATAATACAGATACTGACAATTGCAACCAGCATGCAGACAGAAGTGGTACTGTGCAGTGTATACTGTATGTACAGAATAATACAGATACTGCGGAAATAATACTGACCAAATACTGATAGTGAGGCTGTGGCCTAAGTCTCAGTATCTGTATTATTCTGCATATTTACACTGCACAGTACCACTTCTCCTGCCCTGTATACTGGGTGTAATTCTCAGTATCTTTATTATTCTGTATATATACACTGCACAGTACCACTTCTCCTGCCCTGTATACTGATGTAAATCTCAGTATCTGTATTATTCTGTGTATATAAATTGACTGCAATATTCTCAGTATCTGTATTAATCTGTATATATACACTGCACAGTACCACTTCTCCCGTCTTGTATACTGGTTTTAATTCTCAGTATCTGTATTATTCTGTGTATATACTTTATATAGACTGTATATAGACTGCACAGTACCACTTCTCCTGTCCTGTATACGGAGTGTAATTTTCAGTATTTGGATTATTCTGTATACATATAGACTGCACAGTGCCATTTCCTCTCTCCTATTCTTGGAGAGGCTGTATTACAGTTAGGTAGAGTCATTATTGGTTTATCATTTTCTACATTCCTATGGGCAAATAAAAATACATTTTGAAATCCTGTTTAAATGGGTTATCCCCAGTTTGGAAGTTATCCCCCTTCTTATAGATAGGGGATGACTTTCTGATCACTGCGGACCTAACCACTGGGACCACCATGATCCAGAGAAACGGAACTGTGAAAAGATAAATGGAGCTGTGGTTGATGATGCGCACTGCTGCGCCATTCACGTGGGGCTCGTCAAATAACTCCTTTAAGAGAGTGCTGAGGGCATGACCAAGAAAAGTAACACATAGGTGCGCTTGTACACATCTGTAGATGGACAAAGACAGCGGTGCACACAGCGCGCAGCGCAAAGTTTACCCTTATGTACAGCACCATACAGAAAATGGCACTATATAAAATAGAGCAGGGGTGGGAGATTAATTTTCCCAAGGGGCCACATGAGCGACCATGATTGTTGTGGAGACCAAACCAATAGGCTGAAATTAATTCTGCTCAATGTTAATATTAACATATTAATTATAATTATTTTTTATAATATAATATTTAATAATAATAAATAATAATAACTTAATATTGAGCACAATTAAGTATGCTGACATCCCCCTATATACAGTATGAGCCCTCCCACATCACCCCCTACATACAGTATGAGCCACCACATAGCCCCCTACATACAGTAAGAGCCCCACATAGCTCCTTATATACAGTGTGAGCCCCCAGATAGCGCCTTAGATACAGTATGAGCCTCCATATAGCCTCCTATATACAGTATGAGCCTCCACATAGCCTCCCATATACAGTATGAGCCTTGCGCATAGCTCCCTAGATACAGTGTGAGCCCCCATATAGCTCTCTAGATACAGTATGAACCCTCGCATAGCTCCCTAGATACAGTAGATACAGTATGAACCCTCGCATAGCTCCCAGGATACAGTAGATACAGTATGAACCCTCGCATAGCTCCCTAGACACAGTAGATACAGTATGAACCCTCGCATAGATCCCTAGACACAGTAGATACAGTATGAACCCTCGCATAGCTCCCTAGACACAGTAGATACAGTATGAACCCTCGCATAGCTCAGTAGATACAGTATGAGCCCCCGCATAGCTCCATAGATACAGTATGAGCCCCGTGCATAGCTCCCAAGATACAGTATGAGACCCTGCATAGCCTCCTAGATACAGTATGAGCCCCGTGCATAGCTCCCAAGATACAGTATGAGCCCCCGCATAGACTCCTAGATACAGTATGACACCCCGCATAGCCTCCTAGATACAGTATGAGACCCCACATAGCCTCCTAGATACAGTATGAGACCCCACATAGCCTCCTAGATACAGTATGAGACCCCGCATAGCCTCCTAGATACAGTATGAGACCCCGCATAGCCTCCTAGATACAGTATGACACCCCACATAGCCTCCTAGATACAGTATGAGCCCCTGCATAGCCTCCTAGATACAGTATGAGCCCCGTGCATAGCTCCCAAGATACAGTATGAGACCCCACATAGCCTCCTAGATACAGTATGAGACCCCACATAGCCTCCTAGATACAGTATGAGACCCCACATAGCCTCCTAGATACAGTATGAGCCCCCACATAGCTTTTTGGTATTAATCTAAATTGAATACATTTTTAATTTTTAAATGGATAAATTTGTTAGCTAGTTATTACTAATCCTCAGATATACATCAGTTTTTTGTACACTGGTCCACACGCACATGTAGACACACACACATGCAGTCACGCACATACACACACATGCAGTCACGCACATACACACACATGCAGTCACGCACATACACACACATGCAGTCACGCACATACACACACATGCAGTCATGCACATACACACACATGCAGTCATGCACATACACACACATGCAGTCACGCACATACACACATGCAGTCATGCACATACACACACATGCAGTCACGCACATACACACACATGCAGTCATGCACATACACACACATGCAGTCACGCACATACACACACATATGCAGTCACACACATACACACACATGCAGTCACGCACATACACACACATGCAGTCACGCACATACACACACATGCAGTCACGCACATACACACACATGCAGTCATGCACATACACACACATGCAGTCACGCACATACACACACATGCAGTCACGCACATACACACACATGCAGTCACGCACATACACACACATGCAGTCACGCACATACACACACATGCAGTCACGCACATACACACACATGCAGTCACGCACATACACACACATGCAGTCATGCACATACACACACATGCAGTCATGCACATACACACACATGCAGTCACGCACATACACACACATGCAGTCATGCACATACACACACATGCAGTCACGCACATACACACACATGCAGTCATGCACATACACACACATGCAGTCACGCACATACACACACATATGCAGTCACACACATACACACACATGCAGTCACGCACATACACACACATGCAGTCACGCACATACACACACATGCAGTCACGCACATACACACACATGCAGTCACGCACATACACACACATGCAGTCACGCACATACACACACATGCAGTCACGCACATACACACACATGCAGTCACGCACATACACACACATGCAGTCACGCACATACACACACATGCAGTCACGCACATACACACACATGCAGTCATGCACATACACACACATGCAGTCATGCACATACACACACATGCAGTCACGCACATACACACACATGCAGTCATGCACATACACACACATGCAGTCACGCACATACACACACATGCAGTCATGCACATACACACACATGCAGTCACGCACATACACACACATATGCAGTCACACACATACACACACATGCAGTCACGCACATACACACACATGCAGTCACGCACATACACACACATGCAGTCACGCACATACACACACAGGCAGTCACACACATACACACACACACGCAGTCACGCACATACACACACATGCAGTCACGCACATACACACACATGCAGTCACACACATACACACGCATGCAGTCACGCACATACACACACATGCAGTCACACACATACACACGCATGCAGTCACACACATACACACGCATGCAGTCACGCACATACACACACATGCAGTCACGCACATACACACGCATGCAGTCACACACATACACACACAGGCAGTCACACACATACACACACAGGCAGTCACACACATACACACACAGGCAGTCACACACATACACACACATGCAGTCACGCACATACACACACATGCAGTCACACACATACACACACATGCAGTCACACACATACATACACATGCAGTCACGCACATACACACACATGCAGTCACACACATACATACACATGCAGTCAGGCACATACACACACATGCAGTCACACACATACACACACATGCAGTCACGCACATACACACACATGCAGTCACACACATACACACACATGTAGTCACGCACATACACACACACGCTGTCACGCACATACACACACATGCAGTCACGCACATACACACACATGCAGTCACGCACATACACACACATGCAGTCACACACATACACACACATGCAGTCACACACATACACACATGCAGTCACACACATACACACACATGCAGTCACACACATACACACATGCAGTCACACACATACACACACATGCAGTCACACACATACACACATACAGTCACGCACATACACACACATACGCAGTCACGCACATACACACATGCAGTCACACACAGACACACACGCGCAGTCACGCACATACACACACATGCAGTCACGCACATACACACACATGCAGTCACACACAGACACACACGCGCAGTCATGCACATACACACACACACACACATGCAGTCACGCACATACACACACATGCAGTCACGCACATACACACACATGAGGTCACGCACATACACACACATGAGGTCACGCACATACACACACATACGCAGACACACACATACACACACACATGCAGTCACACACACACACACGCAGTCACGCACATACACACACACGCAGTCACGCACATACACACACATGCAGTCACGCACATACACACACACGCAGTCACACACATACACACACATGCAGTCACACACAGACACACACGCGCAGTCATGCACATACACACACACACATGCAGTCACGCACATACACACACATGCAGTCACGCACATACACACACATGAGGTCATGCACATACACACACATGCAGTCACGCACATACACACACATACGCAGACACACACATACACACACACACGCAGTCACACACACACACACGCAGTCACGCACATACACACACACGCAGTCACGCACATACACACACATGCAGTCACGCACATACACACACACGCAGTCACACACATGCACATACACACATGCAGTCACACACAGACACACACGCGCAGTCATGCACATACACACACGTGCAGTTACGCACATACACACACATACGCAGTCATGCACATACACACACATGCAGTAACGCACATACACACACATGCAGTCACGCACATATACACACATGCAGTCACGCACATACACACACATGCAGTCATACACATACACACACATGCAGTAACGCACATACACACACATGCAGTCACGCACATATACACACATGCAGTCATGCACATACACACACATGCAGTAACGCACATACACACACATGCAGTCACGCACATACACACACATGCAGTCATGCACATACACACACATGCAGTCACGCACATACACATGCAGTCACACACATACACACACATGCAGTCACGCACATACACACACATGCAGTCACGCACATATACACACATGCAGTCATGCACATATACACACATGCAGTCATGCACATACACACACATGCAGTAACGCACATACACACACATGCAGTCATGCACATACACACACATGCAGTCACGCACATACACATGCAGTCACACACATACACACACATGCAGTCACGCACATACACACACATGCAGTCACGCACATACACACACATGCAGTCACGCACATACACACACATGCAGTCACGCACATACACACACATGCAGTCACGCACATACACACATGCAGTCACGCACATACACACACATGCAGTCACGCACATACACACACATGCAGTCACGCACATACACACACATACGCAGACACGCACATACACACACACGCAGTCACGCACATACACACACATGCAGTCACGCACATACACACACATGCAGTCACACACATGCACACACACGCAGTCACACACATGCACATACACACATGCAGTCACACACAGACACACACGCGCAGTCATGCACATACACACACATGCAGTCACGCACATACACACATGCAGTCATGCACATACACACGTGCAGTTACGCACATACACACACACGCAGTCACACACATGCACATACACACATGCAGTCACACACAGACACACACGCGCAGTCACACACATACACACACGCGCAGTCACACACAGACACACACGCGCAGTCATGCACATACACACACATGCAGTTACGCACATACACACACATACGCAGTCACGCACATACGCATGCAGTCTTGCAAATACACAAACATGCAGTCAACACTCAGTCACGCACACACGTAGTCTTGCACACACATGCAGTCTTTTACACAAGCAGTCATACACACGCAGTCACATGCACTCACGCGATCATGCACAGTCAGACACCAGCAGGCATGCGCACACATGGTCATACACACACGGTCATGCACATGCAGTCACGCATATACGCACATGGAGTCACGTATACACATGCAGACTTGCACATATACGGGTCACAGAAATGTGCGCACACAAACATATACAGACATATACAAAGACACATACAGACATAAACATATTTGAAGACATACAGAAAAATACATGTAAACAGACATATCACATATTACAACTGTGCTGGTCTCAGAGATGGTCTTCAATGTCCAAGGGCTACTAAATGGATTTGATGCTTACATTCATGTGATAATTTACCCCATACTGTAAATCATACTAATATTAGTGGTTTCCCTGGGAAGAAGCTAAACCACCCTAGCCACCGGTCTGAGGGTCCTTGGGATACTACAATTTAGGGTAAGCGGTCATAGGCCCTTTGGTCCATTATTCTGATACTTATACATTTGCTGATGGTGGCCCTGGGAGTTGGTATTTTAGTGGCACACTTAGTGCTTATACTCTCACCACTTGCCCTATATAGATTACCTGGGTCAACCTGTTACCACTAGCCTAAAACACCCCGCTTTTCCCAGCCTATACCTTGCATAGAGCTATATATAATCTCTGATTGGTTTTCCCCTGGGGGGTTTCCTTACACTTACCCCTATGCACACTGTTTTTGTCTTTATTGTCTATTTGCTATTATGTATACATGTGTATTTAATAAAGATTTTGTCATATCTTTGCATAAGAAACTCCTAGTTTCTCTGTTTTTTTCCAAATGATACTAATATTAGTGGTTTCCCTAGGAGCATCAGGACCTAAGATGTTATTATACAGATGAGGGAACACTGCGAAAAATGTAATAATCTATAGTAAGGGGTATATTGGGCCTCATTTACCCCAAAAATGTCCTTGTTACCCATCCCAAGAAGTCAGAGCTCAGTGTAATGAGTACAATGCCGCACGTTACTAAATCATTGTGCCGTCTATAAACATGGACCAGTGCATCCTACTGTAAACTCTAGACATATTAGCTGTCATCCAAAGAGCACCATGACCTAAAGAATCATGGGAATCTTGGGGTGATGGCTGATAAATCTGCTTTTTAAAAATAAAATAAAAAAAATAAAAAAATTGAGGTTTTATTACTATTGATAACAAAGCCAATTTTAATATTAGACAGTATTTCTGAATAAGGCCTAATGTTACCCCTACTATTGTTAAAATATTAGCTGTCACCCCAAAGCCAAAACCAGGTGACGAACAATCAGAAAAAAGGTATAATAGAAACAAGTCACCAATTCTGCATTTATCACCCACTCCTGGTCTTGGCTCCCACTCCTGAGAAAAAATACTGACCGAATACTGAACAAATACTGATAGTGGGGCCGTGGCCTAAGAGCTAAAGTCGGTCTCGGGGGGTAGGTAAGCCTTTTTATCATGCTCTCCCACTGCTAACTTATAAAGGAGGCAGAAAAGCGTTTGCCGACATATGATGTAATGGCTCCTCCAATGTCAGGTCTCTATGTATGGAGCAGGTTCAGGAGCTGAGCCCGCATCATACTGGGCAGATGCCTGTACACATAACACCGACAATGAATGGGGTATAGCTACACATTCAGGAAAAAAATACATGTGTATAATCATTAAGGTCCACTGGACCACAATTCAAGTATGAAATGACCTACAACAATCCAGTAAGGATTAAATAATACAGCAGACATAATGGAGTAAATTCTTTATTTGGATAAATCAGTGATCAGACATGAAAAATACGTTAAAAAACATGTAATTGACAACTATACATTAAAACACACGTGGGGTGTAGAGACACAGCCTATGTATTGAATAGTGGTTCTCCCTAGGACGCACATATATTGGATTTCATCCAGTAAATACATGAATACAAGTAAATTAACACCATCGATATATTAAATACATAAAGTGCATGTGCAGATATATATATGTATATACCAGAATAACATCAAAGAGAAAAACAGTACATCTAATATAACAAATAGGAAAAATCTCATATAATTCTTGTGACCCATAACTTGAATATATGGCCGTAATAATGTACATAGTGCAAAAGTCATTGGCCAACATAAGAATAAATATCAGGATATAATGAAGAAATAAAGATGGGATTAGCCAAATCCAGAGGCAGTATGGCATGAGCGGGGTAGGGCTGTGTGACCTCCACCCACAGGCGTTTTGCTCGCGGTTCTACAGGGAGATGCCTGTACACACCCGGCATCTGTAACCGCAGCCATCAGAGATTGTTCTGATCGCTGCTGTTACACTGATCACTGGCTGCGGATGGGTTATCATGGCAGCTGACTATGAGAACTACTAGGATGAGTGTAAAATAAATGTTCCTGTGCTGAGATAATCTTATAAATGTGCCCCTGCTGTGTACTGTGTAATGGCCGTGTCTGACCGTGCTGGACAATGGTCTGATCATACCACAGCTCCTGGGCAGGAGGAAGCAAAAGAGGATACAGACAGGATCACAAAGGATTATTTCTTTCAGGAAAGATATTGCTTAAAAACAGACAGCAAAATGTTTTACCTCACAAAATGAATCAGCTGTGATCCCGTGTTGTAATGTCTGTATACTCTTTTGTGTCCTCCCCTGCCCAGGAGCTGTGGTATGATCAGACCATGGCCCTGTAAGGTCAGACACATCCATTACACAGTACAAACCAGGGGCACATTTATAAGATTATCTCAGCACAGGAACAATTGTAGAACTTATTTTTACTCCAAGATCTATTAGTTAAAATGTACTTTGTTTGTGGAAAAACCCTTTAAATTCCATAAGAGGACTGAAAAAATAAAGTAAACATACATAAAAAAGTGTTAAAAATATAAACCAAATAAAAACTTATAACAATTTGAATCAACCCTTTTCCTTTATTAAGTATAAAAAAAAATAATTATATTATTATCAAAATATTCAATTAAGTGTGTTTTTGGCCGACACACTTTCCTAACAAAAGGCAATAAAATGTGATCAAAACATCTCCCCACCTCACGAAAAAAGAATGAAACATTTGCAGGTCTTAGAAAATGGACGCACAAACCCAATGGTTTTTATTTACAAATGTTCACATTTTTTTCATCACTTAAATTTAAAAAAAAAATAGACAAGTTTGGGGTCTTAGTAAATGTTCAGACCTGGAGATTCATTTTACCCAGTCATTTTTATTGCACGATGAATACCACATGAACAAAAGAAAAAAATCAATGGTGGAGTTGCTTTTTTTCTTCTTTCTTTTTTTCACCATTTCAATGAATTTGGAATTTGAAATTACAACTCATCCTGCAAAACGCAATCCCTCATACGCTATGGTGATGGAAAAGCAAAAAAGATATGGCTCTTGGAAGAAGGGGAGGGAAAAAAGTAAAGTGTAAAGATGAGAATTGTCAGTGTTGGGAAGGGGTTTAAGTAATGGATATCTTACCTTGGTCTGGAATGCGAAGTCTGCGCGGACAAGGAAGGGGCTCCCAGATGCCAGCTGTAAAACGCGTCGCTCCACCATCCCAGAAGCATCACCGGAAGCAAGCAGGGCTCTTTTGCTGATGATCTTAGTAGCAAAATATTTGCGGGTAGATGTATCCTCCGCCAGCACGACCATGCCAAAACTTCCCCGGCCGAGCACATGATGGAACAGTAATCTCCTTTTGAAGTTATCAGAGACTGTGGCTTCACTGCTATCCTCTTCTTTCTTCAGATCCATGGCTTTCTGTCCTGATGAAATCCTTCGTCGTTTTATACCCTGGATCTCCTTTGAAGATGTCTTTTCATCTACCAATGAGCTGAAGATGGCTCCTCGCTTCTTGGCTCCCATCTTCAGATGTGCCTTCATCTCTTCCTCTCCATCTTTCTTCTGGACAGGTTGTTTTATCGTCTTGACTGAAGACTTCCTCTCATCATCAGATGTGTCATAGGTAGGTCTTCGTCTGCTCACTCCTTCTCTCCTAAATTTCGCTTCCATTTTGTCGCTCTGCTCAGCAGACATCTCCTCAACTGTCGCCAGTCACCTCCAACTGTCACTCACTGCCGATCAAATGTAAGCATCTCAGCAAGCGCACAGCAATCTACTGGTCATGTGATCAGCAACTGACCAGTGACATTTATAAGATGCATAGCCTTTCACTGAGATTTAATACATGGGTATTTAAAATTATGCCAGGTGATCTGTGGAATACAAGGTGCAACTGTTACTAATATTAGTAAATCTGCACCAAGTGCCCAATTTGACTGATGTTCGTTAATATAGATATGAGATATATATACATATATACATATATATATATATATATATATATATATATATATATATATATATATATATATATAAACACATACAAACTATATATACATACAGTATATATGCAGTACAGACCAAAAGTTTGGACACACCTTCTTATTTAAAGATTTTTCTGTATTTTCATGACTATGAAAATTGTACATTCACACTGAAGGCATCAAAAGTATGAATTAACACATGTGGAATTATATACTTAACAAAAAAGTGTGAAACAACTGAAAATATGTCTTATATTCTAGGTTCTTCAAAGTAGCCACCTTTTGCTTTGATGACTGCTTTGCACACTCCTGGCATTCTCTTGATGAGCTTCAAGAGGGAGTCACCGGAAATGGTCTTCCAACAATCTTGAAGGAGTTCCCAGAGATGCTTAGCACTTGTTGGTCCTTTTGCCTTCGCTCTGCGGTCCAGCTCACCCCAAACCATCTCGATTGGGTTCAGTTCTGGTGACTGGAGGCAAAAGACACCAAGGGTATAGCCACATATATATAGGGGTTTTTCAGCAAGGACCTGTTGGTCAGTGTAAAATACCCATAGTATCACGAATTGTGTGCTATATGGACATAAAATATGAATGGCAGACCATTCGGTTAAAACACACAGCAACCAAGAGAATCACCGAACGTAGGGTCCAATTATAAGCATGACATATTTGAATCCATGAATAAAAAACCTTTATTAAAGAAATGGTTACAATGGCACAACAAGCACAAGAATGCCCACATTCAGAATAGTGAATCAAGAACTAATACATCAAATATCAAATCTGCATAGAAACAATGTCTATACAACAGATAAGAAAAATAAAAACGAGGACCGCCAGCCCATATAAAACATGATGACCTGTCATATTACAACATCATAAAGAAAAATATGAAAAAATTATTATGTGTAGAAGAAAAGAGGCACCAATTTAGATGTGCACTACATAGTGCAATGTGCCCACCAGTTTATGCAAAAGATAATATAACACTAACATATAATATAAAGCATGTGCTAATGTTAGTGAACATGCACACCAAACGGACACAAAAATAATGTTGCTATGTTGCTGAATGTAAAAGCACCTAATATGGGGCCACCTCAGATGTAAAAGGAAGTAGTTATAAAGGTCTCATAATGGGAGAAAAAGGAAGAAAAGCGGCATAATATACCTGATAGGCAGTCCAGGAACTGAATGCGGAGCGCTCCCCGACGCGCGTTTCGGACGCAAAGTCCTTCGTCAGGGGGTGATACAAACTATATATACATACAGTATATATATACATATATATATATACAGTACAGACCAAAAGTTTGGACACACCTTCACATTTAAAGATTTTTCTGTATTTCCATGACTATGAAATTTGTACATTCACACTGAAGGCATCAAAACTATGAATTAACACATGTGGAATTATATACTTAACAAAAAAGTGTGAAACAACTGAAAATATGTCTTATATTCTAGGTTCTTCAAAGTAGCCACCTTTTGCTTTGATGACTGCTTTGCACACTCTTGGCATTCTCTTGATGAGCTTCAAGAGGTAGTCACCAGAAATGGTCTTCCAACAATCTTGAAGGAGTTCCCAGAGATGCTTAGCACTTGTTGGCCCTTTTGCCTTCACTCTGCGGTCCAGCTCACCCCAAACCATCTCGATTGGGTTCAGGTCTGGTGACTGTGGAGGCCAGGTCATCTGGAGTAGCACCCCATCAGTCTCCTTCTTGGTTAAATAGCCCTTACACAGCCTGGAGGTGTGTTTGGGGTCATTGTCCTGTTGAGAAATAAATGATGGTCCAACTAAACGCAAACTGGATGGAAGAGCATGCTGCTGCAAGATGCTGTGGTAGCCATGCTGGTTCAGTATGCCTTCAATTTTGAATAAATCCCCAACAGTGTCACCAGCAAAGCACCCCCACACCATCACACCTCCTCCTCCATGCTTCACGGTGGGAACCAGGCATGTAGAGTCCATCCGTTCACCTTTTCTGCGTCGCACAAAGACACGGTGGTTGGAACCAAAGATCTCAAATTTAGACTCATCAGACCAAAGCACAGATTTCCACTGGTCTAATGTCCATTCCTTGTGTTCTTTAGCCCAAACAAGTCTCTTCTGCTTGTTGCCTGTCCTTAGCAGTGGTTTCCTAGCAGCTATTTTACCATGAAGGCCTGCTGCACAAAGTCTCCTCTTAACAGTTGTTGTAGAGATGTGTCTGCTGCTTGAACTCTGTGTGGCATTGACCTGGTCTCTAATCTGAGCTGCTGTTAACCTGCGATTTCTGAGGCTGGTGACTCGGATAAACTTATCCTCAGAAGCAGAGGTGACTCTTGGTCTTCCTTTCCTGGGGTGGTCCTCATGTGAGCCCGTTTTTTGTAGCGCTTGATGGTTTTTGCAACTGCACTTGGGGACACTTTCAAAGTTTTCCCAATTTTTCGCACTTACTGACCTTCATTTCTTAAAGTAATGATGGCCACTCGTTTTTCTTTACTTAGCTGCTTTTTTCTTGCCATAATACGAATTCTAGCAGTCTATTCAGTAGGACTATCAGCTGTGTTTCTACCAGACTTCTGCACAACACAACTGATGGTCCCAACCCCATTTATAAGGCAAGAAATCCCTCTTATTAAACCTGACGGGACACACCTGTGAAGTGAAAACCATTTCCGGTGACTACCTCTTGAAGCTCATCAAGAGAAAGCCAAGAGTGTGCAAAGCAGTCATCAAAGCAAAAGGTGGCTACTTTGAAGAACCTAGAATATAAGACATATTTTCAGTTGTTTCACACTTTTTTGTTAAGTATATAATTCCACATGTGTTAATTCATAGTTTTGATGCCTTCAGTGTGAATGTACAATTTTCATAGTCATGAAAATACAGAAAAATCTTTAAATGAGAAGGTGTGTCCAAACTTTTGCTCTGTACTGTATATATATATACATATACAGTTAAAACCAGAAGTTTACACACACTATATAAAAAGACACATATGCATGTTTTTCTCAATATCTGACATGAAATCAGAATAAACCTTCCCGTTTTAGGTCAATTAGGATTACCATAATTTTTAATATTTGCCAAATGCCAGAATAATGGGAGAGAGATAATGTTTTAAGGCATTTTTATTACTTACTGCAAAGTCAAAAGTTTACATACACTAAGATTACTATGCCTTTAAACAATTCTGGACTGCGCATATGATGATATCATGTGTTTGGAAGCTTTTTTTGGCAACATCTGAGTTAATTAGAGACACATCTGTGGATGTATTTTAATGCACACCTGAAACACACTGCTTTATTGTGTAGCATCATGGGAAAGTCTAAGGAAATCAGCCAAGATATCAGAAAGAGAATTTTGGACTTGCATATGTCTGGCTTGTCCTTGGGTACATTTTCAGGATACCTGAAGGTGCCTCGTTCATCTGTACAAACAATTATACGCAAGTACAAACAAGATGGGAATGTCCAGCCATCATACCGCTCAGGAAGGAGACGGGTTCTGTGTCCCAGAGATGAACGTGCTTTGGTCCGACATGTGCATATCAACCCAAGGACCAAAGCAAAAGATCTTGTGAAGATGATGGCGGAAGCTGGTAAGATTGTGTCAATATCCACAGTGAAATGAGTACTGTATCAACATGGGCTAAAAGGCCACTCTGCCAGGATGAAGCCATTACTCCAAAAGAAACATAAAAAAGAGATTAATGTTTGCAAATGCACACAGGAACAAATACCTTAATTTTTGGAGACATGTCCCGTGGTCTGATGAAACTAAAATTTAACTTTTTGAGGATAATGACCATCGTTACGTTTGGAGGAAAAAGGGAGAAGCTTGGAAGCATAAGAACACCATCCCAACTGTGAAACACAGGGGTAGCAGCATCATGTTGTGGGATTGTTTTGCTGCAGGAGGGACTGGTGCACATCACAAAATAGATGGCATCATGAGAAAAGAAGATTATGTGGCAATACTGAAGCAACATCTCAAGACATCAGCCAGAAAGTTAAAGCTTGGGCGGAAATGGGTCTTCCAACTGGACAATGACCCAAAGCATACTGCCAAAATGGTAACAAAGTGGCTTAAGGATAATAAAGTCAATGTTTTGGAGTGGCCATCACAAAGCCCTGATCTCAATCCTATTGAAAATGCAGGTGTGAGCAAGGCGACCTACAAACCTGGATCAGTGACACCAGTTTTGTCAGGAGGAATGGGCCCAAATTCCGACCAACTATTGTGAGAAGCTTGTGGAAGGATATCCCGAACGTTTGACACAAGTCATTCAGTTTAAGGGTAATGAAAACCAAATAATAATGAAATGTATGTAAACTTTTTACTTTGCAGTAAGTAATAAAAATGCCTTAAAACATTCTCTTTCATTATTCTGGTATTTTGCAAATATTAAACATTATGGTAATCCTAATTGACCTAAAATGGGAATGGTTTATTCTGCTTCATGTCAGATATTAAGAAAACCATGCATATGTGTCTTTTTATATAGTGAATGTAAACTTCTGGTTTCAACTGTATATACATATATATATATATATATAATATAGATACGTTTGTTCTAATTTTTTTTTCTTAAGGGGAATCTGTCACCCAGATTTTGCTACTTCATCTGAGAGCAGCACGATGTAGAGGCAGAGACCCTAATTCTGGTTATGTACGGGTGCATCTCATAAAATTAGAATATCATCAAAAGTTAATTTATTTCAGTTCTTCAATACAAAAAGTGAAACTCATATATTATATAGTCATTACACACAGAGTGATCTATTTCAAGTATTTATTTCTGTTAATGTTGATGATTATGGCTTACAGCCAATGAAAACACAAAACTCATTATCTCAGTAAATTAGAATACTTTATAACAACAGCTTGAAAAATGATTTTAAAATCCGAAATGTTCAGTAAATGCCCTCAATACTTGGTCGGGGATCCTTTTGCATCAATTACTGCATCAATGCGGTGTGGCATGGAGGCGATCAGCCTGTGGCACTGCTGAGGTGTTATGGAAGCCCAGGTTGCTTTGATAGCAGTCTTCAGCTCGTCTGCATTGTTGTATCTGGGGTCTCTCATCTTCCTCTTGACAATACCCCATAGATTCTCTATAATAGATTCTCTATGGGGTTAAGGTCAAGCGAGTTTGCTGCCAATCAAGCACAGTGATACTGTTGTATGTAAACCAGGTATTGGTACTTTTGGCCGTGTGGACAGGTGCCAAGTCCTGCTGGAGAATGACATTTCCATCTCCCAAAAGCTTGACGGCAGAGGGAAGTATGAAGGGCTGCAAAATGTCCTGGTAGACGGCTGCGCTGAGTTTGGTCTTGATAAAACACAGTGGACCTCCACCAGCAGATGACATGGCTCCCCAAACCATCACCGATTGTGGAAACTTCACACTAGACCTCAAGCAGCTTGGATTATGTGCCTCTCCACTCAGGGCCGGCTCCAGGTTTTCGTGGGCCCCGGGCGAAAGAGTCTCAGTGGGTCCCTTTAGCACATACCACGATTCATGATTCATGATGCACAGATGCGGCAGAGAAATATAGGTATAGTACAATGCCAAAGATTTCACTCCCTTCTTACATTATATGAGTGATATCTATCGTAAATTCTACAATATCTCAGAAAATGGTGAATCCTCGCAGCGCACAGTGCAGACCGGACAGTATAGTCCTCCATACAGTATTATGGGCCCCATATAATGCTTCATACGGGATACTGGCCCCCATACAATGCTCCATACAGTATACTGGCCCCCATAAAATGCTTCATGCAGGCTGGGCCCCATTTATTGCTCCATCCTGTATGGGCCCTATCCTGTATGGGCTTCATATAATGCTCCATCCTGTATGGGCCCCATATAAAGCTCAATCCTGTATGGGCCCCATATAATGCTCCATCCTGTATGGGCCCCATATAATGCTCCATCCTGTATGGGCCCCACATAATGCTCCATTCTGTATGGGCCCCATATAATTCTCCATCCTGCATGGGCTCCATATATGCTCCATCCTGTATGGGCTCCATATAATGCTCCATCCTGTATGGGCCCCATACAGTATAATGCTCCATCCTGTATGGGCCATATATATTGCTCCATCCTGTATGGGCCCCAGAGATTGCTCCATCCTGTATGGGCCCCATATATTGCTCCATTCTGTATGGGCTCCATCCTGTATGGGTCCCATAGATTGCTGCATTCTGTATGGGCTCCATCCAGTATGGGCTCCAGCCTGTATGGACCTCATATAATGCCCCATGCCTCCATACATAAAAAAAATAAAATAATCAAATACTCACTTCACCTCTCCTGCTGCCGCTGCTCCGGACTCCTCAGCGTCGCTGGTGTCTTCCCGCTGTCTGCACTGTGACTGCTCAGCACAGGGCGCGCTGGAAAGACGTCATCGCGTCCTCTGACCTAAGATGTCACAGTCAAGAGACGGAAGAGACCAGAGCTGTGGAGGCACTGGGAGAGGTAAGTATTGTGTCGGGGCCCTGAGCAAACGGGGGGAACCCACTTGTGGGCGCTGGCACCACACTCCTCCGCTCACGGGCCCCATAGCATGCCGGGTGCCCGACAGCGAGTGGGCCCCTGCCCCACCTGCTCAGGGCCCCGGCACTTGCCCGGGTGCTGACGCTGGGCCTGTTTCCACTCTTCCTCCAGACTCTGGGACCTTGATTTCCAAATGAAAATTGTAAATCTGGGACCTTGTGGAGTGTGTCAATGACTGCCTTCAGGACATCTGTCAAGTCAACAGTCTTCCCCATGATTGTGGAGCCTACTGAAACAGACTAAGGGACCTTTTTAAATGCTTAGGTAGCCTTTGCAGGTGTTTTTTGTTAATTATTTTAATTTACTGAGATAATGACTTTTGTGTTTTCATTGGCTGTAAGCCATAATCATCAACATTAACAGAAATAAACACTTGAAATAGATCACTCTGTTTGTAATGAATCTTTCTAATATATGAGTTTCACTTTTTGGATTGAAGAACTGAAATAAAGTAACTCTTTGATAATATTCTAATTTTGTGAGATGCACCTGTATCACTTACTGGGCTGTGTGCTGCCGTTTTGATAAATATACTATTTTATCTGCTGCAGATCTACCAGTTCTCTGAATGCGGAGCTCTGTATAACCCCGCCAAACCACTGATTAGCTGCTTTCTGTGTACACTGTGCAAAGGCAAAATCAACTAATCAGTGAGGGACAGGGATATACATAGCTCATGAATATGGAGGACTACCTGGTAGCAGGTGTACTAGTGATATATTCCTGCTGGTAAAATAGTGATTATATTAAAACTACAGCAAGCGGCCTAGTAAGTGACACATCCCTTGAATCAAGGTGAAAAAAATGATGACAGATCCCCTTTTAGATTAGTATTGCCTTATTCATACTGACCTGGAAAATCATATTGACAGGTAATTTTTACTGCACACTGAATGCCACACATACACAAAAATTATGGAATTTCATTTTTAATACCATTTTACCCCACTTTTTTTTTTTCGCTTTTTCAATATATTTTATGATAAAATGAGTAGTGACATATAAAACTACAACTCGTCCTCCAAAAAAAGCCTGTGGTTCTTGGAACAAATGGATGAAAAAATGAAAGCACAAAAAAAAAAGTCTGGGTCAAGAGTTAAAGGGAATCTGTCACTAGGTTTTTGCTACCCCATCTGAGAACAGCATAATATAGAGGCAGGGACCCTGATTCTAACGATGTATCACTTACAGAGCTGCTTGATATTGTTGAGGAAGGGCAATAACCCTTCACGGTTGACCAAGTGAGTGTCAAATTATTATGTTGATTGCGCAATCCACAGAAAACCAAACGGAGGCAATGCTCTGTATGGGAGGATTCAAAGAATCTCTGATCCCGTTTATTTTGCTTAGCATTTGATATTGTTTTGAGGTTATCAATAGCCAATCCCCTACAGCCGTACTACAGTACTACAGGCTTGAGCCAATGTTAGTGCAATTATTACGGAAACACATATATGGTCATATTATCATCGTTAGTTCGAAGCACGATGGAAATGTACAAGGTCAATCCTGGCCTAGACTAGTTAGATAACAGGAGCGGGTGTCTGACAAAATGTTCTTGAGATAAAAAGTTAGTGTGAGAAAGTTCCATGTAAAGCATGAGAAAAGCAGGAAAGAAGTATGTTATGCAAGGAGTGATAATAACATGATTTTGAAACAAGCAGACAAAATGGAGTTGCTATACCATGAATATCAATATGTCCTTTACAATATAATTTTGATAAAATCACAGTTTTATCTGCTGCAGATCTAGCAGTTCTTTGAATGCTGAGCTCTCTAAAACCCCACCCCCATCACTGATTGGCAGCTTTCTGCTCATGTACAGTGTACACAGAGCTCATGAATATGCTGGACTACCTGGCAGCAAGTTTACTAATCCTCTAATGATAATCTCCTCCTGATAAAACAGTGATTTTATTAAAACTACACTAAGCAGCCCAGTAAGTAACACATCGCTGGAGTCAAGGTCTCTGGCTCTACATTATGCTGCTATCAGATTAGGTGTAAAAAAAACTTGTGACAGATTCCCTTAGTCTTTCCTCTTAACAAAGATCCTCCATGCCCCTTACCAGTTTTGTTGCTCTTCCTTCTACTTTTTCGCAGTCCAGGACATCCTTTCCATGAACTGGTACCGATAACTAAACTGCATATTCCAGATGAGGCCGCACTTACGCTTTGTAAAGTGGTAATATTACGTCTCTGTCCTACAAGTTCATGATTCTTTTAATACATGACTATATCCTGCTGGCTTTAGAAGCCACCTACTGACATTGCATGCTGATATTTTGTCTGTGATCTACAAGTACTCCCAGAGATATGAGAGACTTTTATTTTTTCCTGTCGATTTCCTGAGGGAGTAGTAGTAGTTCTGGGAAAGTAGGTCCATGAAAAGCTGTCCCAGAATTGAATGGTTCAGGAAGTTACTGCCAATTACTTAAGTACTGCAGAAAAGTAGATGCAGGAGATGGGAGTAATTTGCACTAAAAGGGATAGTTATAAGCAGGGGCGTAACTATAGTGGGTGTAGGGCTTCAGTCGAACCTGGAGTTCAGGTGGACCCAAAAGGTACCTTTGTATCATATGAGTACACAAATCCTATCAAAGACTCGTGATGGTTGAGTCGCCTAGTGGAGAATTTGCATTGGAGCCCACAAGCTTAAAGTTGCTGAACTCAGGGAATTCGAACAATCTACGATTAGCTTTGCAAAAGTTGCCTAAAATGGCTGCTGTGAGTTTATACAATGTAGAAGATTACATCAGCGACCAAAGGATCAAAAGACGTGGGGCAGGTTTGCAGTTATCACATCACATTACATAACACAACAAATAAAAAGGGACTATCATAGCCTGCATAAAAGCAGAAGCAGGAAATGAAGCAGCTATTTTAGGGTCATTCTGGATAGTGATAGAATGTCACAGTTCACAGCTTAGCTATAGAGATAGAACCAATCCCAAGGGCTACAATAAAACTTAAAGGTGTATTATCATCTGAGATAATGGCACATAGAACGTATATGGTACAAATGTTTGATATGTAGAAGTCCTGGAAGAGCAACCTAGCACCTATCGGGAGAATAGGGACCCATATTTGCTGTAGTTCAAATAGTTAATGTGAGGTGCTGAATAATAATAATAATAATTTTTATTTTTATAGCACCAACATATTCCGCAGCACTTTACAATTTTAGGGGGGACTTATACAGACATTACAGAATAAGCATAACTCAGATATTAAAAGGAGTGAGGGTCCTGTTCGCAAGCTTACAGTCTATAAGAAAATAGGGGAGACACAAAAGTTAAATGTACAAATATTGCATAATACAGCCATAATATGCTAAATAGGGTAAGTACATAACACTACATGAACTGGTCGCCAGCCAGTATGTGTACAGTACAGACAGAGGCTAATCAGTGCATGGATGGTATGAGCATGATTTTGAAGAAAATTTTAATATGGGCCAACTGGGACAGTTACAGTAGATAAGTGTGTTGAGGCGATAAGCCAGTCTAAAGAAATGGGCTTTTAGGGCATGCTTAAAACTGTGGGTATTGGGAATTAATCGAATTGTCCTGGGTAGTGCATTCCAAAGAATTGGCGCACCACGTGAGAAATCTTGGAGACGGGAGTGAGAGGTTCGGATTATGGAGGATTTTAGTTTTAAGTCACTAGCGGAACGGAGGGCATGTATAGGGTGGTAGACTGAGACGAGGGAGGATATGTAGGGCTGTGCTGAATCGTGGATAGCTTTGTGGGTAAGAGTGATAGGTTTATATTGAATGGGCAACCAGTGCAATGACTGGCACAGGGAAGAGGCATCAGTGTATCGGTTGGTGAGGAATATGATCCTGGCTGCAGGACGGATTGGAGAGGGGAAAGTTTC
Source organism: Phyllobates terribilis (assembly GCF_046119375.1). Lineage (NCBI taxonomy): Eukaryota > Metazoa > Chordata > Amphibia > Anura > Dendrobatidae > Phyllobates > Phyllobates terribilis. Next base: position 4,173,884 of record NW_027362839.1, read on the forward strand.
AGCCAAGTTTTTCACTACTTCTTACAAAACTCTGTGGAGATATCCATATGCATGTATGACCACTTCTCCACCTCATCTATATTTTTGGAGTGCTAGTTAGAGTTAAGGAGTCCACCAATTGTGCAAATATATGGGATCCCAGAGATGGAACACAGTGCACTGCTGGTACTTACTCGTTCTTGCACCAACTTATTTACTCTATTCTTTTTTCTGAAATGGTGAATTCATGTGAGAACTACCAGACACAGACAAGTACAGTGCCTGGAAAAAGTATCCTTTCCCCGTGAACTTTTCCATATTTTGTTCACTTTACACCCACAAACTTAAATATATATAATTGGTATTTTTTATGATATACTAACACAAAGTAGCAAGTATTTGTGACGTGTAAAGGAAATGATACATGGTTTTCTAAAAAATTTAAAAATATGAATCTGGAAATTGTCATCTGCCCCCCTAAGTCAATACATTGTAGAACCATCTTTCACTGCAATTACTGCTGCAAGTCTTTTGGGGTATGTCTCTACCAGGTTTGCACATCTGGAGGCTGAAAATGTTTGCCAATTCTTCTTTGCAACTTAGCTCCAGCTCAGTGAGATTGGATGCGGATGGTTTGTGAACAGCAAGTCTTGCCACAGATTCTCAATGGGATTTAGATCTGGACGTTGACATGGTCATTCAAACACATGAATATCCTTTGACTTTTCACCTTTCTCACCTCTCTCAAATATCTATTTATGCAGTCTCCCCTGTTCCAAGTCTTATTTTCACATAGCGCGCCTTGGGTTCACTGCGCATGCGCACGGTGGAACGCAACTCACCGCTCTCTTTCAGTATGATACCGGCGCGTCACATCCGGCCGATGATGGAACGCAGACTGCACTGCATCTTTCGGCCGCGGTGGTCCAGGTAACATCTATCAGCCTTCACCATTCATACTTACCTCTTCCTGTTCTGACGCATATAAAATGGGACACATTTCCCATGTGCATACACCGGTACACTGACTGTTAGTTATGCCACATGGATGCACCCTGGTGATACTCCTGGATTCAAATAAGTAAGTTGCACAGCTATATACTCAGTTTGATACTCTCTGATACGCACTCTGAGGACTCCAGTTTCTTTTTACCTTTGGGGCATATTTATGACTTTTCATATATTTCACTATTTCTCCAAGTATTCTACCTCCTGCTTTGTTCTGAAATGAATACCTTTAGAATTCTAAGTTTGCCAGTTCCCATTTTTTTCATTATTTGGCATTGGATGATTTCTTACTGATTATTTTTATATTATAGGTACAATTTGCGCTTGAATATGACCGCCTATGCTTAAAATAAGTGACCCATTACTTGGCAACCTTGCATATGAGCTTTATGTATGTTTGGAAAAAAAATATGTATGTAATATGTATGGCTCTATTATTTGTGTGACCATATTAAATGTAGTATTCATATTTTTCATTGACACAGATAACCTTGATAAAGGCAATTAGCCGAAACAAAACGTTCCGGTGGTTATTATCTTGTTACAGTCACTCTTTGGAATTAAAAAAAAATTTCTTGAAATGATATACAGTTGTTTTTTCACTTATTAGTGTCGGAGTTTAGTTAAGATATTAATGGACTATTTTCCTCCTGAGCACAAAAAATTTTTTTTAAACAGTGTGAACCCTTATTGTTCTTCTGATATCCTTTGACTTAAACCAGGGATGCCAAACTCAAACTCAGAGAGCCAAAATGAAAAACTGGGACAAAATTACGGGTCAACCGGTATACAGTATAATGGGCCCCACATAGTCCTCCATACAGAATAATGGACCCCACATAGTCCTCCATACAGAATAATGGGCCCCACATAGTCCTCCATACATTATTATGGGCACCACATATTCCTCCATACAGAATTTTTATGGCTTACTTTCAAAAAACGCTTTATTTTTGCCACTCTTCCATAAAGACCAGATTTCTGGACTAGTAGTTGTCCTGTGGACAGATTTTCCCACCTGAGCTGTGGATTTGCAGCTCCTCCAGAGTGACCATGAGCCTCTTGACTGCTTCTCTAATTAGTGCTCTCCATACAAGGACTGTCAGTTTAGGTGGACGGCCATGTCTTGGTAGGTTTGCAGTTGTACCATACTACTTACGTTTTTTATTATCGATTGAACTGTGCTCCGTGAGTTGTTCAGAGCTTGGGCTATTTTTTTTATAACCTAACCCTGCTTTACTCTTCTCCATAGCTTTATCTCTGACCTGCCCGGTGTATTCCTTGGTTTTCATGATGCTGTTTGATTCCTAATGTTCTCAAATAAACCTCTGAGATCTTCACAGAACAGCTGTAGTTATACTGACAATAAATTGTACGCAGGTGGACTCAGTTTACTCATTATGTGACTTCATTGGTCAGTCAGGATTTTATTTAGGGGTAGTAGACTACAGGGGGCTGAATACAAATGTGGCGCCCTGCTGTGCATTGGTGCCACAGATCCTAGAGGGGTGCATGAACGGATTCCTCCACAAGAGGCCCTCATAGCATACACACACCTCCACCTTCCACCTCAGACCACCAGAGGGAGCCCGTTAGGGATATAAAAAGGGAAGGTGGAGCTAGGCAGTCAGTCTGGAGAACAGTTTCCTCTGGGACAGAGCTAGTTCCAGTCTGTGAGGATCCAGTTTGTAGAAGGAAGCCTGTTGAGAGGAGCTCCTGCAGTAGCCATCCTGCAGTGGAGCACAGTCCAGACTCATTGAGCTCAGGTAGTGAGCCAAAGGCGTGCCGATGCCATAAGAGCGGTGAAGAGTAGCGAGGCCTACTGCCAGTGTGAAGCCTAGTGAGGGCCCCGAGCAGGCTTAAGGCAAGTGGAGTAAGCGAGCTACATAGGGGGCAGAGGAGCTTAACCAGCTTACCCCACAAGCATTTACCAGACACCGGGTCCGCGTCTGCAAGGATCTCTAGGACCAGCAGAAACAACTGGGAACCCTGGCGAACTACATGTCCCAGGAATACCAAAAGCTGACCGTAATACCAGGGTCAGGAGTCACTGAGGCCCAAGAAACCAGGGAGTGTGAACTCCAACAGGTCAGCAGGTGCAAGACAGAGACCAAGTTAGGCCTAGCTTCAGGCAGGTCATAAACTTACTAGGAAAAGGCAAGAAACAGGAGGCCCCACACCCGCTCACTGGGGAGAGTCCTGAATTGCACCCTTCACCCTACAGTACCCCGGATCATGCCTGAAAACACCACCAGTAAAGGTACTGAAGTAAGCTGTCGTGTGTGTGCCTATTCTTCCTCCGACCCGGCTGGGTCCCCTCTGTCCTGCATCCCTTCTCCTATGCTGCCCTGAGGCCCCGCTCCACCTGTGGGGAGCAGAACCAACTAAGCTGCCTGACCACCGGCCTCAGAGGACTGTAGCAGCTCTGGTGAGTCTCACCAGACACCACAGGTGGAGTCACGAACTTTCCCCTTTTCCCATACACCTTTCCCCCAATTCCTTGCTTTTTTTTAAGAGTGACCCCAGGGTACGGCCCCGGGAGCCAGCCACCGCGGCATCCCCCAAAACTAACAGCAAGGCCCGGGTGCCGAGTTCCCATCCCTTGGGCTCGTCATCTCTTCCTGGCATCACGAACAGGATCCTGTGCCCGCTGCAACGACGGAGTGTTGGGTCCGTTGCCACCGGGTAATGTGCGCCTTTAATCAAAAACTGTATATTTATCTGTGGCGAAGATTGCCGCCATTGTTGGGCCGCCGAGCGGGTAGAAGGGCGTAACCGCGGGAAACTGAGAGGCGTACCTGCTAAAGGGCGCGAAGCCCCGGACACGCCCCACGCCTCGACGTCAAACCAGGAAGCGCCAGGTCCTGGAAGGAGCGCCGGTGAACGCTCTGACGTAGGACGCAAGCGACGCAAGGTCCTGAAGAAGAACGTCACCTGCAGAGCTGCGGCCTACCGGAAGAAAAGAAGAGAAGGTAGGCCACAGTTAGCTAGGGGGGCGACAGAATGTCCGAAGAACAGCACAAAGCCGGAATACCGGTTAACCGCCCTGATGCTCAACTTGTGCCCGACGCCGAGCAGACCGAAGTAGCCGCTCCACCAGCAGGGCCTGTAACCCCTGTCATACCCATGGCCCTACCGTACATCCCCGGAGCGAAGTAGCTCCCCCAGTACAGCGGCAAACCAGATACCCTGTCTGGATTTAAGCGGAAAATATGCGGTATACTGGATACGTACTCTATGACAGGCAAGCAAATAGCGCTGTGGTATTAGGACAATTAACCGGTGCTGCGGAGCAAGAAGTAGAAACCTAGTCGGCCGCAGACCAAGAGTCAGTGTCCGCAATCTTTAAAAAGTTACAGACTGTCTTTGAGAATCGTACTGAGACAGACCTCCTGATGAGGTTCTACAACTGTTCTCAGCAACCGGAGGACAGTGATCGGGACTATGCCTGGCGTTTACAAGGGGCCCTGCGAGATCTGAAACAGGTTAGTCCAACCAGCATCAATAATGAAAATAAAATGCTGAAGGAACAGTTTATCTCCAGAGGAGAGCAGGACTGTGCGTTGGTGGTCCCTGGATCATCCAGATGCCACCTTTGATATCCTTAAGGACATGGCTACAAAAGGACTGTAGCCCCTGGAAACAACTGCTATCCAATGTTACCAGGGTGGGGCCACCCCTGTGCCTGCAGCGTCCACCTTTTCCCCAGCGGCTGCTGGAGCCAAGGTGCAAGCAATGTCCCCTAGTGACCTGGACAGCCTGCGCTCTGAAGTGCGCCAGTTGAGCAAAACCCTGACCACTGTACTGAGAACCCTGCAGCTGCGGACGGAGCCCGAGGAGGAAGGAAGGATCCTGCTAGCCGACAGCCCTGAGGATGTCCCCTGGATGAGAAGGAGGAAGAGGACAACACCACCCCCTGGGAGGATCAGCGACCAACGCCGTCCACCGAAGGACCCTGTCTGCCACCGCTGCCACAAGTCAGGTCACACCATCCAGAGCTGTCCTTTAAACGAGAAAAGCCTGGGGCCGAGGGCCGACACCCAGGAGTAGACTCCCCAGGCCCAACAGACTGGTACAGCAGGTTTGTGGGAGGAAGACCTTTCCTGTCCGTTGTGCTGGACGGCATTGCGACATCTGTTCTGCTGGACACAGGATCTCAGGTAACCATCATGCCTGACGTCCTCTACAAAAGGTTCTGGTCCATGGATGACCTAAGCCCACCAGCTCCAAACCTTTCCGTTTATGCCTCAAACGGCCTCCCCCTTAACCTAGTCGGGGTTAAGGATGTGGCAGTAAAGGTGGGAAGAGTGGAACTGAAGGACCAGGGACTAATTGTAGTAGAGACTATTCCTGATGACACAAATTTGGATATGGTACTTGGCACTAATATTGTTAGTAACTTTCTGGGAGAAGTGGTGTTCTTGCTCCAACAGATAGCTGACACTGCCAGACCAGGGCAGAGAAGGGCGCTCCAGAAAGAGATCTGAGCCCTTATGTACCAGCAACAGGTAAAGCTAACAGGTGGTGAAATTGGTAATGTACTGGTGACAGACCCGGTACCCATTGTGATTCCCCCGATGAGTGAAATGCTGATATGGTGTAGAGCAGCAATAGGTCTTAAAGGACGGAGCTACTAGGCGGTAGTGGAGCCCCTTAGCTCCGAGCATAGGCCTACACTCTTGACTGCCAGAGGGGTAGTGGATGTACGCAATGGGAGGGTGCCCGTACGCCTCCTAAACTATGGGGAGGACGAGATTAGATTACCTTGCTACGCCACTGTTGCCAAACTGTACACAGTAAATAACAACTCCATACACACGGTGGAATCCTTAACCTCACCAGACGAAGTGGAGGATAATGACCCGGCAACCCAGGTGGAGGATTGGTGTCAACAGCTCCATGTTGGGACAGACACCACTACTGCTCATCAGAAGCAGGGTGTACACCGGGTGGTTCAGGAATACGAGCAAGTATTCAGTAAGCACTCACTTGACTTTGGGAGGATTAAGGGGGTTCAACACCATATCCCCACAGGTGACCATCCACCCATCAAAGAACGTTACAGGCCTATACCACCAGCACACTACCAGAAGGTGAAGGAGATGTTGCACGACATGAGGAAGGCAGGGGTAGTAAGGGATAGTTGTAGTCCCTGGGCAGCTCCCCTAGTTCTAGTCAGGAAAAAGGATGGAAGCATGAGAATGTGTGTAGATTACAGACAAGTAAATCGCATTACACATAAAGATGCATACCCTTTACCACGTATAGAGGAATCCCTGGCTGCCTTAAAGTCTGCAAATTACTTCTCCACCCTTGACCTCACTAGTGGGTACTGGCAAGTAGCTGTTGCTGAGGAGGATCGGGAGAAGACGGCCTTCACAACCCCGATGGGACTCTGCGAGTTCAATAGTATGCTGTTTGGACTCTGCAACGCCCCCGAAACGATCCAAAGATTGATGGAGTGCTGCCTGGGACGCCGTAACTTCGAGACTGTACTACTATACCTGGATGATGTGATAGCATACTCCAAAACGTATAAGGACCACTTGAAGCACCTGGCGGAGGTATTCGAGTCGCTGTCCCGGTGTGGGATGAAGTTGAAGCCCTCAAAGTGCCACCTGCTCAAGAGAAAGGTACAGTACCTGGGGCACATCATTAGTCCAGAGGGAGTAGCACAAGACCCGGAGAAGATCACTGCCATCCAGAAATGGCCGGAGCCGAAGAGCCTCAAGGAGGTACGTCAGTTCCTGGGACTAGTCGGGTATTACCGGAGGTTTGTGAAGGACTATACCAAGAAAGCGGTGCCTCTGCAAGACCTCCTGGTAGGACAGTCCTCCAGAGGCAGAAATCCCCCGTTCCAGTGGGGTAAGGAGCAAGCTGAATCCTTTAAGGTGATGAAGGAGATCCTGACCGGCGAAGAGATCCTAGCCTACCCTGACTACAGCCAACCGTTCCTGCTGTACACTGATGCCAGCAACAAAGGATTAGGCGCTGTACTGAGTCAGAAGCAGAATGGCAAAGAGAAGGTGATCGCCTATGCAAGCAGGAAGCTCCGCCCGACAGAGAGGAACCCAGAGAACTATAGCAGCTTCAAGTTGGAGTTCCTGGCCCTGTTCTGGGCCATCACCGAGCGGTTCAAGCACTATCTAGCCTCCAGTAAGTTCACTGCCTTCACTGATAACAACCCCTTGACTCATCTAGAAACAGCCAAGCTAGGAGCCTTGGAGCAACGATGGATGGCTCGGCTGTCAAATTACCAATTCACTATTAAGTACCGGGCGGGCCGCAAGAACGCCAACGCCGATGCCCTGTCCAGGATGCCTCATCAGTCAGACACTGAAGAAGAAGTGGACGACCTGGAGGAGATTGAACTACCTGCCTTTCATTAGAATGGGATGGTCCACGAGCAACGAGCCTCCAGGAGGCCTCTCGGTAACACGTTAAACCCCCTGCCTCACCACAGCTGGAAGGAGACTCAGGACAGCGACCCGGTTGTCAGCCGTATCAAAGAACTGATAACCCAGGAAGGTTCCTCCCTGGAGAAGGAAGCGTCTCTCCAAGCCGAGCAGCTGTGGAATGAGAAGAGCCGGCTGTTCATCTATAGAGAGAAGCTGTGTCGGAGGTACGTCAACCCCAAAACCCATGAGATGGTATGGCAGACAGTGGTGCCCAAGACAGACATCCAGATGGTGTTGGAAGCCTACCACGATCAGGCGGGGCACTTCGGCTGGAAGAAGCTAGAGACCCTGCTGAAGTGTCGGTTTTATTGGGTAGTTCCATTGAGAGGTGGTGCCGGAATTGTGGACCCTGTAGCCTCAGAAGAAAAGACTGCAGCAGCCATAAGGCACCCCTGCAACCCATCAAGACGACTCGTCCCCTGGAGATCGTGGCCCTGGATCATGTCAAGCTGTCACCCAGCAGGTCAGGATATTCCTATGCCCTGACCATGGTGGATCACTACTTCCGGTTCCTGGTGGTCGCCCCCGTCAAGGACCTGACGACAGAAACTGCGGTCGAAGACATTTCAGGCGTACTTCTGCAGGCCCCATGGATACCCGGAGCAGGTGCTGACAGATCAAGGCCCAGCCTTTGAAGCCGAACTGTTCAAGGAGTTCTGCCATCTGTACAGGTGTAAAAAGATCAGGACTACACCGTACCAACCCCAAACCAACGGTCTCTTTGAAAAGATGAATAACATCATCATCGACCTGCTGAAGACCTTACCACTAGAGGAGAGAAATCAGTGGCCAGACCTACTACCTGACCTGATAGATCTGTACAACCACATACCTGTGAATTCCACCAATTGTACTCCAGCATATCTCATGCGAGCCAGACCCAGGAAGTTGCCCATGGACCTGGAGCTTTGTGTAGTAGAACCAGAAGCAGATATGTCCACTGAGGACTGGGACACGACCAGACAGGAGCAGTACAGAAGAGTACAGGCCTTTGTCGAAGACAGTCTCACTCGGGTAAGGGACAAGCAGGAAGCCCACTACAATAAAAGTGCGCCCGCAGAATCCTTCACACCAGGAGAAGTGGTGTTAAAAAGAAAAAGGAGAAACCACAAACTTGATGACCAGTGGGAGAGAGAACCCTACACTGTTAAATTGAAGATTCGATAATAGGAAGACCTGCCTAATTAGTAGAGACGGAGGAATAACGACTGCAACGGTATCTAGAGACCATCTGAAGTTGTGTCCAGACCTGCTAAAGCTCCAAGAAGAAGTGCCTCTCACCATACCGGAGGAGCCTAAAGAAGCAGTACTCCATACTCACTTAGGAGATTTCCCGGCAGATTGGCCTCAACTAGGAGGAGCAGTAATAATACCTGTGATCCACTTCTTTCAACAGCCAGAAAACCCTCCACAGCAAGTAGAGCCTGTAAGTGCTTCAGAAGAGCCTGCTCAAGAAGAATCCACGGAAGAAGAATCCCTGGTTTGAGCAGAGCAAGAAGGCCCAGCCAATGGTATACTTGCCAGTCCTGTAGAGAGGTTAAGGCAACCCTGCAGTTCCCCAACACTTAGAACTGGCAGAATGGGAGGTAGTGCAAATACTAGTGCCCCACGCATCCCAGTACCACGTAGGTCGACGCATAGCACACGAGGTCAGACCCCTGTCAGATACAGAGAATAGAGAAGGAAACTCTGACAGTGTAAATAGTTGCCCCTGGGGTATTATATTGTGTATTTTCATGCATATATATTTATTAACTTGTTGTTTTGCCTTATAATGGACAATTTAAGTGAAATGGACACTTTTCCTTGTTACCTTTAGTTACTCGTCAGGGTACATAAAGAACTTTGTGGCTGAGGACTATGTGCAGCCCAAAAACTGCTTCTTGTAAATAATTGCACTCCCTGGAGTGCCCCTTTAGGTGACCTCGGAAGAAAAACGTGTCTGGTGTGGGACTAACGGAGGTCCGACTCAGGATCTCCAAGCCCTGCAGCCACCCCAAGGCCTACGTTGAGGGTTTGGGACAGGTCCCTCAAGCTACCAAGTACTCTACCCTGTGAGATGGACATCCTGTAGGGAACCTCACCAGAAGAGACTTGAGTTGCTTATTGTATATATGTATATATTTGTTATTTATAATGTTTTATTATGTAACGTTTAAGCAAGGTGCCTCCCATAAAGGGAAGAGTTATTGAATTGTTGTTATAAAAAGTACTTCAGTCCGGGAGTACTGAGCTTTGCTAGGGGGGGAATGTGGCGCCCCTGCTGCGCATTGGTGCCACAGATCCTAGAGGGGTGCATGGACGGATTCCTCCACAAGAGGCCCTCGTAGCATACACACACACCTCCACCTTCCACCTCAGACCAGCAGAGGGAGCCCGTTAGGGATATAAAAAGGGAAGGTGGAGCTAGGCAGTCAGTTCCTGCAGAAGATGAGCCTGAGAGAGGTCAGCCTGCAGTGGAGCTCAGTCTAGAGAACAGTTTCCTCAGGGGACAGAGGTAGTTCCAGTCCCTCTAGAGAGAGTTCAGACTCATAAAGCTCAGTCAGTGAGCTTAAGGCGTGCCGACGCCATAAGAGCGGTGAAGAGTAGCGCGGTTTACTGCCAGTGTGAAGCCTAGTGAGGGCCCCGAGCGCGGCCGAAGGCAAGTAGAGTAAGCGAGCTACGTAGGGGGCAGAGGAGCTTAACCAGCTCACCCCACAAGCATTTACCGGACACCGGGTCTGCGTCTGCAAGGATCTCTAGGACCAGCAGAAACAACCGGGATCCCTGGCGAACTACATGTCCCAGCAACACCAAAAGCTGCCTGTAATACCAGGGTCAGGAATCACTGAGGCCCAAGAGACCAGGGAGTGTGATCTCCAACAGAAGGCCCTACCACCAGGTCAGCTGATGCAAGACAGAGACCAAGTTAGGCCTATCTCCAGGCAGGTCATAAACTTAACAGGAAAAGGCAAGAAACAGGAGGCCCCACACTCGCTCACTGGGGAGAGTCCTGAAATGCACCCTTCACCCTACAGTGCCCTTGATTGTGCCTGAAACACCACCAGTAAAGGTACTGAAGTGAACTGTCGTGTGTGTGCCTATTCTTCCTCCGACCCGGCTGGGTCCCTCTGTCCTGCATCCCTTCTCCTACGCTGCCCTGAGGCCCCGCTCCACCTGTGGGGAGCAACACCATCTAAGCTGCCTGATCACTGGCCTCAGAGGACTGTAGCAGCGCTGGTGATCCTCACCAGACAACACGGGTGGAGTCACAAACTCTTTCCTATCTCATACACCTTTTCCCCACCATTCCTTCTTTCTTTTAAAGAGTGACCCCAGGGTACGGGCCCGGGAGCCGGCCACCGCGGCGTCCCCCAAAACCAAACAGCAAGGCCCGGGTGCTTAGTCCCCATCCCTTGGGCGCGTCACTTCTCTCAGCACTCCCATCATTGCTCTCTCCTAGCCCCCTCCATCATTGCGCTCTCCCAGCACCCCCCTTATTACTCTGTCCCAGCACCTCCATCATTGCTCTCTCCCAGCCCCACATCATTGCTCTCTCCCAGCCCCCCACCATTGCTCTGTCCCAGCACCCCCATCATTGCTCTCTCCCAGCAACACGTCATTGCTCTCCCCTTCCCCACCATCCCCATCATTGCTCTCCCCAGCTCTATCAGCCCCATTATTGCTCTTCCCAGCCCCATCATTCCTCTCCCCAGCCCCATCAACCCCACTATTGCTCTTCCCAGCCCCATCAGCCCCATTATTGCTCTTCCCAGCCCCATCATTCATCTCCACAGCCCCATCAGCCCCATTATTGCTCGCGCTGCATGATGACGTCATCAAGCTGCGCGTGCCTGGGTCAGGGAGGAAGCAGAGGACGAACCCTCCAGCTCCGCTGCTATTCTCCTCCTGACAGCAGCGGAGCTGCAGGGATCGCTCCCTGACCGCCGCATGCAGGGAGCAGCTGCACCTTGCGGGCCCCTTGGTGCAGCTGCATGGTGGGGACCCGGCACAGCTGCACCGGCGGCGGTATGTCCACCCCTGGACTGCTCTGGGGCCCCCCCAGCTCACGGGCCCAATAGCAGTCACGTGGTCTGCCGCCATTGGCAGTACGCCACTGTGTACGGCATATACAGTGGGTGTGTGGTGCATATGGCGTATACAGTGTGTGTGGTGCGTACGGTGTATACAGAGTGCGTGTGTGTGGTGCGTACGATGTATATGTGTCACCCCAGGCCTGGATGCCACAAATATTAAAGGCTGTGTCTGAGAGCAGGAGGGAGGTTCCCTGGTCAGGGACTATTAGCATGCAGCACCTCCTGTCCCAGGCCAGTAGGGGGAGCAGGCTTTCCCTATAAAAGCTGGAACTGGGGCAGGGTTAGAGAGACCAGAACCCACTTCTGAAGTGTCCAAAAGGGTTCTCAGAGAAGAGGGACAGGTCAGCAGCAGCTGAGGAGTCCGTGAGGCAGAGGAGAAGCTGCAAGCCAGGGACAGAGGCGACGAGAGCCGGTCTTGGCTGAGAGAAATACACAACCGGACATTGGGATCTGAGGCTGTCAGGGTTGCAAGCCCAGCAGCAGAGAACCAACCCGTGAGGGATTTCAGGTCCCTTGGCCTAAGAAGCCTGGAGGCTCCGGCACACAGAGGGACCAGTACAGCAAGGAGAAGCAAAAGGTACCCAAGGCCCGAGTCGCAAGCCATACAGGTAAAGTACACGGCCAGCTCAGGGACGTGGGCTATTACACCACGAAAAGCGGGATAGTCAGCAAGGGCATAGAGAGAGAACGGTAGGCCTACACACTCACCCTGACCAGTGGGGCTCGCCCGAATGCTCTCAGATACCCAGGCCCATTCCTAACCGGTACTCCTGTTGGGTCAGTAATAACATCTGCAATAAAGACCCTGGACTGTTTGAATCGGACTCTGAACTCTTACTATTGCGGCCTGCACTATCACCCCCAGCATTCACCTACACTGCCCTGAGGCTACACTCTTCCCGTGGGGAGTTGTCCTACCCCTGTGCTGCACACCAACACCAGCCTCAGTGGTCTGCCTCGCAGCGGCGGTTATCTCTGACCGCAATCCACGGGTGGCGTAGTCGGACATTCCCAAATGTATAAATCGACTGCCACAGCATTTGGTCTGACCACCCTGAGCCACGGGTTCCGGGTGCCCCACGGCCCAGGGGGCGAGTCAGCTTTGGCGTAGTCGGCAGGATTGTGACCAACCCGCCACAAATGGGTATTGCGTGCCTGAAAAAGACTTTATACTTACCTGAGTGAAGTTTCCCGCCATTCGGGGCCATTTCCCGCCAATCTGAGCCATTTCCCGCCATCGGGCGCCATCTTCGAGACGCCGCGCGGGAAGAAGAGGGGCGCGGACGTCCAAAAACGCGCGAGACCTGAAGCCCTGCCCTACGCTGAGACGCCGTTCAAGGTCCTGGAATGAGAGAGAGCGACTCCGACGTCATCACCGAGCGACGCAAGGTCCTCGCCCAGAGCATCGCGAGCGGAGCCGCGGCCTACAGAAGAGGATCGTCGGAAGGTAGGCCTCGGTTAACTAGGGGGGAGGAAGATGTCGGACGCGGAGGGACCCTCTACCACCAGCGTAGCCGCTGCAGCTGTGATGCCGTTTTCCATGCTCAATATCCCCGGAGCGGCCTGGCTGCCACAGTATGCCGGCGAGTCGCATACCTTGGGTGACTTTAAAGAAAGGCTGTATAGCCTGTTCAAAGTTTATCCCCTCACAGAAGACCAGAAAGTAAGCATACTGATAAGACAGTTAACTGTTGTGGCCCAGCGGGAGGTAAAGTCTTGGACAGCGGAGGTGAAAAGGACTGTAAGGGGGGTTCTGACCCGTCTACGGGACACCTTTGATACCCGTACCTCAGCAGAAATCAAAATGCGGTTCTATGGATGTAAGCAGCGAGCTCAAGATAGCATCAGAGACTATGCCCTAAATTTACAGGAAGCCTTGGGGGCAATTAAGCAAGCTGACCCTGGCAGCGTGCAGGATACTGATAAACTGTTGACTGATCAGTTCATAGAAGGTCTGCTGTCCAGCGCCCACAGAACCCAGCTACGCCTCATGGCCCTACAGAACCTCGATTTGACTTTTGCACAGTTCAAAGATAGGGCCATCCGGGTGCTCCGAGAACCCGCACCAGGTGGCGCTGTAGTTTCCTGGCACCCTGCCATCACTTACCACCAGGAGGCAGCGCCCTACCCTGCAGACCTTGTGGGGACTGATGCGCAGGCCCTAAACCCATCCCCGCCTGCAAACCTGCACCATCAGGTCCAAGAACTGACAAAGAGTGTTGCTGCATTGACCAGGACCGTACAGTTGTTACAGAAGGACCCGTCAGGACCAATCAAGCTGGCTTCAAGTCCGGAGGATGTCCCGTGGTGTCGACGGAGGAGGATCCCGTCGTTCAGAGGGAGGCCCGCCGATCGTTACACTGAGGATGGACAGCCGATTTGCCGCCGTTGCAGCCAGCCGGGACACGTAGCTAGGTACTGTACTTTAAATGGGTCCGACCTGGGGCAGAAAGCCAACCCCCAGGCATAAGGTCACCAGGCCCGTCTAATTGGCGTGATAAGTACGTAGGGGGACGCCCGGTTTTACCCGTAGTGCTGGACGGTATCCCCATGAGTGCACTGCTGGACACCGGGTCCCAAGTGACTACCATCCCCTATGTACTTTTCAAGCAGTACTGGAGTGACACTGACATAACCCGCTATCCAGACAGTGACTTGAGCATCATCGCCAGCAATGGCCAGCCCGTGCCGCAGGTGGGGTTCAGAGAGATGACCATTAAGATTGGTAAAGTTGAACTGCCGGCACAGGGAGTGATCACTGTGGACATTGACCGTCGAGAAAGTCACCCTAAAATAACCTTGGGTACTAACGTGATTGAAAATTGTCTTTCAGAAGTGATTGTAATTTTGCAGCAGGTGGCAATGAATGCGAGCTCCAGCTAACAGAGGGTCTTCCAGAAGGAGATAAGAGCCCTGAAGAGACGGGTAGAACTGTCTGGTGGTGAGATCGGTAGCGTGAGGATGAGCGACCCGTTCCCCATTCCCATGCCTCCCAAAAGTGAAATGATGATCTGGTGTTGGACTGCAATCGGGTTAAGAGGGAGAGACTACCAAGCCATGGTAGAACCCGTGTACTCAGACAGCAGGCCCACCATTTTGACAGCCCGGGGGGTGGTTGATGTCCGCCATGGAAGGGTGCCCGTCCGGATCTTAAACATCGGAGAAAGGGAAGTACACTTGCCCCGGTACGCTACACTAGCCAAATTGTTTGCCGTCGAGCACAATGCTCTCAGGGTCGTGGAACCCTTGCCTCCATCTCCCCTGGTGGAGGGTAATGGCTCCCAGAAACTTAAGGAGGACTGGTGCCAGAAACTCCACGTGGGTGCTGACTCCACTCCCTTGCACCAAAAACAAGGAGTCTACCGGGTGGTTCAGGAGTACGAGAGAATCTTTAGTAAGCACCCGCTAGACTTCGGCAAGGTGAAAGGGGTAGAACACCACATCCCCACGGGGAGCCACTCACCAATAAAAGGGAGATACAGTCCTGTACCCCCTGCACATTATCAGAACGCAAAGGGCATGCTGAGAGAAATGAAAGAAACCGGGGTCATTAGAGATAGCTGTAGCCCCGGGCAGCCCCCTTGGCTCTGGTAAAAAAGAAAGACGGTACCATGAGAATGTGCATGGACTATAGACAAATCAATCGTATCACCCATAAAGATGCGTACCCGTTACCTAGGATAGAGGAGTCCTTAAATCAGCTAATTTCTTCTCTACGTTGGACCTTACTAGCGGGTACTGGCAGGTTCCTGTGGCAGAGGCTGACAAGGAGAAGACCGCCTTCACCACCCCAATGGGATTAAGTGAATTCAACTGTATGCCATTCGGGCTCTGCAACGCACCCGGGACCTTCCAGAGGCTGATGGAATGCTGTCTAGGGCACTGAAACTTTGAGACGGTCCTACTTTACCTGGAAGACGTGATTGTCTGTTCAAAGACTTACGAGGACCATCTAAGGCACCTGGCCGAGGTGTTCAAGGCCCTGGCATGCTTTGGTATGAAAGTGAAACCCTCCAAGTGCCATCTGTTAAAGCCGAAGGTACAGTACCTGGGGCACGTGGTGAGTGCAGAAGGAGTAGCCCCCGACCCCGACAAGGTCACAGTAATCAAGAGCTGGCCAAGCCCCTCAAACATCAAAGAAGTGAGTCAGTTCCTCGGGTTGGTAGGCTACTACCGAAAGTTCATCCCCGGGTTCACAAAGATGGCGGCTCCAATGGAGGACCTCCTAATAGGTCAGTCTAAATCCAGAAGTCAAAAGCCACCCTTCAAGTGGGACAAGCCGGAAAGGGAGTCCTTCCGCCAGCTGAAGATGGCCCTCACGGGGGATGAGATCCTGGCCTACCCCGATTATGGCCAGCCTTTTATCCTCCACACAGACGCCAGTAATGTGGGGTTAGGAGCCGTACTGTCCCAAAACCAACAGGGCAGAGAAAGGGTGATCGCGTACGCCAGCCGGAAGCTGAGGCCCACTGAAAGGAACCCGGAGAATTACAGCTCCTTCAAGCTAGAATTCTTGGCAGTGGTGTGGGCCGTCACAGAACGGTTCAAGCATTACCTGGCCTCCGCAAAGTTCACTGTGTACACGGACAACAACCCGTTGACACACCTGGACAATGCAAGACTAGGTGCCCTAGAACAGCGGTGGATGGCCCGGCTATCAAATTATGACTTCACAATCAAATACCGGGCAGGCAGAACCAACGCCAACGCAGACGTCCTATCAAGAGTGCCCCACCTATCCGAAGGAGAAGAAGACTCGGAAGAGCTGGAGGAAGTAGAGCTCCCTGCGTTCCACCGGTATGGGGCCACTCAGTATTCTCACCGGGTAAGAGACAAAGACCTAGCCACCGTCATGTTCAACCCCTTACCCCACCACGGCTGGGCTGAAACGCAAGATAGTGACCCTACAGTTCGCCTGGTGAAAGACCTGTTAACCCAGGCAGACGCTAGTCTTGGCCCGGACGCTCCAGAGGAAGCCAAGCAGTTATGGAAGGAGAAAAGCAGGCTATTCCTCTACGAAGATAAGCTGTGCAGGAGGCTGGTCAACCACCGGACGCACGAGCTGACCTGGCAGGTAGTGGTCCCGAGACGGGATGCAGCAATGGTCCTGGAGGCCTACCATGACAGAGCGGGACACTTCGGGTGGAAGAAACTGGAGTTCCTACTGAGAGAGCGGTTCTACTGGATCGGTATGAGAGGGGCCATAGAGAAGTGGTGCAGGGACTGCGGCCCATGTCACCTCAAAAGGAACGACCGTACCAGCCAGAAGACACCCTTGATGCCCATCGTCACCAGGCAGCCTCTTGAGCTGGTAGCTCTGGACCATATGAAGTTGGCTCCAAGCCGGTCCGGCTACATCTATGCCCTCACGATTGTGGACCATTACTCTCGGTTCTTGGTGGTGGTCCCGGTTAAAGACTTGACAGCCCAAACAGCGGCCAGAGCCTTCCAACAACACTTCTGCCGTCCACACGGGTATCCGGAACAGGTCTTGACAGATCAAGGTCCAGCGTTTGAGGCGGAAGTCTTTCAGGAGTTCTGCAACCTCTACGGCTGTAGGAAGATTTGGACAACGCCTTACCACCCGCAAACCAACGGGCTGTGTGAGAAAATGAACAATATCATCATTGATCTCCTCAAGACGTTGCCCCTGGAAGAACGCAGCCTGTGGCCGGAGAAGCTGCCAGACCTGATAGACTTGTACAACCATATCCCGGTGAATGCTACAAATTGCACCCCGGCTTACCTGATGCGAGCAAGACCAGGTAAGCTGCCGGTAGACCTGGAGATGGGAGTCCTGACACCCAAGGACACCTCCTCAGACGCGGACAGGGATACGGAACGGCGGCTACAGTACAAGAAGGTACAGGAGAGTGTGGAGAGGAGTCTGGCTCAAGTGAGAGAAAAACAAGAGAGGCTCTTCAACCAACACGCCCCTGCTGGTCCCATGGAACCTGGTGAGCAGGTCCTGAAGCGGAAGAGAAGGCTTCACAAGTTAGATGACCAGTGGGAGAGCGACCCGTACACAGTACTGCCGTCCAACCACAACAACCCGAAGGTATGTGTAATTACCAAGGATGGAGGAGAAACCACTAGCACTGTCTCCAGAGACCACCTAAAACGGTGCCCTGAGCAACTGCAGAGTCCAAGAGAAGATCAAGATGACCTTGAACCCGTAGAGGACAAGGAAGAAATGGTCAGCACCGTTCTCTGAGAGTTCCCCCGGTCCTGGACTCGGATAAACAATGCCATAGTGGTACCCATCCTACAGTTCCTTCAACCTACCCAGCAGGAGCCTACAGGAGAGCAGGAAGAACAAGAGGAACAAGCAGCCCCGAAGGCAGAAGAACCCATGCCAGCAGCCCAGGAGAGTCAACCCTCTGCTGACAGTGAGCCTGCCATGCCTGCGGTAAGCCAAAGGACCCGCAGACCGCTGCCTGCCCTGCCTGTAAACCCAGCTAGTAGCTGTACCCTAAATGCTAGTGGGGAAAGCCAGGATAGACCACCACCAGACAGTGGGTTAAGCAGGTCAACCCGGATCACTAGGGGTCAAATACCAGCTCGCTGGAAAATCTGAATGTAAAGTATGTAGTTAATGTTTTATACTTGTTACCTGGTTATTAATACTGTTTTCCCAGTTTTCCTAGATACAATGGACTGACAAGTCATGGACACTGAATGGCCGGAACTGTCTTGTAAATAGTTGCACTAGGTGCCCTCTTGTGAAGATGGCCACAGAAGAAAAACCTGTCCGGCGTGGCTCCCTTGTGGCCCAAAGTAGTTAGCTCGGCCTTGTTGCCACGCCCAAGGCCAGGAGCTTGGGGTTTATGGAGACAGGTCCCCACACTGTGGAAAACTTCACCTTGTTGGGTGATATGGACACCCGGTCACGGAAGCGCCGTGACCTTAAGGACAAAATGTACTTGTATATACAGTACAGACCAAAAGTTTGGACACACCTTCTCATTTAAAGATTTTTCTGTATTTTCATGACTTTGAAAATTGTACATTCACACTGAAGGCATCAAAACTATGAATTAACACATGTGGAATTATATACCTAACAAAAAAGTGTGAAACAACTGTAAATATGTCTTATATTCTAGGTTCTTCAAAGTAGCCACCTTTTGCTTTGATGACTGCTTTGCACACTCTTGGCATTCTCTTGATGAGCTTCAAGAGGTAGTCACCGGAAATGGTCTTCCAACAATCTTGAAGGAGTTCCCAGAGATGCTTAGCACTTGTTGGCCCTTTTGCCTTCACTATGCGGTCCAGCTCACCCCAAACCATCTCGATTGGGTTCAGGTCTGGTGACTGTGGAGGCCAGGTCATCTGGCGTAGCACCCCATCACTCTCCTTCTTGGTCAAATAGCCCTTACACAGCCTGGAGGTGTGTTTGGGGTCATTGTCCTATTGAAAAATAAATGATGGTCCAACTAAACGCAAACCGGATGGAATAGCATGCCGCTGCAAGATGCTGTGGTAGCCATGCTGGTTCAGTATGCCTTCAATTTTGAATAAATCCCCAACAGTGTCACCAGCAAAGCACCCCCACACAATCACACCTCCTCCTCCATGCTTCACGGTGGGAACCAGGCATGTAGAGTCCATCCGTTCACCTTTTCTGCGTCGCACAAAGACACGGTGGTTGGAACCAAAGATCTCAAATTTGGACTCATCAGACCAAAGCACAGATTTCCACTGGTCTAATGTCCATTCCTTGTGTTATTTAGCCCAAACAAGTCTCTTCTGCTTGTTGTCTGTCCTTAGCAGTGGTTTCCTAGCATTTATTTTACCATGAAGGCCTGCTGCACAAAGTCTCCTCTTAACAGTTGTTGTAGAGATGTGTCTGCTGCTAGAACTCTGTGTGGCATTGACCTGGTCTCTAATCTGAGCTGCTGTTAACCTGCAATTTCTGAGGCTGGTGACTGGGATAAACTTATCCTCTGAAGCAGAGGTGACTCTTGGTCTTCCTTTCCTGGAGCGGTCCTCATGTGAGCCAGTTTCTTTGTAGCGCTTGATGGTTTTTGCAACTGCACTTGGGGACGCTTTCAAAGTTTGCCCAATTTTTCGGACTGACTGACCTTCATTTCTTAAAGTAATGATGGCCACTTGTTTTTCTTTACTTAGCTGCTTTTTTCTTGCCAAAATACAAATTCTAACAGACTATTCAGTAGGACTATCAGCTGTGTATCCACCTGACTTGTGCACAACACAACTGATCGTCCCAACCCCATTTATAAGGCAAGAAATCCCACTTATTAAATCTGACAGGGCACACCTATGAAGTGAAAACCATTTCCGGTGACTACCTCTTTAAGCTCATCAAGAGAATGCCAAGAGTGTACAAAGCAGTCATCAAAGCAAAAGGTGGCTACTTTGAAGAACCTAGAATATAAGACATATTTTCAGTTGTTTCACACTTTTTGTTAAGTATATAATTCCGCATGTGTTAATTCATAGTTTTGATGCCTTCAGTGAGAATGTACAATTTTCAAAGTCATGAAAATACAGAAAAATCTTTAAATGAGAAGGTGTGTCCAAACTTTTTGTCTGTACTGTATGTTATGTTGTCATTTATACCCTGTTTGTTGTTGGCCAAAAAGGCTTAGTCCCGGAGTACTAAATTTTACTAGGGGGGAATGTGTCACCCCAGGCCTGGATGCCACAAATATTAAAGGCTGGGTCTGAGAGCAGGAGAGAGGTTCCCTGGTCAGGGACCATTAGCATGCAGCACCTCCTGTCCCAGGCCAGTAGGGGGAGCAGGCTGCCCCTATAAAAGCTGGAACTGGGGCAGGGTTAGAGAGACCAGAACCCACTTCTGAAGTGTCCAGAAGGGTTCTCAGAGAAGAGGGACAGGTCAGCAGCAGCTGAGGAGTCCGTGAGGCAGAGGAGAAACTGCAAGCCAGGGACAGAGGCGACGAGAGCCGGTCCTCGCTGAGAGAAGTACACAACCGGACATTGGGGTCCGAGGCTGTCAGGGTTGCAAGCCCAGCAGCAGAGAACCAACCCGTGAGGGATTTCAGGTCCCTTGGCCTAAGAAGCCTGGAGGCTCCTGCACACAGAGGGACCAGTACAGCAAGGAGAAGCAAAAGGTACCCAAGGCCCGAGTCGCAAGCCATACAGGCAAAGTATACGGCCAGCTCAGGGACGTGGGCTATTACACCACGAAAAGGGGGATAGTCAGCAAGAGCATAGAGAGAGAACGGTAGGCCTACACACTCACCCTGACCAGTGGGGCTCGCCCTAATGCTCTCAGACACCCAGGCCCATTCCTAACCAGTACTCCTGTTGGGTCAGTAACAACATATGCAATAAAGACCCTGGACTGTTTGAATCGGACTCTGAACTCTTACTATTGCGGCCTGCACTATCACCCCCAGCATTCACCTACACTGCCCTGAGGCTACACTCTTCCCATGGGGAGTTGTCCTACCCCTGTGCTGCACACCAACACCAGCCTCAGCAGTCTGCCTCGCAGCAGCGGTTAACTCTGACCGCAATCCACGGGTGGCGTAGTTGGACATTCCCAAATGTATAAATAGACTGCCACAATTTGGTCTGACCACCCTGAGCCACGGGATCGGGTTGCCACTTCCCCCCCATCGTACAGAAGCCCGGTTCCGGGTGCCCCACGGCCCAAGGGGCGAGTCATATACAGAGTGCGTATGTGTGGTGGTGCGTACGGCGTATACAGTGTGTGTGTGTGTGGTGTGTACGGCGTATACAGTGTGTGTGCGGTGGTGCGTACGGCGTATACAGTGTATGTGGTATGTACAGCGTATACAGTGTGTGTGGTATGTACGGCGTATACAGTGTGTGTGTGTGGTGCGTACGGCGTATACAGTGTGTGTGTGGTGCGTACGGCGTATACAGTGTGTGTGTGTGGTGCGTACGGTGTATACAGTGCATGTGGTATGTACGGCGTATACAGTGTGTGTGTGTGGTGCGTACGGCGCATACAGTGTGTGTGTGGTGCGTACGGAGTATACAGTGTGTGTGTCTGGTGCGTACGGCGTATACAGTGTGTGTGTGGTGCGTACGGCGTATACAGTGTGTGTGTGGTGCGTACGGCGTATACAGTGTGTGTGTGTTGCATGCGGCGTATACAGTGTGTGTGTGTGTGTGTATGTAAATTAACCTTAAAGAGTAAATCAACTTTTGGGACGTTTTTTAATGTGATTTAGGGTCATTAATTCTGAGCAGATTTGTGGGGACCCCAATCCTTTGCTCCTTTGCTTAAAAGACCTCCTAGAAGAGCGCAGCTCAGTAGATAGGAGAGTACACTGAGCGGAGCAAATGCAGCAGAAAGTCATAGTCATGTCTCCTCACCTCTTCACTTCTAAGAGATCTTCTGAGTGATCAGGGTCTCAGATTCGCACTAATCTGCTCAAAATTATAGGACCTAAATCATGTAATATATATCCCAAAATTTAAGTTACTTTTTAAACGTTTAATAGTTCCACTGCTTGCATCTAATCAGTACATTGGTTCCTATATGGTCCACAGTCTGATGATGACTGGTAACAACTCCCAGTATCTCCTTACCATTGCTAAGGACATACTGGGAGTTGTAGTTAAGTCCTCCATTCTCTGGAATTCCTATTGTTAGCAATGCCCTTCCTCCACCAATTGCAAATACAAAGGATCCATCCATGGGGTGAGATCTTGGGAATAATTGAATCGTACCTACATTTAAAAAAATAAAAAATAAATCTCCTATTCTTAATAATTACCGTATTTTTCGGACTATAAGATGCACTTTTTTCCTCCAAAATTTTGGAGGAAAGTGGGGGGTGCGTCTTATAGTCCAAATACTATATTATTGTATGGCCGCATGGTGGTGGGTGTGGGGGAGCCGCAGCGGGGCACAGGAGGCAGCAGCCACCTGCTGCAGCCTAGCTGTACCCGCTACTAAAGAAAATGAATATTCCCTGCTCCCCATACCCATGGGCGCGGAGAGCAATGAATATTCATTTCTCTTAATAGCCGGCACACTGTACCGCAGCGCGGCTCCTGCTGCGCTCTGTGGTCAGTGTGCCCGCTATTAAAGCTCATGAATATTCGCTACAACCCACTCCCATGGGTTGTAGCGAATATCTATGGTCTTTAATAACAGGCACACTGACCGCAGAGCGGCAGCAGAAGCCGCGCTGCGGTACAGTGTGCCGGGCATTGAACAGACTGCTCCCCATGCACAGAGTCCTGGCATGGGGAGCAGTGACTATTCCAGCACAGCGTCTCACACTGTGTGAGGGAGCATGGCAGGGACACCATGCGCGCCTTGCCATGCGCCGCTCACACAGTGAGAGTGTCAGCAGCAGTGCAGGACAGCGCTGGAGGAGAGAAGAGGTGAGTATGATAGTTCATTTTTTTTTGTAGGCAGCGTGATAGAGGCTCAGAGGGTGCCATACATACCAGTATGGGGGCTCAGAATGTGCCATACATACCAGGATGGGGGCTCAGAAGGTGCCATACATACCAGAATGGTGCTCAGAAGGTGCCATACATACCAGGATGGGGCTCAGAAAGTGCCATGCATACCAGGATGGGGGCTCAGAAGGTGCCATACATACCAGGATGGGGGATCAGAAGGTGCCATGCATACCAGGATGGGGGCTCAGAAGGTGCCATACATACCAGGATGGGGGCTCAGAAGGTGCCATACATACCAGGATGGGGGCTCAGAGGGTGCAATGCATACCAGGATGGGGGCTCAGAGGGTGCCATGTGACTCGCCCCCTGGGCCGTGGGGCACTCGGATCCGGGCAGTAGGGGAACGATGGGAGTAGTAGTGGCAACCCGGTTCCGTGGCTCAGGGTGGTCAGGCCAGTGGTAGTCCGTTATGCGCTGATGATTATGTCCGACTACGCCACCCGTGGATTGCGGTTATTAGGAACCGCCGCTGCATGCAGACCGCTGGGGCTGATGAGGTGTGCAGCTAGGGTAGTGTGACTCCCCAAGGGAAGAGTGAGGCCCCAAGGCAGTATAATGGATGGTGGGAGTGATGGTGGTGAGAGTCCCAGTACCGGTAGTGCTGGAGGCGCGAAGGAGCACACAGACAACAGGTTGCAGTCCAGGGCGTTTACTAAAACAGGTAAACTGACCCATAAACAGTCCCGGCTAGGAGGGGACCTGAATGTCTGAGAGCAATGGGGAAGTTGGCCCTGGTCAGGGTGAGGGTGTAGGCCTACCGTGCTTTTTGTGCTCCTTCTGGCTATCTCCTCCTTATAGGGTAACAGCCGACGTTTCCGAGCTTTCCGTGTACTCTCGCCTGTATGGCCTGCGATGTGGGTTCCTTTCTGCTCCCGGCCTGGTACGGCTTTACTGGTCCCTTCTGTTGTGGCAGAGCCTCCAGGTTTCTTAGGCCAAGGAACATACAGTCCCCTGCGGACTGGTTATCTGCTGTGGGATGTGGAATCCTCCCAGCCTCAGACACCAAAGTCTGGTAAATTAAGTCCTTTATCTGCCAAGACAGGCTCACTTCGCCTCTTGTCTCTGGCTTGTGGCTCTCCTCCTGCCACACTTCCTCTTAGGGTGCAATACAACTTTCTGTCCCTGCTCTGCTCCGGGACAAGTCTCAGTACTGAGACAGGTCATCCAGTTCTCTCTAACCCTGCCCCCAGCACCAGCTTTTATAGGGGCAGCCTGCTCCCCCTACTGGCCTGAGACAGGGGGTACTGCATGCTAATGTTCCCCTGACTAGAGAACCTCCCCCTTGCTCTCAGACACAGCTTTATTACATTTTGTGGCATCCAGGCCAGGGTGACACACATGCATACCAGGATGGGGGATAAAGGGGTGCCATGCATACCAAGATGGGGTATAAAGGGGTGTCATGCATACCAGGATGGGGGATAAAGGGGTGCCATGCATACCAGTATGGGGGATAAAGGGGTGCCATGCATACCAGGATGGGATGGGGGGCACTTATACCAGGAAGGAGGGGCCATACATACCAGGATGGAGGATATTAACAGAATTGGGGGACATTACCCCAATACCAGTGTCAGCAGTAGACCCCCTCCCCCATAACAGGGCATCATGACCACATTTTTTGCTTAATTTTTTTTCCCTATTTTCCTCCTTTAAAACCTAGGTGCGTCTTATGGTCCGGTGCATCTTATAGTCTGAAAAATACGGTAACCCCTTTACCCCCGAGGGTGATTTGCACGTTAATGACTGGGCCAATTTTTACAATTTTGACCACTGTCACTTTATGAGGTAATTACTCTGGAGTGCTTCAACGGATCCCCCTGATTCTGAGACTGTTTTTTCGTGACATATTGTACTTCATGATTGTGGTAAAATTTCTTCGATATCACTTGCGTTTATTTGTGAAAAAAACGGAAATTTGGTGAAAATTTTGAAAATTTTGCGATTTTCAACATTTGCATTTTTATGCCCTTAAATCAGAGAGATATGTTACACAAAATAGTTAATAAATAACATTTCCCACATGTCTACTTTACATCAGCACAATTTTGGAACCAAATTTTTTTTATTAGTGCGCTATAAGGGTTAAAAGTTGACCAGCGATTTCTCATTTTTCCAACAAAATTTACAAAACCATTTTTTTAGGGACCACATCATATTTGAAGTTACTTTGAGGGGCCTTTATGACAGAAAATACCCAAAAGTGACACCATTCTAAAAACGGCACCCCTCAAAGTGCTCAAAACCACATTCAAGAACTTTATTAACCCTTCAGGTGCTTCACAGGAATTTTTGGAAAGTGGAAGAAAAAAATGAACACTTTTTTCACAAAAATGTTATTTTAGACACAATTTTTTTTATTTTCGCAGGGGTAACAGGAAAAAATACGCCAATACCCCATATGTGGGGAAACTACAGTGTTTGGGCGCACGGCAGAGTTCAGAAGGGAAGGAGCACTGTGTGACTTTTTGAACGCAAAATTGGCTGGAATTGAGAGCGGACGCCATGTCGCGTTTGGAGAGCCCCTGATGTGCCTAAATAGTGGAAACCCCCCACAAGTGACCCCATTTTGGAAACTAGACCCCTCAAGGATTTTATCAAGGGGTATACTGAACATTTTGAACCCAGAGGTACGACACAGAATTTGATAACATTAGTTCATCAAATTGAATAAGTTGTCATTAGTCTTGAGTGCAAGTGCTCGCTACTTGAGTTTGCATTGGGTACTCGGGTATGCACCATGTATCGTACGTGCTCGAGTGACATGCTCAAGTCCCCGCTCGCATGCTTCACGGTTATTAGACACCCAAAAAAAACATCCAGGGATCGCTCGTGCATGGCAGGCAATCCCTGCGAGTTTTTTTTTGGCCACGAAGCATATGGGGCGGAGACTCGAGCATGTCACTCGAGCACCCGCGATACTCGGTGCATACCCAAGCACCCGAGGAAAACTCAAGTAGCGAGCACTTGCGCTCAACACTAGTCACCATACTGTCATCTTTTTTTTTTTACTTTTGAAAAAATCCCAAACCTGATACAACCCTAACCCTAGCCCAACCCTAACCCTAGCCCAACCCTAACCCTAGCCCAACCCTAACACAATCCTAACCCTAGCCCAACCCTAACCCCAACCCTAGCCCAACCCTAACCCTAACCCTAACCCTAACCCCAACCCTAACCCTAGCCCATCCCTAACACAACCCTAACCCTAGAGTTTATTTTTCACGCCGTTCCTCGTGCGGTATAAGTGATTAGACGGCTTTATTCTTCGGGTCGGTGCGATTACAGCGATACCAGAATCATATCAGGTTTTTATGATTGACAGCTGTCACACACTAAAAGACGCATTTTTTTGTAATATCTAGTTTTTGCATCGCCATATTTTGAGAGCTATAATTTTCCAGATTTTGGCCAGCAGAGCCATGTGACAGCTTGTTTTTTGCGGGACGAGTTGACGTTTTTATTGTTGCCATTTTCAGGCACTTGACATTTTTTGATCGCTTTCTATTTCGATTTTTGGGAGGCAGAATAAACAAAAACCAGCAATTCAGGAATTGTTCTTATGGGGGTTTTTTTTATGCTTTTCCGCGTGTGGTGAAATTGATAAGGCAGCTTTATTCTTTGGGTCAGTACGTTTACAGCGGTACCACATTTATATCGTATTTCTATGTTTTGGCGTTTTTACACAATAAAAGTTATTTTATAGAAAAAATAATTTTTTGCATCGCTTTATTCTGAGAGCTATAACTTTTTTATTTTTCGGCTGATGGAGCTGTATGGCGGCTTGTTTTTTGCGGGACAAGATGACAGTTTTCAGTGGTACCATTTTTATTTACATTCGTCTTTTTGATCGCGTGTTATTCCATTTTTTTGGGCGGTATGATGATAAAGCATTGTTTTTTGCTTCGCTTTTTTTTTTTTTTACCATGTTCACTAAAGGGGTTAACTAGTGGGACAGTTTTATAGGTCAGGTCATTCCGGACGCGGCGATACCAAATATGTGTTCTTTTATTGTTTTTTTGTTTTTTTTCATAATAATATTTATTGATGGGTACATTATATATTTTTTTTTTGGTGGATTATTTTTTTAATTTTTTTTTTATATTTTTACAATTTTTTTTTCCATTTTTTAACACTTTTTGGACTTTTATTCTGTTTCCCACTATGGGACTTTCACTTTTTTTATTCTGATCGCCTGTATAGCACAGGGATGGAGCACCATCCCTGTGCTATTCAGGCTGTCAACGCTGCAGATGCAGAAGATACTTTGGTCATGCACTGCGCATGACCAAAATATCTTCCTGCTGTCTGATGACCTGGATGTTGTCATGACGACATCCGGGAAGCTGCGGCAGACAGCGCTGGAGGCCGGGAGAGGAGGTGAGTATTGCGATCACCTCCCCTTGCCCCCGCAATGCTGAGATCGACTTCGATCGCAGCATTGAGGGGGTTAATGAGCCGGGAGCGGTGCGGGACCGCTCCCTGCACATAGTTACAGCTAATACCTGGTGCTATCAGCTGACACCCGGCGGCGATCGCCCCGCACCGCTTGTGTGCGGGCGCGATGGCCATATGACCTAATAGTACGTCATTGGTCCAATCGGCCCAGGTCACCATGACGTACTGTTAGGTCACACATCAGAAAGGGGTTAATTTTTAGTGTATTATTGGTTTTAATGATTTTTAATCATGAAAATTATATGTAGATTTATTTATTTCTAAAGCCTGTATGCAATTATCAATCACATCAGTGCCTATCTATTTAAAGCATTCGGCGTGGTATACATTCTGGAATCACCTGATGAAGGGGACAGATCGTCTCTGAAACGCGTTATGTGTTGAATAAATCGACTTCTCTTGCCTAACCTGGTGGTTCCTAACTCAGAGCGTGGCGACCTGTGGATCTCCACCACCCACTGTTCATTATCTTTCGCTGTATCATGGCTCCTGAGCATGATGCCGGGGAGGGCAGAAGGTGCTGCAGTGCTCCAGGACCGCAGTCATTACCGCTTAGTATCAGCTTTGTGTCTGGCATGCACAACTACCAGAGGTGAGTGGAATACCTCTCACCCCTCCATCTATATGCTGTGACATTCTTCACATGGCGCGCCTTCTCTTTTAGGTTTATTTTCTCATTTTTCTGTCTGTGAGCATAGAGCTGATGTGACTTGCCAAAAAGCACAGGCTTGTTTCATCTGTCCAAAGGACATTCTCCCAGATACTTTGGAAAATTCCCGTCTTGCCTTTTTTCTGATTTGCTTTGAACAATGGTTTCCTCCTCCTCTTCTTCCATGAATTTCACTTTGGTCAAGACAGCGACAAATGGTGCGATCTGACACTTATGTACCCTGACCTTGGAGTTCACCTTTAATCTCTTTGAAAGTTGTTCTGGGCTCTTTTGTAACCATTCAAATTATCCATCTCTTCAATTTGTCATTAATTTACTCTTGTGGCCACATCCAGGGACATTGGCTACCGCCTCATAGACCTTAAAGCTCTGAATAATATGTGCAAATGTTGTAACAGGAACATTGGTTTGGAGATGGTCTTATAGCATCTACCTTTAACATGTTTGTCTATAATTTTCTTTCTAATTTCCTGAGACTGCTCTCTCTTTACCTTTCTTTGGTCCATGTTCACACACCATGATACCAAGCAGCACAGAGACTACTTTTTACCCTTTGCAGGAATTGTCTGGTCCAAATTGATAAGTCTGCAGTCACTCTGTGTGACTGCAATAAGATGAAAAACTTGGCACTCAAAATGACTCAATGAATTTTGAGAATTTAATAGTAGAAAAAGTAGTACAAAACAAACGTTTCGGTCATGTAAGACCTTCCTCAGTGTACAGAAATGTTGGTAGTGGACATGAATGAGAGGTGCAGTGTCCAGCTTCTATATAAATCACTGTGTGGAATCTTATAACAAGGGTGATGGCGGTGGGAACACGGTGTCTGTATACGTCACTATCAATGCTGATCTGTGTAACATCCCCTCCAGCACCTGATGTGAACCTGTTGAGTGTTGCGTCTCACATATTGGAGACTGCACCCACATTCCAACAGGTAAACAGTAAATGACATGATACCACAGGTTAGATGTTGGTAAAACAGAAAAGCTTCTCCTGTCACCTTCGATTGAAAGTAGGTACATCCATGCTTCAACACTGTAGCATAAACGCTTAATGTTTGAGTTTGGGAGCTATTGGGAGATTGTTAGAAGGTTTATCCCTACCGTTAAAGGAAACCTGTCATCAGGATTTTGCTAAGTAAACTATAGGCATTGTCAGGTTGGTGCTGTTACACTGATTAAAATGATATCTGGTTTGAAGAAATCTGTCTAGTGGTTCTTGTTTAATCTGTTTGCAGTTTGGAGTTAATGAGATGCTTGTGCTTCGAGACCGGCCTGTGGGCAGGTCTTTTTTTTGGTTCTCTGGCCTCATTGTCATCATTCTGAGCTTAAATGACAGGTCACTGAACCTTTAAATACTGCGCTTGCACAGATAGATGCTACTGTGCATGCACGGCGCCATTTTGTTGGAGGCAAATTTTTTTTTTTAAGACCACAATATTAAATGTGCAGTATTTAAAATAGGAGGAAGGTCATGGAAGGTTATTTAAGCCCAGAGCACAAGCATCTCATTAACAGCAAATGTGGCACCCCAGGGGTCTGGTTTCCACAGTAACGGCAATGTTATGTCTGAGAGCAGGTGGGAGGTCTCTTGGTCAGGGATCCTGTGCATGCCACACCTCCTGCCCAGTCCTGGGAGGGGAAGATCTTCCCCTATATAAACCTAGGGCTGAGGCAGGGTTGGGGAGTAGAGAAGAAGTAGAGACAGAGAAGCAGATATAGGAAAAGAACATCAGGAGCTCTGTGGGAGCAGTACTACAAGGAGTCAGGGGCTGGCAGCTGCAGAGCTCGCCCTGACTGAGAAGTTATCACCGGACCCGGAGTCCGAGGCTGTGGGGACTAACTCCTATCCAGCAGCAGAAACCGACCGGCAGGGGATTGCAGGTCCTCTGGCCCAGAAACCCGAAGGCACGGTCCCACGCGTGGGACCAGCACCGCCGTCGTGGAGCGGAAGCTACTAGAAGGCCCCGAGTCACCGGCCATACGGGTGAGCACCACACGGTACACTCAGGGACGTGGGCTACTTATACCCGCCTCTAGCAAGGTAGCCGGAAGAGTATCGTTAGTTTGGGAGGCCTACAACTCCGCCTGGCCAGGGGAGATCCCATCTGCTCAAGGACTGACCAGGCCCCAATCGCTAGCCAGTACTCCGGGAGGGTCTATCTTTGTCACCAGTAAAGACCCTGAACTACACCGTACCGTCTCCGAGTGGTTCCTGCTACCCCCATCATCCACGTCGGCTGCCCTGAGGCCATACCCCTCCCGTTGGGGGTTATACTATCACGCTGCACAATCCTACCACCGGCCTCAGCGGTCTGCCCTGCAGCAGCAGCTCCTTAGCTGTACTCAACGGGTGGCGTAGTCGTCCAACATCTACCGCTAATACAGCGCCACTTAGTCTGACTCCCTGGGCACGGACCGGATCACCGCCACGAGACTACAACCCTCAAGAGATCCGGCTCCGGGTAAGCTCCCGCGTGCGCAACGCAGCGCGACACAGGCCCAGGGGCGCGTCAACTTTTGGCGTAGTCGGCAGGATTTCGTGCCCGCAACCACCGGGTACTGCGTGCCTGAAAAAGACTGTTCAAACTTACCAGTGGTGAAGATTCCCGCCATCCGGCGCCATCTTCAGCCTTCTTCCCGCCATCGGTGAAGATTCCCGCCATCCGGCGCCATTTTTAGCCTTCTTCCCGCCTTCCGTGGAGTTTTCCCGCCGTTGGACGCCATCTTGAGGACGCCGCGCGGGAAGAAGAGGGGCGTGGACTCCGAAAGCGCGCGAGAACTGAAGCCCCGCCTCACGTCCGGACGTTGCTTAAGGTCCTGGAAGGAGCCCAGCAGACGCCGACGTCACAGGAGCGCGACGGAAGGTCCTCAACCCTGACGATCCACTGCGGAGCCGCGGCCTACGGAAGAGGATCATCGCAAGGTAGGCCACGGTCCACTAGGGGGGAGAAGGATGTCGGATACGGAGGAGAGCTTCACCGCTTCAACCCCCGCCAGCGCCACCGCTGTTGCGGTCATGCCTTTCACCATGCCCTATATCCCGGGGGCAGCCTGGCTACCCCAGTACTCAGGGGAGTCACATACCCTGCATGACTTTAGAGAAAAGCTGGATAGCCTCTTCCAGGTGTACCCCCTCACAGAGGAGCAAAAAGTGAGCATCCTGGTGGCCCAATTAACCGGGGCAGCCCAAAGGGAGGTAAAGTCCTGGCCACCTGGGGGGAGGACTGTCGCAGGGATACTAACCCGGCTGAGGGACACCTTTGATACCCGCACCTCAGCCGAGATCAAGCTTAGATTCTACGGGTGCAAACAGCGGGCACATGAGAGTATAAGGGACTATGCCCTGAACCTACAAGAGGCCCTGAGAGCCATTAAGCAGACCGACCCTGACGGCGTGGGAGACGAGGACAGGCTGTTGACTGAACAATTTATAGAGGGTTTATATTGCAATGCCCACCGAACCCAGTTGCGGGCAATGGCCTTACAGGACCCTCATCTGGGATTTGCACAGTTCAAGGACAGAGCCATCCGGGTGCTTCGAGAACCGGCACCAGGTGGCGTTGTGACCCCCAGACGCCCCACTACCACTTACCACCAGGAGGCGGCGCCCTTGTTGGCAGGGCCTGTGGGAGCTGGTGCGCAGGCTTTGAACAATGACCCGTCTCCAGACCTGCACCATCAGGTCCAAGAGCTAGCTAAAAGCGTTGCTGCGCTAACCCGAACTGTGCAGTCTTTACAGGTTTCCACTCCAGGGAAGATCCAGCTGGCATCCGGACCGGAGGACATCCCGTGGCGTCGACCAAGGAGGACCCCACCGGCCAGAGGAAGACCCAGCGACCGATACAACGAGGACGGACGACCCATCTGCCGCCGCTGCAATCAACCCGGACATATGGCAAGGTACTGTCCTTTAAACTGGCACAACCTGGGGTAGAGGGCCAACCCCCAGGAAAAAGATCACCAGGCCCATCGAACTGGCGCGACAAATATGTGGGAGGACGTCCAGTCTTACCCGTGGTACTGGATGGCATTCCTATGAGTGCCCTACTGGACACCGGGTCACAGGTCACCACCATCCCGTACGTGCTCTTCAAGCAGTACTGGAATGACTCGGATATCACCCGCTACCCTGACGACGACTTGAGTATCATCGCCAGCAATGGTCAGCCCGTGCCACAGATTGGATTTAAAGAGGTGACCATTAAAATCGGTAGAGTCGAACTGGCAGCACAGGGACTGATCATTGTAGACATTGACAAACACGAGAGTCACCCAAAGATAACTCTAGGAACTAATGTAATTGAAAATTGTCTTGCAGAGGTGATTTTCCTTTTACAGCAGGTTGCCAAGAACGCCAGCTCCGGCCAGCAGCGAGTGCTCCAGAAAGAGATCCGGGCACTGATGCGACGGCAACAGCTAGAACTCTCCGGTGGTGAGATTGGTAGCGTGCGAATGTGTGACCCTTTCCCTATTGCCATGCCCCCGAAAAGTGAAATGATGATTTGGTGCCGGGCAGCTATTGGTCTGAGAGGTAGAGATTACCAGGCAATGGTAGAACCAGTTTACTCAGACAGTAGGCCCACCATTTTGACAGCACGGGGGGTGGTCAATGTACACCATGGGAGGGTGCCCGTTCGCATAATAAATATCGGGAAGAGGGAAGTGTACCTGCCCCGGTATGCCACGCTAGCCAAATTGTATACCATCAATCAAGATTCCATACAGTCCGTAGAACCCTTGCCTCCATCTTCCCCGGAGGAAGGTAACGGCTCTCAGAAAACAATGGAGGACTGGTGTCAGCAACTACATTTGGGTACTGACTCCACTCCCTCACACCAGAAACAGGGAGTCTATCGGGTGGTTCAAGAGTACGAGAGAGTGTTTAGTAAACACCCGTTAGACTTCGGGCGAGTCAAGGGGGTAGAACACCACATCCCCACGGGAGACCATCCTCCCATAAAAGAGAGGTATCGACCCGTACCCCCTGCACACTACCAACACGCCAAGGGGATGCTTAGAGACATGAAGGAGGCTGGGGTGATCAGGGATAGCTGTAGCCCCTGGGCAGCTCCACTAGTCTTAGTCAAAAAGAAAGACAACACCATGAGGATGTGTGTAGATTACCGGAAAATCAACCGTATCACACACAAGGATGCGTACCCCTTACCAAGGATAGAGGAGTCTTTGGCTGCTTTAAGATCTGCTAACTTCTTCTCTACCTTGGATCTTACTAGTGGGTACTGGCAGGTTCCTGTAGCAGAGGCGGACCGGGAGAAGACCGCATTCACCACCCCGATGGGACTTAGCGAGTTTACCTGCATGCCGTTCGGACTCTGCAACGCACCAGGAACCTTCCAACGATTAATGGAGTGCTGTCTGGGCCACAGAAACTTTGAGACGGTCCTGCTGTACCTGGACGATGTCATCGTATATTCCAAGACGTATGAGGACCACCTGAAACACCTGGCGGAAGTGTTCGAAGCTCTGGCAAGCTACGGCCTAAAGGTGAAACCCTCCAAGTGTCACCTCCTGAAACCAAAGGTGCAGTACCTGGGACACGTGGTGAGCGCTGATGGAGTGGCTCCCGACCCTGATAAGATCACCGCAATTAAGGAATGGCCAAGTCCCTCCAGTGTAAAGGAAGTGCGGCAGTTCCTCGGGTTGGTAGGCTACTACCGAAGGTTCATACCCGGTTTCACCAAGAAGGCAGCTCCTATGCAGGACCTCCTGATAGGCCAGTCCAGGAAGGCCAAGAACCAGAAGCCACCCTTCAGATGGGAGAAGCCGGAAGAAGAGTCCTTCCGCCAGCTGAAGATGGCCCTCACGGGGGATGAAATCCTGGCGTACCCGGATTACAGCCAGCCCTTTATCCTCTACACCGACGCCAGTAACATCGGGCAATGAGCCGTACTGTCCCAGATCCAGCAGGGGAAAGAACGAGTAATCGCTTACGCCAGCCGAAAACTGCGACCCACCGAGAGAAACCCTGAGAATTACAGCTCATTTAAGCTAGAGTTCCTGGCAGTGGTGTGGGCAGTCACCGAACGCTTTAAGCACTACCTCGCTTCCTCCCGGTTCACCGTGTACACGGATAACAACCCGTTGACACACCTGGACACAGCAAGACTCGGTGCCCTAGAGCAGAGATGGATGGCCCGTCTGTCCAACTACGAGTTCACAATCAAATACCGGGCAGGACGCTCCAATACCAACGCGGACGCCCTGTCCAGGATGCCAAACCTACCGGACGTAGGAGAAGATCCAGAGGGACTGGAAGAAGTCGAACTCCCCGCGTTCCACCGTCATGGGACTATCCAGTATTCCCACCGGGTAAGGAGTAAGCAAGCTGCTACGTTTAATCCCTTGCCTCACTACAACTGGGCGGAAACGCAAGACAGTGACCCTGCCGTCCGACTGGTGAAGGAGATGCTGACTCGGCCAGAGGCTCGCCTTGACCCAGACGCTCCGGAGGAAGCCAAGCAACAGTGGGCTGAGAAGAGTCGACTGTTCCTTTATAAGGGGAAGTTGTGCCGCCGAATGGTTAACTCCCGGACGCATGAACTAATCTGGCAAGTAGTGGTGCTACGAAGAGACGCAGCCGTGGTGATGGAGGCATACCACGACGGGGCTGGACACTTCGGATGGAAGAAGCTGGAGTTCCTGCTGCGCGGGCGGTTCCACTGGGTAGGCATGAGGGGAACCATCGAGAGGTGGTGCAGAGACTGTGGCCCGTGCAACCTAAGAAGGAAGGACCGTGCCAGCCAGAAGACTCCCCTGCAGTCCATCGTCACCCGGCAGCCGTTGGAACTGGTAGCCTTGGATCATGTAAAACTGACCCCAAGCAGAAGTGGCTACGTCTACGCACTAACCATCGTGGATCACTTCTCCCGGTTCTTGGTTGTCATCCCCGTCAAGGACTTAACAGCTCGAACAGCAGCTAGAGCCTTCCAGCAGCATTTCTGCCGTCCACACGGGTACCCGGACCAAGTGTTGACAGACCAGGGACCTGCCTTTGAAGCGGAGGTCTTCCAAGAATTCTGCACTCTGTATGGCTGCCGGAAGATAAGGACGACACCCTATCATCCGCAAACTAATGGACTTTGTGAGAAAATGAACCAGGTGGTAATGGATCTCCTGAAAACGTTGCCCCTGGAAGAACGCAGTCTGTGGCCTGAGAAGCTGCCCGATCTGGTGGACCTATACAACCACATCCCGGTAGGTTCCACCAACTGTACCCCGGCTTACCTAATGAGGGCGAGACCTGGTAAGTTACCTGTTGACCTGGAAATGGGAGTCCTGACACCCGAGGACACTTGACCAGAAGCAGACTGGGACACAGAGAGGCAGCAGCAGTACCGGAAAGTACAGGAGAGCGTGGAGCGAAGTCTCTGTCAGGCTAGGGAAAGACAAGAGAAAACTTACAACCAGTATGCTCCCGCTGTTCCCCTGGTACCCGGAGAGCAGGTCTTGAAGAGGAAAAGACGGCTCCACAAGTTGGACGACCAATGGGAGAAGGACCCGTACACCGTACTGCCCTCAAGCCACGAGAACCTGAAAGTCTGTACCATCAGTAAAGACGGAGGGGAGACCATAGCCATTGTATCCCGGGATCACCTGAAGAAGTGTCCTGAACAGCTACGGAACCCTGAAGAGGAACAAGAAGACCATCGACCCGTAGAGGAAAGGGAAGATATGGTTAGTACTGTGCTCGGAGACTTCCCTCGGTCCTGGACTCAAGTCAATGGTGCAGTTGTGGTACCCGTCCTCACGTTCCTCCAACCAGCATCCCAATTGCCTACGGAGCAACAGGTAGAGCTGGAAGAGCAGCCGGTCCAGGAGGCAGAAGACTCCACACAAGCAGAACAGGAGGATCAACCCTCTGCTTATAGTGAGCCTGCCGTACCCCTAGTGAGCCAAAGAGCCGGTAGACAGCTGCCCAGTTTACCCTTGACAGCTCCTACCCCCTGTAGTTCAGGGCTAGACAGTCAGCTCCGTAGGTCCACTAGGGCCACTAGAGGCCAGTTACCCGCACGTTGGAGGATTTGAAGTGTATAAATTGTTTTATTTGTGGTTACCTGTTTTTCTTGTTGCTTGTGTATAATTATGTGTTTCTAGTTATTTATAGGAGTCCTTGGTGGATTTACCGGGAATCCTTGTACATGGTTGGAGCGTAACCTAGGAATGGACTAAAGACTGTTAAGGACTCGGGGCAGGACAGACCCCTACCTGGTTACGTCTCCCTGTTTTGGTGAAATGGACACCTTGCTTTTCT
Source organism: Phyllobates terribilis (assembly GCF_046119375.1). Lineage (NCBI taxonomy): Eukaryota > Metazoa > Chordata > Amphibia > Anura > Dendrobatidae > Phyllobates > Phyllobates terribilis. The sequence continues at coordinate 4,210,246 of NW_027362839.1, forward strand.
TCAAAAACTGCACCCGGTTGCGGACACGCCGTAACCATCTTTTTGTGTTTTTCTTATTGTACTATTATTGTTTATACCTTGTTATGTTTAAAAATATGTTTAGTCCCGGAGTACTAAATTTCACTAGGGGGGAATGTGGCACCCCAGGGGTCTGGTTTCCACAGTAACGGCAATGTTATGTCTGAGAGCAGGTGGGAGGTCTCTTGGTCAGGGATCCTGTGCATGCCACACCTCCTGCCCAGTCCTGGGAGGGGAAGAACTTCCCCTATATAAACCTAGGGCTGAGGCAGGGTTGGGGAGTAGAGAAGAAGTAGAGACAGAGAAGCAGATATAGGAAAAGAACATCAGGAGCTCTGTGGGAGCAGTACTACAAGGAGTCAGGGGCTGGCAGCTGCAGAGCTCGCCCTGACTGAGAAGTTATCACCGGACCCGGAGTCCGAGGCTGTGGGGACTAACTCCTATCCAGCAGCAGAAACCGACCGGCAGGGGATTGCAGGTCCTCTGGCCCAGAAACCCGAAGGCACGGTCACACGCGTGGGACCAGCACCGCCGTCGTGGAGCGGAAGCTACTAGAAGGCCCCGAGTCACCGGCCATACGGGTGAGCACCACACGGTACACTCAGGGACGTGGGCTACTTATACCCGCCTCTAGCAAGGTAGCCGGAAGAGTATCGTTAGTTTGGGAGGCCTACAACTCCGCCTGGCCAGGGGAGATCCCATCTGCTCAAGGACTGACCAGGCCCCAATCGCTAGCCAGTACTCCGGGAGGGTCTATCTTTGTCACCAGTAAAGACCCTGAACTACACTGTGCCGTCTCCGAGTGGTTCCTGCTACCCCCATCATCCACGTCGGCTGCCCTGAGGCCATACCCCTCCCGTTGGGGGTTATACTATTACGCTGCACAATCCTACCACCGGCCTCAGCGGTCTGCCCTGCAGCTGCAGCTCCTTAGCTGTACTCAACGGGTGGCGTAGTCGTCCAACATCTACCGCTAATACAGCGCCACTTAGTCTGACTCCCTGGGCACGGACCGGATCACCGCCACGAGACTACAACCCTCAAGAGATCCGGCTCCGGGTAAGCTCCCGCGTGCGCAACGCAGCGCGACACAGGCCCAGGGGCGCGTCACAAACACAGATTAAAATGATACCTGGGTTGAAGAAATCTGTCTTATGGTTCTTGTTTAATCAGTGTAACAGTGCCAACCTTTCACTGCCTGTAGTTTACTTATCAAAATCCTGAGACAGATTAACTGACCACCAAGGTCACATACACAATTAGTTCTCAATAGTAGGACAATGAGACTCTGTTTAACGTCTATAATAGCAAATCATATAGAAAAAATGACGTATAAGAACATAATTTTGCAAAAAATTCATAAATTTATTAATACACATTAATTAAAAAAACATCCATATTGAAAAAGTGGCATAAATACATAAGTAGTGAGCTGTAATAGAGATGCCAAGACCAATACAATCATATAATAAATAGATTAAACCTACATAGTTGAAGAAAATACGGGCATGGGTATGTAAACCACATGCCTTATCCCAGCTGTAAGCATAATATCAAAGCTTCAATGCAAATGCTAAGGTGCACAGTGCATAAATAGTTGATATAAAAGTAAATCCATTTAGCACTTGAAAATAAGTGGGAATGTAGTATTACTCACATATGTATTGTTTATCAGTCCAGGTATCGTCACCCCTACGCGCGTTTCGGCGCTGTGCCTTCTTCTGGGGGTTATAGTATGTCTGGAACCGGTATCCCTTAAGTATTACTTATTGTCCAATGGGTGAAAGTAAGACAGGACGCAGCTATTAGAATAGCCAACCGCTCATCATAATACATACATATAGAGTCACGTGTGCCCCTGTATTACCACTCACATCCGGAAGTATATAGTAGGACCCCTTCGCTTCAGGACGCAATCATCTGCCCCTCGTCCCCCGTGATAACAAACCACACCTCCCAGGTCACATGAGCGGGACTTGCTATGACGCGTCGGAACACAGTCATCCGCCCCTCGCCACACATAAATACAAGCCACACCCCCCAGGTCACATGGACGAAAATCACTGTGACATCACAATCTGACCAACGGGGAAAGCCCATAACAGGGGACATAGCGCTATAATGTGGTAAGTATACATTATAAAACGCCCAACAAAAGTGTAGATAAATGAATATAGGAAGTAGACAATCGGATCTAATGAGAAGAGTCGTGGCTAAACCACAGCTATTTAACCCAATAGTGCCCAACTAACGCAATAATGAACCAATCACAGAATAATAAGTGTGAACAGATAACATATCACAACGGAAAGAAATCGCAGATCAAAAGAAGCAGGATATATCTCAGTAGATGCATAGCTGTGGGACCCCTTCCCCCATATAATTGCCATCAGTAGCCAATTATAATCAAAAGACAAAGACATTCTTCATATCAATTGTATGGCTAATGTTAATCCAATATTGTAACTAAATATTACCGAAAAATACTGTCCATGGGGGCATGGCGCCATTGACCCAACGGAGAGCACCAGTCAAAAACCACAAAAAATGCGGTGTAATATGTACATATAAAAGATACAGTACACTGTGTAATGGAGAAAAATTATAGAAACATTCAACAATTAAATCCTACACAATAGGTTGTAAGCATAAAATACAAAAAACACAATACACCGCATAATACAGCTCAATATCAAGTATATCCAGCAATTAGATGAATTCATTCGTTGCGTAGCTTTTCTTTGTCCCAGTAGATGATAATATCTCTGTGACCTATTGTCAGTAGTCCAGGAGAATCATTGATTAATCAAGATGTATAAATCGTCCACAGCCATCCATCAATAGGAGTAACCAGCAGAAAGAGACACGGAAGGCAGCCGCAACCAAGGACAAAAGAGTATGTACTAAGGAAAAAATGAACATTAATTAGACAACAGAGGATAAAACAAGGGGGGGGGGGATTATAAACATCATTAAAATACAGATAAATCTAGCGGGTGCAGGGGTGGGGGAGACATAGAGGCAATCAGAGGAATGGTGAAAAGCTTAAGGACTCGTTGAGGCCCTGAGGATGTAATGTTTGCAATAGCCAAATCCATCTGGATTCTTTCTGTGCAAGTAGGCGACTAGCACTACCTCCACGCAACGTACTATACACATGATCGATGCCTTTAACTTGAAGACCTGATGGATCACAGGCATGATAGTTTTTAAAGTGTCTAGGGATTGTTTTCAACAACTCCAAATTATCCTCAGTGGCTGCTGCCATAATATCACGTCCATGTTCCCTCGCTCTGGTCTTTAACATCCTAGTGGTCAGACCTATGAATACCAAAGAGCAAGGCCATGTAGCGTGATAAATGACATTACGTGCTGTACACGTAATGGAGTGTAGGATAGTCAATTCTTTCCCACTGGATGAAAGAAACTTTTTAGTATGTTCGATGTTTGGACACGAAATACATGAACCAAATGGGGTACAACCCCACGTTTGTCTTATTTCAGCCAGTCCTATTTCGCCAATTTTCTTCTGAGTATTAGGTGTAAGGTAGCTCCTTACCAAGTGATCTCAGAGGCTCGGAGATCGACGGGCTGTGACTGACGGATACATAGGCAAATACTGGCGCAACGTCTGATCCGCAAGTAAAATGGCCAGTGTTTCCTAAGCACATCACACATTTTGCGCCATTGTGAATGGTACCGTGTCACCATCCTGACACAGTTCTCTTGTTTGTGAGCTCGATTAGAATACATTAATTGTTGAGGATTACTGTTTTTGGCTCGATTATAGGCATGCTTAATACTTCTTCGACTATATCCGCGATCTAAGAACCTGTGTTTCATTTCCTCCGCTCTCCTTTCAAAATCAACCTCTGTTGAACAAATACTCAAAATTATCAAAATCCTGATGACAGGAGCGCCGCATAAAAGCAGGAATATGCGGCTATTATGCTGCGTGGGAAACTAAGCCTAAGGGACTCCATCTTTAATTAAAAAAAATCCTCGCTCCGACGTCATCCATGGGTCTTCTGTCTTCAGCTCTGCTAGATCTTTGCCATCAGACAAATATGTCTGCTGACAGATGAGCAGGCACAGAATGACACTGGAGCACTGTTACTGTGTAGTGCAGTGCTATGTTGCTTTTTTTGTCATTTCATGTAGTGTAGAAATCTTGGGAAAAGTGTGGATTGTGCTCTGGAAGTGATCAGTTATAGCTAACTATGTTATTTTCTGCAGAGATAAGTCCTGCATAGAAGATGTGATATATCGGTCTGCAGATAAAGAACTTGTGAGTATGTGTATTACCTATACATTCACACTGACACTATATACAGAGCTCCTGTGTATAATGTCACTGGTGATCACTGTATAACCTGTACACTGACACTATATACAGAGCTCCTGTGTATAATATCAATGGTGATCATTACATTACCTGTACACTGACATATACAGAGCTCCTGTGTATAATATCAATGGTGATCATTGTATTACCTGTACACTGACACTATATACAGAGCTCCTGTGTATAATGTCACTGGTGAGCACTGTATAACCTGTACACTGACACTATATACAGAGCTTTTTTTACATTTTTATTATTTTAGTATTATTTGTCACTATGTGGTGCCATTATGTGCTTTGGTCATGACATGACGATATTTGTCCCTTGTATGTGGTATTATTCAGTCACTATGTGGTGGTAATATGTGGTCTCATGGTGTGTCAGTATTTATACCTTGTATGTGGTAGCATTTGATCACTATGTGGTGGTATTATGTGCTTTGGTCATGGTGTGGTAGTATTTGTGCCTTGTATGTGGCATTATTTGGGCACTATGTGGTGGTAATATGTGATCTGGTCATGGTGTGGTGGTATTTCTGCCTTCTATCTGGTAATATTGGTCTTGGTAGAGTGGATTGTGGTTGGTCATTTGTTTTATCTGATATCAATAAGGGGAAACCTCTTTATTTCCAATAGATATTAAATACTTGGATGTTTAACCCCTCCCTGCCCTGTGACTATTACACAGCAGCAGAGATGCAGTTACAGAGGTTCACCAGAGAAAGCAAGTTGGCATTTGGTGAGATTTTCACCTCTGTATTTATAAGACAAAACCAGGAGTGGGTGAGAAATGCATAAAACATGACCTCGGATTGCTCCACTCCTGGTTTTGTCTTATAAATACTGAGGTAAAAATCTCACCAAATAGTCAAAGTGCCACAATCTTCTGACAGTGCGGATTCCACCAATAAATAAGTGATCACCTTCCCAACTTGTGCATCGCTGATAACTTGTTTTCACCAATAAAAACCCTTTAATGCAAACTACAGTAATTGTACATCACATTTCTGGTGAGCGCACAGTGATGGGCAGGAGCCGCCAGTATAATGGGTATAACGGCTAACAGGTATTTGCAAATAGCTGAAGGGTGGGCCCGGGTGGGTGGGCCCCTGGAGTTAATTTCCCTGGTGGGCCCCAGACACCCCAGTCCAGTAGGATCTTGTCTGTGTTGTCAGAGGAGAAAAAATATATTTTTTCCCTTCTTCTGGGGATTCTGAGCAGATCTTTCCTTCCTCATCCTGATCAGAATCAAGGGATTGTATGTCCTCTTCTGAGCTTAGCTCCAGCTCCCATCTTGGTCTCTTAGCACGGGGACCTGGCTGAGATGTCTGTGGGGGAGCGAAATTAGAGATTGAAGTTTGCACCTCCTCTCTAATCATGGACCTCATGTCAGATAGAAAAGTAGACTGTTCATCCCTGATGATTTTAGAGGTCCACCTCTCACATAGCTGTTTCCCAGGCAATTTTATACTGCAGAGAGCACATCTTCTAGATTTACCTGAGACCTAGACAGCCCTTTTGGGTGCAGATACTGGTGCAGCAGGGGCTCCCTTGTCCTAGAATTGTAAGAATGGGGAAGATACTAAGTATACAGGATTTTTAATAGTGAGTAATTGACGCGCCCCCTCGGCCGAGGGTTACTCGGCAGCCGGGCCTCTGTGTATGCCGGTGGGGGATATCACGGTGGCTGGCCCGGTCTGTGACCCAGGGCGGTCAGCAAAAAGGGGAAATATATAGGGGATTTGGAAAGTTCGTGGAACGCGGCAAAAGGGAGCCGCCGCTGTGGAGCAGTCCTCTGAAGCTGATGTTACTGCAGCAGGGATGGTGTGGCTCCAGGGCAGTGTAGGTAGTGTAAGTTGCGCTGGGCGTTGTAGTGCAGGGAAGGAAAGATGGCGCAGATGAAAGGAATGGACGGAGGCAGTGTGGTGCAGTCATCCGAGTCTTTACTCACAGTTCTTATGACAGTTCCACTCGTGCACTTTACAGGTGTCAGCCTCCCACGTCGCGCTGCGTTCACCAGGCAGGGGTTCAGCACTTCCTCAGGCCGATTAGGAGCACCTGACAGAACCCCACTTTCTTGTGTTCCTAGCTAGACCGTCTTCACGCTGGGTCTTTCTCCCTCCTGCCCTGCGCTTCCCCACTCTCAATCCCGCTCGGGTGCTCTGAAGTCCTTCCTGTCTCGTCGGAGTTCCCGGACCTGCTTGACCCTCACGGGGATTAGAATGAGGCTTCGGCAACTGACTATATAAGCCAGAAGCCTCCGGTTTTCCCAGCCGAGACTTAGAGTAACACGGCTGGACCAGGGGCCGGTCCCCTTCTTGCGGCCTACGATCCCTCTGTCTTCTGGCAGATTCGGGGCGTACGGGTGCTGTCCTGCACTCGCCGTACCCCCTGGGATCCCTTACTTAGAACGGAGCCTACTCCTCTGCTCCCCACCTGGGCCTCTAGGACTGGGCCCTACTTGTGGAGCAGAGCTCCTAAAGAGCCTCTGCTCCCAGACTGTCCTCACTCACTCACTCCTCTTACTCCACAGGCACCCTAAGATGGCTTCCCTTTATATACCTACTGTCAAAGTGCTCCCTCTAACTACTTCCTCCACCCACACCCACTACTGGTTCCCCCTACCTTTAGGTTCCCCCCACTCCAGCCAGGGACAGGGCTCAGCAGGAAAACATCTTGCCCTTCCAGCCGGCCTGGAGTAGTGTAGTGTTGGATGCAGGTTTTGGGGTTCCGGGCAGCACTCCCTCCTTACCTGAGAGAAGGGGATACCACACCTCTGGGTGAGGTGCAGTACCTCTGTGGCGACTGAACCCTCAGGGGCGCCACATAATCTCTTTACCAAATATTTACATGTACCAGGGTCTGCTCTGCAGGGGCATCTGATCGACCAGAATCCAAAAGGAGGAGACAGTTAAGCAAAAGGCATCAATAGGTGGGAAATACAGCTGGGAAGAGCGGAGGCATTGGAAGTGCTTCCACACACCCAAAGTACTTCAGCCTCGTTTGCTTATCCATTCAAATGCAGCTTCTCTGTAACGGAGGAATAGACTCTAGCAAAAGGAAATACTGTACTTGTATTTGCAAGAGTTACATGTGCATATAAATAGTTTGAGGCGTGTAATCCTTCTGACAGATTCCTTTTAAAGGGTACCTGTCCTTTCAGGTGACTAGTCAGAACAGGCTGTCACTATTTCTGGTTATTATATGACTTGAATCGTGTGTTTTCATCAGTTTCCCCTCTGCAGGCTCTATCTCTGATTTTCAGTCCTCTCTGAGCTAGTGGGTGGAGATTAGCTACTATGATGTCTATACCATACACGGACATGATGGATTCTTGCTGCTCTTGCTCTAAGCACAAAGACAGTAGCAACAGAAGCAATGTGGACATTATACAGCATTACTGTGCTGTGGCTGTAAATCCATCAAAGAGAAATACATTACCTATAAGCCGTGGCTCCATCCACCTGTGTCTTTTTGTCTCTGCCCCCTCCTCTCTCTTCCCTCTCCTTGCAGTATAAATGCAGGTGTAACCTGACACCTCACTGTTCTGGCAGTCTATCTTGTTTTGTCCAAGACAGATTTGAGTTTGTTTTTATTCCTGAGCAGGGCAGTATTAGCCGCTAGGCACTGGAGGGCGGGTGCCTAGGGTGGCAGGTTGCTGGGGCGCACTAATCAGCTTCTTGTCCAAATGGAAGAAAACACATCTGAGTAGTAAGGGGTGTGGGATAAAGGGGTGCAGGGTGTGTGGTATAGTAGGTCGACTCACTCAGCTTCTTAGAGGTAGATACAGGAACATTTTCTGTTTAAGTTTTCAACTGATTTATTAAAATTGTACTGCATAAACCAGTCCAAAATTAGGAAAACAAATAGGTTCAGTTCTTTTTAACATGAGCACAGCTCTGGTGCTCTCATCTACAGACACACCAAACACTGAATGAGTCCAAAAGCTTCGTATTTACCTTCTGGCCCATACCCTGGGGTGGAGATATGGTGAACAGCCTCCTACCCACTCTTTAGCTGTTCACTAAACCCAGCCCTTAGCATGGTCGATTAACCCCTCTCAGCACTTAGTATGCTGGAGCATTTTTCCGGGTTCATATCACTGATGGTAACATCCTGATTGACACATAATTCCCCTCCAGTATTTTACCAGTGACCTTCGCACAGTTGATAAGTGTGCATGGATATGCAGGGTGTGTGGGATAGAGGGATGCAAGGGGGTGCTGTGTGCGTGAGCTAGCGGGGTGCGAGGCGGTGCAGGTTGCTTGAGTTAGTGAGCGAGAGCGGTGCAGACTTTGAGAGGGATGCTCTGCCGATATATATGACGCTCCCCCTGGGCCGTGGGGTACCCGGTGCCGGGCCGGTAGATGCTGGGGGATGTCACAGTGGCGGTGACCCGGTTCGTGATCCAGGGCGGTCAATAAAAGGGGATATATTTACAGGGGATTTTTATAGTTTATGTTAAAGTTTGTGACGCCACCTGTGGAATGCGGCTAAAGGGAGCGGCCGCTGCGGAGCCGTCCTCTGAAGCTGATGTTACTGCAGCAGGGATGGTGTGGCTCTCCACAGGAAGAGCTAGCTCCAGGGCAGTGTAGATGTTGTTGTAGGTTGCGCTGGGCGTTGTAGTGCAGGGAGTGATGGCGCTGCCAGAAACACAGACAAGGTGGTGCAGTCCTCTGGATCTTTACTCACGGTTATTGCAGTCCAAGTTACAGACGTCAAGGTAACTTCCCGTGCCGTGCAGCATTTACTCAGTGAGGGGTTCAGTCCACCCCCAGGTAACTCCGGAGTACATAGCAGGACCCCCTTCTGTGTCCTCTCTCTGGCTGTCTCCCTGAACCTCATACCAAGTGTCCCAGTCCAGTACCTGCGGGCCTTGGCGGGCGACGTCTGTTCCGTCCCCTGGGTCCTATATAGATACCTTCCTGGTGAGACTGATATGGAATGTTGGCTACTGGACATGAAATACTGCAGCCTCCGGTTCCTAGTTAAGACGTGCAATCTTCTGCTAGTTGAGGGACCAGTTCCCAGTATGCAGCCTGACCCCTCCACCTCCCGGCAGATTCGGGCGTACGGGTGGCCTCTCGCACTGCCTGTACCCCTGGGATCCTTTCTTCTGGTTCCTGGAGCCTTCCTGCTCCCTCTCCTCTCCTTCTCTTCTTCCTCTCAGCCTTGGGCCTCACTGGCTAGGCCCGCCTCTGCAAAAGAGCTCCTACAGAGCCTCTGCTCCTGGCACTTTCCTCCTCAGACTAATCTGTCTTTCTAAGATGGTTTCTCTTTTTATATCTTCCTTCTATGTGCTCCTCTTAACTACGTCCTCCACCCACACCCCTTTACTAGGTTCCCCCCACTCCAGCCAGGGACCAGGGACTGTGCTCTCCCGTAGGAGCAATCTCGCCCCGCCCTCTGAAGTGTGGTGTAATGAATGCAGGTGTTGGGGTCCTGAGCTGTACTCCTTCCTTACCTGAGAGTGAGATACCACAGCTCTGGGTGAGATGCAGTACCTCTGTGGTGACCGAACCCTCAGGGGCGCCACATATATATGTGTGTGTATATAATATAATGTGTGTATGTATATAATGTGTGTGTGTATATATCTATATATATCTATATATACACAGCTCATTTTCATTTTCTCTGATTTTTCTCTTTATAGGTCTATTTTTGAGTAAAATGTACATTGTTGTTTTATTCTATAAACTACTGACAACTTGTCTCCGAAATTCAAAGCTAAACATTTTGTATTTATTTGCAGCAAATGAGAAATCGTCAAAATAATAAAAAAGAAACAGAGAACCAGAGAACCAGTGCTGTCAGACCTCAAATACTGCAAAGAAAACAAGTTCTTATTCATTTAGAAACAACAATACTCATGTTTTAACTCAGGAAGAGTTCAGACATCAATATTTGGTGGAATAACCATGATTTTTAATCCCAGCTTTCATGTGTCTTGGCTGCTTTCCACCAGTCTTTCACGCTGCTTTTGGGTGACCTTATGCCACTCCTGGCACAAAAATGTAAGCAGTTCTTCTTTGTTTGATGGCTTGTGACGATCCATCTTCCTCTTGATTATATTCCAGAGGTTTTCAATAGGGTTCAGGTCTGGAGATTGGGCTGGCCATGACAGGGTCTTGATGTGGTACTCCTTCATCCACACATTGATTGACCTAGCTGTGTGGCATGGGGCATTGTCCTGCTGGAAAAACCAGTCCTCAGAGTTGGGGAACATTGCCTGAGCAGAAGGAAGCAAGTGTTTTTTCAAGGATAACCTTGTATGCGGCTTGATTCATACGTCCTTCGCAAAGATTAACCTGCCCAATTCCAGCCTTACTGAAGCATCCCCAGATCATCACCGATCCTCCACCAAATTTCATAGTGGTGCAAGACACTGTGGCTTGTATGCCTCTCCAGGTCTCCGTCTAACCATTAGACGACCAGGTGTTGGGCAAAGCTGAAAATTAGACTCATCAGAGAAGATTACCTTACTCCAGTCCTCTATGGTCCAATCCTTATGGTCTTTGGCAAACTTCAGCCTGGCTCTCCTTTGCTTCTCATTGATGAAAGGCTTTTTTCTAGCTTTACATGACTTGAGGTCTCTAGGAGCCAGTTATGAACTGTTCTTGCCGTGCACTTCACCCCAGCTGCCATTTGCCATTCCTTCTGTAGGTCACTTGATGTCATCCTGCGGTTGCTGAGTGACATTGGAATAAGATGACGGTCATCCCGGTCAGTGGAGTCGCTTTCGCCCTCTGCCGGTCTGTAGCTTTGTTGTCCCCAATGTCTGCTGCTTGACCTTGTTGTAATAGACTGCCGTCTTTGAAATTTTAAGGATGGAGGCAACATGACGCTCACTGTATCCCTCTGCTAGAGAAGCCAGAATTGAGCCCTTCTTTTCCTCACTCAAGACTTTTCTTTTCAACTCCTTTGGCATGGTTAAAAGTTAGTTTTTCATTCAAATTACTTTTGGGCTATTCCTAGCACTTGTTTTGCCATCCAGCTTGTCCTATTGCAAGAGGATTGTGAAGACCACAGCAGTGTTTTTTATCCTTTCCCTCGTTACATAAGATTTGGTTCAGGTGATCACCTAATCAGAAGCACATTAAGTAGAATGAGGTGGACTGTGGTTGGAATTCAACTGACGCTGGAATAGAATGGCTGTCAGACATGTAGAGATGGGGATTTTTTCCATTGATTTGAACAAAGGCAAACAGAGCCTAAAGTATGAATCTTTAGGCTCCATTTGCTCTGCTTTCAGATGTCTCATTTCAGACAGCACAATCCTGAATTTCATGGATTCAGTTGTAAGCCTTGTGTAAAGACCTGAATGCAGCGCTGAATGTAGTGTGAATAGGTCCTTACATCCTACACCACCTCAGGGGATTGTTGTTATGGAGTATTGCCCCTGGGTGGCCGCAGTTATGACCACCACCAGGGCTCGCAGTCACCCACCCTAGCTTTGGTATTCTGGGGAGCTGGTATAATGAATATCTGAGAAGAGCCCTAGAGAAGCAAGAACATTGGACAACCAAGATGTGGTGGCCTGAAGTCAGGTGTAGTGTTCAACAGGGCAAGACTTTCTAACTTGTATCTATTGTGTATGGGTATCGTGGTTGTGGGGGACTTCATGTGTCCAGTAACCATAGTGGATGCCCATTCCTAAACTAATCAAGGATTCCTGTGGACCTATTGAGCTAATAGAACCAGCAGTCAAATTAATGTCCCAAATTATCCCCACAAATTAATAACTAATAGGGAATTAGGTAATGCACACGGACGATGATGCTTCGCACTTGTCTTTGGTTTGCTGCTGATTGCAGGAGGTTTATGGACTAGTTGATGTGCGGCCCCACAACTTGTCTATAGTAGATACCAGCCCCATCATCTTTTTTTCAACCTTTGTATGTGAGGACCCTGCACACGACTGGTCCCATTTCCATACTTTTTCCATTAATAGCCGGTCATAATAGAGTAAACCAGAGATGTGGGTCATCCATTTCAGGTGTTGTAGGTGTTCTCAGTCTTCTGAAATCCCTTTAAAGAGAACCTGTCACTTTCCATAACGATGTAATTTTTTACCTGGTGTAAATGCCCGTTCTGAATACGGCGTTGCTTTTCTTGTGTTCCTGCCCCTCTGTCCCTCTTCCCTGGATGTAAATCATCTTTTTAGCCAAGTGGACTAAGAGTGGGATATATCAACCAATTCATCTCCACCCACCTGTCAGGCAGATATGTTACATCTCCTCAGATGGATGCCAGCTCTGCAGGTAATTATTTGACATAAAGAGGTTGTCCGGCACCACTCACATCTGCATTGGTGGTGAGCGACACTGATGACATTGCTCTGGGAGATACAAAACAGGACATGTACTTTATTAAAGGGAATCTGTCAGCAGATTTTTGCTACTTAATCTGAGAGCAGCATGACTTAGAGCAAGATATCCTGATTCCAGGGATGTGTCTCTTATTAGGCTGTGTGTTGTAGTTTCAATACAATCCATGTTTTATCAACAGGAGATGATCACTGCCTGACTAGGTCTCAGGTACAGGCCAGTCAGGCTCATCTGTGTAACCCCGCCCTCACCACTGATTTGCAGTTTGTACACAGGAATCTGCCAGCGTGGGCGGGGTTACACAGGGCTTAACATTCTGAGCACTGCTTCATTTACAACAGAGAAAGCAGGGATTCTATCAAAACTGCACCAAGCAGTCTAGTAAGTGATACATCGCTGGAATCAGGCTCTCTGCCCCTACATCATGCTGATCTCGGATTACGTAGCAAAACCTTCTGACAGATTCCCTTTAACTGGAATTGTGTATCTGTCCTATCCTATTGCAATAACTATAGATGCAAGTCGGAAACGCATTTGCGGTTAAACATTATTCTGGTTAGGATCGTGACCTATGGTGATGTTTTTATATATTTTTTGCTACAAATAAACTCACAAGATTTTTAACCCTATCCTGACCCTGTAACACTATTTTCTTCGTTCTAATAAATAGGTGGAAAATTTGGCACAAATCCCTCCAAGTATCTGCTTTACTACCTATAGCCAGCCTTGGTAAATGGGCTATTGTGTTCATTTCTGAGTGAGGCCCTAGTTTTGTCTTGGGGCCCATGGCTACTTATTGCACCCTGTGACACCTATTTAGCCATTTTCCTGGGTTTCCTGCATTCTGCTTTGCTGTGATCTGGTCATCAGTCTTTCAGGTAGTGTGTTTTATAGGACCAATACAATATAAGTGCCCCCATCACAGAGACCGACCCCCAAAACACTGGTGATGTAACTTGGGCTGGAGTTATATGTGACCTGCTCTATTACAGGTGCATCTCACAGAACTAGAATATTATCAAAAAGTTACTTTATTTCAGTTCTTCAATACAAAAAGTGAAACTCATATATTATATAGAGTCATTACACACAGAGTGATCTATTTCACGTGTTTATTTCTGTTAATGTTGATGATTATGGCTTACAGCCTATGAAAACACAACAGTCATTATCTCAGTAAATTAGAATACTTTATAACAGCTTGAAAAATTATTTTAAAATCCGAAATATTGGCCTATTGAAATGTATGGTCAGTAAATGCCCTCAATACTTGGTCGGGGCTCCTTTTGCATCAATTACTGCATCAATGCGGCATGGAGGCGATCAGCCTGTGGCACTGCTGAGGGGTTATGGAAGCCCAGGTTGCTTTGATAGCAGCCTTCAGCTCGTCTACATTGTTGTGTCTGGGGTCTCTCATCTTCCTCTTGACAATACCCCATAGATTCTCTATAATAGATTCTCTATGGGGTTAAGGTCAGGCGAGTTTGCTGCCAATCAAGCACAGTGATACTGTTGTGTGTAAACCAGGTATTGGTACTTTTGGCCGTGTGGACAGGGGCCAAGTCCTGCTGGAGAATGAAATTTCCATCTCCAAAAGTTTGTCTGCAGAGGGAAGCATGAAGTGCTCTAAAATTTCCTGGTAGGCGGCTGCGCTGACTTTGGTCTTGATAAAACACAGTGGACCTCCACCAGCAGATGACATGGCTCCCCAAACCATCACTGATGGTGGAAACTTCACACTAGACCTCCAGCAGCTAAACAAATGAAATGAAACAAATTAAAATTGGAACTCTGGGACCTTGTGGAGTGTGTCAATGACTGCCTTCTGGACATCTGTCAAGTCAACAGTCTTCCCCATGATTGCGGAGCCTACTGAAACAGACTAAGGGACTTTTTAAATGCTTAGGAAGCCTTTGCAGGTGTTTTTTGTTAATTATTTAAGTTTACTGAGATAATGACTGTTGTGTTTTCATTGGCTGTAAGCCATAACCATCAACATTAACAGAAATAAACACTTGAAATAGATCACTCTGTTTGTAATGACTCTATATAATATATGACTTTGACTTTTTATATTGAAGAACTGAAATTAACTTTTTGATGATATTCTAATTTTGTGAGATGCTCCTGTATGTAGCACCCTCTATACTCCCTGGTCCTGCAGCAGCTGCCATCATGTATACAGCAGATGAGACAGACACTTTATTATATGCCGGATCAGCCAAGTCTGGTTCTAGTTCTGGAATATTGAGCGTCAGCGTTCACTCTCATCATTGTTTCTGTAGGGTGAAGTCCACACAAATAAAACACACAACACAATATATTATTATTAATTTTTTTATTGGAATAGCAATAAGCCACATTGTAATAAAAATATTACTGGCCCTTTAATAAATTAAAGTTCACAATGACTCTCAGGTCAGGCCCGATAGAGACTACAGAACTTGCTGCGGATAGTGCAGACCTGATGAGAGCCACTGGAACCAAAGATCCAGAGGAAGGCGAAGAAAACCCCCTAGGGGGGAAAAAAATTCCTTCCTGACCCCAGTTCTGGCGATCGGATATCTCCCTGGATCTTGTCTCTCCTGCTGCATATTGCTGTATATCTGTACGTCAGGGGCGGACACAGACAGAAGAGGGCCCCTCTATCAGAACAGTATATCTAGCCCCGTGTCTGAACTGTTGGGCGGGCCGCCTCGGGCATGGCCCCGTGTCTGGACTGTTGGGCCGCCCACCTCGGGCCTGGCTTCGTGTCTGGACTGTGGGACTTCCCGCCTTGAGTCTGGACTGTTGGACCTCCTACTTCGGGTCTGGACAGTTGGGCCGCCCGCCTCGGGTCTGGACAGTTCCCCTCTATCAGTATATTGGCATAGCTCATCATAATGCACAATTCACCTGATTAGGAGGTGGTGGTGGCCCCTTTACATCTTGGGTCCCTGTGGAACTGCACATGTTGCACCAATTGGCCACCCTCCTCGGGTCTGGCCCCATGTCTGGACTGTTGGGCCGCCCGCCCTGGGTCTGGACTGTTGGGCCGCCCGCCCTGGGTCTGGACTGTTGGGCCGCCCGCCCTGGGTCTGGACTGTGGGGCCGTCCGCCCTGTGTCTGGACTTTGGGGCCGCCTGCCCTGGGTCTAACCCAAGGTCTGGCTTGTGGGGCCGCCTGCCCCGGGACTATCCCCGTGTCTGGACTGTGGGGCCCGTCCGCTCCGAGCCTTGACTGTGGGGCCCGTCCGCCCCAAGCCTTGACTGTGGGGCCCGTCCGCCCCGAGCCTGGACTGTGGGGCCCGTCCGCCCCGAGCCTGGACTGTGGGGCCCGTCCGCCCCGAGCCTGGACTGTGGGGCCCGTCCGCCCCGAGCCTGGACTGTGGGGCCCGTCCGCCCCGAGCCTGGAGTTTGGGGCCCGTCCGCCCCGAGCCTGGACTGTGGGGCCCGAGCGTGGACTGTGGGGCCCGACCGCCTCGAGCGTGAACTGTGGGGCCCATCCGCCCCGAGCGTGGATTGTGGGGCAAGAACGTGGACTGTGGGGCCCGTCCGCCCCGAGCCTGGACGGTGGGGCCCATCCGCCCCGAGCCTGGACAGTGGGGCCCATCCGCCCTCTGTCCGTACTGTGGCCGCCCCATGTCCGGACTGTGAGGTTGCCTGCCCCGGGTCTAGCGCCAGGTCTGGACTGTGGGGCATGCCCACCCCGTGTCAGGACTGTGGGGCCCGTCCGCCCCTTGTCCTAACTATGGGCCCGCCCGCCCCGTGTCCTGACTGTGAGGCCCGCCCACCCCGTATACAGACTTTTGGGCCTGCCCGCCCAGTGTCCTGACTGTGGAGCCCGCCCGCCCCGTGTCCTGACTTTGGGGCTCGCCCGCCCCAACTCCAGACTGTGGGGCCCATCCGCCCCGAGTCCAGACTTTGGGGCCGCCTGCCCCGGGTCTAGCCCCAGGTCTGGACTGTGGGGCCACCAGTCCCGGGACTAGCCCCGTGTCCGGACTGTGGGGCACGCGCGCCCCGAGCCTGGACTGTGGGGCACGCCCGACCCGAGCGGGAAAGGGGGGCCCGTCCGCCCCGAGCCTGGACTGTGGGGACCATCCGCCCCGAGATTGGACTGTGGGGCCCGAGCATGGACTGTGGGGCCTGTCCGCCCCGAGCCTGGACTGTGGGGCCCCCCGTCCGCCCAGGGTCTGGACTGTGGGGCCGGCTGCCCCCGGGTCTAGCCCCGAGCCTAGACTGTGGGGCCCGCCGGCCCTATGTCCGTACTGTGGCCGCCCCGTGTCTGGACTGTGGGGCCGCCTGCCCCAGGTCTAGCCCCAGGTCTGGACTGTGGGGCATGCCCACCCCGTGTCAGGACTGTGGGGCCCGTCCGCCCCGTGTCCGGACTGTGGGGCCGCCTGCCGCGGGACAAGCCCAGTCCCCGGACTGTGGGGCCCGCCCCATGTCCTAACTATAGGCCCGCCCACACTGTGTCCTGACTGTGGGGCCCGTCCGCCCCGAGCCTGGACTGTGGGGCCGGTTGCCCCCGGGTCTAGCCCCGAGCCTGGACTGTGGGGACCGCCCGCCCTATGTCCGGACTGTGGCCGCCTCGTGTCCGTATTGTGGGGCCCGTCCACCCCGTGTCCGGACTGTGGGGCTGCCTGCCCCGGGTCTAGCCCCAACTCTGGACTGTGGGGCATGCCCGCCCCGTGTCAGGACTGTGGGGCCCGTCCGACCCGTGTTCAGACTTTGCGGCCGCCAGCCCCAGGACTAGCACCGTGTCCTAACTATGGTCCCGACTGTGGGGCCAGCTCGCCCTGTGTCCTGACTGTGGGGCCCCCCGCCCTGGGTCAGAACTGTGGGGCCGACTGCCCCCGGGTCTAGCCCCGAGCCTGGACTGTGGGGCCCGCCCGCCTTATGTCCGGACTGTGGTCCCCCCCCGTGTCCGGACTGTGGGACCGTCCACCCCGTGTCTGGACTGTGGGCCGCCTGCTCCGGGTCTAGCCCCAGGTCTGGACTGTGGGGCATGCCCGCCCCGTGTCCGGACTGTGGGGCCCGTCCACCCCGTGTCCGGACAGTGGGCCGCCTGCCCGGACTGTGGGCCGCCTGCCCCGGGTCTAGCCCCAGGTCTAGACTGTGGGGCCGCCTGCCCCGGGATTAGCTCCGTGTCCGGACTTGTAGGGCCCGCCCGCCCCGTGTCCTGACTGTGGAGCCCACCCGTCCCGTGTCCTGACTGTGGGCACCGCACGCCCCGAGCCTGGACTGTGTGGCACGCCCGCCCCGAGCGGGAAAGGGGGGCCCGTCCACCCCGAGCCTGGACTGAGGGGCCCGTCCGCCCCGAGCCTGGACTGAGGGGCCCGTCCACCACGAGCCTGGACTGTGGGGCCCATCCGCCCCGAGCCTGGACTGTGGGGCCCGTCCGCCCCGAGCCTGGACTGTGGGGCCCGTCCGCCCCGAGCCTGGACTGTGGGGCCCGCCCTATGTACGGACTGTGGCCGCACTGCATCTGGACTGTGGGGCCCGTCCACCCCGTGTCCGGACTGTGGGGCCGCCTGCATCGGGTCTAGCCCCTGGACTGGACTGTGGGGCCCCCCACCCCAGGTCCGGATGGTGGGGACCCCCGCCCGCCCCGATCCGGATGGTGGGGACCCCCGCCCGCCCCGAGTCTAGCCCCAGGTCTGGACTGTGGGCCCCCGCGTCAGCCCCGGGCACGGACTGTGGGGCCCCCCACCCGCCCCGGGTCTGAACTGTGGGGCCGGCTGCCCCGGGTCTAGCCCCGAGCCTGGACTGTGGGGCCCACCCTATGTCCGGACTGTGGCCGCCCCGTGTCCGGACTGTGGGGCTCGTCCACCCCGTGTCCGGACTTTGGGGCTGCCTGCCCCGGGTCTAGCTCCAGGTCTGGGCTGTGGGGCATGTCAAGCCCGTGTCAGGACTGTGGGGCCCATCCTCCCCGTGTCTGGACTGTGGGGCCGCCAGCCCTGGTACTAGCCCCGTGTCCGGACTGTGGGGCCTGTCCGCTCCGAGCCTGGACTGTGGTGCCCGTCCGCTCCGAGCCTAGACTGCGGGGCCCGTCCGCCCCGAGCCCGGACTGTGGGGCCCCTCCGCCCCGAGCCTGGACTGTGGGGCCCCTTCGCCCCGAGCCTGGACTGTGGGGCCCCTCCGCCCCGTGCCTGGACTGTGGGGCCCCTCCGCCCCGAGCCTGGACTGTGGGGCCCCTCCGCCCCGAGCCTGGACTGTGGGGCCCCTCCGCCCCGAGCCTGGACTGTGGGGCCCGTCCGACCTGAGCCTGGACTGCGGGGCCCATCCGCAGCGAGGATGGACTGTGGGGCCTGTCCGCCCTGAGCCTGGACTGTGGGGCCCATCCGTCCCGGGTCTAGCCCCGAGCCTGGACTGTGGGGCCCGCCCTATATCCGGACTGCGGCCGCCCCGTGTCCGGACTGTGGGGCCGCCTGCCCCGGGTCTAGCCCCAGGTCTGGACTGTGGGGCCCCCCGCTCGCCCCGATTCCAGACTGTGGGGCCCCTCGCCCGCCCCGGGTCCAGACTGTGGGATCCCCCGCTTGCCCCGGGTCTGGACTGTGGGGCCGACTGCCCCCGGGTCTAGCCCCGAGCCTGGACTGTGGGGCCCGCCAACCTTATGTCCAGACTGTGCCCCCCCCGTGTCTGGAATGTGGGGACCGTCCACCCCTTGTCCGGACTGTGGGCCGCCTGCCCCGGGTCTAGCCCCAGGTCTGGACTGTGAAGCCGCCTGTCCCGGGATTAGCCCCGTGTCCGGCCTGTGGGTGTCCTGACTGTAGGGCTCGCCCGCCCCGAGTCCAGACTGTGGGGCCCATCCACACCGTGTCCTGACTTGGGGCCGCCTGCCCCGGGTCTAGCCCCAGGTCTGGACTGTGGGCCCCCGCGTAAGCCCCGGGCACGGACTGTGGGGCCCCCCACCCGCCCCGGGTCTGAACTGTGGGGCCGGCTGCCACGGGTCTAGCCCCGAGCCTGGACTGTGGGGCCCACCCTATGTCCGGACTGTGGCCACCCCGTGTCCGGACTGTGGGGCTCGTCCACCCCGTGTCCGGACTTTGGGGCTGCCTGCCCTGGGTCTAGCTCCAGGTCTGGACTGTGGGGCATGTCAAGCCCGTGTCAGGACTGTGGGGCCCATCCTCCCCGTGTCTTGACTGTGGGGCCACCTGCCCCTGGTCTAGCCTCAGGTCTGGACTGTGGGGCCGCCAGCCCTGGTACTAGCCCCGTGTCCGGACTGTGGGGCCCGTCCGCTCCGAGCCTGGACTGTGGGGCCCGTCCGCTCCGAGCCTGGACTGTGGGGCCCGTCCGCTCCGAGCCTAGACTGCGGGGCCCGTCCGCCCCGTGTCCGGACTGTGGGGCTGGTTGCCCCGGGTCTAGCCCCGAACCTGGAATGTGCGGCCCGCCCACCCTATGTCCGGACTGTGGCCGCCCCTGTGTCCAGACTGTAGGGCTTGTCCACCCCGTGTCCGGACTGTGGGGCCCGTCCGCCCCGAGCCCGGACTGTGGGGCCCGTCCGCCCCGAGCCCGGACTGTGGGGCCCGTCCGCCCCGAGCCCGGACTGTGGGGCCCGTCCGCCCCGAGCCCGGACTGTGGGGCCCGTCCGCCCCGAGCCCGGACTGTGGGGCCCGTCCGCCCCGAGCCCGGACTGTGGGGCCCGTCCGCCCCGAGCCTGGACTGTGGCGTCCCTCGCCCCGAGCCTGGACTGTGGGGCCCCTCCGCCCCGAGCCTGGACTGTGGGGCCCCTCCGCCCCAAGCCTGGACTGTGGGGCCCCTCCGCCCCGAGCCTGGACTGTGGGGCCCGTCCGACCTGAGCCTGAACTGCGGGGCCCGTCCGCAGCGAGGATGGACTGTGGGGCCTGTCCGCCCTGAGCCTGGACAGTGGGGCCCATCCGTCCCGGGTCTAGCCCCGAGCCTGGACTGTGGGGCCCGCCCTATATCCGGACTGCGGCCGCCCCGTGTCCGGACTGTGGGGCCGCCTGCCCCGGGTCTAGCCCCAGGTCCGGACTGTGGGGCCCCTCGCCCGCCCCGGGTCCAGACTGTGGGATCCCCCGCTTGCCCCGAGTCTGGACTGTGGGGCCGATTGCCCCCGGGTCTAGCCCCGAGCCTGGACTGTGGGGCCCGCCAACCTTATGTCCGGACTGTGCCCCCCCCCCGTGTCTGGAATGTGGGGACCGTCCACCCCGTGTCCGGACTGTGGGCCGCCTGCTCCGGGTCTAGCCCTAGGTCTGGACTGTGGGGCATACCCGCCCCGCATCCGGACTGTGGGGCCCGTCCACCCCTTGTCCGGACTGTGGGCCGCCTGCCCCGGGTCTAGCCCCAGGTCTGGACTGTGAAGCCGCCTGTCCCGGGATTAGCCCCGTGTCCGGCCTGTGGGTGTCCTGACTGTAGGGCTCGCCCGCCCCGAGTCCAGACTGTGCGGCCCATCCGCACCGTGTACTGACTTGGGGCCGCCTGCCCCGGGTCTAGCCCCAGGTCTCGACTGTGGGGCCACCTGCCCCGGGACTAGCCCCGAGCCTGGACTGTGGGGCACGCCCGCCCCGAGCGGGAAAGGGAGGCCCATCCGCTCCGAGCCTGGACTGTGGGGCCCGTACGCAACAAGCCTGGACTGTGGGGCCAGTCCACCCCGAGCATGGACTGTGGGGCCAGTCCGCCCCGAGCATGGACTGTGGGGCCAGTCCGCCCCGAGCATGGACTGTGGGGCCAGTCCGCCCCGAGCATGGACTGTGGGGCCAGTCCGCCCCGAGCCTGGACTGTGGGGCCCGCCAGCCCCGAGCCTGGACTGTGGGGCCCGCCAGCCCCGAGCCTGGACTGTGGGGCCCGCCAGCCCCGAGCCTGGACTGTGGGGCCCGTCAGCCCCGAGCCTGGACTGTGGGGCCCGTCAGCCCCGAGCCTGGACTGTGGGGCCCGTCAGCCCCGAGCCTGGACTGTGGGGCCCGTCAGCCCCGAGCCTGGACTGTGGGGCCCGTCAGCCCCGAGCCTGGACTGTGGGGCTCGTCAGCCCCGAGCCTGGACTGTGGGGCCCGTCCGCCCCGAGCCTGGACTGTGGGGCCCGTCCGCCCCGAGCCTGGACTGTGGGACCCGTCCGCCCCGAGCCTGGACTGTGGGGCCCGTCCGCCCACCCCGGGTCTGGACTGTGGGGCCCCCCGCCCGCCCCGATTCCAGACTGTGGGGCCCCTCGCCCGCCCCGGGTCCAGACTGTGGGATCCCCCGCTTGCCCCGGGTCTGGACTGTGGGGCCGATTGCCCCCGGGTCTAGCCCCGAGCCTGGACTGTGGGGCCCGCCAACCTTATGTCCGGACTGTGCCCCCCCGTGTCTGGAAAGTGGGGACCGTCCACCCCGTGTCCGGACTGTGGGCCGCCTGCTCCGGGTCTAGCCCTAGGTCTGGACTGTGGGGCATGCCCGCCCCGCATCCGGACTGTGGGGCCCGTCCACCTCTTGTCCGGACTGTGGGCCGCCTGCCCCTGGTCTAGCCCCAGGTCTGGACTGTGAAGCCGCCTGTCCCGGGATTAGCCCCGTGTCCGGCCTGTGGGTGTCCTGACTGTAGGGCTCGCCCGCCCCGAGTCCAGACTGTGCGGCCCATCCGCACCGTGTCCTGACTTGTGGCCGCCTGCCCCGGGTCTAGCCCCAGGTCTCGACTGTGGGGCCACCTGCCCCGGGACTAGCCCCGAGCCTGGACTGTGGGGCACGCCCGCCCCGAGCTGGAAAGGGAGGCCCATCCGCTCCGAGCCTGGACTGTGGGGCCCGTCCGCCCCGAGCCTGGACTGTGGGGCCCGTCCGCCCCGAGCATGGACTGTGGGGCCAGTCCGCCCCGAGTCTGGACTGTGGGGCCCGTCAGCCCAGAGCCTGGACTGTGGGGCCCGTCAGCCCCGAGCCTGGACTGTGGGGCCCGTCAGCCCCGAGCCTGGACTGTGGGGCTCGTCAGCCCCGAGCCTGGACTGTGGGGCCCGCCAGCCCCGAGCCTGGACTGTGGGGCCCGCCAGCCCCGAGCCTGGACTGTGGGGCCCGTCAGCCCCGAGCCTGGACTGTGGGGCCCGTCAGCCCCGAGCCTGGACTGTGGGACCCGTCAGCCCCGAGCCTGGACTGTGGGGCCCGTCAGCCCCGAGCCTGGACTGTGGGGCCCGTCAGCCCCGAGCCTGGACTGTGGGGCCCGTCAGCCCCGAGCCTGGACTGTGGGGCCCGTCCGCCCCGAGCCTGGACTGTGGGGCCCGTCCGCCCCGAGCCTGGACTGTGGGGCCCGTCCGCCCCGAGCCTGGACTGTGGGGCCCGTCCGCCCCGAGCCTGGACTGTGGGGCCAGTCCACCCCGAGCATGGACTGTGGGGCCCGAGAGTGGACTGTGGGGCCCGCCCACCCCGAGCCTGGACTGTGGGGTCGGCCCGCCCCGAGCCTGGACTGTGGGGCCCGTCCGCCCCGAGCGTGGACTGTGGGGCCCGTCCGTCCCGAGCCTGGACTGTGGGGCCCGTCCGCCCCGAGCCTGGACTGTGGGGCCCCCCCGCCCGCCCCGGGTCTGGACTTTGGGGCCAGCTGCCCCCGGGTCTAGCCCCGAGCCTGGACTGGCCCGCCCTATGTCTGGACTGTGGGGCCCGTCCACCCCGTGTCTGGACTGTGCGGCCGCCTGCCCCGGCTCTAGCCCCGTGTCAGGACTGTGGGGCCCGTCCGCCCCGTGTCCGGATTGTGGGGCCGCCTGCCCTGGGACTAGCCCCGTGTCCGGACTGTAGGGCCCGCCCACAGGGCCCGCCCCGAGCCTGGACTGTGGGGCCCGTCCGCTCCAAGCGTGGACTGTGGGGCCCGTCCATCCAGAGCATGGACAGTGGGGCCCGAGCGTGGACTGTGGGGCCCGTTCGCCCCGAGCCAGTACTGTGGGGCACATCCGCCCCGAGCCTGGACTGTGGGGTCCGTCCGCCCCAAGCCTGGACTGTGTGGCTCCCCGCTCCAGGACAGAAATGTGGGGCCGGCTACCCCGGGTCTAGCCCCGAGCCTGGACTGTGGGGCCAGCCCACCCTATGTCTGGACTGTGGCCTCCCCGTGTCCGGACTGTGGGGCTCGTCCACCCCGTGTCCGGACTTTGGGGCTGCCAACCCCGGGTCTAGCCCCAGGTCTGGACTGTGGGGCCCGTCCACCCCGTATCTGGACTGTGGGGCCGCCTACCCCAGGTTTAGCCTCAGGTCTGGACTGTGGGGCCTGTCCGCCCCGAGCCTGGACTGTGGGGCCCGTCCGCCCCGAGCCTGGGTTGTAGGGCCCGTCCGCCCCGAGCCTGGGCTGTGGGGCCCGTCCGCCCCGAGCCTGGGCTGTGGGGCCCGTCCGCCCCGAGCCTGGGCTGTGGGGCCCGTCCGCCCCGAGCCTGGGCTGTGGGGCCCATCCGCCCCGAGCCTGGGCTGTGGGGCCCGTCCGCCCCGAGCCTGGGCTGTGGGGCCCGTCCGCCCCGGGTCTAGCCCCGAGCCTGGACTGTGCGGCCCGTCCGCCCTATATCCGGACTGCGGCCGCCCCGTGTCTGGAGTGTGGGCCCGTCCGCCCCGTGTACGGACTGTGGGGCCGTCTGCTTCGGATCTAGCCCCAGGTCTGGACGGTGGGGCCGCCCGCCCCGAGTCTAGCCCCAGCTCTGGACTGTGGAGCCCCCCGCCAGCCCCGGGTACGGACTGTGGGGCGCGCCCGCCCCGTGTCCGGACTGTGGGGCCCCCCGCCCGCCCCGAGTCTGGACTGTGGGGCCGGTTGCCGCGGGTCCGGCCCCGAGCCTGAACTGTGCGGCCCGCACACCCTATGTCCGGACTGCGTCCACCCTGTGTCCGGACTGTGGGGCCGCCTTCCCCGGGTCTGGACTGTGGGGCATATCCGCCCCATGTCAGGACTGTGGGGCCGCCTGCACCGGGAATAGCCCCGTGTCCGGACTGTGGGGCCCGTCCGCCCCGAGCCTGGACTGTGGGGCCCGTCCGCCCCGAGCCTGGACTGTGGGGCCCGTCCGCCCCGAGCCTGGACTGTGGGGCCCGTCCGCCCGCCCCGGGTCTGGACTGTGGGGCCCCCCGCCCGCCCCGATTCCAGACTATGGGGCCCCTCGCCCGCCCCGGGTCCAGACTGTGGGATCCCCCGCTTGCCCCGGGTCTGGACTGTGGGGCCGATTGACCCCGGGTCTAGCCCCGAGCCTGGACTGTGGGGCCCGCCAACCTTATGTCCGGACTGTGCCCCCCCCGTGTCTGGAAAGTGGGGACCGTCCACCCCGTGTCCGGACTGTGGGCCGCCTACTCCGGGTCTAGCCCTAGGTCTGGACTGTGGGGCATGCCCGCCCCGCATCCGGACTGTGGGGCCCGTCCACCCCTTGTCCGGACTGTGGGCCGCCTGCCCCTGGTCTAGCCCCAGGTCTGGACTGTGAAGCCGCCTGTCCCGGGATTAGCCCCGTGTCCGGCCTGTGGGTGTCCTGACTGTAGGGCTCGCCCGCCCCGAGTCCAGACTGTGCGGCCCATCCGCACCGTGTCATGACTTGGGGCCGCCTGCCCCGGGTCTAGCCCCAGGTCTCGACTGTGGGGCCACCTGCCCCGGGACTAGCCCCGAGCCTGGACTGTGGGGCACGCCCGCCCCGAGCGGGAAAGGGAGGCCCATCCGCTCCGAGCCTGGACTGTGGGGCCCGTCCGCCCCGAGCCTGGACTGTGGGGCCCGTCCGCCCCGAGCATGGACTGTGGGGCCCGTCCGCCCCGAGCCTGGACTGTGGGGCCCATCCGCCCCGAGCCTGGACTGTGGGGCCCGTCCGCCCCGAGCCTGGACTGTGGGGCCCGTCCGCCCCGAGCCTGGACTGTGGGGCCCGTCAGCCCCGAGCCTGGACTGTGGGGCCCGTCGGCCCGAGCCTGGACTGTGGGGCCCGTCCGCCCCGAGCCTGGACTGTGGGGCCCGTCCGCCCCGAGCCTGGACTGTGGGGCCCGTCCGCCCCGAGCCTGGACTGTGGGGCCCGTCCGCCCCGAGCCTGGACTGTGGGGCCCGTCCGCCCCGAGCCTGGACTGTGGGGCCCGTCCGCCCCGAGCCTGGACTGTGGGGCCCGTCCGCCCCGAGCCTGGACTGTGGGGCCCGTCCGCCCCGAGCCTGGACTGTGGGGCCCGTCCGCCCGCCCCGGGTCTGGACTGTGGGGCCCGTCCGCCCGCCCCGGGTCTGGACTGTGGGGCCCGTCCGCCCCGAGCCTGGACTGTGGGGCCAGTCCACCCCGAGCATAGACTGTGGGGCCCGAGAGTGGACTGTGGGGCCCGCCCACCCCGAGCCTGGACTGTGGGGTCGGCCCGCCCCGAGCCTGGACTGTGGGGCCCGTCCGCCCCGAGCGTGGACTGTGGGGCCCGTCCGCCCCGAGCCTGGACTGTGGGGCCCGTCCGCCCCGAGCCTGGACTGTGGGGCCCCCCCGCCCGCCCCGGGTCTGGACTTTGGGGCCAGCTGCCCCCGGGTCTAGCCCCGAGCCTGGACTGGCCCGCCCTATGTCTGGACTGTGGGGCCCGTCCACCCCGTGTCTGGACTGTGCGGCCGCCTGCCCCGGCTCTAGCCCCGTGTCAGGACTGTGGGGCCCGTCCGCCCCGTGTCCGGATTGTGGGGCCGCCTGCCCTGGGACTAGC
This sequence comes from Phyllobates terribilis, assembly GCF_046119375.1. Taxonomy (NCBI): domain Eukaryota; kingdom Metazoa; phylum Chordata; class Amphibia; order Anura; family Dendrobatidae; genus Phyllobates; species Phyllobates terribilis. The sequence continues at coordinate 4,236,485 of NW_027362839.1, forward strand.
CCCGTGTCCGGACTGTAGGGCCCGCCCACAGGGCCCGCCCCGAGCCTGGACTGTGGGGCCCGTCCGCTCCAAGCGTGGACTGTGGGGCCCGTCCATCCAGAGCATGGACAGTGGGGCCCGAGCGTGGACTGTGGGGCCCGTTCGCCCCGAGCCAGTACTGTGGGGCACATCCGCCCCGAGCCTGGACTGTGGGGTCCGTCCGCCCCGAGCCTGGGCTGTGGGGCCCGTCCGCCCCGAGCCTGGGCTGTGGGGCCCGTCCGCCCCGGGTCTAGCCCCGAGCCTGGACTGTGCGGCCCGTCCGCCCTATATCCGGACTGCGGCCGCCCCGTGTCTGGAGTGTGGGCCCGTCCGCCCCGTGTACGGACTGTGGGGCCGTCTACTTCGGATCTAGCCCCAGGTCTGGACGGTGGGGCCGCCCGCCCCGAGTCTAGCCCCAGCTCTGGACTGTGGAGCCCCCCGCCAGCCCCGGGTACGGACTGTGGGGCGCGCCCGCCCCGTGTCCGGACTGTGGGGCCCCCCGCCCGCCCCGAGTCTGGACTGTGGGGCCGGTTGCCGCGGGTCTGGCCCCGAGCCTGAACTGTGCGGCCCGCACACCCTATGTCCGGACTGCGTCCACCCTGTGTCCGGACTGTGGGGCCGCCTTCCCCGGGTCTGGACTGTGGGGCATATCCGCCCCATGTCAGGACTGTGGGGCCGCCTGCACCGGGAATAGCCCCGTGTCCGGACTGTGGGGCCCGTCCGCCCCGAGCCTGGACTGTGGGGCCCGTCCGCCCCGAGCCTGGACTGTGGGGCCCCCCGCCCCTGGTCTGAAATGTGGGGCCGGCTGCCCCGGGTCTAGCCCCGAGCCTGGACTGTGGGGCCCGCCCACCCTATGTCTGGACTGTGGCCGCCCCGAGTCCAGACTGTAGGCCTCGCCCTATATCCGGACTGCGGCCGCCCCGTGTCCGGACTGTGGGGCCGCCTGCCCCGGGTCTAGCCCCAGGCCCGGACTGTGGGGCCCGACGCCCGCCCCGATTCCAGACTGTGGGGCCCCTCGCCCGCCCCTGGTCCGGACTGTGGGATCCTCTGCTTGCCCCGGGTCCGGACTGTGGGGCCACCCGCCCCGGGACTGGACTGTGGGGCCGACTGCCCCCGGGTCTAGCCCCGAGCCTGGACTGTGGGGCCTGCCCGCCTTATGTCCGGACTGTGGCCCCCCCCCCGTGTCCGGACTGTGGGGACCGTCCACCCCGTGTCCGGACTGTGGGCCACCTGCTCTGGGTCTAGCCCCAGGTCTGGACTGTGGGCCGCCTGCTCCGGGTCTAGCCCCAGGTCTGGACTGTGGGGCATGCCCGCCCCGTGTCCAGACTGTGGGGCCCATCCACCCCGTGTCCGGACTGTGGGCCGTCTTCCCCAGGTCTAGCCCCAGGTCTGGACTGTGAAGCCGCCTGCCCCGGGATTAGCTCAGTGTCCGGACTGTGGGGTCCGCCTGCCCCATGTCCTGACTGTGGAGCCCGCCCGCCCGGTGTCCTGACTGTGGGCCCCGTGTCCTGACTGTGGGGCCCGCCCGCCCTATGTCCGTACTGTGGGGCCCGCCCTGTGTCCTGACTGTGGGGCCCGTCCGCCCCGTGTCCTGACTGTGGGTCCCGCCCGCCCCGTGTCCTGACTGTGGGTCCCGCCCGCCCCGTGTCCTGACTGTGGGTCCCGCCCGCCCCGTGTCCTGACTGTGGGTCCCGCCCGCCCCGTGTCCTGACTGTGGGTCCCGCCCGCCCCGTGTCCTGACTGTGGGTCCCGCCCGCCCCGTGTCCTGACTGTGGGTCCCGCCCGCCCCGTGTCCTGACTGTTGGTCCCGCCCGCCCCGTGTCCTGACTGTGGGGCTCATCCGCCCAGTGTCTGGACTTTGGGGTCGCCTGCCCCGGGTCTAGCCCCGTTTCCGGTCTGTGGGGCACGCCCGCCCCAAGCTTGGACTGTGGGGCCCGTCCGTCCCGGGTCTAGCCCCGAGCCTGGACTGTGGGGCCCGGCCACCCTATATCCGGACTGCGGCCGCCCAGTATCCGGACTATGGGCCCATCCGCCCCGTGTCCGGACTGTGGGGCCGCCTGCATCGGGTCTAGCCCCAGGTCTGGACTGTGGGGCCCCCCGCCCGCCCCGAGTCTAGCCCCAGGTCTGGACTGTGGGGCCCCCAGCCAGCCCCGGGTACGGACTGTGGGGCCCCCCGCCCGCCCCGGGTACGGACTGTGGGGCCCCCCGCTCGCCCCAAGTCTGGACTGTGGGGAAGCCTGCCCCGGGTCTGGACTGTGGGGCATGTCCGCCCCATGTCAGGACTGTGGGGCCCGTCCACCCAGTGTCTGGACTGTGGGGCCGCCTGCCCCTGGTTTAGCCTCAGGTCTGGACTGTGTGGCCGCCTGCCCCGGGACTAGCTGTGTCCGGACTGTGGGGCCCGTCCGCCCCGAGCCTGGACTGTGGGGCCCGTCCGCCCCGAGCCTGGACTGTGGGGCCCGCCCTATGTACGGACTGTGGCCGCACTGCATCTGGACTGTGGGGCCCGTCCACCCCGTGTCCGGACTGTGGAGCCCGTCCGCCATATGTCCGGACTGTGGGGACCGTCCACCCCGTGTCCGGACTGTGGGCCGCGTGCTCCGGGTCTAGCCCCAGGTCTGGACTGTGGGGCATGCCTGCTCCGTGTCCGGACTGTGGGGCCCGTCCACCCCGTGTCCGGACTGTGGGCCGTCTGCCCCAGGTCTAGCCCCAGGTCTGGACTGTGAAGCCGTCTGCCCCTGGATTAGCTCAGTGTCCGGACTGTGGGGCCCGCCTGCCCCGTGTCCTGACTGTGGAGCCCGCCCGCCCCGTGTCCTGACTGTGGGCCCCGTGTCCTGACTGTGGGGCCCGCCCGCCCTATATCAGTACTATGGCCGCCCCGTGTCCGGACTGTGGGGCCCGTCCACCCCGTGTCCGGACTGTGGGGCCGCCTGCCACGGGACTAGCCCCGTGTACGGACTGTGGGGCCTGCCCGCCCCGAGCCTGGACTGTGGGGCCCGTCCGCCCCGAGTCTGGACTGTGGGGCCCGTCCGCTCCAAGCGTGGACTGTGGGGCCCTTCCACCCCGTGTCTGGACTGTGGGCCGCCTGCCCCGGGTCTAACCCCAGGTCTGGACTGTGGGCCGCCTGCCCCGGGTCTAGCCCCAGGTCTGGACTGTGGGGCATGCCTGCTCCGTGTCCGGACTGTGGGGCCCGTCCACCCCGTGTCCGGACTGTGGGCCGTCTGCCCCAGGTCTGGACTGTGAAGCCGCCTGCCCCGGGATTAGCTCAGTGTCCGGACTGTGGGGCCTGCCCGCCCTGTATCCTGACTGTGGGGCCTGCCCGCCCTGTATCCTGACTGTGGAGCCCGCCCGCCCAATGTCCTGACTGTGGGGCCCGCCCTGTGTCCTGACTGTGGGTCCCGCCCGCCCCGTGTCCTGACTGTGGGTCCCGCCCGCCCCGTGTCCTGACTGTGGGTCCCGCCCGCCCCGTGTCCAGACTGTGGGTCCCGCCCGCCCCGTGTCCAGACTGTGGGTCCCGCCCGCCCCGTGTCCAGACTGTGGGGCTCCTCCGCCCCGTGTCCAGACTGTGGGGCTCCTCCGCCCCGTGTCCGGACTTTGGGGCCGCCTGCCCCGGGACGACCCCCGTGTCCAGACTGTGGGTCCCGCCCGCCCCGTGTCCGGACTGTGGGGCCCGTCCACCCCGTGTCCGGACTGTGGGGCCCGTCCACCCCGTGTCCGGACTGTGGGGCCCGTCCACCCCGTGTCCGGACTGTGGGGCCCGTCCACCCCGTGTCCGGACTGTGGGGCCCGTCCACCCCGTGTCCGGACTGTGGGGCCCGTCCACCACGTGTCCGGACTGTGGGGCCCGTCCACCCCGTGTCCGGACTGTGGAGCCCGTCCACCCCGTGTCCGGACTGTGGGGCCCGTCCACCCCGTGTCCGGACTGTGGGGCCCGTCCACCCCGTGTCCGGACTGTGGGGCCCGTCCACCCCGTGTCCGGACTGTGGGGCCCGTTCACCCCGTGTCCGGACTGTGGGGCCCGTCCACCCCGTGTCCGGACTGTGGGGCCCGTCCACCCCGTGTCCGGACTGTGGGTCGCCTGCCCCGGGTCTAGCCCCAGGTCTGGACTGTGGGGTATGTCCGCCCCGTGTCAGGTCTGTGAGGCCCGTCCACCCCGTGTCTAGAATATGGGACCGCCTGCCCCGGGTCTAGCCTCAGGTCTGGACTGTGGGGCCGCCTGCCCCGGGTCTAGCCCCAGGTCTGGACTATGGGGCATGCCCGCCCCGTGTCCAGACTGTGGGGCCCGTTAACCCCGTGTCTGGACTGTGGGCCGCCTGCCCCGGGTCTAGCCCCAGGTCTGGACTGTGGGGCCAGCCCGCCCCGTGTCCTGACTGTGGGGCCCGCCCGCCCGGGGCCCGCCCGCCCCGTGTCCTGACTGTGGAGCCCGCCCGCCCCGTGTCCTGACTGTGGGGCTCGCCCGCCCCGTGTCCTGACTGTGGGGCTCGCCCGCCCCGTGTCCTGACTGTGGGGCCCGCCCGCCCCATGTCCTGACTGTGGGGCGGGCCGCCCGCCCGCCCCATGTTCTGACTGTGGGGGGGGGCCGCCCGCCCCATGTCCTGACTGTGGGGTGGGCCGCCCGCCCTCCCTATACTGACTGTGGGGCGGGCCGCCCGCCACATGTCCTGACTGTGGGGCCCGCCCGCCCCATGTCCTGACTGTGGGGCCCGCCCGCCCCGTGTCCTGACTGTGGGGCCCGCCCGCCCCGTGTCCTGACTGTGGGGCCCGCCCGCCCCGTGTCCTGACTGTGGGGCCCGCCCGCCCCGTGTCCTGACTGTGGGGCTCGCCCGCCCCGTGTCCTGACTGTGGGGCTCGTCCGCCCAGTGTCCTGACTGTGGGGCAGCCTGCCCCGGGTCTAGCCCCGTTTCCGGTCTGTGGGGCACGCCCGCCCCAACCTTGGACTGTGGGGCCCGTCCGTCCCGGGTCTAGCCCCGAGCCTGGACTGTGGGGCCCGGCTGCCCTATATCCGGACTGCGGCCGCAAAGTGTCCGGACTATGGGCCCGTCCGCCCCGTGTCCGGACTGTGGGGCCGCCTGCATCGGGTCTAGCCCTAGGTCTGGACTGTGGGGCCCCCCGGGCCCCCCGCCCTCCCCGAGTCTAGCCCCAGGTCTGGACTGTGGGGCCCCCAGCCAGCCCCGGGTACGGACTGTGGGGCCCCCCGCCCGCCCCGGGTACGGACTGTGGGGCCCTCCGCTCACCCCGAGTCTGGACTGTGGGGCATGTCCGCCCCATGTCAGGACTGTGGGGCCCGTCCACCCCGTTTCTGGACTGTGGGGCCGCCTGCCCCTGGTCTAGCCTCAGGTCTGGACTGTGGGGCCGCCTGCCCCGGGACTAGCTCCGTGTCCGGACTGTGGGGCCCGTCCGCCCCGAGCCTGGACTGTGGGGCCCGTCCGCCCCGAGCCTGGACTGTGGGGCCCGTCCGCCCCGAGCCTGGACAGTGGGGCCCGTCCGCCCACCCCGGGTACGGACTGTGGGGCCCCCCGCTCGCCGCGAGTCTGGATTGTGGGGCCGCCTGCCCTGGGTCTGGACTGTGGTGCATGTCCGCCCCATGTCAGGACTGTGGGGTCCGTCCACCCCGTGTCTGGACTGTGGGGTCGCCTGCCCCTGGTCTAGCCTCAGGTCTGGACTGTGGGGCCGCCTGCCCCGGGACTAGCCCCGTGTCCGGACTGTGGGGCCAGTCCGCCCCGAGCCTGGACTGTGGGGCCCGTCCGCCATATGTCCGGACTGTGGCGACCGTCCACCCCGTGTTCGGACTGTGGGCCGCGTGCTCCGGGTCTAGCCCCAGGTCTGGACTGTGGGGCATGCCTGCTCCGTGTCCGGACTGTGGGGCCCGTCCACCCCGTGTCCGGACTGTGGGCCGTCTGCCCCAGGTCTAGCCTCAGGTCTGGACTGTGAAGCCGCCTGCCCCGGGATTAGCTCAGTGTCCGGACTGTGGGGCCCGCCTGCCCCGTGTCCTGACTGTGGAGCCCGCCCGCCCCGTGTCCTGACTGTGGGCCCAGTGTCCTGACTGTAGGGCCCGCCCACCCTATGTCCGTACTATGGCCACCCCGTGTCCGGACTGTGGGGCCCGTCCACCCCGTGTCCGGACTGTGGGGCCGCCTGCCCCGGGACTAGCCCCGTGTACGGACTGTGGGGCCCGCCCGCCCCGTGTCGTAACTATGGGCCCGCCCGCCCCGAGCCTGGACTGTGGGGCCCGTCCGCCCCGAGTCTGGACTGTGGGGCCCGTCCGTCCCGAGCGTGGACTGTGGGGCCAGAGCGTGGACTGTGGGGCCCGTTCGCTCCGAGCCAATACTGTGGGGCCCATCCGCCCCGAGTCTGGACTGTGGGGCCCATCCGTCCCGAGCCTGGACTGTGGGGCCCCCCGCCCCGGGTCTGAAATGTGGGGCCGGCTTCCCCGGGTTTAGCCCCGAGCCTGGACTGTGGGGCCCGCCCACCCTATGTCTGGACTGTGGCCGCCCCGTGTCCGGACTGTGGGGCTCGTCACCCCGTGTCTGGACTTTGGGGCAGCCTACCCCTGGTCTAGCCCTAGGTCTGGACTGTGGGGCATGTCCGCCCCGTGTCAGGACTGTGGGGCCCGTCCACCCCGTATCTGGACTGTGTGGCCGCCTGCCCCGGGCCGAGCCTCAGGTCTGGACTGTGGAGCCCGTCCGCCCCGTGTCAGGACTGTGGGGCCCGTCCACCCTATGTCTAGAATGTGGGGCCGCCTGCCCCGGGTCTAGCCTCAGGTCTGGACTGTGGGGCCGCCTGCCCCGGGTCTAGCCCCAGGTCTTGACTATGGGTCATGCCCGCCCCGTATCCGGACTGTGGGGCCCGTCCACCCCGTGTCTAGAATGTGGGGCCGCCTGCCCCGGGTCTAGCCTCAGGTCTGGACTGTGGGGCCGCCAGCCCCGGGTTTAGCCCCAGGTCTTGACTATGGGGCATGCCCGCCCCGTATCTGGACTGTGGGGCCCGTCCACCCCGTGTCTGGACTGTGGGCCGCCTGCCCCAGGTCTGGACTGTGGGGCCACCTGCCCCGGGATTAGCCCTGTGTCCTGACTGTGGGGCCTGCTCGCCCTGTATCCTGACTGTGGAGCCCGCCCGCCCAATGTCCTGACTGTGGGGCCCGCCCTGTGTCCTGACTGTGGGGCCCGTCCGCCCCGTGTCCTGACTGTGGGGCCCGTCCGCCCCGTGTCCTGACTGTGGGGCCCGTCCGCCCCGTGTCCTGACTGTGGGGCCCGTCCGCCCCGTGTCCTAACTGTGGGGCCCGTCCGCCCCGTGTCCTAACTGTGGGTCCCGCCCGCCCCGTGTCCGGACTGTGGGTCCCGCCCGCCCCGTGTCCGGACTGTGGGTCCCGCCCGCCCCGTGTCCGGACTGTGGGTCCCGCCCGCCCCGTGTCCGGACTGTGGGGCCCGTCCACCCCGTGTCCGGACTGTGGGGCCCGTCCACCCCGTGTCCGGACTGTGGGGCCCGTCCACCCCGTGTCCGGACTGTGGGGCCCGTCCACCCCGTGTCCGGACTGTGGGGCCCGTCCACCCCGTGTCCGGACTGTGGGGCCCGTCCACCCCGGGTCTAGCCCCAGGTCTGGACTGTGGGGCATGTCCGCCCCGTGTCAGGACTGTGGGGCCCGTCCACCCTGTGTCTAGAATGTGGGGCCGCCTGCCCCGGGTCTAGCCTCAGGTCTGGACTGTGGGGCCGCCTGCCCCGGGTATAGCCCCAGGTCTTGACTATGGGTCATGCCCGCCCCGTCCCCGGACTGTGGGGCCCGTCCACCCCGTGTCTAGAATGTGGGGCCGCCTGCCCCGGGTCTAGCCTCAGGTCTGGACTGTGGGGCCGCCAGCCCCGGGTTTAGCCCCAGGTCTTGACTATGGGGCATGCCCGCCCCGTATCTGGACTGTGGGGCCCGTCCACCCCGTGTCTGGACTGTGGGCCGCCTGCCCGGGGTCTAGCCCCAGGTCTGGACTGTGGGGCCACCTGCCCCGGGATTAGCCCTGTGTCCGGACTGTGGGGCCCGTCCACCCCGTGTCCGGACTGTGGGGCCCGTCCACCCCGTGTCCGGACTGTGGGGCCCGTCCACCCCGTGTCCGGACTGTGGGGCCCGTCCACCCCGTGTCCGGACTGTGGGGCCCGTCCACCCCGTGTCCGGACTGTGGGGCCCGTCCACCCCGTGTCCGGACTGTGGGGCCCGTCCACCCATTGTTCGGACTGTGGGGCCCGTCCACCCCGTGTCCGGACTGTGGGGCCCGTCCACCCCGTGTCCGGACTGTGGGGCCCGTCCACCCCGTGTCCGGACTGTGGGCCGCCTGCCCCGGGTCTAGCCCCAGGTCTGGACTATGGGGCATGCCCGCCCCGTGTCCGGACTGTGGGGCCCGTCCACCCCGTGTCTGGACTGTGGGCCGCCTGCCCCGGGTCTAGCCCCAGGTCTGGACTGTGGGGCCCGCCCGCCCCATGTCCTGACTGTGGGGCCCGCCCGCCCCGTGTCCTGACTGTGGAGCCCGCCCGCCCCGTGTCCTGACTGTGGGGCCCGCCCGCCCCGTGTCCTGACTGTGGGGCCCGCCCGCCCCGTGTCCTGACTGTGGGGCTCGCCCGCCCCGTGTCCTGACTGTGGGGCTCATCCGCCCCGTGTCTGGACTTTGGGGCCCCCTGCCCCCGGTCTAGCCCCGTTTCCGGTCTGTGGGGCACGCCCGCCCCAAGCTTGGACTGTGGGGCCCGTCCGTCCCAGGTCTAGCCCCGAGCCTGGACTGTGGGGCCCGGCCGCCCTATATCCGGACTGCGGCCGCCCAGTGTCCGGACTATGGGCCCGTCCGCCCCGTGTCCGGACTGTGGGGCCGCCTGCATCGGGTCTAGCCCCAGGTCTGGACTGTGGGGCCCCCCGCCCGCCCCAGGTCCGGACGGTGGGGCCGCCCGCCCCGAGTCTAGCCCCAGGTCTGGACTGTGGGGCCCCGCGCCAGCCCCGGGTACGGACTGTGGGGCCCCCCACCCACCCCGGGTACGGACTGTGGGGCCCCCCGCTCGCCCCGAGTCTGGACTGTGGGGAAGCCTGCCCCGGGTCTGGACTGTGGGGCATGTCCGCCCCATGTCAGGACTGTGGGGCCCGTCCACCCCGTGTCTGGACTGTGGGGCCGCCTGCCCCTGGTCTAGCCTCAGGTCTGGACTGTGGGGCCGCCTGCCCTGGGACTAGCCCCGTGTCCGGACTGTGGGGCCCGTCCGCCCCGAGCCTGGACTGTGGGGCCCCCCGCCCGCCCCGGGTACGGACTGTGGGGCCCCCCGCCCGCCCCGAGTCTGGACTGTGGGGCCCCCCGCCCGCCCCGAGTCTGGACTGTGGGGACGCCTGCCCCGGGTCTGGACTGTGGGGCATGTCCGCCACATGTCAGGACTGTGGGGCCCGTCCACCCAGTGTCTGGACTGTGGGGCCGCCTGCCCCTGGTCTAGCCTCAGGTCTGGACTGTGGGGCCGCCTGCCCTGGGACTAGCCCCGTGTCCGGACTGTGGGGCCCGTCCGCCCCGAGCCTGGACTGTGGGGCCCGTCCGCCCCGAGCCTGGACTGTGGGGCCCCCCACCCGCCCCGGGTACAGACTGTGGGGCCCCCCGCTCGCCCCGAGTCTGGACTGTGGGGACGCCTGCCCCGGGTCTGGACTGTGGGGCATGTCCGCCCCATGTCAGGACTGTGGGGCCCGTCCACCCCGTGTCAGAACTGTGGGGCCGCCTGCCCCTGGTCTAGCCTCAGGTCTGGACTGTGGGGCCGCCTGCCCCGGGACTAGCCCCGCGTCCGGACTGTGGGGCCCGTCCGCCATATGTCCGGACTGTGGCTCCCCCCGTGTCCGGACTGTGGGGACCGTCCACCCCGTGTCCGGACTGTGGGCCGCGTGCTCCGGGTCTAGCCCCAGGTCTGGACTGTGGGGCATGCCTGCCCCGGGATTAGCCCTGTGTTTGGGCTGTGGGGCCCGCCCGCCCCATGTCCTGACTGTGGAGCCCGCCCTCCCCGTGTCCTGACTGTGGGGCCCGCCCGCCCCGTGTCCTGACTGTGGGGCCAGCCCGCCCCGTGTCCTGACTGTGGGGCCAGCCCGCCCCGCCCGCCCCGTGTCCTGACTGTGGGGCCCGCCCGCCCCGTGTCCAGACTGTGGGGCCCGTCCGCCCCGAGTCCAGACTGTGGGGCCCGTCCGCCCCGAGTCCAGACTGTGGGGCCCGTCCGCCCCGAGTCCAGACTGTGGGGCCCGTCCGCCCCGAGTCCAGACTGTGGGGCCCGTCCGCCCCGAGTCCAGACTGTGGGGCCCGTCCGCCCCGAGTCCAGACTGTGGGGCCCGTCCGCCCCGAGTCCAGACTGTGGGGCCCGTCCGCCCCGAGTCCAGACTGTGGGGCCCGTCCGCCCCGAGTCCAGACTGTGGGGCCCGTCCGCCCCGAGTCCAGACTGTGGGGCCCGTCCGCCCCGAGTCCAGACTGTGGGGCCCGTCCGCCCCGAGTCCAGACTGTGGGGCCCGTCCGCCCCGAGTCCAGACTGTGGGGCCCGTCCGCCCCGAGTCCAGACTGTGGGGCCCGTCCGCCCCGAGTCCAGACTGTGGGGCCCGTCCGCCCCGAGTCCAGACTGTGGGGCCCGTCCGCCCCGAGTCCAGACTGTGGGGCCCGTCCGCCCCGAGTCCAGACTGTGGGGCCCATCCGCCCCGAGTCCAGACTGTGGGGCCCATCCGCCCCGAGTCCAGACTGTGGGGCCCATCCGCCCCGAGTCCAGACTGTGGGGCCCATCCGCCCCGAGTCCAGACTGTGGGGCCCATCCGCCCCGAGTCCAGACTGTGGGGCCCATCCGCCCCGAGTCCAGACTGTGGGGCCCATCCGCCCCGAGTCCAGACTGTGGGGCCCATCCGCCCCGAGTCCAGACTGTGGGGCCCATCCGCCCCGAGTCCAGACTGTGGGGCCCATCCGCCCCGAGTCCAGACTGTGGGGCCCATCCGCCCCGAGTCCAGACTGTGGGGCCCATCCGCCCCGAGTCCAGACTGTGGGGCCCATCCGCCCCGAGTCCAGACTGTGGGGCCCATCCGCCCCGAGTCCAGACTGTGGGGCCCATCCGCCCCGAGTCCAGACTGTGGGGCCCATCCGCCCCGAGTCCAGACTGTGGGGCCCATCCGCCCCGAGTCCAGACTGTGGGGCCCATCCGCCCCGTGTCCAGACTGTGGGGCCCATCCGCCCCGTGTCCGCACTTGGGGCTGCCTGCCCCGGGTCTAGCCCCAGGTCTGGACTGTGGGGCCACCTGCCCCAGGACTAGCCCTGTGTCTAGACTGTGGGGCACGCCCGCCCCGAGCCTGGACTGTGGGACATGCCCGCCCCGAGTGGAAAAGGGGAGCCTGTCTGCCCCGGGCCTGGACGGTGGGGCCCGTCCGCCCTGAGCCTGGACTGTGGGACATGCCCGCCCCGAGTGGAAAAGGGGAGCCTGTCTGCCCCGGGCCTGGACGGTGGGGCCCGTCCGCCCTGAGCCTGGACTGTGGGGCCGGCTGCCCCCGGGTCTAGCCCCGAGCCTGGACTGTGGGGCTGCCTGCCCCGGGACTAGCCCCGCATCCGGACTGTGGGGCCCCCCGCCCGCCCCGTGTCCTGACTGTGGGGCCCCCCGCCCGCCCCGTGTCCTGACTGTGGGGCCCCCCGCCCGCCCCGTGTCCTGACTGTGGGGCCCCCCGCCCGCCCCGTGTCTTGACTGTGGGGCCCCCCGCCCGCCCCGTGTCCTGACTGTGGGGCCAGCCAGCCCCATGTCTTGACTGTGGGGCCCATCGGCCCCATGTCCGGCCTTTGCGGCCGCCTGCCCCGGGTCTAGCTCCAGGTTTGGACAGTGGGGACCCACGCCTGCCCCGGGTCCAGACTGTGGGGCCCCCCACCCGCCCCGACTCCGGACTGTGGGGCCCCCCGTCCGCCCCGATCCTGGACTTTGGGGCCTGTTCGCTCGAGCCTGGACCGTGCGGCCCGTCCTCCCCGAGCCTGGACCGTGGGACCCGTCCTCCCCGAGCCTGGACCGAGGGACCCGTCCTCCCCGAGCCTGGACCGAGGGGCCCGTCCGCCCCGAGCCTGGACCGTGGGGCCCGTCCGCCCCGAGCCTGGACCGTGGGGCCCGTCCGCCCCGAGCCTGGACCGTGGGGCCCGTCCGCCCCGAGCCTGGAATGTGGGGCCCGTCCGCCCTGTGTCTGGATTGTTAGGCCGCCTGACCCGGATCTAGCCTCGGGTCCGGACTGTGGGGGCCGCCCGCCCCGGGTCCGGACTGTGGGGCCCGCCCGCCCCGGGTCCGGACTGTGGGGCCCGCCCGCCCCGGGTCCGGACTGTGGGGCCCGCCCGCCCTGGGCTACTTTCAGTGGTATGTCAGCCGATTGTGGTTTGTAGGCTTCTTTTCTTTACTGTCTCAATGCTTCATTAACTAGCAATTCTGCTGATATTGGTAAGAATGACTTCCGGGTGATAACGGCTGATCCTATCAAACAACAAGGAGGTGCCTTAATAAAGTACAGTCCTGAGGGTAGCTGGTGAGGCCAACAAATTTCCAGTCCATCCCTCATACTTAGATGATAAAGGCAGACCTGTTCAATATGCTATCTATGTCCCAGTTTGGCCTCTTGTTGGTAGGAGGTGTAAATGGTTGCTTTAAACAGAATGAAGCTATTTTAAGTCTGATGTCGGGAGTCTCAGAATGGACTGGTCGACATTTTACTTAGCAAAATATTTATGTCCCAGTTATCCTTCTAGTTGAAGTTGGTCATGGTTGTGATTAGTAGGGGAGTAACGACTGCGGTCGCAGCAAGTCACAAAGGCCCGGAGGATCAGGGGCCCGCCGACACCAGCAGAACCTTTAATTAGATGTGTGTCCTCCTACGCACATCCAGTTGAAGTGTATTGCTGTGGACATACCTATTGGGTCCTTTAGCGACAATGCATTCTGTCGGCCAATCATAGGCCAGCACATGACGGGGCGCATGGCAGCAACGTCATGCACTCCCGTCACAGGCCGAAGTCAGCTGCCTGCTTCACAACAGGACTTGCGGAGCGGGAGTGAAGGGAAGGTGGGTAGAGTATTTAAATATTTATTTTAAATAAGTTGCCATACTACTATATGTAGCATCGGCGTCTCTGCCCCCTGCTAGGCAGAGACGCCGTCCCATTCACCTCCTCGCTCCCCGCTCTGCGTTCACCAGCGCTCCTCTTCCTGCAGCCGGCGCGCGCAGCTCCCCGGGCACTGTGCTTAGGGCGCGCTCGCTCCCTCCCTCTTAAAGGGGCCGCATGCGCCGTCCTAAGGAGTCCTCGGCCAATAGCCGAGGGTCCTCCCATATATAAGGCACCTCCTCCAAAATGGAGGTGCCCGAGCAAAAGTTGTTGCACAGTGTTTCTGACTTCTGCTTCAGCCCTCAGGTCCCGCTGCTAGCCTGACTACCAGTCTTGCCCACCAGCCTGTTACCTGCCGTGCCTGCCAGCCCGCTCACCTGGGAGCACTTGCCTGTTGCCTGCCTGGTACCTGCCGTGCCTGTCAGCCCGCTCACCTGGGAGCACTTGCCTGTGACCTGCCTGTTACCTGCCGTGCCTTCCTGGAGGCTCCTGCCGTCACTTGCCGTGACCACTTGCCAGCCCACCTAGAGACTCCTGCCGTCACTTGCCGTGACCACCTAGAGACTCCTGCCGTCACTTGCCGTGACCACCTGCCAGCCCACCTAGAGACTCCTGCTCGCCAGCCTGCCTGCTGTGCCTACCTGCTATTCCGGTCAGTCCCTGCCATCTGTACCGTGAAGGTCACCTGCTCCCTTACAAGGTCATCCCCAGAGTAGCACCTGGTCCCTCGGCTCGGTCCCTCCCTGGTCACGGAGTCGTTAGCCGCCGTACGACCAGGGTCGGTCCGGGTTGATACTTAGTTACGCCCCTCTGGGTCCCTCCTTGCACCATAGCACAGAGGTTCTACCCCCCGGACCCATAACACTATATATGACTATGAGGTGCTTTATACTACTATATATGACTACGGGGTGCATTATACTGCTATATGACTATGGGGTACATTATACTACTATATATGAATATGGGGTATACTATACTACTATATATGGCTATAAGGGTGCATTATACTGTTATATATGACTATGATGTACATTATACTGCTATATATGACTATGGGGGTACATTATACTGCTATATATGACTGAAGTGCAATATAGTGCTATATATGACTATAGGGTGCATTTTACTACTATTTATGACTATGGAGGTGCATTACACTACTATATATGACTATGGGGGTTGTATTATACTACTACGGATGACTATTGGGGTTGTATTATACTACTACGGATGACTATAGGGGTGCATTATACTTCTGTATATGACTATGAAGGTGTATTATACTACTATATATGACTATGTGGGTGCATTATACTACTATATATGACTATGGGGGTGCATTATACTGATATGACAGTGGGGTGCATTATACTACTATATATGACTATGGGGGTACATTATACTACTATAAATGACTATGGGGTGCTTTATACTACTATAAATGACTATGGGGTGCTTTATACTACTATATATGACTATGGGGTGCTTTATACTACTATATATGACTATGGGATGCTTTATACTAGTGTATATGACTATGGGGGTGCAGTATACTATTATATATGACTATGGGGGTACATTATACAACTATATATGACCAGGAGGTGCAATATACTGCTATATATGACTTTGGGGTGCATTATACTACTATATAAACTATATGGGGGTACATTATACTGCCTTATATGACTATGGAGTGCATTATACTGCTTTATGTGACGATGGGGGTGCATTATACTTCTATGGATGACTATGAAGTGTATTATACTACTTTATATGACTATGAGGATGCATTATACTACTGTACATGTCTATGGGGTGCATTATACTACTATATATGACTGGGGGTGCATTATACTGCTATATAGGACTATGGCTTGCATTATACTGCTATATATGACGATGGGGTGCATTATACTGCTATATATGACGATGGGGTGCATTATACTGCTATATATGACTATGGAGGTGCATTATACTACTATATATGACTATGGGGTGCATTACACTACTTTATATGACTATGGAGGTACATTATATTACCATATATGACTATGGGGGTGAATTATACTGCTATATATTATGATGTGGTGCATTATACTACTATGTATGACTGTAGAGGTGCTTTATACTTTATTGAAAACTATGGGGTGCATTATACTACATGTATGACTAGGAGCTGTGCATTATACTTTATGGACGACTATGGGCTGTACAGTATATTATATAGAGGAGAATGGGATGCATTATACTATATGGAGGACTATGGGATGCATTATACTATATGAAGGACTATGGGAAGTGCGTTATACTTAAGCTCTGGAGCCCCATGACTTGAATGTACACCCCTGGTGAGTATAATGGCTTAGGTTTTTTTTATACAATAAAGAACAGCGGCAGAATGGGGGACATATTCGGGATATATATATTCAGACTCTAGTTACGCCACTGGTCATAAGACACATGAAATCATTGTAAGTTCAATTAATATTCGGGGTCTGGAGTCATAAATTGGACTGGTTGGCGTTTAAGTTGGTTAACCATTTAGTTTCCAGCTTATCCTTTAAGTTGGATTTGTAAGTTGGGTATGGCTGAGCTGAGCAAAACCAGTGTAAGTCCAGCTGCTCCTCCTGGTCCGGTGTCATAGGATGGACTGCTCAGCATTTAAGTTGATAAACATCTACATTTCAGTTTACTCTCCTTGTTGGAGGTGCAAGCTGGACATGGCTGCAATAAGCTGAATAAAACCACTGTAAGTCCAGTTAAGGCTCCTAGTTGGAAGAGATGGCCTTGTGGACACAAAGTGATTAAACTGTTAATGCCCCAATCTACCCTCCTGGTATGGAGTGGTAAGATGAGCTTGATGGTGTCATGTTGGACAGCACTACAGTGGAGAAAATAAGTATTTGATACACTGACGATTTTGCAAGTTTTCCTACCTACAAAGAGTGTAGAGGTCTGTCATTTTTATCGTAGGTCACTTCATCTGTGAGAGACAAAATCTAAAAATCAGAAAATCACATTATATGATTTTTAAATAATTAAATTGCATTTTATTGCATGAAATAAGTATTTGATCACCTACCAACCAGCAAGAATTCTGGCTCTCACACACTTGTTAGTTTTTCTTTAAGAAGCCCTCCTACTCTGCACTCATTACCTGTATTAATTGCACTTGTTTGAACTTATTACCTGTATAAAAGACACAAGGCTGGGATGGGCTACAGGACAATAAGCAAGCAGCTTCACGAGACGCCAACAACTGTTGGCGCAATTATTAGAAAATGGAAGAAACACAAGATGACTAAGTCTTCCTCGGTCTGGGGCTCCATGCAAGATCTCGCCTCGTGGGGTAAGGATGATTCTGAGAAACGTCAGGAATCAGCCCAGAACTACATGGGAGGACCTGGTCAATGACCTAAATAGAGCTGGCACCACAGTCTCAAACATTACCATTAGTTACACACTACGCTATCATGGATTAAAATCCTGCAGGGCACACAAGGTCCAGTGCTCCCCCCAGCACATATCCAGGCCTGTTTGAAGCTGCCAATAACCATCTGGATGATCCAGAGGAGGCATGGGAGAAGGTCATGTGGTCAGATGAGATCAAAATAGAACTTTTGGTGTCCACTCCACTCACCTTGTTTGGAGGAAGAAGAAGGATGAGTACAACCCCAAGAACACTCTCCCAACCATGAAGCATGGCGGGGGAAACCTCATACTTCGGAGGTGCTTTTTTTTGCAAAGGGGACAGGACGACTACAATGTATTGAAGGGAGGATGGATGGGGTCATGTATCTTCCTTCCCTCAGTAAGCACGTTGAAGATGGGTTGTGGTTGGGTCTTCCAGCATGACAATGATCCGAAACACACAGCCAGGGCAACCTAAGGCGTGGCTCGATAAGAAGCATTTCAAGGTCCTGTAGTGGTCTAGCCAGTCTCCAGACCTGATCCCAGTAGAAAAGCTTTGGAGGGAGCTGAAACTCAATATTGCCCAGCAACAACCCCGAAACTTGAAAGATCTGGAGAAGATCCGTATGGAGGAGAGGGCCAAAATCCCTGCTTTATTATGTGCAAACTTGGTCAAGAACTACAGGAAATATCTGACCTCTGTAATTGCAAACAAAGGTTTCTGTACCAAATATTAAGTTCTATTTTTCTATTGTATCAAATACTTATTTCATGCAATAAAATGCAAATGAATTATGTAATGTTAATCATACAATGTGATTTTTCTGGATTTTATTTTTAAACTCGGTCTCTCACAGGTGAAGTGACCTACGATAAAAATTACAGACCTCTCCATTCATTGTAGGTGGGAAAACTTGCAAAATCGGCAGTGTATTAAATACTTCTTTTCCCCACCGTATACCAGTCTGCCCTCCTAATGGAAGTTGGATCTGGATTCGCCAGTGTGGGGCTAATAAACCATCAATGTCCCAGTCTATCCTCCTAACTGGAGGAGCATGATGGACATAGTTATACCGTTTCTAGTGAAAATATTCCAAGACCAGCATATCCTCTTGGTTGAAGTTGGAAAATGGACATATTAGAAATTAAGTCAGTGAAGCCATTATACCCAATAAGTATTTCAGGATTGAAGTCCTAAAATTGGTAGATTGAACTAAGTGGTGAGTTGGTTAAATATCCGGTCAATGTGCTTTTTGGGTGATTAAAACGGCAATTCTGCAATAAATCTACAAGGGGAGGAATTGATGGATGAGTTAAAATGTCCACTTACCTGTCAGACTCCTGTAGAAAAGGAGTAACCTCTCCGCTAGTCAAGACGAATGCCTTCTCACTGCGTTTCTTCAGACGACTTAACGTTCCGCCCTATGGGACAAACCAAAAAAAAAAAAGATTGGTGAAGTTTGATTGAAATAAGGTATTAAATATTCTGGTTTCTGGATCCCCTTTGGCATTCTGGGATGCTCAATCTACACTTTATAGCAAAAAGTGGGGTAGATATTTTTGAACCATTAGGTGGTCATTGACACTGGAAGGGTTTCTTACTGTCCAGACCTTCGCCTTATGGGGGGCCTTACTTCAATGGAAAATATCAACAATATTGTGTTTGTGATCCAATTCTCTCGTATGCGAGATTCGGATCACAGGTGTGGAGAAGATGGAGCATTTAATTTCTCCATCTTCTCAATTGTGTGAGTCAGCTGGCGTATATTGGACTGCACTCAGATGACATCTGAGTGCAGTCCGATGTTTTTCACGTATCCATAGACTTGTATGGGCGCGTCGTCTGATATACTCTGCCAATTGCAGCATGCAGCAATTTTTTTCTCATGCCGACTTGGCATGAGAAAATAAACACTAGTTGGCACTGCCCCATAGTATAACATTGGAGTGAGTGCTATACTCATCCGAGTTATATGCCGGCTACTCAGCAGTGTCAGCGATCCCTAAAGGCATCACCTTGACAATCACAGCAATAAGCACATGACACAGACGTGTTGGCTCTGATTTTTTGGGGGGCAAAATGGTGCAGTGCTGAACTTCACCACAGACACCCCCAGCTACATGATGTGTAAACAAGACCCCAAGATTGTGTGAAGAGACGCTTACCTGGACCAGTCTCCTTCAAGCTGTCCGGGGTTAAAGACATAAAATGATTCCGGTTTAGAAATGTGCACATTCTATTTCATCTGTGATGTCATGGGATGTCGATGACGTCACGCGCCCCGTGTTGTCATTAAAACTCTCACTGCTTTTTATGGATCCAGTTTACAACATCAACAAAAAATTAATTCAATAAGAAGACAAAACCCCAACCTCATTTTATAAATCTATGACGCACATTTAAAAGGAGCCTTTTATTTTATCTATATTACCTACTGCTCTATGTACTAAAATACCACCCAGGACCCCATCCTGCCATCCCTGACCCCAGTAACCTACAACTCCAATGTCACCCCCGAATTCAACAGGAACAAAGGAGCTGACAACAGAGAATGATGGCATACGCTACTAAATTTCTGTTACAAAGTGCTGTAATTCTACCACGTCAATGGCAAAACGATCCAAAAATGGAGCCCCATAAAGATGTCCCAACTTGAGCCCCCCTATCTACATGCCTTACTAGAGCATAGGGGTGACATAGGGGGCGAGCGCCATTGTAGTCTGCCATAGTGGGGAGCCAGTGCAAAGAGCTGGAAGACCCCCAACAAATATGTATCATCACATTGTCATCCTCCTACTATAGGGGGCATGGAAAACGCTGCTTCCCCAGCAATATAGCAGCTCATTGCTGGGGGTTTAGCTGCCATACTTGTTAATATCAACAGATCATCAGTGACTCCTCATTTAGGTAAGGGGTGGTCCTGAAAATGTCTTATTACAGAGTGTTTCTAGAGATCCATGATAAATCCGGTGGATACGCTATAAGTATACCAAAGCTTAAAAGTAATGTGCTCCCTACCTGGACTCGTCCCCTTCCAGCTGTCAGATCCTAGTGACACAAGATGGCTCTGGTGCAGAGCTTCATACATTCTACTCCAGCTGTCATGTCTATGATGTCATGTGCATTGTGATGTCATCATGGCTCTCACTGTTATTTCACTTTTACAACCACAAGAAAAAGTTGATTTTAATTGTTTAAAAAAACAAAACTAAAAAACATTGTGGGTAATTGCAGCCTGTGATTATTTTACACACTATCATTAATATTTGGGGGGGATTAGTCATGTCCTTCGCCTTCCCCTCCTGCACTGCACTTTATATGTTGTATATTATAATAATGGACAATCCACAAGCCCTGCTTGTAGAATATGTAATATATATACAGTACAGACCAAAAGTTTGGACACACCTCATTTAAAGATTTTTCTGTATTTTCATGACTATGAAAATTGTACATTCACACTGAAGGCATCAAAACTATGAATTAACACATGTGGAATTATATACTTAACAAAAAAGTGTGAAACAACTGAAAATATGTCTTATATTCTAGGTTCTTCAAAGTAGCCACCTTTTGCTTTGATGACCGCTATGCACACTCTTGGCATTCTCTTGATGAGCTTCAAGAGGTAGTCACAGGAAATGGTTTTCACTTCACAGGTGTGCCCTGTCAGGTTTAATAAGTGGGATTTCTTGCCTTATAAATGGAGTTGGGACCATCAGTTGTGTTGTGCAGAAGCCTGGTGGATACACAGCTGATAGTCCTACTGAATAGACTGTTAGAATTTGTATTATGGCAAGAAAAAAGCAGCTAAGTAAAGAAAAACGAGTGGCCATCATTACTTTAAGAAATGAAGGTCAGTCAGTCTGAAAAATTGGGAAAACTTTGAAAGTGTCCCCAAGTGCAGTTGCAAAGACCATCAAGCGCTACAAAGAAACTGGCTGACATGAGGACCGCCCCAGGAAAGGAAGACCAAGAGTCACCTCTGCTTCTGAGAATAAGTTTATCTGAGTCACCAGCCTCAGAAATCGCAGGTTAACAGCAGCTCAGATTAGAGACCAGGTCAATGCCACACAGAGTTCTAGCAGCAGACACATCTCTACAACAACTGTTAAGAGGAGACTTTGTGCAGCAGGCCTTCATGGTAAAATAGCTGCTAGAAAACCACTGCTAAGGACAGGCAACAAGCTGAAGAGACTTGTTTGGGCTAAAGAACACAAGGAATGGACATTAGACCAGTGGAAATCTGTGCTTTGGTCTGATGAGTCCAAATTTGAGATCTTTGGTTCCAACCACCGTGTCTTTCTGCGACGCAGAAAAGGTGAACGGATGGACTCTACATGCCTGGTTCCCACCGTGAAGCATGGAGGAGGAGGTGTGATGGTGTGGGGGTGCTTTGCTGGTGACACTGTTGGGGATTTATTCAAAATTGAAGGTATACTGAACCAGCATGGCTACCACAGCATCTTGCAGCGGCATGCTATTCCATCCAGTTTGCGTTTAGTTGGACCATCATTTATTTTCCAACAGGACAATGACCCCAAACACACTTCCAGGCTGTGTAAGGGCTATTTGACTAAGAAGGAGAGTGATGGGGTGCTACGCCAGATGACCTGGCCTCCACAGTCACCAGACCTGAACCCAATCGAGATGGTTTGGGGTGAGCTGGACCGCAGAGTGAAGGCAAAAGGGCCAACAAGTGCTAAGCATCCCTGGGAACTCCTTCAAGATTGTTGGAAGACCATTTCCGGTGACTACCTCTTGAAGCTCATCAAGAGAATGCCAAGAGTGTGCATAGCAGTCATCAAAGCAAAAGGTGGCCGCTTTGAAGAACCTAGAATATAAGACATATTTTCAGTTGTTTCACACTTTTTTGTTAAGTATATAATTCCACATGTGTTAATTCATAGTTTTGATGCCTTCAGTGTGAATGTACAATTTTCATAGTCATGAAAATACAGAAAAATCTTTAAATGAGAAGGTATGTCCAAACTTTTGGTCTGTACTGTATATACTAGATGGAGGCCCGATGCTATCGCATCGGGAGGGCAGTAATGTCACGATGGGGGCAGGCTTTGCAGTGCTGAGAATCTCTCCCCCCCATGTGCTCACCCACCTATCCGCTCTCTCTTTCCCCCATGTGCTGACTTCTCCCGTCTGTGATCTCTTCTTTGACCTGTGTACCCCATGTGCTCTCCCCCTTGTCTGCTGTCTCTCTCCTTCCTGTGCTGTGTTCTCCCCTCATGTGCTGTCCCGTTTGAGCTCTCTCCCCCTGTGCTCTGTCTCTCTCCCCCTGTGCACTTTCTCTCTCCCCCATGTGCTGACTTCTCCCGTCTGTGATCTCTTCTTTGACCTGTGTACCCCATGTGCTCTCCCCCTTGTCTGCTGTCTCTCTCCTTCCTGTGCTGTGTTCTCCCTTCATGTGCTGTCCCGTTTGAGCTGTCTCCCCCCTGTGCTCTGTCTCTCTCCCCCTGTGCGCTTTCTCTCTCCCCCATCTGCTGTCTTCTCCTCTCATGAGATCTCTTCTTTGACCTGTGTACCCCATGTGCTCTCCCCCTTGTCTGCTCTCTCTCTCCACCCCTGTGCTGTCTTCTTCCCTCATGTGTTCTCTCGTTTGAGCTGTCTCCCCTCGCAGTAAATCAGACTGCCGCCATCTTTGTGCAGGCAGATAGCGGCGGTCACATTAAAACTGCGCATGCGCTCCTCCTGTACAAAGATGGCGGCAGTCAGTGAATCATTCGGCTGATCCCGGCGGCGGCGTGTTTGCGACAGTGTTCCGCTGGTGTTACCACGCAAGAGGCTGCGTACGGCGTATACCGTGTGTGTGGTGCTAACGGCGCATACAGAGTGTGTGTGTGTGTGGTGGTGCGTGCGGCGTATACAGTGTGTGTGTGTGTTGCGTATGGAGTATACAGTGTGTGTGTGTGTGTGGTGCGTACGGCGTATACAGTGTATGTGTGTGTGTGTGTGGTGCGTACGGCGTATACAGTGTATGTGGTGCGTAAGCCGTATTCAGTGTGTGTGTGTGTTGCGTATGGAGTATACAGTGTGTGTGTGTGTTGCGTACGGAGTATACAGTGTGTGTGTGTGGTGCGTACGGCGTATACAGTGTATGTGTGGTGCGTACGGCGTATACAGTGTGTGTGTGTGTGTTGCGTATGGAGTATACAGTGTGTGTGTGTGTGTTGCGTACGGCGTATACAGTGTATGTGGTGCGTAAGCCGTATTCAGTGTGTGTGTGTGTTGCGTATGGAGTATACAGTGTGTATGTGTGGTGTGTACGCCGTATACAGTGTATGTGTGGTGCGTACGGCGTATACAGTGTATGTGTGGTGCGTACGGCGTATACAGTGTATGTGTGGTGCGTACGGCGTATACAGTGTGTGTGTGTCGTGCGTACGGAGTATACAGTGTGTATGTGTGGTGCTTACGCCGTATACAGTGTATGTGTGGTGCGTACGGAGTATACAGTGTATGTGTGGTGCGTACGGCGTATACAGTGTGTGTGTGTGGTGCGTACGGAGTATACAGTGTGTATGTGTGGTGCGTACGCCGTATACAGTGTATGTGTGGTGCGTACGGCGTATACAGTGTGTGTGTGGTGCGTACGGCGTATACAGTGTGTGTGTGGTGCGTACGGAGTATACAGTGTGTGTGTGTGTGTTGCGTACGCCGTATACAGTGTGTGTGTGTGTGTAAGTAAATTAACCTTAAAGAGTAAATCAACTTTTGGGATGTTTTTAATGTGGTTTAGGGTCATTAATTCTGAGCAGATTTGTGGGGACCCCAATCCTTTGCTCCTTTGCTTAAAAGACCTCCTAGAAGAGCGCAGCTCAGTAGATAGGAGAGTACACTGAGCGGAGCAAATGCAGCAGAAAGTCATAGTCATGTCTCCTCACCTCTTCACTTCTAAGAGATCTTCTGAGTGATCAGGGTCTCAGATTCGCACTAATCTGCTCAAAATTATTGGACCTAAATCATGTAATATATATCCCAAAATGTAAGTTACTTTTTTTGCATCTAATCAGTACATTGGTTCCTATACGGTCCACAGTCTGATGATGACTGGTAACAACTCCCAGTATCTCCTTACCATTGCTAAGGACATACTGGGAGTTGTAGTTAAGTCCTCCATTCTCTGGAATTCCTATTGTTAGCAATGCCCTTCCTCCACCAATTGCAAATACAAAGGATCCATCCATGGGGTGAGATCTTGGGAATAATTGAATCGTACCTACATTTAAAAAAAAAATAAATCTCCTATTCTTAATAAAAACCGTATTTTTCGGACTATAAGATGCACTTTTTTCCTCCAAAATTTTGGAGGAAAGTGGGGGGTGCGTCTTATAGTCCGAATACTATATTATTGTATGGCCGCATGGTGGTGGGTGTGGGGGAGCCGCAGGGGTGGATTAAGAGTAGCAAGTGCCCCGGGCAGTTTAGAAGGCACGGCCCCCCCCCCACACACACACACACACACATGCACACATACCTGTATGTATGACATGTCACATGATCCCCTGTGATAGATCATGTGATAGTTCACGTGAAATTAATTTGTCACAATATTAATTATAATAATTTTTTTTATGCTGTGTGCCCACTACGCGTTTTTTAAGCTTTTCCGCAGCGGCAATTCCGCTGCAGAAACGCTTAAAAAACGCTTGGTAGAAGGTCTGCCATGTTCCCCAATGATAATCCGCATGTGCTCTGCACATGCTGCGGAAATTTCCGCTGCGGATTATCATTGCGGAAAAATCCGCAGCAATAACAATTATTTTGCGGAAGCGTGGCGCTTTCGCCGCCATTGACTTGCATTGGAACACATGGAATCCGCATGACTGCATCTGTACATGCAGATTCCATGCGTTTCAATGTGCGGATGGTACCTGGGTTTGGAGAAAAGGAGACTCTCCTCCGGACCAGGGTACCATAGAACCTGTAAAAAAAGAATAAAATAAAATATAAAATATTATACTTACCTTCTGATGGCCCCCGGTGTCTTTATCCGATGCGTCCTGGCTTGCCGGCAGCTCACGATGGTCTGAAAAGGACCTGCCGTGACGTCATTTAGTCATGTGACGGGTCACGCGACCGCTGACGTCGGCAGGCCATCAGAAGGTAATTATATATTTATTTTTTACCATTCTTTTACGGTCACACTATATAAATCCATGCCGGTTGCATGGATTTATATAGTGTGACCAAGTTGTCAAGTACTTTCCAAGTGATGCTAAAATCGCTTGGAAAGCGCTTGTCAACCCGCATGCGGAAATGCATGTGAATAACGCTTCACATCCGCATGTCCCTGGCAGGTAATTTTATGACTCAATATTAAGCACACGTAACCATCTATACACAGCAGGAGGCCGCACTGCGCCATCTATACACAGCGGGAGGCCGCACGTAGCCATCTATACACAGCGGGAGGCCACACGTAGCCATCTATACACAGCGGGAGGCCACACGTAGCCATCTATACACAGCGGGAGGCCGCACGTAGCCATCTATACACAGCAGGAGGCCGCACGTAGCCATCTATACACAGCGGGAGGCCACACGTAGCCATTTATACACAACGGGAGGCTGCATGTAGCCATCTATACACAGCGGGAGGCCACACGTAGCCATCTAGACACAGCGGGAGGCCGCACGTAGCTATCTATACACAGCAGGGAGCCGCACAGTGCCATCTATACACAGTGGGAGGCCGCACGTAGCCATCTATACACAGCGGGAGGCCGCACGTAGCCATCTATACACAGCGGGAGGCCGCACGTAGCTATCTATACACAGCAGGGAGCCGCACGGTGCCATCTATACACAGCAGGAGGCCGCACGGTGCCATCTATACACAGCAGGAGGCCGCACGGTGCCATCTATACACAGCAGGAGGCCGCACGGTGCCATCTATACACAGCAGGAGGCCGCACGGTGCCATCTATACACAGCAGGAGGCCGCACGGTGCCATCTATACACAGCAGGAGGCCGTACGGTGCCATCTATACACAGCAGGGAGCCGCACGGTGCCATCTATACACAGCAGGGAGCCACACGGTGCCATCTATACACAGCGGGAGGCCACACGGTGCCATCTATACACAGCGGGAGGCCGCACGGAGCCATCTATACACAGCGTGAGGCAGCACGGAGCCATCTATACACAGCGTGAGGCAGCACGGAGCCATCTATACACAGCGTGAGGCAGCACAGAGCCATCTATACACGGCAGGAGCCGCACGTAGCCATCTATACACAGCGGGAAGCCGCACGTAGCCATCTATACACAGCGGGAGGCCGCACGGTGCCATCTATACACAGCGGGAAGCCACACGGTGCCATCTATACACAGTGGGAGGCCGCACGGTGCCATCTATACACAGCGGGAGGCCGCACGGCGCCACCTATACACAGCAGGAGGCCGCACGGAGCCATCTATACACAGCGGGAGGCCGCACGGCGCCCCCTCCCAGAGACAGCAGGAGGCCACACGGTGCCATCTATACACAGCGGGAGGCCGCACGGAGCCATCTATACACAGCATGAGGCAGCACGGCGCCCCCCCCCAGAGACAGCAGGAGGCCACACGGCACCATCTATACTCAGCAGGAGGCCGCACGCAGTCACGCACACACACAAACATATACAGACATATACATACACGCATAAACACATTTGAATCACAAAAATACATATAAACCGACATCACACAATGATATCTGCCTGCACACACATACATACATACACATACACACAGACAGACTCACACACACACACACACACACACTCACCATCCCCCGGCTTGGCTCCAGTCCTCCTGGCTCCTGCTCCTCTCCGGTGGTAAGTAGCAGTGCAGGCCGGGCGCGCACTGCGTGACGTCACAGCTAGGAGACACGGCCGCGCACAGGGCCGTGTCTTCTAGCAGTGACGCGGCCGGGCCAGCAGAGGGAAGTTAACTGCTGCAGTGCTGGCCCGGCTGAAGAAGCAGCGGCTGTGCACCGCTGCTGGGGGAGTGGTCCGGGGCCCCCCCTGCCACTGTCTGCCGGTATGTGCCGCGGGGCTGCACATATAATGAGGGCAATCCGGCCATAGAGACCCGAGGCCCCTGGCGGTAGCCCGGATTGCCCTCATTATAATCCACCTGTGGGGAGCCGCAGCGGGGGATCAGTGGGGCACAGGATTTTACAAATCGCAGAAAACCCATTTGATGTTAATTGTTTGGGCTTTTCTCATGCGCCGAGCATCACTCACGAGGAAAACAAGCTTCAAAGAACAAATGAGAGGAGACAGTCCATGCATTATGTGTCACGGTGGCGTGTCATTACCAACCCCACAATGTAGAAAAACCTTGTCCACACGTCACGGCTCTGAGCTGACTAGTCCTGGAGGATCGTGAGGTTCCTTCCTTACATCTCTCCTCAATTATCTCGGCTTCTGTAAAATAGGCCGAGTCTAATGGGATGAAAGATGCGGCTGCAGAATAAAGGTTCTCTGGCATTTATCTACTCTGTGATCACCGTTCCTAATCCAATCATGGAGGCGTTCCTGGCTGTTACAAGGAATTAGTAGGATTACTAAAGTGTGACAGGCGAGGGTACAGCGCCTGTGTCGGTCATGGATTCTCAATAGAGGTGGCTGGGAATGGTCGCTCTCCACTGAAATGATCGGGAGGTGCACATACTTCCCACAAGAAAGCACTTGAATTGTCAAGGTCAATCTATTCTATAGCTGTAACTTTAGCCTTAAAGGAATGGATACAGTGGGGTACATCTGGTGCCTGGGGGGCAGTGTTTGGTATACTCTGTGTCCCTCTGAAGAAGCTAAAAAAGTGAAACGCGTGTTTAGGAGAGTGGCAGGTACATAATGGGTAAGGATCTCCTCATTACTGGTACTCAGGCGCAAAATATGTAGAATTTACACTACACTAGGGATGAGCGAACCCCGTGGATGTTCGGTTTCGACCAAACTTTAGTCCAAAGTTCGGTTCGGGTACCAGAACTTGAATCCAAACCCCATAGAAGTCAATAGAGACACAAACTTTGATGCTGTAAAATGGTCGTAGTAAGGGCTAGGAGGTCTCTCACTCTTAAAACGGACTTGTCAGTGTTCGGAGTTCAGCATTGGACACTAGGTGTCCGGTATGAACCCCAAACTTTACAGTTCTGGTTCGCTCATCTCTACACAACACTCGTTATACTGTTGTACTGATCCATTACACGTCTAGTCCCTGTGATTGACTATATATTCATTGCTGAGGACGCTCTTGCAGATGGGTCTAATCTCTGATGTCACGCCATCTGGAGGCTGAATCTTGAACTAAGTGCTCTTGTAATACAGGTTTTAATATTACGCTAATAAAATATATACTGTATACTGTACAATAGCTTTCCGACCCCGTTACAGTTTTTGAGCACTTGAGCTGAAGTTGTTAAAGCTCAATTGGTGTTTTGCATAGTCTGAGGGGGCTATAGGTGTAATTCTGCTGAGATTTTGACTTCGATGCGTGTTGCAGTTACATTGGCATAATACTCTGTTCCATGTACAATATTATGTAGAACAGAGTTTTGATTCTAAATGGACTGTAGATAAAACAGTATGTCCTGGAACAGTACCAATACACATGCTCTGTAACTTGCCATCCACTCTTTTGGAGTGGACGATTCCTCTGACAGCATTCTGTCAGCACTATAGGTCCTGGGACATCCTTTCTCTCATTACTCATCACGTATTGCTTCCGACATTGCTTAATGAGATGCCTACAAGTAACTGAAAGACTGAATCTCTGTTAAGCCTGCATATACAGTTTGACAGGCAGGAGCAGAGAGACGAAGGCCAAGCCCCACTTCCGGCAATCCATATAGGGGGGTTTCTGCTGCTAGAGACAAATTACACTTAGACAGAAGGGAGACCCTACCGGCCGACACTTTTAGGCTATCTAACCCCTGAAAAGTAACTCCAACTTAATTGAACTTTATAAAGGGATTTTGCACATTATCTATTGAATGAGATCAAGTACAGGGACCATTTAATTTGTATTAGGGTTCAACTCACCTGCAAACACCATGGGTTTCGCAGGCTTAAAGCCGGGCAGAGCCACTGGCTGCTTCAGTAAATGCAGAGTGTCTCCTATTTGTGCTTCCTGTGCGTCCTTCATCCCAGTGATTAGATAACCTACTTGCCCAGCATATCTTAGAAACAATGAGAGTAATATATATTCACAATTAGTGCAGATTCATCAAATTCTACATTGAATATCAGGTACAAATCAGCCATAAAAGAAGGTAGCAACGGCTCTGAGACCCAGCACTGCATGAGTTCACTACAGCTACATACAGCTGGCACTAGAGGGCGCTCACTGGAGACAGACTTCTACTGCTGCGGTTGGGTCCAATACTAGCTGTACATAATCACATGTCAACAGCTCCCCCTGGTGGTGGCTGCATGCAGCAAAAATAGTATTTCATCTAGTTACATTCATTTAAGTCAGAAATGCTGTGACATTAGTCAGCACTGAATTTTGGATGTAAAACTATTTTGGATCTATCAACATATATGTTATAACTTCCCAGAGCCTAAATACCACATCAGAGAGCTCTGCTAATCGCACTGTAACCAGCTGAGAACCATCATGCGGCCACAACAGATTTGTATTGAATGGCAATAAAAACACAAAATTGTATTTTAATTTGCAGAACTTTCCATAACACAATATTGGCATTTTATTTGCTTTAATAACAGATTCCCCTTTCAGCTCTGCACTCTCCTGGGCATCAAACATCCATGTATATTCATAGAAAGCAGCACCGACAGGAGCATCACTACTGGACGCAGGATTAGAGCGCCATCTAGTGGCACTATAAGAATATTCCTAGTGTGATAAAATGTCGCTCTATTATATCCTGCACAGGGTCGCACACAATTTTAAATGCTTTGGATATCGGAAAAAATTACTTTAAAAAAATGATGGAAAAACCCTTTTAAAAAGACACAGAAAGCAATAAGGAAAAAGCACAAACAAAAGAAGTGGTGCTGAGATGGGCGGCTGCAGTTTATGCAGATCCTTGGGTGACAAAGTGCATGTGGGATAATCTTCACTTTTACAATTGTTTTTTATCCTTGCCTTCTAAAAGCTATAAAACTTTTTTCCCAGTAGATTCGTTGTATCTGGGCTTTTTTCCCAGTAGATTCGTTGTATCTGGGCTTTTTTCCCAGTAGATTCGTTGTATCTGGGCTTTTTTTTCCAGTAGATTCGTTGTATCTGGGCTTTTTTCCCAGTAGATTCGTTGTATCTGGGCTTTTTTTCCCAGTAGATTCGTTGTATCTGGGCTTTTTTTCCCAGTAGATTCGTTGTATCTGGGCTTTTTTTCCCAGTAGATTCGTTGTATCTGGGCTTTTTTTCCCAGTAGATTCGTTGTATCTGGGCTTTTTTTCCCAGTAGATTCGTTGTATCTGGGCTTTTTTTCCCAGTAGATTCGTTGTATCTGGGCTTTTTTTCCCAGTAGATTCGTTGTATCTGGGCTTTTTTCCAGTAGATTCGTTGTATCTGGGCTTTTTCCCAGTAGATTCGTTGTATCTGGGCTTTTTTTCCAGTAGATTCGTTGTATCTGGGCTTTTTTTCCAGTAGATTCGTTGTATCTGGGCTTTTTTTTCCAGTAGATTCGTTGTATCTGGGCTTTTTTTTCCAGTAGATTCGTTGTATCTGGGCTTTTTTTTCCAGTAGATTCGTTGTATCTGGGCTTTTTTTTCCAGTAGATTCGTTGTATCTGGGCTTTTTTTTCAGTAGATTCGTTGTATCTGGGCTTTTTTTTCAGTAGATTCGTTGTATCTGGGCTTTTTTCCCAGTAGATTCGTTGTATCTGGGCTTTTTTCCCAGTAGATTCGTTGTATCTGGGCTTTTTTCCCAGTAGATTCGTTGTATCTGGGCTTTTTTCCCAGTAGATTCGTTGTATCTGGGCTTTTTTCCCAGTAGATTCGTTGTATCTGGGCTTTTTTCCCAGTAGATTCGTTGTATCTGGGCTTTTTTCCCAGTAGATTCGTTGTATCTGGGCTTTTTTCCCAGTAGATTCGTTGTATCTGGGCTTTTTTTCCAGTAGATTCGTTGTATCTGGGCTTTTTTCCAGTAGATTCGTTGTATCTGGGCTTTTTTTTCCAGTAGATTCGTTGTATCTGGGCTTTTTCCCAGTAGATTCGTTGTATCTGGGCTTTTTCCCAGTAGATTCGTTGTATCTGGGCTTTTTTTCCAGTAGATTTGTTGTATCTGGGCTTTTTTTTGCAGTTAGAGCTGTAGTTTTTATAAATATTTTCTGATCTTTTTATTACTTTTCTTGGTGAGGCAAAGTGAACAAAATAAACTCCAGAGATTCTGCCGCTTCATCTTTTTTTTTCTTTTTCATTCCATCATCCACTCGATAGGATTTCTAGAAGATATTGTTTTTAGTTTTAACACGAACAGATGTGGTGAAGCCAAAAATGATGTAACGGGAGAATTTAACTTTGCAGGCTCAGGTCCCCGAAAACATCCAATGGCTTTACCGCTACAGTGTAGAGTAAAATGACCAATCTCCTATTAATCCCAGTTATGGGACGGGCTTCATAGTTGTACAATCATGGAAGACATGGAGGCCTTCAGTAGGATCCTTGGCTGTCAAGACAATGCCATTGCCACATAACACTCATATGATTGATGATATGACATGGCTTTATAACTGATGGGGGGCCGTACCCCTTCAAGCCCCACTGATTCTCAGAAAGAGGGGGATGCAGTCTTTGCCTGCACAGCGGCACTCTAAGGCTATGTGCCTACGATGCAGAAATGCTCCGGTTTTTTCCTGAACGTTTCTGTATCTCCCTGGCATGCGGATTTCACATGCGTTTTTTTCAGCCAGGGACAAGCGTTTGTCACGCGTTTTGCACATGCGATTTCGCATGCGGGTTGTCAAGCGCTTTCCAAGCGATTTTAGCATCACATGGAAAAGTGCTTGACAACTTGGTCACACTATATAAATCCATGCAACCGGCATGGATTTTATATAGTGTGACCAAGTTAGTTAAAAAAAAGAATAAAAATGGTAAAAAAATGTAAAAAAACATTATACTCACCTTCCAATGCCCCCCGGTCTCCTTATCCGATGCGACCCGTCACATGACTAAATGACGTCATGAAAGGTCCTTTTAGACCATCGCGAGCCGCCGGGGAGCCAGAACGCATCACTAAGGAGACCGGGGGCCATCAGAAGGTGAGTATAAGGTTTATTTTTTATTTTAAATTCTTTGTTTTTTAACAGGTACTATGGTACCCGGGGCTGGAGGAGAGTCTCCTCTTCTCCAGACCCGGGTACCATCCGCACATAGAATCGCTTAATATCCGCATGTGTACATGTAGTCATGCGGATATTAAGCGATTCAATGCAAGTCAATGGCGGCAAAAACGCCGCGCTTACGCAAAATAATTGGTAGTGCTGCGGATTTTTCCGCAATGATAATCCGCAGCGGAAATCTCCGCAGCATGTGCACAGCACATGCGGATTATCATTGAGGAACATGGCAGACCTTCTACCAAGCATTTAAGCGTTCCTGCGGCGGAATTGCCGCTGCGGAAACGCTTAAAAAACGCATAGTGGGCACACAGCCTTACGCGGTGAAATGAGCTGCATCTGGATCTCGTTCACCTAAAGGGACTGTCAGCACAGAATGACTGTTTAAACTAAGTCCCAACTCTCGGTGCTTCATGACGGGGCCAATCATTTATATACACCTTCCCACCTGCTTGTTTGCCCTCTATCCACACCCTCCTCTTCTTTGATTGACAGCTCTGGCTTCATAGAACCAGAGAAGGAAGGAGACAGAGGTGAAACAAG
Source organism: Phyllobates terribilis (assembly GCF_046119375.1). Taxonomy (NCBI): domain Eukaryota; kingdom Metazoa; phylum Chordata; class Amphibia; order Anura; family Dendrobatidae; genus Phyllobates; species Phyllobates terribilis. The sequence continues at coordinate 4,268,855 of NW_027362839.1, forward strand.
CAGGTGGGAAGGAGTATATAAAGGATTGGCCCACGCCGTGATCCACGGAGCGCTTGTACTTGGCTTCAACAGTCATTCTGTGCTGACAGTCCCTTTAAAATCAGTGTTTCCTAAACTCCAGTCCTCACGGCCCCCCACAGGTCATGTCTTCAGGATTTCCACAGTATTGCACAGGTGAGAGAATTCATGATTTCTTGATGATACTTTCATCACATGTGTAATACTGAGGAAATCCTGAAAACCTGACCTGTTGGGGGCCATGAGGACTGGAGTTTGGGAAACACTGCTTTAAATGGAGCGATGCTGCACTTTTATTATTCAGCAATTAGCTGGATCCCCCAACAATTTCTTAAGCAATGAGAAAATGCAGTCCCTAATGATGTCCTCTGACAATAAGCGGATCACGGACAGCAGATGCATTGGGTTCTGCATTTCTTGGAGAATGGGATGGGGCAGCTTCTGTCTTCTCAGTGATACAATCAGGAAGGAGATGCAGCGTGAGACAATCCCTGTCTAGATCTTTGATCTGATCATCAATACAGAGGGCTGATTGGTGAAGACAGAGGGAAAGGCTAATAAAATTATTAAAAAAAAACTTAGTTTTTCGGCTGGCACTTCCTCTGGGGTCAGTATGCCAACCTCATTGACTTCATAGCACTTGCCAGAGTGGGCAGACACGATTTTATTGCCTTTACACACGTCACCTCCACACAGGGCGATGCTGCTACGACGCCTCTGTAGTGATCAAACGTGGAGTCAAACAGCAGGGCTTTAAGAGGGCTGCCCTTTTCAATCTTGGGACTAAAACACAAAAATAAGACATCCTGTTAAGGGGGATAAAGGTAAGTAAACCGCGTTCAGTCCAGAGTGATGAATTCCAAAAGACAAAGTTTATTCCGCCATCACATAACGTTTCGACCTGTTATAGGTCTTTATCAAGTATATACAAAGACATACAGGGATACTGATCCCCTTTAAGGAAAATCAGTGGCCAGAACCCTTTAAATTCCCCAAAACTGAAACTGTGGGAACAATATAATCCACTTAGGGTTCAGCAAACATACAGTCAAGGGTTTGATAAAATTATCTACACCCTTGTGTCTCCAGAAAGCATAGCGTACATTCACGTGCTGAAAATGCCGACCAGTGCTGGAGTGAGCAGAGGTCCGCAGCTTGTGACACTCCTGCTGTAGTGAAACTACAGGTCCCAGCAGACTGACGGTCTCTCATCAAGTTATGCTGGGAGCCGCAGTTTCACAAATAGTACTAGAGGATCCATGTCAGAAATATGAGGCTGCCACTAGGGTTTCTCCCACAAATATGTAATCGGACGTGGAGCAGATCTGCACGTGGATGAGCCATATTCTCTATCTGTGAACATACTACTCCTTCACTCAGATTCTAAGTGGTTCTGCAGCGCATCTGTGCAGAGCAAGCTGTCAATCAAAATCCGGGCCGGGTTTACAGCCGTCGCCCCTGATATAGCGAGCGGTGCTGTGATCCAAGACTGTAGCCGCTCCGTGCACAACGATGAGTGAAGGCCGGCGGCTGCAGGGAGGAAAGAAGTTAATTTTCTCCCGGTACCTAGACTATCAATAAGGCGGCCGGGCAGCATTGTAACAATATTTATCTGCAGATTAACCCTATACCTGCAGGTACATAGCATTTTCCAAGGTGACAGGTTCCCTTTAATAAAGAGAAGATGGATAGAGCCGCATTAGTCCGTACTCACGGTGGAAGCCTCCTGACAACTTCTTGAAGAACACTTTCCACATTTGTTCCAAGCTTCCCCGACATCTAATAGAAATAAACAGAGAAATGAATTTCTTAATACAGTTTAGAACTCGGCTACAACGAATCAGAAGAAATGAAACCTGTTTGAAGCTGACAAGCAATCAAGCCCCTCCGTAAGCCACACAGAACATGGCTACTTATGTCATCTGCAGGTGATTAAAGGAACCTGTCATGTTGAAATGGTATAAGATCTGTAGGGGGGTGTTGTAAAGCAGAGAAGTTGATCAGACTGATAGACATATCTGTGGGAAGAGAGTCAGCAAAACTGGCATTTTATGCAGTGAAAGTCCTACCGTATGTACATTAGTCCAGTGGGCGGTCCTACTAAGTGATTGACAGTTCCCTGTATGACCATGCAGGCAAAGATAGCTGTCAATCATTAGTAGGACCGCCCACTGGACTCATCTGTACAAACAGCAGGATTCCACTGAATAAATTGATACAGGAAAAACATCTATCTTTGTACCGTATTAGCCAGTAGATAGAAGAGTATTTAGATTTGAGAGTCCTCAGTGGTTGATACCATCTTTTCCGTTAGCCATTAAAAGGTAACAAATTGCAGACTTTCCAGACTACTCAGGTCTCAGGTCTGCCTGATGAAGAAGCCCGAGTAGTCTGGAAAGCTTGCAATTTGTTACCATCTTTTCAGTTAGCCATTAAAGGTATCAACCACTGAGGACTCTCAAATCTAATGAATAAATTACAATTTATACTGAATCTTCTCCCACAAACCTATATATCATTCTGCTCAGTTTCTCATGGATAAAACCTGTACATCTGAATGGGGCTTTAATGTTGTTATTACAATCATGTAACCGCAGATCACAAAATCTTTCATATGATCATTTTTTTAACACCTAAAACCCCAATGGATATTTATGTTTACTAAAGGATTCCTTTCCCATTCTTTTGGCAGCTCTTCTTTAGGTATGGACACAGACCGGCATCCGGCATAAAGACATCTGGAGACTTTTCCTTTTTCTGTGATATTGGATAATCTTGTTCATTTCTAACGCTTTAAATCTTTCAAATTCTTTCTGAAAAATGTATCATAAAGGGACTTTCTCAGGTCAGTTTTGCTTGTGGTTGTGTTACCATTATTTGTGCCAAATGTATCAAAGTGTTGCGCGATGTTTGATAAATGTTTATGTAGCACTTCCATCTATCTTTATTTATTTTACTCACTTATATGGCGCCATTAATTTCACAGCACTTTACAGACATTATCATCACTGCCCCCATCGGGGCTCACAATCTACATTCCCTATCAGTATGTCTTTGGAGTGTGGGAGAAAACCGGAGAACCCGGAGGAAACCCACGCAAACACAGGGAGAACATACAAACTTCTTGCAGATGTCGTCCTTGGTGGGATTTGAACCCAGGATCCCAGCGCTGCAAAACAACAATGCTAACCACTGAGCCACCGTGTATCTTTATCCACTTTTAACGTCACCCGTCGTTCTTAGACCTGTGTGGCTTACCAAGCCCAATTTCTAAAAGTTGTAAGAGTGCTGTAAAATAGGAAGCTGCACATTTTTGCGCAAAAATTATGCGTCACAAAAGTTTTTTGCTTTTTTTTAACACCAAAAATTGATGTCAATTCCTCGCTACATTGCCCCTTTTCCAGCCACATTTTGTAGAAAAAAATAAAAAGACAAGGTACAGACAGCGGAGTTAAATTTGCCTACAGGAATGATTTTGATCTGGAGCGCATCGTACCCGGATACAGTCACTAGCGGGAACGTCAAACATCTTCTCAATTTGTTTCTCCACCCTTTCCGGATCTGCTTTCTTCAAGTCTATCTAAAAGCAAAAGTATAAATACTAATTATTTATCAAAGCTGGACAACATCTAGAAACCATATAATAAAACTGGCTTAAAATATAGTGTGAACAAGAGTTTAGGGAGAGATGTACAACTGGCACTGGCCTATAAAAGGGATTGTGTAATCGTACAAAACTAGCAAAAATGTAAAGCGCCTGGAAAACAAGGAACGTGCAATTTACCTCTTAGTAAAATCCTATGCTTTCTCAAGAACAGAGGAATTTTAATTTCATATTTTTTTAATCAAATAATTTTTATTGAAAAACTCCAACTACAAATATTCCATCTTTCAAATAACATACATGACATAGTAATTCCATAGTAAAAATATGAACAAAGTATCTGAACTTCAATTCCCATAACCCACCCTAAACCCAAATCCCAACACTCCAGAGAGAACCATTTTCAGAGCAGTTCTAGAATAACGGACTATAGCATTCGTAGAAGGGGAAGAAGATAAAAAAGTGACTAACAAAGGGGTAGCAGCGTTTTAATGTTATCATTTACTGCTTGATGCCTGAGCCGGGGAGTGCACACTTGAAAACTGTTGCAGGCTGCTGTAATCACAGGACACACGCAAACAGCATGGCATTTCCTATCAGCAGGGAGGAAGTAAAGGGCGACAGCAATGAAAGTCTCCTCCTACTCCGCTCCATATTGAAATGAATAGTGTGCATCCTACAAATGAGATGCATACAGCAAACAATTGATTTTCCATACATAGGTTTTGAGTTGACCACTGGATATACACATGTGTATCACTAATTACCAGAACTGGAAATCGAAAAAAAAGACGAGCAAGTTTGGGGTGAATCCAGCCTTCATTACTGCTCAGCCGCTCAGAGGGATCGGTACTAGGAACAGCAGGAGTGCCGGCGATGTTCACAGATTTACCTGCTGCGGGACTGAAGGAGTCTGATCGCGCTCGGCTCGAAGCTTTTTACCTTGTTTACGATAGGAATAATTGAAAGCTGTGCTTCAAAGGCCAGGAAGAAGTTTGTCACCGTCTATTAGAAAATAGACAAACTTAGGATAGAAACAATATGAACATATACCCTGCTATAAGTAAGTAAAAAGCAATAGGAAATATATATAATATAGGGTACTTAGTAAACATGTTGTTTGATTAAAAAAAAGCCATCCCACCAGCACCAAGGTGTACCCAGTCAGTTATGTGAAGTATATAATAAAATACACTTTAGTACAATATTAGTATCTTGTCCCTTTAAATCTGCAGCTACTTCTGTCACCATGGTAACTGCATTCATACTCGGCCAATAGGATTGCTCGGTTTGAATTTGAAGAAAAAAAAAAAAAGTTCTATATGGTCAGTTTGTTCCATCTCATCTGAGTGTGAAGACAGACACCTGCGATCAGCGAGATTATAGGTATAAGACGTGATATAATATAACGGACGGAGCCACATCCCATCACACGCACTCAGCGACCACAACTGACAGGAATCAGCACATTTATCAGAGGAGAAGTCATTATTCCCCAACACATGATAAGTGACAACTTCTAGATCTGCTGGGAACCCAACTAATCCCTGCTAGTACCTCCCCGGACCACCGCTCCATTCATTCTCTATGCAGGAGAAAGCTGAGTACAGCGCCCCCCATAGAGAATGAACGGACCGGCGGTTGAACATTTGCACTTCGCTCACTTCTATCTATAAGTGCTGTTCTGCTGATTGGGTCATAGCGGCCAAACCCACCGATCTAAGAGTCATCACCTATCCAGAGATCAGTGAGAACTTGTTCCAACTAGACATCCCCTTTAATTGAAGAGATCACATATCTAACAGCCAATCCTATTCATTCCCAATCTTCCCTGTGCCCAGTAATGCCCCTGGGTATATCGCCAATATGAGCCAATCACCAAACCCTCTGCTGACTGTTCCCCATGTTTTATAGATTTTGGATCCGTTTCTACAAGAGAAGATCTCAGCGGCCTCCATGGGGATGGGTTACTCTGCCAGCGATGGAGCAGGTAGTATCCACCAGCCTGTGATATCTCACCTTCCTCCATATTCTGCTGTTACATGCGTTTCTTCAGCTTTACCTCTTCCCAACAGAACCAATTGATGTTTTTTTTCTGTTTTTTCCTTGGCTTTTTCCAAGGGCTATAACTTTTTCATGTCTGTCCACATAGTGTGAGGTCTTGTTATTTTGTAGGATGAGCGGTACTTATAAATCCCACCATTCATTTACCACATAGTACTAGAAAACGGGAAAAAAAGTCCAAGTGCAGTAAAAGTGCGAGGAAAAAAAAAGCCTGACCCTGTTTTTCTGGGAAGGGTTTTAACGGCGTACATAGTGTGGTAAAAATGACCTGGTGATAGGATCCTACTCCTCAGTGTGATTACAGCAAGACCAAACTTCTCCAATAGTTTTGGCAAAAGAAAAAAACTTTTTTTTGATGGTGTCACCATTTTTTCTGAGACCCGTAACATTTTCATTTTTCGGGTTGATGGAGCTGTGTGGGGGCTTATTTTTTGAAGGGCAAGAGGACTTTATTGATAACATTTTGGGACACATATGACATGGTCATCGCTTCTTACAGGATTTTCTGTAGTATTGTGGCGAACGAAAAAAATGTAATTTTGTCTTTTTGAATTTTTTTCTGTGTTCACTGATCGTTTGTTTTTTATATTTGGATAGATTGTATTTCTCTGAAAGAGACCATACCACAAATGTGTATATTTTTATTATCTTTATTTTTAGTGGGAGGTGAGCTGAACGTGTGGGGTTTTAATATTTTAAACTTTTTTTATTTTTTTTAATTTTCACTGCATTTGTATACATTATCTGATTGCTTGTGCTATATACAGCGATACCACAGTAATGCTCCATATAGCAAAATCACGGTCTTCTTTACAGCCCAAATGAAGCTTTATGATGACAGGCACGGAGGCTTCAGCAGACCCCCGGATGTCATAGCAGTCCATCTGCGCCCTGTGATCGCGTCACAGGAGCGCCGGTGGGCGCATGGAACGATGCGTCCCAATGCCGGCGCGCTGTTAATGCTGCTGTTAGAGATTGACAGCAGCACTGAACAGGTTAACAGCGGTGGGCAGATCTTCTCTCCACTCGCAGCTCTTAGAGGCAGGTCCTGGTTGTTTGTCACAGCCATTATCTGCCATGTACGGGGCGAGCTGACTCTGCTCCATACACCCGCTACTGACTTATACCATACACGCACGGCAGATATTGGTAAGGAGTTAAAGCGGTTGTCCAGATTTGGGGTCATTTGTTTTTTTTACTTTAATGCAAGTATTTGGGGCTAAAATTGATTTCTGTAATTGAGTTTCATTAAAAATGTTGCCTTCTGTAGCATCTGTGCTGCACTGTCTATTCCTGGCTGCAAAATTAGCTAACTGAGAATCTATCAGTGAGCTCCTTCTGACAGTCTTAAGGAGGATCATTTGTGGCCTGCTGGAGGTCATTTTGCAGGGCTCTGGCAGTGCTCCTCCTGTTCCTCCTTGCACAAAGGCGGAGGTAGCGGTCCTGCTGCTGGGTTGTTGCCCTCCTACGGCCCCCCTCCATGTCTCCTGGTGTACTGGCCTGTCTCCTGGTAGCGTCTCCAGCCTCTGAACACTACGCTGACAGACACAGCAAACCTCGTTGCCACAGCTCTCACTGATGAGCCATCTTGGATGAGCTGCACTACCTGAGCATCTTCTGTGGATTGTAGAGTCCGTCTCATGCTATCACGAGTGTGAAAGCACAACCAACATTCAAAAGTGACCAAAGCATCAGCCAGAAAGCATTGGTACTGAGATGTGGCCTGTGGTCCCCACCTGCAGAACCACTCCTTTATTGAGGGTGTCTTGATAATTGCCAATAATTTCCATCTATTGTCTATTCCATTTGGACAACAGCATGTGAAATTGATCGTCAATCAGTGTTGTTTCCTAAGTGGACAGTTTGATTTCAGAGAAGTTTGATTTACTTGGAGTTATATTCTGTTGTTTAAGTGTTCCCTTTATGTTTTGAGCAGTGTACATAAAAAAATTACTGCAGCTTTACTGCTATTTACGTCTCAGGTAACTGTGACTAACTATACAGCATCAAAAATACCAAAAAGCTTAAATCTCCAATGGAAGCCAATAGCACCAGTGAGAACATGGCATAAGCGTAATCCAAAGGAAGAGGGGGACATTATTCACTCCAGTTTGCTGCGGCCCCTCGGGAGTATAGGTTGCTGCACGGTAGTCTGCATTCTGTGTAAAACAGGAAAAACACTTTTACTTAGCGGGATGAGGTCAGTAATGGCGCTCTGTCAGTTGAGGGTTGCGTTTCCTGAGAAGAGGACAGAAGAGGACAGAAGAGGACAGAAGAGGACAGAAGAGGACAGAAGAGGACAGAAGAGGACAGAAGAGGACAGAAGAGGACAGAAGAGGACAGAAGAGGACAGAAGAGGACAGAAGAGGACAGAAGAGGACAGAAGAGGACAGAAGAGGACAGAAGAGGACAGAAGAGGACAGAAGAGGACAGAAGAGGACAGAAGAGGACAGAAGAGGACAGAAGAGGACAGAAGAGGACAGAAGAGGACAGAAGAGGACAGAAGAGGACAGAAGAGGACAGAAGAGGACAGAAGAGGACAGAAGAGGACAGAAGAGGACAGAAGAGGACAGAAGAGGACAGAAGAGGACAGAAGAGGACAGAAGAGGACAGAAGAGGACAGAAGAGGACAGAAGAGGACAGAAGAGGACAGAAGAGGACAGAAGAGGACAGAAGAGGACAGAAGAGGACAGAAGAGGACAGAAGAGGACAGAAGAGGACAGAAGAGGACAGAAGAGGACAGAAGAGGACAGAAGAGGACAGAAGAGGACAGAAGAGGACAGAAGAGGACAGAAGAGGACAGAAGAGGACAGAAGAGGACAGAAGAGGACAGAAGAGGACAGAAGAGGACAGAAGAGGACAGAAGAGGACAGAAGAGGACAGAAGAGGACAGAAGAGGACAGAAGAGGACAGAAGAGGACAGAAGAGGACAGAAGAGGACAGAAGAGGACAGAAGAGGACAGAAGAGGACAGAAGAGGACAGAAGAGGACAGAAGAGGACAGAAGAGGACAGAAGAGGACAGAAGAGGACAGAAGAGGACAGAAGAGGACAGAAGAGGACAGAAGAGGACAGAAGAGGACAGAAGAGGACAGAAGAGGACAGAAGAGGACAGAAGAGGACAGAAGAGGACAGAAGAGGACAGAAGAGGACAGAAGAGGACAGAAGAGGACAGAAGAGGACAGAAGAGGACAGAAGAGGACAGAAGAGGACAGAAGAGGACAGAAGAGGACAGAAGAGGACAGAAGAGGACAGAAGAGGACAGAAGAGGACAGAAGAGGACAGAAGAGGACAGAAGAGGACAGAAGAGGACAGAAGAGGACAGAAGAGGACAGAAGAGGACAGAAGAGGACAGAAGAGGACAGAAGAGGACAGAAGAGGACAGAAGAGGACAGAAGAGGACAGAAGAGGACAGAAGAGGACAGAAGAGGACAGAAGAGGACAGAAGAGGACAGAAGAGGACAGAAGAGGACAGAAGAGGACAGAAGAGGACAGAAGAGGACAGAAGAGGACAGAAGAGGACAGAAGAGGACAGAAGAGGACAGAAGAGGACAGAAGAGGACAGAAGAGGACAGAAGAGGACAGAAGAGGACAGAAGAGGACAGAAGAGGACAGAAGAGGACAGAAGAGGACAGAAGAGGACAGAAGAGGACAGAAGAGGACAGAAGAGGACAGAAGAGGACAGAAGAGGACAGAAGAGGACAGAAGAGGACAGAAGAGGACAGAAGAGGACAGAAGAGGACAGAAGAGGACAGAAGAGGACAGAAGAGGACAGAAGAGGACAGAAGAGGACAGAAGAGGACAGAAGAGGACAGAAGAGGACAGAAGAGGACAGAAGAGGACAGAAGAGGACAGAAGAGGACAGAAGAGGACAGAAGAGGACAGAAGAGGACAGAAGAGGACAGAAGAGGACAGAAGAGGACAGAAGAGGACAGAAGAGGACAGAAGAGGACAGAAGAGGACAGAAGAGGACAGAAGAGGACAGAAGAGGACAGAAGAGGACAGAAGAGGACAGAAGAGGACAGAAGAGGACAGAAGAGGACAGAAGAGGACAGAAGAGGACAGAAGAGGACAGAAGAGGACAGAAGAGGACAGAAGAGGACAGAAGAGGACAGAAGAGGACAGAAGAGGACAGAAGAGGACAGAAGAGGACAGAAGAGGACAGAAGAGGACAGAAGAGGACAGAAGAGGACAGAAGAGGACAGAAGAGGACAGAAGAGGACAGAAGAGGACAGAAGAGGACAGAAGAGGACAGAAGAGGACAGAAGAGGACAGAAGAGGACAGAAGAGGACAGAAGAGGACAGAAGAGGACAGAAGAGGACAGAAGAGGACAGAAGAGGACAGAAGAGGACAGAAGAGGACAGAAGAGGACAGAAGAGGACAGAAGAGGACAGAAGAGGACAGAAGAGGACAGAAGAGGACAGAAGAGGACAGAAGAGGACAGAAGAGGACAGAAGAGGACAGAAGAGGACAGAAGAGGACAGAAGAGGACAGAAGAGGACAGAAGAGGACAGAAGAGGACAGAAGAGGACAGAAGAGGACAGAAGAGGACAGAAGAGGACAGAAGAGGACAGAAGAGGACAGAAGAGGACAGAAGAGGACAGAAGAGGACAGAAGAGGACAGAAGAGGACAGAAGAGGACAGAAGAGGACAGAAGAGGACAGAAGAGGACAGAAGAGGACAGAAGAGGACAGAAGAGGACAGAAGAGGACAGAAGAGGACAGAAGAGGACAGAAGAGGACAGAAGAGGACAGAAGAGGACAGAAGAGGACAGAAGAGGACAGAAGAGGACAGAAGAGGACAGAAGAGGACAGAAGAGGACAGAAGAGGACAGAAGAGGACAGAAGAGGACAGAAGAGGACAGAAGAGGACAGAAGAGGACAGAAGAGGACAGAAGAGGACAGAAGAGGACAGAAGAGGACAGAAGAGGACAGAAGAGGACAGAAGAGGACAGAAGAGGACAGAAGAGGACAGAAGAGGACAGAAGAGGACAGAAGAGGACAGAAGAGGACAGAAGAGGACAGAAGAGGACAGAAGAGGACAGAAGAGGACAGAAGAGGACAGAAGAGGACAGAAGAGGACAGAAGAGGACAGAAGAGGACAGAAGAGGACAGAAGAGGACAGAAGAGGACAGAAGAGGACAGAAGAGGACAGAAGAGGACAGAAGAGGACAGAAGAGGACAGAAGAGGACAGAAGAGGACAGAACAATCGATCCTACAACATAAAGGAAGAAGCAGAACAACATCTGCCATTACATCAAAAGGTATTTGAGAGGAAAGAGGAACACCATGTGGACCATCCTGCTGGGACCTCTCTGCCGATATCATCATACGGCAATACCGGCTGGTAAGTAGAAATCCACCAAAGTAATAATAGCAGGATAGTAGTAATCTAGAGGTAGTATATCAGTATTAGTGTAATTTGAGTAATACTACTAGTGATAATAGTAAGAAAGTAATAAAATAACAGTAGTAATAGTAGTAGGTAGAATAACAGTGTGATCCAGGGTTCTAGGACTGATCGCCTTTTCTCGGGGTCAAGAAGGAATTTTTCCGCTGTGACACAAATTGACTGAAGGTGTCCTGAGGTTTTTGCCTTCTTTTGGATCAACACTGTAGGTATAGGGTAGTATTAGTAGTAATAGGAAAGAAGAATAATACCGTAATAAGATAGCAGGTTATTATTATTAATAATAAATATAAACTAGTTATATCTATAGAAAGAACAAAGAGTAAATAAAAATAATTATAGACGTAGTTCAATCAATACTGTAATATTAAATAGTTATAGAAAAATTAGAGTAGTACTTTAATAAGAAAGCAGGACATAAGACAAAATATATAAAAAAAATTATATTAAAAACTGTAGAAGTACATTTAGTACAGCAATAGTAATTACATAACTAGTAACATAATTAGGTTTGATCCAGGGTTCTAGGACTGATCGTCTTTTCTCGGGGTCAAGAAGGACTTTTTCCCCTGTAACACAAATTGGCTGAAGGTGTCCTGGGTTTTTTGCCTTCTTCTGGATCAACACTGTAGGTATAGGGCAGTATTAGTAGTGATAGGAAAGAAGAATAATACTGTAATAACATAGCACAATGTTAATAATAACCATCTCAAATATTTAGATTTATAAAAACAAATTAAAATAACTCCAGTAGTACAATAATTAGCGTAATATTATATAACTTGTAATAATATTATTAGGTTTGATCCAGGGTCCTAGGACTGATCGCCTTTTCCATAGGTCAAGAAGGATTTTTTTCCCCTAGGAAACATATTGGCGTTAGGTGTCCTGGGGTTTTTGCCTACTTCTGGATCAACAGCTTTAGGCAAAGGGATTTTAGTAATACCATTATTAGAATCACAAGTATAATAAAAAAAAATTAATTAAATTTTTTTAATTAGTGTTATAACAGTTACAATTAATTGCATTATTGAAATAATAATAAGTAGTAAAAATGGTGGTAATAATAATACAAAAAACTAGTCCCAGTTACTAAGTTAGTGTAGTGTTAGTGTAGGGACCCATCTGAAGAGGTCGCCTTGACGTTGGCAGATGGGCTCGCACAATTTGCTCAAAATGTGCGCTAAGAACCTCATATTTCTATGTATAGGAGATCTAGCAGTAATTCCATTCAGGAGATAGATATCTGTGTACACACACACACTTTGTTATATAATTTTGTGCAGCACACAGTGCAGGGATACAGGTACAGGGCGAGAGTGTTACAGTGATATTATAACTCGGCCTAAAGGATAAAATGCTGATAACTACAGATCCTGGAAACACATCCGAAACTAGACCTTGTAAGTAACTGGTTCCCAGCTAGTGGTGAATATGTACAGGGCAGTCTGGTACCAAGACCCGCTCTATAGGACACATTATCATCAGGCAGGTCCTGTCAGGGTTCTTACAAGATCGGCGGCAGAAGTGTGGCTGTATAACACAGTCCTGCTCCAGCCACCGACAGTGGAGCCAACCCGGATCCTGGCAGCTTAATCCACTGTATGACACAGTAGGGGGCTTCCACAGCATTTAGGCACTTTAGACAGGAGAGGGAGGCGCGATCATGGTGCTGATGAGTTTCTATGGCAGCCGAGATCTAACAATGGACCCCATGACGGCCATCTTACTGCTCCTATTAGACCCCGGCTGAGGAAAGGTCTATGAGGACACCGGTCAGACTTATGTCGCCTGCTCTGCACATATTAGAAATGCCTAGGGCTGATTAGTTTTCCATTTGTAAATCTGATCCAGCAGTGCTGGGCTACCACTGACGTGATCAGGGCTATTGAGCTCCTAGATTGGGCAGAGGAGCTCAGTCTTCAGCAGGAGCTGGCCGAGGAGAGCGGAGCAACTTGCATGGGGCTGCTGCACAAGAAGTAACTCAAAAGGTGGAGATTTACCCGGAGACGTGGTGCCCGGGCTGTGATCTGCTGTGCAGGCTGCATAGACGATGCCTCCTAGGACCCGAACTTCACCCCTAACAGGCACAGTAGAGCTCGGACCGACAAGTTCTTTTGCATTGGAGGAGAGACCCTTTTCGATATCTGACCAGGTCCCCTGGGCTCCCCACCCTCTGGGACTCGCATCTGTGGTAATTGTGCTAGCGACCCCAAGTACCCAGGGAACCCCTCGAGATTGGTGGCAGGATGAGCCCAACCTCTATAAAGATTTTACTGACCGGGGTGATAAGGACATCGTCCCTTCCAAGTGCCCTTAAGAGAAACTTCATTATGTATCAGATCCCACTGTAAAACCCTGGAATGGTATTGTGCTCACAGAACCCACGATATCAGGGTACCCAACAGGTACATTGCACCTCCAAGGGACATGACCGAATTTGCTATGGCTTTCTTCACCTGGCCCCTCATTTATTGTATTTTAGCTTCCGGGAGGTAGCACTCTTGAGATTCGCAATCCCCAAAAACTGCTGAACTGTCGAGTAATCTGGATCGTGTGCTCGCGATTCCAGACGAAATCCATGACAGTGATGGCAGGGTGAGATATTGCGTGATCTCCCCGGTGTCGTCTCTGAGGAATCCCTGACGCTGCGCATTAAAAAGAATATTGCACAGTGACAAGATCCTGCTGAGGAACTGAGTTAGAATTGACACATGCGCAGAGTAGCAGGGACTAGCCCATCCCCTGAAACAGGCATCACTGATGACGCTTCATTCAGGGTGGGGAAAGAGGCAGCAGCAGGGACCGCAGCCTCTGCTCCCTGATCACGTCCGTCTTCATATCCCAGGATGCACTGGGGATTTTCAAACTAAATGTTATCAAACAGGAAGTTGGTAAAAAAAAACAAATGAATACACACATACAAACACACCCCAGTTAGATAAATTTAGATTAACTTTTAATTAAAGTATATTAGAAAAGCAATTACCGTATTTTTCGGACTATAAGACGCACCGGACCATAAGACGCACCTAGGTTTTAGAGGAGGGAAAAAAAAAAAAAAAAATTAAGCAAAAAATTGTTCATGATGCACTTTTAAGGGGGAGGGGGTCTTCTGGTATAGGGGTAATACCCAATTCTGACAATATCCCCTATCCTGGTATATATGCCCAACCCCCTTCCTTTTATACGTGGCCATCATCCCCGTCCAGGTACGCACGGCGGCCATCATCCCCGTCCAGGTACGCACGGCACCCCTCATCCCCATCCTGGTATGTATGGCCCCCTCATCTTTATCCTGTTTTGTATGGCCCCCTCATCCATACCCTAATATGCATGGTCCCCCTAATCCCCATCAGGCTGCACATAAAAAAAAAAAAATAAACACTTATACTCACCTTTCTTCTCTCTCCTCATGTCTGCCTGCACTGATCTCTCCATGTGAGCCGCACGTCACTGCCATGCGCGGCTCACATGGAGAGATCAGCTGCCGGAAGTCACTGCTCCCCACGCCGGGTCTGTGTGCGCGGGGAGCAGTGACTTCTCTCCTTCATAGCCGGCACACAGCTTGGCCGCGCTGCGGCTCCTGCCGGGCTATAGCGTGTGCCCGCTTATTAAAAGGCATGAATATTCACCCCCTCCCCACGCCCATGAGCGTGGAGAGAGGTTGAATATTCATGCCCTTTAACAGCGGGCACAGGCGATTCCGGCAGCAGCAGGAGCCGCAGCGCGGCTACACTGTGTGCTGCTATTAAGGAGCAGTGAATATTCATTTTCTTTAGCAGCAGGGACAGTGTAGGCTGCACCGCTGCCTCCTGTGCCCGCTCCTCCACAGCTACCACTCCCCTCACACCCCACAATCTATAATATAACCGGGGATGCGGGTCTCTGTCCAAAGCCTCGATAGACTGCGCATGCATGACGCGCAGTCTGGCTCCAGACAGAAGACCGCATCCAGCCGTTACAGGTAAGAGGTGTATGGCGTCAGAGATCGCGGTTGTGTGTAGGCACTGAACGCACACTGCGATCTCCGGCGCCATACTTACCTGACCGGGAAGAGCGTTGCCGTGGCGCCTCTCTTCAGCGGAGACCGGGGGCAGAGTGAGACGTTGGATCGGCGCGTGCGCATAGCGCTATCCGGCGCCATTTTTATGAAGACACATTTACAGTGTGTCTTCAGCAAATTGGCGCCGGTCGGCGCTGTGCTCTGTCGCCGCACTCCTCCCCCGGCCTCCGGCAGAACAGGACGCTGCAGAGCTGGAGTACAGAGAAGAAAGGTGAGTATAACTGTTTATTTTTTGGGGATGTGTGTATAGTGGGGGGGGATTAGGGAAGCCACGCATTCCGGGATTGGGGATGAGGGGAGCCACGCATAATGGGATTGGGGATGAGGGGAGCCACGCATACCGGGATTGGGGATGAGGGGAGCCACGCATACCGGGATTGGGGATGAGGGGAGCCACGCATACCGGGATTGGGGATGAGGGGAGCCACGCATACCGGGATAGGATGGCGGGGGCAGCACAAATACCAGGAGGGGGATACATACATATACACACACACACACACACACACTAAAAAACGCACCCCCCATTTTCCTCCAAAATTTTGGAGGAAAAAAAGTGCGTCTTATAGTCCGAAAAATACGGTAGATTATTAAATTAAATAGAGATTTAGGATTAAATCAGTGTAGGGTACGGACAACCCCTTTAATGTTAATTGAAATCAAAACAGTTCCCCGTTGTATTAATAAGGCAGTGATTCCAACTGTATTACCACTGGGAGATCCCCAACTCACACTCCTATTTCCCGAGTGTCTTCCACGCCAAGCTTGGTTATGGAGGCTTTGGATTACCATCCATACTGTTCAGCACAGATCATACTTCTTAGGTCTTCATCGATCCCCCAGAACACAGCCCTGCATTACCGCGTCCTTCAGGCTTTGTCCAATTATTTTCTCCAAATTTGTTTGCCGATCAGTGGCAAGAGGCTGTTGAGCTACTCAATCTCCTTGTTCCTTTGGAAAATTGGCACACTCTTGCATATAACAGTAGAGAATGGCCAAATTTTACGGAGACACTGGTAGATCGCAACGAAACATGGAGAGAGCAGATGTTCAGCAGTGAACTTGGAGTCTCCCTCCTCTATGAAGCTTTGCCGTACACATCTGACTTACTCCTGAGGACTTCTCGTAATTCACATGTGCAAAAATAGTTCAATCCACAACTAAAATGCTTGAACCAACTCGTGGAAAACTGGATAAAGATAGATAAAAGGCACATTACCTGTGGGTAGCCCAAGTGTGAAGTAATTGTCAGGTCCAGGATTGAACTGGGCGATGCGATTACTTATGTATTTTGCTGCCTGTTCGCTGGCCAGGGCATAGTCATCAAGAATCACCAGCCGCATGATTGTGCCCACAAGCTCTCGCCTGGCAGCATGTGGCTAACAAACTGAAAAGAGAAGCGACACACAAGATAAGAGGTGACAATAATATACAAAAGAGGTAACACAATAATACACAGTCGTCAAGTTTGGAGACTGAAACACATTCTGGCTTTCATAAAGTTTGCTGCTTCAGTTTTTATAGTGTCAATTTGCATTAACTGTAGATTGTTATGAAGAATGATCAGATGAATTGTTAAAAAAAAAAAAAAAAAAATGCATATTAATTTTTTCCCAAGGAAATTACTTAACCACAAAACCCCCATTTCCACAGTCATGCTTACTGAATTACAAGAGCAGGCTGGTGCTTCAAATCATGGTCTTCTGATTACCTTCAAGGAAACATGTGCAGTCATCATTGCTTTGCAGGCAAGGCCATTGCTGCTTGTAAGATTGCCCCTAGATCAACCATTTATCGGATCATTAAGAATTTAGTCTGCGGTGCATCATATACGTGCTGTGACGGATCAGCTCTTGGGTAGGCGCAGGTTCACACAGGAATGCAGTCCGCAGGTTTCAAAACAAACTGGTGGTTTATTAAATGTCCATAAACCAACCAGGAAAACAAAACATAACAGCTCTTTCAGCTGCTCGTAAAACTCGGCCCTTCAATCCGGGCCCACTAACTCCCTACACTATGTGTGCTGGAGCCTGCTTCTCCGGGTCCTACATCACCAAAGCTTGGCACTTCGGGGACACATACCTCCCGTCCACGACCTGTCCGGCAGCAACCTTACACCCCCCCCCCTCTGCCCAAAGCAGGGGGGGCTTGGCACCTTCTGCCACCATACAATAGATACACAAAAGGTATAACGCAGTGTTTCCCAAACCCCATCCTCACAGACCCCACAGGTCATATTTTCAGGATCTCCTTAGTATTACACAGGTGATTGAAGTATCATCAAGGCATCAGGAATTCTCTCACCTGTGTAATACTAAAGAGATTCTGAAAACATGACCTATGGGGGTCCGTAAGGATGAGGTTTGGGAAACACTGCTATAACAGAACAAAACTAAAAATAACCAGTCCATAAAGCACGGCATCAGCCGTTTAAATGTAGTGCTTTTCTCTGCCTCCAGCAGACTGAGCAGCACATGCAAGGTTTGCTCACCTTGCACAACACACAGCACCACTGAGACAGGCGCAGCTGTCTTAAATCAGGCCTTCCAAGACCTGGACTGGAGGTGAGTGAGCAGCTGTTTCCCCCCAACTCTTTCAGCTGCTCTTGAAACCCGGCCCTTTAATCCGGGCCCATTAACTCCCTCCCAGCACTATGTGTTCTGGAGCCTGCTTCTCCATGTCCTACATCACCGAAGTTTGGTACTTCGGGGACACATACCTCCCGTCCACGACCTGTCTGGCAGCCACCTTACATTGTGTTGCACTGAGTTAGACCAGAATTGAACCAGAAGATAACTGAAGGTAACTGCACAGCCAGAGTAAAAAATGTTTCTCTTTGTTTTCACTCTCACCCCTATAGTCCTACACGTTCTACTAACCCTTCTCATCCCTACACCTAGTAATGAACTGGTCATCTCTCCCTCCATCTCACCTCCTCCTCAGATCTGTTCCTCAACATACAATCCTCTGTCTCCAAACACAGACAGCCACCTCACGCTCTCTCCTGCTGCTCCTCACTGCTGGCGATATCTCTCCAAATCATGGCCCTCCTCACCACATCCCCACAGTCACTTCTACCTCTCATCCACAATCTATCAAATTTCCACAACCTTTCTAACCCTATACCCATTGCCCATCCCCCGCTTCCCCAATCCCACTAACAGGAGCTCTATGGAACGCTCTCTCCATCTGCAACAAACTTTCCTACATCCATGACCTTTTCATTACTAACAAACTTTCCTTCCTTGGCATCAATGGTACCTGACTCACCCCCTCTGACATGGCGTCTCCAGCTGCACTTTCATACGTTGGATTCCACCTTTCCCACACCCCATCGGCAAGCATGGCAAAGGAGTTTGTTTTCTCCTGTCAGATAACTGTACTCTGCTGCCCGACTAATCCACCTGTCACCCCGCTATTCCCTGGCCTCTCCCCTCTGTCAATCCCTTCGCTGGCTCCCCATTATCCAGAGACTCCAGTTGAAAACCCTAACCATGACATACCAAGCCATCCACAACCTGTCTCCTCCATATAACCGTGACTTAGTGTCCCGGTACTTACCTGCACGCAACCTCCAATCATCACAAGATCTCCTTCTCTACTCCTCTCTTATCTCCTCTTCCCACAATCGCACGCAAGATTTCTCCCATGCATCCCCCTACTCTAGAACTCGCTACCCCAATATATCAGACTGTTGCCAACCGTGGAAACCTTCAAAAGGAAGCTGAAGACCCACCTCTTCTAACAAGCCTACAATCTGCAGTAACCACCGCTCCATCATACCACTGCACGACCAGCTCTACCCTCACCTACTGTATCCTCACCCATTCATTGTAGACTGTAAGCCCTCGCGGGCAGGGTCCTCGCTCCTCCTGTACCAGTCGGTGATTCGTTTTTGTTCAAGATTATTGTACTTGTTTTTTGCTATGTATATCCCTTTTCACATGTAAAGCTCCATGTAATAAATGGCACTATAATAAATAATAACTTAATAGGGGGAGGTTAATTTGCTGTGAAGAATTCAGGACTCCTAAGAAAGTCCAGCAAGTCCCTGTATCACCTCCTACATAGGATTCAGCTATGGAATTGGTTCAACATCTGTGCAGAGCTTGCTCAAGAATGGCAGCAGGCAGGAGTCAGTGCATCTGTACACACCGTGAGGAGAAGGATTTTGGAGGCTGTGCTGGTGTCAAGTAGGGCAGCAAAGAAACCACTTTTCTCCATGAAAAAGATTAAGAACAGGATTATAAAATGCAGTAAACTACAGTGATTGGATTACAGAGGACTGGGGTAAAGTTATTTCCCTGATGAAGGCCCCCTTCAAACTGTTAGGGACATATGGAAGAATGAATGTCCGGAGAAGAAAAGCTGAGCGCTACTTTGAGTCCTGTGTTATGCCAACAGTAAAGCACCCCGAGACGAGTCATGTGTGGAGTTATCCATCATCAAAAGGGAGTGGGCTCACTCACAATTATACCTAAGAACACAGCAGGAGCATTTTGGTGATTAACAATGCATATACCAGCATGACGGAGAATATGTCACAAGGCAAAAGTGACAACCAAGTGTCTGGGTAACTGACATTTTGGGTTCATGGCCAGTAAACTCTCCAGATCTCAATTCGATTGTGGTCACTCCTCAAAAAGCGGGTGGACAAACAGAAATGTATGTAGTGAGCTCCTAGCACTGATTAGACAAAAATTGTCCGTCGTCAGTCAGGATTTGGCCCAGCAGCCGATATCCAGCAGCCAAGGCGAAGGGAACGAGTCTTGAAAAATAAGGGTCAACACTGTGAATATTGAATCTTTCCATAAACTTGATGTATTTGTCAATAAAAGTGTAAAACTTATAAAATGCTGATAATTGTACTACAGTAACCACAGAAACATCTGACTAAAAGATCTAAAAACACTGAAGTGAACACCAAAATTTCTATCAGTCACAAGACTTTTGGCCAGAACTGTACATAAAGTGACACAAAACAAGATACAAGACATAGGTCAAAAAAAATTCTCCATCTTCTTCGTTACGTCAATCTGTGAAAAATGGGACTGCACTCAGATGTCATCTGAGTGCAGTGCGATCTTTTCCAAGAACTCATTAACTTGTATGGCCGAGCGTGATCCGAATATTAGATGAAACTCAAGCATAGTGATTTTTGTCCTCGGACAGACTGTCTATCGGGCCGTGCACATGTCCGATTTTTCTTCTTGGACAAACACTAGTCACAGTGCGATTCAATGTTTTGTCAGATCGCACTCCGACCGAAAACACTGCTATCTGGACCTGCCTTAACATTGCAACGCTAACAATAGTGATCTCAGCAAGGACTGCTGGGAGATTTCAGCTCAGAAGCCTGCAGATCTCTGAACGCAGCTCTAGACTATCACTGGCTGTAACTCAGGATTAGTAATCGATACGTTTTTCGAAAGTTACACAATAAACTATAATAAATTACTCTCATGTGAACACAAATTCTAAAGGAGAACTCTAACACTAAGATATTAACTTAAGGAGGAATTCACACCTCCGTGGTGGGATCCGAGGACCCGGCCCGGCTCTCCGGACCTGATCAGTGCCTCATCTATTCCTAGGAGGTAATCACAGATCAGCACTGGTGACCCAGCGGTTGTCAGATCTGAGCTCGCTCCGTGGAGCACAGATGTGTGAATTCAGCCTTACAGAAGTTGTCCCAGAGTAGAAAGCCAGAGCTGTTGGATTACAGCGCCACCCCTGGGCACAGGCTGTGTGTGGCATTACAGCTCAGCACCTGTCACGTCACTAGACCGGAGCTGTAGTACCAGACACAACCTGTGGCCAGGACTGGCGCTCTGTGTTCCTTTTTCTCATGGACAAACCCTGTGCAGAAAAATACAGAATCCAGGAACCTCCAAACATGGCAGACATCGCCAAGTTCTAACAGTGCATAATGGGCGCAGCTCCAGCCATACTGTCAGTGACTGGAAACCTGGTTCATAGTCCAACTGCTGACAGGTGAGAGGCTGCGGCTCCCTGTAATCACCGGCTCTGACCCGTCACCGACCATTGCTGCTCTACAGCAGTCTATGTGCCGCTCTCTATAGTGCAGGGGACTAACCACATCCACAGGAAGCCAGGGTGCCCCCCCCCCGGACTGAGACTGCCCCCCAGGAGCTCAGTGTGGGGTGCGCAGTCATCCGCCATGTCTCCCCAATACTCAGCAGCCTCACCACCCACCACTCGCTCTGCAGCCTCCTCCCTGGTAAACGCTAGAATGTATGGGCTCCTTCCAGGTATGACGTCGTTTCCGTGGGCGTGTCCTGACTGCATTATGGGCGTGTTCTAGTTTAGCACCAGACGCCATAGTTTCATGCAGAAAGTGATACGGTGAAGCTTCAGGAGGAGGTCAGTGCTGGGCTCTGGGGGGGTGCTGTGGGCTTTGGGTGGTCTGGGATGATGATGATTGATGATGATGCACGCGTGTGGGGGCTCTGGGAGCTCTGTGGGGATGCTGCCGGCTCTGGTGGGGACTCTGTGGGCATGCTACGAGCTGGTGGTGGCTCTGGAGGGATGCTGCTTGCTTGTGGGGGCTCTGTGGGGATGCTGGGGGCATGCTGCTGGCTGGTGGGGGCTCTGGAGGGATGCTGCGGGCTCATGGTGGCTCTGGAGGGATGCTGCGGGCTCATGGTGGCTCTGGAGGGATGCAGCGGGCTGTGGTGGCATGTCTATTGCTCTGGTGGGGGCTGTGTGGGCATGCTGCGGGCTGGTGGTGGCTCTGGAGGGATGCTGCGGGCTTGTGGGGGCTCTGGAGGGATGCTGGGGGCATGCTGGCTGGTGGGGGCTCTGGAGGGATGCTGCGGGCTGGTGGTGCCTCTGGGGGGGATGCTGCGGGTCTGTGGGGGATGGTGGGGGCATGCTGTGGGCTGGTGGGGGCTGATGATGCACGCGTGTGGGGGCTCTGGGAGCTCTGTGGGGATGCTACGGGCTGTGGTGGCATGTCTATGGCTCTGGTGGGGGCTCTGTGGGCATGCTGCGGGCTGGTGGTGGCTCTGGAGGGATGCTGCGGGCTTGTGGGGGCTTTGGAGGGATGCTGGGGGCATGCTGCTGGCTGGTGGGGGCTCTGGAGGGATGCTGCGGGCTCATGGTGGCTCTGGGGGGATGCTGCGGGTCTGTGGGGGATGGTGGGGGCATGCTGTGGGCTTGTGGCTCTGGGGGCATGCTGCGGGCTCGTGGGTGCTCTATGGGGCTGGTGCGGGTTCTGTGGGAGCATGTTGCGGGCTCTGGAGGTAATCTGCGGGGGGGGGGGATGATGCACCCGTGTGGGGGCTCTGGGGGGGGGGGGTCGGATGATGCACGCGTGTGGGGGCTCTGTGGGGATGCTGCGGGCTGTGGTGGCATGTCTATGGCTCTGGTGGGGGCATGCTGCGGGCTGGTGGTTGCTCTGGAGGGATGCTGCAGGCTTGTGGGGGCCCTGGGTGCATGCTGCGGGCTCTGGAGGTATTCTGGGGGGGGGATGCTGCGGGCTTGGTGATGCACGCTTGTGGGGGGGGGCGGATGATGCACGCTTGTGGGGGGGGGCGGATGATGCACGCTTGTGGGGGGGGCGGATGATGCACGCTTGTGGGGGGGGGGCGGATGATGCACGCTTGTGGGGGGGGGGCGGATGATGCACGCTTGTGGGGGCTCTGGGGGGGATGATGCACGCGTGTGGGGGCTCTGGGGGGATGCTGCGGGCTGTGGTGGCATGTCTATGGCTCTGGTGGGGGCATGCTGCGGGCTGGTGGTTGCTCTGGAGGGAAGCTGCAGGCTTGTGGGGGCTCTGGGTGCATGCTGCGGGCTCTGAGTGCTCTGTGGGGATGCTGAGGGCATGCTGCGGGCTCTGGAGGTATTCTGGGGGGGATGCTGCGGGCTTGGTGATGCACGCTTGTGGGGGGGGCGGATGATGCACGCTTGTGGGGGGGCGGATGATGCACGCTTGTGGGGGGGCGGATGATGCACGCTTGTGGGGGGGGGCGGATGATGCACGCTTGTGGGGGGGGACGGATGATGCACGCTTGTGGGGGGGGACGGATGATGCACGCTTGTGGGGGGGGACGGATGATGCACGCTTGTGGGGGGGGCGGATGATGCACGCTTGTGGGGGGGGCGGATGATGCACGCTTGTGGGGGGGGCGGATGATGCACGCTTGGGGGCGGGGCGGATGATGCACGCTTGGGGGCGGGGCGGATGATGCACGCTTGGGGGCGGGGCGGATGATGCACGCTTGGGGGGGGCGGATGATGCATGCTTGTGGGGGCTCTGGGGGGGGGGATGATGCACGCGTGTGGGGGCTCTGGGAGCTCCGTGGGCATGCTACGGGCTGGTGGTGGCTCTGGAGGAATGCTGCGGGCTTGTGGGGGCATGCTGCGGGCTGGTGGGGGCTCTGGGGGGATGCTGCGGGCTGGTGGTGGCTCTGGGGGGGATGCTGCGGGCTGGTGGGGATGCTGGGGGCATGCTGCGGGCTGTGGTGGCATGTCTATTGCTCTAGTGGGGGCTGTCTAGGCATGCTGCGGGCTGGTGGGGGCTCTGGAGGGATGCTGCGGGCTCGTGGTGGCTCTGGGGGGATGCTGCGGGCTGGTGGGGATGCTGAGGGCATGGTGGGGGCTCTATGGGCATGCTACGGGCTGGTGGTGGCTCTGGAGGGATGCTGCGGGCTGGTGGGGATGCTGGGGGCATGCTGCGGGCTGTGGTGGCATGTCTATTGCTCTGTTGGGGGCTGTGTGGGCTGGTGGTGGCTCTGGAGGAATGCTGCGGGTTTGTGGGGACGCTGGGGGGGGCTGATGATGCACGCATGTGGGGGCTCTGTGGGGATGCTGCAGGCTGTGGTGGCATGTCTATGGCTCTGGTGGGGGCATGCTGCGGGCTGGTGGTTGCTCTGGAGGGAAGCTGCAGGCTTGTGGGGGCTCTGGGTGCATGCTGCGGGCTCTGAGTGCTCTGTGGGGATGCTGAGGGCATGCTGCGGGCTCTGGAGGTATTCTGGGGGGGATGCTGCGGGCTTGGTGATGCACGCTTGTGGGGGGGGCGGATGATGCACGCTTGTGGGGGGGCGGATGATGCACGCTTGGGGGGGGGCGGATGATGCACGCTTGTGGGGGGGGGCGGATGATGCACGCTTGTGGGGGGGGACGGATGATGCACGCTTGTGGGGGGGGACGGATGATGCACGCTTGTGGGGGGGGACGGATGATGCACGCTTGTGGGGGGGGCGGATGATGCACGCTTGTGGGGGGGGCGGATGATGCACGCTTGTGGGGGGGGCGGATGATGCACGCTTGGGGGCGGGGCGGATGATGCACGCTTGGGGGCGGGGCGGATGATGCACGCTTGGGGGCGGGGCGGATGATGCACGCTTGGGGGCGGGGCGGATGATGCACGCTTGGGGGGGGCGGATGATGCATGCTTGTGGGGGCTCTGGGGGGGGGGGATGATGCACGCGTGTGGGGGCTCTGGGAGCTCCGTGGGCATGCTACGGGCTGGTGGTGGCTCTGGAGGAATGCTGCGGGCTTGTGGGGGCATGCTGCGGGCTGGTGGGGGCTCTGGGGGGATGCTGCGGGCTGGTGGTGGCTCTGGGGGGGATGCTGCGGGCTGGTGGGGATGCTGGGGGCATGCTGCGGGCTGTGGTGGCATGTCTATTGCTCTAGTGGGGGCTGTCTAGGCATGCTGCGGGCTGGTGGGGGCTCTGGAGGGATGCTGCGGGCTCGTGGTGGCTCTGGGGGGATGCTGCGGGCTGGTGGTGGCTCTGGGGGGATGCTGCGGGCTGGTGGGGATGCTGAGGGCATGGTGGGGGCTCTATGGGCATGCTACGGGCTGGTGGTGGCTCTGGAGGGATGCTGCGGGCTGGTGGGGATGCTGGGGGCATGCTGCGGGCTGTGGTGGCATGTCTATTGCTCTGTTGGGGGCTGTGTGGGCTGGTGGTGGCTCTGGAGGAATGCTGCGGGTTTGTGGGGACGCTGGGGGGGGCTGATGATGCACGCATGTGGGGGCTCTGTGGGGATGCTGCAGGCTGTGGTGGCATGTCTATGGCTCTGGTGGGGGCATGCTGCGGGCTGGTGGTTGCTCTGGAGGGATGCTGCAGGCTTGTGGGGGCTCTGGGTGCATGCTGCGGGCTCTGGGTGCTCTGTGGGGATACTGAGGGCATGCTGCGGGCTCTGGAGGTATTCTGGGGGGGATGCTGCGGGCTTGATGATGCACGCTTGTGGGGGGGCGGATGATGCACGCTTGTGGGGAGGCAGATGATGCACGCTTGTGGGGAGGCAGATGATGCACGCTTGTGGGGAGGCAGATGATGCACGCTTGTGGGGAGGCAGATGATGCACGCTTGTGGGGAGGCAGATGATGCACGCTTGTGGGGAGGCAGATGATGCACGCTTGTGGGGAGGCAGATGATGCACGCTTGTGGGGAGGCAGATGATGCACGCTTGTGGGGAGGCAGATGATGCACGCTTGTGGGGAGGCAGATGATGCACGCTTGTGGGGAGGCAGATGATGCACGCTTGTGGGGAGGCAGATGATGCACGCTTGTGGGGAGGCAGACGATGCACGCTTGTGGGGGGGGCAGACGATGCACGCTTGTGGGGGGGGCAGACGATGCACGCTTGTGGGGGGGGCAGACGATGCACGCTTGTGGGGGGGGCAGACGATGCACGCTTGTGGGGGGGGCAGACGATGCACGCTTGTGGGGGGGGCAGACGATGCACGCTTGTGGGGGGGGCAGACGATGCACGCTTGTGGGGGGGGCGGACGATGCACGCTTGTGGGGGGGCGGACGATGCACGCTTGTGGGGGGGCGGACGATGCACGCTTGTGGGGGGCGGACGATGCACGCTTGTGGGGGGGCGGACGATGCACGCTTGTGGGGGGGCGGACGATGCACGCTTGTGGGGGGCGGACGATGCACGCTTGTGGGGGGCGGACGATGCACGCTTGTGGGGGGGGCGGACGATGCACGCTTGTGGGGGGGGCGGACGATGCACGCTTGTGGGGGGGGGCGGACGATGCACGCTTGTGGGGGGGGGCGGACGATGCACGCTTGTGGGGGGGGCGGACGATGCACGCTTGTGGGGGGGGGCGGACGATGCACGCTTGTGGGGGGGGGCGGACGATGCACGCTTGTGGGGGGGGCGGACGATGCACGCTTGTGGGGGGGGGCGGACGATGCACGCTTGTGGGGGGGGGCGGACGATGCACGCTTGTGGGGGGGGGCGGACGATGCACGCTTGTGGGGGGGGGACGGACGATGCACGCTTGTGGGGGGGGGACGGACGATGCACGCTTGTGGGGGGGGGGGGACGATGCACGCTTGTGGGGGGGGGCGTCCCAGCAAATGGCCCCCTGCAAACATTATATCCCCCCAGAGACCCCATAAGGAGAGTGTGCCCGCCCCCCTGCAGCCCCCTATTCAGCCCTGGCAGCCGGCAACATCACCATCCCCATGGCCTCATAGCTGAAATCATGGAACTTGTATTCAGCTTCCAAAAAGTCCACCAGCCTCACCTTCCAGGGCTGCTGCCTTTTCGAATAGCTAGATAAGATGATCTCTTATGCCATGGGGGGTAAGAGTATTTTGTTTCTGCAACAGAGGGCCAAATGCCCTCCTCCCAAGAGACGCACAGTCCAGTTATGGTCCTTTCGGAAATTTTCAGTGTAGAAAAGCAACCAAAAGGACAACACTCCGGCCCACCAGGAAAAGAAGAGACCTTCCTTTAGGCTAGCCCCCTCCTGGCATCAACGAACCCACCAGCGCTGGTCTGCCAGGCCCGGATCTAGAAGATTCCCACCTGGGATGTTTCTCGGGGTGGGCGGCCGTCTCCTTTGGTTCCGGGATGAGTGGCTCTCGGTAGTCAACAACGCTTGGGTCTGAGATGTTGTTGACTACAGCCACAAAATAGATTTTTCCACGCTGCCTTGTTTTCGAGACCAATTTCCCTAAAGACCCCCTTCCCTTATTCCTGGGTTTTTCAAGGCTATTGATTTGCTATCCAAAGCAGCATCATGATCTCAGTTCCAGGACGCTGAGACATCAGACACCGGAGGCAGGCCGAGGGGTCGGGGCAAAGCCAAAGACCTTACCCACAATCCTCCCATAAATGCACTTTTATTAAATTAGAATTATTTCTATACATAATGGTAAAATGTTATTTCTATAATATTTCTACATGAGATTTCTGTGGTAATGGTTATTTTGTTTCTTTTAAACCTGTTCTGAATGTAAATAAAACATTTCTCTGATTAAGCTTCCACATTGTATTTTAGCCTTTCATTTTACTCATAGGGCAGGAAAAGCCCATGATGCACCTGTGTAAACCATATAAAAGGTACTATAATAACATGGCTTAGACAGGTAACCCACTTTTCAAACAATGAAGTTCACTTGTACAAGCTGCATAGATGAAAACCTGCTTTAGGCTGTGTGCCCACGATGCAGAAATGCTCAGGATTTTATCCTGTGAGTTTCTGCATCTCCCTGGCAGAAAAAACGCATGCGGATTGTCCATGCGGATTGTGCATGCGGATTGTGCATGCGGATTGTGCATGCTGTAAGGCAGCGCTAGTCATCATCCTGGGGAATACTTGCTGCAGCGCGTCAATTAATGCACACCAGCAATGTCTTTCCGGTTTTCACACTTCAGCAGTTTATTATACTTCATAAACCGCAGTTCACACATATAATGTCCACGAGCTCAAGTGGCAGACAGGCCCACTTGGCTTCAGATACAGCCTTCAGCAAGGTAATACTATAGCAATGTCCATATAACAAAGTGTATTACCTTTGTCAGGTTTTAGCTGCTTCAGTCCATTTGGTTCCGCCACCACTGTGGCTCTACAGCTTACCACACGTGGTCTCCAGCCCTTATCCCGTCCAAGGCCACTGGCATCTCTCACACACACAGATCCAGGCTCTGCCCTCCAGGACGCTTATCCTCCAAAACCTCTGGCTCTCCAAGGCTTACTGGCATCACTTACACACACAAGGATCCAGGCTTCACCCTCCAGGAGTCCACCAAGCTTCATCAGGCCTCACACGGTGCCACACACACAGGTAACAGGCCTCAAGCCTCACACCTATCACACCCCTTGCACCCCTGCATACTTCTGTCTCAAATTACCAGGGTTTTTATATCCTATAGAAACAGCCACAGGACCTGCGCTTATCTCACAGTCACATGTCCAGACCTTCTGTTGTGCAAAAGGACCTGTGTGATGTCACAGTCATGTGACCAGTCAGCTGAGGGAGGTACGTGGTCCGTCAAAACACACACTGAACCATTAAAGGGATGCCTGCTGCATCACAATGCGGATTGTGCATGCGGATTGTACATGCGGATTATGCATGCGGATTGTACATGCGTTTTGCTGCCAGGGACAAGCGGAAGTGAAGCGTTCTTCACTTGCATTTCCGCATGCGGGTTGTCAAGCGCTTTCCAAGCGATTTTAGCATCACTTGGAAAGTGTTTGACAACTTGGTCACACTATATAAATCCATGCAACCGGCAAGGATTTATATAGTGTGACCGAAAGAATGTTAAAAAAATAAATATATACTTACCCTCTGATGGCCCCCGGTGTCCTGCTTTCCCTCCGTTCTCCCTTGCCAGCAGCGATACACTGAAGGACCTGCCGACGTCAGCGTCGCGTGAGCTGTCACATGACTATAATGTCAGCACAGGTCCTTCAGTACATCGCGAACTGCCGGCATGAGAGGAGGAGTGCAGCGGGGGGCCGCCAGAAGGTAAGTATATATTTATTTTTTATTTTATTCTTTTTTTTTTCTTTGCAGTTTTCTATGGTACCCTGGTCCGGAGGAGTCTTCTCTCCTCTATACCTGGGTACCATCCGCACACTAGAACGCATGGAATGCGCATCTACATATACAGTGATGCGTAATCCATGCGATCTAATGCAAGTCAATGGCGGCGAAAATGCAGCACTTCCGCAAAATAATTGGTAGTGCTGTGTTTTTTTCCGCAATGATGATCCGCAGAGGAAATTTCCGCAGCATGTGCACAGCACATGCGGATTATCATTGGGGAACATGGCAGGCCTTCTACCATGCGTTTTTTAAGCGTTTCTGCAGCGTTTTTGCTTAAAAAATGCATCGTGGGCACACAGCCTTAAGGGAACCTGTCACCTGTTTTTCCCCATATAAAGTACGACCACCACCTGTATGCCCTAGAGTGCTGTAAAGAAGTCGGACGGTACTAGATTGTGCCTGCCGTTCTTCAGACCACACGAGAGGACGGTACTAGATAGTGCCTGCCGTTCTTCAGACCACACGGGAGGACGGTACTAGATTGTGCCTGCCGTTCTTCAGACCACACGGGAGGACGGTACTAGATTGTGCCTGCCGTGCCCCAGACCACACGAGAGGACGGTACTAGATTGTGCCTGCCGTTCTTCAGACCGCACGGTAGGACGGTACTAGATTGTGCCTGCCGTGCCTCAGACCGCACGGGAGGACTACTAGATTGTGCCTGCCGTGCTTCAGACCGCACGGGAGGACGGTACTAGATTGTGCCTGCCGTGCCTCAGAGCACACGGGAGGACGGTACTAGATAGTGCCTGCCGCTCTTCAGACCGCACGGGAGGACGGTACTAGATAGTGCCTGCCGCTCTTCAGACCACACAGGAGGACTGTACTAGATTGTGCCTGCCGTGCCTCAGAGCACACGGGAGGACGGTACTAGATAGTGCCTGCCGTGCCTCAGACCACACGGGAGGATGGTACTAGATTGTGCCTGCCGTGCCTCAGACCACATGAGAGGACGGTACTAGATAGTGCCTGCCGTGCCTCAGACCGCACGGGAGGACGGTACTAGATAGTGCCTGCCGCTCTTCAGACCGCACTGGAGGACTGTACTAGATTGTGCCTGCCGTGCTTCAGACCACACGGGAGGACTACTAGATTGTGCCTGCCGTGCTTCAGACCGCACGGGAGGACGGTACTAGATTGTGCCTGCCGTGCCTCAGAGCACACGGGAGGACGGTACTAGATAGTGCCTGCCGCTCTTCAGACCGCACGGGAGGACGGTACTAGATAGTGCCTGCCGCTCTTCAGACCACACAGGAGGACTGTACTAGATTGTGCCTGCCGTGCCTCAGACCACACGGGAGGACGGTACTAGATTGTGCCTGCCGTGCCTCAGACCACATGAGAGGACTGTACTAGATTGTGCCTGCCGTGCTTCAGACCACACGGGAGGACTACTAGATTGTGCCTGCCGTGCCTCAGACCACATGAGAGGACGGTACTAGATAGTGCCTGCCGTGCCTCAGACCGCACGGGAGGACGGTACTAGATAGTGCCTGCCGCTCTTCAGACCGCACTGGAGGACTGTACTAGATTGTGCCTGCCGTGCTTCAGACCACACGGGAGGACTACTAGATTGTGCCTGCCGTGCTTCAGACCGCACGGGAGGACGGTACTAGATTGTGCCTGCCGTGCCTCAGAGCACACGGGAGGACGGTACTAGATAGTGCCTGCCGCTCTTCAGACCGCACGGGAGGACGGTACTAGATAGTGCCTGCCGCTCTTCAGACCACACAGGAGGACTGTACTAGATTGTGCCTGCCGTGCCTCAGACCACACGGGAGGACGGTACTAGATTGTGCCTGCCGTGCCTCAGACCACATGAGAGGACTGTACTAGATTGTGCCTGCCGTGCTTCAGACCACACGGGAGGACTACTAGATTGTGCCTGCTGTGCTTCAGACCGCACGGGAGGACGGTACTAGATTGTGCCTGCCGTGCCTCAGACCACACGGGAGGACGGTACTAGATTGTGCCTGCCGTGCCTCAGACCACACGGGAGGACGGTACTAGATAGTGCCTGCCGCTCTTCAGACCACACGGGAGGACGGTACTAGATAGTGCCTGCCGCTCTTCAGACCACACGGGAGGACGGTACTAGATAGTGCCTGCCGTGCCTCAGAGCACACGGGAGGACGGTACTAGATAGTGCCTGCCGCTCTTCAGACCACACGGGAGGACGGTATTAGATAGTGCCTGCCGCTCTTCAGACCACATGCTGCAGATAAAAAAATAAATCAAAATATGACTGAAAGAGCACCACAGCAACAAAATATAGTACATTGATAAACAGTGTTATAATTATATCTATAATATAATCGGCTAAGCGTCCCTCTGTCTGAAGCCTCGATAGACTGCGCATGTGCGACGCGCAGTCTGGCTCTAGACAGAAGAACGCATGGAGCCGTTACAGGTAAGAGCAGTGTATGGCGCCGGAGATCGCGGTATGCTTAGACACTGAATGCATACTTATATATTTACCTGACCGGGAGGAGCGTTGTCGCGGCGCCTCTCTCTTCGCCGGAGACCGGGGCAGGAGTGAGGCGTCGGATCGGCGCATGCGCATAGCGCTATCCAGCGCCATTTTACTGAAGACACATTTGCAGTGTCTCTTCAGCAAAGTGGTGCCGGACAGCGCGGTATGGGCACGCACGTACTCCGGCGCCGCACTCCTCCCCCGGCAGAGCAGGACACAGCAGCGCTGGAGCACAGGGAAGAAAGGTGAGTATAAGTGTTTATTTTTTTGTATGTGTGTGCAGCGTGAAAGAGATGAGGGGGCCACACATACCAGGATTGGGGGGTGAGGGACGCCATGCATACCAGGATTGGGGGGTGAGGGACGCCATGCATACCAGGATTGGGGGATGAGGGACGCCATGCATACCAGGATTGGGGGATGAGGGACGCCATGCATACCAGGATTGGGGGATGAGGGACGCCATGCATACCAGGATTGGGGGATGAGGGATGCCATACATACCAGGATTGGGGGGTAAGGGGCCCATACATACCAGGATTGGGGGGTGAGGGGCCCCATCCATACCAGGATTGGGGGATGAGGGGCCCTATGCATACCAGGATTAGAGGATAAGGGATGCCATACATACCAGGATTGGGGGATGAGGGGTGCCATGCATACCAGGATTGGGGGATGAGGGGTGCCATGCATACCAGGATTGGGGATGAGGGGTGCCACGCATACCAGCATTGGGCAATGAGGGGGGCCACGCATACCAGGATTGGGGGATGAGGGGTACCATGCATACCAGGATTGGGGGATGAGGGGGCCACACATACCAGCATTGGGGGATGAGGGGGGCCACGCATACCAGGATTGGGGGGTGAGAGGTGCCATGCATCCCAGTATAGGATGATGGGGGCAGCACAAATACCAGGAGGGGGGCAGCACATACCAGCATGGGAGACCATATACCAATAAAGATGCTCGCCACCCGGGTGTAGAACGGATTCAGTAGTGTGAGAGAAAAGAATCAATCTTGTTTGTCTGTGGTATCCATTTTGTTTTCACTCTTATGTAATGGTCATCAGGTAACACTGATGGGCAGTGAGGTTTCACATTACTATTCACTCCCTTAAGGTTACTATTGGTTCATAGGTCAGAGGGAACTCTTCCTTTGTCTCTGACCCTATTTAAAGTGCCACATGTGCTAATAAAGCAGAAGTCTTTTCTAGTACACCATACAAGGCTGTGCTGTATTGATTTCCCGAGCGCTCGTAAAACAAATCTTATTAATTTGGAGTTCGGAAGGCATAGAAGAGAGCGTATTTCGCTCACAGTAGCTAGTTTATTTATATGGGGCTGTTCACCGTATCCGGGACAGTTGGAACTAGAGCTGAGAGGATCAATTCTTGGGACGCTGGATAGGAGGCCACGAATCTCTTACCTATAGTGTTGCACGAGCGTGCTCGGTTTACCCTTTCACCGTGCACGCTCGGTTGCTGCCCGAGTATTTTCGGCGTGCTCGGTATCTATGCCCGGGCCGCTGGGGCTGTTAGACAGCTGTGACACATGCAGGGATTGCCTAACAAACATGCAATCCCTGCATGTGTCACAGCTGTGTAACAGCCGCGACACATGCAGCCGCGGCGGCTCGAGCATAGATGCCAAAAATACTCAGGCAGCACCTGAGCATGCTCTGTGAGAGGGTTAAGAGAACACGCTCATGCGTCACTACTAACCTTACCTCATCCGGCGTGACTTTTGAGGAGGCTGGCATGATGTCATCTGTGCGTCGTGCTTCTTTCACTTAGGATCTATGGATTTATTTTCTGTCCATTCCACTTTCTCATATTTATGTAGCTTCACTATTTGACATTGGCTTTTTTGTGTCTGCAAGGCCGTGTTCACATGTTGAATAAATACTGTATTTTTTTTTTTGTTTTCTGCAGATGTCCACACCAAACTACACAATAACAATCTTCTCTGATTATTGCGTATTTGCTGCATTTTTTTATGCCTTTTCCACCTTATTTGATGTTTTTTGGTGCAGATGTGAAGCCGCATTGTTCATTTTTTGTTATAATACAGAATGGCTTTGATTCTGCACTTAAGGTACCTGCAGTCTTTTTACCTGCGTTTTCTCTCTTTTTCCACATAGAAGCCTCTAGACGTAAAATAAACCATAACCGTACAGATCAGCAGCGTCTTTAGACCACAGAGCCGTTTTCATGAAATCACATTCACTTTTCTTGGCCATTTAAATGCTGCAAAATGACTGTTCCAAAAAAGCAGCTGAAAAAACACAGCACTTATGCTACATCTGAACACGGCCTAAATGTGCAAGTGCAGTGGATGTGATTTAATGAAATCTACGCCTGCAGTGAGTCTAAAGACGCTGCTGAACTGTGCGGATTTCATGCATTTTTTTTATTTTTTATATATAAGCCTCTGTGGAGCCTGTAAAAAAAAAAACATTTTTAAGCTCAAAAATCTAAGTTTTTCTGTAGTATTAAAAATGTAGATTCACAGCTTCACCAAAACACATTTTAAGGGGGAAAACTCAAAAGAAACTCAGCAAACACACAATAATAAGATTGTTATTTTGTTGTATGGTGCGGACACCTGCATAAAAAAATGCAGTCTTCATGTTGTGTGAACTTGGCTTTAGTGTTACATTTTATTCAACTTTTTATTTATTTTTTATGGCTTTAATAAAGACTAGCATACCTTTTCATTTTGTGGGATTGAAATTCAGCTGTTATACAGAGCTGAGTGCAGAACACAAAAATATATTTTTATAATTTGCCAGTGTGATAGCGCAAGCTATAGTAGCCCTCCTTATCAGTTTTTGGGGGTGAAATTGATTTGTATGCACAGTAAAAAAAATATAATTTTTTTTCTGTTGCTAGCCAGAGTCCACCTAGTCCTTTTGTGGTGGTAAAATTCAGCTGTATGCAGAGACACCTCGTAAACGTGCGGCTCCGCTCGGTACACCTCGTACACGGGCGGCTCCGCTCCACACACTCGTACACGCGCGGCTCTGCTTCGTACACCTCGTACACGTGCAGCTCTGCTTTGTACACGCGTGACTCTGCTCCGTACACCTCGTACACACGCGACTCCGCTCCGCACACTCGTACACGCGCGGCTCCGCTCTGTACACCTCGAACACGCGCGGCTCTGCTCCGTACACTTCGTAAACGCGTGGCTCCGGTCCGTACTCTTCATACAAGCGTGGCTCCACTCCGTACACCTCGTACATGCGCGGCTCCGCTCCACTCTGAACACTCGTACACGCGCTGCTCTGCTCTGCACACCTTGTACACGCACGTCTACGCTCCGTACACCTCGTACTTGCGCAGTTTTGCTCCGTACACCTCGTACTTGGCGGCGTCTCTCCGTACACCTTGTACACGTGCGGCTCCACTCCGCTCCGCACACATCGTAGACGTGCGGTTCCGCTCCGTACACCTCGGACACGCGCTGCTCTGCTCACCTTGTAAATGCGCGACTCTGCTCCGCACACCTCATACACGCACGGTTTCGCTCCATCTCGTACACGCGTGGCTCCGCTCCTTACACGTCGTACATGCGCTGCTCTGCTCTGTACACCTCGTACACGTATGGCTCTGCTCTGCACACCTCGTACATGCGCGGCTCCGCTCTGCACACCTCATACACGTGCGGCTCCGCTCCATACACCTCGTACACGCGTGGCTCCGCTCCTTACACGTCGTACACTCGCTGCTCTGCTCTGTACACCGCGTACACGTGCGGCTCTGCTCTGCACACCTCGTACATGCGCGACTCCGCTCTGCACACCTCATACACGGGCGGCTCCGCTCCATACACCTCGTACACGCGTGGGTCCGCTCCTTACACGTCGTACACTCGCTGCTCTGCTCTGTACACCTCGTACACGTGCGGCTCTGCTCTGTACACCTCGTACACGCGTGGCTCCGCTCCGCACACTCGTACACGCGCGGCTCTGCTCCGTACACCTCGTACACGCGCGGCTCTGCACCGTACACCTCATACACGCGTGACTGCTCCGAACACCTCGTACACTCGCGGCTCCGCTCCGCACACTCATACACGCGCAGCTCTGCACCTTACATCTCGTACACACGCGGCTCCGCTCCGCACACTCGTACACGCGCGGCTCTGCTCTGTACACTTCGTACACCCGCGGCTCCGCACACTCGTACACGCGCGGCTCCGCTCCGCACACTCGTATACGCGCGGCTCTGCTCCGTACACCTCGTACACGCGCGTCTCTGCTCCGTACACCTCGTACACTCGCGGCTCCGCTCCGCACACTCGTACATGCGCGGCTCTGCTCCGTACACCTCGTACATGCGCAGCTCTGCTCCGTACCCCTCATACACGTGTGACTCTGCTCTGTACACCTCGTACACTCGCGGCTCCGCTCCGCACACTCGTACATGCGCGGCTCTGCTCCTTACATCTCATACACACGCGGCTCCGCTCCGCACACTCGTAGACTGGAGACTCTGCTCCATACACCTCCTACACGCGTGGCTCCACTTTGTACACCTCGTACAAGCGTGGCTCCGCTCCGTACACCTCGTACACGCACGGTTCCGCTCCGTACACCTCGTACACGCGCGGCTCCGCTCCGTACAGCTCGTACACGTACGGCTCCGCTCCGTACACCTTGCACACGTACGGCTCCGCTCCTTACACCTTGTACACGCGCGGCTCCGCTCCGTACACCTTGTACACGTGCGAATCCGCTCCGCGCACCTCATACACGCGCGGCTGTGCTTCACACACCTCGTACACGCACGGCTCAGCTCCACACACCTCGTACACGCGTGTCTTCAGCTCCACACACCTCGTACATGCGCTGCTTTACTCTGCACATTTCGTACACGCGCGGCTCCTCTGCGCACACTCGGACACGCGCGGATCCGCTCCGCACACTCGTACACGCAGTGCTCTGCTCTGTGCACCTCGAACACGCACGGCTCCGCTCCACACACCTCGTACACGCGCGGCTCCGCTCCGCACACCTTGTACACGCGCGGCTCCGCACGCCTTGTACACGTGCGGCTCTGCTCCGTACACCTCATACACGCTCGGCTCCGCTCCGTACACCTCGTACACACGCGGCTCAGCTCCACACACCTCATACACGCGTGTCTCCGCTCCACACACATCGTACACGCTCGACTCCGCTCCACACACCTCGTACACGCGCGGCTCTGCTCCACACACCTCGTACATGCGTGTCTCTGCTCCACACACCTCGTACACGTGCGGCTCCGCTCCGCACACCTCGTACACGCACGGTTCCGCTCCGTACAGCTCGTACACACGCGGCTCCTCTCCGTACAGCTCGTACACGCGCGGCTCCTCTCCGTACAGCTCGTACACGCGCGGCTCCTCTCCGTACAGCTCGTACACGCGCGGCTCCTCTCCGTACAGCTCGTACACGCGCGGCTCCTCTCCGTACAGCTCGTACACGCGCGGCTCCGCTCCATACACCTTGTACACGCGCGGCTCCGCTCCGTACACCTTGTACACGTGCGGATCCGCTCCGCGCACCTCATACATGCGCGGCTGTGCTCCACACACCTCGTACACGCGCGGCTCAGCTCCACACACCTCGTACACGCGCTGTTCTGCTCTGCACATTTCGTACACGTGCGGCTCCGCTGCGCACACTCGTACACGCGCGGATCCACTCCGCACACTCGTACACGCAGTGCTCTGCTCTGTACACCTCGAACACGCACGGCTCCGCTCCACACACCTCGTACACGCGCGGCTCCACTCCGCACACCTTGTACATGCACGGCTCCGCTCCACACACCTCGTACACGCGTGTCTCCGCTCCACACACCACGTACACTCGCGGCTCCGCTCCACACACCTCATACACGTGCGGCTCTGCTTTGCACACCTTGTACACGTGCGGCACCGCACACTCGTACACGCGCAGCTCTGCTCCGCACACCTCGTACACGCACGGTTCCGCTCGATACACTTTGTACACGCGCAGCTCCGCTCTGCACACGTCATATACGCACGGCTCCGCTCTGTACAGTTCGTACACGCGCGGCTCGGCTCCTTACAGCTCCTACACGCGCGGCTCCACTCCGTACACCTTGTACACGCATGGATCCGCTCCGCACACCTCATACACGCGTGTCTCCGCTCCATACACCTCGTACATGCGCGGCTCCGCTCCGTACACCTCGTACACGAGCGGCTAAGCTCCACACACTCGTACACGTGCGGCTCTGCTCCGCACACCTCGTAAACGCGTGGCTCCGCTCAGCACACCTCGTACACGCGCGGCTCCGCTCTGCACACCTCGTACATGCACGGCTCTGGACCGTACAGCTCGTACACGCGCGGCTCCGCTCCGTACAGCTCGTACACGCGCAGCTCCGCTCCGTACACTTTGTAGACGCGCGGATCCGCTCCACTCTGCATACCTCGTACACGCGCGGCTCCGCTCCGTACACCTCGTACACGATTGTCTCCTCTCCGTACACCTCGTACACGATTGGCTCTGCTCCACAGACCTCGTACACGCGTGTCTCCGCTCCACACACCTCGTACAAGCGTGTCTCCACTCCACACACCTCGTACACGCGCAGCTCCACTCCGCACACCTCGTACACGCGCAGCTCCACTCCGCACACTCGTACACGCGCGGCTCTGCTCCGTACACCTCGTACACGCGCGTCTCTGCTCCGTACACCTCGTACACTCGCGGCTCCGCTCCGCACACTCGTACACGCGTGGCTCCGCTCCGCACACTCGTACATGCGCGGCTCTGCTCCGTACACCTCGTACATGCGCAGCTCTGCTCCGTACCCCTCATACACGTGTGACTCTGCTCTGTACACCTCGTACACTCGCGGCTCCGCTCCGCACACTCGTACATGCGCGGCTCTGCTCCTTAGAGACTGGAGACTCTGCTCCATACACCTCCTACACGCGTGGCTCCGCTTTGTACACCTCGTACAAGCGTGGCTCC
This sequence comes from Phyllobates terribilis, assembly GCF_046119375.1. Lineage (NCBI taxonomy): Eukaryota > Metazoa > Chordata > Amphibia > Anura > Dendrobatidae > Phyllobates > Phyllobates terribilis. The sequence continues at coordinate 4,307,318 of NW_027362839.1, forward strand.
GCTCCGTACACCTCGTACACGCACGGTTCCGCTCCGTACACCTCGTACACGCGCGGCTCCGCTCCGTACAGCTCGTACACGTACGGCTCTGCTCCTTACACCTTGTACACGTGCGAATCCGCTCCGCTCCGCGCACCTCATACACGCGCGGCTGTGCTTCACACACCTCGTACACGCACGGCTCAGCTCCACACACCTCGTACACGCGTGTCTTCAGCTCCACACACCTCGTACATGCGCTGCTTTACTCTGCACATTTCGTACACGCGCGGCTCCTCTGCGCACAATCGGACACGCGCGGATCCGCTCCGCACACTCGTACACGCAGTGCTCTGCTCTGTGCACCTCGAACACGCACGGCTCCGCTCCACACACCTCGTACACGCGCGGCTCCGCTCCGCACACCTTGTACACGTGCGGCTCTGCTCCGTACACCTCATACACGCTCGGCTCCGCTCCGTACACCTCGTACACGCGCGGCTCAGCTCCACACACCTCATACACGCGTGTCTCCGCTCCACACACATCGTACACGCTCGACTCCGCTCCACACACCTCGTAAACATGCGGCTCTGCTCCACACACCTCGTACATGCGTGTCTCTGCTCCACACACCTCGTACACGTGCGGCTCCGCTCTGCACACCTCGTACACGCACGGTTCCGCTCCGTACAGCTCGTACACGAGCGGCTCCTCTCCGTACAGCTCGTACACGAGCGGCTCCTCTCCGTACAGCTCGTACACGCGCGGCTCCGCTCCATACACCTTGTACAGGCGCGGCTCCGCTCCGTACACCTTGTACACGTGCGGATCCGCTCCGCGCACCTCATACATGCGCGGCTGTACTCCACACACCTCGTACACGCGCGGCTCAGCTCCACACACCTCGTACACGTGCGGCTCTGCTCCACACACCTCGTACATGCGTGTCTCTGCTCCACACACCTCGTACACGTGCGGCTCCGCTCTGCACACCTCGTACACGCACGGTTCCGCTCCGTACAGCTCGTACACGCGCGGCTCCTCTCCGTACAGCTCGTACACGCGCGGCTCCGCTCCATACACCTTGTACACGCGCGGCTCCGCTCCGTACACCTTGTACACGTGCGGATCCGCTCCGCTCCGCACACCTCATACATGCGCGGCTGTGCTCCACACACCTCGTACACGCGCGGCTCAGCTCCACACACCTCGTACACGCGTGTCTTTGCTCCACACACCTCGTACACGCGCTGTTCTGCTCTGCACATTTCGTACACGTGCGGCTCTGCTGCGCACACTCGTACACGCGCGGATCCACTCCACACACTCGTACACGCAGTGCTCTGCTCTGTACACCTCGAACACGCACGGCTCCGCTCCACACACCTCGTACACGCGCGGCTCCACTCCGCACACCTTGTACACGCACGGCTCCGCTCCACACACCTCGTACACGCGTGTCTCCGCTCCACACACCACGTACACTCGCGGCTCCGCTCCACACACCTCATACACGTGCGGCTCTGCTTTGCACACCTTGTACACGTGCGGCACCGCACACTCGTACACGCGCAGCTCTGCTCCGCACACCTCGTACACGCACGATTCCGCTCGATACACTTTGTACACGCGCAGCTCCGCTCTGCACACGTCGTATACGCACGGCTCCGCTCCGTACAGTTCGTACACGCGCGGCTCGGCTCCTTACAGCTCCTACACGCGCGGCTCCACTCCGTACACCTTGTACACGCATGGATCCGCTCCGCACACCTCATACACGCGTGTCTCCGCTCCATACACCTCGTACATGCGCGGCTCCGCTCCGTACACCTCGTACACGAGCGGCTAAGCTCCACACACTCGTACACGTGCGGCTCTGCTCCGCACACCTCGTACACGCGTGGCTCCGCTCAGCACACCTCGTACACGCGCGGCTCCGCTCTGCACACCTCGTACATGCACGGCTCCGCTCTGTACAGCTTGTACACGTGCGGCTCTGGTCCGTACAGCTCGTACACGCGCGGCTCCGCTCCGTACAGCTCGTACACGCGCAGCTCCGCTCCGTACACTTTGTAGACGCGCGGATCCGCTCCGTACACCTCGTACATGCGCGGCTCCGCTCCGTACACCTCGTACACGAGCGGCTAAGCTCCACACACTCGTACACGAGCGGCTCTGCTCCGCACACCTCGTACACGCGTGGCTCCGCTCAGGACACCTCGTACACGCGCGGCTCCGCTCTGCACACCTCGTACATGCACGGCTCCGCTCTGTACAGCTTGTACACGTGCGGCTCTGGTCCGTACAGCTCGTACACGCGCGGCTCCGCTCCGTACAGCTCGTACACGCGCAGCTCCGCTCCGTACACTTTGTAGACGCGCGGATCCGCTCCGTACACCTCGTACATGCGCGGCTCCGCTCCGTACACCTCGTACACGAGCGGCTAAGCTCCACACACTCGTACACGTGCGGCTCTGCTCCGCACACCTCGTACACGCGTGGCTCCGCTCAGGACACCTCGTACACGCGTGACTCCGCTCAGCACACCTCGTACACGCGCGGCTCCGCTCTGCACACCTCGTACATGCACGGCTCCGCTCTGTACAGCTTGTACACGTGCGGCTCTGGTCCGTACAGCTCGTACACGCGCGGCTCCGCTCCGTACAGCTCGTACACGCGCAGCTCCGCTCCGTACACTTTGTAGACGCGCGGATCCGCTCCGTACACCTCGTACATGCGCGGCTCCGCTCCGTACACCTCGTACACGAGCGGCTAAGCTCCACACACTCGTACACGTGCGGCTCTGCTCCGCACACCTCGTACACGCGTGGCTCCGCTCAGGACACCTCGTACACGCGCGGCTCTGCTCCGCACACCTCGTACACGCGTGGCTCCGCTCAGCACACCTCGTACACGCGCGGCTCCGCTCTGCACACCTCGTACATGCACGGCTCCGCTCTGTACAGCTTGTACACGTGCGGCTCTGGTCCGTACAGCTCGTACACGCGCGGCTCCGCTCCGTACACCTCGTACACGCGCGGCTCCGCTCTGTACACCTCGTACACGATTGTCTCCTCTCCGTACACCTCGTACACGATTGGCTCTGCTCCACAGACCTCGTACACGCGTGTCTCCGCTCCACACACCTCGTACAAGCGTGTCTCCACTCCGCACACCTCGTACACGCGCGGCTCCACTCCGCACACCTCGTACACGCGCAGCTCCACTCCGCACACTCGTACACGCGCGGCTCCGCTCTGCACACCTCATACACGCTGGCCTCCACACACTCGTACATGTGCGGCTCCGCACACCTCGTACACGCACAGCTCCGCTCCATACACTTCATACACGCGCGCCTCCGCTATGCACACCTCGTACACGCACGGCTCTGCTCCGTACAGCTCATACACTCGCTGCTCCGCTCCATACTCCTTGTACACGCGTGGATCCACTCCGCACACCTCATACACGCGTGTCTCCGCTCCATACATCTCGTACACGCGAGGTTCCGCTCCAGCTCCGCACACTCGTACACGCGCTGCTCTGCTCTGTACACTTCGTACACCCGCGGCTCCGCACACTCGTACACGTGCGGCTCCGCTCCGCACACTCGTATACGCGCGGCTCTGCTCCGTACACCTCGTACACGCGCGTCTCTGCTCCGTACACCTCGTACACTCGTGGCTCCGCTCCGCACACTCGTACATGCGCGGCTCTGCTCCGTACACCTCGTACATGCGCAGCTCTGCTCCGTACACCTCGTACATGCGCAGCTCTGCTTCGTACCCCTCATACACGTGTGACTCTGCTCTGTACACCTCGTACACTCGCGGCTCCGCTCCGCACACTCGTACATGCGCGGCTCTGCTCCTTACATCTCATACACACGCGGCTCCGCTCCGCACACTCGTAGACTGGAGACTCTGCTCCATACACCTCCTACACGCGTGGCTCCACTTTGTACACCTCGTACAAGCGTGGCTCCGCTCCGTACACCTCGTACACGCACGGTTCCGCTCCGTACACCTCGTACACGCGCGGCTCCGCTCCGTACAGCTCGTACACGTACGGCTCCGCTCCGTACACCTTGCACACGTACGGCTCCGCTCCTTACACCTTGTACACGCGCGGCTCCGCTCCGTACACCTTGTACACGTGCGAATCCGCTCCGCGCACCTCATACACGCGCGGCTGTGCTTCACACACCTCGTACACGCACGGCTCAGCTCCACACACCTCGTACACGCGTGTCTTCAGCTCCACACACCTCGTACATGCGCTGCTTTACTCTGCACATTTCGTACACGCGCGGCTCCTCTGCGCACACTCGGACACGCGCGGATCCGCTCCGCACACTCGTACACGCAGTGCTCTGCTCTGTGCACCTCGAACACGCACGGCTCCGCACGCCTTGTACACGTGCGGCTCTGCTCCGTACACCTCATACACGCTCGGCTCCGCTCCGTACACCTCGTACACACGCGGCTCAGCTCCACACACCTCATACACGCGTGTCTCCGCTCCACACACATCGTACACGCTCGACTCCGCTCCACACACCTCGTACACGCGCGGCTCTGCTCCACACACCTCGTACATGCGTGTCTCTGCTCCACACACCTCGTACACGTGCGGCTCCGCTCCGCACACCTCGTACACGCACGGTTCCGCTCCGTACAGCTCGTACACACGCGGCTCCTCTCCGTACAGCTCGTACACGCGCGGCTCCTCTCCGTACAGCTCGTACACGCGCGGCTCCTCTCCGTACAGCTCGTACACGCGCGGCTCCTCTCCGTACAGCTCGTACACGCGCGGCTCCGCTCCATACACCTTGTACACGCGCGGCTCCGCTCCGTACACCTTGTACACGTGCGGATCCGCTCCGCGCACCTCATACATGCGCGGCTGTGCTCCACACACCTCGTACACGCGCTGTTCTGCTCTGCACATTTCGTACACGTGCGGCTCCGCTGCGCACACTCGTACACGCGCGGATCCACTCCGCACACTCGTACACGCAGTGCTCTGCTCTGTACACCTCGAACACGCACGGCTCCGCTCCACACACCTCGTACACGCGCGGCTCCACTCCGCACACCTTGTACACGCACGGCTCCGCTCCACACACCTCGTACACGCGTGTCTCCGCTCCACACACCACGTACACTCGCGGCTCCGCTCCACACACCTCATACACGTGCGGCTCTGCTTTGCACACCTTGTACACGTGCGGCACCGCACACTCGTACACGCGCAGCTCTGCTCCGCACACCTCGTACACGCACGGTTCCGCTCCATACACTTTGTACACGCGCAGCTCCGCTCTGCACACGTCATATACGCACGGCTCCGCTCTGTACAGTTCGTACACGCGCGGCTCGGCTCCTTACAGCTCCTACACGCGCGGCTCCACTCCGTACACCTTGTACACGCATGGATCCGCTCCGCACACCTCATACACGCGTGTCTCCGCTCCATACACCTCGTACATGCGCGGCTCCGCTCCGTACACCTCGTACACGAGCGGCTAAGCTCCACACACTCGTACACGTGCGGCTCTGCTCCGCACACCTCGTAAACGCGTGGCTCCGCTCAGCACACCTCGTACACGCGCGGCTCCGCTCTGCACACCTCGTACATGCACGGCTCTGGACCGTACAGCTCGTACACGCGCGGCTCCGCTCCGTACAGCTCGTACACGCGCAGCTCCGCTCCGTACACTTTGTAGACGCGCGGATCCGCTCCACTCTGCACACCTCGTACACGCGCGGCTCCGCTCCGTACACCTCGTACACGATTGTCTCCTCTCCGTACACCTCGTACACGATTGGCTCTGCTCCACAGACCTCGTACACGCGTGTCTCCACTCCACACACCTCGTACACGCGCGGCTCCACTCCGCACACCTCGTACACGCGCAGCTCCACTCCGCACACTCGTACACGCGCGGCTCTGCTCCGTACACCTCGTACACGCGCGTCTCTGCTCCGTACACCTCGTACACTCGCGGCTCCGCTCCGCACACTCGTACACGCGTGGCTCCGCTACGCACACTCGTACATGCGCGGCTCTGCTCCGTACACCTCGTACATGCGCAGCTCTGCTCCGTACCTCTCATACACGTGTGACTCTGCTCTGTACACCTCGTACACTCGCGGCTCCGCTCCGCACACTCGTACATGCGCGGCTCTGCTCCTTACATCTCATACACACGCGGCTCCGCTCCGCACACTCGTAGACTGGAGACTCTGCTCCATACACCTCCTACACGCGTGGCTCCGCTTTGTACACCTCGTACAAGCGTGGCTCCGCTCCGTACACCTCGTACACGCACGGTTCCGCTCCGTACACCTCGTACACGCGCGGCTCCGCTCCGTACAGCTCGTACACGTACGGCTCTGCTCCTTACACCTTGTACACGTGCGAATCCGCTCCGCTCCGCGCACCTCATACACGCGCGGCTGTGCTTCACACACCTCGTACACGCACGGCTCAGCTCCACACACCTCGTACACGCGTGTCTTCAGCTCCACACACCTCGTACATGCGCTGCTTTACTCTGCACATTTCGTACACGCGCGGCTCCTCTGCGCACAATCGGACACGCGCGGATCCGCTCCGCACACTCGTACACGCAGTGCTCTGCTCTGTGCACCTCGAACACGCACGGCTCCGCTCCACACACCTCGTACACGCGCGGCTCCGCTCCGCACACCTTGTACACGTGCGGCTCTGCTCCGTACACCTAATACACGCTCGGCTCCGCTCCGTACACCTCGTACACGCGCGGCTCAGCTCCACACACCTCATACACGCGTGTCTCCGCTCCACACACATCGTACACGCTCGACTCCGCTCCACACACCTCGTAAACATGCGGCTCTGCTCCACACACCTCGTACATGCGTGTCTCTGCTCCACACACCTCGTACACGTGCGGCTCCGCTCTGCACACCTCGTACACGCACGGTTCCGCTCCGTACAGCTCGTACACGAGCGGCTCCTCTCCGTACAGCTCGTACACGAGCGGCTCCTCTCCGTACAGCTCGTACACGCGCGGCTCCGCTCCATACACCTTGTACACGCGCGGCTCCGCTCCGTACACCTTGTACACGTGCGGATCCGCTCCGCGCACCTCATACATGCGCGGCTGTACTCCACACACCTCGTACACGCGAGGCTCAGCTCCACACACCTCGTACACGTGCGGCTCTGCTCCACACACCTCGTACATGCGTGTCTCTGCTCCACACACCTCGTACACGTGCGGCTCCGCTCTGCACACCTCGTACACGCACGGTTCCGCTCCGTACAGCTCGTACACGCGCGGCTCCTCTCCGTACAGCTCGTACACGCGCGGCTCCGCTCCATACACCTTGTACACGCGCGGCTCCGCTCCGTACACCTTGTACACGTGCGGATCCGCTCCGCTCCGCGCACCTCATACATGCGCGGCTGTGCTCCACACACCTCGTACACGCGCGGCTCAGCTACACACACCTCGTACACGCGTGTCTTTGCTCCACACACCTCGTACACGCGCTGTTCTGCTCTGCACATTTCGTACACGTGCGGCTCTGCTGCGCACACTCGTACACGCGCGGATCCACTCCGCACACTCGTACACGCAGTGCTCTGCTCTGTACACCTCGAACACGCACGGCTCCGCTCCACACACCTCGTACACGCGCGGCTCCACTCCGCACACCTTGTACATGCACGGCTCCGCTCCACACACCTCGTACACGCGTGTCTCCGCTCCACACACCACGTACACTCGCGGCTCCGCTCCACACACCTCATACACGTGCGGCTCTGCTTTGCACACCTTGTACACGTGCGGCACCGCACACTCGTACACGCGCAGCTCTGCTCCGCACACCTCGTACACGCACGGTTCCGCTCCATACACTTTGTACACGCGCAGCTCCGCTCTGCACACGTCGTATACGCACGGCTCCGCTCCGTACAGTTCGTACACGCGCGGCTCGGCTCCTTACAGCTCCTACACGCGCGGCTCCACTCCGTACACCTTGCACACGCATGGATCCGCTCCGCACACCTCATACACGCGTGTCTCCGCTCCATACACCTCGTACATGCGCGGCTCCGCTCCGTACACCTCGTACACGAGCGGCTAAGCTCCACACACTCGTACACGTGCGGCTCTGCTCCGCACACCTCGTACACGCGTGGCTCCGCTCAGGACACCTCGTACACGCGCGGCTCCGCTCTGCACACCTCGTACATGCACGGCTCCGCTCTGTACAGCTTGTACACGTGCGGCTCTGGTCCGTACAGCTCGTACACGCGCGGCTCCGCTCCGTACACCTCGTACACGCGCGGCTCCGCTCCGTACACCTCGTACACGATTGTCTCCTCTCCGTACACCTCGTACACGATTGGCTCTGCTCCACAGACCTCGTACACGCGTGTCTCCGCTCCACACACCTCGTACAAGCGTGTCTCCACTCCACACACCTCGTACACGCGCGGCTCCACTCCGCACACCTCGTACACGCGCAGCTCCACTCCGCACACTCGTACACGCGCGGCTCCGCTCTGCACACCTCATACACGCTGGCCTCCACACACTCGTACATGTGCGGCTCCGCACACCTCGTACACGCACAGCTCCGCTCCATACACTTCATACACGCGCGCCTCCGCTATGCACACCTCGTACACGCACGGCTCTGCTCCGTACAGCTCATACACTCGCTGCTCCGCTCCATACTCCTTGTACACGCGTGGATCCACTCCGCACACCTCATACACGCGTGTCTCCACTCCATACATCTCGTACACGCGAGGTTCCGCTCCAGTTCCGCACACTCGTACACGCGCTGCTCTGCTCTGTACACTTCGTACACGCGCGGCTCCGCTCTGCACATCTCATACACGCGCGGCTCCGCTCTGCACATCTCGTACACGGGCGGCTCCGCTCCGCATACTCGTACACGCGCGTCTCTGCTCCGCACACATCGTACACACACGACACTGCTCCGTACGTCTTGTACACGCGCGGCTCAGCTTCGTACAAATCGTACATGCGCGGCACCACTCTGTACACCTAGTACACACGCGGCTCCGCTCCGTACACCTCCTACACGCGTGGCTCCGCTCCGTACACCTCGTACACGTCCGACTCTGCTCTGCACACTCGGACACGCGCTGCTCTGCTCTGTATACCTCGTACACGCGTGGCTCCGCTCCGCACACCTCGTACACGCGCGGCTCCGCTCCGCAGACTTGTAATTGCGCAGCTCTGCTCCATACACCTCGTACACGCGTGGCTCCGCTCCGCACACATCATACAAGCACGACTCCGCTCCGTACACCTTGTACACACTCGGCTCCACTCTGTACACTCGTACACGCGCAACTCAGCTCCGTACACGCTCGGCTCCGCTCCGTGCAGGTCGTACACGCGCGGCTCCGCTCTGTACACCTCGTACACGCGTGGCTTCGCTCCGTACATCTCGTACACGTGCGGCTCCGCTCCAGCTCTGCACACTCGTACACGCGCTGCTCTGTACACCTCGCACACGCGCGGCTATGCTCTGCACAAATCATACAAGCGCGACTCAGCTCCGTACACCTCGTACACACTCGGCTCCGTTTCGCACACTCGTACACGCGCGACTCTGCTCCGCACACTCGTACAAGCGCGACTCAGCTCCGTACACCTCGTACACACTTGGCTCCACTGTGTACACCTCTTACACACGCAGCTCCGCTTCAAACACTCGTACATGCGCGACTCCGCTCCGTACAACTCGTACACGCTCGGCTCCGCTCCGTGCAGCTCGTACACGCGCGGATCTGCTCTGTACACCTCGTACATGCATGTCTCTGCTCCACACACCTCGTACACGTGCGGCTCCGCTCTGCACACCTCGTACACGCACGGTTCCGCTCCGTACAGCTCGTACACGCGCGGCTCTGCTCCGTACACCTTGTACACGTGCGGATCCGCTCAGCTCCGCGCACCTCATACATGCGCGGCTGTGCTCCACACACCTCGTACACGCGCGGCTCAGCTCCACACACCTCGTACACGCGTGTCTCCGCTCCACACACCTCGAACACGCGCTGCTCTGCTCTGCACATTTCGTGCACGTGCGGCTCCGCTGCGCACACTCGTACACGCAGTGCTCTGCTCTGTACACCTCGAACACGCACGGCTCCGCTCCACACACCTCGTACACGCGCGGCTCCGCTCCACACACCTCGTACACGCGCGGCTCCGCTCCGCACACCTTGTACACGCACGGCTCCGCTCCACACACCTCATACACGTGCGGCTCTGCTTTGCACACCTTGTACACGTGCGGCATCGCACACTCGTACACGCGCAGCTCTGCTCCGCACACCTCGTACACGCACGGTTCCGCTCCATACACTTTGTACACGCGCAGCTCCGCTCTGCACACGTCGTATACGCACGGCTCCGCTCCGTACAGTTCGTACACGCGCGGCTCCGCTCCTTACAGCTCCTACACGCGCGGCTCCACTCCGTACACCTTGTACACGCATGGATCCGCTCCGCACACCTCATACACGCGTGTCTCCGCTCCATACACCTCGTACATGCGCGGCTCCGCTCCGTACACCTCGTACACGAGCGGCTAAGCTCCACACACTCGTACACGTGCGGCTCTGCTCCGCACACCTCGTACACGCGTGGCTCTGCTCAACACACCTCGTACACGCGCGGCTCCGCTCTGCACACCTCGTACATGCACGGCTCCGCTCTGTACAGCTTGTACACGTGCGGCTCTGCTCCGTACAGCTCGTACACGCGCGGCTCCGCTCCGTACAGCTCGTACACGCGCAGCTCCGCTCCGTACACTTTGTAGACGCGCGGATCCGCTCCACTCTGCACACCTCGTACACGCGCGGCTCCGCTCCGTACACCTCGTACACGATTGGCTCTGCTCCATAGACCTCGTACACGCGTGTCTCCGCTCCACACACCTCGTACAAGCGTGTCTCCGCTCCACACACCTCGTACACGTGCGGCTCCACTCCGCACACCTCGTAGACGCGCAGCTCCACTCCGCACACTCGTACACGTGCGGCTCCGCTCTGCACACCTCATACACGCTGGCCTCCACACACTCGTACATGTGCGGCTCCGCACACCTCGTACACGCACAGCTCCGCTCCATACACCTCATACACGCGCGCCTCCGCTCTGCACACCTCGTACACGCACGGCTCTGCTCCGTACAGCTCATACACTCGCTGCTCCGCTCCATACTCCTTGTACACGCGTGGATCCACTCCGCACACCTCATACACGCGTGTCTCCGCTCCATACATCTCGTACACGCGAGGTTCCGCTCCAGCTCCGCACACTCGTACACGCGCTGCTCTGCTCTGTACACTTCGTACACGCGCGGCTCCGCTCTGCACATCTCGTACACGCGCGGCTCCGCTCTGCACATCTCGTACATGGGCGGCTCCGCTCCGCATACTCGTACACGCGCGTCTCTGCTCCGCACACATCGTACACACACGACGCTGCTCCGTACGTCTTGTACACACGCGGCTCAGCTTCGTACAAATCGTACATGCGCGGCACCACTCTGTACACCTAGTACACACGCGGCTCCGCTCCGTACACCTCCTACACGCGTGGCTCCGCTCCGTACACCTCGTACACGTCCGACTCTGCTCCGCACACTCGGACACGCGCGGCTCCGCTCTGTACACCTCGTACACGCGTGGCTCCTCTCCGTACACCTCGTAAACGCGTGGCTTCGCTCCGTACATCTCGTACACGTGCGGCTCCGCTCCAGCTCTGCACATTCGTACACGCGCGGCTATGCTCTGCACACATCATACAAGCGCGACTCAGCTCCGTACACCTCGTACACACTCGGCTCCACTCTGTACACCTCGTACACACGCAGCTCCGTTTCGCACACTCGTACACGCGCGACTCTGCTCCATACACTTCGTACACGCGCGACTCTGCTCCGCACACTCGTACAAGCGCGACTCAGCTCCGTACACCTCGTACACACTTGGCTCCACTGTGTACACCTCTTACACACGCAGCTCCGCTTCAAACACTCGTACATGCGCGACTCCGCTCCGTACAACTCGTACACGCTCGGCTCCGCTCCGTGCAGCTCGTACACGCGCGGATCTGCTCTGTACACCTCGTACATGCATGTCTCTGCTCCACACACCTCGTACACGTGCGGCTCCGCTCTGCACACCTCGTACACGCACGGTTCCGCTCCGTACAGCTCGTACACGCGCGGCTCTGCTCCGTACACCTTGTACACGTGCGTATCCGCTCAGCTCCGCGCACCTCATACATGCGCGGCTGTGCTCCACACACCTCGTACACGCGCGGCTCAGCTCCACACACCTCGTACACGCGTGTCTCCGCTCCACACACCTCGTACACGCGCTGCTCTGCTCTGCACATTTCGTACACGTGCGGCTCCGCTGCGCACACTCGTACACGCAGTGCTCTGCTCTGTACACCTCGAACACGCACGGCTCCGCTCCACACACCTCGTACACGCGCGGCTCCGCTCCGCACACCTTGTACACGCACGGCTCCGCTCCACACACCTCATACACGTGCGGCTCTGCTTTGCACACCTTGTACACGTGCGGCATCGCACACTCGTACACGCGCAGCTCTGCTCCGCACACCTCGTACACGCACGGTTCCGCTCCATACACTTTGTACACGCGCAGCTCCGCTCTGCACACGTCGTATACGCACGGCTCCGCTCCGTACAGTTCGTACACGCGCGGCTCCGCTCCTTACAGCTCCTACACGCGCGGCTCCACTCCGTACACCTTGTACACGCATGGATCCGCTCCGCACACCTCATACACGCGTGTCTCCGCTCCATACACCTCGTACATGCGCGGCTCCGCTCCGTACACCTCGTACACGAGCGGCTAAGCTCCACACACTCGTACACGTGCGGCTCTGCTCCGCACACCTCGTACACGCGTGGCTCTGCTCAACACACCTCGTACACGCGCGGCTCCGCTCTGCACACCTCGTACATGCACGGCTCCACTCTGTACAGCTTGTACACGTGCGGCTCTGCTCCGTACAGCTCGTACACGCGCGGCTCCGCTCCGTACAGCTCGTACACGCGCAGCTCCGCTCCGTACACTTTGTAGACGCGCGGATCCGCTCCACTTTGCACACCTCGTACACGCGCGGCTCCGCTCCGTACACCTCGTACACGATTGGCTCTGCTCCATAGACCTCGTACACGCGTGTCTCCGCTCCACACACCTCGTACAAGCGTGTCTCCGCTCCACACACCTCGTACACGTGCGGCTCCACTCCGCACACCTCGTAGACGCGCAGCTCCACTCCGCACACTCGTACACGCGCGGCTCCGCTCTGCACACCTCATACACGCTGGCCTCCACACACTCGTACATGTGCGGCTCCGCACACCTCGTACACGCACAGCTCCGCTCCATACACCTCATACACGCGCGCCTCCGCTCTGCACACCTCGTACACGCACGGCTCTGCTCCGTACAGCTCATACACTCGCTGCTCCGCTCCATACTCCTTGTACACGCGTGGATCCACTCCGCACACCTCATACATGCGTGTCTCCGCTCCATACATCTCGTACACGCGAGGTTCCGCTCCAGCTCCGCACACTCGTACACGCGCTGCTCTGCTCTGTACACTTCGTACAGGCGCGGTTCCGCTCTGCACATCTCGTACACGCGCGGCTCCGCTCTGCACATCTCGTACATGGGCGGCTCCGCTCCGCATACTCGTACACGCGCGTCTCTGCTCCGCACACATCGTACACACACGACGCTGCTCCGTACGTCTTGTACACACGCGGCTCAGCTTCGTACAAATCGTACATGCGCGGCACCACTCTGTACACCTAGTACACACGCGGCTCCGCTCCATACACCTCCTACACGCGTGGCTCCGCTCCGTACACCTCGTACACGTCCGACTCTGCTCCGCACACTCGGACACGCGCGGCTCCGCTCTGTACACCTCGTACACGCGTGGCTCCTCTCCGTACACCTCGTAAACGCGTGGCTTCGCTCCGTACATCTCGTACATGGGCGGCTCCGCTCCAGCTCTGCACACTCGTACACGCGCGGCTATGCTCTGCACACATCATACAAGCGCGACTCAGCTCCGTACACCTCGTACACACTCGGCTCCACTCTGTACACCTCGTACACACGCAGCTCCGTTTCGCACACTCGTACACGCGCGACTCTGCTCCATACACTTCGTACACGCGCGACTCTGCTCCGCACACTCGTACAAGCGCGACTCAGCTCCGTACACCTCGTACACACTCGGCTCCACTGTGTACACCTCTTACACACGCAGCTCCGCTTCAAACACTCGTACATGTGCGACTCCGCTCCGTACAACTCGTACACGCTCGGCTCCGCTCCGTGCAGCTCGTACACGCGCGGATCTGCTCTGTACACCTCGTACATGCGCGGCTCCGCTCTGCACACTTCGTACACGCGCGACTATGCTCCTTACACGTAGTACACGTGCGGCTCCGCTCCGTACACCTCCTACACGCGTGGCTCCGCTCCGTACACCTCGTACACGTCCGACTGTGCTCCGCACACTCGGACACGCGCGGCTCCGCTCTGTACACCTCGTACACGCGTGGCTCCTCTCCGTACACCTCGTAAACGCGTGGCTTCGCTCCGTACATCTCGTACACGTGCGGCTCCGCTCCAGCTCTGCACACTCGTACACGCGCGGCTATGCTCTGCACACATCATACAAGCGCGACTCAGCTCCGTACACCTCGTACACACTCGGCTCCACTCTGTACACCTCGTACACACGCAGCTCCGTTTCGCACACTCGTACACGCGCGACTCTGCTCCATACACTTCGTACACGCGCGACTCTGCTCCGCACACTCGTACAAGCGCGACTCAGCTCCGTACACCTCGTACACACTCGGCTCCACTGTGTACACCTCTTACACACGCAGCTCCGCTTCAAACACTCGTACATGTGCGACTCCGCTCCGTACAACTCGTACACGCTCGGCTCCGCTCCGTGCAGCTCGTACACGCGCGGATCTGCTCTGTACACCTCGTACATGAGCGGCTCCGCTCTGCACACTTCGTACACGCGCGACTATGCTCCTTACCCGTAGTACACGTGCGGCTCCGCTACGTACACCTCATACACTCGTGGCTCCGCTCCGTACACCTCGCACACGCATGGCTCCGCTCCGCACACCTCGTCCACGCGCGGCTCCGCTCCGCACACCTCGTACACGTGTGTTTCTGCTCCACAACCTCATACACGCTGAGCTCCGCTCTGCACACCTCGTACACGCACGGCTCCACTCCTTAAATGTCGTACACGTGCGGCTCCGCACACCTCGTACACACGCAGCTCCGCTCTGTAAACCTCGTAAATGCGTGGCTCCGCTCCGTACACCTCGTAAACTCGCGGCTCCGCTCCGTACACCTCATACACGTGCGGCTCCGCTCCGCACACTCGTACACGCGCAGCTCTGATCCGTACACCTCGTACACGCACTGCTCTGATCCGTACACCTCGTACACGCGGGGCTCCGCTCCGTACAGCTCGTACACGTGCGGCTCCGCTCCGTACAGCTTGTACATGCGCGGCTCCGCTCCGTACACCTTGTACACGTGCGGATCCGCTCCACAAACTCGTACACACGCTGCTCTGCTCTGTACACCTCGTACACGCGCGGCTCCGCTCTGCACACTCGTACACGTGCGGCTCTGCTCCGTACACCTCGTACATGCACAACTATGCTCCGTACAGCTAGTACACGTGCGGCTCCGCGCCGTACACCTAGTACAAGCGCGGATCTGCTCCGCACACTCGTACACTCACTGCTCTGCTCTGTACACCTCGTACACATGCGGCTCCGCTCCGCACACCTTGTACATGCGCGGCTCTGCTCCGTACACCTAGTACACATGTGGCTCCGCTCCGTACACCTCGTACACGCGTTGCTTCGCTCCGTACATCTCGTACACGCGCGGCTCCTCTCCAGCTCTGCACACTCGTACACGTGCTGCTCTGCTCTGTACACCTCGTACATGGGTGGCTCTGCTCCGCACACATCGTACACACGCGACGCTGCTCTGTACGCCTTGTACATGTGCGACTCAACTCCGTACAACTCGTAGAAGCGCGGCTCCGCTCTATACACCTCGTACACGCGCGGCTCTGCTCCGTACACCTCATAGACGCGCAATACCCCTCCGTACACCGCGTACACGCGTGGCTCTGCTCCGTACACCTCATACACGCGCGACTCCGCTCCGCACACTCGTACACCTCGTACACGCGTGGCTACGCTCCGCACACCTCGTACAAGCGCAGCTCTGCTCCGCACACCTCGTACACGCGCAGCTCCACTCTGCACACCTTGTACACGCGCAGCTCCACTCCACACACCTAGTACACGCGCGGCTCCGCTCTGCACACCTCATACATGCTCGGCTCCGCACACTCTTACACGCGCGGCTCCGCTCCGCACACTTGTACACGCGCTGCTCTGCTCCGTACACCTCGTACACGTTCGGCCCGCTCCGTACAGCTCGTACACGCGCAGCTTTTCTCTGTACACTTTGTACACGCGCGGCTCCGCTCCGCACAACTCGTACACGCACAGTTCCGCTCTATACACCTCATACACGCGCGCCTCCGCTCTGCACACCTCGTACACGCACAGCTCCGCTCAGTATACCTTGTACAAGCGCGGATCCGCTCCGCACACTCGTAAATGCGCAGCTCTGCTCCATACACCTCGTACACGCGCGGCTCCGTTTCGCACACATCATACACGCTCGGCTCCGCTCCGTACAACTCGTACATGCGCGTCTCCATTCCGTAAAACTCGTACACGCGCGGCTCCACTCCGCACACCTCGTATACGCGCGGCTCCACTCCGCACACCTCGTGCACGCGCGGCTCTGCTCCGTACACGTCGTACACACGCGGCTCCGCGCCGTACACCTCGTACTTGCGCGGCCTCGCTCCGTACACATTGTACACGTGCGGCTCCACTCCGCTCCGCACACCTCGGACACGTGCGGCTCCGCTCCGTACACCTCGTACATTCACGGCTCTGCTCTGCACACCTCGTACACGCGCGTCTCCGCTCCTTACACGTCGTACATGCGCTGCTCTGCACACCTCGTAAACGCACGACTCTGCTCCGCACACCTCGTACACGCGCGTCTCCGCTCCTTACACGTCGTACATGCGCTGCTCTGCTCTGCACACCTCGTACACGCGCGGCTCCGCTCCGCACACCTCGTACACGTGTGGCTCTGCTCCGCACACCTCGTATACGCGTGGTTCCGCACACCTCGTACACGCTCGTCTCCGCTCCGCATACCTCATACATGCGCGGCTCTGCTCTGTACACCTCGTACACCCGCGGCTCCGCTCCGCACATCTAGTACACGAGCGGCTCCGCTCCATACACCTCGTACACGCGGGGCTCTGCTCCGCACACCTAGTACACGCGCGGCTCCGCTCCGTACACCTAGTACACGCGCAGCTCCGCTCCACACACCTAGTACACGTGCGGCTCCGCTCCGCACACCTCGTACACGCGGGGCTCTGCTCCGCACACCTCGTACACGCGCGGCTCCACTCACCTCGTACACGCGTGGCTCTGCTCCGCACACCTTGTCCTCGCGCGGCTCCGCTTCATATACCTCGTACATTACTGAGTTGATCAAAAATGCTGTGACGTTTGGTGTTTTCACGTCAGTTTTGCCCAGCTTCACCAAAATGGGCAGAGTTGGGGCAGGATGGAAGTGTGGCACCACAGCTTGTCTAATTCATAGCGAACTGTGGCTTCCCTTACACCAGAAATCTTACTCCAGTCCGTGACTGGAGTAAGATTTGTGGCAAGGTGCACACACCACTTGTCAGAAGCGCATAATTCATGCGCCACTTAATGAATGTGGACCGTCTGACTCCAGCACGCTCCCTCATCAAGAGCAGCTTGAATATGGCCAGTCTTAATGAATCCGTGTCCTAAGTGCTTTATTAGTTAAAGAATAACCGTTGTTTTAATTTTTGTTTTGTAAATTAATATTACACATGAAAATAAGTAATTTTATAATCTTATCAGAGAAGTCTTCTTTTTCCTGCTGGATTGATCTTTCAGTCTCAATTCGCGGTAACATCTGTAAAATCTGTATTCAGTGAAGACAAACTTTCCTATTAGTGAGATAGATGACAGTTAGTGCTATTAATACTCTTTATAGAAGGAAGGGGGAGGAGCTAGCGGAAGGGGGAGGAGCTAGCGGAAGGCACAGACCTTCTGCTGCAAGTTCTCCTGAAACCACAGTTACTTCTCCATGGAAGATTGCAGCTGGTGTTTATACATAGAATCCCAGAACATTAGAATTGGAGGAACCTCCAGGGTCCTAGTGTCCAACCCCTGCTCAATGCAGGATTCACTAAAGCATCTCCGACAAATGTCTGTCCAGCCTCTGTTTGAAGACTTCCATTGAAGGAGAATTCACCACCTCTCGTGGCAGCCTGTTCCATTGAAAAACGCACCAAATCTGCAGCGTGTGCACACAGCCTTGTTGTTCTTTTGGTCACAGGCAGGTCTTTGCACAGTCCTGAATGATAAGTACAGCACATACACGCTAAGGCTATGTGCCCACGTAGCAGATTTACATGCAGATTTACATGCATTTTTTCTGCCAGAGAGAAGTGTTTTTTTCAGCATTTTTTCAGCGTTTTTTCAAGCACTTTTCCAAGTGATTTTGAGCATCACTTGGAAAAGTGCTTGACAAGTTGGTTGCACAATATAAATCCATGCAACCGGCATTGTGTGACCAACTTAGATGCTTTAAATGCTGCATCTATAGTAAAAAAAAAAAAGAATTAAAAAGTTAAAAATAAAAAAAACCCTGTATACTCACCTCTCCAGTCTCCTCCCGGCGGCGTTCTCTCTCTTCAGCGTCCCGCGGTATACTGGCAGGACCTGCGGTGACGTCATTTAGTCAGCTGATGGTCACGCGACCATCACCTGACCTCTGACGTCAGCGGTCGAGTGACCATCAGCTGACTAGATGACGTCACCGCAGGTCCTGCCAGTACACCGCTGGACGCCGAGGAGAGAGGACGCCGCCGGGAGCAGACCGGAGAGGGGAGTATACAGGGTTTTTTTATTTTTAACTTATTTATTTCTTTTTTTCACCGCTTGGTAGCCGGGATGAAGAGGAGCTGTAGTCTCTTCTTCATCCTGGGTGCCACACGCACCCCAATTACGCTGCAAATTCTCGGTCATTGAATTTAATTGAAACGCAGTAAATCCACATATACCTGCGGGTTTGCTGCTTTTCAATGGCCGCGTAATCGCGGTAGAAATGGTCATGCTGCGTTTTGCAATGCAATGTGAATTCGGCGCGCTAATTAGCGCATCATGTGCACAGCACATCCCAATTCACATTGCTTTGCATGGCAGACGGTTTTACATGGGCACATAGCCTAAGAGCGGGGAGCGGCTCTAGTGTCACCTGCTGGGATGGCACAATCACTGTCACCAGGATACAGGGGACATTATCAGAAAGGAGGAGATGACGTCTCTGCCCTCTCGCCTATCAGAGAATAGATTGCTGTATACGGGGGGCCTTATCCTCCTCTATTACACAGCACTCAGCTCCTAAAGGGAATGATTTGACCATAATACAATATATTTGAGTGGGGCCAGTGCTCCAGTTTTACGTTCATAATGTTGAATGGAGATTGATCAGTTCCAGTGTGTCTGAACAGGGTCCGAGCCCACATCTCCTGAGCTCAGGCTTTACACTGAGCATCACTGTCACGGAGGTCAGATTAGAAGGGCATGGAGCACGATGTGGATGGTTGCCTCCGTATCCGCCATTACCTGGACTGCTAGCTTTACCTGGACACTCTGGATCAGCTCCTCCGTCTTGTCGAGACCTCTAAGGGCCGGTTCACACAAGCAGATAAAATATCATTCAGAGTTTCATCCAGAAAAGTGGGAGAATTCTTTTCTCACTTGTCATCCATGTGCAGTCCAGATCTAATCTGGCTTTTTAACCATTTACAGTTTCCAGGGCTACAGGATTGCAATGTATCTGTAAAAAGCAGATTTTTTTCTGTACCCATAGACTTGAATGGGTGAATCTTGTCTGACGGATGAAACGAGGACATGCTGCCATTTTCTTTCTTTATTTTTTGCTCACACACAGATTCGATCAGTGACAAAAAAGAAAAATGACTCCTCTGCACTTTCCCATTGAATCCCATTGGTCTGAGTGCCGTCCATTTGTTCCACAGACAACTTTCCTACTGAAAATACATTCGTGTGAACGAGTCCTAAGAAAGACCTTGTAATTGGTTATTAGATGTTGATTGAAGTTTGGCTCTGAAAATGCAGGGCTCTTAAAGACGTTCTCTAATACTTTAATGCAGATGATTTATGCATAAAATAGGTGGTCTATATCAGATCGTTGTAGGTCCGACTCTTGGCTCCCCACCAATAAGCTGTTTATAGCTCTGGCAACGGCCGGATGTAACTTGTGAACAGAGCGCACCCCAGTGGCCACTGCCTGGTGCTGCAGATCACCTCCGGTACTCCTCAATATCTGGTCTGCACCCGGCAGCGGCCGCAGTGTACGGAGCGGTTTTGTTCCACTTTGAACATTGCCTGCATCTTGCCAGAGGTGATGGCGGCTGATCATCGGGGGGCCGATGGTTGGACCCCCACCTATCTTATATTAATGACCTATCCAGTGGAGTATAAAAGTGTTAGATAACTCCTTTTAAAATCTTGTTTCCATCCCATTGTCTTATACAGCGTGTATCTGTGTTCTTTCTGTAACCAGATGGGCCTGACCTCTGATGGTTCTTCTAGGCTTCTATTACAGCTCTTACAGCCCCAGCATGCATCATTTGTGCTGGAGAGGAATATGAAGACGCAGGAGCAAATAGAAGAACAATTAGGAAAGCTTGGATTATTAGAAGAGCAAAAAATGCTCATAGTGGAGGTGAGGCTATTATTTATTTTTATTTTTTTAACTTTCATTTTTCTATTTTTTTATTTTTAGGACATTTGTTTCCTCTCTTCAGAAAATAACAGTAGATAAGATTGATTAAAGCTTCTGGAAAGGTGTTCAATAACGTCTGATCAGGTGGCTGGTTACCAATCCCTCTCTTCTACCATGAATGGGACATTGTGGGATGAATATATATATATGTATATGTGTATGTGTGAAAAGTTGTTTGCCCCTTCCTCATTTCTCATTCTTTTGCATGTTTGTCATACTTAAATATTTCAGATCTCAAAACAAATTTTAATATTAGACAAAGATAACACAAGTAACCACAAAATGCAGTTTTTAAATGAAGACCCAAATTATTAAGGGAAAAAGAAATCCAAACCTACAGGGCCCTGTTTGAAAAAGTGATTGCCCTCTAAACCTAATAACTGGTTGAAGCACCCTCAGCAACAACAACTACAATCAAGTGTTTGGGATAATTGGCAATGAGTCTTTTACAACACTCTGGAGGAATTTTTGCCCACTCATCTTTGCAAAATTGTTGTAATTTAGCCACATTGGAGGGTTTCCGAGCATGAACCGCTTTCTTAAGGTCAGGACTTTGACTAAGCCACTGCAAAGTCTTAATTTTGTTTTCCTTAAGCCATTCAGAGGTGGACTTAATAGTGTGTTTTGGATCATTGTCCTGCTGCATAACCCAAGTGCACTTCAGCTTGAGGTCATGAACAGATGGCCGGACATTCTCTTTCAGGATTTTTTGGTTAACCAGCAGAATTCATGGTTCCATTTACCACAGCAAGTCTTCCAGGTCCTGAAGCAGCATAACAGTCCCAGACCATCACGCTACCGCCACCATATTTTACTGTTGGTATGATGTTCCTTTTTAGAAATGCAGTGTTACTTCTACGCCAGATGTAATGGGACATACACCTTCCAAAAAGTTCAACTTTTGTCTTGTCAGTCCACAGAGTATTCTCCCAAAAGTCTTGGCGATCATCAAGATGTTTTCTGCCAAAACTGAGATGAGCCTTTGTTCTTATTGCTCAGCAGTGGTTTTTGTCTTGGAACTCTGCTATGCGTCATTTTTGCCCAGTCTCTTTCTTATGGTGGAGTCATGAACACTGTCCTTAACTGAGGCAAGTGAGACCTGCAGTTCTCTGGATGTTGTTGTGGGGTCTTTTGTGACCTCTTGGATGAGTCGTTGCTGCGCTCTTGGGGTAATTTTGATCAGCCGGCCACGCCTAGGAAAGTTCACCATTGTTCTATATTTTCGCCTATTGTGGATAATGACTCCCACTGTGGTTCGCTGGAGTCCCAAATCTTTAGAAATGGCTTTAGACCTTTTTCCAGACTGATAGATCTCAATTACTTTGTTTGTCATTTGGTCCTGAATTTCTTTGGATCGCAGCATGATGTCTAGCTTTAGAGGATCTTTTGTTCTAGGGTTAAGATAATTGTGTAAATTCGCGCTAATGGTAGTGGGTTTGGAGAAAGAAAACCAGAGGTGGATAACTTAATTTGCTTGAAGCTTTTATTAAGATATAAAATATAAAATATATGGGGGTGGGAAAAAAAAAAGTTTTAAAAGGGTGATATGCATCACCAGGATTAGTGTACAAATTTCTTTAAAAATGCTCCAGGCTAATATGATAAAAACATAAAACATAGAAAGAAATTTGATGATTGAAATTAATCTTCCTTCTCAGGTGCGACGGGTAGGTTAGATCGGCTGGGCCTGTTGTTGAGTACTTGTAGATTGTGGATAGGGACTCTCGTAGGAGAGGATTAGATACACAGCTCAGCAGACAGTATCACACAGGAGAGGATTAGATACACAGTTCATCAGACAGTATCACATAGGAGAGGATTAGATACACGGCTCAGCAGACAGTATGACACAGGAGAGGATTAGATACACAGCTCAGCAGACAGTATCACACAGCATAGGATTAGATACACGGCTCAGCAGACAGTATCACAAAGGAGTGGATTAGATACACAGCTCAGCAGACAGTATCACACAGGAGAGGATTAGATACACAGTTCATCAGACAGTATCACATAGGAGAGGATTAGATACACGGCTCAGCAGACAGTATCACACAGGAGAGGATTAGATACACAGCTCAGCAGACAGTATCACACAGCATAGGATTAGATACACTGCTCAGCAGACAGTATCACACAGCATAGGATTAGATACACTGCTCAGCAGACAGTATCACACAGCATAGGATTAGATACACAGCTCAGCAGACAGTATCACACAGGAGTGGATTAGATACACAGCTCAGCAGACAGTATCACACAGGAGAAGATTAGATACACAGTTCATCAGACAGTATCACATAGGAGAGGATTAGATACACGGCTCAGCAGACAGTATCACACAGCATAGGATTAGATACACAGCTCAGCAGACAGTATCACACAGCATAGGATTAGATACACAGCTCAGCAGACAGTATCAAAAAGGAGTGGATTAGATACACAGCTCAGCAGACAGTATCACACAGGAGAGGATTAGATACACAGTTCATCAGACAGTATCACATAGGAAAGGATTAGATACACGGCTCAGCAGACAGCATCACACAGCATAGGATTAGATACACAGCTCAGCAGACAGTATCACACAGCATAGGATTAGATACACAGCTCAGCAGACAGTAGAACACAGGAGAGGATTAGATACACAGTTCATCAGACAGTATCACATAGGAAAGGATTAGATACACGGCTCAGCAGACAGCATCACACAGCATAGGATTAGATACACAGCTCAGCAGACAGTATCACACAGCATAGGATTAGATACACAGCTCAGCAGACAGTAGAACACAGGAGAGGATTAGATACACAGTTCATCAGACAGTATCACATAGGAGAGGATTAGATACACAGCTCAGCAGACAGTATCACACAGCATAGGATTAGATACACAGCTCAGCAGACAGTATCACACATCATAGGATTAGATACACAGCTCATCAGACAGTATCACACAGGATGGGATTAGATACACAGCTCAGCAGATGGTATCACACAGGATAGGATTAGATACACAGCTCAATAGACAGTATCACACAGGATAGTGTTATAGCAGAAGATGGAGTCCCTCAAGTTTAAAGGCCCCATCTATACTATATAAGTCTGACAGTTATTTTAGGTGAAAACAACAGCTATGAATGTTCCTTCTTGTATCATTGGGAGAAGATAAAGTATACTCCCTGGCCAGATGTTTCTTCTTGTAGCAATAATGTGTTCTTGCAGAAAGATGAAATGACCTTGCTAACTAGATAAGTCTAATTAAATATTTTAAAGCATACAGAAACTAGCTTTTTTTCGCTTGTTCAGCTAAACTGTATAATCAAACCATATATGGCAAATCTGTTTCCTGCCTTTTAGGGTGTATATTAGCCCTGTGTTTTGTAATAAAGTTTTTAGAGTATGTTTAGACACAAACATCCTGTCCTGTGTCTTCATTCTCTCCGAGCTCGTAATCCAAAGGATAGAAGACCCAAAATTCAGTGACGACAGCTGGCGCCCGAACAGGGACCTTGAGTTAATCTACCCAAGGGTGCTCGACCGGTCAAAGACGTGGGACGAGTGAAGCTCTCTGTTGGTGATATATACAGCGCTGAGGTAAGAATAACTGTTATATTCTACCTAATTATATCACTGCATACAAGAGACTCCCTCACCCCCGAGCGGTCGGCTCCCCAGGTAATTCAACAGATTGTTGTCTGGCTCAGGTCCCTTTGAACCAGTAGAATCCCTCAGATAAATTGACAGTCCTGCCTTCTATCCTTTAGAGAATTTAAGAATGAAAGTATGGATTCGATGATTGTTTTGTGGATGTGTCCCGGGATTGATGTTTTTGGTCTGTTTTTCTGGTTGGCATATAAGTCCTAGAGAGGCTAGTAGTGGAATGGTTCAGAAACCTTTGTGGCCCATTGTCTAAGTGACCATTGTCTAAGTGACTGAGGAGTCTCTTCTAGGTGAGGAGAACCGAAAAAAATGGGGAACCAAAATGCCAAGGAAGGCATTATAGCCAAAGACTTAGTGGTACGCAGAGAAGGGAAACAGGCACTGATTGGAATTGACAAAATATTGTGTAAAGCGGGAATGAATGAGAATGGAGAGATGAATGGAGAGAAATGGAAATCCTTCTTTAACTCCTATCATGGATGGTTGAAAGATAAGGGTCTGTTGAAGACAGTGGATGTATGGATGAATGCATGCGCTTATTTTGAAGGAAAGATTGAAGAATTAGGAGACGGACGTTACAGACTGACAAAAACTGGAATGACAGATTTTCCTCCCTGTCCGCTCCCGACGTCAACCCCACCCCAGTACCAGAATTCTCAAGAACCTAAATGTTGGGTTTGCCCCAGATGTGGACAGCAGAACCCCTTGACAGTAGACATCTGTGTGGCATGTGGAGGACCGAGACCCCACCCAACTAGTCTATTCCCAATGAGGACGGTAGTTATGCCAGGAGCACCGGGAGCAGCAGCAGCAGCAGCAGGGGGGGATGCAGTGGTTCCAGGTCAGGAAGCTCGTACAATGTTAATGTATAGACCATGGAGTCCTTCAGAGCAGTTGGCACTGATCTCCCAGCTGCCAGACCCATCCCAGTCCCCTATGGGTTTCGCTAGAATGATCACCACCATACAGGATACGTACCATGCCACTAGAATAGATCTGCAGGGGGTAATTAAGGGAAATTGGCAGATGAAGCCCGCTATGATAGGTTGATAGATGAGACAAAAAAACAGTATGCCAATAGGACCGGACCCGTAGATGCAGAATCTAATGATGCAGCAGCTGGAGTCCTATTCGCAGCAGCGTTGGTAAAAGCATGTCAAGACAGGCAAGCAGAAAAGCAAGTTACACTAGAAGATAGAGTGCAGAGGAAGGAGGAAGATCCTAAGGATTATTTCTATGCACTAAAGAAAACCTGGTCAGAAATGGGGTTCAACCCCGGGGATAAGACTAGTGAGAGGGTATTAGCAAGTGCTTTCATGAATGGACTAAAGAAAGAGATTGCAGAGAAGGTAAAAGCAAGTAGACCGGACTGGAGATCAGTGAAGGCAGAAGATTTAGCTAGAATAGCTCAGGGGGCACAGCATGACATAGCGCAGGCAAAAAGAGCTGCCAGAATACATATAGTAGAGACGACCCCCAGTAACAACAGAGGCAGAGGACGGACTGAAGGAGGAGGACAGAAACTGTGTTACGGATGTAAAAAGCCAGGACATTTTAGAAAGAACTGTAGGACCAACCCGTATCCAAATGCTCAGAGTACGGGTCCTCCAGCCGACCAAACAACGCCCCTATAGGATGAGGGTAGCTTGCACATGAACCCCCTCATCTCCTTACCCCCAACTCCCAGTTGTATAGTGCAGGTGAACCTACCAGGGGGACATGAAATCGATTTCCAAGTAGATACGGGGGCCGACAATTCAGTAATTACGCAAGGTGATTGGCCATACACTGACACTGATTTTTCACATCATGTCATTGCCACCCCCTTCAATTCCCCGTCTGTCCTGCTTCCTGTCACTAAAAGAATTCCCCTGCAAATTCAAGGAGCTACTGTACATAGCCAGCTCATGGTATCGCCCCAAGGCCAATGTAACCTTTTGGGAAATGATGTGTTGTCCCAATTACAAGCACATATTGAGTATCATCCCGATGGCACTGTCACCATGACCCCAGGTTTAAAACCAAGTACCCTTTGCAAAATTATGTCACTAGATATTGCCAGCATAGAAGAGACAAATGAGTTTCCCCTGATATTGGAGCATGCTGTACCACATGATTTTTGGGCCTCAGACAAAACAGATGTTGGTAGGTTAAGAGTTCAACCAGTAATGGTGAAATTAAAACCAGGAGCCATCTTGCCTCAACAGAGGCAGTATCCCCTTAGCTCGGCTCAGGAGAATGCCATAGCCCAGCAAGTCCAAAAATTACTACAGAGGGGAGTCCTAGTCAAAACCCAGTCCCCTTGCAACACTCCCCTGTTCCCAGTAAAGAAAAAGAGTGTGCCAGGACAACCAGCCGCATATAGAATGGTCCATGACCTCCGGTTGGTTAACAAAGCCACAGAACTTCTAACACCAGTTGTGCCCAACCCGCATACTCTCCTGTCACAGATACCTTCTAACTCTCTTTGCTTTTCAGTGGTTGATTTGGCAAATGCATTTTTCAGTGTACCATTACATCCTGACTGCCAGTACCTGTTTGCTTTCACATTCCAGGGCAGTCAATATACATGGACAGTGTTGCCACAGGGTGCCCAGAATTCACCCACAATGTACACTGCAAGTCTGCAGGAAATACTGGAGGGATGGTCTGAACCACATATCGTTGTTTTGCAATATGTCGATGACCTGCTCATTTGTGCCCCCTCCAGGAAACAATGTCATAGTGCAACTATATCGCTTATGTTGTTTCTCTATCGCGCTGGCTGCAAGGCATCGAAAGATAAGCTTCAGTTTTGTAAATCTTCAGTCAGCTTTTTGGGACATTGCATTACACCAGGAGCTCGTCATTTAACAAATGCACGCAAACAAGCAGTACAGGCATTCACCGTCCCCATTAATGTTGCAGCCCTCAGAACTTTTCTTGGACTTGTTTCCTATTGCAGACAGTGGATTCATGCCGTCTCTATTTTGATGCAGCCCCTCTATGACTGTCTTACCCCAACACCTTTTGTACTAACATCAGAGGCAATAGACTGTTTTTATTCTCTCAAGAACCGTATTTTGGCCGCTCCACCTTTGGGTACCCCTAATTATGAGCTCCCATTTACTCTGTACCTTCATGAACAAGCTGGACATGCAGCAGGAGTTTTTACTCAAACACACGGTGATAATCAGAGACCTGTTGCCTACTTTAGTGGCAGATTAGACGCGGTAGCCAGAGGTGCACCATCCTGCGTACGTGCTCTGCATGCTGTTGGACTATTACTCCATAAATCCGCAGACATTGTTCTTGACCACCCGCTCACCGTTCTAACACCTCATGATGTCTACACTATATTGAATCAAGTGCAACCCGCTCACCTCTCAGCAGCACATAGTAACATAGTTTGTAAAGCCGAATAAAGACTTGCGTCCATCAAGTTCGACCTGTTAGTTCTGTAATTGCTAAAGTTGATCCAGAGGAGGGCAAAAACCCCAAATGATTAGGCCAATCTTCACCTGAGGAAAAATTCCCTCCCGACTCTGAAACCAGCAGTCAGAATAAATCCCTGTATCAACCTACTATTTTATTTTATTTTTAAGTATATGCTGAAATCTGCCTGGTATCTAGAAATGCATCCAGTCCCCGCTTGAACTGGTGTAGTGAATCCGACATTACCGTCTCCTCACTCAGTGAATTCCATATTCTCACTGCTCTTACCGTAAAGAACCCCTTCCTATGCTGGTGCTGAAACCTTTTCTCTTCCAGTCTTATTGAGTGCCCTCTTGTTACCGTAATATCCCTCCTTTTGAACAAATCCCGGGCAAGATCTCTATACTGTCCCCTAACATATTTGTACACATTTATTATGTCCCCCCTCAACCTTCTCTTTTCCAGGCTGAATAGTCCTAGTTTTGCCAACCTCTCTGGGTATTGCAGTCCCTCCATTCCCTTTATTAATTTTGTTGCCCTCCTTTGTACCTTTTCAAGCTCATTTATATCCTTTCTATATATTGGGGCCCATAACTGAGCACAGTATTCCAAGTGTGGTCTGACCAGTGCTTTGTACAGTGGAAGAACAATGTTCTCATCCTTTGCGGCTATACCTCTTCTGATACATCCCATTACCCTGTTTGCCCTTACAGCAGCGGCCTGACTTTGGGCACTCCAATTTAGTTTGCTATCAATCAAGATGCCCAAGTCCTTCTCCATCTCTGAATTCCCCAATGATTTCCCATTCAGTGAGTACTGGTGACTTCCATTTTTCCTTCCCATATGTATGACCTTACATTTCTCCTCGTTAAACCTCATTTGCCATTTAGTGCTCCACCTACCCAGCTTATCCAAATCCCTCTGTAGGTCTGCACTGTCCTCTTTTGTATTAATTGTTTTACATAACTTTGTGTCATCTGCAAATATTGATATTTTACTATTTATCCCGTTGACTATGTCGTTAATAAAGATATTAAATAACATTGGGCCTAGTACAGACCCCTGTGGTACCCCACTAGTGACGCTTACCCAATCTGAGTATATTCCATTTATAACCACCCTCTGCCTTCTATCCTTTAGCCAGTTAGCTACCCACTTGCAGACATTTTCCCCCAGCCCCATCATTCTCATTTTGTATACCAACCTATTATGTGGCACGCTATCGAACGCTTTTGAGAAGTCGAGATACACGACATCCACTGGTTCCCCCTGATCTACTCGAGAGCTCACCTCCTCGTAGAAGTCAATCAGGTTTGTTTGGCAGGAGCGATTCCTCATGAATCCATGTTGGTTCGGGATTAAAAGATTATTAGCATCAAGATGCTCCGTAATTGCCTCTTTAATGAAGCTTTCAAAAATTTTGCCCACAACGGACGTCAGACTCACCGGCCGATAGTTTCCGGCGTCACTTTTCGCTCCCTTTTTGAATATTGGCACTACATTCGCCTGTCGCCAATCAAGTGGCACAGACCCAGTCTCAAGTGGCACAGACCAGTATTGTTAACATTTACACAGATTCTAGGTACGCATTCGGTATATCGCATGATTTTGGTCCAATATGGAAGTCAAGAGGTTTCCTGACGGCAGCAGGACACCCCATTAAGAATGCTGATGCGGTCCAGCAGTTAATTGATGCGCTACAACTACCTAAACAAGTAGCTGTCATAAAGGTAAGAGCACATACCAGACGCACCGACTAGGTAAGCAGAGGAAACGCGATGGCAGATGCAGCGGCAAAAACAGCAGCCTGTAAGCCGCAACAAGGGTCAACAGTACGTCAGTTAAGTGCCCCTAAAAACCCCTTTGTGTCGGAGGACATCTTATCCCAAATGCAGGCTCAGGCTCAAAAGGAGGAGGTTGATAAGTGGTTAAAGGAAGGTGCATGCCTGAATGAAGCAAATGGGGTATGGGGGAAAGGGACACGATGATGCCTTCCAAGGGCACTGTACCCAGCAGCTGCCCAGATACTACATGGGCCGACACACCAATCTAAAACGGGTGTGATGAGTGTGATGCAGAAACATTGGGTGGCACCAGGATTCTCCACCTGTATTGAAAACCTGGTACAAGGGTGCATGATATGTGCTACACATAATCAGGGTAGAGTAGTTAAAACACCACCCAAACACACCCCCCGGCCCCTCTATCCATTCCAGAGACCGCAAATTGATTATATTCAGCTGCCAAAGTCAGGATCATGGGAATATGTGTTGGTCTGTATTGATTTGTTCTCAGGATGGCCAGAGGCTTTCCCGATTGCCAAAGCCACGGCTGCGGCAACCGCAAAGAAACTGCTTGCGGAGGTGGTCTGCAGGTATGGGGTACCAGAGGTAATTGAGAGTGACAGAGGTACACACTTCACAGGTGAAATAATGAATGAAGTCATGTCAGCTCTAGGAATTCAACAAGCATTCCACACCCCATATCACCCACAAAGTAGTGGTAAAGTGGAAAGACTGAATGGGACATTGAAATTAAAAATTCAGAAAGCCATGGCTGAGACAGGAAAACCATGGCCGGACTGTTTACCACTTGCTCTGTTTTCAGTAAGATACACGCCTAATAGAAAGACTGGACTCTCTCCATATGAGATATTGTTTGGCAACGTACCCAGCCTAGGGTGTTTCTATCCGCAAGCATTAGAAATGAACAACCATGTGCTAAGTTCCTATGTGAGGGCTTTACACAAAAAGATTAAGCAAGTACATGATAATGTCTTCAGTTCTCTTCCAGATCCAGATCAAGACTCTAGCAGCCATATGCTGCAACCTGGAGACTGGTTGGTTATAAAAAGACACGTGAGGAAAAGCCTAGATCCACGGTTTAACGGACCCTTTCAAGTTCTGCTGACCACAAGTACAGCCGTTAAGCTAGAGGGAAAAGAGACCTGGATCCACGCGTCCCATTGCAAAAAGATACTAGGAGAACCAGCGGACAAAGAATGATGACATTGTTTATACTTACCTGCATACTTACAACCACAGGTGCATGGACTAGGTTAGGCACCATGGATGGAGATGACAATAGATTCATTAGACACCATCTTGCTCTAATCGATGGACTAAAGGAGCAAAACCAGACCATTGCTAATTGTTGGATATGTACACATGCCCCTGTGACGTCCACTAGCATACCCTTTCTCGCTGTCCCGGTCTCATGGGAAGAGATAAACTTTTGGGTGAACTGTTCAGATACTTGGGCCAATAATTCCACACAGAGATTTTCCTTTCTAAATCCCACAAATTGGTTTAAAGGTATTGGTGGGTGGTTGGCTGGTATAGTACAAGTGATTTTACAGGTTTTGCTAATGTGTCTTGCGGTTTATTTGGTTTTTAAGCTTTTTTTAATGTGTATTCAGCGTTGTACTAAAAGAAAACATAGAAATTCGTATTGATAAATGAAGGAACAAAAGGATGGAATGTTATAGCAGAAGATGGAGTCCCTCAAGTTTAAAGGCCCCATCTATGCTATATAAGTCTGACAGTTATTTTAGGTTAAAACAACAGCTATGAATGTTCCTTCTTGTATCAATAGTGTGTCCTTGGGAGAAGATAAAGTATACTCCCTGGCCAGATGTTTCTTCTTGTAGCAATAATGTGTTCTTGCAGAAAGATGAAATGACCTTGCTAACTAGATAAGTCTAATTAAATATTTTAAAGCATACAGAAACTAGCTTTTTTTCGCTTGTTCAGCTAAACTGTATAATCGAACCATATATGGCAAATCCGTTTCCTGCCTTTTAGGGTGTATATTAGCCCTGTGTTTTGTAATAAAGTTTTTAGAGTATGTTTAGACACAAACATCCTGTCCTGTGTCTTCATTCTCTCCGAGCTCGTAATCTAAAGGATAGAAGACCCAAAATTCAGTGACGACAATAGGATTAGATACACAGCTCAGCAGACAGTATCACACAGGAGAGGATTAGATACACAGCTCAGCAGACAGTATCACACAGGAGGGGATTAGATACACAGCTCAGGAGACAGTATCACACAGTATAAGATTAGATACACTGCTCAGCAGACAGTATCACACAGGAGAGGATTAGATACACAGCTCAGCAGACAGTATCGCACAGGAGAGGATTAGATACACTGCTCAGCAGACGGTATCGCACAGGAGAGGATTAGATACATGGCTCCGCAGACAGTATCACACAGGGTAGGATTAGAGATACAGCTCAGCAGACAGTATCACACAGGAAAGGATTAGATTCATAGCTCAGCAGACGGTATCACACAGGACAGGATTAGATGCATAGCTCAGCAGACAGTATCACACAGGATAGGATTAGATACACAGCTCAGCAGACAGTATCACACAGGAGGGGATTAGATACATAGCTCAGCAGACAGTATCACACAGGAGAGGATTAGATACACAGCTCAGCTGACAGTATCACACAGGAGAGGATTAGATACACAGCTCAGCAGACAGTATCACACAGGAGAGGATTAGATACACAGCTCAGCAGACAGTATCGCACAGGAGAGGATTAGATACACGGCTCAGCTGACAGTATCACACAGGAGAGGATTAGATACACAGCTCAGCAGACAGTATCACACAGGAGGATTAGAAACACAGCTCATCAGACAGTATCACACAGGAGTGGATTAGATACACGGCTCAGCAGACAGTATCGCACAGGGCGGGATTAGATACACGACTCAGCAGACAGTATCACACAGGAGAGGATTAGATACACAGTTCATCAGACAGTATCACACAGGATGGGATTAGATACACAGCTCAGCACACAGTTTCACACAGGAGAGGATTAGATACACGGCTCAGCAGACAGTATCACACAGGAGCGGATTAGATACACAGCTCAAAAGACAGTATCGCACAGGAGAGGATTAGATACACAGCTCAGCAGAAGGTATCACACAGCTTAGATACACTGCTCAGCAGATGGTATCACACAGGAGAGGATTAGATACACGGCTCAGCAGACAGTATCACACAGGAGAGGATTAGATACACTGCTCAGCAGACGGTATCACACAGGACAGAATTAGAGATACAGCTCAGCAGATGGTATCACACAGGGTAGGATTAGAGATACAGCTCAGCAGACAGTATCACAAAGGAGAGGATTAGATACACAGCTCAGCAGACAGTATCACAGGAGAGGATTAGATACACGGCTCAGCAGACAGTATCACACAGGAGAGGATTAGATACACAGCTCAGCAGACAGTATCACACAGGAGAGAATTAGATACATGGCTCAGCAGAAAGTATCACACAGGAGAGGATTAGATACACATCTCAGCACACCAGTATCACACAGGAGAGGATTAGATACATGGCTCAGCAGACAGTATCACACAGGAGAGGATTAGATACACAGCTCAGCAGACAGTATCACACAGGATAGGATTAGATACACTGCTCAGCAGATGGTATTACACTGGATAGGATTAGATACACAGCTCAGCAGACAGTATCACACAGGATAGGATTAGATACACGGCTCCGCAGACAGTATCACACAGGAGAGGATTAGATACATGGCTCAGCAGACATTATCACACAGGAGAGGATTAGATACACAGCATAGGGTTAGATACACGGCTCAGCGGACAGTATCACACAGCAGGGGATTAGAGACACTGCTCAGCAGACAGTATCACACAGGAGGGGATTAGATACATGGCTCAGCAGACAGTATCACACAGCATAGGGTTAGATACACGGCTCAGCAGACAGTATCACACAGGAGGGGATTAGATACACAGCTCAGCAGATAGCATCACACAGGAGTGGATTAGATGCATAGCTCAGCAAACAGTATCACACAGGAGAGGATTAGATACACAGCTCAGCAGACAGTATCACACAGGATAGGATTAGATACACGGCTCCGCAGACAGTATCACACAGGAGAGGATTAGATACATGGCTCAGCAGACAGTATCACACAGGAGAGGATTAGATACACAGGAGAGGATTAGATACACAGCATAGGATTAGATACACAGCTCAGCAGACGGTATCACACAGGAGGGGATTGGAGACACAGCTCAGCTGACAGTATCACACAGGAGAGGATTAGATACACTGCTCAGCAGACAGTATCACACAGCATAGGATTAGATACACAGCTCAGCAGACAGTATCACACAGGAGAGTATTAGATGCACAGCTCAGCAGACAGTATCACACAGGAGAGGATTAGATACACAGCTCAGCACACAGTATTACACAGGAAAGGATTAGATACACAGCTCAGCACACAGTATCACACAGGAGAGGATTAGATACACATCTCAGCAGACAGTATCACACAGGAGAGGATTAGATACACAGCTCAACTCACAGTATTACACAGGAGAGGATTAGATACACGGCTCAGCAGACAGTATCACACAGGAGAGGATTAGATAGACACCTCAGCAGACAGTATCACACAGGAGAGGATTAGATACACGGCTCAGCAGACAGTATCACACAGGGTAGTATTAGAGATACAGCTCAGCAGACAGTATCACACAGGGTAGGATTAGATACACGGCTCAGCAGACAGTATCACACAGGAGGGAATTAGATACACAGCTCAGCAGACAGTATCACACAGGATAAGATTAGATACACTGCTCAGCAGACAGTATCACACAGGAGAGTATTAGATACACAGCTCAGCAGACAGTATCACACAGGAGAGGATTAGATACATGGCTCAGCAGATAGTATCACACAGGATAGGATTAGATACACAGCTCAGCAGACAGTATCACACAGGAGAGGATTAGTTACACGGCTCAGCAGACAGTATCACACAGGAGAGGATTAGATACACAGCTCAGTAGACAGTATCACACAGGAGATGATTAGATACACTGCTCAGCAGACGGTATCACACAGGAGAGGATTAGATACACAGCTCAGCAGACAGTATCACACAGGAGAGGATTAGATACACAGCTCAGTAGACAGTATCACACAGGAGATGATTAGATACACTGCTCAGCAGACGGTATCACACAGGAGAGGATTAGATACACAGCTCAGCAGACAGTATCACACAGGAGAGGATTAGATACACAGCTCAGCTGACAGTATCACACAGGATAGGATTAGATGCACAGTTCAGCAGACAGTATCACACAGGACAGGATTGGATACACAGCTCAGCAGACAGTATCACACAGGGTAGGATTAGATACACAGCTCAGTAGACAGTATCACACAGGAGAGGATTAGCTACACGGCTCAGCAGACAGTATCGCACAGGACAGGATTGGATACACAGCTCAGCAGACAGTATCACACAGGAGAGGATTAGCTACACAGCTCAGCAGACAGTATCACACAGGGTAGGATTAGATACACAGCTCAGCAGACAGTATCACACAGGAGAGGATTAGATACACAGCTCAGCAGACAGTATCACACAGGATAGGATTAGATGCACAGCTCAGCAGACAGTATCGCACAGGACAGGATTGCATACGCAGCTCAGCAGACAGTATCACACAGGGTAGGATTAGATACACAGCTCAGCAGACAGTATCACACAGGAGAGGATTAGCTACACGGCTCAGCTGACAGTATCACACAGGAGAGGATTAGATACACGGCTCAGCTGACAGTATCACACAGGAGAGGATTAGATACACAGTTCATCAGACAGTATCACACAGGGTAGGATTAGATACACGGTTCATCAGGCAGTATCACACAGGAGAGGATTAGATACACAGCTCAGCACACAGTATCACACAGGGTAGGATTAGATACACAGCTCAGCAGACAGTATCACACAGGAGAGGATTAGCTACACGGCTCAGCTGACAGTATCACACAGGAGAGTATTAGATGCACAGCTCAGCAGACAGTATCACACAGGAGAGGATTAGATACACGGCTCAACACACAGTATTACACAGGAAAGGATTAGATACACAGCTCAGCACACAGTATCACACAGGAGAGGATTAGATACACATCTCAGCAGACAGTATCACACAGGAGAGGATTAGATACACAGCTCAGCAGACAGTATCACACCGGATAGGATTAGATAGACACCTCAGCAGACAGTATCACACAGGAGAGGATTAGATACACGGCTCTGCAGACAGTATCACACAGGAGAGGATTAGATAGACACCTCAGCAGACAGTATCACACAGGAGAGGATTAGATACACGGCTCAGCAGACAGTATCACACAGGAGAGGATTAGATAGACACCTCAGCAGACAGTATCACACAGGAGAGGATTAGATACACGGCTCAGCAGACAGTATCACACAGGGTAATATTAGAGATACAGCTCAGCAGACAGTATCACACAGGGTAGGATTAGATACACGGCTCAGCAGACAGTATCACACAGGAGGGAATTAGATACACAGCTCAGCAGACAGTATCACACAGGATAAGATTAGATACACTGCTCAGCAGACAGTATCACACAGGAGAGTATTAGATACACAGCTCAGCAGACAGTATCACACAGGAGAGGATTAGATACATGGCTCAGCAGATAGTATCACACAGGATAGGATTAGATACACTGCTCAGCAGACAGTATCACACAGGAGAGGATTAGCTACACAGCTCAGCAGACAGTATCACACAGGAGAGGATTAGATACATGGCTCAGCAGATAGTATCACACAGGATAGGATTAGATACACTGCTCAGCAGACAGTATCACACAGGAGAGTATTAGATACACAGCTCAGCAGACAGTATCACACAGGAGAGGATTAGATACATGGCTCAGCAGATAGTATCACACAGGATAGGATTAGATACACTGCTCAGCAGACAGTATCACACAGGAGAGGATTAGTTACACGGCTCAGCAGACAGTATCACACAGGAGAGGATTAGATACACAGCTCAGTAGACAGTATCACACAGGAGATGATTAGATACACTGCTCAGCAGACGGTATCACACAGGAGAGGATTAGATACACAGCTCAGCAGACAGTATCACACAGGAGAGGATTAGATACACAGCTCAGTAGACAGTATCACACAGGAGATGATTAGATACACTGCTCAGCAGACGGTATCACACAGGAGAGGATTAGATACACAGCTCAGCAGACAGTATCACACAGGAGAGGATTAGATACACAGCTCAGCTGACAATATCACACAGGAGTGGATTAGATGCACTGCTCAGCAGACAGTATCACACAGGAGAGGATTAGATACACAGCTCAGTAGACAGTATCACACAGGAGATGATTAGATACACTGCTCAGCAGACAGTATCTCACAGGACAGGATTGGATACACAGCTCAGCAGACAGTATCACACAGGAGAGGATTAGCTACACAGCTCAGCAGACAGTATCACACAGGGTAGGATTAGATACACAGCTCAGCAGACAGTATCACACAGGAGAGGATTAGATACACAGCTCAGCAGACAGTATCACACAGGATAGGATTAGATGCACAGCTCAGCAGACAGTATCGCACAGGACAGGATTGGATACACAGCTCAGCAGACAGTATCACACAGGGTAGGATTAGATACACAGCTCAGCAGACAGTATCACACAGGAGAGGATTAGATACACAGCTCAGCTGACAGTATCACACAGGAGAGGATTAGATACACAGTTCATCAGACAGTATCACACAGGGTAGGATTAGATACACGGTTCATCAGGCAGTATCACACAGGAGAGGATTAGATACACAGCTCAGCAGACAGTATCACACAGGGTAGGATTAGAGATACAGCTCAGCAGACAGTATCACACAGGAGAGGATTAGATACACAGCTCAGTAGACAGTATCACACAGGAGATGATTAGATACACTGCTCAGCAGACAGTATCACACAGGAGAGGATTAGATACACAGCTGAGCAGACAGTATCACACAGGAGAGGATTAGATGCACAGCTCAGCAGACAGTATCGCACAGGACAGGATTGGATACACAGCTCAGCAGACAGTATCACACAGCATAGGATTAGATACACAGCTCAGCAGACAGTATCACACAGGAGTGTATTATATACATGGCTCAGCAGACAGTATCACACAGAAGAGGATTAGAGATACAGCTCAGCAGACAGTATCGCACAGGGCGGGATTAGATACACGGCTCAGCAGACAGTATCACACAGGATAGGATTAGATACACAATTCACCATCACTGAGTCATAATAGCACTGCAGTATGTGGTGAGGGACTACAACTCCCAGCAAGTGACAGCGCAGGCACCGATCATGTAACTAAACCATCACTGCGTCATAATAGCACTGCAGTATGTGGTGAGGGACTACAACTCCCAGCAAGTGACAGCACAGGCACCGATCATGTAACTAAACCATCACTGCATCATATAGCACTGCAGTATGTGGTGAGGGACTACAACTCCCAGCAAGTGACAGAGCAGGCACCGGTCATGTAACTAAACCATCACTGCGTCATAATAGCACTGCAGTATGTGGTGA
Source organism: Phyllobates terribilis (assembly GCF_046119375.1). Taxonomy (NCBI): domain Eukaryota; kingdom Metazoa; phylum Chordata; class Amphibia; order Anura; family Dendrobatidae; genus Phyllobates; species Phyllobates terribilis. The sequence goes on from NW_027362839.1 coordinate 4,345,996, forward strand.
GGGACTACAACTTCCAGCAAGTGACAGCACAGGCACCGATCATGTAACTAAATCATCACTGCATCATAATAGCATTGCAGTGTGTGGTGAGGGACTACAACTCCCAACAAGTGACAGCGCAGGCACCGATCATGTAACTAAACCATCACTGCATCATAATAGCACTGCAGTATGTGGTGAGGGACTACAACTCCCAGCAAGTGACAGCGCAGGCACCAATCATGTAACTAAACCATCACTGCATCATAATAGCACTGCAGTATGTGGTGAGGGACTACAACTCCCAGCAAGTGACAGCGCAGGCACCGGTCATGTAACTAAACCATCTCTGCGTCATAATAGCACTGCAGTATGTGGTGAGGGACTACAACTCCCAGCAAGTGACAGTGCAGGCACCGATCATGTAACTAAACCATCACTGCGTCATAATAGCACTGCAGTATGTGGTGAGGGACTACAACTCCCAGCAAGTTTATTTCTTTTTATTTTACACGCTGCTGTTTTCCACAGTGAATTACCAGAAAGATCTGCACCATAATCATGAACTGCAAATTTGCTGTTGTGGATTTTCTTGAGGATTTTTGCTAATTTGCTCTGATTTTCTATGGAAATCCTCCAGGAACAATGTGCCACATTTGAACAGATCTTCAGGCCTCATTCAGACATCTGTAGTTTTCTGGTACATTAAAAAAAAGGAAAAAAAACAAAACTGATTTTCATCAAAGGGATCGGTCCGAATTGTATCAATGTTTGTTACTATATGCAAATAAAAAAATATATATATATGGATATGTGAGCTGCCCCATAGATGATAAAGGTGCGTATTATGTCTGTCAATAACATGGACGTAAAAAAACAGACGTCTGAATGAGACGTTCACCCACAACATCATCTAGCAATAGTGCAGCTCTGACCTGACACATAGCATTCACAGAAAGGCTCCTGATCAGCACATATGATGTCTGTGATCTATAAAGAGTCCTCCACATTGTACCCACTACATATACATTCACAATAAAGCTGCCCCCGTAACATCAACTGCCCCACACCTACCACATATAGCCAGGTCCCCGCTACCCCACACACAGTATATAGACAAGATCCCCGCTCCCCCACACAAAGTATATAGCCAGGTCCCCGCTCCCCCACACAAAGTATATAGCCAGGTCCCCGCTCCCCCACACAAAGTATATAGCCAGGTCCCCGCTCCCCCACACAAAGTATATAGCCAAGGTCCCCGCTCCCCCACACACAGTATATAGCCAGGTCCCCGCTCCCCCACACACAGTATATAGCCAAGGTCCCCTCCTCCATGTATAGCATATTTATCCAGGTCTCCCTCCCCCACATATAGCAAAGAGAACCAAGTCCAGCACCCCCTCCCCCACCACACATCATACGGTATATAGACAAGTCCCCCCGACACAGCATACGGTATATAGACAAGTCCCCCACACACAGCATACGGTATATAGACAAGTCCCCCACACAGCATACAGTATATAGACAAGTCCCCCACACACAGCATACAGTATATAGACAAGTCCCCCACACAGCATACAGTATATAGACAAGTCCCCCACCACACAGCATACGGTATATAGACAAGTCCCCCACACACAGTATACGGTATATAGACAAGTCCCCCACACACAGCATACGGTATATAGACAAGTCCCCCACACACAGCATACAGTATATAGACAAGTCCCCCACACACAGCATACAGTATATAGACAAGTCCCCCACACACAGCATACGGTATATAGACAAGTCCACCACACACAGCATACGGTATATAGACAAGTCCCCCACACACAGCATACGGTATATAGACAAGTCCCCCACACACAGCATACAGTATATAGACAAGTCACCCACACAGCATACGGTATATAGACAAGCCCCCCACACAGCATACGGTATATAGACAAGTCCCCCACACACAGCATACGGTATATAGACAAGTCCCCCACACACAGCATACGGTATATAGACAAGTACCCCACACACAACATACGGTATATAGACAAGTCCCCCACACACAGCATACGGTATATAGACAAGTTCCCCACACACAGCATACGGAATATAGACAAGTCACCCACACACAGCAAACGGTATATAGACAAGTCCCCCACACACAGCATACGGTATATAGACAAGTCCCCCACACACAGCATACGGTATATAGACAAGTTCCCCACACACAGCATACAGTATATAGACAAGTCACCCACACACAGCATACGGTATATAGACAAGTCACCCACACACAGCATACGGTATATAGACAAGTCCCCCACACACAGCATAAGGTATATAGACAAGTCCCCCCCACACAGCATACAGTATATAGACAAGTCCCCCACACACAGCATACGGTATATAGACAAGTCCCCCACACACAGCATACGGTATATAGACAAGTCCCCCACACACAGCATACGGTATATAGACAATTCCCCACACACAGCATACAGTATATAGACAAGTCCCCCACACAGCATACGGAATATAGACAAGTCCAGCACACACAGCATACAGTATATAGACAAGTCCCCCACACACAGCATACGGTATATAGACAAGTCCCCCACACACAGCATACGGTATATAGACAAGTCCCCCACACACAGCATACAGTATATAGACAAGACCCCCATACACAGCATACAGTATATAGACAAGTCCCCCACCACACATCATACGGTATATAGACAAGTCCCCCCGACACAGCATACGGTATATAGACAAGTCCCCCACACAGCATACAGTATATAGACAAGTCACCCACACAGCATACAGTATATAGACAAGTCCCCCACCACACAGCATACGGTATATAGACAAGTCCCCCACACACAGCATACGGTATATAGACAAGTCCCCCACACACAGTATACGGTATATAGACAAGTCCCCCACACACAGCATACGGTATATAGACAAGTCCCCCACACACAGCATACGGTATATAGACAAGTCCCCCACACACAGCATACGGTATATAGACAAGTACCCCACACACAACATACGGTATAAAGACAAGTCCCCCACACACAGCATACGGTATATAGACAAGTTCCCCACACACAGCATACAGTATATAGACAAGTCACCCACACACAGCATACGGTATATAGACAAGTCCCCCACACACAGCATACGGTATATAGACAAGTCCCCCACACACAGCATACGGTATATAGACAAGTCCCCCACACACAGCATACGGTATATAGACAAGTTCCCCACACACAGCATACAGTATATAGACAAGTCACCCACACACAGCATACAGTATATAGACAAGTCCCCCACACACAGCATAAGGTATAAAGACAAGTCCCCCACACACAGCATACGGTATATAGACAAGTCCCCCACACACAGCATACGGTATATAGACAAGTTCCCCACACACAGCATACGGTATATAGACAAGTCCCCCACACACAGCATACAGTATATAGACAAGTCCCCCACACACAGCATACGGTATATAGACAAGTCACCCACACACAGCATACGGTATATAGACAAGTCCCCCACACACAGCATAAGGTATATAGACAAGTCCCCCCCACACAGCATACAGTATATAGACAAGTCCCCCACACACAGCATACGGTATATAGACAAGTCACCCACACACAGCGTACGGTATATAGACAAGTCCCCCACACACAGCATACGGTATATAGACAAGTCCCCCACACACAGCATACGGTATATAGACAATTCCCCACACACAGCATACAGTATATAGACAAGTCCCCCACACAGCATACGGTATATAGACAAGTCCAGCACACACAGCATACAGTATATAGACAAGTCCCCCACACACAGCATACGGTATATAGACAAGTCCCCCACACACAGCATACGGTATATAGACAAGTCCCCCACACACAGCATACAGTATATAGACAAGCCCCCCATACACAGCATACAGTATATAGACAAGTCCCCCACACACAGCATACGGTATATAGACAAGTCCCCCCCACACAGCATACGGTATATAGACAAGTCCCACACACACAGCATACGGTATATAGACAAGCCCCCCATACACAGCATACAGTATATAGACAAGTCCCCCACACACAGCATACGGTATATAGACAAGTCCCCCCCACACAGCATACGGTATATAGACAAGTCCCCCACACACAGCATACGGTATATAGACAAGTCCCCCACACACAGCATACGGTATATAGACAAGTCCCCCACACACAGCATACGGTATATAGACAAGTCCCCCACACACAGGATATGGTATATAGACAAGTCCCCCACACACAGCATACAGTATATAGACAAGTCCCTCACACACAGCATACAGTATATAGACAAGTCCCCCACACACAGCATACGGTATATAGACAAGTCCCCCCACACAGCATACGGTATATAGACAAGTCCCCCACACACAGCACACGGTATATAGACAAGTCCCCCACACACAGCATACAGTATATAGACAAGTCACCCACACACACCATACAGTATATAAACAAGTCCCCCCCACACAGCATACAGTATATAGACAAGTCCCCTACACAGCATACAATATATAGACAAGTCCCCCACACACGGTATACGGTATATAGACAAGTCCCCCACACACAGCATACGGTATATAGACAAGTCCCCCATACACAGCATACGGTATATAGACAAGTCTCCCACACACAGCATACGGTATATAGACAAGTCCCCCACACACAGCATACGGTATATAGACAAGTCCCCCACAAACAGTATATAGACAAGTTCCCCACACACAGTATACGGTATATAGACAAGTCCCCCATACACAGCATACGGTATATAGACAAGTCTCCCACACACAGCATACGGTATATAGACAAGTCCTCCACACACAGCATACAGTATATAGACAAGTCCCCCACACAGCATACGGTATATAGACAAGTCCCCCACACACAGCATACAGTATATAGACAAGTACCCCACACACAGCATACAGTATATAGACAAGTACCCCACACAGCATACGGTATACAGACAAGTCCCCCACACACAGCATACGGTATATAGACAAGTCCCCCACACAGCATACAGTATATAGACAAGTCCCCCACACACAGCATACGGTATATAGACAAGTCCCCCACACACAGCATAGAGTATATAGACAATTCCCCCACACACAGCATACGGTATATAGACAAGTCCCCCACACACAGCATACGGTGTATAGACAAGTCCCCCACACACAGCATACGGTATATAGACAAGTCCCCCACACACAGCATACGGTATATAGACAAGTCCCCCACACACAGCATACGGTACATAGACAAGTCCCCCACACACAGCATAAGGTATATAGACAAGTCCCCCACACACAGCATACGGTATATAGACAAGTCCCCCACACACAGCATACGGTATATAGACAAGTTCCCCACACACAGCATACGGTATATAGACAAGTACCCCACACACAGCATACAGTATATAGACAAGTCCCCCACACACAGCATACAGTATATAGACAAGTCCCCCACACACAGCATACGGTATATAGACAAGTCACCCACACACAGCATACGGTATATAGACAAGTCCCCCACACACAGCATAAGGTATATAGACAAGTCCCCCCCACACAGCATACAGTATATAGACAAGTCCCCCACACACAGCATACGGTATATAGACAAGTCACCCACACACAGCGTACGGTATATAGACAAGTCCCCCACACACAGCATACGGTATATAGACAAGTCCCCCACACACAGCATACGGTATATAGACAATTCCCCACACACAGCATACAGTATATAGACAAGTCCCCCACACAGCATACGGTATATAGACAAGTCCAGCACACACAGCATACAGTATATAGACAAGTCCCCCACACACAGCATACGGTATATAGACAAGTCCCCCACACACAGCATACGGTATATAGACAAGTCCCCCACACACAGCATACAGTATATAGACAAGCCCCCCATACACAGCATACAGTATATAGACAAGTCCCCCACACACAGCATACGGTATATAGACAAGTCCCCCCCACACAGCATACGGTATATAGACAAGTCCCCCACACACAGCATACGGTATATAGACAAGCCCCCCATACACAGCATACAGTATATAGACAAGTCCCCCACACACAGCATACGGTATATAGACAAGTCCCCCCCACACAGCATACGGTATATAGACAAGTCCCCCACACACAGCATACGGTATATAGACAAGTCCCCCACACACAGCATACGGTATATAGACAAGTCCCCCACACACAGCATACGGTATATAGACAAGTCCCCCACACACAGCATATGGTATATAGACAAGTCCCCCACACACAGCATACAGTATATAGACAAGTCCCTCACACACAGCATGCAGTATATAGACAAGTCCCCCACACACAGCATACGGTATATAGACAAGTCCCCCCACACAGCATACGGTATATAGACAAGTCCCCCACACACAGCACACGGTATATAGACAAGTCCCCCACACACAGCATACAGTATATAGACAAGTCCCCCATACACAGCATACGGTATATAGACAAGTCCCCCACACACAGCATACAGTATATAGACAAGTCCCCCCCACACAGCATACAGTATATAGACAAGTCACCCACACACACCATACAGTATATAAACAAGTCCCCCCCACACAGCATACAGTATATAGACAAGTCCCCTACACAGCATACAGTATATAGACAAGTCCCCCACACACGGTATACGGTATATAGACAAGTCCCCCACACACAGCATACGGTATATAGACAAGTCCCCCATACACAGCATACGGTATATAGACAAGTCTCCCACACACAGCATACGGTATATAGACAAGTCCCCCACACACAGCATACGGTATATAGACAAGTCCCCCACACACAGTATATAGACAAGTTCCCCACACACTGCATACGGTATATAGACAAGTCTCCCACACACAGTATACGGTATATAGACAAGTCCCCCATACACAGCATACGGTATATAGACAAGTCTCCCACACACAGCATACGGTATATAGACAAGTCCTCCACACACAGCATACAGTATATAGACAAGTCCCCCACACAGCATACGGTATATAGACAAGTCCCCCACACACAGCATACAGTATATAGACAAGTACCCCACACACAGCATACAGTATATAGACAAGTACCCCACACAGCATACGGTATACAGACAAGTCCCCCACACACAGCATACGGTATATAGACAAGTCCCCCACACAGCATACAGTATATAGACAAGTCCCCCACACACAGCATACGGTATATAGACAAGTCCCCCACACACAGCATAGAGTATATAGACAACCCCCCACACACAGCATACGGTATATAGACAAGTCCCCCACACACAGCGTACGGTATATAGACAAGTCCCCCACACACAGCATACGGTATATAGACAAGTCCCCCACACACAGCATACAGTATATAGACAAGTCCCCCACACACAGCATACGGTATATAGACAAGTCCCCCACACACAGCATACAGTATATAGACAAGTCCCCCACACAGCATACGGTATATAGACAAGTCCCCCACACACAGCATACGGTATATAGACAAGTCCCCCACACAGCATACAGTATATAGACAAGTCCCCCCCACACAGCATACAGTATATAGACAAGTCCCCCACACACAGCATACAGTATATAGACAAGTCCCCCCCATACAGCATACAGTATATAGACAAGTCCCCCCCCACACAGCATACAGTATATAGACAAGTCCCCCACACACAGCATACAGTATATAGACAAGTCCCCCCCACACAGCATACAGTATATAGACAAGTCCCCCACACACAGCATACAGTATATAGACAAGTCCCCCCCCACACAGCATACAGTATATAGACAAGTCCCCCACACACAGCATACAGTATATAGACAAGTCCCCCCCCACACAGCATACAGTATATAGACAAGTCCCCCACACACAGCATACAGTATATAGACAAGCCCCCCCCCACACAGCATACAGTATATAGACAAGTCCCCCCCCACACAGCATACGGTATATAGACAAGTCCCCCACACACAGCATACGGTATATAGACAAGTCCCCCACACACAGCATACGGTATATAAAAAAGTCCCCCACACACAGCATACAGTATATAGACAAGTCCCTCACACACACAGCATTCGATATATAGACAAGTCCCCCACACACAGCATACAGTATATAGACAAGTCCCCCACACACAGCATACGGTATATAGACAAGTCCCCCACACACAGCATACGGTATATAGACAAGTCCCCCACACACAGCATACGGTATATAGACAAGTCCCCCACACACAGCATACGGTATATAGACAAGACCCCCACACACAGCATACAGTATATAGACAAGTCCCCCACACACAGCATACGGTATATAGACAAGTCCCCCACACACAGCATACGGTATATAGACAAGTCCCCCACACACAGCATACGGTATATAGACAAGTCCCCCACACACAGCATACAGTATATAGACAAGTCCCCCCCCACACAGCACACGGTACAAAGAGAAGTCCCCCACACACAGCATACGGTATATAGACAAGTACCCCACACACAGCATACGGTATATAGACAAGTCCCCCACACACAGCATACAGTATATAGACAAGTCCCTCACACACAGCATACGGTATATAGACAAGTCCCCCACACTCAGCATACGGTATATAGACAAGTCCCACACACACAGCATACGGTATATAGACAAGTCCCCCACACACAGCATACGGTATATAGACAAGTATCCCACACAGCATACGGTATATAGACAAGTCCCCCACACAGCATACGGTATATAGACAAGTCCCTCACACAGCATACGGTATATAGACAAGTCCCTCCCACACAGCATACGGTATATAGACAAGTCCCCCCCACACACAGCATACGGTATATAGACAAGTCCCCCATACACAGCATACAGTATATAGACAAGTCCCCCATACACAGCATACAGTATATAGACAAGTCCCCCACACACAGCATACAGTATATAGACAAGTCCCCTACACACAGCATACAGTATATAGACAAGTCCCCCACACAGCATACGGTATATAGACAAGTCCCCCACACAGCATACAGTATATAGACAAGTTCCCCACACACAGCATACGGTATATAGACAAGTCCCCCACACACAGCATACAGTATATAGACAAGTCCCCCACACACAGCATACAGTATATAGACAAGTCCCCCACACACAGCATACGGTATATAGACAAGTCCCCCACACACAGCATACAGTATATAGACAAGTCCCCCACACACAGCATACGATATATAGACAAGTCCCCCACCACACAGCATACAGTATATCGACAAGTCCCCCACCCCCCCCCACACACACAGCATACGGTATATAGACAAGTGCCCCACACAGCATACAGTATATAGACAAGTTCCCCACACACAGCATACAGTATATAGACAAGTCCCCCACCCCCTCCCCCCCCACACACAGCATACGGTATATAGACAAGTCCCCCACACAGCATACAGTATATAGACAAGTCCCCCACACACAGCATACAGTATATAGACAAGTTCCCAACACAGCATACGGTATATAAACAAGTCCCCCACACACAGCATACAGTATATAGACAAGTCCCCCACACAGCATACGGTATAGAGACAAGTCCCCCACACACAGCATACAGTATATAGACAAGTCCCCCACACACAGCATACAGTATATAGACAAGTCCCCCACACACAGCATACGGTATATAGACAAGTCCCCCACACAGCATAAGGTAAATAGACAAGTCCCCCCCACACAGCATACAGTATATAGACAAGTCCCCCACACAGCATACAGTATATAAACAAGTCCCCCACACACAGCATACAGTATATAGACAAGTCCCCCACACAGCATACAGTATATAGACAAGTCCCCCATACACAGCATACAGTATATAGACAAGTCCCCCACACACAGCATATGGTATATAGACAAGTCCCCCCCACACAGCATACGGTACATAGACAAGTCCCCCCCACACAGCATACGGTATATAGACAAGTCCCCCACACAGCATACGGTATATAGACAAGTCCACCCCACACAGCATACAGTATATAGACAAGTCCCCCACACACAGCATACAGTATATAGACAAGTCCCCCATACACAGCATACGGTATATAGACAAGTCCCCCACACACAGCATACGGTATATAGACAAGTACCCCACACACAGCATACAGTATATAGACAAGTCCCCCACACAGCATACGGTATATAGACAAGTACCCCACACAGCATACAGTATATAGACAAGTCCCCCACACACAGCATACAGTATATAGACAAGTCCCACACACAGCATACAGTATATAGACAAGTCCCCCACACACAGCATACAGTATATAGACAAGTCCCCCACACACAGCATACAGTATATAGACAAGTCCCCCACACACAGCATACGGTATATAGACAAGTACCCCACACACAGCATACGGTATATAGACAAGTCCCCCACACAGCATACAGTATATAGACAAGTCCCCCACACACAGCATACAGTATATAGACAAGTCCCCCACACACACAGCATACGATATATAGACAAGTCCCCCACACACAGCATACGGTATATAGACAAGTCCCCCACACACAGCATACGGTATATAGACAAGTCCCCGACACACAGCATACGGTATATAGACAAGTCCCCCACACACAGCATACGGTATATAGACAAGTCCCCCACACACAGCATACGGTATATAGACAAGACCCCCACACACAGCATACAGTATATAGACAAGTCCCCCACACACAGCATACGGTATATAGACAAGTCCCCCACACACAGCATACGGTATATAGACAAGTCCCCCACACACAGCATACGGTATATAGACAAGTCCCCCACACACAGCATACGGTATATAGACAAGTCCCCCACACACAGCATACGGTATATAGACAAGTCCCCCACACACAGCATACAGTATATAGACAAGTCCCCCCCCACACAGCATACGGTATATAGACAAGTCCCCCCACACAGCATACGGTATATAGACAAGTACCCCACACACAGCATACGGTATATAGACAAGTCCCCCACACACAGCATACAGTATATAGACAAGTCCCTCACACACAGCATACGGTATATAGACAAGTCCCCCACACTCAGCATACGGTATATAGACAAGTCCCACACACACAGCATACGGTATATAGACAAGTCCCCCACACACAGCATACGGTATATAGACAAGTACCCCACACAGCATACGGTATATAGACAAGTCCCCCACACAGCATACGGTATATAGACAAGTCCCTCACACAGCATACGGTATATAGACAAGTCCCTCCCACACAGCATACGGTATATAGACAAGTCCCCCATACACAGCATACAGTATATAGACAAGTCCCCCATACACAGCATACAGTATATAGACAAGTCCCCCACACACAGCATACGGTATATAGACAAGTCCCCTACACACAGCATACAGTATATAGACAAGTCCCCCACACAGCATACGGTATATAGACAAGTCCCCCACACAGCATACAGTATATAGACAAGTCCCCCACACACAGCATACGGTATATAGACAAGTCCCCCACACACAGCATAGAGTATATAGACAAGTCCCCCACACACAGCATACGGTATATTGACAAGTCCCCCACACACAGCATACGGTATATAGACAAGTCCCCCACACACAGCATACGGTATATAGACAAGTCCCCCACACACAGCATACAGTATATAGACAAGTCCCCCACACACAGCATACGGTATATAGACAAGTCCCCCACACACAGCATACAGTATATAGACAAGTCCCCCACACAGCATACGGTATATAGACAAGTCCCCCACACACAGCATACGGTATATAGACAAGTCCCCCACACAGCATACAGTATATAGACAAGTCCCCCCCACACAGCATACAGTATATAGACAAGCCCCCCCCCACACAGCATACAGTATATAGACAAGTCCCCCCCCACACAGCATACGGTATATAGACAAGTCCCCCACACACAGCATACGGTATATAGACAAGTCCCCCACACACAGCATACAGTATATAGACAAGTCCCCCCCCACACAGCATACGGTATATAGACAAGTCCCCCACACACAGCATACGGTATATAGACAAGTACCCCACACACAGCATACGGTATATAGACAAGTCCCCCACACACAGCATACAGTATATAGACAAGTCCCTCACACACAGCATACGGTATATAGACAAGTCCCCCACACTCAGCATACGGTATATAGACAAGTCCCACACACACAGCATACGGTATATAGACAAGTCCCCCACACACAGCATACGGTATATAGACAAGTACCCCACACAGCATACGGTATATAGACAAGTCCCCCACACAGCATACGGTATATAGACAAGTCCCTCACACAGCATACGGTATATAGACAAGTTCCTCCCACACAGCATACGGTATATAGACAAGTCCCCCCCAAACACAGCATACGGTATATAGACAAGTCCCCCATACACAGCATACAGTATATAGACAAGTCCCCCATACACAGCATACAGTATATAGACAAGTCCCCCACACACAGCATACAGTATATAGACAAGTCCCCTACACACAGCATACAGTATATAGACAAGTCCCCCACACAGCATACGGTATATAGACAAGTCCCCCACACAGCATACAGTATATAGACAAGTTCCCCACACACAGCATACGGTATATAGACAAGTCCCCCACACACAGCATACAGTATATAGACAAGTCCCCCACACACAGCATACAGTATATAGACAAGTCCCCCACACACAGCATACGGTATATAGACAAGTCCCCCAAACACAGCATACAGTATATAGACAAGTCCCCCACACACAGCATACGGTATATAGACAAGTCCCCCACCACACAGCATACAGTATATCGACAAGTCCCCCACCCCCCCCCACACACAGCATACAGTATATAGACAAGTGTCCCACACAGCATACAGTATATAGACAAGTTCCCCACACACAGCATACAGTATATAGACAAGTCCCCCACCCCCTCCCCCCCCACACACAGCATACGGTATATAGACAAGTCCCCCACACAGCATACAGTATATAGACAAGTCCCCCACACACAGCATACAGTATATAGACAAGTTCCCCACACAGCATACGGTATATAGACAAGTCCCCCACACACAGCATACAGTATATAGACAAGTCCCCCACACAGCATACGGTATAGAGACAAGTCCCCCACACACAGCATACAGTATATAGACAAGTCCCCCACACACAGCATACGGTATATAGACAAGTCCCCCACACAGCATAAGGTAAATATACAATTCCCCTCCACACAGCATACAGTATATAGACAAGTCCCCCACACAGCATACGGTATATAGACAAGTCCCCCATACACAGCATACAGTATATAGACAAGTCCCCCACACAGCATACACTATATAAACAAGTCCCCCACACACAGCATACGGTATATAGACAAGTCCCCCACACAGCATACAGTATATAAACAAGTCCCCCGCACACAGCATACAGTAGATGGACAAGTCCCCCACACAGCATACAGTATATAGACAAGTCCCCCACACACAGCATACGGTATATAGACAAGTCCCCCACACAGCATAAGGTAAATAGACAAGTCCCCCCCACACAGCATACAGTATATAGACAAGTCCCCCACACAGCATACGGTATATAGACAAGTCCCCCATACACAGCATACAGTATATAGACAAGTCCCCCACACAGCATACAGTATATAAACAAGTCCCCCACACACAGCATACGGTATATAGACAAGTCCCCCACACAGCATACAGTATATGGACAAGTCCCCCACACAGCATACAGTATATAGACAAGTCCCCCACACAGCATACAGTATATAAACAAGTCCCCCACACACAGCATATGGTATATAGACAAGTCCCCCCCACACAGCATACGGTATATAGACAAGTCCCCCCCACACAGCATACGGTATATAGACAAGTCCCCCACACAGCATACGGTATATAGACAAGTCCCCCCCACACAGCATACAGTATATAGACAAGTCCCCCACACACAGCATACGGTATATAGACAAGTCCCCCACACACAGCATACAGTATATAGACAAGTCCCCCATACACAGCATACGGTATATAGACAAGTCCCCCACACACAGCATACGGTATATAGACAAGTACCCCACACACAGCATACAGTATATAGACAAGTCCCCCACACAGCATACGGTATATAGACAAGTACCCCACACAGCATACAGTATATAGACAAGTCCCCCACACACAGCATACAGTATATAGACAAGTCCCCCACACAGCATACAGTATATAGACAAGTCCCCCACACACAGCATACAGTATATAGACAAGTCCCCCACACACAGCATACAGTATATAGACAAGTCCCCCACACACAGCATACGGTATATAGACAAGTACCCCACACACAGCATACGGTATATAGACAAGTCCCCCACACAGCATACAGTATATAGACAAGTCCCCCACACACAGCATACAGTATATAGACAAGTCCCCCACACACACAGCATACGATATATAGACAAGTCCCCCACACACAGCATACAGTATATAGACAAGTCCCCCACACACAGCATACGGTATATAGACAAGTCCCCAACACAGCATACGGTATATAGACAAGTCCCCCACACACAGCATACGGTATATAGACAAGTCCCCCACACACAGCATACGGTATATAGACAAGACTCCCACACACAGCATACAGTATATAGACAAGTCCCCCACACACAGCATACGGTATATAGACAAGTCCCCCACACACAGCATACGGTATATAGACAAGTCCCCCACACACAGCATACGGTATATAGACAAGTCCCCCACACACAGCATACGGTATATAGACAAATCCCCCACACACAGCATACAGTATATAGACAAGTCCCCCCCCACACAGCATACGGTATATAGACAAGTCCCCCACACACAGCATACGGTATATAGACAAGTACCCCACACACAGCATACGGTATATAGACAAGTCCCCCACACACAGCATACAGTATATAGACAAGTCCCTCACACACAGCATACGGTATATAGACAAGTCCCCCACACTCAGCATACGGTATATAGACAAGTCCCACACACACAGCATACGGTATATAGACAAGTCCCCCACACACAGCATACGGTATATAGACAAGTACCCCACACAGCATACGGTATATAGACAAGTCCCCCACACAGCATACGGTATATAGACAAGTCCCTCACACAGCATACAGTATATAGACAAGTCCCTCCCACACAGCATACGGTATATAGACAAGTCCCCCATACACAGCATACAGTATATAGACAAGTCCCCCACGCACAGCATACAGTATATAGACAAGTCCCCCACACACAGCATACAGTATATAGACAAGTCCCCTACACACAGCATACAGTATATAGACAAGTCCCCCACACAGCATACGGTATATAGACAAGTCCCCCACACAGCATACAGTATATAGACAAGTTCCCCACACACAGCATACGGTATATAGACAAGTCCCCCACACACAGCATACAGTATATAGACAAGTCCCCCACACACAGCATACGGTATATAGACAAGTCCCCCACACACAGCATACAGTATATAGACAAGTCCCCCACACACAGCATACGGTATATAGACAAGTCCCCCACACACAGCATACGGTATATAGACAAGTCCCCCACACACAGCATACAGTATATAGACAAGTCCCCCACACACAGCATACGGTATATAGACAAGTCCCCCACACACAGCATACAGTATATAGACAAGTCCCCCACACAGCATACGGTATATAGACAAGTCCCCCACACAGCATACAGTATATAGACAAGTCCCCCCCACACAGCATACAGTATATAGACAAGCCCCCCCCCACACAGCATACAGTATATAGACAAGTCCCCCCCCACACAGCATACGGTATATAGACAAGTCCCCCACACACAGCATACAGTATATAGACAAGTCCCCCACACAGCATACGGTATATAGACAAGTCCCCCACACAGCATACAGTATATAGACAAGTCCCCCCCACACAGCATACAGTATATAGACAAGCCCCCCCCCACACAGCATACAGTATATAGACAAGTCCCCCCCCACACAGCATACGGTATATAGACAAGTCCCCCACACACAGCATACGGTATATAGACAAGTCCCCCACACACAGCATACAGTATATAGACAAGTCCCCCCCCACACAGCATACGGTATATAGACAAGTCCCCCACACACAGCATACGGTATATAGACAAGTACCCCACACACAGCATACGGTATATAGACAAGTCCCCCACACACAGCATACAGTATATAGACAAGTCCCTCACACACAGCATACGGTATATAGACAAGTCCCCCACACTCAGCATACGGTATATAGACAAGTCCCACACACACAGCATACGGTATATAGACAAGTCCCCCACACACAGCATACGGTATATAGACAAGTACCCCACACAGCATACGGTATATAGACAAGTCCCCCACACAGCATACGGTATATAGACAAGTCCCTCACACAGCATACGGTATATAGACAAGTTCCTCCCACACAGCATACGGTATATAGACAAGTCCCCCCCACACACAGCATACGGTATATAGACAAGTCCCCCATACACAGCATACAGTATATAGACAAGTCCCCCATACACAGCATACAGTATATAGACAAGTCCCCCACACACAGCATACAGTATATAGACAAGTCCCCTACACACAGCATACAGTATATAGACAAGTCCCCCACACAGCATACGGTATATAGACAAGTCCCCCACACAGCATACAGTATATAGACAAGTTCCCCACACACAGCATACGGTATATAGACAAGTCCCCCACACACAGCATACAGTATATAGACAAGTCCCCCACACACAGCATACAGTATATAGACAAGTCCCCCACACACAGCATACGGTATATAGACAAGTCCCCCAAACACAGCATACAGTATATAGACAAGTCCCCCACACACAGCATACGGTATATAGACAAGTCCCCCACCACACAGCATACAGTATATCGACAAGTCCCCCACCCCCCCCCACACACACAGCATACAGTATATAGACAAGTGTCCCACACAGCATACAGTATATAGACAAGTTCCCCACACACAGCATACAGTATATAGACAAGTCCCCCACCGCCCCCCACACACAGCATACGGTATATAGACAAGTCCCCCACACAGCATACAGTATATAGACAACTCCCCCACACACAGCATACAGTATATAGACAAGTTCCCCACACAGCATATGGTATATAGACAAGTCCCCCACACACAGCATACAGTATATAGACAAGTCCCCCACACAGCATACGGTATAGAGACAAGTCCCCCACACACAGCATACAGTATATAGACAAGTCCCCCACACACAGCATACAGTATATAGACAAGTCCCCCACACACAGCATACGGTATATAGACAAGTCCCCCACACAGCATAAGGTAAATATAGAAGTCCCCCCCACACAGCATACAGTATATAGACAAGTCCCCCACACAGCATACGGTATATAGACAAGTCCCCCATACACAGCATACAGTATATAGACAAGTCCCCCACACAGCATACAGTATATAAACAAGTCCCCCACACACAGCATACGGTATATAGACAAGTCCCCCACACAGCATACAGTATATAAACAAGTCCCCCCCACACAGCATACAGTAGATGGACAAGTCCCACACACAGCATACAGTATATAGACAAGTCCCCCACACACAGCATACGGTATATAGACAAGTCCCCCACACAGCATAAGGTAAATAGACAAGTCCCCCCCACACAGCATACAGTATATAGACAAGTCCCCCACACAGCATACGGTATATAGACAAGTCCCCCATACACAGCATACAGTATATAGACAAGTCCCCCACACAGCATACAGTATATAAACAAGTCCCCCACACACAGCATACGGTATATAGACAAGTCCCCCACACAGCATACAGTATATAAACAAGTCCCCCCCACACAGCATACAGTATATGGACAAGTCCCCCACACAGCATACAGTATATAGACAAGTCCCCCACACAGCATACAGTATATAAACAAGTCCCCCACACACAGCATATGGTATATAGACAAGTCCCCCCCACACAGCATACGGTATATAGACAAGTCCCCCCCACACAGCATACGGTATATAGACAAGTCCCCCACACAGCATACGGTATATAGACAAGTCCCCCCCACACAGCATACAGTATATAGACAAGTCCCCCACACACAGCATACGGTATATAGACAAGTCCCCCACACACAGCATACAGTATATAGACAAGTCCCCCATACACAGCATACGGTATATAGACAAGTCCCCCACACACAGCATACGGTATATAGACAAGTACCCCACACACAGCATACAGTATATAGACAAGTCCCCCACACAGCATACGGTATATAGACAAGTACCCCACACAGCATACAGTATATAGACAAGTCCCCCACACACAGCATACAGTATATAGACAAGTCCCCCACACAGCATACAGTATATAGACAAGTCCCCCACACACAGCATACAGTATATAGACAAGTCCCCCACACACAGCATACAGTATATAGACAAGTCCCCCACACACAGCATACGGTATATAGACAAGTACCCCACACACTGCATACGGTATATAGACAAGTCCCCCACACAGCATACAGTATATAGACAAGTCCCCCACACACAGCATACAGTATATAGACAAGTCCCCCACACACACAGCATACGATATATAGACAAGTCCCCCACACACAGCATACAGTATATAGACAAGTCCCCCACACACAGCATACGGTATATAGACAAGTCCCCCACACACAGCATACGGTATATAGACAAGTCCCCCACACACAGCATACGGTAAATAGACAAGTCCCCCACACACAGCATAGGGTATATAGACAAGACCCCCACACACAGCATACAGTATATAGACAAGTCCCCCACACACAGCATACGGTATATAGACAAGTCCCCCACACACAGCATACGGTATATAGACAAGTCCCCCACACACAGCATACGGTATATAGACAAGTCCCCCACACACAGCATACGGTATATAGACAAATCCCCCACACACAGCATACAGTATATAGACAAGTCCCCCCCCACACAGCATACGGTATATAGACAAGTCCCCCACACACAGCATACGGTATATAGACAAGTACCCCACACACAGCATACGGTATATAGACAAGTCCCCCACACACAGCATACAGTATATAGACAAGTCCCTCACACACAGCATACGGTATATAGACAAGTCCCCCACACTCAGCATACGGTATATAGACAAGTCCCACACACACAGCATACGGTATATAGACAAGTCCCCCACACACAGCATACGGTATATAGACAAGTACCCCACACAGCATACGGTATATAGACAAGTCCCCCACACAGCATACGGTATATAGACAAGTCCCTCACACAGCATACGGTATATAGACAAGTCCCTCCCACACAGCATACGGTATATAGACAAGTCCCCCATACACAGCATACAGTATATAGACAAGTCCCCCACACACAGCATACAGTATATAGACAAGTCCCCCACACACAGCATACAGTATATAGACAAGTCCCCTACACACAGCATACAGTATATAGACAAGTCCCCCACACAGCATACGGTATATAGACAAGTCCCCCACACAGCATACAGTATATAGACAAGTTCCCCACACACAGCATACGGTATATAGACTAGTCCCCCACACACAGCATACAGTATATAGACAAGTCCCCCACACACAGCATACAGTATATAGACAAGTCCCCCACACACAGCATACGGTATATAGACAAGTCCCCCACACACAGCATACAGTATATAGACAAGTCCCCCACACACAGCATACGGTATATAGACAAGTCCCCCACCACACAGCATGCAGTATATCGACAAGTCCCCCACCCCCCCCCCACACACAGCATACGGTATATAGACAAGTGCCCCACACAGCATACAGTATATAGACAAGTTCCCCACACACAGCATACAGTATATAGACAAGTCCCCCACACACAGCATACGGTATATAGACAAGTCCCCCACACAGCATACGGTAAATAGACAAGTCCCCCACACAGCATACAGTATATAGACAAGTCCCCCACACACAGCATACAGTATATAGACAAGTCCCCCACACACAGCATACGGTATATAGACAAGTCCCCCACACACAGCATACGGTATATAGACAAGTCCCCCGCACACAGCATACGGTATATAGACAAGTTCCCCACACACAGCATACGGCATATAGACAAGTTCCCCACACACAGCATACGGTATATAGACAAGTCCCCCACACACAGCATACAGTATATAGACAAGTCCCCCACACAGCATACGGTATAGAGACAAGTCCCCCACACACAGCATACAGTATATAGACAAGTCCCCCACACACAGCATACAGTATATAGACAAGTCCCCCACACACAGCATACGGTATATAGACAAGTCCCCCACACAGCATACGGTAAATAGACAAGTCCCCCCCACACAGCATACAGTATATAGACAAGTCCCCCACACAGCATACGGTATATAGACAAGTCCCCCATACACAGCATACAGTATATAGACAAGTCCCCCACACAGCATACAGTATATAAACAAGTCCCCCACACACAGCATACGGTATATAGACAAGTCCCCCACACAGCATACAGTATATAGACAAGTCCCCCACACAGCATACGGTATATAGACAAGTCACCCCCACACAGCATACAGTATATAGACAAGTCCCCCACACACAGCATACGGTATATAGACAAGTCCCCCACACACAGCATACAGTATATAGACAAGTCCCCCATACACAGCATACGGTATATAGACAAGTCCCCCACACACAGCATACGGTATATAGACAAGTACCCCACACACAGCATACGGTATATAGACAAGTCCCCCACACAGCATACAGTATATAGACAAGTCCCCCACACACAGCATACAGTATATAGACAAGTCCCCCACACACACAGCATACGATATATAGTCAAGTCCCCCACACACAGCATACAGTATATAGACAAGTCCCCCACACACAGCATACGGTATATAGACAAGTCCCCCACACACAGCATACGGTATATAGACAAGTCCCCCACACACAGCATACGATATATAGACAAGTCCCCCACACACAGCATACGGTATATAGACAAGACCCCCACACACAGCATACAGTATATAGACAAGTCCCTCACACACAGCATACGGTATATAGACAAGTCCCCCACACTCAGCATACGGTATATAGACAAGTCCCACACACACAGCATACGGTATATAGACAAGTCCCCCACACACAGCATATGGTATATAGACAAGTACCCCACACAGCATACGGTATATAGACAAGTCCCCACACAGCATACGGTATATAGACAAGTCCCTCACACAGCATACGGTATATAGACAAGTCCCTCCCACACAGCATACGGTATATAGACAAGTCCCCCATACACAGCATACAGTATATAGACAAGTCCCCCACACACAGCATACAGTATATAGACAAGTCCCCTACACAGCATACAGTATATAGACAAGTCCCCCACACACAGCATACGGTATATAGACAAGTCCCCCACACACAGCATACAGTATATAGACAAGTCCCCTACACACAGCATACAGTATATAGACAAGTCCCCCACACAGCATACGGTATATAGACAAGTCCCCCACACAGCATACAGTATATAGACAAGTTCCCCACACACAGCATACGGTATATAGACAAGTCCCCCACACACAGCATACAGTATATAGACAAGTCCCCCACACACAGCATACAGTATATAGACAAGTCCCCCACACACAGCATACGGTATATAGACAAGTCCCCCACACACAGCATACGGTATATAGACAAGACCCCCACACACAGCATACAGTATATAGACAAGTCCCCCACACACAGCATACGGTATATAGACAAGTCCCCCACACACAGCATACGGTATATAGACAAGTCCCCCACACACAGCATACGGTATATAGACAAGTCCCCCACACACAGCATACGGTATATAGACAAGTCCCCCACACACAGCATACAGTATATAGACAAGTCCCCCCCCACACAGCATACGGTATATAGACAAGTCCCCCACACACAGCATACGGTATATAGACAAGTACCCCACACACAGCATACGGTATATAGACAAGTCCCCCACACACAGCATACGGTATATAGACAAGTCCCCCACACACACAGCATACGGTATATAGACAAGTCCCCCACACACAGCATACGGTATATAGACAAGTCCCCCACACACACAGCATACAGTATATAGACAAGTCCCTCACACACAGCATACGGTATATAGACAAGTCCCCCACACTCAGCATACGGTATATAGACAAGTCCCACACACACAGCATACGGTATATAGACAAGTCCCCCACACACAGCATACGGTATATAGACAAGTACCCCACACAGCATACGGTATATAGACAAGTCCCCACACAGCATACGGTATATAGACAAGTCCCTCACACAGCATACGGTATATAGACAAGTCCCTCCCACACAGCATACGGTATATAGACAAGTCCCCCATACACAGCATACAGTATATAGACAAGTCCCCCACACACAGCATACAGTATATAGACAAGTCCCCTACACAGCATACAGTATATAGACAAGTCCCCCACACACAGCATACGGTATATAGACAAGTCCCCCACACACAGCATACAGTATATAGACAAGTCCCCTACACACAGCATACAGTATATAGACAAGTCCCCCACACAGCATACGGTATATAGACAAGTCCCCCACACAGCATACAGTATATAGACAAGTTCCCCACACACAGCATACGGTATATAGACAAGTCCCCCACACACAGCATACAGTATATAGACAAGTCCCCCACACACAGCATACAGTATATAGACAAGTCCCCCACACACAGCATACGGTATATAGACAAGTCCCCCACACACAGCATACAGTATATAGACAAGTCCCCCACACACAGCATACGGTATATAGACAAGTCCCCCACCACACAGCATACAGTATATCGACAAGTCCCCCACCCCCCCCACACACACAGCATACGGTATATAGACAAGTGCCCCACACAGCATACAGTATATAGACAAGTTCCCCACACACAGCATACAGTATATAGACAAGTCCCCCACCCCCTCCCCCCCCACACACAGCATACGGTATATAGACAAGTCCCCCACACAGCATACAGTATATAGACAAGTCCCCCACACACAGCATACAGTATATAGACAAGTTCCCCACACACAGCATACGGTATATAGACAAGTCCCCCACACACAGCATACAGTATATAGACAAGTCCCCCACACAGCATACGGTATAGAGACAAGTCCCCCACACACAGCATACAGTATATAGACAAGTCCCCCACACACAGCATACAGTATATAGACAAGTCCCCCACACACAGCATACGGTATATAGACAAGTCCCCCACACAGCATACGGTAAATAGACAAGTCCCCCCCACACAGCATACAGTATATAGACAAGTCCCCCACACAGCATACGGTATATAGACAAGTCCCCCATACACAGCATACAGTATATAGACAAGTCCCCCACACAGCATACAGTATATAAACAAGTCCCCCACACACAGCATACGGTATATAGACAAGTCCCCCACACACAGCATACGGTATATAGACAAGTCCCCCCCACACAGCATACGGTATATAGACAAGTCCCCCACACAGCATACGGTATATAGACAAGTCACCCCCACACAGCATACAGTATATAGACAAGTCCTCCACACACAGCATACGGTATATAGACAAGTCCCCCACACACAGCATACAGTATATAGACAAGTCCCCCATACACAGCATACGGTATATAGACAAGTCCCCCACACACAGCATACGGTATATAGACAAGTACCCCACACACAGCATACGGTATATAGACAAGTCCCCCACACAGCATACAGTATATAGACAAGTCCCCCACACACAGCATACAGTATATAGACAAGTCCCCCACACACAGCATACGGTATATAGACAAGTACCCCACACACAGCATACGGTATATAGACAAGTCCCCCACACAGCATACAGTATATAGACAAGTCCCCCACACACAGCATACAGTATATAGACAAGTACCCCACACACAGCATACGGTATATAGACAAGTCCCCCATACACAGCATACAGTATATAGACAAGTCCCCCACACACAGCATACGGTATATAGACAAGTCCCCCACCTCCCACACACGGTATACAGACAAGTCCCCCCCACACACACACAGCATACAGTATATAGACAAGTCCCCCATACACAGCATACGGTATATAGACAAGTCCCCCACACACAGCATACAGTATATAGGCAAGTCCCCCACACACAGCATACGGTATATAGACAAGTCCCCCACACAGCATACAGTATATAGACAAGTCCCCCACCTCCCACACACGGTATACAGACAAGTCCCCCCCCCACACACACAGCATACAGTATATAGACAAGTGCATAGCTGTGGTAGGGTAGGAGTGGGAGGAGCCTTCCTTGTCTTGTCAGTGCTGGCCCTGCAGTGGGGCCCACCGGGGAATTCCCCAGCAGGCCAGTCCGAGCCTCGTCACATGCTGGCTAGAGTCTCAGACACCTCTCTGAGTAGCCCACTGATAGAAGTGGATGAGAATCTAGTCGGCATTTGACCTCAACTATTACATCATAACACCGGCTTTATCTTTTTAAAGCTTTGTAACCTTTACTCACTTTATGAATCAGCCACAGATAAAACTCAATAAGGATGGGTTGCTACTGTGTGCAATTTGCCAGCCAGCCCAGTACAGCGGTGACCTGAGCCGACAGCAGCGACTTGAGTAGACTGTGGCCACCTGAGCCAACAGCGGCATTTAAATTGAGCTATCGCCAGGAAATGAATGACAATGGCAGTCAGGGGAATGGTGAAGGCCGGCATGGCTGCCATCTTGGTACTCCTGTGAAGTTCATCCACAGTCTGAACTTAATCATATAAACTGTATACTGCATTACTAGAGGATTACTGTATATAGAATAAGCAGTCAAGAGATCGCAGGTTCAAGTGCCCTAAGGGGACATAAAAAAATAAAGTAAAAATGGAAAAAAAAGAAAGTTTTACAAAGGAAAAAAAATAAACAAAAATGTTAAATCACCCCTTTTTCCCCGAGGTAAAAAAAAAGAAATTAAAAAAGAAACATTTTATATTGTCGTGTCTGTAAAAGTCCGACCTATCAAAGCCCAAATTATTTAAACCGCACGTTAAATAGCGGAAAAATAAATTAAGAAGCCAGAATTGCCGTATTATGGTGTCACCAAACAGTAATAAATAACCCGGTATTGTGTCACCATTTTGTGAGACCCTGCATTTGTTCCATGTTTCTGCTGATGAATCTGGGCGAGGTTCGCTTTCTGCTCGCCGACCTGCGGGGGTTATTGATGCCATTCTCTGCCGTCTACAAACTTTTCATCTCTTTTTGATGCATTTTTTGGGAGGTAAAATTACCCAAAAAGAAAAAAAAATTGGGTGTTTAGATTATCTTTGCTGTTGGGCATTTGCTGTAGGGGTTAATATATTTATGATTTGATAGATCGGACTTTTTGTCAGTGTGTCAATACTAAATAAATAAATATAAATATATAATCTTTTAGTCTTGCTTTGTATTGACAAATGGAGGGAGGAAATTTAAAAGGATTTTTTTTATATATATAAATTTCAATTTTAATCCTTTTCTATCACATTATTTTTTGGTCCCGTTGGGCAACTTGAACCAAAAATCCACAACTCATTGGAATTGCGACACTTAAATTCTGTGGATGTCGGGAAGGGGATAAAGAGAATAAAGTAACTTTGCAGAAGGCTTCCGTTTTGTGTACACAGCTCCTGTGCTGACTTAGTGTTCTCTTTGGTTACACCACACACCCATTCTGTGTCCGGCCCCCACAGATCGCCATCTCCATATATATGGGGGGATTTCCTCATGTGACGACCCCTCTGCCGATGTATACAGATCACATGTGGCTTCACCTTCAGCTTTGATCTCCGCAGTCTTCAGTTCCGGATCCTCCAGGATGAGGGATAAGTCTTTCTTGCTCTTCATTCCCCTCCGTGGCTGATACAGCAGCTCCACCGCGCCGACGTTCCCCTCATAGGGAGGAATCGCTCCGCAAAGACTGTTCTCAGCCACGGGACGATCCGCCAGATACAGGAGGAAAGTTCTCGTCTCCGCAATGAAGGATTATTCAACTTTTCTGCCATTTGTAAGATCTCTGCTTTTTGTCTGAGAATAAAATCATTCTTGTTAATATCCAGAACCTGAAAAAAATCTAATCCTGACAGCAGCGGAGCATTTATTACAATGGTATTCAGTCTAGACGATCCCCCTCCTGTCCTGACCGTTTGCTACAATGTATCAGTGCAGGGAAAATCTATCAGTTTGGACTTGGTTTCCCTTACAGAGGATTGTCCAGGCCAGACACCATTGTACCCAGTGGCATCCTGCCAAGGGCGGCAGGCCACGCGACTGCTATGGGGCCCGTGAGCTGGGGGGGCCCCATAGCAGTCGCCTGCACTGTGTACCTGACGCACCCCCTGGGCCATATTCTTTAGGGGAATACCCGGAGCCGGATCAGATGGGGGTTGTAGTCTCCGAGTGGCTGTGACCCGGTCCGTGCCCAGGGTGTCAAGCTCAGTGTGTGGCAGTCCTTACTGATGTTACTAAAGTTCTTTATGTCAACTACGCCACCCGTTGAATTGCGGTCACTACGGCCGCCGCTGCAGCAGGGTCCGCTGAGGCTGATGGTGTTTGTGCAGCTTAGGTAGTATAACCCCCAACGGGAGGGGTATAGCCTCAGGGGGTCAGGTGCAGAGGATGGTGGTTGTGGAAGTGCAGGGATGATGGTAATGAGAGTCAGAGTCGGGTTGTGCAGTTCAGGGTTCTTTACTTACTGCAGATGTTCCGGTCACTCCGGCCTTGAGTGACCACCCGAGCCGTGCTGCGTCCACCAGGTCCTGGACTCGGCCAACCCCCAAGTAGTTCTGGAGCGTGGTTCTGAGCTCCCGTTCTGTCCTGTCCTCGTCTCTGGCCTTCCCCACCAGGGATCCACCTATGTCCGGCTCCCTCGGGCCTCTTGTTGGCGAACCCTTGCCTCTGGGTTCCCTGACCCTATGCGTGGTCTGCCTTCTGGGTGGATATGGTGGGTGGCCGTGGCAGATGCTGCCCACGGCCTCCGGTCTCTGGCTGAGGTATGTTGTAGCCCCCACCAGTTTGGGATCCGGTACCCTGTTGCCAACTCTTCACCCTGTGATTATATTTGGGTTCTCAGAGTTCCTTTCTGTCTCCCCCTCTGGGTCTTTCTGGCTCTCCTCTCTCACTCTTGCTCTGGGGCTGCTCTGCTCCTCTGCTCTCTTCAGGTTACACTCTGGCAGACTGACCCTGATCTTAGATGGTGCCCACCTTAAATACTCCCTCTATGTGTGAGCTCAGGTGACCAGCACCCAATGAGCTCCTAACTTTACCCAGGCTGCTCCCCCTATCTGCCCCTACACTACTGGGATGTACCACCCCCCTCCCACTCCAGCCAGGAACAGACTCGGTCGTACCTGCACATTTCTAAGTGGGAGTACCGTTGGTCTGTTCCTCGGAAATGGGATGTGTGTAGTGCATGCAGCTTACTGAGCTCAGTTCCACACTCCATCCCTACCCGGGAGTGGAATATCACACCTCTGGGTTGAGGTGCAATACCCCTGTAGCAGCCGAATCCTCAGGGTGCTACATTCCCCCCTGGTAAATCACAGCACGTCCTCGGGCTGTAAGATATAAAAACATCCACAAACATACAATTTTGCATAAACAACATAATAAAACATATAAAACAACATATATTAGCAGCATCATAAAACTTTTCATATAAAACATTCTCGTAGTCGTTTCTTGCTTCTAACTCCTCCTCCGGACACTGTGCAACGTGTGCCCGGGAAAAGTGCAACAGTTTCTCTAGAAAAATGGTTTTCCTATAAAACCGGTAGGGGGCGCTTTAGGAAGCGCAACTATTTACAAGGGATTTGGCCGCTCTCAGTCCTCGGCCAGGTATTTAGGAAAGGGATGACCGCTCTCAGTCCTCGGTCAGTGGGATTAAGGGAAATACGGGTAACAGTTCAATTTGCTGGTCCCAACGGGGACTATAATAGCAACAACAGTTCACTGTGCCCCGACGGGCAACTATATACAGCTTGTACTCTGCTGTACTCAACGACGACGTCCTCCTGCTCTTTCTTTGTGGTTACCTTTAGCTTCAGACCCGTCCGGGTCCTCTTGCTCCTCCTCACACCGCAGCTCCTCCTCCGTCAGGCGATGCACATGGAGGGCGTAGGGTCCTTTGGCACACTTGTGCCGGGTGAAGGTGACCTCGTCCCCTATATACAGGTCACGTCCTCTGTGTCCCTCCGGTAGGTGGGACTCAACGTCTCTTCTTGTCACGAAGACGTCGCCTGGGGTGCGGTGATCTCGGATGAAGCCCCACCCGTGCTGCATATTAAACTTGATCACAGTCCCGGTGGAAGGGGGACCATGAGCTGCACGGGGACTCCTCCTGGCCCGGCTCTTCTGCTCCGCGCTCCTTATCTGGGCTTGTTGTTCCCGGACCCGCCTCTCTCTCCGCTCCTTCTCAAAGACCTCGAGCTGCTGCCGGCAGCACTCTGCACGCTCCGCTGCAGCTGCCCGGGTCTCCTGAGTGAACCCCATGAGGTCTTCTCCGGTGGGGTCCCACTCAAACTGTGCCTCCTCTAGCGGGGGCGAGGTCCCTTTTACGGGCTTTGGAACCGGAATCAGGGGTTCATCTAGGGGCCTCTCTTTCCGGAGTCGGGGATGGTGAAACTCCGGTGGCCATATAAAGGGCTGCCCATCCGGGCACGTATGTTGGGCGAACAGATCTTCTCCCAGATGCGGCACTCTTGGTTTTATGGGCGCGGTGGTGGTGGCGCCCGGGTTGCCCAGGCCTTGCGGCCAGGCCTGGGGCACCTGGAAAGTGAAGGGCACCGTAAGGACGACGGCGCCCTGGGCTACTTGGCCCTGCGACCAGGCCGGTGGCTCCGCGGAGGTAGGGGGCGCTGTTGGTATTGCGGCGCCCGGGGGTACTAGGCCTTGCGACCAGGCTGGTGGTACTTCCTGCTTGGTCACGCTCGGGGTCGAGGCGTGTGACGTCACAGGGGTCGCGGCTGCGGCTTCCGGTTGAGGCCTAGTCTGTGGCGGTGACGTTGCGGTTACGGGCACGGCAGGGGGTACTTCGGGCTCTACGACGGGGAGCTGGGGCAGGTGCGCGGTTTCCCGGTTTGGGGTAGAGACGTCCCCTTTACCTGCCTCCTTTCGTTCGGCTCCCTTCTCGGCGCCGTCTCCGGCCTTCAGTCCTCCTGCGCCATCCTCAGAGGCGGTCTGTCTCCTCGTCTCGGGTGGCGTGCTCCGCTGACGAGTCTCGGTCTGCTGGGCCATCTCTCGGCTCCACTCCGCCAACGTCTCTCGTTGCACCCGGGCCATCCTCCGTGCGAGGCCCTCCAGCGCAGTCTGCGCACACTCCCGATCTCGGGGGAGCTGTGCCAGGACCTCCACTAAGCCTAGTGGGGTCGTTGCTTCTAGCAGGCTCCTGACCATCGGGCCGGTGCTGCTCTGCTCTCCTTCCGTTGTCTCCAGCAGGCTCCTGGCCAGCGGGCCGGTGCTGCTCTGCTCTTCTTCCATCTCCGGGTAAGCTTCTTCTGGACTCAGCTCTAGGCTTCTTGTCTCCGGGTGCGCTCTCTCCAGACTGCTCCAGGCGACACCCATCTTTGCTCTCTTCTTCTCAGTCCTCCCACTTCGAGGGCGGTCCCGGGGCCACTTGGTGATTGTCAGCTCCAGGGGCAGTTCTTTCACCCTGACAGACACCTCTAGCATCACAGTCTCTGTTGGTGGGGGCGGTTTCCACTTCTGGCGCCATTTTCGGTCCTGGCCCACGATGGGAGGTGGCCTCTTGCCACCCTCTGGCACGCCCATAATGGCGTCCGCTCCACCAAGGCGGGAAACCTTTGGAAATGGCGGGAATCGTCTCCCAGTGGCGGGAAACTCTGCAGATGGCGGGAAAAAGCTGTTAATGGCGGACAACAGGCGGGAATCGATCTGTGATGGAGTCCGATGGCGGGGACCCTCCGGAACCGGCAGGAGACTTCTTTTTGAGGTAAACTTGTTCTTTTCTTCAGGCACGCAGTACCCGGGTGTTGCGGGCACGAGATCCTGCCGACTACGCCAAAGTTGACGCACCCCCTGGGCCATATTCTTTAGGGGAATACCCGGAGCCGGATCAGATGGGGGTTGTAGTCTCCGAGTGGCTGTGACCCGGTCCGTGCCCAGGGTGTCAAGCTCAGTGTGTGGCAGTCCTTACTGATGTTACTAAAGTTCTTTATGTCGACTACGCCACCCGTTGAATTGCGGTCACTACGGCCGCCGCTGCAGCAGGGTCCGCTGAGGCTGATGGTGTTTGTGCAGCTTAGGTAGTATAACCCCCAACGGGAGGGGTATAGCCTCAGGGGGTCAGGTGCAGAGGATGGTGGTTGTGGAAGTGCAGGGATGATGGTAATGAGAGTCAGAGTCGGGTTGTGCAGTTCAGGGTTCTTTACTTACTGCAGATGTTCCGGTCACTCCGGCCTTGAGTGACCACCCGAGCCGTGCTGCGTCCACCAGGTCCTGGACTCGGCCAACCCCCAAGTAGTTCTGGAGCGTGGTTCTGAGCTCCCGTTCTGTCCTGTCCTCGTCTCTGGCCTTCCCCACCAGGGATCCACCTATGTCTGGCTCCCTCGGGCCTCTTGTTGGCGAACCCTTGCCTCTGGGTTCCCTGACCCTATGCGTGGTCTGCCTTCTGGGTGGATATGGTGGGTGGCCGTGGCAGATGCTGCCCACGGCCTCCGGTCTCTGGCTGAGGTATGTTGTAGCCCCCACCAGTTTGGGATCCGGTACCCTGTTGCCAACTCTTCACCCTGTGATTATATTTGGGTTCTCAGAGTTCCTTTCTGTCTCCCCCTCTGGGTCTTTCTGGCTCTCCTCTCTCACTCTTGCTCTGGGGCTGCTCTGCTCCTCTGCTCTCTTCAGGTTACACTCTGGCAGACTGACCCTGATCTTAGATGGTGCCCACCTTAAATACTCCCTCTATGTGTGAGCTCAGGTGACCAGCACCCAATGAGCTCCTAACTTTACCCAGGCTGCTCCCCCTATCTGCCCCTACACTACTGGGATGTACCACCCCCCCTCCCACTCCAGCCAGGAACAGACTCGGTCGTACCTGCACATTTCTAAGTGGGAGTACCGTTGGTCTGTTCCTCGGAAATGGGATGTGTGTAGTGCATGCAGCTTACTGAGCTCAGTTCCACACTCCATCCCTACCCGGGAGTGGAATATCACACCTCTGGGTTGAGGTGCAATACCCCTGTAGCAGCCGAATCCTCAGGGTGCTACATACCCCCGCATCGGGTCCCCCTCCTGCACCCAGGCAAGAGGCGGGGCCCTGAGCAGGCGGGGGGCTTACTCGCCGTCGGGCATCCCAGCGCACTATGGGCCCCCCGCCTGCTCAGGGCCCCGGCCGGCACAATACTTACCTCTTCCCGTGCCCTAGACGCTAGAATGTATGGGATCCTTCCAGGTGTGATGTCATTTCCGGGGGCGTGTTCTAGTTCAGCACCAGACGCCAGAGTCTCATGCAGAGACAGAGCTGCCGGTGAAGCTGCAGGAGGAGGTCAGTATCCTAAGCTGAGAAACAGGAGATTGTTCTATTAATTGCTGGTCTGATGTCTTTTCTTCTTGTTGTTTTTGGGGTGAGGGGGCTTGATACTTGCGACTGAGGGATTTGGGGGGGTTAATGCTGGAGGGCAGTCTGGTGGGGTTAATTAATGCTTGTGGAGATCTTAGGGGGCTCTGGGGAATAATGCAGGGATAATGCGTGCTTGTGGGGGCCCTAAGGGAATGCTGCGGGCTTATGAGGGCTCTGTTGGGGATGCTGCGGGCTTGTGCGGGCCCTGGGGGGGGGGTGATGCGAGCTTGTGGGGCCCTGGGGTGGGGGATGCTGCGGGCTTGTGGGGGCTCTGGGGGCGGAATGCTGTGGGCTTGTGAGGCCCTGGGGGGGGATGCTGTGGGCTTGTGGGGCCCTGGGGGGGAAGCTGTGGGTTTGTGGGTGCTCTGAGGGGGATGGTGTGGGCTTGTGGGGCCCTGGGGGGGATGCTGTGGGCTTGTGGGGGCCCTAGGGGGGATGCTGTTGGCTTGTGGGGCCCTGGGGGGGATTCTGTGGGCTTGTGGGGGCCCTTGGTGGGATACTGCGGGCTTGTGGGTGCTCTGGGGGGGATGCAGTGGGCTTGTGGGACCCTGGGGGGGATGCTGCGGGCTTGTGGGGCCCTGGGAGGGATGCTGTGGGCTTGTGGGTGCTCTGGGGGAGGATGCTGCGGGCTTGTGGGTGCTCTGGGGGGATGCTGCGGGCTTGTGGGGGCTCTGGGGGGGATGCTGCGGGCTTGTGGGAGCTCTGGGGGGGATGCTGCAGGCTTGTGGGAGCTCTGGGGGGGGGTGCTGCAGGCTTGTGGGGGCTCCAGGGGGATGCAGCAGGCTTGTGGGGGCCCCGGGGGGGATGCAGCGGGCTTGTGGGGCCTCTGTATGGGGTCCAGCCTGCATATGGCATTACATGGGGACCAGGCAGTATTCTCTATGGTGAATTATATGGGGTCCAGCATTTTGTATGGAGCATTATATGGGGCTCATAATACTGTATGGAGGACTATGTGGTGCCCATAATATTGTATGGAGGACTTAGTGGTGCCATAACACTGTATGGAGGACTATACTGTCCGGTCTGCACTGTGCGCTGTCAGGATTCACTGGTTTCTGAGCTATTGTAGAATTTACAATAGATATCACTCATGAAATGTAAGAAGTCAGTGAAATGTTTGGCATTGTACTATATCTATATCTATATCTATAATTTCTCTGCTGTATCTGTGTATCATGAATGGTTGGATGTGTTAAAGGGGCCACTGAGACTCTTTCGCCCGGGGCCCACGAAAACCTGGAGGAGGGAGCATCATGTGACACTCCCTCTCCCATCATTACTCCTCTGCGTCTGACGCAGCGGCATGATGACGCGCCACGCTGTGTCAGACAGTGGAGCTGGCAGCTGCTGAGGTGATCAGCTGCAGAGACTGAAGCAGCGGGGAACGAGGAGCGGTAAGTATGGATTTATTTATAAATCAGTGTGTACTGATAATACTGGAGGACTGGGGCTGCATTTTACCCTACGGGTGGGGGGGCAGCATTTTACCCTATGGGGGGCTGCATTATACTGCGTACAGGACCATGGGGGAATGCATTATACTGAGTGGAGAACCATGGCGAGTGTCTTATACTGTGTGGAGGACCATGGGGGAGTGCATTGTACTGTGTGGAGGACCATGGGGGAGTGCATTATACTGCGTGGAGGACCACGGGGAGTGCATTATACTGCGTGGAGGACCAGGAGGGAGTGCATTATACTGTGTGGAGGACCACGAGGGAGTGCATTATACTGCGTGGAGGACCATGGCGAGTGTATTATACTGCGTGGAGGACCATGGCGAGTGCCTTATACTGTGTGGAGAACCATGGCGAGAGTCTTATACTGTGTGGAGGACCATGGGGGAGTGCATTGTACTGTGTGGAGGACCATGGGGGAGTGCATTGTACTGTGTGGAGGACCATGGGGGAGTGCATTGTACTGTGTGGAGGACCATGGGGGAGTGCATTATACTGTGTGGAGGACCACAGGGAGTGCATTGTACTGTGTGGAGGACCACGTGGGAGTGCATTATACTGCGTGGAGGACCACGAGGGAGTGCATTATTCTGCGTGGAGGACCACGAAGTTGTGCATTATACTGCGTGGAGGACCATGGGGAGTGTATTATACTGCGTGGAGGACCATGGCGAGTGCCTTATACTGTGTGGAGGACCATGGCGAGAGTCTTATACTGTGTGGAGGACCATGGCGAGTGCATTATACTCTATGGAGTATGGAGAGGTGTGGGGCAGTTGGGGGATCATACTTTACCCTGGGAGTTGAGGTGGGGTACAGTAGGGTCATTATACTGCGCATATGGAGGAATTCACCATGGGGGTATCATACCATGTTTGGGGGGCACTTTTGTTGGCACCACACTTTATGGGCAATGAAAAAGGGATCTAGGACTTCAGCAGGAGGAAAATTACTATGTAAAGGTTGGAAGGTTGTGAGATCTGATCTTCTGTGACCCCGACAATTATTTACATTTTTACATTTTTTTGTTGAGG
Organism: Phyllobates terribilis; assembly: GCF_046119375.1. Classification (NCBI taxonomy): domain Eukaryota; kingdom Metazoa; phylum Chordata; class Amphibia; order Anura; family Dendrobatidae; genus Phyllobates; species Phyllobates terribilis. The sequence goes on from NW_027362839.1 coordinate 4,380,604, forward strand.
GGGGCCCAATTAGAACTTCTGCTATGGGGCCCCATGATTCCTATGTACGCCCCTGATTGTACCAAATCCTCAGCTGTGCTGGTACTAAGGATATGGACACTCAGACATTTTGGGCTAAATATATACATACAAATATTTTTTCAATAACGTTTCATAAACAATTTGGCTTTTTTATTTCCTTTGCATTGCTAGTTGCAGAATGAGCTCACTGAGAATTTATCAGTGAGCTCATTCTGACCTTCTCTGTGCTGATTATGTTCACAGACCAGCATGAAAGTTGGGCTGATCTCTGATTCAGCCATAAATCATGGCAGAAATAAAAGAGCTGGAAACTCCACATCATAAGGAGCTCACTGACTGAATCTCAAGTTAACTCATTCTGCAGCCATCAATGTGCTGCTGGGAAACAAAAAGCTGGTAAAGGCCGAACAGAGCAAATGTTACATGAAGCAAAATAGTAAAAAGTCTTTTTAGAGCAATATACATGTATTTAAAGGGATTGTCCGGTGTGAAGCTGAAGGCCTGCAGTCATCTGTGTGACTCTCTGTGACTGCAGACTTGTAATCCTCACATCATGTAGACTGCGCGCTGCCAGCATTATTCTCAGCCAGAGATGGCAGAAGCCCCTGTATCATGTGTACAGGAATTGTGCCCCCTCTCCCCGAGGAGCAGCAGTGCCTCGTCCTCCAGATACATGAGGGTCCCATCGAGGAGATCCGCATGTACCGGCCATGATGTCATCTCCATGGATACGGCATCAGTGTGCAGAGCAGAAGACCCCTGTAAGGGAGAGCTCAGACGTGGGGGGATTGATGTGGATGCGAGGAGCAGATCCCCCCCATATTCACAGATTATCGCACAATACATGTGGCCTTGCACAGGAAAAACTGTGAGGAAAGAAGAAATCAGATTTCTTACAATATAGAATAATGTCCTCCTGCCCTCGCTCATGTCCAGTATTATTTATCCCCTGACCTTTTGGGTGGGGAACCCCTCCTGAGCCCCCTCCATTATATAGGAGCCATATATCTGCTCCATTACTGGCAGAAGGTAAGGAGCCAATCACACTGCACGGCTTCTACTTCCTGCTCTAAGCCCCGCCCACCTGCCTTCCCTTGAGATCTCCATGACAACCCTTGTGTGACTACAGTGACAGGCCACGCCCCTGAGGATTCTGATCAGTGCGGATGTCTCCATATTGCTGAGGACTGTGAGCGGCTGATGGGCGGAGCCAGCAGCGATGTGAGGGGCGGAGCCAGCAGCTATATGAGGGGCGGAGCCAACAGCGATATGAGGGGCAGAGCCAGCAGCGATATGAGGGGCGGAGCCAGCAGCGATATGAGGGGCGGAGCCAGCAGCGACATGAGGGGCAGAGCCAGCAGTGATATGAGAGGCGGAGCCAGCAGCGATATGAGGGGCGGAGCCAGCAGCAATATGAGGGGCGGAGCCAGCAGCGATGTGAGGGGCGGAGCCAACAGCGACATGAGGGGCGGAGCCAGCAGCGATATGAGGGGCGGAGCCAGCAGCGATATGAGGGGCAGAGCCAGCAGCGATATGAGGGGCGGAGCCAGCAGCGATATGAGGGGCGGAGCCAGCAGCGATATGAGGGGCGCTCACAGCACTGACAGGAGCAGGTGTGTGTGCAGCCAGTTCCTCTGCTGTGGGTGTTGTGGTGTGTGAGCTTCGCCGTGTATATAATATACACACATATATATATATATATATACACACAGGTGAAATCAGAAGTTTCCATACACTGTATAAATAGACACATCTGCATGTTTTTCTCAATATCTGACATGAAATCAGAATAAACCTTTCCCATTTTAGGACAATTAGGATTACCATCATTTTTAATATTTGCCAAATGTCAGAATAATGAGAGAGAGAGAATGTTTTAGGACATTTTTATTACTTACTGCTAAGTCAAAAGTTTCCCTCTTTCCCTCTCCTCATTCATTGGGAGTGGGGCGCGGAGGATGCTGGGTGGGACGCGCGGGGTAACCCCCGCCCACAGCCCAGCATCCACCGCGGGGTCCGCGACACTAATGTCACGCCTCATTTGACGTGACATCAGCGGAAGAAAGAGCCGGCTGCAGCCGGGGGTCACGTGATGCCTGTGAGTGGCGCTATCGCCAGTCCCTACTACAGGAAATCAACCCCACATGATGCTGCCTCCCCCATGTTTCACAGTTGGGATGGTGTTCTTAGGCTTCCAAGCTTCTCCTTTTTTCTTCCAAAAGTAACGATGGTCACTATGCCCAAAAAGTTCAGTTTTAGTTTCATCAGACCACGGGACATGTCTCCAAAAATTAAGGTCTTTGTTCCTGTGTGCATTTGCAAACATTAATCTGGCTTTTTTATCTTTCTTTTGGAGTAATGGCTTCTTCCTGGCACAGTGGCCTTTCAGCCTATATTGATACAGTACTCATTTCACTGTGGATATTGACACAATCTTATCAGCTTCCCCTATCATCTTCACAAGATCTTTTGCTTTTGTCCTTGATATGCACATATCGGACCAAAGCACGTTCATCTCTGGGACACAGAACCCGTCTCCTTCCTGAGCGGTTTGATGGCTGGACAGTCCCATCTTGTTTGTACTTGCATATAATTGTTTGTACAGATTAACGAGACACCTTCAGGTATCTTGAAATTGTACCCAAGGATGAGCCAGACTTGTGCAAGTCCACAATTCTCTTTCTGATATCTTGGTTGATTTCTTTAGACTTCACCATGATGCTACACAAAGAAGCAGTGTGTTTCAGGTGTGCATTAAAATACATCCACAGGTGTGTCTCTAATTAACTGAGATGTTGCCCAAAATACTATCAGAAGTTTCCAAACACATGACATCATCATATGGGCAGTCCAGAATTTTTTAAAGGTATAGCAATATTAGTGTATGTAAACTTATGACTTTGCAGTAAGTAATAAAAATGCTTTAAAACATTCTCTCTCTCTCTTATTATTCTGGCATTTGGCAAATCTTAAAAATGATGCTAATCCTAATTGACCTAAAACGGGAAGGTTTATTCTGATTTCATGTCAGATATTGAGAAAAACATGCAGATGTGTCTTTTTATTGTTATGATCTGCAACAAGTACTAAGGAAAGAAGGGAGAAAGCTGTCCCTACAGTAAGACTAAGCTGAATCCCTACGATGTAGCGGGCTGCCTGTTCCTAGCGAACAGACCCGCCTTAGTCCTCGGCTAGTCTGAACAAAGACCTATAGCATAAAGGAGAGGGGTCCCTAAAAGAACTAAGGACTGGAACAAAAATGGGACACCTCCTAAACAGAGAAGTTGTTACAGAACACAAAAAGATAAACTGACAAAAAGGTACTAGAGGTCCCAGAAGGACCGAGCAAACTGACAGAGAAAGGCACAGAAGCACCTGGCTAGAAAAGCAGTCAAACAACACTGAAGTCCAGCACAGCCAAAAGGGCGGAGCTGGAATATAAAGGCAGATGGTCTTGTGACCGCAAAACACAAGATGGAAAAAACAAACAGGAGGGTTCTAACATTTATATAGTGTATGTAAATTTCTGGTTTCAACTGTGTATACAGGTGACAGGAGCAGGTGTGTGTGCAGCCAGGTCCGCTCTTTTTGTGGCGCCGCAGCGGAGCGTGTTGTGGTGTGTGAGCTCTGCCGTGCATATAGTACAGAGGAGTATATATATATGTGTATGTATATATATATATATACATACACACACACGGGGCATGCAGGATTTTTTAGTTTACCAGCAGCTATAGGATTCACTGGTAACATTTTGGGGAACAGACAAAGTTTTTATAATTTTTATTCCATTTTTCTTTTGCGTGAGATTAATAAAAAGACAATTCTGCTGATGTTTTTTTATTTTTTCCAGCATTCAATGGCAAAACCCCAGGAATGGTTCTTATATTTTTTCTTTCCAGCGTTTATCGTGCAGTATAGAGACAAAATGAACAAAAGCTACAATTTTGCCATTAATTCTTACTATTTTATTCTTATGCTGTTTTTCGTGCCGGATAAATCATGTGATCGTTGTACAGTTTGGGTTGTTGTTCTCTGCGATGTTAATCAGGTTTAGTTTTTTTGTTCTTGTTTTTTGGGGGTTTATTTTAATAAAATCAAGTTTTAATGTAAGAAAAAAAATTATATTTGAGCTTTTACTTTGTATATTTCCAAATATTTTATTGAAACGGAGTAAAGGAAAGAAGGATGAACTAGTGGGAGAGCAACTGTAAAGGACCCCTGCCAGTCCCTAAAACTAAAGGGGCCTGTGACGACACAGCATTTAATCGTAATTATCCAGATGTAAATTCCATAGGCCCAGAATGATAGACTATTGCCTGAATTATTAACTATTGAATTTATGTGTTTCTTTCTTCGGTTGGTCAACGCACATGATCTTTTGTCATTAGTCCGAATGTTCACTCATCTTGTAGGTTGAGGTGATATTTGTTCATTGATAAATGGTTATTTACCTCTTATATCAACTCTTCTGGTTTATTGTACTGTTATCATTGCAATACAGGGACGCCGGCTCTTTGAACAATGGATGTTTGCTAAATATGTTGATTACCATTTTAGAAGTCCATGCAATTTGTTGACTTGCATTGTTTCGGAATTTATAGTTTATCCTTCAATGTTTGCAATGTTTGCAAGTCAACATTGGGGGATGAACTGTGGATGCTCCAGTAATGGGAATTAGTAACACCACCCCTTTCTCTTGACCTGTGAATGAAGTCATGAAGAAGGACAGTTGTGAACTACATAAAGGAGTCTTTTTACAAAACCACTGCCAGGAACACTCTATGGGACAGCTCTACAGAACACCATGAATCCATTAAGAGGGACACAGATTTGGTTTCTACAGGATGCCAGCTTAAGGGACCACAGCCCTGGCTGGAGGAATACAGATCTGCTCCATTGACTACTATAGAACCCATGGATACATCTGGGAAAACCAGGTTGGGACCCACCAGTCACCTGGTCCCATGGAGATGTTTGGAGTAACCAGGTTGGGACACTCCGGCCACCTGGAACTCGTGAATATGCTCGGAAAAAGCCAAGTCGGGACCTTCCGGTCACCTAGTTCCATGGAAGCCAGGTTGGAACTTTCTGGTCTCCTGGCCACGTACCTCAATGGACTGTCAGCTTTCTAAGCTTGTTGTTACCTCCTCTTTGTGGGTGCTCTTTGGTGGGGGTGCCATTGGTGGGGGTAGTCAGCCCCAGAAGCCCCTCGGATTGGCAGCTGCTTTAATCCCGGCGAGTCAGCGGAAGGGTGAGACTCTGTAATTTGCACCATATTAGGTATTTGCTGGGACTGTTCGATATGTTTATTGTGTGTTTGGTGGCTGAATAAAATATTACCTCACTGTTTTACAATCATCCTGTGTTGTTGTTTATGTATCTTCTATCAGTGATGGATTATAATGAGTGTGATCTGCTCCACCATGAGGGGCCCGATCCTCCCGGGGGCCCACGTTCAAAGATCCCAGCACGGCTCAGGACGGATTCTTGTAGTGCTGATGTTTGATAAATAGGATAATAGAGCGCTCATAGAAAATAAATGTCTGACCTCTTCTTTCTGATGGGCATTTTAGAGCGAGGAGCTGCGCTCTGGACTCACCGCTGCACTCCCCATGCCATTGCGGTGGCCATCTTAATATCGATCTGTGCGGAGGAGACTGTGGGAGTCAGACGGAGGTGTCAAATGTACGGACCCTTTTAATCACAGGATGGAGGGTCACTGTGAATATTAATTCATGAACCACTGTGCATAGTGACTCGCCCCCAGGGCCGTGGGGCACTCGGCAGCTGGGCCTCTGGTTGCCGGGGGATATCACGGTGGCTGGCCCAGTCCGTGGCCCAGGGCGGTCACTCAAAAGGGGGGGAATGCTTATAGGGGAAATTGTCGTGACGCCACCTGTGGATTCTGGTAAGAGGTTACCAGCGCTGCGACAGTCCACTGAGGCTGATGTTAGGGGCAGCTATGATGGGACGGCTCCCCACAGGTAGAGCAGGCCTCAGGGCAGTGTAGAGGTGTAGAAAGATGGTGGAAGCAGGAGGGAGATGGCAGGACGGTTCCAGAGGAAGTACAGGCACACACACAAGGTTAAACTTCAATACCTTTACTGGTGGTGATGCAGGTACGGTCCAGGGCTTGTGGGGGCCCCGGGGGGATGCTGCGGGCTTGTGGGGGCCCTAAGGGGATGCTGCGGGCTTGTGGGGCCCTGGGGGGCATTCTGCGGGCTTGTGGGGCCCTGGAGGGGATGCTGTGGGCTTGTGGGTGCTCTGGGGGGGATGCCTCAGGCTTGTGGGGTCTATGGGGGGGATGCTGCAGGCATGTGGGGGCTCTGGGGGGGGTGATGCAGGCTTGAGGGGGGCCCTGGGGGGATGCAGCCGGCTTGTGGGGGCCCCGGGGAGGATGCAGCGGGCTTATGGGGCCTCTGTATGAGGTCCAGCCTGCATATGGCATTACATGGGGACCAGGCAGTATTCTCTATGGTGAATTATATGGGATCCAGTATTTTGTATGGAGCATTATATAGGGCTCATAATACTGTATGGAGGACTATGTGGTGCCATAACACTGTATGGAGGACTATACTGTCCGGTCTGCACTGTGCGCTGTGAGGATTCACCGGTTTCTGAGCTATTGTAGAATTTACAAAAGATATCACTCATGAAATGTAAGAAGTCAGTGAAATGTTTGGCATTGTACTATATCTATATCTATAATTTCTCTGCTGTATCTGTGCATCATGAATGGTTGGATGTGTTAAAGGGGCCACTGAGACTCTTTCGCCCGGGGCCCACGAAAACCTGGAGGAGGGAGCATCATGTGACACTCCCTCTCCCATCATTCCTCCTCTGCGTCTGAGGCAGCGGCATGATGACGCGCCACGCTGTGTCAGACAGTGGAGCTGGCAGCTGCTGAGGTGATCAGCTGCAGAGACTGAAGCAGCGGGGAACGAGGAGCGGTAAGTATGTATTTATTTTTAAATCAGTGTGTACTGATAATACTGGAGGACTGGGGCTGCATTTTACCCTACGGGTGGGGGGGGCTGTATTTTACCCTATGGGGGGCTGCATTATACTGCGTACAGGACCATGGGGGAATGCATTATACTGAGTGGAGAACCATGGCGAGTGTCTTAAGGCCCCGTCACACTAAGCGATGCAGCAGCGATCCCGACAACGATACGACCTGTCAGAGATCGTTGCTGCATCGCTAATACATCGCTGGTGAGCTGTCAAACAGGCAGGCTCACCAGCGATCAGGGGAGCAGCGATATCGTGGAAAGAATCGTTCCACGATGTCCTGCTCCTGTTACCAGCCTTCTGCTTAAGCAGGAGCAGGCTGGTAACTATGGTAAACATCGGGTTACTAAGTGCGCGTGTGCCCCTAGTAACCCGCTGTTTATCATGGTTACCAGCCAGATCGTTGGTCCCGCTGGTCACACACAGCGATGTGTGCTGGCCAGCGGGAGGCCAACGACCAAAAAATGGTCCAGGACACTTTGCAGCGATCAGCAACCTCACAGCAGGGGCCTGATCGTTGCAAAGTGTCACACATAGCGACATCGCTGGTGAGGTCGCTGGTGAGTCACCAGAACCGTGACACAGCAGCGATCTCGCTAGCGATATCGCTATGTGAGACGGGGGCTTTATACTGTGTGGAGGACCATGGGGGAGTACATTGTACAGTGTGGAGGACCATGGGGGAGTGCATGGTACTGTGTGGAGGACCATGGGGGAGTGCATTATACTGTGTGGAGGACCACGGGGAGTGCATTGTACTGTGTGGAGGACCACGTGGGAGTGCATTATACTGCGTGGAGGACCACGAGGGAGTGCATTATACTGCGTGGAGGACCATGGCGAGTGCCTTATACTGTGTGGAGAACCATGGCGAGAGTCTTATACTGAGTGCATTATACTCTATGGAGTGTGGAGAGGTGTGGGGCAGTTGGGGGATCATACTTTACCCTGGGAGTTGAGGTCGGGTACAGTAGGGTCATTGTACTGGGCATATGGAGGAATTCACCATGGGGGTATCATACCGTGTTTGGGGGGCACTTTTGTTGGCACCACACTTTATGGGCAATGAAAAAGGGATCTAGGACTTCAGCAGGAGGAAAATTACTATGTAAAGGCTGGAAGGTTGTGAGATCTGATCTTCTGCGACCCCGACAATTATTTACATTTTTATTGCTGGGGGGGGGGCCCAATTAGAATTTCTGCGTCCTATGTACGCCCCTGATTATACCAAATCCTCAGCTGTGCTGGTACTAAGGATATGGACACTCAGACATTTTGGGCAAAATATATACATACAAATATTTTTTCAATAACGTTTCATAAACAATTTGGCTTTTTTATTTCCTTTGCATTGCTAGTTGCAGAATGAGCTCACTGAGAATTTATCAGTGAGCTCATTCTGACCTTCTCTGTGCTGATTATGTTCACAGACCAGCATGAAAGTTGGGCTGATCTCTGATGCAGTCATAAATCATTGCAGAAATAAAAGCGCTGGAAACTCCACATCATAAGGAGCTCACTGACTGAATCTCAAGTTAACTCATTCTGCAGCCATCAATGTGCTGCTGGGAAACAAAAAGCTGGTAAAGGCCGAACAGAGCAAATGTTACAAGAAGCAAAATAGTAAAAAGTCTTTTTAGACCAATATACATGTATTTAAAGGGATTGTCCGGTGTGAAGCTGAAGGCCTGCAGTCATCTGTGTGACTCTCTGTGACTGCAGACTTGTAATCCTCACATCATGTAGACTGCGTGCTGCCAGCATTATTCTCAGCCCAGAGATGGCAGAAGCCCCTGTATCATGTGTACAGGAATTGTGCCCCCTCTCCCCGAGGAGCAGCAGCGCCTCGTCCTCCAGATACATGAGGGTCCCATCGGGGAGATCCGCATGTACCGGCCATGATGTCATCTCCATGGATACGGCATCAGTGTGCAGAGCAGAAGACCCCTGTAAGGGAGAGCTCAGACGTGGGGGGATTGATGTGGATGTGAGGAGCAGATCCCCCCCATATTCACAGATTATCGCACAATACATGTGGCCTTGCACAGGAAAAACTGTGAGGAAAGAAGAAATCAGATTTCTTACAATATAGAATAATGTCCTCCTGCCCTCGCTCATGTCCAGTATTATTTATCCCCTGACCTTTTGGGTGGGGAACCCCTCCTGAGCCCCCTCCATTATATAGGAGCCATATATCTGCTCCATTACTGGCAGAAGGTAAGGAGCCAATCACACTGCACGGCGTCTACTTCCTGCTCTAAGCCCCGCCCACCTGCCTTCCCTTGAGATCTCCATGACAACCCTTGTGTGACTACAGTGACAGGCCACGCCCCCGAGGATTCTGATCAGTGCGGATGTCTCCATATTGCTGAGGACTGTGAGCGGCTGATGGGCGGAGCCAGCAGCGATGTGAGGGGCAGAGCCAGCAGCGATATGAGGGGCGGAGCCAGCAGCGACATGAGGGGCGGAGCCAGCAGCGATATGAGGGGCGGAGCCAGCAGCGATATGAGGGGCAGAGCCAGCAGCGATATGAGAGGCGGAGCCAGCAGCGATATGAGGGACGGAGCCAGCAGCGATATGAGGGGCAGAGCCAGCAGCGATATGAGGGGCGGAGCCAGCAGCGATATGAGGGGCAGAGCCAGCAGCGATATGAGGGGCGGAGCCAGCAGCGATATGAGGGGCGGAGCCAGCAGCGACATGAGGGGCGGAGCCAGCAGTGATATGAGATGCGGAGCCAGCAGCGATGTGAGGGGCGGAGCCAGCAGCGATATGAGGGGCGGAGCCAGCAGCGATATGAGGGGCGGAGCCAGCAGCGATATGAGGAGCGCTCACAGCACTGACAGGAGCAGGTGTGTGTGCAGCCAGTTCCTCTGCTGTGGGTGTTGTGTTGTGTGAGCTTCGCCGTGTATATATTATACACATATATATATATATATATATATACAGAGTTGAAATCAGAAGTTTCCATACACTGTATAAATAGACACATCTGCAGGTTTTTCTCAATATCTGACATGAAATCAGAATAAACCTTTGCCATTTTAGGTCAATTAGGATTACCATCATTTTTAATATTTGCCAAATGCCAGAATAATGAGCGTCTCTTGTAAGGGGCATTAAAAGAGTCTTGTTATACCACTCTGACCTCCACGTGTCTTGTAAGGGGCATTAAAACCGTCTTGTTATACCACTCTGACCTCCACGTGTCTTGTAAGGGGCATTAAAACCGTCATGTTATACCACTCTGACCTACACGTCTCTTCTGAGGGGCATTAAAACCATCTTGTTATACCACTCTGACCTCCACGTCTCTTGTAAGGGGCATTAAAACCGTCTTGTTATACCACTCTGACCTCCACGTCTCTTCTGAGGGGCATTAAAAGCGTCTTGTTATACCACTCTGACCTCCACGTGTCTTGTAAGGGGCATTAAAACCGTCTTGTTATACCACTCTGACCCCCATGTCTCTTCAGAGGGGCATTAAAACCGTCTTGTTATACCACTCTGACCTCCACGTCTCTTCTGAGGGGCATTAAAACCATCTTGTTATACCACTCTGACCTCCACGTCTCTTGTAAGGGGCATTAAAACCGTCTTGTTATACCACTCTGACCTCCACGTCTCTTCTGAGGGGCATTAAAAGCGTCTTGTTATACCACTCTGACCTCCACGTGTCTTGTAAGGGGCATTAAAACCGTCTTGTTATGCCACTCTGACCTCCACGTCTCTTCTGAGGGGCATTAAAAGCGTCTTGTTAAGCTACTGGGACCTCCACAACTCTTTGAACGGGCATTGCATTTCCTCATAATTTTTGGAAGCTTTTGCTTGGAAGGCATAAGCAAATACTATGGGAGACCCACTCCCCAATAATGGGAATAATGTTTTTAAGATGCTGTACTGTATGGCTCTTGTAAGGGGCATTAAAACCGTCTTGTTAAGCTACTGTGACCTCCACGTCTCTTCAAACGGGCATTAAAAGAGTCTTCTTAAGCCACTCTGAACTCCACAGCTCTTCCAAGGGGCATTGAAATGTTGTTTTTAATTACCTTACCTCTAATCTCCATGACTCTTCCAACGGGCATTGCATTTCCTCCTAATTTTAGTCAGCTTTTGCTTTTCAATGCAAAGGTGAAAACTAAGGGAGACACACTCCCCAATAATGGGTAGAAGGTTTTTAGTACGCTGTAATCCACATCTGTTTCCAGGGGCATTGCAGTTCCTTATAATTTTTGGAAAGCCTTCCATTCACTGCTTAGGCCAACAGTGCACAGGAGACCCAGTTGCCATAAATGGAAAAAAAGGTTTAGTTAAGGCCCTCTGACCTCCATGTCATTTCCAAGGGGCATTGGAGTGCCTCAAAAGTTTTGGTAGGCATTGCACTCACTGTATGCCCTATAACTGTGTAGCCAAACCGCTCCTTTTGTTACAGAAACATATCCTACAAGACATATGTGGTTGACTGGCCTGATATTGATGTGAATGGTCCCTGTTCCTCCTGCTCTTTCTCCTTTGCCACTACCTCATCCATCATTTATCACTTGAAGCTTTGTTTTAACGAGAGTCATAGAACTTGGATAGTAGCAGGAAAACATCCAGCAATCCTCGGAGGAGGTAGGATATGCGCCAAAACGCTGACCACCTCAGGCCTAGCCGCTACTACATACATGCGCTTGCATTCCTTGAAAACAAAGCAGATGCTAACTTCTATCATCCTCATCATGCTCCTCACCTTGGCACTCTCAACTCCCCTGATAAAGAAGCCAGGGCCCACCGGAGAAGTCGGGTTCTTTGGTGGGCTCGTCCAATGCTGCCCTAAAGCAGGCCAGTCTAAGAAAAGTGTGTGGGGATGTTCCGCGTAGAAATCGGGGCGGCTTGGAACCGTTTATGGACACCTGGCCGCGGGGCGGCTGGGGACCGAGTGTGGACACCCGGCCGCCCCCTGGCGGCTGGGGACCGAGCATGGACACCCGGCCGCCGGGCGGCTGGGGACTGAGTATCGATACCTCACTGCCGAAGCACCCATGAGGTAGTGGCCAGCTCTGGCCTCCACATGCCTAAAAGGCCCAATTTCAAGTGCACGCATGCTAGCAGTATGGTATTGCAGCCTCGGGGTGGGTTGGTGGCAGGTTGCACACTTATGCTTGCATTCCAACAAAACAAAGCAGATGCTAACTTCTATCATCATCATGCTCCTCACCTTGGCATTCTCACCTCCCCTGATGGAGTCGGTTTCTCTAGTGGGCTTGTCCAATGCTGCCCTAAAGCAGGCCAGTCTAAGAAAAGTGTGTGGGGATGTTCCGCGGAGAAATCGCGGTGGCTGGGGACCGTCTATGGACACCCCGCCGCCCCCAGGCGGCTGGGGACCAGGTGTGGACACCCGGCCGCCGGGCGGCTGGGGACTGAGTATGGATACCTCGCTGCCGAAGCAGCCATGAGGTAGTGGACAGCTTCGGCCTCCCCAAAACTAAAAGGCCCAATTTCAAGTGCAAGCTAGCAGTATGGTATTGCAGCCTGGGGGTGGGTGGGTGGTTGGCTGCATATTTGCGCTTGCATTGCAAGGAATGGGGGAGGTATAATTGAACACTGCCCTGGGACAAGGACTTGCACGGGGATAGTTGCAAGTCTGCATCTTCTAATGCGGCAAGGATCACTTCTGATGGGCACACTTTTAGGCAGTGACCTGGGAGTCAGAGATCCTTCCAGGGGTCTTCCCCATGCTGTTCCCATGTCTTTTCAGCACTATATGCATGTGTCACACAGCACATGGCCAGATAAGGTTGTAAAATGTTAAAATGACATTTCCCGGTGAATGCATTTGTCACAGTTGAAAGCAATACAAAAGTGCAAAAACGCATAAAAAATGCTACTTGTGAACATAGCCCAAGGTGTGGAGGAGTATTTTTGTTTTTGGTTATTTATTTTACCTTATACACAAGTCTTTACCCTGGAAAAGAAATTCCTTAACATATTTCACAGGAAAAAAGTTTCACTTTCGTTTTTGAACATTTTCTTATGAGCCTGTAAAAGTGGCTTAATACCTCTGACCACGTTGTTGACAACAGTGACCTTGGGGGTCAGAAATGCTTCCTGGGGCGATCCCCATGCTGTCCCCATGTCATCTGAGCACTGTCACTATCATTTTGGGCACTTTTTAGGCTTTCTACAGACTGCCGGGGGTGCCTCCGCAAAAATGCTCGGGTCTCCCATAGACTAACATGGGCTCGTTGCTCGGGTCGAGCACCCGAGTATCACGGCGAGCTTGGGCCGAGCTTCGAGCACCCGAGCATTTTAGTGCTCGCTCAACACTATTTATAACGGGGGCACAAGCTAGTGACTGATTTATATTCTCAGTGGAGCAGGATTCATTGTGGTGAATGATATACTCATGGGCACAGTGTGGCACATATTTGCATTTGGTGGCACAGTGGGCGGCATTATTTATTTAAGTCGCTTATATTTGTAACATTTTTGTTTTTCAGGAGTGCGGTGATCTGCTGAAAAGTGCGGAGCAGCCGAAACCTGGACAGCAAACTGCAAAGACGAAATCATGGCGGGAAGTCGTCACGAAAGACTGGACTAGGTAAAGAAGAGAAGAAAGAGAGCGACTGCAGTGTATAAACTGGAGGGTTAGGTGGGGCCCATTATATTATAATAAATCTATGTGGGGCCCATTATATTATAATAAATCTATGTGCGGTCCATAATATTAAAGGGACGGATATGTGGGGCCCATTATATTATAATAAATCTATGTGGTGCCCATTATATTAAAGGGAAAGCTATGTGGGGCCAATTATATTAAAGGGAAAGCTATGTGGGGCCAATTATATTAAGGGGAAAGCTATGTGGGGCCCGTTATATTAAAGGGAAAGCTATGTGGGGCCAATTATATTAAAGAGAAAGCTATGTGGGGCCCATTATATTAAAGAGAAAGCTATGTGGGGCCCATTATATTAAAGAGAAAGCTATGTGGGGCCCATTATATTAAAGGGAAAGCTATGTGGGGCCCATTATATTAAAGAGAAAGCTATGTGGGGCCCATTATATTAAAGAGAAAGCTATGTGGGGCCCATTATATTAAAGAGAAAGCTATGTGGGGCCCATTATATTAAAGAGAAAGCTATGTGGGGCCCATTATATTAAAGAGAAAGCTATGTGGGGCCCATTATATTAAAGGGAAAGCTATGTGGGGCCCATTATATTAAAGAGAAAGCTATGTGGGGCCCATTATGTTAAAGAGAAAGCTATGTGGGGCCCATTATATTAAAGAGAAAGCTATGTGGGGCCCATTATATTAAAGAGAAAGCTGTGTGGGGCCCATTATATTAAAGAGAAAGCTATATGGGGCCCATTATATTAAAGAGAAAGCTATATGGGGCCCATTATATTAAAGAGAAAGCTATGTGGGGCCCATTATATTAAAGAGAAAGCTATGTGGGGCCCATTATATTAAAGAGAAAGCTATGTGCGGCCCATTATATTAAAGAGAAAGCTATGTGGGGCCCATTATATTAAAGAGAAAGCTATGTGGGGCCCATTATATTAAAGAAAAAGCTATGTGGGGCCCATTATATTAAAGAAAAAGTTATGTGGGACCCATTATATTAAAGGGAAAGCTATGTGGGGCCCATTATATTAAAGGGAAAGCTATGTGGGGCCCATTATATTAAAGGGAAAGCTATGTGCGGCCCATTATATTAAAGAGAAAGCTATGTGGGGCCCATTTTATTAAAGAGAAAGCTATGTGGGGCCCATTATATTAAAGAGAAAGCTATGTGGGGCCCATTATATTAAAGGGAAAGCTATGTGGGGCCCATTATATAATAATAAAATCTATGTGGTGCCCATTATATTAAAGGGAAAGCTATGTGGGGCCCATTATATTAAAGAGAAACCTATGTGGGGCCCATTATATTAAAGGGAAAGCTATGTGGGGCCCATTATATTAAAGGGAAAGCTATGTGGGGCCCGTTATCTTAAAGGGACATGTACGTAGGGCCCATTATATTAAATGGATGTCTATGTGGGGCCCATTATATTAAAGAGAGAGCTATGTGGGGCCCATTATATTAAAGAGAAAGCTATGTGGGGCCCATTATATTAAAGAGAAAGCTATGTGGGGCCCATTATATTAAAGGGAAAGCTATGTGGGGCCCATTATATTAAAGAGAAAGCTATGTGGGGCCCATTATATTAAAGGGAAAGCTATGTGGGGCCCATTATATAATAATAAAATCTATGTGGGGCCCATTATATTAAAGGGAAAGCTATGTGGGGCCCGTTATCTTAAAGGGACATCTACGTATATGATAAATTCTATATGGGGCCCATGATATTTAATGGAAGGCTATGTGAGGCCCATTATATTAAATAGAGGACTATGTGGGGACCAATACATTAAAAAGAAAGCTATATTGGGGCCCACTATGTTATCTGGAAGGTTTTGTGGGGCCCTCTGTATTAAATTGAGGGCTATGTGAGGCCTATTAAATTAAATGGAAAGCGTTGCGGGGCCCATAATATTATATGGAGGGCTATGTGAGGCGCATTTATCAAATAAAGGGCTATGTAGCGCCAATTATATTAAATGGAAGCCTGTGTTTTGTCCATTATATTAAATAGAGATGTATCTTGGCTCCATTATAATAAATGGAAGGCAATGTGGGGACCATTATATTAAATGGAGGGTTATGTGGGGCCCATTATATTAAATGGAAGCCTATATGGAGCCCAGTAAATTAAATGTAAAGCTATGTGGGGCCCAATATTTTAAATGGAAGGTTAAGTGGGGCCAATTGTATTAAATAGAGGGCTATGTGGTGCCCAATAAAAAACAAGGAAGGCTTTTTGGTGCCCATTATATTAAATAGAGGGATATTTTGGCCCCATTTTATTAAATGGAAGGCTATGTCAGGTCCAATATATTAAATGGAGTCCAGTGCGGCCTATTATATTAAATTGACGGTTATGTGGGGTTCAATAAATTAAATGAAAAGCTATGTGGAGCCCAATAAATTAAATTATAGTACATGGAAGGCAATGTGCGGCTCATTATACTATATAGAGGGCTATGTGGGGGCCATTATACTTTATAGAATTCTATGTGGGGGTCCATTATACTTTTGCCAATGGCAAATTGTGTGTTCCGGTGGCACTCCAAAGGTAAAGGGTGTGCTCCGGTGGCACTCCAACGTCATAGGGTGTGCTCTGGTGGCACACCAATGGCAAAAAGGCCAAAGAGTAGACTCTGGTGGCAGACTGAGCAGCCCTAGAGTGCGCCCCAGTGATAAGCAATAAGGCCAAAGAATGTACCCTGGTGGTAGGCTAAAAAGCCCTAGAGTGCGCCCCAGTGGTAAGCAATAAGGCCAAAAAGTGCACCCCGGTGGCAGGCTAAAAAAGCCTAAAATGAGTGCCCCGGTGGTAAGCAAAATGGTCAGAGTGTACCCCGGTCGCAGTTAAAAAGCCCAAGTTGGGTGCCCCGGTGGTAAGCTAAAAGGCCAAAGAGTGCACCCCGGTGGAAGCTAAAAAGCCCAAGATGGATGCCCCGGTGGTAAGCAAAAAAGGTCACATATTGGGCCCCTCTGGTAGGCCTACGGGAAATAGAGTTCTCCGATGGCACACCAACGGTAAAGGGTGTGCCCGATGGTACTCCAATGGTAAAGGGTGTGCTTCAGTGGCATGCCAGTGGCAAAAAGTGTACTCCGGTGGCATGCTAATGGTGAAAGGTGTGCTCTTTTGGCACCCCAACTGTAAAGAGTGTGTTCCAGTGGCACCCCAGCAGCCAATGGTGTACTTCGGTGGCAGACCATCGGGAAATGGTGTGATATGTAAGGCTCATCATAACAAAAGGGAGGGCTATGTGGGACCCATTATTTTATATGGAAAGCAAGGTGGGGCCCATTATATTAATTAGGGGCTTATGTGGGGCTCTTTATATTAAATAAAAACATATGTGGGCCCCATTAAATAAAATGGAAGGCTATGTGGACCCCATTAAATTAAATGGAAGGCTATGTGGACCCCATTAAATTAAATGGAAGGCTATGTGGTGCCTATTATATTAAATGGAAGCCTATATGGGGCCCAATAAATTAAATGAAAAGCTACAGTATGTACAGCAATAATAAAAATGGTAATAATACAGGGTGGGCTATTTATATGGATACACCTAAATTAAATGGAATGGTTGGTGATGTCAACTTCCTGTTTATGGCACATTAGTATATGGGAGGGGGAAACTTTTCCAGATGGGTGGTGACTATGGCAGCCATTTTGAAGTCGGCCATTTTGGATCTAACTTTATTTTTTTCAATGGGAAGAGGGTGATGTGACACATCAAACTCATTGAGAATTTCATAAGAAAATACAATGGTGTGCTTGGTTTTAACATAACTTTATTCTTTCATGAATTTTTTACAAGTTTATGACCACTTATAAAATGTGTTTAAAGTGCTGCCCATTGTGTTGGATTGTCAATGCAACCCTCTTCTCCCACTCTTGACACACTGATAGCAACACCGCAGAAGAAATGCTAGCACAGGCTTTCAGTATCCGTTGTTTCAGATGCTGAAAGGTTATATGGGGCCTATTAAAATAAATGGAAGACTATGCAGGACCTCTTGTAATAACTAGAAGGTAATTTGTGGCCCATTATACTAAACTAGATGGTGGCCCGATTCTAACTCATCGGGTATTCTAGAATATGTATGCGGCCGGCCGCGACCAATCAGCGAACCGTGTTAGTGAGGACCGGAGAGCATGTTTAAATTTGGCGCCAAAACCGGTGATTGGTCACGGCTGGCGGCCGCGACCAATCAGCGAATCGTATTAGTGAGAACCGGGGAGCGGGTACTTCCACTGTGAGCAGCCGGGAGATGACCGGCTGCTCGCAGCAGAAGTATCCCAACCGGCGGCGCCGCTCCCCGGTCCTCCCTTCACACTTGCCGTCGGGAGATCAGCGGCCCTAGCCGCTGATCTAGCGAAGGTAGCCGCATGAAGGTCAGCGGCGCCGCAGGTCGGGGTACTTCTGCTGCGAGCAGCCGGGAGATGACCGGCTGCATCGCCACTGACCTCTGTGCAGAGCGGTGTTTAAATTTGGATCCAATATCGCTGATTGGTCGTGGCCGCCGAATCGTATTAGTGAGGACAGGGGAGCGGCGCTGCCTGTGTGGGTACTTCCACTGCGAGCAGCCGGGAAATGACCGTCTGCTCGCAGCAGAAGTATCCCGACCGGTGGCGCCGCTCCCCGGTCCTCCCTTCACACTTTCCGTCGGAAGATCAGCGGCCCTAACCGCTGATCTCCCAACGGTAGCCGCATGGAGGTCAGCGGCGCCGCTGGTCGGGGTACTTCTGCTGCTAGCGCCGGTCATCTCCCGGCTACATCGCCGCTGACCTCCGTGCGGCAGATGAGCTGCTAATGGCCGCCATCTTTTTCTGAAATCCCACGTCGCTGATTGACCACGGTCGGACCAATCAGCGACGCAGGACTTCCTGGACAGAAGGACAGACAGACATGATAAGACGATTATATATATTAAATGTAAGGTTATGTAGGGCCCAATATATTCAATGAAAAACTATATGGACCCATTATATAAAAGAAAAAGCTAAGTGTGGCCCATTTTATTAAATGGATGATGGCGTGCTCCCTTGGCAAGCCAGCGGGAAAGTGGCGTGCTTCCGGTGGCAAGCCACCGGGACAGTGGCGTGCTCCGGTGGCAAGCCACCGGGAAAGTGGCGTGCTCCGGTGGCAAGCCAGCGGGAAAGTGGCGTGCTCCGGTGGCAAGCCAGCGGGACAGTGGCGTGCTCCGGTGGCAAGCCAGCGGGACAGTGGCGTGCTCCGGTGGCAAGCCAGCGGGAAAGTGGCGTGCTCCGGTGGCAAGCCAACGGGAAACTGGCGTGCTCCGGTGGCAAGCCAACGGGAAAGTGGCGTGCTCCGGTTGCAAGCCAACGGGAAAGTGGCGTGCTCCGGTGGCAAGCCAACGGGAAAGTGGCGTGCTCCGGTGGCAAGCCAGCGGGAAAGTGGCGTGCTCCGGTGGCAAGCCAGCGGGAAAGTGGCGTGCTCCGGTGGCAAGCCAACGGGAAAGTGGCGTGCTCCGGTGGCAAGCCAACGGGAAAGTGGCGTGCTACGGTGGCAAGCCAACGGGAAAGTGGCGTGTTCCGGTGGCAAGCCAACGGGAAAGTGGCGTGCTCCGGTGGCAAGCCAACGGGACTGTGGCGTGCTCCGGTGGCAAGCCAACGGGAAAGTGGCGTGCTGCGGTGGCAAGCCAACGGGAAAGTGGCGTGCTGCGGTGGCAAGCCAACGGGAAAGTGGCGTGCTCCGGTGGCAAGCCAACGGGAAAGTGGCGGATTCCGGTGGCAAGCCAACGGGAAAGTGGCGTGCTCCGGTGGCAAGCCAACGGGAAAGTGGCGTGCTCCGGTGGCAAGCCAACGGGACTGTGGCGTGCTCCGGTGGCAAGCCAACGGGAAAGTGGCGTGCTCCGGTGTCAAGCCAACGGGAAAGTGGCGTGCTCCGGTGGCAAGCCAACGGGAAAGTGGCGTGCTCCGGTGGCAAGCCAACGGGAAAGTGGCGTGCTCCGGTGGCAAGCCAACGGGAAAGTGGCGTGCTCCGGTGGCAAGCCAAAGGGAAAGTGGCGTGCTCCAGTGGCAAGCCAGCGGGAAAGTGGCGTGCTCCGGTGGCAAGCCAACGGGAAAGTGGCGTGCTCCGGTGGCAAGCCAACGGGACTGTGGCGTGCTCCGGTGGCAAGCCAACGGGACTGTGGCGTGCTCCGGTGGCAAGCCAACGGGACTGTGGCGTGCTCCGGTGGCAAGCCAAAGGGAAAGTGGCGTGCTCCGGTGGCAAGCCAACGGGAAAGTGGCGTGCTCCGGTGGCAAGCCAACGGGAAAGTGGCGTGCTCCGGTGGCAAGCCAACGGGAAAGTGGCGTGCTCCGGTGGCAAGCCAACGGGAAAGTGGCGTGCTCCGGTGGCAAGCCAACGGGAAAGTGGCGTGCTCCGGTGGCAAGCCAACGGGAAAGTGGCGTGCTCCGGTGGCAAGCCAACGGGAAAGTGGCGTGCTCCGGTGGCAAGCCAACGGGAAAGTGGCGTGCTCCGGTGGCAAGCCAATGGGAAAGTGGCGTGCTCCGGTGGCAAGCCAACGGAAAAGTGGCGTGCTCCGGTGGCAAGCCAACGGGAAAGTGGCGTGCTCCGGTGGCAAGCCAACGGGAAAGTGGCGTGCTCCGGTGGCAAGCCAACGGGAAAGTGGCGTGCTCCGGTGGCAAGCCAACGGGAAAGTGGCGTGCTCCGGTGGCAAGCCAACGGGAAAGTGGCGTGCTCCGGTGGCAAGCCAACGGGAAAGTGGCGTGCTCCGGTGGCAAGCCAACGGGAAAGTGGCGTGCTCCGGTGGCAAGCCAACGGGAAAGTGGCGTGCTCCGGTGGCAAGCCAACGGGAAAGTGGCGTGCTCCGGTGGCAAGCCAACGGGAAAGTGGCGTGCTCCGGTGGCAAGCCAACGGGAAAGTGGCGTGCTCCGGTGGCAAGCCAACGGGAAAGTGGCGTGCTCCGGTGGCAAGCCAACGGGAAAGTGGCGTGCTCCGGTGGGAAGCCAACGGGAAAGTGGCGTGCTCCGGTGGGAAGCCAACGGGAAAGTGGCGTGCTCCGGTGGGAAGCCAACGGGAAAGTGGCGTGCTCCGGTGGGAAGCCAACGGGAAAGTGGCGTGCTCCGGTGGCAAGCCAACGGGACAGTGGCGTGATCCGGTGGCAAGCCAACGGGACAGTGGCGTGCTCCGGTGGCAAGCCAACGGGAAAGTGGCGTGCTCCGGTGGCAAGCCAACGGGACTGTGGCGTGCTCCGGTGGCAAGCCAACGGGACTGTGGCGTGCTCCGGTGGCAAGCCAACGGAACTGTGGCGTGCTCCGGTGGCAAGCCAACGGGACTGTGGCGTGCTCCGGTGGCAAGCCAACGGGACTGTGGCGTGCTCCGGTGGCAAGCCAATGGGACAGTGGCGTGCTCCGGTGGCAAGCCAATGGGAAAGTGGCGTGCTCCGGTGGCAAGCCAACGGGAAAGTGGCGTGCTCCGGTGGCAAGCCAACGGGAAAGTGGCGTGCTCCGGTGGCAAGCCAACGGGAAAGTGGCGTGCTCCGGTGGCAAGCCAACGGGAAAGTGGCGTGCTCCGGTGGCAAGCCAACGGGACTGTGTCGTGCTCCGGTGGAAAAGCCAACGGGACTGTGTCGTGCTCCGGTGGAAAAGCCAACGGGAAAGTGGCGTGCTCCGGTGGCAAGCCAACGGGAAAGTGGCGTGCTCCGGTGGCAAGCCAACGGGACAGTGGCGTGCTCCGGTGGCAAGCCAACGGGACAGTGGCGTGCTCCGGTGGCAAGCCAACAGGACAGTGGCGTGCTCCGGTGGCAAGCCAACGGGAAAGTGGCGTGCTCCGGTGGCAAGCCAACGGGAAAGTGGCGTGCTCCGGTGGCAAGCCAACGGGAAAGTGGCGTGCTCCGGTGGCAAGCCAACGGGAAAGTGGCGTGCTCCGGTGGCAAGCCAACGGGAAAGTGGCGTGCTCCGGTGGCAAGCCAACGGGAAAGTGGCGTGCTCCGGTGGCAAGCCAACGGGAAAGTGGCGTGCTCCGGTGGCAAGCCAACGGGAAAAGGTGTGCTCCAGTGGCATTCTAACGGTAAAGGTGTGCTGCGGTCACATGCTAATGGTAAAGGTGTGCTCCGGTGGCATGCTAACGGGAATAGGTGTGCTCCGATGGCATGCTAACGGGAATAGGTGTGCCCGGTGGCATACTAACGGGAAAAGGTGTGCTACGGTGGCATGCTAGCGGGAAATGGTGTGCTTCGGTGGCATAACGAGAAAAGGGGTACTCCATTGGCACCACAATGGTCAAGGGATTTGGAAATGTCACATGTGAAGTCATACTCGCATAGTGTCTGTTGTTGCAGGGATAAAAAAAGAGCGACCCGGTGGAACAAGATGTGAACACTGTGCGGCAGATGGTGGTTTAAGGACAGCAAACAGCAAAATAAGACCAAGCAACAGCAAGAAAACAATCCAAGAATTACCGCAGCAGACAAGTAAGTGATTGTGATTCTTTTAAACGGTGATGTATGATCAGATGAAGTGGAATGCAGTAAGTTTGGAAATATGATTAACATGTTAATAAAGTGTCTGAAATGTATGAGCGAGAAAGAGAAAAAGGTGGATTGTTACAGGGGGACAGCTGAGAGTAGGGAGTTGCAGAGAAAGTCCTTGTGACAGGTTTAGGATGTATACGGCTGTTTATTGCCTCCTCCACATACAAAGGCAGGAGATGAGACTATCAAACTATTGAACTTGGAGTTGTCAGTAATGTTGGAGGTGAAATTAATAAAGCAAGTAAAATGGGAAAGAAAAAAAGGGGTTGTATGTTTGCCTGGTCAGAGGGATGTTTGCCTGGTCATGGGGATGTTTGTCTGGTCAGAGGGATGTTTGCCTGGTCAGAGGGATGTTTGCCTGGTCAGGGGGATGTTTGCCTGGTCAGAGGGATGTTTGCCTGGTCAGGGGGATGTTTGTCTGGTCAGGGGGATGTTTGTCTGGTCAGAGGGATGTTTGCTTCACGTTGGGGAAGAGGGAAAGGACTGAATAATCCGGCACCTGTCCTATCCACAGGATGGTCAGCTAGTGCCGCCATTGGGAAAGAGCTGACCTAGTGTCACTATCAATCATCTGAGTCTGCAGTACAACTGATTAGGGGTCCAGCAGGGGGGCGCTGATGACACAGGTGGACCTTGGGGCGGTTTTCCGGTTGCGGACGCTGCACCTAGAGGGTTTTCTTCATGTAATTATCCTCCTCACATTGCAGACTTGTGAACTTTATAAATATTCTTCATTTGCTTATTTTCTTCCTTCTCTCCCAAACACGTTGCTGAAGTGCTGTCTCACCCCCACTGCCCCCATCCAGAAGCTTCTTGTAGCTGCTGTTCAGTGAGATTTGTCCTCTATATACCAGCAGTCTGTGTATGGGCCTGTCCCTGTCTGATCCTCTCTGCTCTCCACCCCTGCACTCAGACATGGGAAACCCTGTACTCAGATTACTTCACATCTTGGTGAACAACAGCTGAAAGGACCCTATAAAGGAGCCTGTACCAGGCAGGTGACAGCGGTGCAGCATTGTGCTTGTGGGGGCAATCGGGCGGTGGAGTCAGAAATTGGGGAATACTTGGGTGCTCTCTGGACGGACAATATTAGTGCTGCAGTAATTTCCCACAAGTTTTTGCACAGAGCGGCCACTAATATAGAATAAAGTAAAACAATTGTGCTCTGTAAATAATGGCTGTGCTTTGCTACAAATGCTTCATGTTTGCAGGAGGTTTTTTTTTCTTTAATAAATTTTATTTAGTTTATAATTGATTTTTTCTCTTTCTGCTAGATATCAGCACATGATAGAGGCCGTACGGGACTGGTATAAGAAGTTCTTGGCTGAGAAGGAAAGAAGCTTCATTCCTCCATGAGCTGCAGTTCTTTGTGTCCAGTCGGGAGCTCTATTAGTAAGTAGATTTTATCACCGGCGCAGACATTTCCGGGAAGGTTCCAATTGGCCGAATACAAGACGTTCATTAAACTCTTCATTTGAAATAAACGTCTGGTTATCATCCACAATACTTAATACCGGTCACTTGTCACAAATTTGTATATTTTTAGCTGTTATAAAATGCTGCTCATCCCTTGAATCTTTTCTTTTTTTTTGTCATTTTAGACAAAACATTACATATTTCTGACAAGTTCCAGGTCTTTTCACACCACTCGTTTTGCAGGTTCTTTAATGCTACAGCACTTATGTTATTGGGGTCATTTTTGTGCAGTTTGCAGTTACATGATTTTTTATACATGTTTTTTTTTAGCTTTGTCTTGTTATTACATCACATTCATCTTTTTCCTCTCTTGCTTTCCTGGACTGAAGGAAACATATCTCCAAGTCACTCTGAGCTGCCGGCAGGAGAGATGGACCCTCAGGAGCCTCCTAGTCTTCAGAATCCACATGAAGGAGAAGTCCAAGAACAAGAAAGGCCTCCGACAGCAGAGCAACCTGTCCGCCAAAAAGTCCCAGAAGAAGCAGCGATGGTCCCGCAGCTCATCTGTGTTTTTCCTAAATGTGGATTATACTTTTACTGATTGTAATTTTCTTGGTCGATACCAGATAAAGTTTTGGATGACAACTGTCTGAACTTGTGTCTTATTTTACATTTCTCCTTTTTTCTTCTTGCTTCCCCTCCAGTGAGATCTGGCTTAGGTGATAAAAGCCTTTCTCTATCCGGTATTTTTGCAGCAGGCTGGAGAATGACTTTCTGGATGATAACTTGCCTTAGTCTCAGATGCCCATACACTAGTTAGCTTTAGACCGGACGCTTGTCCACACAACACATCCCGACTCCCCCATATACATGAATGTGGTTATATGTGTGGGGGAGATGGCCCCATACACAGCACATGGTCGGCTGCTCCAGCAAAAATCCTTGGGTTTGACCTACCTTCCTGTAATATATATGGGGGGCCATTAGTTGGATGTTTGCAGGACCCCTCTTTGTCCGACAGCTTCCCTCCCCCACACATAGCAAGCAGTGTACAGACAAGCTCCCTTCCCGCACATACAGCATATATATCATATAAAGAAAAAACCTAGAAGTCTGAACTGAAACATAAATTGATGTGCATGCAAAATGTAAATGCATGTTCACACACGGCCACTAGACAAAGAAAAACCAAAGACAAGCAAAATACCCAAGTAACTGGAAGTAAATGGGTAAATCGCACAGTGCAAAAATAATAAATAATGAAGGGTATTTAGTTAACATAATTTTGATCAAAATAATGTAAAAGCTATCCCGCCACGTCATAGCAACCCTTATGGGACAGTCCTAACTCTAATATTAAAACCTTACCATTTGTCAAGTGACGTACATATGGATAAGGGCAGAGAGACTAACCCCCTAGTAGAAGCATAGACCTGAGGCAGAATAAACATTTCAGCTCAGACAAAGGGTGGCCACACCCAATATGTACTAAAGCACACTGAACTACAAAGAAAAAACCTAGAAGTCTGAACTGAAACATAAATTGATGTGCATGCAAAATGTAAATGCATGTTCACACAAGGACACTAGACAAAGAAAAACCACAGGCAAGCAAAATACCCAAGTAACTAGAAGTAAATGGGTAAATCGCAAAGTGCAAAAATAATAAATAATGAAGGGTATTTAGTAGTGAAGAGCGAGCACTAAAATGCTCGGATGCTCAAAGCTCGGGCCGAGCTCGCCATGATACTCGGTTGCTCGACCTGAGCCACGAGCCCAATGTTAGTCTATGGGAGACCCGAGCATTTTCGCGGCGGCATCCCCGGCTGTCTTTTAAAAGCCTAACAAGTGCCCAAAACGATAGTGACAGTGCTCAAATGACATGGGGACAGCATGGGGATCGCCCCAGGAAGCATTTCTGACCCCCAGGTCACTTCTGTCAACAACGTGGTCAGAGGTATTAAGCCACTTTTAAGGGCTCACAATAAAACGTTCAAAAACTAAACTGAAACTGCTTTCCTGTGAAATATGTTAAGGAAGTTCCTTTCCAGGGTAAAGACTTGTGTATAAGGAAAAATAAATAACAAAAAAAAAAAAAAAAAATACTCCTCCACACCTTGGGCTATGTTCACAAGTAGCATTTTTAATGTGTTTTTGCACTTTTGTATTGCTTCAACCGTGACAAATGCATTCACCGGGAAATGTCATTTTAACATTTTACAACCTTATCTGGCCATGTGCTGTGTGACACATGCATACAGTGCTGAAAAGACATGGGGACAGCATGGGGAAGACCCCTGGAAGCATCTCTGACTCCCCGGTCACTGCCTAAAAGTGTGCCCATCAGAAGTCATCCTTGCAGCATCAGAAGATGCAGACTTGCAACTATCCCCGTGCAAGTTCTTGTCCCAGGGCAGGGTTCAATTGTACCTCCCCCATTCCTTGCAATGCAAGCGCAAATATGCAGCCAACCACCCACCCAACCCCAGGCTGCAATACCATACTGCTTGCTTGCACTTGAAATTGGGCCTTTTAGGCATGTGGAGGCGGAATCTGGCCACCATGTCAGGCAGCGTTGGCGGCCTGGTATCCATACTCAGTCCCCAGCCACCCGGCGGCGGGGTGTCCACACTCGGTCCCCAACCGCCAGGGGGCGGCCGGGTGTCCATACTCGGTCGCCAGCCGCCTGGGGGCAGCCGGGTGTCCATAAACGGTCCCCAGCCGCCCCTATTTCTCCTTGGAACATCCACCCACACACTTTTCTTAGCCTGGCCTGCTTTAGGGCAGCATTGGACGAGCCCACCAGAGAACCAGACTCCTCCGGTGGGCCCTGGCTTCTCCATCAGGGGAGTTGAGAGTGCCAAGGTGAGGACCATGATGATGATACAAGTTAGCATCTGCTTTGTTTTGTTGGAATGCAAGCGCATGTATGTAGTAGCGGCAAGGCCTGAGGTGGTCAGCGTTTTGGCGCATATCCTACCTCCTCCGAGGATTGCTGGATGTTTTCCTGCTACTATCCCAGTTCTATGACTCCCGTTAAAACAAAGCTTCAGGTGATGAATGATGGATGAGGTGGTGGCAAAAAAGAGCAGGAGGAACAGGGACCATTCACATCAATATCAGGCCAGTCAACCACATATGTCTTGTAGGATATGTTTCTGTAACAAAAGGTGCGGTTTGGCTACACAGTTATAGGGCATACAGTGAGTGCAATGGCTACCAAAAATTTCGAGGCACTCCAATGTACCTTGGAAATGACATGGAGGTCAGAGGGCCTTAACTAAACAGTTTTTTCCATTTAGAGCAACTGGGTCTCCTGTACACTGTTGGCCTAAACAGTGAATGGAAGGCTTTCCAAAAATTATGAGGAACTGCAATGCCCCTTGAAACAGACGTGGATTACAGCGTACTAAAAACCTTCTACCCACTATTGGGGAGTGGGTCTCCCTTAGTATTCGCCTTTGCATTGAAAAGCAAAAGCTGACTAAAATTAGGAGGAAATGCAATGTCCGTTGGAAGAGTTGTGGAGGTTAGAGGTAATTAAAAACAACATTTCAATGTAGCTTAACAAGATGGTTTTAATGCCCCTCGGAAAAGACGTGGAGGTCCCAGTAGCTTAACCAGACGGTTTGAATGCCCCCCGGAAGAGGGGCTTTTAATGCCCCTTCCAAGAGCCATACAGTACAGCATAGTACAAACATTATTCCCATTATTGGGGAGTGTGTATCCCATAGTCATTGCTTATGCCTTCCAAGCAAAAGCTGCCAAAAATTGGGACGGAGGAACTTGCAATGCCCCTTACAAGAGCCATGCAGTACAGCATATTCCAAACATTATTCCCATTATTGGGGAGTGGGTCTCCCATAGTCTTTGCTTATGCCTTCCAAGCAAAAGCTGCCAAAAATTAGGACGAAGGAGCTTGCAATGCCGCTTACAAGAGCCATGCAGTACAGCATATTACAAACATTATTCCCATTATTGGGGAGTGGGTCTCCCATAGTATTTGCTTATGCCTTCCAAGAAAAAGCTGCCAAAAATTAAGAGGAACTGCAATGCCCGTTCGAAGAGTCGTGGAGGTTAGAGTTAATTAAAAACAACATATCAATGCCCCTTGGAAGAGCAGTGGAGTTCAGAGTGGTTTAACAAGACGCTATTAATGCCCCTCAAAAGAGATGTGGAGGTCCCAGTAGCTTAACAAGACGGTTTTAATACCCCTTGGAAAAGTGGTGGAGGTCCCAGTAGCTTAACAAGACGGTTTTAATACGCCTCGGAAAAGTGGTGGAGGTCACAGTAGCTTAAGAAGATGCTTTTAATGCCCCTCAGAAGAAACGTGGAGATCCCAGTAGCTTAACAAGACGGTTTTAATGCCCCTTGGAAAAGTGGTGGAGGTCGCAGTAGCTTAACAAGATGCTATTAATGCCCCTCAGAAGAGACGTGGAGGTCCCAGCAGCTTAACAAGACGGTTTGAATGCCCCTTGGAAGAGACGTGGAGGTCACAGTAGCTTAACAAGACGCTATTAATGCCCCTCAGAAGAGACGTGGAGGTTCCAGCAGCTTAACATGACTGTTTTAATGCTCCTCAGAAAAGTGGTGGAGGTCCCAGTAGCTTAACAAGATGGTTTTAATGCCCCTCAGAAACGTAGTGGAGGTCCCAGTAGCTTAACAAGACTGTTTGAATGCCCCTTGGAAGAGACGTGGAGGTCCCAGTAGCTTAACTGGCCGGTTTAAATGCCCCTTGGAAAAGTGGTGGAGGTCACAGTAGCTTAACAAAACGCTATTAATGCCCCTCAGAAGAGACGTGGAGGTCTCAGTAGCTTAACAAGACGGTTTTAATGCTCCTCAGAAAAGTGGTGGAGGTCCCAGTAGCTTAACAAGACGGTTTTAATGCCCCTTGGAAAAGTGGTGGAGGTCGCAGTAGCTTAACAAGACAGTTTGAATGCCCCTTGGAAGAGACGTGGAGGTCCCAGTAGCTTAACAAGACGGTTTTAATGCTCCTCAGAAAAGTGGTGGAGGTCCCAGTAGCTTAACAAGACGGTTTTAATGCCCCTTGGAAAAGTGGTGGAGGTCGCAGTAGCTTAACAAGACGGTTTGAATGCCCCTTGGAAGAGACGTGGAGGTCCCTGTAGCTTAACAAGACGGTTTGAATGCCCCTTGGAAGAGACGTGGAGGTCCCAGTAGCTTAACAAGACTGTTTTAATGCCCCTCGGAAAAGTGGTGGAGGTCACAGTAGCTTAACAAGACGCTTTTAATGCCCCTCGGAAGAGACGTGGAGGTCCAAGTAGCTTAACAAGATGGTTTGAATGCCCCTTGGAAGAGACGTGGAGGTCCCAGTAGCTTAACAAGACGGTTTGAATGCCCCTTGGAAGAGACGTGGAGGTCCCAGTAGCTTAACAAGACAGTTTTAATGCCCCTCGGAAAAGTTGTGGAGGTCACAGTAGCTTAACAAGATGCTTTTAATGCCTCTCAGAAGGGACGTGGAGGTCCCAGTAGCTTAACAAGATGGTTTGAATGTCCCTTGGAAGAGAAGTGGAGGTCCCAGTAGCTTAACAAGACGGTTTTAATGCTTCTCGGAAAAGTGGTGGAGGTCCAAGTAGCTTAAAAAGACGCTTTTACTGCCCCTCGAAAAAGTGGTGGAGGTCGCAGTAGCTTAACAAGACGGTTTGAATGTCCCTTGGTAGAGACATGGAGGTCCCAGTAGCTTAACAAGACAGTTTGAATGCCCCTTGGAAGAGACGTGGAGGTCCCAGTAGCTTAACAAGACGGTTTTAATGCCCCTCGGAAAAGTGGTGGAGGTCACAGTAGCTTAACAAGTCGCTTTTAATGCCCCTCAGAAGAGAAGTGGAGATCCCAGTAGCTTAACAAGACGGTTTGAATGCCCCTTGGAAGAGACGTGGAGGTCACAGTAGCTTAACAAGATGGTTTTAATGCTCCTCGGAAAAGTGGTGGAGGTCCCAGTAACTTAACAAGATGCTTTTAATGCCCCTCGGAAAAGTGGTGGAGGTCCCAGTAGCTTAACAAGACGCTTTGAATGCCCCTTGGAAGAGACGTGGAGGTCACAGTAGCTTAACAAGATGCTTTTAATGCCCCTCGGAAAAGTGGAGGTCCCAGTAGCTTAACAAGACGGTTTTAATGCCCCTTGGAAAAGTGTTGGAGGTCGTAGTAGCTTAACAAGACTGTTTGAATGCCCCTTGGAAAAGTGGTGCAGGTCCCAGTAGCTTAACAAGATGGTTTGAATGCCCCTTGGAAGAGACGTGGAGGTACCAGTAGCTTAAAAAGACGGTTTTAATGCCCCTCGGAAAAGTGGTGGAGGTCCCAGTAGCTTAACAAGACTGTTTTAATGCCCCTCGGAAAAGTGGTGGAGGTCCCAGTAGCTTAACAATACGCTTTTAATGCCTCTCAGAAGAGACGTGGAGGTCCCAGTAGCTTAACAAGACGGTTTGAATGCCCCTTGGAAGAGACATGGAGGTCCCAGTAGCTTAACAAGATGGTTTTAATGCTTCTCGGAAAAGTGGTGGAGGTCCCAGTAGCTTAATAAGACGCTTTTAATGCCCCTCGAAAAAGTGGTGGAGGTCGCAGTAGCTTACCAAGACGGTTTGAATGCCCCTTGGAAGAGACGTGGAGGTCCCAGTAGCTTAACAAGACAGTTTGAATGCCCCTTGGAAGAGACGTGGAGGTCCCACTAGCTTAACAAGACGTTTTCAATGCCCCTCGGAAAAGTGGTGGACGTACCAGTAGCTTAATAAGACGCTTTTAATGCCCCTCAGAAAAGTGGTGGAGGTCCCAGTAGCTTAACAAGACGGTTTGAATGCCCCTTGGAAGAGATGTGGAAGTCCAAGTAGATTAACAAGACGGTTTTAATGCTCCTCGGAAAAGTGGTGGAGGTCGCAGTAGCTTAACAAGACGCTTTTAATGCCCCTTACAACAGCCATACAGTACAGCATTTTAAAAATATTATTCCCATTATTGGGGAGTGGGTCTCCCACAGTCTTTGCTTATGCCTTCCAAGCAAAAGCTGACAAAAATAAGGACGGAGGAACTTTCAATAATGGCAACACGGACCACGGTCACCCTAGTGGTATAGTGGTGGTGGAGGCTGAGGATAAGGAGAAGAACATAAAACAGCCGAAATGAGGAAGCGTATACCCATGTGTGGGTGTGAAGCGGTGCATGTGAATACACCTCCCGAAATAACACAGTGGATTTGACTTTATGTTACTCTGCTGTCATTTGGTGGTGATGAGAAGTCTGGCCCAATCCAGCTACTGTTCATTTTGATAAGGGTCAGCTTGTCAGCATTGTCAGTTGACAGGCGAGTGCGCTTATCAGTTATAATTACCCCAGCAGCACTAAAAACACGCTCTAATAACACGCTAGCGGCAGGGCAGGCCAGGACCTCCAAGGCGTACAGAGCGATTTCATTCATTATGTCTTGTAGGATATGTTTCTGTAACAAAAGGTGCGGTTTGGCTACACAGTTATAGGGCATACAGTGAGTGCAATGGCTACCAAAAATTTCGAGGCACTCCAATGTACCTTGGAAATGACATGGAGGTCAGAGGGCCTTAACTAAACAGTTTTTTCCATTTAGAGCAACTGGGTCTCCTGTACACTGTTGGCCTAAACAGTGAATGGAAGGCTTTCCAAAAATTATGAGGAACTGCAATGCCCCTTGAAACAGACGTGGATTACAGCGTACTAAAAACCTTCTACCCACTATTGGGGAGTGGGTCTCCCTTAGTATTCGCCTTTGCATTGAAAAGCAAAAGCTGACTAAAATTAGGAGGAAATGCAATGTCCGTTGGAAGAGTTGTGGAGGTTAGAGGTAATTAAAAACAACATTTCAATGTAGCTTAACAAGATGGTTTTAATGCCCCTCGGAAAAGACGTGGAGGTCCCAGTAGCTTAACCAGACGGTTTGAATGCCCCCCGGAAGAGGGGCTTTTAATGCCCCTTCCAAGAGCCATACAGTACAGCATAGTACAAACATTATTCCCATTATTGGGGAGTGTGTATCCCATAGTCATTGCTTATGCCTTCCAAGCAAAAGCTGCCAAAAATTGGGACGGAGGAACTTGCAATGCCCCTTACAAGAGCCATGCAGTACAGCATATTCCAAACATTATTCCCATTATTGGGGAGTGGGTCTCCCATAGTCTTTGCTTATGCCTTCCAAGCAAAAGCTGCCAAAAATTAGGACGAAGGAGCTTGCAATGCCGCTTACAAGAGCCATGCAGTACAGCATATTACAAACATTATTCCCATTATTGGGGAGTGGGTCTCCCATAGTATTTGCTTATGCCTTCCAAGAAAAAGCTGCCAAAAATTAAGAGGAACTGCAATGCCCGTTCGAAGAGTCGTGGAGGTTAGAGTTAATTAAAAACAACATATCAATGCCCCTTGGAAGAGCAGTGGAGTTCAGAGTGGTTTAACAAGACGCTATTAATGCCCCTCAAAAGAGATGTGGAGGTCCCAGTAGCTTAACAAGACGGTTTTAATACCCCTTGGAAAAGTGGTGGAGGTCCCAGTAGCTTAACAAGACGGTTTTAATACGCCTCGGAAAAGTGGTGGAGGTCACAGTAGCTTAAGAAGATGCTTTTAATGCCCCTCAGAAGAAACGTGGAGATCCCAGTAGCTTAACAAGACGGTTTTAATGCCCCTTGGAAAAGTGGTGGAGGTCGCAGTAGCTTAACAAGATGCTATTAATGCCCCTCAGAAGAGACGTGGAGGTCCCAGCAGCTTAACAAGACGGTTTGAATGCCCATTGGAAGAGACGTGGAGGTCACAGTAGCTTAACAAGACGCTATTAATGCCCCTCAGAAGAGACGTGGAGGTTCCAGCAGCTTAACATGACTGTTTTAATGCTCCTCAGAAAAGTGGTGGAGGTCCCAGTAGCTTAACAAGATGGTTTTAATGCCCCTCAGAAACGTAGTGGAGGTCCCAGTAGCTTAACAAGACTGTTTGAATGCCCCTTGGAAGAGACGTGGAGGTCCCAGTAGCTTAACTGGCCGGTTTAAATGCCCCTTGGAAAAGTGGTGGAGGTCACAGTAGCTTAACAAAACGCTATTAATGCCCCTCAGAAGAGACGTGGAGGTCTCAGTAGCTTAACAAGACGGTTTTAATGCTCCTCAGAAAAGTGGTGGAGGTCCCAGTAGCTTAACAAGACGGTTTTAATGCCCCTTGGAAAAGTGGTGGAGGTCGCAGTAGCTTAACAAGACAGTTTGAATGCCCCTTGGAAGAGACGTGGAGGTCCCAGTAGCTTAACAAGACGGTTTTAATGCTCCTCAGAAAAGTGGTGGAGGTCCCAGTAGCTTAACAAGACGGTTTTAATGCCCCTTGGAAAAGTGGTGGAGGTCGCAGTAGCTTAACAAGACGGTTTGAATGCCCCTTGGAAGAGACGTGGAGGTCCCTGTAGCTTAACAAGACGGTTTGAATGCCCCTTGGAAGAGACGTGGAGGTCCCAGTAGCTTAACAAGACTGTTTTAATGCCCCTCGGAAAAGTGGTGGAGGTCACAGTAGCTTAACAAGACGCTTTTAATGCCCCTCGGAAGAGACGTGGAGGTCCAAGTAGCTTAACAAGACGGTTTGAATGCCCCTTGGAAGAGACGTGGAGGTCCCAGTAGCTTAACAAGACGGTTTGAATGCCCCTTGGAAGAGACGTGGAGGTCCCAGTAGCTTAACAAGACAGTTTTAATGCCCCTCGGAAAAGTTGTGGAGGTCACAGTAGCTTAACAAGATGCTTTTAATGCCTCTCAGAAGGGACGTGGAGGTCCCAGTAGCTTAACAAGATGGTTTGAATGTCCCTTGGAAGAGAAGTGGAGGTCCCAGTAGCTTAACAAGACGGTTTTAATGCTTCTCGGAAAAGTGGTGGAGGTCCAAGTAGCTTAAAAAGACGCTTTTACTGCCCCTCGAAAAAGTGGTGGAGGTCGCAGTAGCTTAACAAGACGGTTTGAATGTCCCTTGGTAGAGACATGGAGGTCCCAGTAGCTTAACAAGACAGTTTGAATGCCCCTTGGAAGAGACGTGGAGGTCCCAGTAGCTTAACAAGACGGTTTTAATGCCCCTCGGAAAAGTGGTGGAGGTCACAGTAGCTTAACAAGTCGCTTTTAATGCCCCTCAGAAGAGAAGTGGAGATCCCAGTAGCTTAACAAGACGGTTTGAATGCCCCTTGGAAGAGACGTGGAGGTCACAGTAGCTTAACAAGATGGTTTTAATGCTCCTCGGAAAAGTGGTGGAGGTCCCAGTAACTTAACAAGATGCTTTTAATGCCCCTCGGAAAAGTGGTGGAGGTCCCAGTAGCTTAACAAGACGCTTTGAATGCCCCTTGGAAGAGACGTGGAGGTCACAGTAGCTTAACAAGATGCTTTTAATGCCCCTCGGAAAAGTGGAGGTCCCAGTAGCTTAACAAGACGGTTTTAATGCCCCTTGGAAAAGTGTTGGAGGTCGTAGTAGCTTAACAAGACTGTTTGAATGCCCCTTGGAAAAGTGGTGCAGGTCCCAGTAGCTTAACAAGATGGTTTGAATGCCCCTTGGAAGAGACGTGGAGGTACCAGTAGCTTAAAAAGACGGTTTTAATGCCCCTCGGAAAAGTGGTGGAGGTCCCAGTAGCTTAACAAGACTGTTTTAATGCCCCTCGGAAAAGTGGTGGAGGTCCCAGTAGCTTAACAATACGCTTTTAATGCCTCTCAGAAGAGACGTGGAGGTCCCAGTAGCTTAACAAGACGGTTTGAATGCCCCTTGGAAGAGACATGGAGGTCCCAGTAGCTTAACAAGATGGTTTTAATGCTTCTCGGAAAAGTGGTGGAGGTCCCAGTAGCTTAATAAGACGCTTTTAATGCCCCTCGAAAAAGTGGTGGAGGTCGCAGTAGCTTACCAAGACGGTTTGAATGCCCCTTGGAAGAGACGTGGAGGTCCCAGTAGCTTAACAAGACAGTTTGAATGCCCCTTGGAAGAGACGTGGAGGTCCCACTAGCTTAACAAGACGTTTTCAATGCCCCTCGGAAAAGTGGTGGACATACCAGTAGCTTAATAAGACGCTTTTAATGCCCCTCAGAAAAGTGGTGGAGGTCCCAGTAGCTTAACAAGACGGTTTGAATGCCCCTTGGAAGAGATGTGGAAGTCCAAGTAGATTAACAAGACGGTTTTAATGCTCCTCGGAAAAGTGGTGGAGGTCGCAGTAGCTTAACAAGACGCTTTTAATGCCCCTTACAACAGCCATACAGTACAGCATTTTAAAAATATTATTCCCATTATTGGGGAGTGGGTCTCCCACAGTCTTTGCTTATGCCTTCCAAGCAAAAGCTGACAAAAATAAGGACGGAGGAACTTTCAATAATGGCAACACGGACCACGGTCACCCTAGTGGTATAGTGGTGGTGGAGGCTGAGGATAAGGAGAAGAACATAAAACAGCCGAAATGAGGAAGCGTATACCCATGTGTGGGTGTGAAGCGGTGCATGTGAATACACCTTCCGAAATAACACAGTGGATTTGACTTTATGTTACTCTGCTGTCATTTGGTGGTGATGAGAAGTCTGGCCCAATCCAGCTACTGTTCATTTTGATAAGGGTCAGCTTGTCAGCATTGTCAGTTGACAGGCGAGTGCGCTTATCAGTTATAATTACCCCAGCAGCACTAAAAACACGCTCTAATAACACGCTAGCGGCAGGGCAGGCCAGGACCTCCAAGGCGTACAGAGCGATTTCATTCCAAGTGTCCAGCTTGGATACCCAATAATTAAAAGGCACAGAGGAATCACGGAGGACGCTGGTACGGTCGGCAAGGTACTCCCTCACCATCTTTTGAAACTTTCCACTGCTTGTGAGAGTACCCCGCGCCTCAGGGCCTGTAAGCTGGGCAGGTCTCAGAAAACTGTCCCAGAATGTTGACAGTGTTCCCCTGCCTCTGCTGGATTGGAGTTGCCTCTCTCTCGCTTGTACGCCTTGGTTAGTCAACGAACTGTGACCTCTGCCGCTAGCGTGTTCAGATGGGAATTTTTTTTTAACAGTTCTGCAGCAAGGGCCTTCTGGTACTGCCCCATTTTCGTAGACCTCTCCACCTCAGGAATAAGAGAGTGAAAGTTCTCCTTGTAGCGGGGGTCTAAAAGTGTCACCAACCAGTAATGACTGTCACCCAACATTTTGACAACGCGAGGGTCACGGTTAAGGCAGAGTAACATAAAGTCAGCCATGCGTGCCAGACTGGTAACGGGCAAGACTTCCGTGTCCTCACCAAGATGACGACTGACCATGCTCTCCTCCTCCTCCTCCTCCCCCCCCCCCTGTCCTCAGGCCACCCACGCTGAACTGACAGTATGACAGTTGTACAGGTACTACCGTCTACAGCGCATGATACAAGCTCCTGTTCTTCCTCCTCCTCCTCTCCCTCATTGTCCCCCAATGCACGTTGGGATGAGATGAGGCTGGGCTGTGTGTAATCGACCGCTACGGCTTCTTGATCCATTTCATCATACTCTGGCTGCAATGCCTCCTCTTTAATTCTCTGCAGAGAGCATTGCAAAAGAAAGACAAGTGGAATGCTGACGCTAATGATGGCGTCATCGCCACTCACCATCTTGGTGGACTCCTCAAAGTTTGTCAAGATGGTACATACAGTACAGACCAAAAGTTTGGACACACCTTCTCATTTAAAGATTTTTCTGTATTTTCATGACTATGAAAATTGTACATTCACACTGAAGGCATCAAAACTATGAATTAACACATGTGGAATTATATACTTAACAAAAAAGTGTGAAACAACTGAAAATATGTCTTATATTCTAGGTTCTTCAAAGTAGCCACCTTTTGCTTTGATGACTGCTTTGCACTCTTGAGAGACTGCCATAAAGACTGAGAGGAGGGGGCATCTTTGCATGCAGTATGGACAGGGGATTGCCATGCACACACAACAGGTGACACCCGCTGAGACTGGTCATGGACCCTGGGGTTCGCCCCACAAAGTCGGGTGCTTTGCTGCCATGTGCTTGATCATGCTGGTGGTGGTCAGGCTGGTAGTTTTGTCACCCCTGCTGATGCTGGCATGGCAGGTGGTACAAATGGCCTTTTTGGGGATATCAGCAGAGTCTTTAAAAAAATTCCAGATTCTGGAAGACCTACAGGTTGTACTGGCAACGTCCCTCGTGTTGGTGTTACGGGGAACTGTTGCCGGCCTTCTGTGTGCGGCCACCACACTGCTTTTTTCTGCCTGTTGGGGTACTCTGCCTCCCTCACCCTGTCTGCTGCTGGCCTCGCTCTGCATGTCCTCCTGCCACATTGGGTCAGTTACTAGATCATCCACCACCTCCTCCTCTTCCACTTGCGCACCACGATCCTCCTCCTCACTTCCTGGCAATTGTGTCTCGTCATCGTCAACCTCTTGTGACAAATTGCCAGCGTTGACTTCCTCTGGCCGTGGCTGTTCAAATATTTGGGCATCTCTACATGGGATCTCCTCTTCCACCACTTCAAGCGGAGCAGGCGAGGGGCACAAATCTGGAAATGGACCAGTGAACAGCTCTTCAGAGTGTCCAAGTGTGGGATCAGTTGCTGTCTGACGACAGTCGGCATGGTGGGAGGGAGGAGCATCAGGGTGAGGAGGAGTATGCGGTCGAGACTCATGGCTACTAAGAGTTGACCGTGTGGAAGACAGACCGGAGGTGGTGGTGCCCAGGTAACTGGAAGTATTATCTGCTATCCAATTAATAACCTGTTCACACTGATCTGGTGTTGTTCTGTGCTTCCCTAGTAATTCGGTCAAGAAGTGGGAGCGAGAAGATATGGCTGTTGGTTGTGGCACATTTTCACCTTGGCCACGGCCCCGTCCTCTGCATGCACCATCACCAGAACGTCCACTTCCATGTCCCTTGCCACGCGCCTTGCCCATTGTAAAGTAAGTAAAATAGCTTACACTCGCACCATCAATGGAAAAAGGGTAATAAAGTAGATTAGAACCGTGGAAGAGGAAAACCACAGTTCTATTTCTCTGGCCTACACCCGACTCTTTTAAACAATCTGAACAATCAGGGAGAAACTATTACTGTTTTTCTTTACGGAAAAAATACCAAAAGGTGAATAATAGAGATTTTTTACTGTGGAATGGCAAAACCACAGTTATTGTTTACTGGGGTATACCAGAAAATTTTAAATAGATATATTTGTGTCTGAACAATCAGGAGACAGTACTGTTTTTCTTTACAGCAAAAAATGCAAAAAAGCAGGATAATACAGAGATTTGACCCGTGGAACTGCAAAACCACACTTCTATTTCTCGGGCCTACACCAGACTATTTTCAACAGATATATTTGTGTCTGAACAATCAGGAGACACTACTACTGTTTTTCTTTGCGGCAAAAAATGCCAAAAGCAGGATAATAGAGATTTTTTACCGTGGAACAGCAAAACCACAGTTATAATTTACTGGTGTACACCAGACTATTTTCAACAGATATATTTGTGTCTGAACAATCAGGAGACACTATTAGTTTTTTTTTTTACGGTGACACATATTACGATAACTTGCACCCATAGTGCAAAAAAAACAAAAACCCTAAAAAAAACACAATGGGTTCAACCGTACTCAAATTGTTAACTAGGAGCAATGATTAGTGTGAATAATATAATATTTTGATTGGAGATGATCCAACCTCTGGTTCCACCACTGATCCTGAGAATGAAGGAATGGGGAACCTATCAGCTTTTTTTTTCCTGCACAGCTGTGCTCCCAACCACCCACAGTGCAAAAAAAAACCTAAAAAAACAATAGGTATAACCGTACTCAAATTGATAATTGGGAGCAGCGATTAGTGTGAAGGATATAATATTGTGATAGGCGATGTTCCATCCACTGATTCTGAGAAAGAAGGAATGGGGAACCTATCAGCTTTTTTTCCTGCACAGCTGTGCTCCCACCCATTGCGCAAAAATACCCTAAAAAAATGCACGTACTCAAATTGTTAATTGGAAGCAATGATGAGTGTGAAGGGATATAATATCTTGATTGGCGATGGTCCGACCTGTGGTTCCGCCACCGATCCCAAGAATGAAGGAATTGAGAACCTGTAAGCTTTTTTTTTCCTGCACAGCTGTGCTCCCAACCACCCACCCATAGTGCAAAAAATAAAAAAAACAATAGATCCAACTGTACTCAAATTGTTAAATTGGGAATGTGAAAAAAATAATGCATCCACTTCTTTCTAAATTAGGCTGTCAGACCCCCAAGAATGACATCCTAGTAATATGCCATGACTTATACCTCTTTAAATGTATGCAAAGGATAAACCTGGATATCCAGGTATACGTTCTATTGATTGATTTCTATAAGGGCCTATTTACACACGTAAATGTGTATCTGCTACGGACATGAATGATCGGCTGCAGCCCTTCCACGTGGCCAGTCAATGGATCCGCAAATCACAACAAGTAATTCAAGGAAATGGAAAAGTAACAAAAAAAAATTCTAGTAACATTGCATAGCGTACCGGTGATTGCGCTATTTAACTTGCCATCAGTGATTGACGGCATATAAATGGTTAAACAGCAGTGATTGACGCTTCGCTCTGGCCGCTGCTGTTACAGCAAGATGTCAGCTGTGTAGGATGGGGGCTCTGCTCCTGAGCCCACCCGAAACAGCAATCCAATGGACGGTTTCACACACCACATTATCCAGTGGTGTTTAATTTGCTTTTCTATTTAGGAAACAAAACCGTTTTAATAACGTTTTCCTTCTCTGGTATCTAGGAGCCATTTCAGCTATTTGTAAAGGGAATCTGTCAGCAGGTTTTTCTTGGCTATTCTGAGAGCAGCATGATGGGGTGAGCGCCACACTAGGAGTAGGACCACCGAGCCCAGAGCTATTGCAAGACGTGCAGACAATATATACCAGGTATGAATGAATCCAATACAACATTATTGTTACTTGGGAATTAACCTACTTGGATATAATACATCCCTTGATATGTATATACCAAAAGGTCATTATCTTGGGAATGCCTATATTGGCTTTTATTATTTGGGATTATATCCTTTTACTATGTGACCTAGGATATACTATCAGTATGCATTAGCACAATTGGAGCTACTACTATTTAGCCCTGGTGTCTCTGCAATTCAAATATTTACATTATACCTCCTCACTATTATATGGTATTACTATATATATGTGTGTGTGTGCTCTTTTCTTTGCCGCCATGTACCCAAATTATTATAATAAAGGTCTTTTTTAACACATTGACCCCTTGTCGGATGTACTATATATTGGTTGTTGTTGAGAGCAGCATGATGTAGAGACAAAGACCCCTTACAGGTCTTTTATTAGCAGAAGATTATCACTAGAGGACTAGTAAACCTGCAGCCAGGTAGTCCAACCACGCCCCCCACCACTGATTGGCAGTTTATATACAGTGTACACAGAAAGCTGCCAATCAGTGGTGTGGGTGGGGTTATTATACAGAGCTCAGCATTCAGAGATCTGCATGAGAAAAAAAAACCTGCAATTTTATCAAAATAACACCAAGCAGCCCAGTAAGTGATACATCGTTGGAATCAGGGCCTCGGATTATGCTGCTCTCAAATGGGATAGCAAAAACCTGCTGACATATTCCATTTAAAGGGGCAGCTGCTGCTAAATCCAGACATGGTGCAAAATGTAAATTCTGCTGCAGATTTACTGCTGTAGATTTTTAATTCCTAAAAATCCCTGTAGATTCAGAGGATCTCAACCTTTTCAATGCAAATTATTTTCAAGACTTATTCACAGATATTATGAAATATTACAGTAGAAATAAAAAAAAAAAAAGCACAATACCTAAACCCCTTCCTTGGGAAAAATATACGGCAAGTATAAGAAAGACAAAAATTTATTCTGGAGTCATATTGAAGTGTAAATAGAATTGTAACCATACAATGTAAACAGCAGCGAATGTAAGTAGGATCCACTGGATCTATATAAGAGGAACGCTTTCCAAAGCTGATCTTCTGAGCCCACCGCTATGCTGGCTGGACCGGCATTGTGATCGTCAGCACCTGGAATATACGTCACGTTTTACTGCAGCTCATAGAACCAAATGATAAGACGCAGAGCAGTGTGAGGCTTGTGACTCGCTATACACAAAATATACGACATGTTTGATGAATGGCATAAAGGAAAGCCGATGCATTCAGATGTCTCTGGGCAACTATATGTTGTGATAGATAAGTTCCTGTCAGGGTGAGGGGCAGCATCCTATCTGCTCACTCATCATGACAGGTTTACAACATGTTGACTCATGGACGTGATCAGTCAGTCAATCAATGACAGATGCACGTTCTTGATTCCGACAGGTAGGTCAGAGATGTCCGTCTCAATCAGTTTACCTTCACCCATCTAGGATGGATGGCTGCTGACATCGTTGGCCATTATGTCCATATGCAATTATTATCCCCTAATTGTGATGTACAGTACAAATTTATATTGTGGTACCGTCTTAGCCAGAAAATTTGATGGAAATAATTTTATGCCCAAAAATGGCAAAAGTATTCTCGGAGTGATACCTTTATTGGCTAACCAGAAAAAAAATATATATATGCAAACTTACAGAGCACACAGGCTCCTTCTTCAGGCAGGATTACAAATGTTAAGAATTCATTTGTAATATTGCCTGAAGAAGGAGCCTCTGTGCTCTGAAAGCTTGCATATATTTTTTTTTCTGGTTAGCCAATAAAGGTATCACTCCAAGAATACTTTTGCCATTTTTGGGCATAAAAGTATTCACATAGAATTATCCACTAATTAAAAGAATTTATTTTTGCTAAATAAATGTATACATTTTTTAAAATTTTATTTTATACATTTTCTCAGAGAACCTCTTTAAGAAGGAGATTTCAGAATGGGCTATAAGACATGTCCAGCTTTGCTTAATTGTCTCACCTTACTGTCCTTGTTGAACTGAGCTCCACTTTGTTCTTGGATGATATTGTAAGGAATGAAGACGTCTAGATGATACAAATCGGGACGTCTGACTATTCTGTCTTCACCCAAGTCCAACACAAGAGATCTAGCAGAAGACTGTAAAGAGAAGACCAGCGTGGTAACAACGCTTATGTCGCTGAATGCTTCTGTACGGGAAAGAAAGTTGTAACCAACAAGTGCACAAAAATCTAAACTTTTATCTTGATACGTGGCCAACTAGAAGTTACTGTGTAGCTCCACACGTCTCATACATTAAATCTGACACGTGGAGGAACTGCTCACAGAAAATGCTGAAAAATATTTTTTAGGATTCACACTGCATTAAAAGGGGTTGTCCACCACTTTAATACTAATGGAATATCCTTAGGATAAGTCATCAATATTAAAGTGCCAGACAACCCCTTTAAGTGAGGCATAATGAATGGTACCAGAATTTCAGATAATGTAGCCTTCATTAGGCAGAAGGCCCACTCGGTTATATGAAGAAATCTGGGGTCCCCAAAAGCAAACCCAGTAATCACCAGATTCCCGTGTGTTGACTACTTAATCTGCTTTTTGGGAAGACCAGAACTGACCCCTATATTTAACCAAGTGGGACCCTTAAGCTACATTATCCTGTCTGATGAAGGCTACATTAGCTGAAACATTCTTAATCTTCATTATGCCTCATTTAACGCAAAGTGAATCATGGACATGAGAAAAATCAAATTAAAAAATAAATACATTTAAAGCATTTTCTGTGCAATTCCTCCAAATGTCGCATTAATATAGAAAAAATAAAGAGCGGCGTGTTCTACACTATTGCAACAAGCCTCTTTCATCATTTATATCATCATTATAACATCATTTATATGCACCAGCACCATGGAATCAATGGCACTATATAATTAAATAATAATAATAATATATACATCTTCCCACCAGCTTGTTTTCCCTCTATCTCCTCTCTGGATCTATGAAGCCAGAACTGTCAAAGAAGAGGTGATGGTGGAGATGGAGGGGAAACAAGCAGGGGGGGAGGCTTATATAAATGACTGGTCCCGCCGTGAAGCACTGGGCGTCTGTGCTTGGTTTGAACAGTCATTCTCCGCTGACAGAGTCGTTTACAGAGATCTTCTTTCCCATTCCAACAGCTTGCAAACAACCCACCATGGTGTGAAAAAAAAAATTATATCATCATCATCCAGTAAATGTGTCACAGCTGCCAGCAATTGGCTACTGTGGACACATCAAAGCTGTGATGATAAAAGTTGGCAGAGGAGGACTGGTAGCACGAGGTTGGCACAGACTTTTAATAAGGGAAGACTATTGGAGATCACATGAAATGCAAAAAGGTCACAATCCTAAACCACATCTGAGGGTCTCACCACTTTAGGTAAAGAGATTTCAGCCACCAGAAAACTTTGGTGTCCTACAGGAGGTTCCGCCACAATCATGTAATCTGGTTTCACGGGTGAACTGATAAAAAAAAGGAAGGAAGCAGTATATTGCAAGGGTACACCATCAATTTATGATCTGTTGGGGTCGATCTCTAATATAATAAAGGGGCACTGATGCTGGTAATGAGGAACAGCCCCTTTCACAGTCATTCCCTGCACATTGGCATCATGGCCTCCACTGTGCAGCGGAACGACAGCATAGATCCAGCAAAGTGAATGGGATTAGCTGCAGTTCTCCTGCACAGTGAATATCGGAGTAGCTGCCCCACACCAGCATATTCTTTAAAAAGGGCAGCGGTGTTACTTCCAGGCTGCAGCCCCCTTATTCTTGGAGTCCAAGAAGTTGGATATCCTATATCTTTTGTAAGATGGGATTCTAAAAAAAGTAAATGCATGCATTAAACCTCAAAGTAACCCAAACCTTTCAACTTCTGAGATGAGGGACTTGCTTGGAGTTAGCTGGGAGGGTCTGTAGGAAAAAAATAAAGAACATAAAGGCATAATAGTTAAAACAAAAAAACAAAACAATGTCCACATTGTTCTTGCACCATAACAAGCCATTCTGCAACTTCCCCCATCTGTTGGGTATAACCCATCACCACGAGGAGTGGTGCTCCCCCATCTGTTGGGTATAACCCATCACCACGAGGAGTGGCGCTCCCCCATCTGTTGGGTATAACCCATCACCATGAGGAGTGGCGCTCCCCCATCTGTTGGGTATAACCTATCACCTCAAGGAGTGGCGCTCCCCCATATGTTGGGTATAACCCATCACCATGAGTAGTGGCACTCCCCCATCTGTTGGGTGTAACCCATCACCACGAGGAGTGGAGCTCCCCTATCTGTTGGGTGTAACCCATCACCACGAGGAGTGGCACTGCCCCATCTGTTGGGTATAACCTATCACCAGGAGGAGTGGCGCTCCCCCATCTGTTGGGTGTAACCCATCACCACGAGGAGTGGCGCTGCCCCATCTGTTGGGTATAACCTATCACCAGGAGGAGTGGCGCTCTTCATACTTTGTGTACCTAGAGGAAATGTGGTATTATAAGACATCCAATCAATTGAATGGCGGACCATGTACTGCATGGATGAGCGAGGAACATCAGAGAAGAAGCCGCCGATGCTCAACAGCAGCCTACTCTGTCGTCTTTTACAGACTGTATGCCATAGACTTGTACCTTAGAGTT
This sequence comes from Phyllobates terribilis, assembly GCF_046119375.1. Lineage (NCBI taxonomy): Eukaryota > Metazoa > Chordata > Amphibia > Anura > Dendrobatidae > Phyllobates > Phyllobates terribilis. The sequence goes on from NW_027362839.1 coordinate 4,424,736, forward strand.
GGGACTTACCCCATTATGTCCATTTCCTGAATCATCGGTTTTGATTTGGTTCTGATATTCTGTTCAAAAATGGATCCCAGGAACTTCCGATTTTTCAGCATTTTCCACTCTGAAGGGAAACCATAGATGATTAACAGGGTCGGACTGGAACTGAAACTCAGGCCTGGCATGTGAGAGCACGCAGGCCCGCCCGACGCGCGTTGAATGTGAAATATTTTCGAGAATGATTTGGGTATATGTCACAATAAAAATTGCAGCAAACTGCACTTTATCATCGATAGACAAAAACTGACATAATGTAAAATATAAACTTCCCTCCAGGAAAATGTTAATTTCTTTCAACTGGAGGGACGGACATATTTGTAATATAGAGCTCCAAGTTCCCAAAAATGCTATGTTTGATAGTACCAGGAAAAGCAGGAAAAGTGAATCCTTGAAGATTTGAAGCAGTTTCATGTCTATTCTTTCAGTATTTTTGCAGCGTTTCTAAAGAACGGGAAAAAAAATCTCAAAAAACGCAATTTCAAGGGGATTTTCCTGCCGAGCGACAGGTTTTTTGTGCAGAAATGTTCTTCCCTTTCTTTTTTGTTTATATTTTGTGTTATACACTAGTGGCCAAAAACCTTCAGTTTTTCACCATCACCAATATTTAATGGAGGATTTCACTGACCTACTTACTTGTACACACGCCCTCTTCTGCGATATGTATTCTATGTTGGTTTATAGTGACCTGGGTGTGATTTAAGACAGATATTGTGCGATTAAAATGCGGTTTTTATATTTTAATGCCAGTTTGCCATCAGAAGGTAAGCAATTACATGTTTTCGTTCTCAAAGTGTGTAAGCGGTTTCAAGAGACTGGTTCGATAAAGAATAAACCAGGTAGAGAAAGGAAGAAGGCTACAACTCCTCAGACTGATAGAAGAATTGTTAGAATCGCCCTAAATAACAGGAAATAAACGGCTGTTAACATCAACAAGGAGCTTGTCAACACCGGAGTGACAGTGTCTGATCGGACGGTTCGACGACGATTGGTAAACGCGGGGTTAAGAGCCAGAATACCAGGTAAAAAGCCATTTCTGAATGCCTCACAGCGTCAGAAACGTCTACAGGGGCCAAAGAACATTGTAAATGGACCATTGAACAATGGAGAAATGTTATATGGAGCGATGAGACACGCATATCCATCTTTGGCAGCGACGGTGTCCGCTACGTTCGACGACGACCTGGAGAGGACTGGTTGCCAGAGGGTACAGTACCCACCATGAAGCCTCCTCTGAGTGTTATGGTAGGGGGCTGCGTGTCCAGAGATGCAGGTGGTCGGCTGCAGGTAATTGAAGAAACAGTTAATGCTGAAAAGTACATCAAGGAAGTCCTTCAGCCTAAACTCATTCCTTCGGCACGTGATGTATTTGGTGAAGGGACACCGTTCATTTTAAGATGGAGCCCCATGCCATACAGCTAAAAAATGGCTCTCTTGGTTCAAGGACAAAAATGTCCAGCTATTGAATTGGCCAGGAAACAGCCCAGATCTCAATCCTATTGAGAATCTCTGGGCTCGGCTCAAAAGAGCGGTGTCAAAACAGCGGGCTTCACACAAGCAGGAACTCATTGCAGCCATCATCAAATCATGGCTTCATATCATCACACCATCTGATTTACACAAACTGGTAGATAGCATGCCAAGTAGATGCCAGGCAGTCATCAAGGCCGAGGGCTGTCCAACTGAGTATTAACATTTAGTGTTAGATATGAAAATAGGACAAATCAATGGCTTTTCTCCCACAGTCATCTGAGTGACAATAGTCTCCAATTTGTTGACAAATGAACAAATTTCCTGCTAATATTTGGTTTCTATATGAGATTTTATTTCTACTTAAAAACTTTACTGTGAAATCAAAAACATTCATGAAATTTGTATTTGTATTGGCAAAATGCTAAAAATTCATAAATCTTGGGGGTGTTGCCTCAATTTTGGCCACTAGTGTATAGAGTTCCTCAGTATATTTATATGTTATCCCCCATCACCTTTTTCATCTCTCCTTACAAGTATGCCTTGTATCTTAATTAAAACATGGTAGTAAGTAGCATATTAAACCCTTTTATAATGGATAGTGTAGAATCGCTGCATATTTCAGGGTTATGCGCTCCTGAGGACTCATTAGTGCTGCCCTCCTCAGGCGAAACCTGGTTGTGATATAATATGGGGCTAGCCGGTCTCACCTACCAGTTTGGGTCACAAACCCTTTTTCGTTTGCTTTGATGTTTTACTCATTGTTTATTACGTTTACACCCCAAATCTCTCCTAATCCTGGAGATCAAACCTATGAAAGCAATTTATGAATGATCGTAACACCTCTATGAAGGGTAATTATCATCTCCTTCATAAATATACATTTATATGTATAAATACATATGTGGTCAATGCATAGTACTGGCACATGACTTATCACTTTCCAGGACCTTACAAAGCACCAGGAACATTTATAACAAGCGGAGGAGAAGCGATTCTGGCAACTTAATAGGAAAGTATTCTTTACAGTTAGAGCAGTCAGACTGTGGAATGCCAACCACAAGATATAGTAATGGCAGATAGCATAACAGCATTTATAGAAGGGCTGGATACTTTTTTAACAAAACATGACATTGTGGGTTATAAATAATCTAGTAATAGAAAATGTATAACTTTGGAGATAGACCAAGGACATTAAAGTTCAAACTTTTTCAACCTATGTAACTATGCAAGTATGCAGAATGCACATTAGGAAAATGCTTGAAATGCAATTCCCTATAATATTATTTTACAAGTAATTTCCTCTTAATTTTCTGCTTTGTAAAGTGCTAGTTATAAGCCCAATCTATGGATCTAAAAAGTGCAAAACACTCCTGAAACACTTGTACGTATGTTCTATAATCTTTATTTCTTATGGTGCCTAAGGGAAGCCGTAATGATAAGACTCCTGCTTGGTAACAAGTGCAGTTATTTGCCTCCATAATGAAAGTGAATTACCAATGATGAAAGGGTTAATACTTGGACCCTGCATCAGTAATAGCCCTTGTAGTAACCATGACAACTATTGTGAGGGCATAAACAAGTGTCATAAAGAAGATTCCATAAAAGAATGCCGCGCTGCCATGATCAGCGCCATTACTGATGATGCGCCTGAGGACCTTGAGCTTGACCACCCCACGTAATGTGCCAATGTTGGTGTAATTTGGAGGTTCTAGCAGGGAAAGGGGTTGTCTTCTTAGACACCCCGGGGGGAAGGGAAGGTAACAGAGGGGGGGTCCCCAAAACAGGATCCCCTTCTGTTACTATGTACAAAGAGCTGCTCTTCTTTGGGAGTTCATGGATGGATCCTTGACTTTAATGGGTGATAAATTGGGAGGGGGAGGGGATACTCATCCTATTAGGGGTTATCCATAATGAGCAACCCCTGTAACCAAGTACCCAACATCTTGAGAGACGGAGCTGGATCTGTAAGGGAGAAGTGGTAGATCCACCTGGGAAATCAGATCAACTAAATTCGTTCCAGCAATAAATGTGGTGACAGATATCGCAGCCAGATCTCTCCCACATCCAGTTTATCACATTAATAGTCTATATTTGTTATGTCGTTCTCTGTAAATATGTAGAAATTCTAAAACTCCGTCATATATCGGCACTAACTCTCTAAGCCCAAGGGAAGGGCAGCCCTCCAGCCATGGTTCCCTAGAGGTTTCCTCCACAGGGGGTTTTCCTCTCCTGAGCGCTGGAGGGTGACTCTTCGTGAGTCGAGGGTTGTGCCATTTTCGGTGTCATGTAAATTTAAATAAAGTTGAGAACGTTTGACACCTAATTGCAATGATTTGTGTATTTATTTTGTATGTGTCTGATTCATTTTGTTTGGGAGTCGGGGTCCATCACACATCACTGAGTCATACGTCTGGACATCTGCCGCCAGAAGTTTTGCTCCAGGGGTTGCCCCTGCTCTGGGGAGTTTGATGGAGCAGAGAAGACAAGAATTACAGAACTCATCCTCAGAATAAGGACTTCTATTACAGTACTACAAGCAGCTTCCTCGCCTCATTCACACAGTGAGTATTTTGGGCACTAATTTACATCAGTATTTGTAAGCTGAAAACCAGAGGGGAACAAACACAGAGAAAAATAGTAACTGAAACACTTTCACCTTTTCTGTTTTGGATCCACTCCTGGCGTCTGCAAACAAATACTGATGCAAAAAATCGCCATGGAAGTTCCCTAAATTCTTACTGACTGATTTGACTGTTTGAGTAGCAGTCAAGCAACAGAGGTTGCAAGCGTTAAAGGAGTTTTCTGGTATCAAAAACCCCTGTCCCCCTTGCCATTTTTCTCTATCCTGAACCTGTGCTTCCTGCCCTGATCTCAGACTGTCTGACCTAGTCCTTGTCTTCGCTCTCCTGAGTCTGGTACCCTGGTACCTCCGGAATGCTGCTGCAGTCCCGGGAACTGCACTGAAGTGGTACCTGGTGTCTACCGGCGGCCCAGTCTATCCTCACCACCAGAGGTTCTAGTGGAGACCCAGTAGACACCTAGTCACAACCCTCCCGTGGGGCAGTGGGTCCATATCCACCAGGGTTACACCCACATAGCAAATGTGGTACCAATATTCAAGAAGGGGATAACATCTGAGCCTGGAATTTATAGGTCGGTAAGTTTAACTTGTACTGTGGGCAACAACTTTGAGGGTTTTCTAAGAGATACTAACCTGGAGCACCTCAATAAGAATAACCTAAACATGATTATGAGGGATCTGTCCTGCAAACTAATCTGAAAAGATTCTATGGGGAGGTAAGTTCAGGTTGGACCAGGGAAACTTAGTGGATGTTGTCTATCTGGACTTTTCAAAGGCATTTGATACGGTGCCATACAACAGGTTGGTACATAAAAATGTTCAATATATTATATGGTAAACTTGCTCCACGAAAGAACAAGTCCTTGTGTGGTCGATGGAAAAATCAAGGAAAAGATCAGTGATGCGGTCGTTACCTCTTGACAGCTCCATTTCGTACTTGTTCTCTAGTCCCTCCATGGCCACGGTGATAAAAAATTCCCTGAAAAGCTCATTATTCTAATAAAAAAAATACAAAGTAAGGAGCTGACACAAAGGAGAGCAGACAGCTCGTATGTCGGAATAAGCAATTGCAGTTACCGTAATTTTCTCAAAGAAGGTGCCATTAATCACTATGTCGTACGCCGAGCAGCCGCCTCTACCTGTAGGACAAAGTGCACCAGGACTTAGATCCTTTGCGGTGCCGACTCAATCCATTGACCTTAGTAGGGCTGCTATGAATAAGTGGTATAAGTTCTTAAAGGGGAATCCAAGTAGTGGACAATCCCTCTAAGTCCCAAATCTAAACCAAAAAAGTTCAAAAGTCAACAACAAGATGTCAAACTTTATTCCGCAGACTGGAAGTGGACCTACCAGAACCTGTGGAGATGGCACCTTTGACCATTGAGGATTAGTAAGTTGTAATACTTGCTATTTTAACCCCTTTAAGGATATCTCTGGACTATCCCTTTAAAAAGAGAAGCGCTGTATTAAAAAAAAAGTACTATTATCAACTTCAACGTGGAGCTCTCCAAGGCTCATGGGGACTCGATAGCCGGAGGGATCATCAGATTCCAGGATGCTGACTAACTCCTGCTCCGTCAGGTCCAGGGCCGCTGGGATCTGGTTCGACTTGCAGATGTTAATAAAGATTTTGGTATTTTTGGATGTGCGAGTTTTAATGCAGAAACCTAACACAGAAATAAAAACAAAAAGTGAACAAAAACACAATAAAATCGGCAAAAGCCAAGCAGCATTTACATGTAATCAACTGCATAAGAAATTATGTGACCCCCCACGTTGGTTGCATCATGTGACCGTTGCAGTCAATAAGACCCCACTGCCCCACTGTGGTATCTGTCACATAATATGCACAAAGTAATCTGGATAATAATCAGAGGACGCCCATCTCACCCGGCTGGGGTCTGATCTGTCTGCTTTCTGGTAAGTTCGGTATTCTGCTCTGCATCTCCTGTTTGGCCTGAAATGAGGCAACAAGTGAGAATCAGTGAGTAACATGAACAGGATGGTTCTGCAAACTGATTTTTCCTGCACCAAAATAGTACAACTGTGAGGGGTCTAAAGCCAACAATACACATTAGGTAAATGTTGGAGACTGCCGCGCCCCCGGCGGCTGACGGAGGAGACATTCACCCGGTGATTGCTGGCCTCTCCAATTCATCTTTCGTACCTTCATCAGCATCTGTTCATACAGCGCTTCCTCCATGTTTGTGTTCATTTCTGCAGACAGCAGCGACTTGTCAGACGCCATTTTTTCGGTCAAAGACAGAAGCTCATGAATCTTGTTTTATAAGAGAAAACCTGAAAAATGAAAATATGTATTAATTTTCTCCACAGACGACAAGGGGAGAGTGCGGGAGCCAGACAGCCCACGGCACGAGGGGGTGCGGGAGCCCGGCAGCCCACGACAAGAGGGGGTGCGGGAGCCTGGCAGCCCACGACAAGAGGGGGTGCGGGAGCCTGGCAGCCCACGACAAGAGGGGGTGCGGGAGCCTGGCAGCCCACGACAAGAGGGGGTGCGGGAGCCTGACAGCCCACGACACGAGGGGGTGCGGGAGCCTGACAGCCCACGACACGAGGGGGTGCGGGAGCCTGACAGCCCACGACACGAGGAGGTGCGGGAGCCTGACAGCCCACGACAAGACGGGGGGCGGGAGCCTGACAGCCCTCGACGCGAGGGGGTGCGGGAGCCTGGCAGCCCACGACACGAGGGGGTGCGGGAGCATGGCAGCCCACGACACGAGGGGGTGCGGGAGCCTGACAGCCCACGACACGAGGGGGTGCGGGAGCCCGATAGCCCACGGCACGAGGGGGTGCGGGAGCCTGACAGCCGACGACATGAGGGGGTGCGGGAGCCCGACAGCCCACGACACGAGGGGGTGCGGGAGCCTGGCAGCCCACGACAAGACGGGGGGCGGGAGCCTGACAGCCCTCGACGCGAGGGGGAGCGGGAGCCTGGCAGCCCACGACACGAGGGGGTGCAGGAGCATGGCAGCCCACGACACGAGGGGGTGCGGGAGCCTGGCAGCCCACGACACGAGGGGGTGCGGGAGCCTGGCAGCCCACGACACGAGGGGGTGCGGGAGCCTGACGGCCCTCGACACGAGGGGGTGCGGGAGCCTGACAGCCCACGACACGAGGGGGTGCGGGAGCCTGGCAGCCCACGACACGAGGGGGTGCGGGAGCCTGACAGCCCACGACACGAGGGGATGCGGGAGCCTGGCAGCCCACGACACGAGGGGGTGTGGGAGCCTGGCAGCCCACGACACGAGGGGGTGCGGGAGCCCGATAGCCCACGGCACGAGGGGGTGCGGGAGCCTGACAGCCGACGACATGAGGGGGTGCGGGAGCCCGACAGCCCACGACACGAGGGGGTGCGGGAGCCTGGCAGCCCACGATACGAGGGGGTGCGGGAGCCTGACAGCCCACGACAAGACGGGGGGCGGGAGCCTGACAGCCCTCGACGCGAGGGGGTGCGGGAGCCTGGCAGCCCACGACACGAGGGGGTGCGGGAGCATGGCAGCCCACGACACGAGGGGGTGTGGGAGCCTGACAGCCCACGACACGAGGGGGTGCGGGAGCCCGATAGCCCACGGCACGAGGGGGTGCGGGAGCCTGACAGCCGACGACATGAGGGGGTGCGGGAGCCCGACAGCCCACGACACGAGGGGGTGTGGGAGCCTGGCAGACCACGACACGAGGGGGTGCGGGAGCCTGACAGCCCACGACAAGACGGGGGCGGGAGCCTGACAGCCCTCGACGCGAGGGGGTGCGGGAGCCTGGCAGCCCACGACACGAGGGGGTGCGGGAGCATGGCAGCCCACGACACGAGGGGGTGCGGGAGCCTGACAGCCCACGACACGAGGGGGTGCGGGAGCCCGATAGCCCACGGCACGAGGGGGTGCGGGAGCCTGACAGCCGACGACATGAGGGGGTGCGGGAGCCCGACAGCCCACGACACGAGGGGGTGCGGGAGCCTGGCAGCCCACGACAAGACGGGGGGCGGGAGCCTGACAGCCCTCGACGCGAGGGGGTGCGGGAGCCTGGCAGCCCACGACACGAGGGGGTGCGGGAGCCTGGCAGCCCACGACAAGACGGGGGGCGGGAGCCTGACAGCCCTCGACGCGAGGGGGTGCGGGAGCCTGGCAGCCCACGACACGAGGGGGTGCGGGAGCATGGCAGCCCACGACACGAGGGGGTGTGGGAGCCTGACAGCCCACGACACGAGGGGGTGCGGGAGCCCGATAGCCCACGGCACGAGGGGGTGCGGGAGCCTGACAGCCGACGACATGAGGGGGTGCGGGAGCCCGACAGCCCACGACACGAGGGGGTGCGGGAGCCTGGCAGCCCACGACACGAGGGGGTGCGGGAGCCTGACAGCCCACGACAAGATGGGGGCGGGAGCCTGACAGCCCTCGACGCGAGGGGGTGCGGGAGCCTGGCAGCCCACGACACGAGGGGGTGCGGGAGCCTGGCAGCCCACGACAAGACGGGGGGCGGGAGCCTGACAGCCCTCGACGCGAGGGGGTGCGGGAGCCTGGCAGCCCACGACACGAGGGGGTGCGGGAGCCTGGCAGCCCACGACAAGACGGGGGGCGGGAGCCTGACAGCCCTCGACGCGAGGGGGTGCGGGAGCCTGGCAGCCCACGACACGAGGGGGTGCGGGAGCCTGGCAGCCCACGACAAGACGGGGGGCGGGAGCCTGACAGCCCTCGACGCGAGGGGGTGCGGGAGCCTGGCAGCCCACGACACGAGGGGGTGCAGGAGCATGGCAGCCCACGACACGAGGGGGTGCGGGAGCCTGGCAGCCCACGACACGAGGGGGTGCGGGAGCCTGGCAGCCCACGACACGAGGGGGTGCGGGAGCCTGACGGCCCTCGACACGAGGGGGTGCGGGAGCCTGACAGCCCACGACACGAGTGGGTGCGGGAGCCTGGCAGCCCACGACACGAAGGGGTGCGGGAGCCTGACAGCCCACGACACGAGGGGATGCGGGAGCCTGGCAGCCTACGACACGAGGGGGTGTGGGAGCCTGGCAGCCCACGACACGAGGGGATGCGGGAGCCTGACAGCCCACGACATGAAGGGGTGCGGGAGCCTGACAGCCCACGACACGAGGGGGTGCGAGACCCTGACAATATTGGGAGTGGGATTCTGCACACCTACAGCTAGCTACTTATTGTCCTGTATGTAGTAATCACCTTGGCACATTCCCATCTTCTTACCTGTAGTACAGACGCCAAACACCACTACTCTGCCTGCAATCACCCAGCTACAGCGTCACCACGCCTCAGCAACAGCGGAGCGTCTAGATTGGAGTTGATTTCTTGAGGGGGAGGAGTGATTTCATGGAATCATGATGTCACCAGAAGGGGCGGGGCCTTCTCAGTCCAGTGGACACTATTCCACCTGCAGCTGCAGCAGTGCGCACATTGTGCCGGGACAGGAGGATGGTGATGAGGAGCTCGTGTTCTGCGTTGTGCTGTGAGGACTGAGGCGGGGAGAACACAATATTAATTATAATAATTTTTTTTAGGCTGTGTGCCCACTATGCGTTTTTTAAGCGTTTCCGCGGTGGCAATTCCGCTGCAGAAACGCTTAAAAACGCTTGGTAGAAGGTCTGCCATGTTCCCCAATGATAATCCGCATGTGCTGTGCACATGCTGTGTAAATTTCCGCTGCGGATTATCATTGCAGAAAAATCTGCTGCACTACCAATTATTTTGCGGAAGCACGGCGCTTTCGCCGCCATTGACTTGCATTAGAACACATGGAATCCGCATCACTGCATCTGTACATGCAGAATCCATGCGCTTCAATGTGCGGATGGTACCCGGGTTTGGAGAAGAGGAGACTGTCCTCCGGACCCGGGTACCATAGAACCTGTAAAAAAAGAATAAAATAAAAAATAAATATTATATTTACCTTCTGATGGCCCCCGGTGTCTTTATCCGATGCGTCCTGGCTTGCCAGCAGCTCGCGATGGTCTGAAAAGGACCTGCCGTGACGTCATTTAGTCATGTGACGGGTCACGCGACCGCTGACGTCGGCAGGCCATCAGAATGTAATTATATATTTATTTTTTATCATTCTTTTATGGTCACACTATATAAATCCATGCCGGTTGCATGTATTTATATAGTGTGACCAAGTTGTCAAGCACTTTCCAAGTGATGCTAAAATCGCTTGGAAAGCGCTTGTCAACCCGCATGCGGAAATGCAAGTGAAGAACGCTTCACGTCAGCAAGTCCCAGGCAGGAAAAAAGCATGTACAATCCGCATGCGTTTTTTCTGCCAGGTAGATGCGGAAACGGTCAAAAAAAATCCGGAGCATTTCTGCATCGTGGGCACATAGCCTTACATTAATTGTATGACTCAATATTGAGCACACGTAACCATCTATACACAGCAGGAGGCTGCACGTAGCCATCTATACACAGCAGGAGGCCGCACGTAGCCATCTATACACAGCAGGAGGCCGCACGTAGCCATCTATACACAGCAGGAGGCCGCACGTAGCCATCTATACACAGCGGGAGGCCGCACGTAGCCATCTATACACAGCGGGAGGCCGCACGTAGCCATCTATACACAGCTGGAGGCCGCACGTAGCCATCTATACACAGCAGGAGGCCGCACGTAGCCATCTATACACAGCGGGAGGCCGCACGTAGCCATCTATACACAGCGGGAGGCCGCACGTAGCCATCTATACACAGCGGGAGGCCGCACGTAGCCATCTATACACAGCGGGAGGCCGCACGTAGCCATCTATACACAGCGGGAGGCCGCACGGCGCCATCTATACACAGCGGGAGGCCGCACGGCGCTATCTATACACAGCGGGAGGCCACACGGCGCCACCTAAACACAGTGGGAGGCCCACAGCGCTACCCCCAGAGAGAGCAGGAGGCCGCACGGCGCAATCTATACACAGCGGGAGGCCGCACAGCGCCCTTCCCACAGAGACAGCAGGAGGCCGCACGGCGCCATCTATACTCAGCAGGAGGCCGCACGGCGCCCCCGACCCCAAAGACAGCAGGAGGCCGCACGGCGCCATCTATACTCAGCAGGAGGCCGTACGGCGTCACCTATACACAGCGGGAGGCCGCACGGCGCCACCTATACACAGCGGGAGGCCGCACGGCGCCACCTATACACAGCGGGAGGCCGAACGGCGCCACCTATACACAGCGGGAGGCAGCACGGCGCAACTTATACACAGCGGGAGGCCGCACGGCGCCACCTATACACAGCGGGAGGCGCCACCTATACACAGCGGGAGGCCGCACGGCGCCACCTATGCACAGCGGGCGGTGCCACCTATACACAGCGGGAGGCCCCACGGCGCCACCTATAAACAGCGGAAGGCCGCACGATGCCATCTATACACAGGGGGCCGCACAATGCCATCTATAAACAGCGGGAGGCCGCACGGCGCCATCTATACACAGCGGGAGGCTGGACGGCGCCATATATACACAGCGGGAGGCTGCACGGCGCGCCCCCCCCCAGAGACAGCAGTAGGCCGCACGGCGCCATCTATACACAGCGGGAGGCCGCACGGCGCCCCCCCCCCGAGACAGCAGGAGGCCGCACGGCGCCATCTATACACAGCGGGAGGCCGCACGGCGCCCCCCCAGAGACAGCAGGAGGCCACACGGCGCCATATATACTCAGCAGGAAGCCGCACGCAGTCACGCATACACAAACATATACAGACATATACATACACGCATAAACACATTTGAAGCACAAAAATACATATAAACAGACATCACACAATGACATCTGCTTGCACACACACACACATACATACATACACACACACACACTCACCATCCCCCGACTCGGCTCCAGGTCTTTTCCGGTGCAGCACTGCAGGCCGGGTGCACACTGCGTGACGTCACAGCTAGGAGACACGGCCGCGCACAGGGCCGTGTCTCCTAGCAGAGACGCGGCCGGGCCAGCACAGGGAAGTTAACTGCTGCAGTGCTGGCCCGGCCGAAGAAGCAGCGGCTGTGTGCCGCTGCTGGGGGAGCGATCCTGCCCCCCCCCCCCCACTGCCTGCCGGTATGTGCCGTGGCGCCGCACATATAATGAGGACAATCTGACCATAGACACCCCGGAGCCCCGGGCCCCCTGGAGGTTCGGGGCCCCGGGCGGTAGCCCAGATCGTCCTCATTATAATCCGCCTATGCTTATATACATGTAACACTCACTACCCCCTATTCCTGTGTATTGCTGTAATATATAACCTATACTCGTTATCCATCATTATAAATTAAGAAGATTTTCCACTTTATCCGATATATCCACACTCAATCAGTAGATTAGATGTCTGCTGAAGAGGCAATACACATGAACGTCTCCACATCATCCTCCCCGACTGTATCTATATGTGCCCCGTGACCCCCGATCAAGTGTCTCCATCACGTGCTCGCAGCATCACAGGTCACATAGTTTCCTCGTAGCGTTGGTGCGCGTTGTGTATCGCGCCGCGCCTCCTCAGCACCCATTGGTTGGTGGAGACATACCTCCATCCTGATTGGCTATAGTTGGCCGTTTAACTTTTAGCTCTTTCCGAATGATGCCACCCCCTGACGAAGACAAGAAGCCGAAACATACATCGGGTGGACGCCAATCAGGAGTGGGATCTGCATCTGCTATAGCGTGAGTACAATGCACATGTGGTCACCTTTTTTAAAAACGCTTAAAGTGGATACAAATATATATCTGTCAACAGCACATATGCCCAAGTCCAGGGCCGGCTCCAGGTTTTTCTGGGCCCCGGGCGAAAGAGTCTCAGTGGGCCCCTTTAACACATACCACGATTCATGATGCAGAGATACGGCGGAGAAATATATATATATAGTACAATGCAAAGATTTCACTTCATGAGTGATATCTATTGTAAATTCCACAATAGCTCAGAAACCGGTGAATCGCTCCACACAGAATAGTGGCCACCATATAAGGCTCCATACGGAATACTGGTCCCCATATAACGCTTCATACGGAATACTGGCCCCCATATAAGGCCCCATACGGAATACTTGCCCCCATATAAGGCCCCATACGGAATACTGGCCCCCATATAAGGCCCCATACGGAATACTGGCCCCCATATAAGGCCCCATACGGAATACTGGCCCCCATATAAGACCCCATACGGAATACTGGCCCCCATATAAGGCCCCATATGGAATACTGGCCCCCATATAAGACCCCATACGGAATACTGGCCCCCATATAAGACCCCATACGGAATACTGGCCCCCATATAAGACCCCATACGGAATACTGGCCCCCATATAAGACCCCATACGGAATACTGGCCCCCATATAAGGCCCCATACGGAATACTGGCCCCCATATAAGGCCCCATACGGAATACTGACCCCCATATAAGGCTCCATGCGGAATACTGACCCCCATATAAGGCTCCATGCGGAATACTGACCCCCATATAAGGCTCCATGCGGAATACTGACCCCCATATAAGGCTCCATGCGGAATACTGACCCCCATATAAGGCTCCATGCAGAATACTGGCCCCCATATAAGGCTCCATACGGAATACTGGCCCCCATATAAGGCTCCATACGGAATACTGGCCCCCATATAAGGCCCCATATGGAATACTGGCCCCTATATAAGGCTCCATATGGAATACTGGCCCCCATATAAGGCTCCATAAGGAATACTGGCCCCCATATAAGGCTCCATACGGAATACTGGCCCCCATATAAGGCTCCATACGGAATACTGGCCCCCATATAAGGCTCCATACGGAATACTGGCTTCCATATAAGGCTCCATACGGAATACTGGCCCCCATATAAGGCTCCATACAGAATACTGGCCCCCATATAACGCTCCATACAGGATAGTGGCCCCCATATAACGCTCCATACAGGATACCGGTCCCCATATAATGCTGCATGCAGGCTGTTACCCCCCACATAATGCCCCATACAGGCTGTCCCCCCCTTATAATGCTCCATGCAGGCTGTTACCCCCCACATAATGCCCCATACAGGCTGTCCCCCCCTTATAATGCTCCATGCAGGCTGTTACCCCCCACATAATGCCCCATACAGGCCCCTCCCTTTTAATGCTCCATGCAGGCTGTTACCCCCCACATAATGCCCCATACAGGCTGCCCCCCCCTTATAATGCTCCATGCAGGCTGTCCCCCCCCACATAATGCCCCATACAGGCCCCCCCTTTTAATGCTCCATGCAGGCTGTTACCCCCCACATAATGCCCCATACAGGCTGCCCCCCCCCTTATAATGCTCCATGCAGGCTGTCCCCCCCCACATAATGCCCCATACAGGCCCCCCCCTTTTACTGCTCCATGCAGGCTGTTACCCCCCACATAATGCCCCATACAGGCTGCCCCCCCTCTTTATAAAGCCCCATGCAGGCTGTCACCCCTCCTCTTTATAATGCTCCATGCAGGCTGTCACCCCTCCTCTTTATACTGCCCCATGCAGGCTGTCACCCCTCCTCTTTATAATGCCCCATGCAGGATGTCCCCCCCTCTCTTTATAATGCCCCGTGCAGGCTGTTCCCCACCTTATAATGCCCCATGCAGGCTGGTCCCCACCTTATAATGCCCCATGCAGGCTGTCACCCCTCCTCATTATAATGCCCCAAGCAGGAATCCCCCCCTCTTTATAATGCCCCATGCAGGCTGTTCCCCACCTTATAATGCCCCATGCAGGCTGTCACCCCTCCTCTTTATACTGCCCCATGCAGGCTGTCACCCCTCCTCTTTATAATGCCCCATGCAGGCTGTCACCCCTCCTCTTTATACTGCCCCATGCAGGCTGTCACCCCTCCTCTTTATAATGCCCCATGCAGGATGTCACCCCTCCTCTTTATAATGCTCCATGGAGGATGCCCCCCCTCCCCTCTTTATAATGCTCCATGCAGGCTGTTCCCCCCCACATAATGCCCCATACAGGCCCCCCCCTTTTAATGCTCCATGCAGGCTGTTACCCCCCACATAATGCCCCATACAGGCTGCCCCCCCTCTTTATAATGCCCCATGCAGGCTGTCACCCCTCCTCTTTATAATGCTCCATGCAGGCTGTCACCCCTCCTCTTTATACTGCCCCATGCAGGCTGTCACCCCTCCTCTTTATAATGCCCCATGCAGGATGTCCCCCCCTCTCTTTATAATGCCCCGTGCAGGCTGTTCCCCACCTTATAATGTCCCATGCAGGCTGGTCCCCACCTTATAATGCCCCATGCAGGCTGTCACCCCTCCTCATTATAATGCCCCAAGCAGGAATCCCCCCCTCTTTATAATGCCCCATGCAGGCTGTTCCCCACCTTATAATGCCCCATGCAGGCTGTCACCCCTCCTCTTTATAATGCTCCATGCAGGATGCCCCCCCTCCCCTCTTTATAATGCCCCATGCCTCCATACATTAAAAAAAAAAAAAAAAAATCAAATACTCACCTCCTTTCTCCTCACCTGCTACCTGCTGCCCGCTGCCTGCTGCCCGCCGCTCGGCTCCGAACTCCAGCGTTGTCGGCGTCTTCCCGCTCAGCGCTCCCTGTGACGGCTCAGGGGAGGGCGCGGTGTAAAGACGTCACCGCGCCCTCTGACCTGAGACGTCACAGGGAGCGCAGAGCAGGAAGACAGCTGATCTGCGGAGGCACGGGGAGAGGTAAGTATCGGGCTGCCGGGGCCCTGAGCAAGCGGCGGAGAAGGGCGGGCGCTGACACCGCTCTCCTCCGCCCATAGCCCAGCGGGGTGCGCGACCGCCAGTGGGCCCCTCTGCCTGCTCAGGGCCCCGGCATTTGCCCGGGTGCGCTGGGTGCTGACGCCGGCCCTGCCCAAGTCAGTGCACTACTCTCTACAGGATTCACACCGACATCCAAATAATAAGGGACCAGCCCTTGTATATATACATACACAGGTGCATCTCACTAAATTAGAATATCATCAAAAAGTTAATTTATTTCAGTTCTTCAATACAAAAAAGTGAAACTCGTATAGCCATAATCATCAGCATTAACAGAAATAAACAATAACTGTTTGATTATATTCTAATTTAGTGAGAAACACCTGTATTTGTTCACATATGAGATATATAATTTATGTAGATTTATTCTTTGGAGGCACTTGCACTTTATGTAAAGTTTATGATAATTAAACAATCATATGTACAGATATATCTAACTAATGATATGTATATATATTTTTATATACTGGATTAATTTGTGGCTTGATTCTCTGTATTATCCCTTTGCTGTTCTAATCATGATCCATTCCCACTGGTGTTAATTGTAATTCCTGTCTCGACGTCCCCTTTGCGTATAGTTTTTAATTCCCCCCTTTTTTTGCATTTCCTCCTCTTCCACCTGGTTATCAATATAATAATTATGTGCATCACCCACATGCCTGGACTCTTCTGGTCGCTGTCTCCTTTCTGCTATACACTAGAGTGGTATACTATGTGCACAGATACATGGAGTGCCATATACTTCTCAGGAGGTGCGCAGCGTCCACCTCCTCACCGCACAGGCCCACAAGCTCCTCTCCGGCAGGAAGAAGATGCATTCAGGCGGCTCCTACCACTGCAGCAGACGGCAGTGCACAAGGATACAGGGTGCAGTGTGGATGTGTCTGCACCACTGGGATGTGGCCGACCTGCATGTATACATATGCCCCTCTGCAGGGGGGACTGGCCCACCGGAGGATCGGGAAAACCCCCGGGTCCCGATGGCCACTCCACAAGCCCCGCCCCTCTACACCTCCTGGGCCCTGTACAGAGAACAGAGGGCCCCCCCCCGGTTCGCAGCACTGCCGATATGATTAGTGATGGGCCCTCTGCCTCCTCTGCGCAGCGCGACACTGCCGGCGCGTGCGCAGGAGGTCAGTCTCAGGGTGATGACGTCATCGCCCTGGGACTGCTTCCTGTGCGCGCTGTGGAGTACGGACCCTGCGTCGCTCCAGGCAGCGGCTGCAGCTCATCTCCACGCGTGAGTATGAAACGGGGAGGGGAGGGAGGAAGGGATAGGGGGGAGGGGTGACTGGGAGGACCCCTGGCCGAGGCTGGCAGTAAATACTACTGGACAATGGGCATGATTATCATCATGCCCATTGCCCAGCATGTCCTGCTGCCAGCCTCTGGTTACTGGTACTATGCCCAGCAGCATGTACTATCACCAGGGGCTGGCAGGACATAGTGGGTGGGCCTGATAGTACCAAGGAGGCTGGCAGGACATACTAGGCATGAATCATGCCCAGCATGTCCTGCCAGCCACTGGTGGTACCATCATGCATGCCCATTACCCAGCCACTGGTGGTACCATCATGCATGCCCATTACCCAGCCACTGGTGGTGTGGTACTATCATGCTAGTACTAACACCAGTGGCAGGCTGGCAGGACATGCCATGTGAGCTTGAATGCTAATACCACAGAGGCTGGCAGTACATACTGGGCAATGGGCATGATAGTACCAGCAGTAGACTGACTAGGCGGTCTCCAGGGCTCCGTCTCCCCTTCTTGCTGCTGTTAGGCTGGGTTATCATTGCGTTTATGCTGTGCGTTACAACGGATCCGTTGTAAATCAGCGCAGACGCAATGTACCGTAGACTTGCATAGCAAAAATAGGCATGTGTTTGAAAGTATGCATTATTTGCAACGCACAGGAAAACATGGTCGGCGGCTGGAGGCCAGCTGAGCACTTCTCTGACAACTGTGCTCTAGTGTCATTCTGTGCCTGCTCATCTCTGTCAGCAGGCATATTTGTCTGATGGCAAAGATGTAGCAGAGCTGGAGACAGAAGATCCGTGGATTACGTCAGAGCAAGGGTTTTGTTTTTAATTAAAGATGGAGTCCCTACATGTGTTTTGTGTTTTATTTTTATTAAAAAAAAAATTCTGTGTTGTGTTTTTTTCTGTTTACTAGAGATTCATTGTGGCCATGTGTAGTTTGGCGTGACTCCATGAATTTCAGGCTTAGTGCCAGCTGATAATACAAAGCTGGTATTAACTCCATTATTACCCAGCGTGCCACCCCCCACCAGGGCCGTTGGAAGAGCCGGATAAAGTGCCTGGAAATGGCGCTACGATGAATGCGCCAATTCCAGGGGTGGCTGCAGGCTGCCATTTTCAGCGTGGGGGGCCCAGAATGCTTGGGCCTTACCATGCTGAGAATCCCAGCCCCCAGCCCCCCCGATCAAAATATGGCGGGAGCCCACGCATTTTTTTTTTTAAATTATTTTTTTAAATAATTTAAAAAAAACATTGGGCTTTCCTGACTTTTGATCGCCAGTCAAGGTAAAACCAGGCAGATAAAGCAGACAGCTACGGGCTGCCACCTCTATCTGCGCTGAGAATCAAAATTTCTGTAGAGCGCTATGTCATTTTTGTTTTATTATTTATTTATTTTCACACTTCTATATGTGTGACAGTCCCAACAGCTAATCACAGACGCTGACACAGAGAATGGGCATCTGTGACTGGCTGCTTGAGTAACCTGAAAGCAGCCCATACATAGTACCATACTAGAATGTATGGGCTGATTGTACATTACTCAAACAGCCAATCACAGACGCCCATCCTCTTTGACCGCATCTGCGATTGACTGTTGGGTCTGTCACATATAAAAGTGTGAAAAGAAAATTTTAAAAATGAATTTTTGATTCTCACCGCAGATAAAGCAGACAGCTACGTACTGCCACCCCCAGCTGCCTGGCTTTACCTTGGCTGGCGATCAAAAGACAGAGAAGCCGAATATTTGTTTTAAACTTAACTTTTTTTTTTCCCGCCATATGTTAATCGCTAGCCAGATAAAACCAGGCAGCTGGGGGCTGGGATTCGCAGCATGGTAAGGCCCAAGCGTTCTTGGCCCTCCACGCTGAAAATCGCAGCCCACAGCCACCCCTGAAAATGGCGCATTCATCATGGCACCATTTCCA
Organism: Phyllobates terribilis; assembly: GCF_046119375.1. Classification (NCBI taxonomy): domain Eukaryota; kingdom Metazoa; phylum Chordata; class Amphibia; order Anura; family Dendrobatidae; genus Phyllobates; species Phyllobates terribilis. The sequence continues at coordinate 4,443,778 of NW_027362839.1, forward strand.
AGTGCTTTACCCGGCTCTTCCAGCGGCCCTGGTGGTGAGTGGCACCCTGGGTAATAATAGGGTTAGTACCAGGCCATCTTTGCCTTATCAGCTGGTACTAAGCCCGAAATTCATGGTTTCACGCCAAATTAGACATAGCCACCATCAATTTCTAGTAAACAGAAAAAAAAAAGACAGAATTTTTTTTTTTTATTATTATTAAAAATAAAACACATTTAGGGACTCCATCTTTAATAAAGAAAAATCCTCACTCCCAACGGAATCCATAGGTCTTCTGTCTTCATCTCTCTTAGATCTTTGCCATCAGACAAATATGTCTGCTGACAGATGAGCAGGCACAGAATGACACTGGAGCACTGTTACTGTGTAGTGCAGTGCTATGTTTCTTTTTTTGTCATTTCATGCAGTGTAGAAATCTTGGGAAAAGTGTGGATTGTGCTCTGGAAGTGATCAGTTATAGCTAACTATGTTATTTTCTGCAGAGATAAGTCCTGTATAGAAGATGTGATATATCGGTCTGCAGTTAAAGAACTTCACCTAGAGACATCACTGGTGAGTATGTGTATTACCTATACACACACACACTGACACTATATACAGAGCTCCTGTGCATAATGTCACTGGTGATCACTGTATTACCTGTACACTGACACTATATACAGAGCTCCTGTGTATAATGTCACTGGTGATCACTGTATTACCTGTACACTGACACTATATACAGAGCTCCTGTGTATAATGTCACTGGTGATCCCTGTATTTCCTATACACACACACACTGACACTATATACAAAGCTGTGCATAATGTCACTGGTGATCCCTGTATTACCTGTACACTGACACCATACACAGAGCTCCTGTGTATAATGTCACTGGTGATCACTATATTACCTGTACACTGACACTATATACAGAGCTCCTGTGTATAATGTCACTGGTGATCACTATATTACCTGTACACTCACACTATATACAGAGCTCCTGTGCATAATGTCACTGGTGATCACTATATTACCTGTACACTGACACTATATACAGAGCTCCTATGCATAATGTCACTGGTGATCACTATATTACCTGTACACTGACACTATATACAGAGCTCCTATGCATAATGTCACTGGTGATCCCTGTATTTCCTGTACACTGACACTATATACAGAGCTCCTATGTGTAATGTCACTGGTGATCACTGTATTACCTGTACACTGACACTATATACAGAGCTCCTGTGTATAATGTCACTGATGATCACTGTATTACCTCTACACTGACACTATACACAGAGCTCCTGTGTATAATGTCACTGATAATCTCTACATTATCTGTACGCTGACTCTATATACAGAGCTTTTTTACATTTTCATTATCAGTCACTATCTGGTGCCATTATGAGCCATGGTCATGGCGTGGCGGTATTTGTCCCTTGTATGTGGTATTATTCAGACAGTCACTATGTTGTGGTAATATGTGGTCTTCTCATGGTGTGGCAGTATATATACCTTGTACTTGGTAGTATTTGATCACTATGTGGTGGTATGTGTTCTGGTCATGGTGTGGCGGTATTTCTCTCTTCTATATGGTATTATTAGTCTAGGTATAGTGGATGGTTGTCAGTCATTTGTTTTTTCGGATATTAAGAATGGGAACATTCTTTATTTGCAATACATATTAAATACTTGGATGTTTAACCTCTCCCTGTGTTGTGACTACTACACAGCAGCAGAGATTTATTGGTTAATAAAGTTGATTCATTTTGAAAGAGTTTGTGGACTTATGTTATTCCTATATACGGTAACTGCATGGTGCTGGTGGGCCCCAAGATTGATTTTTTCCTGGTGGGCCCCAGGTACTCCAGTCCGGCGCTGGTGCCAGACAGTTACCTCCTCATCTGTCCTGCTGCCGGCTGGGAGTCCTGTACAGTGCAGCATGTAGTGTGATGTGAATGCCACACTATGGAGATGCTGCTCCTACTACTGCCAAGTGAGGATCTCACCTCGCCAGTATGGTGCCCTCAGGAGCTCCCACAGGGCATCACAGGCCTTAGTATGAAGCAATTCCACAAGTCTTCTAGTATTGCTTCGTACTAAGGCCTGTGATGTCCTGTGAGACCTCCCTGAGGTCACCATACTGGGGAGGTGTGAGCCTCACCTCATGGGGCCCCATGATCTCTATGTACGATCCCTGACTGGGCCCCATGATCTCTATGTACGCCGCTGACTGGGCCCCATGATCTCTGTGTACGCCGCTGACTGGGCCCCATGATCTCTATGTACACCTCTGACGGGGCCTCATGATCTCTATGTACGCCGATGACTGGGCCCCATGATCTCTATGTACACCTCTGACTGGGCCCCATGATCTCTATGTACGCCGCTGACTGGGCCCCATGATCTCTATGTACACCTCTGACTGGGCCCCATGATCTCTATGTACGCCGCTGACTGGGCCCCATGATCTTTATGTACGCCGCTGACTGGGCCCCATGATCTCTAGGTACACCGCTGACGGGGCCTCATGATCTCTAGGTACACCGCTGACGGGGCCTCATGTTCTCTATGTACGCCGCTGACTGGGCCCCATGATCTTTATGTACTCCGCTGACTGGGCCCCATGATCTCTATGTACGCCGCTGAGGAGGCCCCATGTTCTCTATGTACACCCCTAACCTGATTGGCCCCATGATCTCTATGTACGCCGCTGACTGGGCCCCATGATCTCTATGTACGACTTTGACTGGGCCCCATGATCTCTATGTACGCCGCTGACTCGGCCCCATGATCTCTATGTACGCCGCTGACTGGGCCCCATGATCTCTATGTACGATCCCTGACTGGGCCCCATGATCTCTATGTACGCCGCTGACTGGGCCCCATGATCTCTATGTACGCCGCTGACTGGGCCCCATGATCTCTTTGTACGCCGCTGACTGGGCCCCATGATCTCTATGTACACCGCTGACTGGGCCCCATGATCTCTATGTATGCCGCTGACTGGGCTCCATGATCTCTATGTACTCCGCTGACTGGGCCCCATGATCTCTATGTACGCCGCTGAGGGGGCCCCATGATCTCTATGTACACCCCTAACCTGATTGGCCCCATGATCTCTATGTACGCCGCTGACTGGGCCCCATGATCTCTATGTACGCCGCTGACTGGGCCCCATGATCTCTATGTACACCCCTAACCTGATTGGCCCCATGATCTCTATGTACGCCGCTGACTGGGCCCCATGATCTCTATGTACGATCCCTGACTGGGCCCCATGATCTCTATGTACGCCGCTGACTGGGCCCCATGATCTCTATGTACGCCGCTGACTGGGCCCCATGATCTCTTTGTACGCCGCTGACTGGGCCCCATGATCTCTATGTACACCGCTGACTGGGCCCCATGATCTCTATGTATGCCGCTGACTGGGCTCCATGATCTCTATGTACTCCGCTGACTGGGCCCCATGATCTCTATGTACGCCGCTGAGGGGGCCCCATGATCTCTATGTACACCCCTAACCTGATTGGCCCCATGATCTCTATGTACGCCGCTGACTGAGCCACATGATTTCTATGTACGATCCCTGACTGGGCCCCATAATCTCTGATCTCTCATGATGTTTTTTTTTTATTAAAGATGGAGTCCCTAAATGTATTTTGTGTTTTATTTTTACTGTGTAGTGCGGCACTATGTTGCATTTTGTCATTTCATGCAGTGTAGAAATCTTGGGAAAAGTGTGGCTTGTGCTCTGGAAGTGATCAGTTATAGCTAACTGTTATTTTCTGCAGAGATAAGTCCGCATAGAAGATGTGATATATCGGTCTGCAGATAAAGAATTTCACCTAGAGACATCACTGGTGAGTATGTGTATTACCTATACACACACACTGACACTATATACAGAGCTCCTGTGCATAATGTCACTGGTGATCACTGTATTACCTGTACACTGACACTATATACAGAGCTCCTGTGTATAATATCAATGGTGATCATTGCATTACCTGTACACTGACACTATATACAGAGCTTCTGTGTATAATGTCACTGGTGATGACTGTATAACCTGTACACTATATACAGAGCTCCTGTGCATAATGTCACTGGTGATCACTGTATAACCTGTACACTGACCCAATATACTGAGCTTTTTTACATTTTTATTATTTTAGCATTATTTGTCACTATGTGGTGGCATTATGTGCTTTGGTCATGACATGACGATATTTGTCCCTTCTATGTGGTATTATTCAGTCACTATGTGGTGGTAATATGTGGTCTCATGGTGTGTCAGTATTTATACCTTGTATCTGGTAGCATTTGATCACTATGTGGTGATATTATGTGCTTTGGTCATGGTGTGGCGGTATTTATGCCTTGTATGTGGCATTATTTGGGCACTATGTGGTGGTAATATGTGATCTGGTCACGGTGTGGTGGTATTTCTGCCTTCTATCTGGTAATATTGGTCTTGGTAGAGTGGATTGTGGTTGGTCATTTGTTTTATCTGATATCAATAAGGGGAAACCTCTTTATTTCCAATAGATATTAAATACTTGGATGTTTAACCCCTCCCTGTCCTGTGACTATTACACAGCAGCAGAGATGCAGTTACAGAGGTTCACCAGAGAAAGCAAGTTGGCATTTGGTGAGATTTTCACCTCTGTATTTATAAGACAAAACCAGGAGTGGGTGAGAAATGCATAAAACATGACCTCGGATTGCTCCACTCCTGGTTTTGTCTTATAAATACTGAGGTAAAAATCTCACCAAATACTCAAAGTGCCACAATCTTCTGACAGTGCGGATTCCACCAATAAATAAGTGATCCCCTTCCCAACCTGTGCATCGCTGATAACTTGTTTTCACCAATAAAAACCCTTTAATGCAAACTACAGTAATTGTACATCGCAGTTCTGGTGAGCGCACAGTGATGGGCAGGAGCCCTGGAGTCAATGTCCCTGGTGGGCCCCAGACACCCCAGTCCGGCTCTGCCCCCGACCCAGCCCGCCCCTGATTTGTCACGCACGGACCTGAAGCGACTGTGCACTGCGATACACAAATCCTGTTGAAATTTCTGCTGGTGTTTACAAGCCCCAACCCCCCCTGGGCCCGGTCGCAGAGATTGCCACTGCGACCGCGGACATTACGCCCCTGGCTACGTGAATCATATGTCCCATTTTGGTGCTCCTCACCATTTGCATGGCACAGTCATGCATGCTTCTCTATCACCATAGCATGCTGCAAACAATCAGGATGGCTTCTGCTACATCTCTATATAAAAAGATAGTACATCTGTATTTCTATGATACGTAGAGTGGATGGAAATCATACATCTTGCTAATATTTATTATATTACATTCATCTGATGCTCTGTAGTAACAATGTAAATTAAATTGGCGACTTAGTGCAGTTCTATTACTATTAGTAAATGTGGCACCTTGTGTTCCACAGAATATCTGAATATTACCTGAATATTTAATCTCAGCTAATGTTCATTTATCTCTTAAATATCATTGGTCAGATGCTGATCACATGACCAGTGGTGGTGCATGCATGATGATTCCATATGAAATGCACTGAGTGACAGTTGGAAGTGACAGTTGGAATTGACCAACAACAGTGGAGGAGATGTCGGCTAACTCTAAGCAAAGCAATAATATGGATATAAAAGAGGAGGAGATTGTGGTGAGCAGAGAAAGAGTGAAGACACGAAGACCTTCCCATGACACATCTGATGATGAGAAGAAGTCTTCAGTCAACAGGACAAAACCACCAGTCCAGAAGAAAGAAGAAGTAGAGGAGAACGTGGTGAGGAGAGAAGGAGCGAAGAGACTAAGACCTTCCCATGACACATCTGATGATGAGAGGAAGTCTTCAGTCAACAGGACAAAACCACCAGTCCAGAAGAAAGAAGAAGTGGAAGAAAAGGAGAAGGTAGAAAGTCAGAAGATGGGAGCCAAGAAGAGAGGAGCCATCTTCATCTCATCAGGGGACAAAAAGGAGAAGAAAAGAAGAAGGATTACATTAGGACAGAAACCCATGGATCTAAAGCAGAAGGCTGAAGAAGCTGAAGGAAGCAGCGGTGTTCGGCCAACCGGCTCCAAAAGCACAGTCTCTGATACCATCAAGAGGAGATTATTATTCCATCAAGTGCTTGGCCGGGGATGCTATGGAACGGTCCTGCTGGCGGAAGATTCATCTACCCGCAAACATTTTGCTGTTAAGATCATCTGCAAAAGAGCCCTGCTTGCTGACGGTGATGAGCGTGTGATGGTGGAGCGACGGGTTTTACAGCTGGCATCTGGGAGCCCCTTCCTTGTCCACGCAGACTTTGCATTCCAGACCAAGGTACAGTATTGATTGCTCGATATTAGGAAATGTCACACGTACCACACACTGCTCTGCCTCATGGACCCCACTGATATCATCTTACATTTCAATATAGCATGTCCCAAGGTAACCGCTGACAATAAGATGAATGTGATGACTATACACATGGGATATTGTGGCCCCTACTGTAATCAATAACATTTATGGCGGGGCTTGGTACATTGGGAATCATTTATTAAAACAGCCTTTTTACTTATCCCAGCCAATCACAGAACAGCTTTTACTTTTCCAGGTCAGTTAAAACAACCTTAGCTGAGCTCTAATTGGTTAGTATGGGCAACTAGTTCTCTAGTGAGCAGATTTATTAATGAGGCCCAATGTACCCCGCTCTATAAATGATTGAAAATATTAGATGTCATCATAGAGGTCAATGAACTGTAGAAAATCACTTGCCCGGACCTCATGTGTCTAATTGGGTGACTGGTAATATTTGTATCATTTACAGCATTAGCTGGGCATTATCTTGTGTGTAGTCATCATCGCCATGTAGTAGTCTCTAGCTCATTTCTTTGACACTGTAGAATTTTACATATTATTATCTTGCATAGACATGGGATTTCAGAATAGATTAAATGTATTTGTTATTCTTTGTTATTTCCTGGATGACATTGTATTTTGTGTATACCATGTGGGGGGACGGGACCCTGTGTACACTATATGTCAGGGCTATTGACTTTTGTGCACTTTATATACAATTTGAGAATGTGTTAATATTTTTGTATACAAGTATTATCTGTATCTTAAAGGCTTTTTTTAATTAATGTTGGGACATTTTTATGCATGTGCATCTACTTGTTTTTCATTGCCATGTTTTCTGTGTATAAATATACTGGAATAAAGTACAAAATCCACTGTCTTGGAGTGAAATTTCTTCTAACCTCACCAGCTAATGAAAAAGATGGTATCATATTGACCAGGGGCGAGGTGGGCCAGAGGGGCACATGCCCTCCAAGCCGGTGGCCAAGCAGCTGCTTCTTTACAGACTGCAGGGCGGCCCTGTATCTTTCATTGTGTACATGTGCCAGCTGGGCATCTGCAGCCCAGAACAGCCGGCACAGGCCACGTTCTTATGCCTGCCGGAGAGAAGCTTCAGCCGCTGAGCAGTACGAGAGGGCAGACATCTTTGATTCTTGTAAGGCCACGACCACACTATCAGTATTTGGTCAGTATTCGGTCAGTATTTTATCACAGGAGTGGGAGACAAAACCAGGAGTTGGTGATAAATGCAGAATTGGTGACTTGTTTCTATTATACCTTTTCTCTGATTGTTACTGACCTGGTTTTGGCTCCCACTCCTGAGAAAATATACTGACCAAATACTGATAGTGGGGCCGTGGCCTTAGCCTGAGCTCCGGATAGTGGTCAGGACAGGAGATTTATACTTTTTGTAGAGTGTGGAAGTGGCAGGATGCTGCTCACCTCCTGACAAGTCCAGGGCCAGATCCTGAATGTTATCTATGGTCGCTCTGCTGAGGATCAGAAAGATTTATTGTAGCAGATGGACCCTTCAAGCAGGTTGGGGTCGTGCTGTCAGTGTGAGATCATCGGCTCTCGATCTGTATGAATGTTCAAATCACATCGGACCTGAGATAGAGACACTTCAGACCTTACTATACAGACCCCTGCCCCAGACTGATCCTGCACCAGCTACAGGGCCAGAGCCGGCATATCCACCCATTGCACCAGGGCAAGTGCCAGGGCCCCGGGCAAGAGGGGGGCCCCACTCACAGTTGGGGACACTGGAACGCTATTGGGCCTGTGAGTTGGGGGGGCCCGGTGTAACCCCCCCCCCCCCCGTGCTTTACGGTGTTTGAAATACTCACCTCTCGTCATACCCTGCTGGCCGCAGGAAAAATCCGCATCATGGGCACAGTACATGCGGATTTCAATTGGGGAACATTGCTTCCCTTCTACCATGCGTTTTTCATGCTTTTCCGCGGCGTTTACGCAACTGCAAAAACGCCGCGGAAACGCACGAAAAACGCATCGTGTGAACTCAGCCTAATAGTTTGAATTATTTTTGTCCAGAAGGGCTTAATCAATGTACAGTTCCACCACATGTGGAGCATAGTGCCCACATCAGAAGAGCATCTCCAGCAGTTAGGATCAAGTCCTTTGTAACATTTCTGAAGTTTTGATGGAGTCATATACCACCTGGAGAGAACTTTATAGCCATTCTCTTGTACTCTAACACATCTAGAGGAGACTTTAGGTGCTAGTAGTAATCTTTTAATTTCAGATGGGGTGAAAGGCCTATTCAGATCCTGTTCCCACTTCATTACATATGGCAGTTTCTTAGGGGTTCTGGCTAGGCATAATTGTTTTTGTAGAGCTGATAACATTCTTTTTTAGGGGTTTTTTGCAGCTATAAGTTTTTCAAAATCAGTCATTTCCCTAATATAATTTGGAGTTTTAAAGACTAGTTTTAAGTTAGACATAAATTTCTGGTACATAAAGGGGTGAAAAGAGATAGTATCTAGCATTTGATTGAGTTCTGCCAAGCAGGGCATGACCCCATTATCTGTAATTTTTTGGAGTGGTGTTATCAAGTTGCGAATTGAGTTGTGTATTGTGGCATTATGGGCTGGAGAGAGGAGAGAACTAGGTCTGTAACTTGTAGGAGAGGGGAGGGAAACGGGGAGCATATTTGTCTTATATGGGGATTGGACCAGATTTTAAAAGTAGTGGCGGTGAAAGGGTTTTTAATTGATGTATACCTAGTACTACTTGAGGGCGTGAGGATGAGCTGTCTAAGGGGGAATTTAAGGATTGTTTCTTCTACTTTAATCCATTGCTTCTGTGGTGGGAGCCTGATCCAATCCACGACTCTTTGGAGATGAGTGGCTTGTTGAAGTATCTTTAGATCTGGCAGATCTATACCTCCTTCAGAGTGTGGGAGGGATAATATTTGTAAGGGAAGTCTGGGTGTTTGGTTGTGCCACAGAAAACGGCTGAGGAGTTTTCGTATGTCAATGAAAAAAGAATTAGGTAGGTGGATTGGAAGGGCTTGCACTAGATAAGTTATTTTTGGCCATATCATACATTTAAGGAGATTTTTCCTACCCAACCAGGAGATGTATGAGATATTCCAGTTGGGGGTAAGTTTCTGGATTTTCTGCAATAGCGGTGGGAAGTTTAACTTATAAAGTTCTTGTAGGTTTGGAGAAATCTCAACTCCCAAGAAACGTATTGATGGGGGGGACCAGGTAAAGGGGGACCCGATTGCCATTTGTGTTTTTTGTGGTTCTGGGATATTTATATTTAAGACTTGAGATTTGCTAAGATTCACCTTAAAATTTGATAGTGCACCGTATTCCTTGAGTAATGTCAGGATAACTGGGACAGATATTCTCGGGTTAGAGGTCATGATCAGTAGATCGTCTGCGTATGCTGTGATTTTATGTTCAGAACCAGCTGATTTGATGCCAACGATCCTCCCCTCCTCTCTGAGCTTTTGTAGTAAAGGTTCTAGTGTAAGAATAAAAAGGAGAGGGGAAAGCGGGCATCCCTGCCTGGTGCCGTTAGAAATATTAAAAGATGAAGACATAACATGAGAGAGGATTAGATACACTGCTCAGCAGACAGTATCACACAGGAGAAGATTAGATACACAGCTCAGCAGACAGTATCACACAGGAGAGGATTAGATACACAGCTCAGCAGACAGTATCACACAGGATAGGCTTAGATACACAGCTCAGCAGACAGTATCACACCGGATAGGATTAGATACACAGCTCAGCAGACAGTATCACACAGGAGAAGATTAGATACACAGCTCAGCAGACAGTATCACACAGGAGAGGATTACATACACAGCTCAGCAGACAGTATCACACAGGATAGGATTAGATACACAGCTCAGCAGACAGTATCACACAGGAGAAGATTAGATACACGGCTCAGCAGATAGTATCACACCGGATAGGATTAGATACACAGCTCAGCAGACAGTATCACACAGGAGAAGATTAGATACACAGCTCAGCAGACAGTATCACACAGGAGAAGATTAGATACACAGCTCAGCAGACAGTATCACACAGGAGAGGATTAGATACACAGCTCAGCAGACAGTATCACACCGGATAGGATTAGATACACAGCTCAGCAGACAGTATCACACCGGATAGGATTAGATACACAGCTCAGCAGACAGTATCACACCGGATAGGATTAGATACACAGCTCAGCAGAGAGTATCACACCGGATAGGATTAGATACACGGCTCAGCAGACAGCATCACACCGGATAGGATTAGATACACAGCTCAGCAGACAGTATCACACCGGATAGGATTAGATACACAGCTCAGCAGACAGTATCACACCGGATAGGATTAGATACACAGCTCAGCAGACAGTATCACACAGGAGAAGATTAGATACACGGCTCAGCAGACAGTATCACACAGGAGTGGATTAGATACACTGCTCAGCAGACAGTATCACACAGGAGAGGATTAGATACACAGCTCAGCAGACAGTATCACACAGGAGAGGATTAGATACACAGCTCAGCAGACAGTATCACACCGGATAGGATTAGATACACAGCTCAGCAGACAGTATCACACCGGATAGGATTAGATACACAGCTCAGAAGACAGTATCACACCGGATAGGATTAGATACACAGCTCAGCAGACAGTATCACACCGGATAGGATTAGATACACAGCTCAGCTGACAGTATCACACAGGAGAAGATTAGATACACGGCTCAGCAGACAGTATCACACAGGAGTGGATTAGATACACAGCTCAGCAGACAGTATCACACAGGAGAGGATTAGATACACAGCTCAGCAGACAGTATCACACAGGAGAAGATTAGATACACAGCTCAGCAGACAGTATCACACAGGAGAAGATTAGATACACTGCTCAGCAGACAGTATCACACCGGATAGGATTAGATACACAGCTCAGCAGACAGTATCACACAGGAGAAGATTAGATACACAGCTCAGCAGACAGTATCACACAGGAGAAGATTAGATACACAGCTCAGCTGACAGTATCACACAGGAGAGGATTAGATACACAGCTCAGCAGACAGTATCACACAGGAGAGGATTAGATACACAGCTCAGCAGACAGTATCACACAGGAGAAGATTAGATACACTGCTCAGCAGACAGTATCACACAGGAGAAGATTAGATACACAGCTCAGCTGACAGTATCACACAGGAGAGGATTAGATACACAGCTCAGCAGACAGTATCACACAGGAGAAGATTAGATACACTGCTCAGCAGACAGTATCACACCGGATAGGATTAGATACACAGCTCAGCAGACAGTATCACACAGGAGAAGATTAGATACACAGCTCAGCAGACAGTATCACACAGGAGAGGATTAGATACACGGCTCAGCAGACGGTATCACACAGGAGAGGATTAGATACACGGCTCAGCAGACAGTATCACACAGGAGAGGATTAGATACACGGCTCAGCAGACAGTATCACACAGGAGAGGATTAGACACACGGCTCAGCAGACAGTATCATACAGGAGAGGATTAGATACACAGCTCAGCAGACAGTATGACACAGGAGAGGATTAGATACACGGCTCAGCCGACAGTATCACACCGGATAGGATTAGATACAAAGCTCAGCAGACAGTATCACACAGGAGAGGATTAGATACACAGCTCAGCAGACAGTATCACACAGGAGAAGATTAGATACACTGCTCAGCAGACAGTATCACACCGGATAGGATTAGATACACAGCTCAGCAGACAGTATCACACAGGAGAAGATTAGATACACAGCTCAGCAGACAGTATCGCACAGGAGAGGATTAGATACACAGCTCAGCAGACGGTATCGCACAGGAGAGGATTAGATACACAGCTCAGCAGACAGTATCACACAGGAAAGGATTAGATACATAGCTCAGCAGACGGTATCACACAGGACAGGATTAGATGCACAGCTCAGCAGACAGTATCACACAGCAGAGGATTAGATACACAGCTCAGCTGACAGTATCACATAGGACAGGATTAGATACACAGTTCATCAGACAGTATCACACAGGAGTGGATTAGATACACGGCTCAGCAGACAGTATCACGAAAGATAGGATTAGATACACAGTTCATCAGACAGTATCACACAGGAGACGATTAGATACACAGCTCAGCAGACAGTATCACACATTACATGATTAGATACACAGCTCAGCAGACAGTATCACACAGGATGGGATTAGATACACGGCTCAGCAGACAGTATCTCACAGGAGAGGATTAGATACACGGCTCAGCAGACAGTATCACACAGGAGAGGATTAGATACACAGCTCAGCAGACAGTATCACACAGGAGAGGATTAGATACACAGCTCAGCAGACAGTATCACACAGGAGAGGATTAGATACACAGCTCAGCACACAGTATCACACAGGAGAGGATTAGATACACGGCTCAGCAGACCGTATCACACAGGAGAGGATTAGATACACAGCTCAGCAGACAGTATCACACAGGATAGGATTAGATACACTGCTCAGCAGATGGTATTACACAGTATAGGATTAGATACACAGCTCAGCAGACAGTATCACACAGGATAGGATTAGATACACGGCTCAGCAGACATTATCACACAGGAGATGATTAGATACACAGCATAGGATTAGATACACAGCTCAGCAGACAGTATCACACAGGACAGGATTAGATACACAGCTCACCAGACAGTATCACACAGCATAGGATTAGATACACAGGTCAGCAAACAGTATCACACAGGATAGGATTAGATACACGGCTCAGCAGACAGTATCACACAGGAGAGGATTAGATACACGGCTCAGTAGACAGTATCACACAGGAGAGGATTAGATACACAGCATAGGATAAGATACACATCTCAGCAGACAGTATCACACAGCATAGGATTAGGTACACGGCGCAGCAGACAGTATCACACAGGAGAGGATTAGATACACAGCTCAGCACACAGTATCACACAGGAGAGGATTAGAGACACAGCTCATCTGACAGTATCACACAGGAGGGGATTAGATACACAGCTCAGCAGACAGTATCACACAGGATAAGATTAGATACACTGCTCAGCAGACAGTATCACACAGGAGAGTATTAGATACACAGCTCAGCAGACAGTATCACACAGGAGAAGATTAGATACACAGCTCAGCAGACAGTATCACACAGGAGAGGATTAGATACACGGCTCAACACACAGTATTACACAGAGGATTAGATACACGGCTCAGCAGACAGTATCACACAGGAGAGGATTAGATACATGGCTCAGAAGACAACATCACACAGTAGAGGATTAGATACACTGCTCTGCAGATAGTATCACACAGGAGAGGATTAGATACATGGCTCAGCAGACAGTATCACACAGGAGAGGATTAGAAACACAGCTCAGCAGACAGTATCACACAGGAGAGGATTAGATACACAGCTCAGCAGACAGTATCACACAGGAGAGGATTAGATACACAGCTCAGCAGACAGTATCACACAGGAGGGGATTAGATACACAGCTCAGCAGACAGTATCACACAGTATAAGATTAGATACACTGCTCAGCAGACTATCACACAGCATAGGATTAGATACACGGCTCAGCAGACAGTATCACACAGGAGATGATTAGATACACAGCTCAGCAGACAGTGTCACACAGGAGGGGATTAGATACACAGCTCAGGAGACAGTATCACAGAGTATAAGATTAGATACACTGCTCAGCAGACAGTATCACACAGGAGAGGATTAGATACACAGCTCAGCAGACAGTATCGCACAGGAAAGGATTAGACACACTGCTCAGCAGACAGTATCACACAGGAGAGGATTAGAGATACAGCTCAGCAGACAGTATCACACAGGAAAGGATTAGATACATAGTTCAGCCGACGGTATCACACAGGACAGTATTAGATGCACAGCTCAGCAGACAGTATCACACAGGAGAGGATTAGATACACAGCTCAGCTGACAGTATCACATAGGACAGGATTAGATACACAGTTCATCAGACAGTATCACACAGGAGAGGATTAGATACACAGCTCAGTAGACAGTATCATACAGGGTAGGATTAGATACACAGCTCAGCAGACAGTATCACACAGGAGAGGATTAGATACACAGCTCAGCAGACGGTATCACACAGGAGAGTATTAGATACACTGCTCAGCAGACAGTATCACATAGGATAGGATTAGATACACAGCTCAGCACACAGTATCACACAGGAGAGGATTAGATACACAGCTCAGCAGTCAGTATCACACAAGATAGGATTAGATACACTGCTCAGCAGATGGTATTACACAGGATAGGATTAGATACACAGCTCAGCAGACAGTATCACACAGGATAGGATTAGATACACGGCTCAGCAGACATTATCACACAGGAGATGATTAGATACACAGCATAGGATTAGATACACAGCTCAGCAGACAGTATCACACAGCATAGGATTAGATACACGGCTCAGCAGACAGAATCATACAGGAGGGGATTAGATACACAGCTCAGCAGACAGTATCACAGGATAAGATTAGATACACTGCTCAGCAGACAGTATCACAAAGGAGAGGATTAGATAAACAGCTCAGCAGACAGCATCACACAGGAGAGGATTAGATACACAGTTCATCAGACAGTATCACACAGGAGTGGATTAGATACACGGCTCAGCAGACAGTATCGCACAGGGCGGGATTAGATACACGACTCAGCAGACGGTATCACACAAGATAGGATTAGATACACAGTTCATCAGACAGTATCACACAGGAGAGGATTAGATACACAGCTCAGCAGAGTGTATCACATGGGTGGATTAGATACACGGCTCAGCAGACAGTATCGCACAGGGCGGGATTAGATACACGGCTCAGCAGACAGTATCACACAGGATAGGATTAGATACACAGTTCATCAGACAGTATCACACAGGAGATAATTAGATACACAGCTCAGCAGACAGTATCACACAGGAGAGGATTAGATACACAGCTCAGTAGACAGTATCACACAGGAGAGGATAAGATACACAGCTCAGCACACAGTATCACACAGGATAGAATTAGATACACAGCTCAGTAGACAGTATCACACAGGACAGGATTAGATACACAGCTCAGCAGACAGTATCACACAGGAAAGGATTAGATACACGGCTCAGCAGACAGTATCACACAGGAGAGGATTAGATACACGGCTCAGCACACAGTATCACACAGGAGAGGATTAGATACACTGCTCAGCAGACGGTATCACACAGCATAGGATTAGATACACGGCTCAGCAGACAGAGTCACACAGGAGAGGATTAGATACACAGCTCATCAGACAGTATCACACAGGAGAGGATTAGATACACAGCTCAGCTGACAGTATCACACATGAGAGGATTAGATACACAGCTCAGCTGACAGTATCACACAGGAGAGGATTAGATACACAGCTCAGCAGACAGTATCACACAGGAGAGGATTAGATACACAGCTCAGCTGACAGTATCACACAGGACAGGATTAGATACACAGCTCATCAGACAGTATCACACAGAGGATTACATACACAGCTCAGCACACAGTATCACACAGGAAAGGATTAGATACACAGCTCAGCAGACAGTATCACACAGGAGAGGATTAGATACACTGCTCAGCAGACGGTATCACACAGGAGAGGATTAGATACACTGCTCAGCAGACGGTATCACACAGGAGAGGATTAGATACACGGTTGAGCAGACAGTATCACACAGGGTAGGATTAGAGATACAGCTCAGCAGACATTATCACACAGCATAGGATTAGATACACAGCTCAGCAGACAGTATCACACAGCATAGGATTAGATACACGGCTCAGCAGACAGTATCACACAGGATAGGCTTAGATACACAGCTCAGCAGGCAGTATCACACAGGAGAGGATTAGATACATAGCTCAGCAGACAGTATCACACAGGAGAGGATTAGATACACAGCTCAGCAGATGGTATCACACAGGATAGGATTAGATACACAACTCAGCTGACAGTATCACACAGCACAGGATTAGATACAAAGCTCAGCAGATAGTATCACACAGGAGTGGATTAGATACACGGCTCAGCAGACAGTATCGCACAGGGCGGGATTAGATACACGGCTCAGCAGACAGTATCACACAGGAGAGGATTAGATACACGGCTCAGCAGACAGTATCACACAGGAGAGGATTAGATACACGGCTCAGCAGACAGTATCGCACAGGGCGGGATTAGATACACAGCTCAGCAGACAGTATCACACAGGAGTGGATTAGATACACGGCTCAGCAGACAGTATCACACAGGAGAGGATTAGATACACGGCTCAGCAGACAGTATCACACAGCACAGGATTAGATACAAAGCTCAGCAGATAGTATCACACAGGAGTGGATTAGATACACGGCTCAGCAGACAGTATCGCACAGGGCGGGATTAGATACACAGCTCAGCAGACAGTATCACACAGGAGGGGATTAGATACACAGCTCAGCAGACAGTATCACACAGGAGAGGATTAGATACACGGCTCAGCAGACAGTATCGTACAGGGCGGGATTAGATACACGGCTCAGCAGACAGTATCACACAGGATAGGATTAGATACACTGCTCAGCAGATAGTATCACACAGGATAGGATTAGATGCACAGCTCAGCAGACAGTATCACACAGGAGAGGATTAGATACACAGCTCAGCAGACAGTATCACACAGGACAGGATTAGATACACAGCTCAGCAGATAGTATCACACAGTAGAGGATTAGATACACAGCTCAGCAGACAGTATCACACAGGAGAGGATTAGATACACTGCTCAGCAGATAGTATCACACAGGAGAGGATTAGATACACAGCTCAGCAGACAGTATCACAAAGGATAGGATTAGATACACAGCTCAGCAGCTGGTATCACACAGGATAGGTTTAGATACACGGCTCAGCAGATGGTATCACACAGGATATGATTAGATACAGGGCTCAGCAGACAGTATCACACAGGAGAGGATTAGTTACACGGCTCAGCAGATGGTATCACACAGGATAGGATTAGATACACATCTCAGTAGACAGTTTAGCACAGCATAGAATTAGATACAAAGCTCAGCAGACAGTATCACACAGGAGAGGATTAGATACACATCTCAGCAGATGGTATCACACAGGATAGGATTAGATACACGGCTCAGCAAACAGTATCACACAGGATAGGATTAGATACACGGCTCAGCAGACAGTATCACACAGGGCAGGATTAGATACACGGTTCAGCAGACAGTATCGCACAGGGTAGGATTAGATACACGGCTCAGCAGACAGTATCACACAGGAGAGGATTAGATACACAGCTCAGCAGACAGTATCACACAGGAGAGGATTAGATACACGGCTCAGCAGACAGTATCACACAGGAGAGGATTAGATACACTGCTCAGCAGATAGTATAACACAGGATAGGATTAGATGCACAGCTCAGCAGATAGTATCACACAGGATAGGATTAGATACACGGCTCAGCAGACAGTATCACACAGGAGAGGATTAGATACACAGCTCAGCAGACAGTATCACACAGGAGAGGATTAGATACACGGCTCAGCAGACAGTATCACACAGGAGAGGATTAGATACACTGCTCAGCAGATAGTGTCACACAGGATAGGATTAGATGCACAGCTCAGCAGATAGTATCACACAGGATAGGATTAGATACACGGCTCAGCAGACAGTATCACACAGGAGAGGATTAGATACACAGCTCAGCAGATAGTATCACACAGGATAGGATTAGATACACAGCTCAGCAGATAGTATCACACAGGATAGGATTAGATACACAGCTCAGCAGACAGTATCACACAGGAGAGGATTAGATACACGGCTCATCAGACAGTATCGCACAGGAGAGGATTAGATACACAGCTCATCAGACAGTATCACACAGGACAGGATTAGATACACAGCTCAGTAGACAGTATCACACAGCATAGGATTAGATACACGGCTCAGCAGACAGTATATAGACAAGTCCCCCACACACAGCATACGGTATATAGACAAGTCCCCCACACAGCATACAGTATATAGACAAGTCCCCCACACACAGCATACAGTATATAGACAAGTCCCCCACACACAGCATACAGTATATAGACAAGTCCCCCACACACAGCATACGGTATATACACAAGTCCCCCCCACACAGCATACGGTATATAGACAAGTCCCCCACACACAGCATACAGTAGAATCATAGAATCATAGAATCATAGAATGGTAGAGTTGGAAGGGACCTCCTGGGTCATCTGGTCCAACCCCCTGCTCAAAGCAGGATCATCTCAGACAGATGTCTGTCCAGCCTCTGTTTGAAGACGTCCATTGAAGGGGAACTCACCACCTCTCGTGGCAGCCTGTTCCACTCATTAATCACCCTAACTGTCAAAAAGTTTTTTCTAATATCTAATCTGTGTCTCCTCCCATTTAGTTTCATCCCATTGCTTCTAGTCTTTCCTTGTGCAAATGAGAATAAAGATGATCCTTCTACAATGTGACAGCCCTTGACATATTTGTAGACAGCTATTAAGTCTCCTCTCAGTCTTCTTTTTTGCAAGCTAAACATTCCCAAATCCTGCAACCGTTCCTCATAGGACATGGTTTGCAGACCAGTCACCATTCTGGTCGCTCTTCTCTGAACTTGCTCCAGTTTGTCTATGTCTTTTTTAAAATGTGGTGCCCAAAACTGTACACAGTATTCCAGATGAGGTCTGACCAAAGAGGAGTAAAGACCAATAATGACTTCACGTGATCTAGACTGTATGCTTCTGTTAATACATCCCAGAATTGTATTTGCCTTTTTTGCTGCTGCATCACACTGTTGACTCATGTTCAGTCTATGATCTATTAGTATACCTAAGTCTTTTTCACATGTACTGTTGCTTAGCTCTATTCCTCCCATTCTGTATATGCTTTTTTCATTTTTATTGCCCAGATGTAGTACTTTGCATTTTTCCCTGTTAAAAACCATTCTGTTGGTTGCTGCCCACTGCTCCAGTTTATTTAGGTCTTTTTGAATCCTCTCTCTCTCTTCTCTAGTGTTAGCTATCCCTCCTAGCTTTGTGTCATCAGCAAATTTAATCAGTTTACCCTCAATTCCTTCATCTAAATCATTGATAAAGATGTTGAACAATACAGGTCCCAGGACGGAGCCCTGTGGTACCCCACTTGAGACATTCATCCAGCTGGATGTGAAGCCATTTACAACCACCCTTTGAGTCCGATCACTAAGCCAGTTATGAATCCACCTAACAGTTGCCTGGTCCATTGCATACTTGGTCATTTTTTCAATAAGGATGGTGTGAGATACTTTGTCAAATGCTTTGCTGAAGTCAAGATATACTATATCTACAGCATTTCCCTGATCCTCCCAGTCAGTGATTCTGTCATAGAAGGAAATTAAGTTAGTCTGACATGACTTGTTAGTTACAAACCCATGCTGACTCTGGTTAATCACTTCATTCTTATCCATGTACTTACATACATGTTGTTTAATAATTTGTTCAAAGATCTTTCCTGGTATAGAAGTCAGACTCACCGGCCTATAGTTCCCTGGGTCCACCTTCTTCCCCTTTTTGAAGATAGGAACAACATTTGCTCTTCTCCAGTCTTCTGGGACTTCTCCTGTTCTCCAAGAATTTTCAAAGATTATGGAGAGTGGTTCTAAAATTTCTTCTACGATCTCCTTCAGTACTCTGGGGTGTAATTCATCTGGACCTGGAGACTTGAACTCATTTATGTTAGCTAAATATTCCCTCACAATCTTTCGGTTTACAGATAACTTGGATTCCTCTATTCCTTTAAAAGGACAGTGAAGATCAGTTGATGTTACATTTTCTTTCTGAGAGAAAACATGCAAAATAGGAATTAAAAAGTTCGGCCTTCTCAACATCCTCTCTTACCATTTCTCCATTTTCATCCTGTAAAAATCCTATAGCATCTTTGACTTTTCTTTTACTTTTGACATACCCCCAAAATCCTTTTTTATTGCTTTTGACATCTCTTGCAAGCCTTAATTCATTGTCAGCTTTAGCTAACCTGATACGTGCCCTACAGGATCTGCAGACTGCATTATAATCTTCTTTAGATATGCCTCCCTCTTTCCATTTAATAAACATTTCTTTCTTTCTTTTTAGCATGTGTTTAAGTTCTGTGTTCATCCATCCTGGTTTCCTTAAATGCTTCCCATTCTTCCTACTTTTCGGGATTGTTAACGATTGTGCTTTGAGAATCTCATTTTTAAAAATTTCCCATCCTTCCTGGACATTTTTGTCCTTAAGGACATCCAGCCATTGGATCCCTCCTATTCTCTTTCTGAGTCTCTTAAAATCTGCCTTTCTAAAATCTAACCTTGAAGTTTGAGTCTTCACATGTCTTCCTCCTCTAGTTATCCAAAATTCTATAATAGCATGATCGCTGCCTCCTAGGGTCCCAGCCACCTTTACCTCCTCAACCATTTCCTCCCTGTTTATAAGGATTAGATCCAAAGTAGCAGATCCCCTTGTTTTCTCCCCTACCTTTTGGAAGATAAAGTTGTCAGCAAGAGAGGATAAGAATTTGCTTGACCTGTTAGTTTTACTTGAGAGAGATTCCCAACAAATGTCTGGATAGTTGAAATCTCCCATGACCACTACGTCATATTTTTTGGAGAACTTGGTCATTTGATACATAAAGAGTTCATCCATATCTTCAGCTTGCCCAGGTGGCCTGTAGTAAATGCCTACAATGGTGTCCTTTCCGTTGTTCTCTCCTTGTATTCTTACCCAAACAGTTTCCACAGAACTCCCAGTCTCTGAAGCTTCAATCTCTGTGCAGATATACGCTTTTCTAACATACAATGCAACACCTCCTCCTCGTTTATCAAGTCTGTTTCTTGCAAATAAGTTGTATCCTTTTAGCCTTTTAGTCCAATCATGTGTATCGTCCCACCAAGTTTCAGTGATTCCAATGACATCATATTCCTTTTCCTTCATTAGTAGTTCCAATTCTCCTTGTTTGTTGCCCATGCTTTGTGCATTTGTATAAAAACATTTTAGTTTGTGATTGGTTTCTCTTCCTCCCATATTTTTATTATTTAAATTGTTTTGTCTTTGTTCTTCTTTTCCACTTCCAGTAGCAGAGATCTCAATAGTATTTGTCAGCTGTATGGCTTTTTCTGGCCTTTTGCATCCCTTCCCACATTGTTCTAGTTTAAAGCTTTCCTGATGAGTGTAGCAAGACGACTTCCAAATACATGTTTTCCAGTCTTCGTAAGGTGCACCCCATCTCTAGCAAGTAGTCCATCGTATAGGTAATTCATTCCGTGATCCAGAAATCCAAATCCTTGTTGACGGCACCATCGACGTAGCCAGTTGTTCACCTGTAGAATCTTATTCCACCTCATTGTTCCATGGCCATCCACTGGGAGGATGGATGAGAAGACCACCTGCGCTCCCAATTCTTTCACTTTCTTGCCTAAGTCTTCAAAGTCACTGCAGATGGTTTCCAGGTCCTTTCTTGCGGTGTCATTTGTCCCCACATGTATTAGCAGGAATGGGTAGTGATCTGTAGGTCTGAAGAGTCTTGATATCCTGTCAGACACATCTTTAATTTTTGCTCCTGGAAGACAGCACATTTCTCTTGAGGTTATGTCTGGTCTGCAGATAGTGGCCTCTGTTCCTCTTAACAGGGAATCCCCCATAACCACCACTCTCCGTTTTTTCTTCACAACATTCTTCTTTCTCCATCCAGGAGGATTCTGAGGGCTTACAAGGTTATTCATTGCTGGCAAAGTCTTATTTTGCTGTATTTCTTCATGGTTCTCCTGCGTGAGAGCCTGGTAATGGTTCCTGAGCAGTATGGGTGCTGACTGCCTCTCGATCCTCCTGCTTCTGTGGGTCACATGCTTCCATTTCTCTGTTTCGTCAGGTGCAGTTCGAATTTCTTCTCTTTCTGAATCATGAAGAGATAATTCTGCTCTGTCTAAGAACTCTTCACCTTCCTTAATGATTTTCAAGGTAGTTAACCTCTCTTCTAGATTTCGCAACTTTTCCTCCAACAGGGACACAAGCTTGCATTTCTGGCATGTGAAGTTTGGCTTTTCCACTGGCAAGTCTGTGAACATGTAGCAGAATATGCAGCTCACCAAATGGCTCCTGGACTCTTCCATGTTCTTATTGTTAATGTTCTGAAAACAGTGAAAAAAGCTTAAAAAAAAAAAAGCTGCAAAATGCGCGCGCCGGTAGGCGCGCGGTTTACCGATGTCCTCTTTTCAGCTCCAACAGCCAAAATCCAGTGTTCTTTGAGCTCGCGGAGACTCTTCACTTACCCCAAAATGCAGTGGGAATATGCAAATTATCTCCTCAGGACTCCTCCCCTGGTTTACCGATGTCCTCTTTTCAGCTCCAACAGCCAAAATCCAGTGTTCTTTGAGCTCGCGGAGACTCTTCACTTACCCCAAAATGCAGTGGGAATATGCAAATTATCTCCTCAGGACTCCTCCCCTGGTTTACCGATGTCCTCTTTTCAGCTCCAACAGCCAAAATCCAGTGTTCTTTGAGCTCGCGGAGACTCTTCACTTACCCCAAAATGCAGTGGGAATATGCAAATTATCTCCTCAGGACTCCTCCCCTGGTTTACCGATGTCCTCTTTTCAGCTCCAACAGCCAAAATCCAGTGTTCTTTGAGCTCGCGGAGACTCTTCACTTACCCCAAAATGCAGTGGGAATATGCAAATTATCTCCTCAGGACTCCTCCCCTGGTTTACCGATGTCCTCTTTTCAGCTCCAACAGCCAAAATCCAGTGTTCTTTGAGCTCGCGGAGACTCTTCACTTACCCCAAAATGCAGTGGGAATATGCAAATTATCTCCTCAGGACTCCTCCCCTGGTTTACCGATGTCCTCTTTTCAGCTCCAACAGCCAAAATCCAGTGTTCTTTGAGCTCGCGGAGACTCTTCACTTACCCCAAAATGCAGTGGGAATATGCAAATTATCTCCTCAGGACTCCTCCCCTGGTTTACCGATGTCCTCTTTTCAGCTCCAACAGCCAAAATCCAGTGTTCTTTGAGCTCGCGGAGACTCTTCACTTACCCCAAAATGCAGTGGGAATATGCAAATTATCTCCTCAGGACTCCTCCCCTGGTTTACCGATGTCCTCTTTTCAGCTCCAACAGCCAAAATCCAGTGTTCTTTGAGCTCGCGGAGACTCTTCACTTACCCCAAAATGCAGTGGGAATATGCAAATTATCTCCTCAGGACTCCTCCCCTGGTTTACCGATGTCCTCTTTTCAGCTCCAACAGCCAAAATCCAGTGTTCTTTGAGCTCGCGGAGACTCTTCACTTACCCCAAAATGCAGTGGGAATATGCAAATTATCTCCTCAGGACTCCTCCCCTGGTTTACCGATGTCCTCTTTTCAGCTCCAACAGCCAAAATCCAGTGTTCTTTGAGCTCGCGGAGACTCTTCACTTACCCCAAAATGCAGTGGGAATATGCAAATTATCTCCTCAGGACTCCTCCCCTGGTTTACCGATGTCCTCTTTTCAGCTCCAACAGCCAAAATCCAGTGTTCTTTGAGCTCGCGGAGACTCTTCACTTACCCCAAAATGCAGTGGGAATATGCAAATTATCTCCTCAGGACTCCTCCCCTGGTTTACCGATGTCCTCTTTTCAGCTCCAACAGCCAAAATCCAGT
This sequence comes from Phyllobates terribilis, assembly GCF_046119375.1. NCBI lineage: Eukaryota > Metazoa > Chordata > Amphibia > Anura > Dendrobatidae > Phyllobates > Phyllobates terribilis. Next base: position 4,467,953 of record NW_027362839.1, read on the forward strand.
GTTCTTTGAGCTCGCGGAGACTCTTCACTTACCCCAAAATGCAGTGGGAATATGCAAATTATCTCCTCAGGACTCCTCCCCTGGTTTACCGATGTCCTCTTTTCAGCTCCAACAGCCAAAATCCAGTGTTCTTTGAGCTCGCGGAGACTCTTCACTTACCCCAAAATGCAGTGGGAATATGCAAATTATCTCCTCAGGACTCCTCCCCTGGTTTACCGATGTCCTCTTTTCAGCTCCAACAGCCAAAATCCAGTGTTCTTTGAGCTCGCGGAGACTCTTCACTTACCCCAAAATGCAGTGGGAATATGCAAATTATCTCCTCAGGACTCCTCCCCTGGTTTACCGATGTCCTCTTTTCAGCTCCAACAGCCAAAATCCAGTGTTCTTTGAGCTCGCGGAGACTCTTCACTTACCCCAAAATGCAGTGGGAATATGCAAATTATCTCCTCAGGACTCCTCCCCTGGTTTACCGATGTCCTCTTTTCAGCTCCAACAGCCAAAATCCAGTGTTCTTTGAGCTCGCGGAGACTCTTCACTTACCCCAAAATGCAGTGGGAATATGCAAATTATCTCCTCAGGACTCCTCCCCTGGTTTACCGATGTCCTCTTTTCAGCTCCAACAGCCAAAATCCAGTGTTCTTTGAGCTCGCGGAGACTCTTCACTTACCCCAAAATGCAGTGGGAATATGCAAATTATCTCCTCAGGACTCCTCCCCTGGTTTACCGATGTCCTCTTTTCAGCTCCAACAGCCAAAATCCAGTGTTCTTTGAGCTCGCGGAGACTCTTCACTTACCCCAAAATGCAGTGGGAATATGCAAATTATCTCCTCAGGACTCCTCCCCTGGTTTACCGATGTCCTCTTTTCAGCTCCAACAGCCAAAATCCAGTGTTCTTTGAGCTCGCGGAGACTCTTCACTTACCCCAAAATGCAGTGGGAATATGCAAATTATCTCCTCAGGACTCCTCCCCTGGTTTACCGATGTCCTCTTTTCAGCTCCAACAGCCAAAATCCAGTGTTCTTTGAGCTCGCGGAGACTCTTCACTTACCCCAAAATGCAGTGGGAATATGCAAATTATCTCCTCAGGACTCCTCCCCTGGTTTACCGATGTCCTCTTTTCAGCTCCAACAGCCAAAATCCAGTGTTCTTTGAGCTCGCGGAGACTCTTCACTTACCCCAAAATGCAGTGGGAATATGCAAATTATCTCCTCAGGACTCCTCCCCTGGTTTACCGATGTCCTCTTTTCAGCTCCAACAGCCAAAATCCAGTGTTCTTTGAGCTCGCGGAGACTCTTCACTTACCCCAAAATGCAGTGGGAATATGCAAATTATCTCCTCAGGACTCCTCCCCTGGTTTACCGATGTCCTCTTTTCAGCTCCAACAGCCAAAATCCAGTGTTCTTTGAGCTCGCGGAGACTCTTCACTTACCCCAAAATGCAGTGGGAATATGCAAATTATCTCCTCAGGACTCCTCCCCTGGTTTACCGATGTCCTCTTTTCAGCTCCAACAGCCAAAATCCAGTGTTCTTTGAGCTCGCGGAGACTCTTCACTTATATACACAAGTCCCCCCCACACAGCATACAGTATATAGACAAGTCCCCACACACAGCATACGGTATATAGACAAGTCCCCCACACACAGCATACGGTATATAGACAAGTCCCCCACACACAGCATACAGTATATAGACTAGTCCCCCACACACATAGCATACAGTATATACACAAGTCCCCCCCACACAGCATACGGTATATAGACAAGTCCCCCACACACAGCATACAGTATATAGACAAGTCCCCCATACACAGCTTACGGTATATAGACAAGTCCCCCCCATACGGTATATAGACAAGTCCCCCCCACACAGCATACGGTATATAGACAAGTCCCCCCACACAGCATACAGTATATAGACAAGTCCTCCTCACACAGCATACGGTATATAGACAAGTCCCCCCCACACAGCATACGGTATATAGACAAGTCCCCCTCACACAGCATACGGTATATAGACAAGTCCCCCACATACAGTATATAGACAAGTCCCCCACACACAGCATACGGTATATAGACAAGTCCCCCCCACACAGCATACGGTATATAGACAAGTCCCCCCCACACAGCATACGGTATATAGACAAGTCCCCCCCACACAGCATACGGTATATAGACAAGTCCCCCCCACACAGCATACGGTATATAGACAAGTCCCCCCCACACAGCATACAGTATATAGACAAGTCCCCCTCACACAGCATACAGTATATAGACAAGTCCCCCACACACAGCATACGGTATATAGACAAGTCCCCCACACACAGCATACGGTATATAGACAAGTCCCCCACACACAGCATACGGTATATAGACAAGTCCCCCCCACACAGCATACAGTATATAGACAAGTCCCCCCCACACAGCATACGGTATATAGACAAGTCCCCCCCACACAGCATACGGTATATAGGCAAGTCCCCCCCACACAGCATACGGTATATAGACAAGTCCCCCACATAGCATACGGTATATAGACAAGTCCCCCACACAGCATACAGTATATAGACAAGTCCCCCATACACAGCATACAGTATATAGACAAGTCCCCCACACACAGCATACGGTATATAGACAAGTCCCCCCCACACAGCATACGGTATATAGACAAGTCCCCCACACACAGCATACGGTATATAGACAAGTCCTCCACACACAGCATACGGTATATAGACAAGTCCCCCACATAGCATACGGTATATAGACAAGTCCCCCACACACAGCATACGGTATATAGACAAGTCCCCCACATAGCATACGGTATATAGACAAGTCCCCCACACAGCATACAGTATATAGACAAGTCCCCCATACACAGCATACAGTATATAGACAAGTCCCCCACACACAGCATACGGTATATAGATAAGTCCCCCACACACAGCATACGGTATATAGACAAGTCCCCCACACACAGCATACGGTATATAGACAAGTCCCCCACACACAGCATACGGTATATAGACAAGTCCCCCACACACAGCATACGGTATATAGACAAGTCCCCCACACACAGCATACGGTATATAGACAAGTCCCCCATACACAGCATACAGTATATAGACAAGTCCCCCACACAGCATACGGTATATAGACAAGTCCCCCCTACACAGCATACAGTATATAGACAAGTCCCCCACACACAGCATACGGTATATAGACAAGTCCCCCACACACAGCATACGGTATATAGACAAGTCCCCCGTACACAGCATACAGTATATAGACAAGTCCCCCACACACAGCATACTGTATATAGACAAGTCCCCCACACACAGCATACGGTATATAGACAAGTCCCCCATACACAGCATACAGTATATAGACAAGTCCCCCACACAGCATACGGTATATAGACAAGTCCCCCCTACACAGCATACAGTATATAGACAAGTCCCCCACACACAGCATACGGTATATAGACAAGTCCCCCGTACACAGCATACAGTATATAGACAAGTCCCCCACACACAGCATACTGTATATAGACAAGTCCCCCATACACAGCATACAGTATATAGACAAGTCCCCCCCACACAGCATACGGTACATAGACAAATCCCCCACACACAGCATACAGTATATAGACAAGTCCCCCACACACAGCATACGGTATATAGACAAGCCCCCCCCCACACACACAGCATACGGTATATAGACAAGTCCCCCCCCACACACACAGCATACAGTATATAGACAAGTCCCCCCCACACACAGCATACGGTATATAGACAAGTCAAACCACACACCCCCACACACACAGCATACGATGTATAGACAAGTGCATAGCTGTGCTAGGGTAGGAGTGGGAGGAGCCTTCCTTCTCTTGTCAGTGCTGGCCCTGCAGTGGAGCCCAACGGGGAATTCCCCAGCAGGCCAGTCCGAGCCTGGTCACATGCTGACTAGAGTCTCAGACACCTCTCTGAGTAGCCCACTGATAGAAGTGGATGAGAATCTAGTCGGCATTTGACCTCAACTATTACATCATAACACCGGCTTTATCTTTTTAAAGCTTTGTAACCTTTACTCACTTTATGAATCAGCCATAGATAAAACTCAGTAAGGATGGGTTGCTACTGTGTGCAATTTGCCAGCCAGCCCAGAACAGCGGTGACCTGAGCCGACAGCAGCGACTTGAGTAGACTGTGGCCACCTGAGCCAACAGCGGCATTTATATTGAGCTATCGCCAGGAAATGGATGACAATGGCAGTCAGGGGAATGGTGAAGGCCTGCATGGCTGCCATCTTGGTACTCCTGTGAAGTTCATCCACAGTCTGGACTTAATCATATAAACTGTATACTGCATTACTAGAGGATTACTGTATATAGAATAAGCAGTCAAGAGATGGCAGGTTCAAGTGCCCTAAGGGGACATAAAAAAATAAAGTAAAAATGGAAAAAAAAGAAAAAAGTTTTATAAAAGAAAAAAAATAAACAAAAATGTTAAATCACCCCTATTTTCCGAGGTAAAAAAAAAGAAATTAAAAAAGAAACATTTTATATTGTCGTGTCTGTAAAAGTCCGACCTATCAAAGCCCAAATTATTTAAACCGCACGTTAAATAGCGGAAAAATAAATGAAGAAGCCAGAATTGCCGTATTATGGTGTCACCAAACAGTAATAAATGACCCGGTATTGTGTCACCATTTTGTGAGACCCTGCATTTGTTCCATGTTTCTGCTGATGAATCTGGGCGAGGTTCGCTTTCTGCTCGCCGACCTGCGAGGGTTATTGATGCCATTCTCTGCTGTCTACAAACTTTTCATCTCTTTTTGATGCATTTTTTGGGAGGTAAAATTACCCAAAAAGAAAAAAAAATTGGGTGTTTAGATTATCTTTGCTGTTGGGCATTTGCTGTAGGGGTTAATATATTTATGATTTGATAGATCGGACTTTTTGTCAGTGTGTCAATACTAAATAAATAAATATATATATATAATCTTTTAGTCTTGCTTTGTATTGACAAATGGAGGTAGGAAATTTCAAAGGATTTTTTTTATATATATTTAAATTTCAATTTTAATCCTTTTCTATCACATTATTTTTTGCTCCCGTTGGGCAACTTGAACCAAAAATCCACAACTCATTGGAATTGCGACACTTAAATTCTGTGGATGTCGGGAAGGGGATAAAGAGAATAAAGTAACTTTGCAGAATGCTTCCGTTTTGTGTACACAGCTCCTGTGCTGACTTAGTGTTCTCTTTGGTTACACCACACACCGATCCTGTGTCCGGCCCCCACAGATCGCCATCTCCATATATATATGGGGGGATTTCCTCATGTGACGACCCCTCTGCCGATGTATACAGATCACATGTGGCTTCACCTTCAGCTTTGATCTCCGCAGTCTTCAGTTCCGGATCCTCCAGGATGAGGGATAAATCTTTCTTGCTCTTCATTCCCCTCCGTGGCTGATACAGCAGCTCCACCGCGCCGACATTCCCCTCATAGGGAGGAATCGCTCTGCAAAGACCGTTCTCAGCCACAGGACGATCCGCCGGATACAGGAGGAAAGTTCTCCTCTCTGCAATGAAGGATTATTCAACTTTTCTGCCATTTGTAAGATCTCTGCTTGTTGTCTGAGAATAAAATCATTCTTGTTAATATCCAGAACCTGAAAAAAATCTAATCCTGACAGCAGCGGAGCATTTATTACAATGGTATTCAGTGTAGACAATCCCCCTCCTGTCCTGACCGTTTGCTACAATGTATCAGTGCAGGGAAAATCTATCAGTTCGGACTTGGTTTCCCTTACAGAGGATTGTCCAGGCCAGACACCATTGTACCCAGTGGCGTCCCGCCAATGGCGGCAGGCCACGCGACTGCTATGGGGCCCGTGAGCTGGGGGGGCCCCATAGCAGTCGCCTGCACTGTGTACCCCCGCATCGGGTCCCCCTCCTGCACCCAGGCAAGAGGCGGGGCCCTGAGCAGGCGGGGGGCTTACTCGCCGTCGGGCATCCCGGCGCGCCATGGGCCCCCCCTCCTGCTCAGGGCCCCGGCCGGCACAATACTTACCTCTTCCCGTGCCCTAGACGCTAGAATGTATGGGATCCTTCCAGGTATGATGTCATTTCCGGGGGCGTGTTCTAGTTCAGCACCAGACGCCAGAGTCTCATGCAGAGACAGAGCTGCCGGTGAAGCTGCAGGAGGAGGTCAGTATCCTAAGCTGAGAAACAGGAGATTGTTCTATTAATTGCAGGTCTGATGTCTTTTCTTCTTGTTGTTTTTGGGGTGAGGGGGCTTGATACTTGCGAGTGAGGGATTTGGGGGGGTTAATGCTGGAGGGCAGTCTGGTGGGGTTAATTAATGCTTGTGGAGATCTTAGGGGCTCTGGGGAATAATGCAGGGATAATGTGTGCTTGTGGGGGCCCTAAGGGGATGCTGTGGGCTTGTGAGGGATCTGGGGGGGATGCTGCGGGCTTGTGGGGGCCCTAAGGGGGATTTTGCGGTCTTGCGGGGGCTCTGGGGGGGATGCTGCGAGCTTGTGTGGCCCTGGGGGAGATGCTGCGGGCTTGTGGGGCCCTGGAGGGGATGCTGTGGGCTTGTGGGTGCTCTGGGGGGGATTCTGCGGGCTTGTGGGGCCCTGGGGGGGATGCTGTGGGCTTGTGGGGGCCCTGGGGGGGATGCTGTGGGCTTCTGGGGCCCTGGGGGGGATGCTGTGGGTTTGTGGGGGCCCTTGGGGGGATACTGTGGGCTTGTGGGTGCCCTGGGTGGGATGCTGCGGGCTTGTGGGGCCCTGGGAGGGATGCTGTGGGCTTGTGGGTGCTCTGGGGGGGGGTGCTGCAGGCTTGTGGGTGCTCTGGGGGGGATGCTGTGGGCTTGTGGGTGCTCTGGGGGGGGATCCTGCGGGCTTGTGGGTGCTCCGGGGGGATGCTGCGGGCTTGTGGGGGCTCTGGGGGGGATGCTGCAGGCTTCTGGGTCCTCTGGGGGGGGGGGTGCTGCAGGCTTGTGGGGGCCCCTGGGGGATGCAGCCGGCTTGTGGGCGCCCCGGGGAGGATGCAGCGGGCTTGTGGGGCCTCTGTATGGGGTCCAGTCTGCATATGGCATTACATGGGGACCAGGCAGTATTCTCTATGGTGAATTATATGGGATCCAGTATTTTGTATGGAGCATTATATGGGGCTCATAATACTGTATGGAGGACTATGTGGTACCCATAATATTGTATGGAGGACTATGTGGTGCAATTACACTGTATGGAGGACTATACTGTCCGGACTGCACTGTGCGCTGTGAGGATTCACCGGTTTCTGAGCTATTGTAGAATTTACAATAGATATCACTCATGAAATGTAAGAAGTCAGTGAAATGTTTGGCATTGTACTATATCTATATCTATAATTTCTCTGCTGTATCTGTGCATCATGAATGGTTGGATGTGTTAAAGGGGCCACTGAGACTCTTTCGCCCGGGGCCCACGAAAACCTGGAGGAGGAAGCATCATGTGACACTCCCTCTCCCATCATTCCTCCTCTGCGTCTGACGCAGCAGCATGATGACGCGCCACGCTGTGTCAGACAGTGGAGCTGGCAGCTGCTGAGGTGATCAGCTGCAGAGACTGAAGCAGCGGGGAACGAGGAGCGGTAAGTATGTATTTATTTTTTAAATCATTGTGTACTGATAATACTGGAGGACTGGGGCTGCATTTTACCCTACGGGTGGGGGGGGCTGCATTTTACCCTATGGGGGGCTGCATTATACTGCGTACAGGACCATAGGGGAATGCATTATACTGTGTGGAGAACCATGGCGAGTGTCTTATACTGTGTGGAGGACCATGGGGGAGTGCATTATACTGTGTGGAGGACCATGGGGGAGTGCATTGTACTGTGTGGAGGACCATGGGGGAGTGCATTGTACTGTGTGGAGGACCATGGGGGAGTGCATTATACTGTGTGGAGGACCACGGGGAGTGCATTGTACTGTGTGGAGGACCACGTGGGAGTGCATTATACTGCGTGGAGGACCACGAGGGAGTGCATTATACAGCGTGGAGGACCACGAGAGAGTGCATTATACTGCGTGGAGGACCATGGGGACTGTATTATACTGCGTGGAGGACCATGGCGAGTGCCTTATACTGTGTGGAGGACCATGGCAAGAGTCTTATACTGTGTGGAGGACCATGGGGGAATGCATTGTACTGTGTGGAGGACCATGGGGGAGTGCATTGTACTGTGTGGAGGACCATGGGGGAGTGCATTGTACTGTGTGGAGGGCCATGGGGGAGTGCATTGTACTGTGTGGAGGACCATGGGGGAGTGCATTGTACTGTGTGGAGGACCATGGGGGAGTGCATTGTACTGTGTGGAGGACCACGTGGGAGTGCATTATACTGCGTGGAGGACCACGAGGGAATGCATTATACTGTGTGGAGGACCACGAGGGAGTGCATTATACTGCGTGGAGGACCATGGGGACTGTATTATACTGCGTGGAGGACCATGGCGAGTGCCTTATACTGTGTGGAGGACCATGGCGAGTGCCTTATACTGTGTGGAGGACCATGGCGAGTGCATTGTACTCTATGGAGTATGTAGAGGTGTGGGGCGGTTGGGGGATCATACTGTGTTGGTGTCATCATACTTTACCCTGGGAGTTGAGGTGGGGTACAGTAGGGTCATTATACTGTGCATATGGAGGAATTCACCATGGGGGTATCATACCGTGTTTGGGGGGCACTTTTGTTGGCACCACACTTTATGGGCAATGAAAAAGGGATCTAGGACTTCAGCAGGAGGAAAATTACTATGTAAAGGCTGGAAGGTTGTGAGATCTGCTCTTCTGTGACTCCGACAATTATTTACATTTTTAAATTTTTTTTTGGGGGGGGGGCCCAATTAGAACTTCTGCTATGGGGCCCCATGATTCCTATGTACGCCCCTAATTATACCAAATCCTCAGCTGTGCTGGTACTAAGGATATGGACACTCAGACATTTTGGGCTAAATATATACATACAAATATTTTTTCAATAACGTTTCATAAACAATTTGGCTTTTTTATTTCCTTTGCATTGCTAGTTGCAGAATGAGCTCACTGAGAATTTATCAGTGAGCTCATTCTGACCTTCTCTGTGCTGATTATGTTCACAGACCAGCATGAAAGTTGGGCTGATCTCTGATGCAGTCATAAATCATCGCAGAAATAAAAGCGCTGGAAACTCCACATCATAAGGAGCTCACTGACTGAATCTCAAGTTAACTCATTCTGCAGCCATCAATGTGCTGCTGGGAAACAAAAAGCTGGTAAAGACCGAACAGAGCAAATATTACATGAAGAGAAATAGTAAAAAGTATTTTTAGACCAATATACATGTATTTAAAGGGATTGTCCGGTGTGAAGCTGAAGGCTGCAGTCATCTGTGTGACTCTCTGTGACTGCAGACTTGTAATCCTCACATCATGTAGACTGCGCGCTGCCAGCATTATTCTCAGCCCAGAGATGGCAGAAGCCCCTGTATCATGTGTACAGGAATTGTGCCCCCTCTCCCCGAGGAGCAGCAGTGCCTCGTCCTCCAGATACATGAGGGTCCCATCGGGGAGATCCGCATGTACCGGCCATGATGTCATCTCCATGGATACGGCATCAATGTGCAGGGCAGAAGACCCCTGTAAGGGAGAGCTCAGACGTGGGGGGATTGATGTGGATGTGAGGAGCAGATCCCCCCATATTCACAGATTATCGCACAATACATGTGGCCTTGCACAGGAAAAACTGTGAGGAAAGAAGAAATCAGATTTCTTACAATATAGAATAATGTCCTCCTGCCCTCGTTCATGTCCAGTATTATTTATCCCCTGACCTTTAGGGTGGGGAACCCCTCCTGAACCCCCTCCATTATATAGGAGCCATATATCTGCTCCATTACAGGCAGAAGGTAAGGAGCCAATCACACTGCACGGCTTCTACTTCCTGCTCTAAGCCCCGCCCACCTGCCTTCCCTTGAGATCTCCATGACAACCCTTGTGTGACTACAGTGACAGGCCACGCCCCCGAGGATTCTGATCAGTGCGGATGTCTCCATATTGCTGAGGACTGTGAGCGGCTGATGGGCGGAGCCAGCAGCGATATGAGGGGCGGAGCCAGCAGCGATATGAGGGGCGGAGCCAACAGCGACATGAGGGGCGGAGCCAGCAGCGATATGAGGGGCGGAGCCAGCAGCGATATGAGGGGCGGAGCCAGCAGCGATATGAGGGGCGGAGCCAGCAGCGATATGAGGGGCGGAGCCAGCAGCGATATGAGGGGCGCTCACAGCACTGACAGGAGCAGGTGTGTGTGCAGCCAGTTCCTCTGCTGTGGGTGTTGTGGTGTGTGAGCTTCGCCGTGTATATAATATACACACATATATATATATATATATACACAGTTGAAATCAGAAGTTTCCATACACTGTATAAATAGACACATCTGCAGGTTTTTCTCAATATCTGACATGAAATCAGAATAAACCTTTCCCTTTTTAGGTCAATTAGGATTACCATCATTTTTAATATTTGCCAAATGCCAGAATAATGAGAGAGAGAGAATGTTTTAGGACATTTTTATTACTTACTGCTAAGTCAATAGTTTCCCTCTTTCCCTCTCCTCATTCATTGGGAGTGGGGCGCGGAGGATGCTGGGTGGGACGCGCGGGGTAACCCCCGCCCACAGCCCAGCATCCACCGCGGGGTCCGCGACACTAATGTCACCCCTCATTTGACGTGACATCAGCGGAAGAAAGAGCCGGCTGCAGCCGGGGGGTCACGTGATGCCTGTGAGTGGCGCTATCGCCAGTCCCTTCTACAGGAAATCAACCCCACATGATGCTGCCTCCCCCGTGTTTCACAGTTGGGATGGTGTTCTTAGGCTTCCAAGCTTCTCCTTTTTTCTTCCAAAAGTAACGATGGTCACTATGCCCAAAAAGTTCAGTTTTAGTTTCATCAGACCACGGGACATGTCTCCAAAAATTAAGGTCTTTGTTCCTGTGTGCATTTGCAAACATTAATCTGGCTTTTTTATCTTTCTTTTGGAGTAATGGCTTCTTCCTGGCACAGTGGCCTTTCAGCCTATATTGATACAGTGCTCATTTCACTGGGGATATTGACACAATCTTATCAGCTTTCCCTATCATCTTCACAAGATCTTTTGCTTTTGTCCTTGATATGCACATATCGGACCAAAGCACGTTCATCTCTGGGACACAGAACCCGTCTCCTTCCTGAGCGGTATGATGGCTGGACATTCCCATCTTGTTTGGACTTGCATATAATTGTTTGTACAGATTAACGAGACACCTTCAGGTATCTTGAAATTGTACCCAAGGATGAGCCAGACTTGTGCAAGTCCACAATTCTCTTCCTGATATCTTGGTTGATTTCTTTAGACTTTCCCATGATGCTACACAAAGAAGCAGTGTGTTTCAGGTTTGCATTAAAATACATCCACAGGTGTGTCTCTAATTAACTGAGATGTTGCCAAAAAAACTATCAGAAGTTTCCAAACACATGACATCATCATATGGGCAGTCCAGAATTGTTTAAAGGTATAGCAATATTAGTGTATGTAAACTTATGACTTTGCAGTAAGTAATAAAAATGCTTTAAAACATTCTCTCTCTCTCTTATTATTCTGGCATTTGGCAAATCTTAAAAATGATGGTAATCCTAATTGACCTAAAACGGGAAGGTTTATTCTGATTTCATGTCAGATATTGAGAAAAACCTGCAGATGTGTCTTTTTATTGTTATGATCTGCAACAAGTACTAAGGAAAGAAAGGAGAAAGCTATCCCTACAGTAAGACTAAGCTGAATCCCTACGATGTAGCGGCTGCCTGTTCCTAGCGAACAGACCCGCCTTAGTCCTCGGCTAGTCTGAACGAAGACCTATAGCATAAAGGAGAGGGGTCCCTAAAAGAACTAAGGACTGGAACAAAAATGGGACATCTCCTAAACAGAGAAGTTGCTACAGAACACAAAAAGATAAACTGACAAAAAGGTACTAGAGGTCCCAGAAGGACCAAGCGAACTGACAGAGAAAGGCACAGAAGCACCTGGCTAGAAAAGCAGTCAAACAACACTGAAGTCCAACACAGCCAAAAGGGCGGAGCTGGAATATAAAGGCAGATGGTCTTGTGACCGCAAAACACAAGATGGAAAAAACAAACAGGAGGGTTCTAACATTTATATAGTGTATGTAAATTTCTGGTTTCAACTGTGTATACAGGTGACAGGAGCAGGTGTGTGTGCAGCCAGGTCCGCTCTTTTTGTGGAGCCGCAGCGGAGCGTGTTGTGGTGTGTGAGCTCTGTCGTGTATATAGTACAGAGGAGTATATATATATGTGTATGTATATATATATATAGATACACACACATACACACACACACACGGGGCATGCAGGAGTTTTTAGTTTACCAGTTTGGGTCCATGCGGAGCTGCTATAGGATTCACTGGTAACATTTTGGGGAACAGACAACGTTTTTATAATTTTTATTCCATTTTTCTTTTGCGTGAGATTAATAAAAAACAATTCTGCTGATGTTTTTTTATTTTTTCCAGCATTCAATGGCAAAACCCCAGGCATGGTTCTTATATTTTTTCTTTCCAGCGTTTATCGTGCAGTATAGAGACAAAATGAACAAAAGCTACAATTTTGCCATTAATTCTTACTATTTTATTCTTGATGCTGTTTTTCGTGCCGGATAAATCATGTGATCTTTGTACAGTTTGGGTTGTTGTTCTCTGCGATGTTAATCAGGTTTAGTTTTTTTGTTCTTGTTTTTTGGGGGTTTATTTTAATAAAATCTAGTTTTAATGTAAGAAAAAAAATTATATTTGAGTTTTTACTTTGTATATTTCCAAATATTTTATTGAAACGGAGTAAAGGAAAGAAGGATGAACTAGTGGGAGAGCAACTGTAAAGGACCCCTGCCAGTCCCTAAAACTAAAGGGGCCTGTGACGACACAGCATTTAATCGTAATTATCCAGATGTAAATTCCATAGGCCCAGAATGATAGACTATTGCCTGAATTATTAACTATTGAATTTATGTGTTTCTTTCTTCGGTTGGTCAACGCACATGATCTTTTGTCATGAGTCTGAATGTTGACTCATCTTGTAGGTTGAGGTGATATTTGTTAATTGATAAATGGTTATTTACCTCTTATATCAACTCTTCTGGTTTATTGTACTGTTATCTTTGCAATACAGGGACGCAGGCTCTTTGAACAATGGATGTTTGCTAAATATGTTGATTACCATTTTAGAAGTCCATGCAATTTGTTGACTTGCATTGTTTCGGAATTTATAGTTTATCCTTCAATGTTTGCAAGTCAACATTTGGGGGATGAACTGTGGATGCTCCAGTAATGAGAATTAGTAACACCACCCCTTTCTCTTGACCTGTGAATGAAGTCATGAAGAAGGACAGTTGTGAACTACATAAAGGAGTCTTTTTACAAAACCACTGCCAGGAACACTCTATGGGACAGCTCTACAGAACACCATGAATCCATTAAGAGGGACATAGATTTGGTTTCTACAGGATGCCAGCTTAAGGGACCACAGCCCTGGCTGGAGGAATACAGATCTGCTCCATTGACTACTATAGAACCCATGGATACATCTGGGAAAACCAGGTTGGGACCCACCAGTCACCTGGTCCCATGGAGATGTTTGGAGTAGCCAGGTTGGGACACTCCGGCCACCTGGAACTCGTGAATATGCTCGGAAAAAGCCAAGTCGGGACCTTCCGGTCACCTAGTTCCATGGATATGTTCGGAGAAGCCAGGTTGGAACTTTCTGGTCTCCTGGCCACGTACCTCAATGGACTGTCAGCTTTCTAAGCTTGTTGTTACCTCCTCTTTGTGGGTGCTCTTTGGTGGGGGTGCCATTGGTGGGGGTAGTCAGCCCCAGAAGCCCCTCGGATTGGCAGCTGCTTTAATCCCAGCGAGTCAGCGGAAGGGTGAGACTCTGTAATTTGCACCATATTAGGTATTTGCTGGGACTGTTCGATATGTTTATTGTGTGTTTGGTGGCTCAATAAAATATTACCTCACTGTTTTACAATCATCCTGTGTTGTTGTTTATGTATCTTCTATCAGTGATGGATTATAATGAGTGTGATCTGCTCCACCATGAGGGGCCCGATCCTCCCGGGGGCCCACGTTCAAAGATCCCAGCACGGCTCAGGACGGATTCTTGTAGTGCTGATGTTTGATAAATAGGATAATAGAGCGCTCATAGAAAATAAATGTCTGACCTCTTCTTTCTGATGGGCATTTTAGAGCGAGGAGCTGCGCTCTGGACTCACCGCTGCACTCCCCATGCCATTGCGGTGGCCATCTTAATATCGATCTGTGCGGAGGAGACTGTGGGAGTCAGACGGAGGTGTCAAATGTACGGACCCTTTTAATCACAGGATGGAGGGTCACTGTGAATATTAATTCATGAACCACTGTGCATAGTGACTCGCCCCCAGGGCCGTGGGGCACTCGGAAGCCGGGCCTCTGGTTGCCGGGGGATATCACGGTGGCTGGCCCAGTCCGTGGCCCAGGGCGGTCACTCAAAGGGGGGGGGGATGCTTATAGGGGAAATTGTCGTGACGCCACCTGTGGATTCTGGTAAGAGGTTACCAGCGCTGCGACAGTCCACTGAGGCTGATGTTAGGGGCAGCTATGATGGGACGGCTCCCCACAGGTAGAGCAGGCCTCAGGGCAGTGTGGAGGTGTAGAAAGATGGTGGAAGCAGGAGAGAGATGGCAGGACGATTCCAGAGGAAGTACAGGCACACACACAAGGGTAAACTTCAATACCTTTACTGGTGGTGATGCAGGTACGGTCCAGGGCTTGTGGGGGCCCCGGGGGGATGCTGCGGGCTTGTGGGGGCCCTAAGGGGATGCTGCGGGCTTGTGGGGCCCTGGGGGGGGATTCTGCGGGCTTGTGGGGCCCTGGAGGGGATGCTGTGGGCTTGTGGGTGCTCTGGGGGGGATGCTGCAGGCTTGTGGGGTCTATGGGGGGGATGCTGCAGGCATGTGGGGGCTCTGGGGGGGGTGATGCAGGCTTGAGGGGGGCCCTGGGGGGATGCAGCCGGCTTGTGGGGGCCCCGGGGAGGATGCAGCGGGCTTATGGGGCCTCTGTATGAGGTCCAGCCTGCATATGGCATTACATGGGGACCAGGCAGTATTCTCTATGGTGAATTATATGGGATCCAGTATTTTGTATGGAGCATTATATAGGGCTCATAATACTGTATGGAGGACTATGTGGTGCCATAACACTGTATGGAGGACTATACTGTCCGGTCTGCACTGTGCACTGTGAGGATTCACCGGTTTCTGAGCTATTGTAGAATTTACAAAAGATATCACTCATGAAATGTAAGAAGTCAGTGACATTTTTGACATTGTACTATATATCTATAATTTCTCTGCTGTATCTGTGCATCATGAATGGTTGGATGTGTTAAAGGGGCCACTGAGACTCTTTCGCCCGGGGCCCACGAAAACCTGGAGGAGGGAGCATCATGTGACACTCCCTCTCCCATCATTCCTCCTCTGCGTCTGACGCAGCAGCATGATGACGCGCCACGCTGTGTCAGACAGTGGAGCTGGCAGCTGCTGAGGTGATCAGCTGCAGAGACTGAAGCAGCGGGGAACGAGGAGCGGTAAGTATGTATTTATTTATAAATCGGTGTGTACTGATAATACTGGAGGACTGGGGCTGCATTTTACCCTACGGGTGGGGGGGGCTGCATTTTACCCTATGGGGGGCTGCATTATACTGCGTACAGGACCATGGGGGAATGCATTATACTGAGTGGAGAACCATGGCGAGTGTCTTAAGGCCCCGTCACACTAAGCGATGCAGCAGCGATCCCGACAACGATACGACCTGTCAGGGATCGTTGCTGCATCGCTAATACATCGCTGGTGAGCTGTCAAACAGGCAGGCTCACCAGCGATCAGGGGAGCAGCGATATCGTGGAAAGAATCGTTCCACGATGTCCTGCTCCTGTTACCAGCCTGCTGCTTAAGCAGGAGCAGGCTGGTAACTATGGTAAACATCGGGTTACTAAGTGCGCGTGTGCCCCTAGTAACCCGCTGTTTATCATGGATACCACTCTGCTAAGGTGAACGGTAGCCTCCGCGCACCGTAGCAGAGTGGTATCCATGGTAAACAGCGGGTTACTAAGTACGCGCGTGCCCCTAGTAACCCGATGTTTACCATGGTTACCAGCCAGATCGTTGGTCCCGCTGGTCACACACAGCGATGTGTGCTGGCCAGCGGGAGGCCAACGACCAAAAAATGGTCCAGGACACTTTGCAGCGACCAGCGACCTCACAGCAGGGGCCTGATCGTTGCAAAGTGTCACACATAGCGACATCGCTGGTGAGGTCGCTGGTGAGTCACCAAAACCGTGACACAGCAGCGATCTCGCTAGCGATATCGCTATGTGAGACGGGGGCTTTATACTGTGTGGAGGACCATGGGGGAGTACATTGTACAGTGTGGAGGACCATGGGGGAGTGCATTGTACTGTGTGGAGGACCATGGGGGAGTGCATGGTACTGTGTGGAGGACCATGGGGGAGTGCATTATACTGTGTGGAGGACCACGGGGAGTGCATTGTACTGTGTGGAGGACCACGAGGGAGTGCATTATACTGCGTGGCGGACCACGTGGGAGTGCATTATACTGCGTGGAGGACCACGAGGGAGTGCATTATACTGCGTGGAGGACCATGGCGAGTGCCTTATACTGTGTGGAGAACCATGGCGAGAGTCTTATACTGAGTGCATTATACTCTATGGAGTGTGGAGAGGTGTGGGGCAGTTGGGGGATCATACTTTATCCTGGGAGTTGAGGTCGGGTACAGTAGGGTCATTATACTGCGCATATGGAGGAATTCACCATGGGGGTATCATACCGTGTTTGGGGGGCACTTTTGTTGGCACCACACTTTATGGGCAATGAAAAAGGGATCTAGGACTTCAGCAGGAGGAAAATTACTATGTAAAGGCTGGAAGGTTGTGAGATCTGATCTTCTGCGACCCCGACAATTATTTACATTTTTGTTGCTGGGGGGGGGCCCAATTAGAACTTCTTCGTCCTATGTACACCCCTGATTATACTAAATCCTCAGCTGTGCTGGTACTAAGGATATGGACACTCAGACATTTTGGGCTAAATATATACATACAAATATTTTTTCAATAACGTTTCATAAACAATTTGGCTTTTTTATTTCCTTTGCATTGCTAGTTGCAGAATGAGCTCACTGAGAATTTATCAGTGAGCTCATTCTGACCTTCTCTGTGCTGATTATGTTCACAGACCAGCATGAAAGTTGGGCTGATCTCTGATGCAGTCATAAATCATCGCAGAAATAAAAGCGCTGGAAACTCCACATCATAAGGAGCTCACTGACTGAATCTCAAGTTAACTCATTCTGAAGCCGTCAATGTGCTGCTGGGAAACAATAAGCTGGTAAAGGCCGAACAGAGCAAATGTTACAAGAAGCAAAATAGTAAAAAGTCTTTTTAGACCAATATACATGTATTTAAAGGGATTGTCCGGTGTGAAGCTGAAGGCTGCAGTCATCTGTGTGACTCTCTGTGACTGCAGACTTGTAATCCTCACATCATGTAGACTGCGCGCTGCCAGCATTATTCTCAGCCCAGAGATGGCAGAAGCCCCTGTATCATGTGTACAGGAATTGTGCCCCCTCTCCCCGAGGAGCAGCAGTGCCTCGTCCTCCAGATACATGAGGGTCCCATCGGGGAGATCCGCATGTACCGGCCATGATGTCATCTCCATGGATACGGCATCAATGTGCAGAGCAGAAGACCCCTGTAAGGGAGAGCTCAGACGTGGGGGGATTGATGTGGATGTGAGGAGCAGATCCCCCCATATTCACAGATTATCGCACAATACATGTGGCCTTGCACAGGAAAAACTGTGAGGAAAGAAGAAATCAGATTTCTTACAATATAGAATAATGTCCTCCTGCCCTCGTTCATGTCCAGTATTATTTATCCCCTGACCTTTACGGTGGGGAACCCCTCCTGAGCCCCCTCCATTATATAGGAGCCATATATCTGCTCCATTACTGGCAGAAGGTAAGGAGCCAATCACACTGCACGGCTTCTACTTCCTGCTCTAAGCCCCGCCCACCTGCCTTCCCTTGAGATCTCCATGACAACCCTTGTGTGACTACAGTGACAGGCCACGCCCCCGAGGATTCTGATCAGTGCGGATGTCTCCATATTGCTGAGGACTGTGAGCGGCTGATGGGCGGAGCCAGCAGCGATGTGAGGGGCAGAGCCAGCAGCGATATGAGGGGCGGAGCCAGCAGCGACATGAGGGGCGCTCACAGCACTGACAGGAGCAGGTGTGTGTGCAGCCAGTTCCTCTGCTGTGGGTGTTGTGGTGTGTGAGCTTCGCCGTGTATATATTATACACATATATATATATATATATATACATACACAGTTGAAATCAGAAGTTTCCATACACTGTATAAATAGACACATCTGCAGGTTTTTCTCAATATCTGACATGAAATCAGAATAAACCTTTCCCATTTTAGGTCAATTAGGATTACCATCATTTTTAATATTTGCCAAATGCCAGAATAATGAGCGTCTCTTGTAAGGGGCATTAAAAGAGTCTTGTTATACCACTCTGACCTCCACGTGTCTTGTAAGGGGCATTAAAACCGTCTTGTTATACCACTCTGACCTCCACGTGTCTTGTAAAGGGCATTAAAACCGTCTTGTTATACCACTCTGACCTCCACGTCTCTTCAGAGGGGCATTAAAACCGTCTTGTTATACCACTCTGACCTCCACGTCTCTTCTGAGGGGCATTAAAACCATCTTGTTATACCACTCTGACCTCCACGTCTCTTGTAAGGGGCATTAAAACCGTCTTGTTATACCACTCTGACCTCCACGTCTCTTCTGAGGGGCATTAAAAGCGTCTTGTTATACCACTCTGACCTCCACGTGTCTTGTAAAGGGCATTAAAACCGTCTTGTTATACCACTCTGACCTCCACGTCTCTTCAGAGGGGCATTAAAACCGTCTTGTTATACCACTCTGACCTCCACGTCTCTTCTGAGGGGCATTAAAACCATCTTGTTATACCACTCTGACCTCCACGTCTCTTGTAAGGGGCATTAAAACCGTCTTGTTATACCACTCTGACCTCCACGTCTCTTCTGAGGGGCATTAAAAGCGTCTTGTTATACCACTCTGACCTCCACGTGTCTTGTAAGGGGCATTAAAACTGTCTTGTTATGCCACTCTGACCTCCACGTCTCTTGTGAGGGGCATTAAAAGCGTCTTGTTAAGCTACTGGGATCTCCACGACTCTTCGAACGGGCATTGCATTTCCTCATAATTTTTGGAAGCTTTTGCTTGGAAGGCATAAGCAAATACTATGGGAGACCCACTCCCCAATAATGGGAATAATGTTTTTAAGATGCTGTACTGTATGGCTCTTGTAAGGGGCATTAAAACCGTCTTGTTAAGCTACTGTGACCTCCACGTCTCTTCAAAGGGGCATTAAAAGCGTCTTCTTAAGCCACTCTGAACTCCACAGCTCTTCCAAGGGGCATTGAAATGTTGTTTTTAATTACCTTACCTCTAATCTCCACGACTCTTCCAACGGGCATTGCATTTCCTCCTAATTTTAGTCAGCTTTTGCTTTTCAATGCAAAGGTGAAAACTAAGGGAGACACACTCCCCAATAATGGGTAGAAGGTTTTTAGTACGCTGTAATCCACGTCTGTTTCCAGGGGCATTGCAGTTCCTTATAATTTTTGGAAAGCCTTCCATTCACTGCTTAGGCCAACAATGCACAGGAGACCCAGTTGCCATAAATGGAAAAAAAGGTTTAGTTAAGGCCCTCTGACCTCCATGTCATTTCCAAGGGGCATTGGAGTGCCTCAAAAGTTTTGGTAGGCATTGCACTCACTGTATGCCCTATAACTGTGTAGCCAAACCGCTCCTTTTGTTACAGAAACATATCCTACAAGACATATGTGGTTGACTGGCCTGATATTGATGTGAATGGTCCCTGTTCCTCCTGCTCTTTCTCCTTTGCCACTACCTCATCCATCATTTATCACTTGAAGCTTTGTTTTAACGAGAGTCATAGAACTTGGATAGTAGCAGGAAAACATCCAGCAATCCTCGGAGGAGGTAGGATATGCGCCAAAACGCTGACCACCTCAGGCCTAGCGGCTACTACATACATGCGCTTGCATTCCTTGAAAACAAAGCAGATGCTAACTTCTATCATCCTCATCATGCTCCTCACCTTGGCACTCTCAACTCCCCTGATAGAGAAGCCAGGGCCCACCGGAAAAGTCGGGTTCTTTGGTGGGCTCGTACAATGCTGCCCTAAAGCAGGCCAGTCTAAGAAAAGTGTGTGGGGATGTTCTGCGGAGAAATCGGGGCGGCTTGGAACCGTTTATGGACACCTGGCCGCGGGGCGGCTGGGGACCGAGTGTGGACACCCGGCCGCCCCCTGGCGGCTGGGGACCGAGCATGGACACCCGGCCGCCGGGCGGCTGGGGACTGAGTATCGATACGTCGCTGCCGAAGCAGCCATGAGGTAGTGGCCAGCTCTGGCCTCCACATGCCTAAAAGGCCCAATTTCAAGTGCACGCATGCTAGCAGTATGGTATTGCAGCCTCGGGGTGGGTTGGTGGCAGGTTGCACACTTATGCTTGCATTCCAACAAAACAAAGCAGATGCTAACTTCTATCATCATCATGCTCCTCACCTTGGCATTCTCACCTCCCCTGATGGAGTCGGGTTCTCTAGTGGGCTCGTCCAATGCTGCCCTAAAGCAGGCCAGTCTAAGAAAAGTGTGTGGGGATGTTCCGCGGAGAAATCGGGGTGGCTGGGGACCGTCTATGGACACCCCGCTGCCCCCAGGCGGCTGGGGACCAGGTGTGGACACCCGGCCGCCGGGCGGCTGGGGACTGAGTATGGATACCTCGCTGCCGAAGCAGCCATGAGGTAGTGGCCAGCTTCGGCCTCCTCAAAACTAAAAGGCCCAATTTCAAGTGCAAGCTAGCAGTATGGTATTGCAGCCTGGGGGTGGGTGGGTGGTTGGCTGCATATTTGCGCTTGCATTGCAAGGAATGGGGGAGGTACAATTGAACACTGCCCTGGGACAAGGACTTGCACGGGGATAGTTGCAAGTCTGCATCTTCTGATGCGGCAAGGATCACTTTTGATGGGCACACTTTTAGGCAGTGACCTGGGAGTCAGAGATCCTTCCAGGGGTCTTCCCCATGCTGTTCCCATGTCTTTTCAGCACTGTATGCATGTGTCACACAGCACATGGTCAGATAAGGTTGTAAAATGTTAAAATGACATTTCCCGGTGAATGCATTTGTCACAGTTGAAAGCAATACAAACGTGCAAAAACGCATAAAAAATGCTACTTGTGAACATAGCCCAAGGTGTGGAGGAGTATTTTTGTTTTTGGTTATTTATTTTACCTTATACACAAGTCTTTACCCTGGAAAAGAAATTCCTTAACATATTTCACAGGAAAAAAGTTTCACTTTCGTTTTTGAACATTTTCTTATGAGCCTGTAAAAGTGGCTTAATACCTCTGACCACGTTGTTGACAACAGTGACCTGGGGGTCAGAAATGCTTCCTGGGGCGATCCCCATGCTGTCCCCATGTCATCTGAGCACTGTCACTATCATTTTGGGCACTTTTTAGGCTTTCTACAGACTGCCGGGGGTGCCTCCGCAAAAATGCTCGGGTCTCCCATAGACTAACATGGGCTCGTTGCTCAGGTCGAGCACCCGAGTATCACGGCGAGCTCGGGCCGAGCTTCGAGCACCCGAGCATTTTAGTGCTCGCTCAACACTATTTATAACGGGGGCACAAGCTAGTGACTGATTTATATTCTCAGTGGAGCAGACTTCATTGCGGTGAATGATATACTCATGGGCACAGTGTGGCACATATTTGCATTTGGTGGCACAGTGGGCAGCATTATTTATTTAAGTCGCTTATATTTGTAACATTTTTGTTTTTCAGGAGTGCGGTGATCTGCTGAAAAGTGCGGAGCAGCCGAAACCTGGACAGCAAACTGCAAAGACGAATCATGGCGGGAAGTCGTCACGAAAGACTGGACTAGGTAAAGAAGAGAAGAAAGAGAGCGACTGCAGTGTATAAACTGGAGGGTTAGGTGGGGCCCATTATATTATAATAAATCTATGTGCGGCCCATTATATTATAATAAATCTATGTGGGGCCCATTATATTATAATAAATCTATGTGGTGCCCATTATATTAAAGGGAAAGCTATGTGGGGCCAATTATATTAAAGGGAAAGCTATGTGGGGCCAATTATATTAAGGGGAAAGCTATGTGGGGCCCGTTATATTAAAGGGAAAGCTATGTGGGGCCCATTATATTAAAGAGAAAGCTATGTGGGGCCCATTATATTAAAGAGAAAGCTATGTGGGGCCCATTATATTAAAGGGAAAGCTATGTGGGGCCCATTATATTAAAGAGAAAGCTATGTGGGGCCCATTATATTAAAGAGAAAGCTATGTGAGGCCCATTATATTAAAGAGAAAGCTATATGGGGCCCATTATATTAAAGGGAAAGCTATGTGGGGCCCATTATGTTAAAGAGAAAGCTATGTGGGGCCCATTATATTAAAGAGAAAGCTATGTGGGGCCCATTATATTAAAGAGAAAGCTATGTGCGGCCCATTATATTAAAGAGAAAGCTATGTGGGGCCCATTATATTAAAGGGAAAGCTATGTGGGGCCCATTATATTAAAGGGAAAGCTATGTGGGGCCCATTATATTAAAGAGAAAGCTATGTGGGGCCCATTATATTAAAGAAAAAGCTATGTGGGGCCCATTATATTAAAGAAAAAGCTATGTGGGGCCCATTATATTAAAGGGAAAGCTATGTGGGGCCCATTATATTAAAGGGAAAGCTATGTGGGGCCCATTATATTAAAGGGAAAGCTATGTGGGGCCCATTATATTAAAGGGAAAGCTATGTGGGGCCCATTATATTAAAGGGAAAGCTACAGTTATATGAAAAAGTTTGGGCACCCCTATTAATCTTAAGCTTATTGTTTTATAAAAATTGGTGTTTTTGCAACAGCTATTTCAGTTTGATATATGTAATAACTGTTGGACACAGTAATGTTTCTGCCTTGAAATGAGGTTTATTGTACTAACAGAAAATGTGCAATCTGCATTCAAACAAAATTTGACAGGTGCATAAGTATGGGCACCTCACCAGAAAAGTGACATTAATATTTAGTAGATCCTCCTTTTGCAAAAATAACAGCCTCTAGTGACGTCCTGTAGCTTTTAATGAGTTCCTGGATCCTGGATGAAGGTATTTTTGACCATTCCTCTTTACAAAACAATTCCAGTTCAGTTAAGTTTGATGGTCGCCGAGCATGGACAGCCCTCTTCAAATGATCCCACAGATGTTCAATGATATTCAGGTCTGGGGACTGGGATGGCCATTCCAGAACATTGTAATTGTTCCTCTGCATGAATGCCTGAGTAGATTTGGAGCGGTGTTTAGGATCATTGTCTTGCTGAAAGATCCATCCCCTGCGTAACTTCAACTTTATCACTGATTCTTGAACATTATTGTCAAGAATCTGCTGATACTGAGTGGAATCCATGCGTCCCTCAACTTTAACAAGATTCCCGGTGCCGGCATTGGCCACACAGCCCCAAAGCATGATGGAACCTCCACCAAATTTTACTGTGGGTAGCAAGTGTTTTTCTTGGAATGCTGTGTTTTTTTGCCGCCATGCATAACGCCTTTTTGTATGACCAAACAACTCAATCTTGGTTTCATCAGTCCACAGGACCTTCTTCTAAAAAGAAATTGACTTCTCCAAATGTGCTTTTGCATACCTCAGCCGACTCTGTTTGTGGCGTGCTTCTTTCGCATCACTCTCCCATACAGCTTCTCCTTGTGCAAAGTGCGTTGTATAGTTGACCGATGCACAGTGACACCATCTGCAGCAAGTTGATGCTGCAGCTCTCTGGAGGTGGTCTGAGGATTGTCCTTGACTGATCTCACCATTCTTCTTCTCTGCCTTTCTGATGTTTTTCTTGGCCTGCCACTTCTGGCCTTAACAAGAACTGTCCCTGTGTTCTTCCATTTCCTTACTATGTTCCTCACAGTGGAAACTGACAGGTTAAATCTCTGAGACAGCTTTTTGTATCCTTCCCCTGAACAACTATGTTGAATAATCTTTGTTTTCAGATCATTTGACAGTTGTTTTGAGGAGCCCATGATGCCACTCTTCAGAGGAGATTCAAACAGGAGAACAACTTGCAAGTGGCCACTTTAAGTAGCTTTTCTCATGATTGCATATACCTGGCTATGAAGTTCAAAGCTCAATGAGGTTAAAAAACCAAAAAACTCAGTAAAAAGTAGGTAGGAGTGTTTAAAACAAGAAAATGATAAGGGTGCCCATACTTATGCACCTGTCAAATTTTGTTTGAATGCAGATTGCACATTTTCTGTTAGTACAATAAACCTCATTTCAAGGCAGAAACATTACTGTGTCCAACAGTTATTACATATATCAAACTGAAATAGCTGTTGCAAAAACACCAATTTTTATAAAACATTAAGCTTAAGATTAATAGGGGTGCCCAAACTTTTTCATATAACTGTATGTGGGGCCCATTATATTAAAGGGAAAGCTATGTGGGGCCCATTATATTAAAGGGAAAGCTATGTGGGGCCCATTATATTAAAGGGAAAGCTATGTGGGGCCCATTATATTAAAGAGAAAGCTATGTGGGGCCCATTATATTAAAGAAAAAGCTATGTGGGGCCCATTATATTAAAGAAAAAGCTATGTGGGGCCCATTATATTAAAGGGAAAGCTATGTGGGGCCCATTATGTTAAAGGGAAAACTATGTGGGGCCCATTATATTAAAGGGAAAGCTATGTGCGGCCCATTATATTAAAGAGAAAGCTATGTGGGGCCCATTTTATTAAAGAGAAAGCTATGTGGGGCCCATTATATTAAAGAGAAAGCTATGTGGGGCCCATTATATTAAAGGGAAAGCTATGTGGGGCCCATTATATTAAAGAAAAAGCTATGTGGGGCCCATTATATTAAAGAAAAAGCTATGTGGGGCCCATTATATTAAAGGGAAAGCTATGTGGGGCCCATTATATTAAAGGGAAAGCTATGTGGGGCCCATTATATTAAAGGGAAAGCTATGTGGGGCCCATTATATTAAAGAGAAAGCTATGTGGGGCCCATTATATTAAAGGGAAAGCTATGTGGGGCCCATTATATTAAAGGGAAAGCTATGTGGGGCCCGTTATCTTAAAGGGACATCTACGTAGGGCCCATTATATTAAATGGATGGCTATGTGGGGCCCATTATATTAAAGAGAAAGCTATGTGGGGCCCATTATATTAAAGAGAAAGCTATGTGGGGCCCATTATATTAAAGAGAAAGCTATGTGGGGCCCATTATATTAAAGGGAAAGCTATGTGGGGCCCATTATATTAAAGAGAAAGCTATGTGGGGCCCATTATATTAAAGGGAAAGCTATGTGGGGCCCATTATATAATAAT
Source organism: Phyllobates terribilis (assembly GCF_046119375.1). Taxonomy (NCBI): domain Eukaryota; kingdom Metazoa; phylum Chordata; class Amphibia; order Anura; family Dendrobatidae; genus Phyllobates; species Phyllobates terribilis. Next base: position 4,493,629 of record NW_027362839.1, read on the forward strand.
AAAATCTATGTGGGGCCCATTATATTAAAGGGAAAGCTATGTGGGGCCCGTTATCTTAAAGGGACATCTACGTATATGATAAATTCTATATGGGGCCCATGATATTTAATGGAAGGCTATGTGAGGCCCATTATATTAAATAGAGAGCTATGTGGGGACCAATACATTAAAAAGAAAGCTATATTGGGGCCCACTATGTTATCTGGAAGGTTTTGTTGGGCCCTCTGTATTAAATTGAGGGCTATGTGAGGCCTATTAAATTAAATGGAAAGCGTTGCGGGGCCCATAATATTATATGGAGGGCTATGTGAGGCGCATTTATCAAATAAAGGGCTATGTAGCGCCAATTATATTAAATGGAAGCCTGTGTTTTGTCCATTATATTAAATAGAGATGTATCTTGGCTCCATTATAATAAATGGAAGGCAATGTGGGGACCATTATATTAAATGGAGGGTTATGTGGGGCCCATTATATTAAATGGAAGCCTATATGGAGCCCAGTAAATTAAATGTAAAGCTATGTGGGGCCCAATATTTTAAATGGAAGGTTAAGTGGGGCCAATTGTATTAAATAGAGGGCTATGTGGTGCCCAATATAAAACATGGAAGGCTTTTTGGTGCCCATTATATTAAATAGAGGGATATTTTGGCCCCATTTTATTAAATGGAAGGCTATGTCAGGTCCAATATATTAAATGGAGTCCAGTGCGGCCTATTATATTAAATTGACGGTTATGTGGGGTTCAATATATTAAATGAAAAGCTATGTGGAGCCCAATAAATTAAATTATAGTACATGGAAGGCAATGTGCGGCTCATTATACTATATAGAGGGCTATGTGGGGGCCATTATACTTTATAGAATTCTATGTGGGGGTCCATTATACTTTTGCCAATGGCAAATTGTGTGTTCCGGTGGCACTCCAAAGGTAAAGGGTGTGCTCCGGTGGCACTCCAACGTCATAGGGTGTGCTCTGGTGGCACACCAATGGCAAAAAGGCCAAAGAGTAGACTCTGGTGGCAGACTGAGCAGCCCTAGAGTGCGCCCCAGTGATAAGCAATAAGGCCAAAGAATGTACCCTGGTGGTAGGCTAATAAGCCCTACAGTGCGCCCTAGTGGTAAGCAATAAGGCCAAAAAGTGCACCCCGGTGGCAGGCTAAAAAAGCCTAAAATGAGTGCCCCGGTGGTAAGCAAAATGGTCAGAGTGTACCCCGGTCGCAGTTAAAAAGCCCAAGTTGGGTGCCCCGGTGGTAAGCTAAAAGGCCAAAGAGTGCACCCCGGTGGAAGCTAAAAAACCCAAGATGGGTGCCCCGGTGGTAAGCAAAAATGGTCACATATTGGGCCCCTCTGGTAGGCCTACGGGAAATAGAGTTCTCCGATGGCACACCAACGGTAAAGGGTGTGCCCGATGGTACTCCAATGGTAAAGGGTGTGCTTCAGTGGCATGCCAGTGGCAAAAAGTGTACTCCGGTGGCATGCTAATGGTGAAAGGTGTGCTCTGTTAGCACCCCAACTGTAAAGAGTGTGTTCCAGTGGCACCCCAGCAGCCAATGGTGTACTTCGGTGGCAGATCATCGGGAAATGGTGTGATATGTAAGGCTCATCATAACAAAAGGGAGGGCTATGTGGGACCCATTATTTTATATGGAAAGCAAGGTGGGGCCCATTATATTAATTAGGGGCTTATGTGGGGCTCTTTATATTAAATAAAAACATATGTGGGTCCCATTAAATAAAATGGAAGGCTATGTGGACCCCATTAAATTAAATGGAAGGCTATGTGGACCCCATTAAATTAAATGGAAGGCTATGTGGGGCCCATTATATTAAATGGAAGCCTATATGGGGCCCAATAAATTAAATGAAAAGCTACAGTATGTACAGCAATAATAAAAATGGTAATAATACAGGGTGGGCTATTTATATGGATACACCTAAATTAAATGGGAATGGTTGGTGATGTCAACTTCCTGTTTATGGCACATTAGTATATGGGAGGGGGAAACTTTTCCAGATGGGTGGTGACTATGGCGGCCATTTTGAAGTCGGCCATTTTGGATCTAACTTTATTTTTTTCAATGGGAAGAGGGTGATGTGACACATCAAACTCATTGAGAATTTCATAAGAAAATACAATGGTGTGCTTGGTTTTAACATAACTTTATTCTTTCATGAATTTTTTACAAGTTTATGACCACTTATAAAATGTGTTTAAAGTGCTGCCCATTGTGTTGGATTGTCAATGCAACCCTCTTCTCCCACTCTTGACACACTGATACCAACACCGCAGAAGAAATGCTAGCACAGGCTTTCAGTATCCGTTGTTTCAGATGCTGAAAGGTTATATGGGGCCTATTAAAATAAATGGAAGACTATGCAGGACCTCTTGTAATAACTAGAAGGCAATTTGTGGCCCATTATATTAAACTAGATGGTGGCCCGATTCTAACTCATCGGGTATTCTAGAATATGTATGCGGCCGGCCGCGACCAATCAGCGAACCGTGTTAGTGAGGACCGGAGAGCATGTTTAAATTTGGCGCCAAAACCGGTGATTGGTCACGGCTGGCGGCCGCGACCAATCAGCGAATCGTATTAGTGAGAACCGGGGAGCGGGTACTTCCACTGTGAGCAGCCGGGAGATGACCGGCTGCTCGCAGCAGAAGTATCCCAACCGGCGACGCCGCTCCCCGGTCCTCCCTTCACACTTGCCGTCGGGAGATCAGCGGCCCTAGCCGCTGATCTAGCGACGGTAGCCGCATGGAGGTCAGCGGCGCCGCAGGTCAGGGTACTTCTGCTGCAAGCAGCCGGGAGATGACCGGCTGCATCGCCACTGACCTCTGTGCAGAGCGGTGTTTAAATTTGGAGCCAATATCGCTGATTGGTCGTGGCCGCCGAATCGTATTAGTGAGGACAGGGGAGCGGCGCTGCCTGTGCGGGTACTTCCACTGCGAGCAGCCGGGAAATGACCGGCTGCTCGCATCAGAAGTATCCCGACCGGTGGCGCCGCTCCCCGGTCCTCCCTTCACACTTTCCGTCGGAAGATCAGCGGCCCTAACCGCTGATCTCCCGACGGTAGCCGCATGGAGGTCAGCGGCGCCGCTGGTCGGGGTACTTCTGCTGCGAGCAACCGGGAGTTGACCGGCTAGCGCCGGTCATCTCCTGGCTACATCGCCGCTGACCTCCGTGCGGCAGATGAGCTGCTAATGGCCGCCATCTTTTTCTGAAATCCCACGTCGCTGATTGACCACGGTCGGACCAATCAGCGACGCAGGACTTCCTGGACAGAAGGACAGACAGACAGACATGATAAAACGATTATATATATTAAATGTAAGGTTATGTAGGGCCCAATATATTCAATGAAAAACTATATGGGCCCATTATATAAAAGAAAAATCTAAGTGTGGCCCATTTTATTAAATGGATGATGGCGTGCTCCCTTGGCAAGCCAGCGGGAAAGTGGCGTGCTTCCGGTGGCAAGCCAGCGGGACAGTGGCGTGCTCCGGTGGCAAGCCAGCGGGAAAGTGGCGTGCTCCGGTGGCAAGCCAGCGGGAAAGTGGCATGCTCCGGTGGCAAGCCAGCGGGAAAGTGGCGTGCTGCGGTGGCAAGCCAGCGGGAAAGTGGCGTGCTCCGGTGGCAAGCCAGCGGGAAAGTGGCGTGCTCCGGTGGCAAGCCAGCGGGAAAGTGGCGTGCTCCGGTGGCAAGCCAGCGGGAAAGTGGCCTGCTCCGGTGGCAAGCCAGCGGGACAGTGGCGTGCTCCGGTGGCAAGCCAGCGGGACAGTGGCGTGCTCCGGTGGCAAGCCAGCGGGACAGTGGCGTGCTCCGGTGGCAAGCCAGCGGGAAAGTGGCGTGCTCCGGTGGCAAGCCAACGGGAAAGTGGCGTGCTCCGGTGGCAAGCCAATGGGAAAGTAGCGTGCTCCGGTGGCAAGCCAACGGGAAAGTGGCGTGCTCCGGTGGCAAGCCAACGGGAAAGTGGCGTGCTCCGGTGGCAAGCCAACGGGAAAGTGGCGTGCTCCGGTGGCAAGCCAACGGGAAAGTGGCGTGCTCCGGTGGCAAGCCAACGGGACTGTGGCGTGCTCCGGTGGCAAGCCAACGGGAAAGTGGCGTGCTCCGGTGGCAAGCCAACGGGAAAGTGGCGTGCTCCGGTGGCAAGCCAACGGGAAAGTGGCGTGCTCCGGTGGCAAGCCAACGGGAAAGTGGCGTGCTCCGGTGGCAAGCCAACGGGAAAGTGGCGTGCTCCGGTGGCAAGCCAACGGGAAAGTGGCGTGCTCCGGTGGCAAGCCAACGGGACAGTGGCGTGCTCCGGTGGCAAGCCAACGGGACAGTGGCGTGCTCCGGTGGCAAGCCAACGGGACAGTGGCGTGCTCCGGTGGCAAGCCAACGGGACAGTGGCGTGCTCCGGTGGCAAGCCAACGGGAAAGTGGCGTGCTCCGGTGGCAAGCCAACGGGAAAGTGGCGTGCTCCGGTGGCAAGCCAACGGAAAAGTGGCGTGCTCCGGTGGCAAGCCAACGGGAAAGTGGCGTGCTCCGGTGGCAAGCCAACGGGAAAGTGGCGTGCTCTGGTGGCAAGCCAACGGGAAAGTGGCGTGCTCCGGTGGCAAGCCAACGGGAAAGTGGCGTGCTCCGGTGGCAAGCCAACGGGACAGTGGCGTGCTCCGGTGGCAAGCCAACGGGACAGTGGCGTGCTCCGGTGGCAAGCCAACGGGACAGTGGCGTGCTCCGGTGGCAAGCCAACGGGAAAGTGGCATGCTCCGGTGGCAAGCCAACGGGAAAGTGGCGTGCTCCGGTGGCAAGCCAACGGAAAAGTGGCGTGCTCCGGTGGCAAGCCAACGGGAAAGTGGCGTGCTCCGGTGGCAAGCCAACGGGAAAGTGGCGTGCTCCGGTGGCAAGCCAACGGGAAAGTGGCGTGCTCCGGTGGCAAGCCAACGGGAAAGTGGCGTGCTCCGGTGGCAAGCCAACGGGAAAATGGCGTGCTCCGGTGGCAAGCCAACGGGACAGTGGCGTGCTCCGGTGGCAAGCCAACGGGACAGTGGCGTGCTCCGGTGGCAAGCCAACGGGACAGTGGCGTGCTCCGGTGGCAAGCCAACGGGACAGTGGCGTGCTCCGGTGGCAAGCCAACGGGAAAGTGGCGTGCTCCGGTGGCAAGCCAACGGGAAAGTGGCGTGCTCCGGTGGCAAGCCAACGGGAAAGTGGCGTGCTCCGGTGGCAAGCCAACGGAAAAGTGGCGTGCTCCGGTGGCAAGCCAACGGAAAAGTGGCGTGCTCCGGTGGCAAGCCAACGGGACTGTGGCGTGCTCCGGTGGCAAGCCAACGGGATAGTGGCGTGCTCCGGTGGCAAGCCAACGGGAAAGTGGCGTGCTCCGGTGGCAAGCCAACGGGAAAGTGGCGTGCTCCGGTGGCAAGCCAACGGGAAAGTGGCGTGCTCCGGTGGCAAGCCAACGGGAAAGTGGCGTGCTCCGGTGGCAAGCCAACGGGAAAGTGGCGTGCTCCGGTGGCAAGCCAACGGGACAGTGGCGTGCTCCGGTGGCAAGCCAACGGGACAGTGGCGTGCTCCGGTGGCAAGCCAACGGGACAGTGGCGTGCTCCGGTGGCAAGCCAAAGGTAAAGTGGCGTGCTCCGGTGGCAAGCCAACGGAAAAGTGGCGTGCTCCGGTGGCAAGCCAACGGGAAAGTGGCGTGCTCCGGTGGCAAGCCAACGGGAAAGTGGCGTGCTCCGGTGGCAAGCCAAAGGGAAAGTGGCGTGCTCCGGTGGCAAGCCAACGGGAAAGTGGCGTGCTCCGGTGGCAAGCCAGCGGGACTGTGGCGTGCTCCGGTGGCAAGCCAGCGGGAAAGTGGCGTGCTCCGGTGGCAAGCCAACGGGAAAGTGGCGTGCTCCGGTGGCAAGCCAACGGGACTGTGGCGTGCTCCGGTGGCAAGCAAACGGGACTGTGGCGTGCTCCGGTGGCAAGCCAACGGGACAGTGGCGTGCTCCGGTGGCAAGCCATCGGGAAAGTGGCCTGCTTCGGTGGCAAGCCAACGGGAAAGTGGCGTGCTCCGGTGGCAAGCCAACGGGAAAGTGGCGTGCTCCGGTGGCAAGCCAACGGGACTGTGGCGTGCTCCGGTGGCAAGCCAACGGGAAAGTGGCATGCTCCGGTGGCAAGCCAACGGGAAAAGGTGTGCTCCGGTGGCATGTTAATGGTAAAGGTGTGCTCCAGTGGCATTCTAACGGTAAAGGTGTGCTGCAGTCACATGCTAATGGTAAAGGTGTGCTCCGGTGGCATGCTAACGGGAATAGGTGTGCTCCGATGGCATGCTAACGGGAATTGGTGTGCCCGGTGGCATACTAACGGGAAAAGGTGTGCTACGGTGGCATGCTAGCCGGAAATGGTGTGCTTCGGTGGCATGATAACGAGAAATGGGGTACTCCATTGGCACCACAATGGTCAAGGGACTTGGAAATGTCACATGTGAAGTCATACTCGCATAGTGTCTGTTGTTGCAGGGATCAAAAGAGCGACCCGGTGGAACAAGATGTGGACACTGTGCGGCAGATGGTGGTTTAAGGACAGCAAACAGCAAAATAAGACCAAGCAACAGCAAGAAAACAATCCAAGAATTACCGCAGCAGACAAGTAAGTGATTGTGATTCTTTTAAACGGTGATGTATGATCAGATGAAGTGGAATGCAGTAAGTTTGGAAATATGATTAACATGTTAATAAAGTGTCTGAAATGTATGAGCGAGAAAGAGAAAAAGGTGGATTGTTACAGGGGGACAGCTGAGAGTAGGGAGTTGCAGAGAAAGTTCTTGTGACAGGTTTAGGATGTATACGGCGGTTTATTGCCTCCTCCACATACAAAGGCAGGAGATGAGACTATCAAACTATTGAACTTGGAGTTGTCAGTAATGTTGGAGGTGAAATTAATAAAGCAAGTAAAATAGGAAAGAAAAAAAGGGGTTGTATGTTTGCCTGGTCAGAGGGATGTTTGCCTGGTCATGGGGATGTTTGTCTGGTCAGGGGGATGTTTGCCTGGTCAGGGGGATGTTTGCCTGGTCAGGGGGATGTTTGCCTGGTCAGGGGGATGGTTGCCTGGTCAGGAGGATGTTTGCCTGGTCATGGGGATGTTTGTCTGGTCAGGGGGATGTTTGCCTGGTCAGAGGGATGTTTGCCTGGTCAGGGGGATGTTTGCCTGGTCAGGGGGATGTTTGCCTGGTCAGGGGGATGTTTGTCTGGTCAGGGGGATGTTTGCCTGGTCAGGGGGATGTTTGTCTGGTCAGGGGGATGTTTGTCTGGTCAGAGGGATGTTTGCTTCACGTTGGGGAAGAGGGAAAGGACTGAATGATCCGGCACCTGTCCTATCCACAGGATGGTCAGCTAGTGCCGCCATTGGGAAAGAGCTGACCTAGTGTCACTATCAATCATCAGAGTCTGCAGTACAACTGATTAGGGGTCCAGCAGGGGGGCGCTGATGACACAGGTGGACCTTGGGGCGGTTTTCCGGTTGCCGACGCTGCACCTAGAGGGTTTTCTTCATGTAATTATCCTCCTCACATTGCAGACTTGTGAACTTTATAAATTTTCTTCATTTGCTTATTTTCTTCTTTCTCTCCCAAACACATTGCTGAAGTGCTGTCTCACCCCCACTGCCCCCATCCAGAAGCTTCTTGTGGCTGCTGTTCAGTGAGATTTGTCCTCTATATACCAGCAGTCTGTGTATGGGCCTGTCCCTGTCTGATCCTCTCTGCTCTCCACCCCTGCACTCAGACATGGGAAACCCTGTACTCGGATTACTTCACATCTTGGTGAACAACAGCTGAAAGGACCCTCTAAAGGAGCCTGTACCAGCGGTGCAGCATTGTGCTTGTGGGGGCAATCGGGCAGTGGAGTCAGAAATTGGGGAATACTTGGGTGCTCTCTGGACGGACAATATTAGTGCTGCAGTAATTTCCCACAAGTTTTTGCACAGAGCGGCCACTAATATAGAATAAAGTAAAACAATTGTGCTCTGTAAATAATGGCTGTGCTTTGCTACAAATGCTTCATGTTTGCTGGAGGTTTTTTTTTCTTTAATAAATTTTATTTAGTTTATAATTGATTTTTTCTCTTTCTGCTAGATATCAGCACATGATAGAGGCCGTACGGGACTGATATAAGAAGTTCTTGGCTGAGAAGGAAAGAAGCTTCATTCCTCCATGAGCTGCAGTTCTTTGTGTCCAGTCGGGAACTCTATTAGTAAGTAGATTTTATCACCGGCGCAGACATTTCCGGGAAGGTTCCAATTGGCCGAATACAAGACGTTCATTAAACTCTTCATTTGAAATAAACGTCTGGTTATCATCCACAATACTTAATACCGATCACTTGTCACAAATTTGGATATTTTTTACCTGTTATAAAATGCTGCTGATCCGTTGAATCTTTTCTTTTTTTTTGTCATTTTAGACAAAACATTACATATTCCTGACAAGTCCCAGGTCTTTTCACACCACTCGTTTTGCAGGTTCTTTAATGCTACAGCACTTATGTTATTGGGGTCATTTTTGTGCAGTTTGCAGTTACATGATTTTTTTATACATGTTTTTTTTTAGCTTTGTCTTGTTATTACATCACATTCATCTTTTTCTCTCTTGCTTTCCTGGACTGAAGGAAACATATCTCCAAGTCACTCTGAGCTGCCGGCAGGAGAGATGGACCCTCAGGAGCCTCCTAGTCTTCAGAATCCACATGAAGGAGAAGTCCAAGAGCAAGAAAGGCCTCCGACAGCAGAGCAACCTGTCCGCCAAAAAGTCCCAGAAGAAGAAGCGATGGTCCCGCAGCTCATCTGTGTTTTTCCTAAATGTGGTTTATACTTTTACTGATTGTAATTTTCTTGGTCGATACCAGATAAAGTTTTGGATGACAACTGTCTGGACTTGTGTCTTATTTTACATTTCTCCTTTTTTCTTCTTGCTTCCCCTCCAGTCAGATCTGGCTTAGGTGATAAAAGACTTTCTCTATCCAGCATTTTTGCAGCAGGCTGGAGAATTACTTTCTGGATGATAACTTGCCTTAGTCTCAGGTGCCCATACACTAGTTAGCTTTAGACCGGACGCTTGTCCACACAACACATCCCGACTCCCCCATATACATGAATGTGGTTATATGTGTGGGGGAGATGGCCCCATACACAGCACATGGTCGGCTGCTCCAGCAAAAATCCTTGGGTTTGACCTACCTTCCTGTAATATATATGGGGGGCCATTAGTTGGATGTTTGCAGGACCCCTCTTTGTCCGACAGCTTCCCTCCCCCACACATAGCAAGCAGTGTACATACAAGCTCCCTTCCCGCACATACAGTATATATAGCATATAAAGAAAAAACCTAGAAGTCTGAACTGAAACATAAATTGATGTGCATGCAAAATGTAAATGCATGTTCACACAAGGCCACTAGACAAAGAAAAACCAAAGACAAGCAAAATACCCAAGTAACCGGAAGTGAATGGGTAAATCGCAAAGTGCAAAAATAATAAATAATGAAGGGTATTTAGTTAACATAATTTTGATAAAAATAATGCAAAAGCTATCCCGCAACATCACGGCAACCCTTATGGGACAGTCCTAACTCTAATATTAAAACCTTACCATTTGTCAAGTGACGTACATATGGATAAGGGCAGAGAGACTGACCCCCTAGTAGAAGCATAGACCTGAGGCAGAATAAACATTTCAGCTCAGACAAAGGGTGGCCACACCCTAATATGCACTAAAGCACACTGAACTACAAAGAAAAAATCTAGAAGTCTGAACTGAAACATAAATTGCAGGCAAAATGTAAATGCATGTTCACATAAGGCCACTAGACAAAGAAAAACCAAAGGCAAGCAAAATACCCAAGTAACCGGAAGTAAATGGGTAAATCGCAAAGTGCAAAAATAATAAATAATGAAGGGTATTTAGTAGTGAAGAGCGAGCACTAAAATGCTCGGGTGCTCGAAGTTCGGGCCGAGCTCGCCATGATACTCGGGTGCTCGACCTGAGCCACGAGCCCAATGTTAGTCTATGGGAGACCCGAGCATTCTCGCGGCGGCATCCCCGGATGTCTTTTAAAAGCCTAACAAGTGCCCAAAACGATAGTGACAGTGCCCAAATGACATGGGGACAGCATGGGGATCGCCCCAGGAAGCATTTCTGACCCCCAGGTCACTGCTGTCAACAATGTGGTCAGAGGTATGAAGCCACTTTTAAGGGCTCACAATAAAACGTTCAAAAACTAAACTGAAACTGCTTTCTTGTGAAATATGTTAAGGAAGTTCCTTTCCAGGGTAAAGACTTGTGTATAAGGTAAAATAAATAACCCCCAAAAAAAATACTCCTCCACACCTTGGGCTATTTCACAAGTAGCATTTTTAATGCGTTTTTGCACTTTTGTATTGCTTCAATCGTGACAAATGCATTCACTGGGAAATGTAATTTTAACATTTTACAACCTTATCTGGCCATGTGCTGTGTGACACATGCATACAGTGCTGAAAAGACATGGGGACAGCATGGGAAAGACCCCTGGAAGCATCTCTGACTCCCCAGTCACTGCCTAAAAGTGTGCCCATCAGAAGTCATCCTTGCCGCATCAGAAGATGCAGACTTGCAACTATCCCCGTGCAAGTTCTTGTCCCAGGGCAGGGTTCAATTGTATCTCCCCCATTCCTTGCAATGCAAGCGCAAATAACCTAGAAGTCTGAACTGAAACATAAATTGATGTGCATGCAAAATGTAAATGCATGTTCACACAAGGCCACTAGACAAAGAAAAACCAAAGACAAGCAAAATACCCAAGTAACCGGAAGTGAATGGGTAAATCGCAAAGTGCAAAAATAATAAATAATGAAGGGTATTTAGTTAACATAATTTTGATAAAAATAATGCAAAAGCTATCCCGCCACATCACGGCAACCCTTATGGGACAGTCCTAACTCTAATATTAAAACCTTACCATTTGTCAAGTGACGTACATATGGATAAGGGCAGAGAGACTGACCCCCTAGTAGAAGCATAGACCTGAGGCAGAATAAACATTTCAGCTCAGACAAAGGGTGGCCACACCCTAATATGCACTAAAGCACACTGAACTACAAAGAAAAAACCTAGAAGTCTGAACTGAAACATAAATTGCAGGCAAAATGTAAATGCATGTTCACATAAGGCCACTAGACAAAGAAAAACCAAAGGCAAGCAAAATACCCAAGTAACCGGAAGTAAATGGGTAAATCGCAAAGTGCAAAAATAATAAATAATGAAGGGTATTTAGTAGTGAAGAGCGAGCACTAAAATGCTCGGGTGCTCGAAGTTCGGGCCGAGCTCGCCATGATACTCGGGTGCTCGACCTGAGCCACGAGCCCAATGTTAGTCTATGGGAGACCCGAGCATTCTCGCGGCGGCATCCCCGGATGTCTTTTAAAAGCCTAACAAGTGCCCAAAACGATAGTGACAGTGCTCAAATGACATGGGGACAGCATGGGGATCACCCCAGGAAGCATTTCTGACCCCCAGGTCACTGCTGTCAACAATGTGGTCAGAGGTATTAAGCCACTTTTAAGGGCTCACAATAAAACGTTCAAAAACTAAACTGAAACCGCTTTCCTGTGAAATATGTTAAGGAAGTTCCTTTCCAGGGTAAAGACTTGTGTATAAGGTAAAATAAATAACCAAAAAAAAAATACTCCTCCACACCTTGGGCTATGTTCACAAGTAGCATTTTTAATGCGTTTTTGCACTTTTGCTTCAATCGTGACAAATGCATTCACTGGGAAATGTAATTTTAACATTTTACAACCTTATCTGGCCATGTGCTGTGTGACACATGCATACAGTGCTGAAAAGACATGGGGACAGCATGGGAAAGACCCCTGGAAGCATCTCTGACTCCCCAGTCACTGCCTAAAAGTGTGCCCATCAGAAGTCATCCTTGCCGCATCAGAAGATGCAAGTTCTTGTCCCAGGGCAGGGTTCAATTGTACCTCCCCCATTCCTTGCAATGCAAGCGCAAATATGCAGCCAACCACCCACCCACCCCCAGGCTGCAATACCATACTGCTTGCTTGCACTTGAACTTGGGGCTTTTAGGCATGTGGAGGCGGAATCTGGCCACCATGTCATGGCAGCGTTGGCGGCCTGGTATCCATACTCAGTCCCCAGCCGCCCGGCGGCGGGGTGTCCACACTCGGTCCCCAACCGCCAGGTGGCGGCCGGGTGTCCATACTCAGTCCCCAGCCGCCTGGGGGCAGCCGGGTGTCCATAAACGGTCCCCAGCCGCCCCTATTTCTCCTTGGAACATCCCCTCACACACTTTTCTTAGCCTGGCCTGCTTTAGGGCAGCATTGGACGAGCCCACCAGAGAACCAGACTCCTCCGGTGGGCCCTGGCTTCTCCATCAGGGGAGTTGAGAGTGACAAGGTGAGGACCATGATGATGATACAAGTTAGCATCTGCTTTGTTTTCTTGGAATGCAAGCGTAAGTGTGCAGCCTGCCACCCACCCACCGCCAGGCTGCATTACCATACTGCTTGCTTGCACTTGAACTTGGGGCTTTTAGGCATGTGGAGGCGGAATCTGGCCACCATGTCATGGCAGCATTGGCGGCCTGGAATCCATACTCGGTCCCCAGCCGCCCCGCGGCCGGGTGTTCACACACGGTCCCCAGCCCCCTGGGGGCAGCCGGGTGTCCATAAACGGTCCCCAGGGGCCCCTATTTCTCCTTGGAACATCCCCCCACACACTTTTCTTAGCCTGGCCTGCTTTAGGGCAGCATTGGACGAGCCTACCAGAGAACCAGACTCCTCCGGTGGGCCCTGGCTTCTCCATCAGGGGAGTTGAGAGTGCCAAGGTGAGGACCATGATGATGATGATACAAGTTAGCATCTGCTTTGTTTTCTTGGAATGCAAGCGCATGTACAGTACAGACCAAAAGTTTGGACACACCTTCTCATTTAAAGATTTTTCTGTATTTTCATGACTATGAAAATTGTACATTCACACTGAAGGCATCAAAACTATGAATTAACACATGTGGAATTATATGCTTAACAAAAAAAGTGTGAAACAACTGAAAATATGTCTTATATTGTAGGTTCTTCAAAGTAGCCACCTTTTGCTTTGATGACTGCTTTGCACACTCTTGGCATTCTCTTGATGAGCTTCAAGAGGTAGTCACCGGAAATGGTCTTCCAACAATCTTGAAGGAGTTCCCAGAGATGCTTAGCACTTGTTGGCCCTTTAGCCTTCACTCTGCGGTCCAGCTCACCCCAAACCATCTCGATTGGTTCAGGTCTGGTGACTGTGGAGGCCAGGTCATCTGGCGTAGCACCCCATCACTCTCCCTCTTGGTCAAATAGCCCTTAAAGAGCCTGGAGGTGTGTTTGGGGTCATTGTCCTGTTGAAAAATAAATGATGGTCCAACTAAACGCAAACCGGATGGAATAGCATGACACTGCAAGATGCTGTGGTAGCCATGCTGGTTCAGTATGCCTTCAACTTTGAATAAATCCCCAATAGTGTCACCAGCAAAGCACCCCCACACCATCACACCTCCTCCTCCATGCTTCCCGTTGGGAACCAGGCATGTAGAGTTCATCCGTTCACCTTTTCTGCGTCGCACAAAGACACGGTGGTTGGAACCAAAGATCTCAAATTTGGACTCATCAGGGCAAAGCACAGATTTCCACTGGTCTAATGTCCATTCCTTGTGTTCTTTAGCCCAAACAAGTCTCTTCTGCTTGTTGCCTGTCCTTAGCAGTGGTTTCCTAGCAGCTATTTTACCATGAAGGCCTGCTGCACAAAGTCTCCTCTTAACAGTTGTTGAAGAGATGAGTCTGTTGCTAGAACTCTGTGTGGCATTGACCTGGTCTCTAATCTGAGCTGCTGTTAAGCTGCAATTTCTGAGGCTGGTGACTCAGATAAACTTATCCTCAGAAGCAGAGGTGACTCTTGGTCTTCCTTTCCTGGGGCAGTCCTCATGTGAGCCAGTTTCTTTGCAGCGCTTGATGGTTTTTGCAACTGCACTTGAGGACACATTCAAAGTTTGCCCAATTTTTCGGACTGATTGACCTTCTTTTCTTAAAGTAATGATGGCCACTCGTTTTTCTTTACTTAGAATTTGTATTATGACAAGAAAAAAGCAGCTAACAGTCTATTCAGTAGGACTATCAGCTGTGTATCCACCAGACTTCTGCACAACACAACTGATGGTCCCAACCCCATTTCTAAGGCAAGAAATCCCACTTATTAAACCTGACAGGGCACACCTGTGAAGTGAAAACCATTTCCGGTGACTACTTCTTGAAGCTCATCAAGACAATGCCAAGAGTGTGCAAAGCAGTCATTAAAGCAAAAGGTGGCTACTTTGAAGAACCTAGAATATAAGACATATTTTCAGCTGTTTCACACTTTTTTGTTAAGTATATAATTCCACATGTGTTAATTCATAGTTTTGATGCCTTCAGTGTGAATGTACAATTTTCATAGTCATGAAAATACAGAAAAATCTTTAAATGAGAAGGTGTGTCCAAACTTTTGGTCTGTACTGTATGTAGTAGCGACTAGGCCTGAGGTGGTCAGCGTTTTGGCGCATATCCTACCTCCTCCGAGGATTGCTGGATGTTTTCCTGCTACTATCCCAGTTCTATGACTCCCATTAAAACAAAGCTTCAGGTGATGAATGATGGATGAGGTGGTGGCAAAGGAGAAAGAGCAGGAGGAACAGGGACCATTCACATCAATATCAGGCCAGTCAACCACATATGTCTTGTAGGATATGTTTCTGTAACAAAAGGAGCGGTTTGGCTACACAGTTATAGGGCATACAGTGAGTGCAATGCCTACCAAAAATTTTGAGGCACTCGAATGTACCTTGGAAATGACATGGAGGTCAGAGGGCCTTAACTGGAGGTCAGAGGGCCTTAACTAAACCGTTTTTTCCATTTATATCAACTGGGTCTCCTGTACACTGTTGGCCTAAACAGTGAATGGAAGGCTTTCCAAAAATTATGAGGAACTGCAATGCCCCTTGAAACAGACGTGGATTACAGCGTACTAAAAACCTTCTACCCAATATTGGGGAGTGGGTCTCCCTTAGTTTTCGCCTTTGCATTGAAAAGCAAAAGCTGACTAAAATTAGGAGGAAATGCAATGTCCGTTGGAAGAGTCGTGGAGGTTAGAGGTAATTAAAAACAACATTTCAATGCCCCTAGGAAGAGCTGTGGAGTTCAGAGTGGCTTAAGAAGACTTTTGATGTCCCTTTGAACAGACGTGGAGGTCACAGTAGCTTAACAAGATGGTTTTAATGCCCCTCGGAAAAGACGTGGAGGTCCCAGTAGCTTAACCAGACGTTTTGAATGCCCCTTGGAAAAGGGGCTTTTAATGCCCCTTCCAAGAGCCATACAGTACAGCATAGTACAAACATTATTCCCATTATTGGGGAGTGTGTATCCCATAGTCATAGCTTATGCCTTCCAAGCAAAAGCTGCCAAAAATTAGGATGGAGAAACTTGCAATGCCCCTTACAAGAGCCATGCAGTACAGCATATTCCAAACATTATTCCCATTATTGGGGAGTGGGTCTCCCATAGTCTTTGCTTATGCCTTCCAAGCAAAAGCTGCCAAAAATTAGGACGAAGGAGCTTGCAATGCCCCTTACAAGAGGCATGCAGTACAGCATATTACAAACATTATTCCCATTATTGGGGAGTGGGTCCCCCATAGTCTTTGCTTATGCCTTCCAAGCAAAAGCTGCCAAAAATTAGGACGGAGGAACTTGCAGTGCCCCTTACAAGAGCCATGCAGTACAGCATATTACAAACATTATTCCCATTACTGGGGAGTGGGTCTCCCATAGTATTTGCTTATGCCTTCCAAGAAAAAGCAGCCAAAAATTAAGAGGAAATGCAATGCCCGTTCGAAGAGTCGTGGAGGTTAGAGTTAATTAAAAACAACATATCAATGCCCCTTGGAAGAGTTGTGGAGTTCAGAGTGGTTTAACAAGACACTTTTAATGCCCCTCAAAAGAGATGTGGAGGTCCCAGTAGCTTAACAAGACGGTTTTAATGCCCCTCAGAAAAGTGGTGGAGGTCACAGTAGCTTAAGAAGACGCTTTTAATGCTCCTCAGAAGAAACGTGGAGATCCTAGTAGCTTAACAAGATGGTTTTAATGCCCCTTGGAAAAGTGGTGGAGGTCGCAGTAGCTTAACAAGACGGTTTGAATGATCCTTGGAAGAGACGTGGAGGTCACAGTACCTTAACAAGACGGTTTGAATGGCCCTTGGAAGAGACGTGGAGGTCGCAGTAGCTTAACAAGACGCTATTAATGCCCCTCAGAAGAGATGTGGAGGTCCCAGCAGCTTAACAAGACGGTTTTAATGCTCCTCAGAAAAGTGGTGGAGGTCCCAATAGCTTAACAAGATGATTTTAATGCCCCTCAGAAACGTGGTAGAGGTCCCAGTAGCTTAACAAGACTGTTTGAATGCTCCTTGGAAGAGACGTGGAGGTCCCAGTAGCTTAACTGGCTGGTTTAAATGCCCCTCGGAAAAGTGGTGGAGGTCACAGTAGCTTAACAAGACACTATTAATGCCCCTCAGAAGAGAAGTGGAGGTCCCAGTAGCTTAACAAGACAGTTTGAATGCCCCTTGGAAGAGACGAGGAGGTCCCAGTAGCTTAACAAGACGGTTTTAATGCTCCTCGGAAAAGTGGTGGAGGTCACAGTAGCTTAACAAGACGCTTTTAATGCCCCTCGGAAGAGACGTGGAGGTCCAAGTAGCTTAACAAGACGGTTTGAATGCCCCTTGGAAGAGACGTGGAGGTCCCAGTAGCTTAACAAGACGGTTTTATTGCCCCTTGAAAAAGTGGTGGAGGTCACAGCAGCTTAACAAGACACTTTTAGTGCCCCTCAGATAAGTGGTGGAGGTCCCAGTAGCTTAACAAGATGCTTTTAATGCCCATCAGAAAAGTGGTGGAGGTCCCAGAAGCTTAACAAGACGGTTTTAATGCCCCTTGGAAAAGTGGTGGAGGTCGCAGTAGCTTAACAAGACGGTTTGAATGCCCCTTGGAAGAGACGTGGAGGTCCCAGTAGCTTAACAAGACGGTTTGAATGCCCCTCGGAAGAGACGTGGAGGTCCCAGTAGCTTAACAAGACGGTTTTATTGCCCCTTGAAAAAGTGGTGGAGGTCACAGCAGCTTAACAAGACACTTTTAGTGCCCCTCAGATAAGTGGTGGAGGTCCCAGTAGCTTAACAAGACGGTTTGAATGCCCCTTGGAAGAGACGTGGAGGTCCCAATAGCTTAACAAGATGGTTTTAATGCCCCTCAGAAAATTTGTGGAGGTCACAGTAGCTTAACAAGATGCTTTTAATGACTATCAGAAGAGACGTGGAGGTCCCAGTAGCTTAACAAGATGGTTTGAATGCCCCTTGGAAGAGACGTGGAGGTCCCAGTAGCTTAACAAGACGGTTTGAATGCCCCTTGGAAGAGACGTGGAGGTCCCAGTAGCTTAACAAGACGGTTTTAATGCTTCTCGGAAAAGTGGTGGAGGTCCCAGTAGCTTAATAAGACGCTTTTACTGCCCCTCGAAAAAGTGGTGGTCGCAGTAGCTTAACAAGACGGTTTGAATGCCCCTTGGTGGAGACGTGGAAGTCCCAGTAGCTTAACAAGACGGTTTGAATGCCCCTTGGAAGAGACGTGGAGGTCCCAGTAGCTTAACAAGACGGTTTTAATGCCCCTCGGAAAAGTGGTGGAGGTCACAGTAGCTTAACAAGTCGCTTTTCATGCCCCTGAGAAGAGAAGTGGAGGTCGCAGTAGCTTAACAAGACGGTTTGAATGCCCCTTGGAAGAGACGTGGAGGTCCCAGTAGCTTAACAAGACGGTTTTAATGCTTCTCAGAAAAGTGGTGGAGGTCCCAGTAGCTTAATAAGACGCTTTTACTGCCCCTCGAAAAAGTGGCGGAGGTCGCAGTAGCTTAACAAGACGGTTTGAATGCCCCTTGGTGGAGACGTGGAGGTCGCAGTAGCTTAACAAAACGGTTTGAATGCCCCTTGGAAGAGACGTGGAGGTCCCAGTAGCTTAACAAGACAGTTTGAATGCCCCTCGGAAGAGACGTGGAGGTCCCAGTAGCTTAACAAGACGGTTTTATTGCCCCTCGAAAAAGTGGTGGAGGTCACAGCAGCTTAACAAGAAGCTTTTAATGCCCCTCAGATAAGTGGTGGAGGTCCCAGTAGCTTAACAAGACGGTTTGAATGCCCCTTGGAAGAGACGTGGAGACGTGACATGCTAATGGTAAAGGTGTGCTCCGGTGGCATGCTAACGGGAATAGGTGTGCTGCGATGTCATGCTAACGGGAATAGGTGTGCCCGGTGGCATACTAACGGGAAAAGGTGTGCTACGGTGGCATGCTAGCGGGAAATGGTGTGCTTCGGGGGCATGATAATGAGAAAAGGGGTACTCCATTGGCACCACAATGGTAAAGGGACTTGGAAATGTCACATGTGAAGTCATACTCGCATAGTGTCTGTTGTTGCAGGGATCAAAAGAGCGACCCGGTGGAACAAGATGTGGACACTGTGCGGCAGATGGTGGTTTAAGGACAGCAAACAGCAAAATAAGACCAAGTAACAGCAAGAAAACAATCCAAGAATTACAGCAGCAGACAAGTAAGTGAGTGTGATTCTTTTAAACGGTGATGTATGATCAGAAGAAGTGGAATGCAGTAAGTTTAGAAATATGATTAACATGTTAATAAAGTGTCTGAAATGTATGAGCGAGAAAGAGAAAAAGGTGGATTGTTACAGGGGGACAGCTGAGAGTAGGGAGTTGCAGAGAAAGTCCTTGTGACAGGTTTAGGATGTATACGGCTGTTTATTGTCTCCTCCACATACAAAGGCAGGAGATGAGACTATCAAACTATCGAACTTGGAGTTGTCAGTAATGTTGGAGGAGAAATTAATAAAGGAAGTAAAATGGGAAAGAAAATAAGGGGTTGTATGTTTGCCTGGTCAGAGGGATGTTTGCCTGGTCAGAGGGATGTTTGCCTGGTCAGGGGGATGTTTGCCTGGTCAGGGGGATGTTTGCCCGGTCAGGGGGATGTTTGTCTGTTCAGGGGGATGTTTGTCTGGTCAGGGGGATGTTTGCCTGGTCAGGGGGATGTTTGCCTGGTCAGGGGGATGTTTGCCTGGTCAGGGGGATGTTTGTCTGGTCAGGGGGATGTTTGTCTGGTCAGGGGGATGTTTGTCTGGTCAGAGGGATGTTTGCTTCACGTTGGGGAAGAGGGATAGGACTGAATGATCCGGCACCTGTACTATCCACAGGATGGTCAGCTAGTGCCGCCATAGGGAAAGAGCTGACCTAGTGTCACTATCAATCATCAGAGTCTGCAGTACAACTGATTAGGGGTCCAGCAGGGGGGCGCTGATGACACAGGTGGACCTTGGGCGGTTTTCCGGTTGCGGACGCTGCACCTAGAGGGTTTTCTTCATGTAATTATCCTCCTCACATTGCAGACTTGTGAACTTTATAAATATTCTTCATTTGCTTATTTTCTTCCTTCTCTCCCAAACACGTTGCTGAAGTGCTGTCTCACCCCCACTGCCCCCATCCAGAAGCTTCTTGTAGCTGCTGTTCAGCGAGATTTGTCCTCTATATACCAGCAGTCTGTGTATGGGCCTGTCCCTGTCTGATCCTCTCTGCTCTCCACCCCTGCACTCAGACATGGGAAACCCTGTACTCGGATTACTTCACATCTTGGTGAACAACAGCTGAAAGGACCCTATAAAGGAGCCTGTACCAGGCAGGTGACAGCGGTGCAGCATTGTGCTTGTGGGGGCAATCGGGCGGTGGAGTCAGAAATTGGGGAATACTTGGGTGCTCTCTGGACGGACAATATTAGTGCTGCAGTAATTTCCCACAAGTTTTTGCACAGAGCGGCCACTAATATAGAATAAAGTAAAACAATTGTGCTCTGTAAATAATGGCTGTGCTTTGCTACAAATGCTTCATGTTCGCAGGAGGTTTTTTTTTCTTTAATAAATTTTATTTAGTTTATAATTGATTTTTTCTCTTTCTGCTAGATATCAGCACATGATAGAGGCCGTACGGGACTGGTATAAGAAGTTCTTGGCTGAGAAGGAAAGAAGCTTCATTCCTCCATGAGCTGCAGTTCTTTGTGTCCAGTCGGGAACTCTATTAGTAAGTAGATTTTATCACCGGCGCAGACATTTCCGGGAAGGTTCCAATTGGCCAAATACAAGACGTTCATTAAACTCTTCATTTGAAATAAACGTCTGGTTATCATCCACAATACTTAATACCGATCACTTGTCACAAATTTGTACATTTTTTACCTGTTATAAAATGCTGCTGATCCCTTGAATCTTTTCTTTTTTTTTGTCATTTTAGACAAAACATTACATATTCCTGACAAGTCCCAGGTCTTTTCACACCACTCGTTTTGCAGGTTCTTTAATACTACAGCACTTACGTTATTGGGGTCATTTTTGTGCAGTTTGCAGTTACATGATTTTTTATACATGTTTTTTTTTAGGTTTGTCTTGTTATTACATCACATTCATCTTTTTCCTCTCTTGCTTTCCTGGACTGAAGGAAACATATCTCCAAGTCACTCTGAGCTGCCGGCAGGAGAGATGGACCCTCAGGAGCCTCCTAGTCTTCAGAATCCACATGAAGGAGAAGTCCAAGAACAAGAAAGGCCTCCGACAGCAGAGCAACCTGTCCGCCAAAAAGTCCCAGAAGAAGAAGCGATGGTCCCGCAGCTCATCTGTGTTTTTCCTAAATGTGGATTATACTTTTACTGATTGTAATTTTCTTGGTCGATACCAGATAAAGTTTTGGATGACAACTGTCTGGACTTGTGTCTTATTTTACATTTCTCCTTTTTTCTTCTTGATTCCCCTCCTGTGAGATCTGGCTTAGGTGATTAAAGCCTTTCTCTATCCGGCATTTTTTCAGCAGGCTGGAGAAAGACTTTCTGGATGATAACTTGCCTTAGTCTCAGGTGCCCATACACTAGTTAGCTTTAGACCGGACGCTTGTCCACACAACACATCCCGACTCCCCCATATACATGAATGTGGTTATATGTGTGGGGGAGATGGCCCCATACACAGCACATGGTCGGCTGCTCCAGCAAAAATCCTTGGGTTTGACCTACCTTCCTGTAATATATATGGGGGGCCATTAGTTGGATGTTTGCAGGACCCCTCTTTGTCCGACAGCTTCCCTCCCCCATACATAGCAAGCAGTGTACATACAAGCTCCCTTCCCGCACATACAGCATATATAGCATATAAAGAAAAAACCTAGAAGTCTGAACTGAAACATAAATTGATGTGCATGCAAAATGTAAATGCATGTTCACACCAGGCCACTAGACAAAGAAAAACCAAAGACAAGCAAAATACCCAAGTAACCGGAAGTGAATGGGTAAATCGCAAAGTGCAAAAATAATAAATAATGAAGGGTATTTAGTTAACATAATTTTGATAAAAATAATGCAAAAGCTATACCGCCACATCACGGCAACCCTTATGGGACAGTCCTAACTCTAATATTAAAACCTTACCATTTGTCAAGTGACGTACATATGGATAAGGGCAGAGAGACTGACCCCCTAGTAGAAGCATAGACCTGAGGCAGAATAAACATTTCAGCTCAGACAAAGGGCGGCCACACCCTTATATGTACTAAAGCACACTGAACTACAAAGAAAAAACCTAGAAGTCTGAACTGAAACATAAATTGATGTGCATGCAAAATGTAAATGTATGTTCACACAAGGCCACTAGACAAAGAAAAACCAAAGACAAGCAAAATACCCAAGTAACCGGAAGTGAATGGGTAAATCGCAAAGTGCAAAAATAATAAATAATGAAGGGTATTTAGTAGTGAAGAGCGAGCACTAAAATGCTCGGGGGCTCGAAGCTCGGGCCGAACTCGCCATGATACTCGGGTGCTCGACCTGAGCCACGAGCCCAATGTTAGTCAATGGGAGACCCGAGAATTTTCGCGGCGGCATCCCCGGCTGTCTGTTAAAAGCCTAACAAGTGCCCAAAACGATAGTGACAGTGCTAAAATGACATGGGGACAGCATGGGGATCGCCCCAGGAAGCATTTCTGACCCCCAGGTCACTGCTGTCAACAACGTGGTCAGAGGTATTAAGCCACTTTTAAGGGCTCACAATAAAACGTTCAAAAAACGAAACTGAAACTGCTTTCAGTTAAGGAAGTTCCTTTCCAGGGTAAAGACTCGTGTATAAGGTAAAATAAATGACAAAAAAAAAAATACTCCTCCACACCTTGGGCTATGTTCACAAGTGGCATTTTTTATGCGTTTTTGCACTTTTGTATTGCTTCAACCGTGACAAATGCATTCACCGGGAAATGTCATTTTAACATTTTACAACCTTATCTGGCCATGTGCTGTGTGACACATGCATACAGTGCTGAAAAGACATGGGGACAGCATGGGGAAGACCCCTGGAAGCATCTCTGACTCCCCGGTCACTGCCTAAAAGTGTGCCCATCAGAAGTCATCCTTGAAGCATCAGAAGATGCAGACTTGCAATTATCCCCGTGCAAGTTCTTGTCCCAGGGCAGGGTTCAATTGTACCTCTCCCATTCCTTGCAATGCAAGCGCAAATATGCAGCCAACCACCCACCCACCCCCAGGCTGCAATACCATACTGCTTGCTTGCACTTGAAATTGGGCCTTTTAGGCATGTGGAGGCGGAATCTGGCCACCATGTCATGGCAGCGTTGGCGGCCTGGTATCCATACTCAGTCCCCAGCCGCCCGGCGGCGGGGTGTCCACACTCGGTCCCCAACCGCCAGGGGGCGGCCGGGTGTCCATACTCGGTCCCCAGCCGCCTGGGGGCAGCCGGGTGTCCATAAACGGCCCCCAGCCGCCCCTATTTCTCCTTGAAACATCCCCCCACACACTTTTCTTAGCCCGGCCTGCTTTAGGGCAGCATTGGACGAGCCCACCAGAGAACCAGACTCCTCCGGTGGGCCCTGGCTTCTCCATCAGGGGAGTTGAGAGTGACAAGGTGAGGACCATGATGATGATGATACAAGTTAGCATCTGCTTTGTTTCCTTGGAATGGAAGCGAAATGTGCAGCCTGCCATCCACCCACCCACCGCCAGGCTGCAATACCATACTGCTTGCTTGCTTGCACTTGAAATTGGGCCTTTTTAGGCACGTGGAGGCGGAATCTGACCACCGCGTCAAGGCAGCATTGGCGGCCTGTAATCCATACTCAGTCCCCAGCCGCCCGGCTGCCAGATGTCCACACTCGGTCCCCAGCCGCCAGGGGGCGGCCGGGAGTCCATACTCGGTCCCCAGCCGCCCCGCGGACGGGTGTTCACACACGGTCCCCAGCCGCCTGGGGGCAGCCGGGTGTCCATAAACGGTCCCCAGTCGCCCCTATTTCTCCTTGGAACATCCCCCCACACACTTTTCTTAGCCTGGCCTGCTTTAGGGCAGCATTGGACGAGCCCACCAGAGAACCAGACTCCTCCGGTGGGCCCTGGCTTCTCCATCAGGGGAGTTGAGAGTGACAAGGTGAGGACCATGATGATGGTGATACAAGTTAGCATCTGCTTTGTTTTGTTGGAATGCAAGCGCATGTATGTAGTAGCGGCTAGGCCTGAGGTGGTCAGCGTTTTCGCGCATATCCTACCTCCTCCGAGGATTGCTGGATGTTTTCCTGCTACTATCCCAGTTCTATGACTACCGTTAAAACAAAGCTTCAGGTGATGAATGATGGATGAGGTGGGGGCAAAGGAGAAAGAGCAGGAGGAACAGGGACCATTCACATCAATATCAGGCCAGTCAACCACATATGTCTTGTAGGATATGTTTCTGTAACAAAAGGAGCAGTTTGGCTACACAGTTATAGGGCATACAGTGAGTGCAATGCCTACCAAAAATTTCGAGGCACTCCAATGTACCTTGGAAATGACATGGAGGTCAGAGGGCCTTAACTAAACCGTTTTTTTCCATTTATAGCAACTGGGTCTCCTGTACACTGTTGGCCTAAGCAGTGAATGGAAGGCTTTCCAAAAATTATGAGGAACTGCAATGCCCCTTGAAACAGACATGGATTACAGCGTACTAAAAACCTTCTACCCACTATTGGGGAGTGGGTCTCCCTTAGTTTTCGCCTTTGCATTGAAAAGCAAAAGCTGACTAAAATTAGGAGGAAATGCAATGTCCGTTGGAAGAGTCGTGGAGGTAAGAGGTAATTAAAAACAACATTTCAATGCCCCTAGGAAGAGCTGTGGAGTTCAGAGTGGCTTAAGAAGACTTTTGATGTCCCTTTGAACAGACGTGGAGGTCACAGTAGCTTAACAAGATGGTTTTAATGCCCCTCGGAAAAGACGTGGAGGTCCCAGTAGCTTAACCAGACGATTTGAATGCCCCTTCCAAGAGCCATACAGTACAGCATAGTACAAACATTATTCCCATTATTGGGGAGTGGGTCTCCCATAGTATTTGCTTATGCCTTCCAAGCAAAAGCTGCCAAAAATTAGGACGGAGGAACTAGCAATGCCCATTACACGAGCCATGCAGTACAGCATATTACAAACATTATTCCCATTATTGGGAATGTGTCTCCCATAGTCTTTCCTTATGCCTTCCAAGCAAAAGCTGCCAAAAATTAGGACGGAGGAACTTGCAATGCCCCTTACAAGAGCCATGCAGTACAGCATATTACAAACATTATTCCCATTATTGGGGAGTGGGTCTCCCATAGTCTTTGCTTATGCCTTCCAAGCAAAAGATGCCAAAAATTAGGACGGAGGAACTTGCAGTGCCCCTTACAAGAGCCATGCAGTACAGCATATTACAAACATTATATTAAGAGGAAATGCAATGCCCGTTCGAAGAGTCGTGGAGGTTAGAGTTAATTAAAAACAACATATCAATGCCCCTTGGAAGAGCTGTGGAGTTCAGAGTGGTTTAACAAGACACTTTTAATGCCCCTCAAAAGAGATGTGGAGGTCCCAGTAGCTTAACAAGACGGTGTTAATACCCCTTGGTAAAGTGGTGGAGGTCCCAGTAGCTTAACAAGACGGTTTTAATGCCCCTCGGAAAAGTGGTGGAGGTCACAGTAGCTTAAGAAAAAGCTTTTAATGCCCCTCAGAAGAAAAGTGGAGATCCCAGTAGCTTAACAAGACGGTTTTAATGCCCCTTGGAAAAGTGGTGGCGGTCACAGTAGCTCAACAAGACGCTATTAATGCCCCTCAGAAGAGACGTGGAGTTCCCAGTAGCTTAACAAGACGGTTTTAATGCCCCTTTGAATAGTGGTGGAGGTCGCAGTAGCTTAACAAGACGGTTTGAATGCCCCTTGGAAGAGTCGTTTAGGTCCCAGTAGCTTAACAAGACGGTTTGAATGCCCCTTTGAAGAGACGTGGAGGTCCCAGTAGCTTAACAAGTCGGTTTTAATGCCCCTTGCCAAAGTGGTGGAGGTCGCAGTAGCTTAGCAAGACGGTCAGAATGCCCCTTGGAAGAGACGTGGAGGTCACAGTAGCTTAACAAGATGGTTTTAATGCTCCTCGGAAAAGTGGTGGAGGTCCCAGTAGCTTAACAAGATGGTTTTAATGCTCCTCGGAAAAGTGGTGGAGGTCCCAGTAGCTTAACAAGATGCTTTTAATGCCCCTCGGAAAAGTGGTGGAGGTCCCAGTAGCTTAACATGACGCTTTGAATGCCCCTTGGAAGAGACGTGGAGGTCCCAGTAGCTTAACAAGACTGTTTGAATGCCCCTTGGAAGAGACGTGGAGGTCCCAGTAGCTTAACAAGACGGTTTGAATGCCCCTCGGAAAAGTGGTGGAGGTCACAGTAGCTTAACAAGACGCTATTAATGTCCTCAGAAGAGACGTGGAGGTCTAAGTAGCTTAACAAGACTGTTTGAATGCCCCTTGGAAGAGACGTGGAGGTCCCAGGAGCTTAACAAGACGGCTTGAATGCCCCTTGGAAGAGACGTGGAGGTCCCAGTAGCTTAACAAGACGGTTTTAATGCTTCTCGGAAAAGTGGTGGAGGACCCAGTAGCTTAATAAGACGGTTTTACTGCCCCTCGAAAAAGTGGTGGAGGTCGCAGTAGCTTAACAAGACGGTTTGAATGCCCCTTGGTAGAGACATGGAGGTCCCAGTAGCTTAACAAGACGGTTTGAATGTCCCTTGGAAGAGACGTGGAGGTCCCAGTAGCTTAACAAGACTGTTTTAATGTCCCTCGGAAAAGTGGTGGAGGTCCCAGTAGCTTAACAAGACGGTTATAATGCCCCTTTGAATAGTGGTGGAGGTCGCAGTAGCTTAACAAGACGGTTTGAATGCCCCTTGGAAGAGACGTTTAGGTCCCAGTAGCTTAACAAGACGGTTTGAATGCCCCTTTGAAGAGACGTGGAGGTCCCAGTAGCTTAAGAAGTCGGTTTTAATGCCCCTCGCCAAAGTGGTGGAGGTCGCAGTAGCTTAGCAAGACGGTCAGAATGCTCCTTGGAAGAGACGTGGAGGTCACAGTAGCTTAACAAGATGGTTTTAATGCTCCTCGGAAAAGTGGTGGAGGTCCCAGTAGCTTAACAAGATGGTTTTAATGCTCCTCGGAAAAGTGGTGGAGGTCCCAGTAGCTTAACAAGATGCTTTTAATGCCCCTCGGAAAAGTGGTGGAGGTCCCAGTAGCTTAACATGACGCTTTGAATGCCCCTTGGAAGAGACGTGGAGGTCCCAGTAGCTTAACAAGACTGTTTGAATGCCCCTTGGAAGAGACGTGGAGGTCCCAGTAGCTTAACAAGACAGTTTGAATGCCCCTCGGAAAAGTGGTGGAGGTCACAGTAGCTTAACAAGACGCTATTAATGTCCTCAGAAGAGACGTAGAGGTCTAAGTAGCTTAACAAGACTGTTTGAATGCCCCTTGGAAGAGACGTGGAGGTCCCAGTAGCTTAACAGGACGGTTTTAATGCTCCTCAGAAAAGTGGTGGAGGTCCCAATAGCTTAACAAGATGCTTTTAATGCCCCTCGGAAAAGTGGTGGAGGTCCCAGTAGCTTAACAAGACGGTTTTAATGCCCCTTGGAAAAGTGGTGGAGTTCGCAGTAGCTTAACAAGACTGTTTGAATGCCCCTTGGAAAAGTGCTGCAGGTCCCAGTAGCTTAACAAGACGGTTTGAATGCCCCTTGGAAGAGACATGGAGGTACCAGTACCTTAAAAAGACGCTTTTAATGCCCCTTGGAAGAGACGTGGAGGTCCCAGTAGCTTAGCAAGACGGTTTTAATGCTTCTCGGAAAAGTGGTGGAGGTCCCAGTAGCTTAATAAGACGCTTTTAATGCCCCTCGAAAAAGAGGTGGAGGTCGCAGTAGCTTACCAAGACGGTTTGAATGCCCCTTGGAAGAGACGTGGATGTCCCAGTAGCTTAATAAGACAGTTTGAATTCCCCTTGGAAGAGACGTGGAGGTCCAACTAGCTTAACAAGACGTTTTTAATGCCCCTCGGAAAAGTGGTGGAGATCGCAGTAGCTTAACAAGACGGTTTGAATGCCCCTTGGAAGAGACGTGGAAGTCCCAGTAGATTAACAAGACGGTTTTAATGCTCCTCGGAAAAGTGGTGGACGTCCCAGTAGCTTAACAAGACGCTTTTAATGGCCCTCGGAAAAGTGGTGGAGGTCACAGTAGCTTAACAAGATGCTTTTCATGCTCCTCGGAATAGTGGTGGAGGTCGCAGTAGCTTAACAAGACGCTTTTAATGCCCCTTACAAGAGCCATACAGTACAGCATTTTAAATATATTATTCCCATTATTGGGGAGTGGGTCTCCCACAGTCTTTGCTTATGCCTTCCAAGCAAAAGCTGACAAAAATAAGGACTGAGGAACTTTCAATAATGGCAACACGGACCACGGTCACCCTGGTGGTATAGTGGTGGTGGAGGCTGAGGATAAGGAGAAGAACATAAAACAGCCGAAATGAGGAAGCGTATACCCATGTGTGGGTGTGAAGTGGTGCATTTGATTACACCTCCCGAAATAACACAGTGGATTTGACTTTATGTTACTCTGCTGTCATTTGGTGGTGATGAGAAGTCTGGCCCAATCCAGCTCTTGTTCATTTTGATAAGGGTCAGCTTGTCAGCATTGTCAGTTGACAGGCGAGTGCGCTTATCAGTTATAATTACCCCAGCAGCACTAAAAACACGCTCCGATAACACGCTAGCGGCAGGGCAGGCCAGGACCTCCAAGGTGTACAGAGCGATTTCATTCCAAGTGTCCAGCTTGGATACCCAATAATTAAAAGGCACAGAGGAATCACGGAGGACGCTGGTACGGTCGGCAAGGTACTCCCTCACCATCTTTTGAAACTTTCCACTGCTTGTGAGAGTACCCTGCGCCTCAGGGCCTGTAAGCTGGGCAGGTCTCAGAAAACTGTCCCAGAATGTTGACAGTGTTCCCCTGCCTCTGCTGGATTGGAGTTGCCTCTCTCTCGCTTGTACGCCTTGGTTGGTCAACGAACTCTGACCTCTGCCGCTAGTGTCTTCAGATGGGAATTTTTTTTTAACAGTTCTGCAGCAAGGGCCTTCTGGTACTGCCCCATTTTTGTAGACCTCTCCACCTCAGGAATAAGAGAGTGAACGTTCTCCTTGTAGCGGGGGTCTAAAAGTGTCACCAACCAGTAATGACTGTCACCCAACATTTTGACAACGCGAGGGTCACGGTTAAGGCAGAGTAAGAAAGTCAGCCATGCGCGCCAGACTGGTAACGGGCAAGACTTCCGTGTCCACACCAAGATGACGAATGACCATGCTCTCCTCCTCCTCCTCCCCCCTGTCCTCAGGCCACCCACGCTGAACCGACGGTATGACAGTTGTACAGGTACTACCGCCTACAGCGCATGATACAAGCTCCTGTTCTTCCTCCTCCTCCTCTCCCTCATTGTCCCCCAATGCACGTTGGGATGAGATGAGGCTGGGCTGTGTGTAATCGACCGCTACGGCTTCTTGATCCATCTCATCATACTCTGGCTGCAATGCCTCCTCTTTAATTCTCTGCAGAGAGCATTGCAAAAGACAGACAAGTGGAATGCTGACGCTAATGATGGAGTCATCGCCACTCACCATCTTGGTGGACTCCTCAAAGTTGGTCAAGATGGTACATACCGTACAGACCAAAAGTTTGGACACACCTTCTCATTTAAAGATTTTTCTGTATTTTCATAACTATGAAAATTGTACATTCACACTGAAGGCATCAAAACTATGAATTAACACATGTGGAATTATATACTTAACAAAAAAGTGTGAAACAACTGAAAATATGTCTTATATTCTAGATTCTTCAAAGTAGCCACCTTTTGCTTTGATGACTGCTTTGCACACACTTGAGAGACTGCCATAAAGACTGAGAGGAGGGGGCATCTTTGCATGCAGTATGGACAGGGGATTGCCATGCACACACAACAGGTGACACCTGCTGACACTGGTCGTGGACCCTGGGGTTCGCCCCACAAAGTCGGGTGCTTTACTGCCATGTGCCTGATCATGCTGGTGGTGGTCAGGCTGGTAGTTTTGTCACCCCTGCTGATGCTGGCATGGCAGGTGGTACAAATGGCCTTTTTGGGGTTATCAGCAGAGTCTTTAAAAAAATTCCAGACTCTGGAAGACCCACAGGTTGTACTGGCAACGTCCCTCGTGTTGGTGTTACGGGGAACTGTTGCCGGCCTTCTGTGTGCGGCCACCACACTGCTTCTTCCTGCCTGTTGGGGTACTCTGCCTCCCTCACCCTGTCTGCTGCTGGCCTTGCTCTGCATGTCCTCCTGCCACGTTGGGTCAGTTACTAGATCATCCACCACCTCCTCCTCTTCCACTTGCGCACCACGATCCTCCTCCTCACTTCTTGGCAATTGTGTTTCGTCATCGTCAACCTCTTGTGACAAATTGCCAGCGTTGACTTCCTGTGGCCGTGGCTGTTCAAATATTTGGGCATCTCTACATGGGATCTCCTCTTCCACCACTTCAAGCGGAGCAGGCGAGGGGCACAAATCTGGAAATGGACCAGTGAACAGCTCTTCAGAGTGTCCAAGTGTGGGATCAGTTGCTGTCTGACGATACTCGGCATGGTGGGAGGAAGGAGCATCAGGGTGAGGAGGAGTATGCGGTCGAGACTCACGGCTACTAAGAGTTGACCGTGTGGAAGACAGACCGGAAGTGGTGGTCTGCTATCCAATTAATAACCTGTTCACACTGATCAGTTCGCAATACTGGTGTTGTTCTGTGCTTCCCTAGTAATTCGGTCAAGAAGTGGGAGCGAGAAGATATGGCTGTTGGTTGTGGCACATTTTCACCTTGGCCACGGCCCCGTCCTCTGCATGTACCATCACCAGAACGTCCACTTCCATGTCCCTTGCCACGCGCCTTGCCCATTGTAAAGTAAGTAAAATAGCTTACACTCGCACTATCAATGGAAAAAGGGTAATAAAGTAGATTAGAACCGTGGAAGAGGAAAATCACAGTTCTATTTCTCTGGCCTACACCCGACTCTTTTAAACAATCTGAACAATCAGGGAGAAACTATTACTGTTTTTCTTTACGGAAAAAATACCAAAAGGTGAATAATAGAGATTTTTACCGTGGAATGGCAAAACCACAGTTATTGTTTACTGGGGTATACCAGAAAATTTTGAATAGATATATTTGCGGCTGAACAATGAGCGACACACTCAAACTGTTTATTTTTAGGTAAAAATGGCCCAAAAGTGGATAATACAAAGATTTGACCCGTGGAACTGCAAAACCACACTTGTATTTCTCGGGCCCACACCAGACTATTTTCAACAGATATATTTGTGTCTGAAAAATCAGGGAGACACTATTAGTTTTTTTTTACGGCAAAAAATGCCAAGATCAGGATAATAGAGATTTTTACCGTGGAACAGCAAAACCACAGTTATAATTTAGTGGTGTATACCAGACTATTTTCAACAGATATATTTGTGTCTGAACAATCAGGAGACACTACTACTGTTTTTCTTTGCGGCAAAAAATGCCAAAAGCAGGATAATAGAGATTTTTTACCGTGGAACAGCAAAACCACAGTTATAATTTACTGGTGAATACCAGACTATTTTCAACAGATATATTTGTGTCTGAACAATCAGGAGACACTATTAGTTTTTTTTTTACGGTGACACATATTACTATAACTTGCACCCATAGTGCAAAAAAAAAAAAAAAACCCTAAAAAAACACAATGGGTTCAACCGTACTCAAATTGTTAACTAGGAGCAATGATTATTGTGAATAATATAATATTTTGATTGGAGATGATCCACCCTCTGGTTCCACCACTGATCCTGAGAATGAAGGAATGGGGAACCTATCAGCTTTTTTTTTCCTGCACAGCTGTGCTCCCAACCACCCACAGTGCAAAAAAAAACCCCTAAAAAAACAATAGGTATAACCGTACTCAAATTGATAATTGGGAGCAACGATTAGTGTGAAGGATATAATATTGTGATTGGCGATGTTCCATCCACTGATTCTGAGAATGAAGAAATGGGGAACCTATCAGCTTTTTTTCCTGCACAGTTGTGCTCCCACCCATTGAGCAAAAATACCCTAAAAAAATACCCTAAAAAAATACACGTACTCAAATTGTTAATTGTGAGCAATGATGAGTGTGAAGGGATATAATATCTTGATTGGCGATGGTCCGACCTGTGGTTCCGCCACCGATCCCAAGAATGAAGGAATTGAGAACCTGTAAGCTTTTTTTTTCCTGCACAGCTGTGCTCCCAACCACCCACCCACAGTGCAAAAAATAAAAAAAACAATAGATCCAACTGTACTCAAATTGTTAAATTGGGAGCGCGAAAAAAATAATGCATCCACTTCTTTCTAAATTAGGCTGTCAGACCCCCAAGAATGACATCCTAGTAATATGCCATGACTTATACCTCTTTAAATGTATGCAAAGGATAAACCTGGATATCCAGGTATACGTTCTATTGATTGATTTCTATAAGGGCCTATTTACACATGTAAATGTGTATCTGCTACGGACATGAATGATCGGCTGCAGCCCTTCCACGTGGCCAGTCAATGGATCCGCAAATCACAACAAGTAATTCAAGGAAATGGAAAAGTAAAAAAAAAAATTCTAGTAACATTGCATAGCGTACCGGCGATTGCGCTATTTAACTTGCCATCAGTGATTGACAGCATATAAATGGTTAAACAGCAGTGATTGACGCTCCGCTCTGGCCGCTGCTGTTACAGCAAGATGTCAGCTGTGTAGGATGGGGGCTCTGCTCCTGAGCCCACCCGAAACAGCAATCCAATGGACGGTTTCACACACCACATTATCCAGTGGTGTTTAATTTGCTTTTCTATTTAGGAAACAAAACCGTTTTAATAACGTTTTCCTTCTCTGGTATCTAGGAGCCATTTCAGCTATTTGTAAAGGGAATCTGTCAGCAGGTTTTTCTTGGCTATTCTGAGAGCAGCATGATGGGGTGAGCGCCACACTAGGAGTAGGACCACCGAGCCCAGAGCTATGGCAAGACGTGCAGACAATATATACCAGGTATGAATGAATCCAATACAACATTATTGTTACTTGGGAATTAACCTACTTGGATATAATACATCCCTTGATATGTATATACCAAAAGGTCATTATCTTGGGAATGCCTATATTGGCTTTTATTATTTGGGATTATATCCTTTTACTATGTGACCTGGGATATACTATCAGTATGCATTAGCACAATTGGAGCTACTACTATTTAGCCCTGGTGTCTCTGCAATTCAAATATTTACATTATACCTCCTCACTATTATATGGTATTACTATATATATGTGTGTGTGCTCTTTTCTTTCCCGCCATGTACCCAAATTGTTATAATAAAGGTCTTTTTTAACACATTGACCCCTTGTCGGATGTACTATATATTGGTTGTTGTTGAGAGAAGCATGATGTAGAGACAAAGACCCTGATTCTAGGGACGTCTCACTTACAGGGCTGCTTTTTGTAGTTTTGATAAAAATCACACTTTTATTAGCAGAAGATTATCACTAGAGGACTAGTAAACCTGCAGCCAGGTAGTCCAACCACGCCCCCCACCACTGATTGGCAGTTTATATACAGTGTACACAGAAAGCGGCCAATCAGTGGTGTGGGTGGGGTTATTATACAGAGCTCAGCATTCAGAGATCTGCATGAGAAAAAAAAAACTGCAATTTTATCAAAATAACACCAAGCAGCCCAGTAAGTGATACATCGTTGGAATCAGGGCCTCGGATTATGCTGCTCTCAAATGGGATAGCAAAAACCTGCTGACATATTCCATTTAAAGGGGCAGCTGCTACTAAATCCAGACATGGTGCAAAATGTAAATTCTGCTGCAGATTTACTGCTGTAGATTTTTAATTCCTAAAAATCCCTGTAGATTCAGAGGATCTCAACATTTTCAATGCAAATTATTTTCAAGACTTATTCACAGATATTATGAAATATTACAGTAGAAATAAAAAAAAAAAAGCACAATACCTAAACCCCCTCCTTGGGAAAAATATACGGCAAGTATAAGAAAGACAAAAATTTATTCTGGAGTCATATTGAAGTCTAAATAGAATTGTAACCATACAATGTAAACAGCAGCGAATGTAAGTAGGATCCACTGGATCTATATAAGAGGAACGTTTTCCAAAGCTGATCTTCTGAGCCCACCGCTATGCTGGCTGCACCGGCATTGTGATCGTCAGCACCTGGAATATACGTCACGTTTTACTGCAGCTCATAGAACCAAATGATAAGACGCAGAGCAGTGCGAGGCTTGTGACTCGCTATACACAAAATATACGACATGTTTGATGAATGGCATAAAGGAAAGCCGATGCATTCAGATGTCTCTGGGCAACTATATGTTGTGATAGATAAGTTCCTGTCAGGGTGAGGGGCAGCATCCTATCTGCTCACTCATCATGACAGGTTTACAACATGTTGACTCATGGACGTGATCAGTCAGTCAATCAATGACATAGATGCACGTTCTTGATTCCGACAGGTAGGTCAGAGAAGTCCGTCTCAAACAGTTTACTTTCACCCATCTAGGATGGATGGCTGCTGACATCGTTGGCCATTATGTCCATACACAATTATTATCCCCTAATTGTGATGTACAATACAAATTTATATTGTGGTACCGTGTTAGCCAGAAAATTTGATGGAAATAATTTTATGCCCAAAAATGGCAAAAGTATTCTCGGAGTGATACCTTTATTGGCTAACCAGAAAAAAAAATATATATATGCAAACTTACAGAGCACACAGGCTCCTTCTTCAGGCAGGATTACAAATGTTATGAATTCATTTGTAATATTGCCTGAAGAAGGAGCCTCTGTGCTCTGAAAGCTTGCATATATATATTTTTTTTCTGGTTAGCCAATAAAGGTATCACTCCGAGAATACTTTTGCCATTTTTGGGCATAAAAGTATTCACATAGAATTATTCACTAATTAAAACAATTTATTTTTGCTAAATAAATGTATACATTTTTTAAAATTTTATTATATACATTTTCTCAGAGAACCTCTTTAAGAAGGAGATTTCAGAATGGGCTATAAGACATGTCCAGCTTTGCTTAATTGTCTCACCTTACTGTCCTTGTTGAACTGAGCTCCACTTTGTTCTTGGATGATATTGTAAGGAATGAAGACGTCTAGATGATACAAATCGGGACGTCTGACTATTCTGTCTTCACCCAAGTCCAACACAAGAGATCTAGCAGAAGACTGTAAAGAGAAGACCAGCGTGGTAACAACGCTTATGTCGCTGAATGCTTCTGTACGGGAAAGAAAGTTGTAACCAACAAGTGCACAAAAATCTAAACTTTTATCTTGATACGTGGCCAACTAGAAGTTACTGTGTAGCTCCAGACGTCTCCTACATTAAATCTGACACGTGGAGGAACTGCTCACAGAAAATGCTGAAAAATATTTTTTAGGATTCACACTGCATTAAAAGGGGTTGTCCACCACTTTAATACTAATGGAATATCCTTAGGATAGGTCATCAATATTAAAGTGCCAGGCAACCCCTTTAAGTGAGGCATAATGAATGGTACCAGAATTTCAGATAATGTAGCCTTCATTAGGCAGAAGGCCCACTCGGTTATATGAAGAAATCTGGGGTCCCCAAAAGCAAACCCAGTAATCACCAGATTCCCGTGTGGTGACTACTTAATCTGCTTTTTGGGAAGACCAGAACTGACCCCTATATTTAACCAAGTGGGTCCCCTTAAGCTACATTATCCTGTCTGATGAAGGCTACATTAGCTGAAACATTCTTAATCTTCATTATGCCTCATTTAACGCAATGTGAATCATGGACATGAGAAAAATCAAATTAAAAAATAAATACATTTAAAGCATTTTCTGTGCGATTCCTCCAAATGTCGCATTAATGTAGAAAAAATAAAGAGCGGCGTGTTCTACACTATTGCAACAAGCCTCTTTCATCATTTATATCATCATTATAACATCATTTATATGCACCAGCACCATGGAATCAATGGCACTATATAATTAAATAATAATAATAATATATACATCTTCCCACCAGCTTGTTTTCCCTCTATCTCCTCTCTGGATCTATGAAGCCAGAACTGTCAAAGAAGAGATGATGGTGGAGATGGAGGGGAAACAAGCAGGGGGGGAGGCTTATATAAATGACTGGTCCCGCCGTGAAGCACTGGGCGTCTGTGCTTGGTTTGAACAGTCATTCTCCGCTGACAGAGTCGTTTACAGAGATCTTCTTTCCAATTCCAACAGCTTGCAAACAACCCACCATGGTATGAAAAAAAAATTATATCATCATCATCCAGCAAATGTGTCACAGCTGCCAGCGATTGGCTACTGTGGACACATCAAAGCTGTGATGATAAAAGTTGGCAGAGGAGGACCGGTAGCACGAGGTTGGCACAGACTTTTAATAAGGGAAGACTATTGGAAATCACATGAAATACAAAAAGGTCACAATCCTAAACCACATCTAAGGGTCTCACCACTTTAGGTAAAGAGATTTCAGCCACCAGAAAACTTGGGTGTCCTACAGGAGGTTCCGCCACAATCATGTAATCTGGTTTCACGGGTGAACTGATAAAAAAAGGAAGGAAGCAGTATACTGCAAGGGTACACCATCAATTTATGATCTGTTGGGGTCGATCTCTAATATAATAAAGGGGCACTGATGCTGGTAATGAGGAACAGCCCCTTTCACAGTCATTCCCTGCACATCGGCATCATGGCCTCCACTGTGCAGCGGAACGACAGCATAGATCCAGCAAAGTGAATGGGCTTAGCTGCAGTTCTCCTGCACAGTGAAAATCCGGGTAGCTGCCCCACACCAGCATATTCTTTAAAAAGGGCAGCAGGGTTACTTCCAGGCTGCAGCCCCCTTATTCTTGGAGTCCAAGAAGTTGGATATCCTATATCTTTTGTAAGATGGGATTCTAAAAAAAGTAAATGCATGCATTAAACCTCAAAGTAACCCAAACCTTTCAACTTCTGAGATGAGGGACTTGCTTGGAGTTAGCTGGGAGGGTCTGTAGGAAAAAAATAAAGAACATAAAGGCATAATAGTTAAAACAAAAAAACAAAACAATGTCCACATTGTTCTTGCATCATAACAAGCCATTCTGCAACTTCCCCCATCTGTTGGGTATAACCCATCACCACGAGGAGTGGTGCTCCCCCATCTGTTGGGTATAACCCATCACCATGAGGAGTGGCGCTCCCCCATCTGTTGGGTATAACCTATCACCTCAAGGAGTGGCGCTCCCCCATATGTTGGGTATAACCCATCACCACGAGTAGTGGCACTCCCCCATCTGTTGGGTGTAACCCATCACCACGAGGAGTGGAGCTCCCCTATCTGTTGGGTGTAACCCATCACCACGAGGAGTGGCACTGCCCCATCTGTTGGGTATAACCTATCACCAGGAGGAGTGGCGCTCCCCCATCTGTTGGGTGTAACCCATCACCACGAGGAGTGGCGCTGCCCCATCTGTTGGGTATAACCTATCACCAGGAGGAGTGGCGCTCCCCCATCTGTTGGGTGTAACCCATCACCACGAGGAGTGGCGCTGCCCCATCTGTTGGGTATAACCTATCACCAGGAGGAGTGGCGCTGCCCCATCTGTTGGGTATAACCTATCACCAGGAGGAGTGGCGCTCTTCATACTTTGTGTACCTAGAGGAAATGTGGTATTATAAGACATCCAATCAATTGAATGGCCGACCATGTACTGCATGGATGAGCGAGGAACATCAGAGAAGAAGCCGCCGATGCTCAACAGCAGCCTACTCTGTCGTCTTTTACAGACTGTATGCCATAGACTTGTACCTTAGAGTTGGGACTTACCCCATTATGTCCATTTCCTGAATCATCGGTTTTGATTTGGTTCTGATATTCTGTTCAAAAATGGATCCCAGGAACTTCCGATTTTTCAGCATTTTCCACTCTGAAGGGAAACCATAGATGATTAACAGGGTCGGACTGGAACTGAAACTCAGGCCTGGCATGTGAGAGCACGCAGGCCCGCCCGACGCGCGTTGAATGTGAAATATTTTCGAGAATGATTTGGGTATATGTCACAATAAAAATTGCAGCAAACTGCACTTTATCATCGATAGACAAAAACTGACATAATGTAAAATATAAACTTCCCTCCAGGAAAATGTTAATTTCTTTCAACTGGAGGGACGGACATATTTGTAATATAGAGCTCCAAGTTCCCAAAAATGCTATGTTTGATAGTACCAGGAAAAGCAGGAAAAGTGAATCCTTGAAGATTTGAAGCAGTTTCATGTCTATTCTTTCAGTATTTTTGCAGCGTTTCTAAAGAAAGGGAAAAAAAAATCTCAAAAAACGCAACATCAACGGGATTTTCCTGCCGAGCGACACGTTTTTTGTGCAGAAATGTTCTTTCCTTTCTTTTTTGTTTATATTTTGTGTTATACACTAGTGGCCAAAATTGAGGCAACACCTTCAGTTTTTCACCATCACCAATATTTAATGGAAGTTTTCACTGACCTACTTACTTGTACACACGCCCTCTTCTGCCATATGTATTCTATGTTGGTTTATAGTGACCTGGGTGTGGGTTGTAAGACAGATATTGTGCGATTAAAATGCGGTTTTTATATTTTAAAGCCAGTTTGTCATCAGAAGGTAAGCAATTACATGTTTCCGTTCTCAAAGTGTGTAAGCGGTTTCAAGAGACTGGTTCGATAAAGAATAAACCAGGTAGAGAAAGGAAGAAGGCTACAACTCCTCAGACTGATAGAAGAATTGTTAGAATCGCCCTAAATAACAGGAAATAAACTGCTGTTAACATCAAGGAGCTTGTCAACACCGGAGTGACAGTGTCTGATCGGACGGTTCGACGACGACTGGTAAACGCGGGGTTAAGAGCCAGAATACCAGGTAAAAAGCCATTTTTGAATGCCTCACAGCGTCAGAAACGTCTGCAGGGGCCAAAGAACATTGTAAATGGACCATTGAACAATGGTGAAATGTTATATGGAGCGATGAGACACGCATATCCATCTTTGGCAGCGACGGTGTCCGCTACGTTCGACGACGACCTGGAGAGGACTGGTTGCCAGAGGGTACAATACCCACCATGAAGCCTCCTCTGAGTGTTATGGTAGGGGGCTGCGTGTCCAGAGATGCAGGTGGTCGGCTGCAGGTAATTGAAGAAACAGTTAATGCTGAAAAGTACATCAAGGAAGTCCTTCAGCCTAAACTCATTCCTTCGGCACGTGATGTATTTAGTGAAGGGACACCGTTTATTTTTCAGCAAGATGGAGCCCCATGCCATACAGCTAAAAAATGTCTCTCCTGGTTCAAGGACAAAAATGTCCAGCTATTGAATTGGCCAGGAAACAGCCCAGATCTCAATCCTACTGAGAATCTCTGGGCTCGGCTCAAAAGAGCGGTGTCAAAACAGCGGGCTTCACACAAGCAGGAACTCACTGCAGCCATCATCAAATCATGGCTTCATATCATCACACCATCTGATTTACACAAACTGGTAGATAGCATGCCAAGTAGATGCCAGGCCGTCATCAAGGCCGAGGGCTATCCAATTGAGTATTAACATTTAGTGTTAGATATGAAAACAGGACAAATCAATGGCTTTTCTCCCACAGTCATCTGAGTGACAATAGTGTCCAATTTGTTGACAAATGAACAAATTCCCTGCTAATATTGTGTTTCTATATGAGATTTTATTTCTACTTAAAAACTTTACTGTGAAATCAAAAACATTCATGAAATTTGTATTTGTATTCGCAAAATGCTAAAAATTCATAAATCTTGGGGGTGTTGCCTCAATTTTGGCCACTAGTGTATAGAGTTCCTCAGTATATTTATATGTTGTCCCCCATCACCTTTTTCATCTCTCCTTACAAGTATGCCTTGTATCTTAATTAAAACATGGTAGTAAGTAGCATATTAAACCCTTTTATAATGGGTAGTGTAGAATCGCTGCATATTTCAGGGTTATGCGCTCCTGAGGACTCATTAGTGCTGCCCTCCTCAGGCGAAACCTGGTTGTGACCTTGTATAATATGGGGCTAGCCGGTCTCACCTACCAGTTTGGGTCACAAACCCTTTTTCGTTTGCTTTGATGTTTTACTCATTGTTTATTACGTTTACACCCCAAATCTCTCCTAATCCTGGAGATCAAACCTATGAAAGCAATTTATGAATGATCATAACACCTCTATGAAGGGTAATTATCATCTCCTTCATAAATATACATTTATATGTATAAATACATATGTGGTCAATGCATAGTACTGGCACATGACTTATCACTTTCCAGGACCTTACAAAGCACCAGGAACATTCATAACAAGCGGAGGAGAAGCGATTCTGGCAACTTAATAGGAAAGGATTCTTTACAGTTAGAGCAGTCAGACTGTGGAATGCCAACCACAAGATATAGTAATGGCAGATAGTATAACAGCATTTATAGAAGGGCTGGATACTTTTTTAACAAAACATGACATTGTGGGTTATAAATAATCTAGTAATAGAAAATGTATAACTTTGGAGATAGACCAAGGACATTAAAGTTAAAACTTTTTCAACCTATGTAACTATGCAAGTATGCAGAATGCACATTAGGAAAATGCTTGAAATGCAATTCCCTATAATATTATTTTACAAGTAATTTCCTCTTAATTTTCCGCTTTGTAAAGTGCTAGTTATAAGCCCAATCTATGGATCTAAAAAGTGCAAAACACTCCTGAAACACTTGTACGTATGTTCTATAATCTTTATTTCTTATGGTGCCTAAGGGAAGCCGTAATGATAAGACTCCTGCTTGGTAACAAGTGCAGTTATTTGCCTCCATAATGAAAGTGAATTACCAATGATGAAAGGGTTAATACTTGGACCCTGCATCAGTAATAGCCCTTGTAGTAACCATGACAACTATTGTGAGGGCATAAACAAGTGTCATAAAGAAGATTCCATAAAAGAATGCCGCGCTGCCATGATCAGCGCCATTACTGATGATGCGCCTGAGGACCTTGAGCTTGACCACCCCACGTAATGTGCCAATGTTGGTGTAATTTGGAGGTTCTAGCAGGGAAAAGGGTTGTCTTCTTAGACACCCCGGGGGGAAGGGAAGGTAACAGAGGGGGGGTCCCCAAAACAGGATCCCCTTCTGTTACTATGTACAAAGAGCTGCTCTTCTTTGGGAGTTCATAGATGGATCCTTGACTTTAATGGGTGATAAATTGGGAGGGGGAGGGGATACTCATCCTATTAGGGGTTATCCATAATGAGCAACCCCTGTAACCAAGTACCCAACATCTTGAGAGACGGAGCTGGATCTGTAAGGGAGAAGTGGTAGATCCACCTGGGAAATCAGATCAACTAAATTCGTTCCAGCAATAAATGTGGTGACAGATATCGCAGCCAGATCTCTCCCACATCCAGTTTATCACATTAATAGTCTATATTTGTTATGTCGTTCTCTGTAAATATGTAGAAATTCTAAAACTCCGTCATATATCGGCACTAACTCTCTAAGCCCAAGGGAAGGGCAGCCCTCCAGCCATGGTTCCCTAGAGGTTTCCTCCACAGGGGGTTTTCCTCTCCTGAGAGCTGGAGGGTGACTCTTCGTGAGTCGAGGGTTGTGCCATTTTCGGTGTCATGTAAATTTAAATAAAGTTGAGAACGTTTGACACCTAATTGCAATGATTTGTGTATTTATTTTGTATGTGTCTGATTCATTTTGTTTGGGAGTCGGGGTCCATCACACATCACTGAGTCATACGTCTGGACATCTGCCGCCAGAAGTTTTGCTCCAGGGGTTGCCCCTGCTCTGGGGAGTTTGATGGAGCAGAGAAGACAAGAATTACAGAACTCATCCTCAGAATAAGGAATTCTATTACAGTACTACAAGCAGCTTCCTCGTCTCATTCACACAGTGAGTATTTTGGGCACTAATTTACATCAGTATTTGTAAGCTGAAAACCAGAGGGGAACAAACACAGTGAAAAATAGTAACTGAAACACTTTCACCTCTTCTGTTTTGGATCCACTCCTGGCGTCTGCTAACAAATACTGAAGCAAAATATCGCCATGGAAGTTCCCTAAATTCTTACTGACTGATTTGACTGTTTGAGTAGCAGTCAAGCAACAGAGGTTGCAAGCGTTAAAGGAGTTTTCTGGTATCAAAAACCCCTGTCCCCCTTGCCATTTTTCTCTATCCTGAACCTGTGCTTCCTGCTCTGATCTCGGACTGTCTGACCTAGTCCTTGTCTTCGCTCTCCTGAGTCTGGTACCCTGGTACCTCCGGAATGCTGCTGCAGTCCCGGGAACTGCACTGAAGTGGTACCTGGTGTCTACCGGAGGCCCAGTCTATCCTCACCACCAGAGGTTCTAGTGGAGACCCAGTAGACACCTAGTCACAACCCTCCCGTGGGGCAGTGGGTCCATATCCACCAGGGTTACACCCACATAGCAAATGTGGTACCAATATTCAAGAAGGGGATAACATCTGAGCCTGGAATTTATAGGTCGGTAAGTTTAACTTGTACTGTGGGCAACAACTTTGAGGGTTTTCTAAGAGATACTAACCTGGAGCACCTCAATAAGAATAACCTAAACATATGATTATGAGGGATCTGTCCTGCAAACTAATCTGAAAAGATTCTATGGGGAGGTAAGTTCAGGTTGGACCAGGGAAACTTAGTGGATCTTGTCTATCTGGACTTTTCAAAGGCATTTGATACGGTGCCATACAACAGGTTGGTACATAAAAATGTTCAATATATTATATGGTAAACTTGCTCCACGAAAGAACAAGTCCTTGTGTGGTCGATGGAAAAATCAAGGAAAAGATCAGTGATGCGGTCGTTACCTCTTGACAGCTCCATTTCGTACTTGTTCTCTAGTCCCTCCATGGCCACGGTGATAAAAAATTCCCTGAAAAGCTCATTATTCTAATAAAAAAAATACAAAGTAAGGAGCTGACACAAAGGAGAGCAGACAGCTCGTATGTCGGAATAAGCAATTGCAGTTACCGTAATTTTCTCAAAGAAGGTGCCATTAATCACTATGTCGTACGCCGAGCAGCCGCCTCTACCTGTAGGACAAAGTGCACCAGGACTTAGATACTTTGCGGTGCCGACTCAATCCATTGACCTTAGTAGGGCTGCTATGAATAAGTGGTATAAGTTCTTAAAGGGGAATCCAAGTAGTGGACAATCCCTCTAAGTCCCAAATCTAAACCAAAAAAGTTCAAAAGTCAACAACAAGATGTCAAACTTTATTCCGCAGACTGGAAGTGGACCTACCAGAACCTGTGGAGATGGCACCTTTGACCATTGAGGATTAGTAAGTTGTAATACTTGCTATTTTAACCCCTTTAAGGATATCTCTGGACTATCCCTTTAAAAAGAGAAGCGCTGTATTAAAAAAAAACGTACTATTATCAACTTCAACGTGGGGCTCTCCAAGGCTCATGGGGACTCGATAGCCGGAGGGATCATCAGATTCCAGGATGCTGACTAACTCCTGCTCCGTCAGGTCCGGGGCTGCTGGGATCTGGTTCGACTTGCAGATGTTAATAAAGATTTTGGTATTTTTGGATGTGCGAGTTTTAATGCAGAAACCTAACACAGAAATAAAAACAAAAAGTGAACAAAAAC
Source organism: Phyllobates terribilis (assembly GCF_046119375.1). Classification (NCBI taxonomy): domain Eukaryota; kingdom Metazoa; phylum Chordata; class Amphibia; order Anura; family Dendrobatidae; genus Phyllobates; species Phyllobates terribilis. The sequence continues at coordinate 4,536,861 of NW_027362839.1, forward strand.
ACAATAAAATCGGCAAAAGCCAAGCAGCATTTACATGTAATCAACTGCATAAGAAATTATGTGACCCCCCACATTGGTTGCATGATGTGACCGTTGCAGTCAATAAGACCCCACTGCCCCACTGTGGTATCTGTCACATAATATGCACAAAGTAATCTGGATAATAATCAGAGGACGCCCATCTCACCCGGCTGGGGTCTGATCTCTCTGCTTTCTGGTAAGTTCGGTATTCTGCTCTCCATCTCCTGTTTGGCCTGAAATGAGGCAACAAGTGAGAATCAGTGAGTAACATGAACAGGATGGTTCTGCAAACTGATTTTTCCTGCACCAAAATAGTACAACTGTGAGGGGTCTAAAGCCAACAATACACATTAGGTAAATGTTGGAGACTGCCGCACCCCCGGCGGCTGACGGAGGAGACATTCACCCGGTGATTGCTGGCCTCTCCAATTCATCTTCGTACCTTCATCAGCATCTGTTCATACAGCGCTTCCTCTATGTTTGCGTTCATTTCTGCAGACAGCAGCGACTTGTCAGAGGCCATTTTTTCGGTCAAAGACAGAAGCTCAGAGATCCTGTTTTATAAGAGAAAACCTGAAAAATGAAAATATGTATTAATCTTCTCCACAGACGACAAGGGGAGAGTGCGGGAGCCTGACAGCCGACGACATGAGGGGGTGCGGGAGCCTGACAGCCCACGACAAGAGGGGGTGCGGGAGCCTGGCAGCCCACGACAAGATGGGGTGCGGGAGCCTGGCAGCCCACGACAAGATGGGGTGCGGGAGCCTGACAGCCCACGACACGAGGGGGTGCGGGAGCCTGACAGCCCACGACACGAGGGGGTGCGGGAGCCTGACAGCCCATGACACGACGGGGGGCGGGAGCCTGACAGCCCTCGACGCGAGGGGGTGCGGGAGCCTGGCAGCCCACGACACGAATGGGTGCGGGAGCCTGGCAGCCCACGACACGAGGGGGTGCGGGAGCCTGGCAGCCCACGACACGAGGGGGTGCGGGAGCCTGACAGCCCACGACACGAGGGGGTGCGGGAGCCTGGCAGCCCATGACACGAGGGGGTGCGGGAGCCCCGACAGCCCACGACACGAGGGGGTGCGGGAGCCTGACAGCCCACGACACGAGGGGGTGCGGGAGCCTGACAGCCCACGACACGAGGGGGTGCGGGAGCCTGACAGCCCACGACACGAGGGGGTGCGGGAGCCTGACAGCCCACGACACGAGGGGGTGCGGGAGCCTGACAGCCCACGACACGAGGGGGTGCAGGAGCCTGGCAGCCCACGACACGAGGGGGTGCGGGAGCCTGGCAGCCCACGACACGAGGGGGTGCGGGAGCCTGGCAGCCCACGACACGAGGGGGTGCGGGAGCCTGGCAGCCCACGACACGAGGGGGTGGGGAGCCTGACAGCCCACAGCACGAGGGGATGCGGGAGCCTGGCAGCCCACGACACGAGGGGATGCGGGAGCCTGACAATATTGGGAGTGGGATTCTGCACACCTACAGCTAGCTACTTATTGTCCTGAATGTAGTAATCACCTTGGCACATTCCCATCTTCTTACCTGTAGTACAGACGCCAAACACCACTACTCTGACTGCAATCACCCAGCTACAGCGTCACCGCGCCTCAGCAACAGGGGAGCGTCTAGATTGGAGTTGATTTCTTGAGGGGGAGGAGTGATTTCATGGAATCATGACGTCACCGGAAGGGGCGGGGCCTTCTCAGTCCAGTGGACACTATTCCACCTGCAGCTGCAGCAGTGCGCACATTGTGCCGGGACAGGAGGACTGGTGATGAGGAGCTCGTGTTCTGCGTTGTGCTGTGAGGACTGAGGCGGGGAGAACACAAGATTATTTATAATAATTTTTTTTAGGCTGTGTGCCCACTATGCGTTTTTTAAGCGTTTCCGCGGTGGCAATTCCGCTGCAGAAACGCTTAAAAACGCTTGATAGAAGGTCGGCCATGTTCCCCAATGATAATCCGCATGTGCTGTGCACATGCTGTGTAAATTTCCGCTGCGAATTATCATTGCGGAAAAATCCGCTGCACTACCAATTATTTTGCGGAAGCACGGCGCTTTCGCCGCCATTGACTTGCATTAGAACACAAGGAATCCGCATCACTGCATCTGTACATGCAGAATCCATGCGCTTCAATGTGCGGATGGTACCCGGGTTTGGAGAAGAGGAGACTCTCCTCCGGACCCGGGTACCATAGAACCTGTAAAAAAAGAATAAAATAAAAAATAAATATTATACTTACCTTCTGATGGCCCCCGGTGTCTTTATCCGATGCGTCCTGGCTTGCCAGCAGCTCGCGATGGTCTGAAAAGGGTAATTATATATTTATTTTTTACCATTCTTTTATAGTCACACTATATAAATCCATGCCGGTTGCATGTATTTATATAGTGTGACCAAGTTGTCAAGCACTTTCCAAGTGATGCTAAAATCGCTTGGAAAGCGCTTGTCAACCCGCATGCGGAAATGCAAGTGAAGAACGCTTCACATCAGCAAGTCCCAGGCAGGAAAAAAGCATGTACAATCCGCATGTACAATCCACATGCGTTTTTTCTGCCAGGGAGATGCGGAAACGCTCAAAAAAAATCCGGAGCATTTCTGCATCGTGGGCACATAGCCTTACATTAATTGTATGACTCAATATTGAGCACACGTAACCATCTATACACAGCTGGAGGCCACACGTAGCCATCTATACACAGCAGGAGGCCGCACGTAGCCATCTATACACAGCGGGAGGCCGCACGTAGCCATCTATACACAGCGGGAGGCCGCATGTAGCCATCTATACACAGCGGGAGGCCGCACTAAGCCATCTATACACAGCGAGAGGCCGCACGTAGCCATCTATACACAGCGGGAGGCCGCACGTAGCCATCTATACACAGCGGGAGGCCTCACGTAGCCATCTATACACAGCGGGAGGCCGCACGGCGCCATCTATACACAGCGGGAGGCCACACGGCGCCACCTATACACAGCGGGAGGCCCACAGCGCCCCCCCCAGAGAGAGCAGGAGGCCGCACGGCGCAATCTATACACAGCGGGAGGCCGCACAGCGCCCACCTCACAGAGACAGCAGGAGGCCGCACGGCGCCATCTATACTCAGCAGGAGGCCGCACGGCGCACCCGACCCCAAAGACAGCAGGAGGCCGCACGGCGCCATCTATACTCAGCAGGAGGCCGCACGGCGTCACCTATACACAGCGGGAGGCCGCACGGCGCCACCTATACACAGCGGGAGGCCGCACGGCGCCGCCTATACACAGCGGGAGGCCGCACGGCGCCACCTATACACAGCGGGAGGCAGCACGGCGCCACCTATACACAGCGGGAGGCCGCACGGCGCCACCTATACACAGCGGGAGGCGCCACCTATACACAGCGGGAGGCCGCACGGCGTCACCTATGCACAGCGGGCGGCGCCACCTATACACAGCGGGAGGCCGCACGGCGCCACCTATACACAGCGGGAGGCCCCACGGCGCCACCTATAAACAGCGGAAGGCCGCACGATGCCATCTATACACAGGGGGCGGCACAATGCCATCTATACACAGCGGGAGGCCGCACGGCGCAATCTATACACAGTGGGAGGCTGCACGGCGCCATATATACACAGCGGGAGGCTACACGGCACCCCCCCCCAAGAGACAGCAGTAGGCCGCACGGCGCCATCTATACACAGCGGGAGGCCGCACGGCGCCCCCCCCAGAGACAGCAGGAGGCCGCACAGTGCCATCTATACACAGCGGGAGGCCGCACGGCGCCCCCCCAGAGACAGCAGGAGGCCGCACGGCGCCATCTATACTCAGCAGGAGGCCGCACGCAGTCACGCACACACAAACATATACAGACATATACATACACGCATAAACACATTTGAAACATAAAAATACATATAAACAGACATCACACAATGACATCTGCCTGCACACACATACATACATATACATACACACACACACACTCACCATCCCCCGACTCGGCTCCAGCTCTTTTCCGGTGCAGCACTGCAGGCCGGGTGCGCACTGCGTGACGTCACAGCTAGGAGACACGGCCGCGCACAGGGCCGTGTCTCCTAGCAGTGACACGGCCGGGCCAGCACAGGGAAGTTAACTGCTGCAGTGCTGGCCCGGCCGAAGAAGAAGCAGCGGCTGTGTGCCGCTGCTGGGGGAGCGATCCTGGGCCCCCCTCCCACTGTCTGCCGGTATGTGCCGTGGCGCCGCACATATAATGTGGACAATCTGGCCATAGACACCCCGGAGCCCCCTGGAGGTTCGGGGCCCCGGGCGGTAGCCCAGATCGTCCTCATTATAATCCGCCTATGCTTATATACATGTAACACTCACTACCCCCTATTCCTGTGTATTGCTGTAATATGTAACCTATACTCGTTATCCATCATTATAAATTAAGAAGATTTTCCACATTATCCGATATATCCACACTCAATCAGTAGATTAGATGTCTGCTGAAGAGGCGATACGCATGAACGTCTCCACATCATCCTCCCCGACTGTGTCTATATGTGCCCCGTGACCCCCGATCATGTGTCTCCATCACGTGCTCGCAGCATCACAGGTCACATAGTTTCCTCGTAGCGTTGGTGCGCGTTGTGTATCGCGCCACGCCTCCTCAGCACCCATTGGTTGGTGGAGACATACCTCCATCCTGATTGGCTATAGTTGGCCGTTTAACTCTTAGCTCTTTCTGAATGATGCCACCCCCTGACGAAGACAAGAAGCCGAAACATACATCGGGTGGACGCCAATCAGGAGTGGGATCTGCATCTGCTATAGCGTGAGTACAATGCACATGTGGTCACCTTTTTTAAAAATGCTTAAAGTGGATACAAATACATATCTGTCAACAGCACATATGCCCAAGTCAGTGCACTACTCTCTACAGGATTCACACTGACCTCCAAATAATAAGGGACCAGCCCTTGTATATATACATATACAGGTGCATCTCACTAAAATAGAATATCATCAAAAAGTTACTTTATTTCAGTTCTTCAATACAAAAAAGTGAAACTCGTATAGCCATAATCATCAGCATTAACAGAAATAAACAATAACTGTTTGATTATATTCTAATTTAGTGAGAAACACCTGTATTTGTTCACATAGGAGATATATAATTTATGTAGATTTATTCTTTGGAGGCACTTGCACTTTATGTAAAGTTTATGATAATTAAACAATCATATGTACAGATATATCTAACTAATGATATGTATATATATTTTTATATACTGGATTAATTTGTGACTTGATTCTCTGTATTATCCCTTTGCTGTTCTAATCATGATCCATTCCCACTGGTGTTAATTGTAATTCCTGTCTCGACGTCCCCTTTGCGTATAGTTTTTAATTTCCCCCTTTTTTTTGCATTTCCTCCTCTTCCACCTGGTTATCAATATAATAATTATTAGCATCACCCACATGCCTGGACTCTTCTGGTCGATGTCTCCTTTCTGCTATACACTAGAGTGGTATACTATGTGCACAGATACATGGAGTGCCATATACTTCTCAGGAGGTGCGCAGCGTCCACCTCCTCACCGCACAGGCCCACAAGCTCCTCTCCGGCAGGAAGAAGATGCATTCAGGCGGCTCCTACCACTGCAGCAGACGGCAGTGCACAAGGATACAGGGTGCAGTGTGGATGTGTCTGCACCATTGGGATGTGGCCGACCTGCATGTATACATATGCCCCTCTGCAGGGGCGGACTGGCCCACCGGAGGATCGGGAAAACCCCCGGGTCCCGATGGCCCCGCCCCCTACACCCCTGGGCCCTGTACAGAGAACAGAGCCCCCCCCGGTTCGCAGCACTGCCGATATGATTAGTGATGGGCCCTCTGCCTCCTCTGCGCAGCGCAACACTGCCGGCGCGTGCGCAGGAGGTCAGTCTCAGGGTGATGACGTCATTGTCCTGGGACTGCTTCCTGTGCGCGCTGTGGAGTACGGACCCTGCGTCGCTCCAGGCAGCGGCTGCAGCTCATCTCCACGCGTCAGTATGAAAAGCAGGAAGCAGGGGGGGAGGGATAGGGGGAGGGGTGACTGGGAGGACCCCTGGCCGAGGCTGGCAGTAAATACTACTGGGCAATGGGCATGATTATCATCATGCCCATTGCCCAGCATGTCCTGCTGCCAGCCTCTGGTTACTGGTACTATGCCCAGCAGCATGTACTATCACCAGGGGCTGGCAGGACATAGTGGGTGGGCCTGATAGTACCAAGGAGGCTGGCAGGACATACTAGGCATGAATCATGCCCAGCATGTCCTGCCAGCCACTGGTGGTACCATCATGCATGCCCATTACCCAGCCACTGGTGGTGTGGTACTATCATGCTAGTACTAACACCAGTGGCTGGCTGGCAGGACATGCCATGTGAGCTTGAATGCTAATACCACAGAGGCTGGCAGTACATACTGGGCAATGGGCATGATAGTACCACCAGTAGACTGACTAGGCGGTCTCCAGGGCTCCGTCTCCCCTTCTCGCTGCTGTTAGGCTGGGTTATCATTGCGTTTATGCTGTGTGTTACAACGCATCCGTTGTAAATCAGCGCAGACGCAATGTACCGTAGACTTGCATAGCAAAAATAGGCATGTGTTTGAAAGTATGCATTATTTGCAACGCACAGCAAAACATGGTCGGCGGCTGGAGGCCAGCTGAGCACTTCTCTGACAACTGGGTTCTAGTGTTATTCTGTGCCTGCTCATCTCTGTCAGCCGGCATATTTGTCTAATGGCAAAGATGTAGCTGAGCTGGAGACAGAAGATCCGTGGATTACGTCAGAGCGAGGATTTTGTTTTTAATTAAAGATGGAGTCCCTACATGTGTTTTGTGTTTTATTTTTATTAAAAAAAAAAATTCTGTGTTGTGTTTTTTTCTGTTTACTGGAAATTCATGGCGGCCATGTCTAGTTTGGCGTGACTCCATGAATTTCAGGCTTAGTTCCAGCTGATAATACAAAGCTGGTATTAACCCCATTATTACCCAGCGTGCCACCCCCCACCAGGGCCATTGGAAGAGCCGGATAAAGTGCCTGGAAATGGCGCTACGATGAATGCGCCAATTCCAGGGGTGGCTGCAGGCTGCCATTTTCAGCGTGGGGGGCCCAGAATGCTTGGGCCTTACCGTGTTGAGAATCCCAGCCCCCAGCCCCCCCGATCAAAATATGGCGGGAGCCCACGCATTTTTTTTTTTTAATTATTTTTTTAAATAATTTAAAAAAAACATTGGGCTTTCCTGACTTTTGATCGCCAGTCAAGGTAAAACCAGGCAGATAAAGCAGACAGCTACGGGCTGCCACCTCTATCTGCGCTGAGAATCAAAATTTCTGCAGAGTGCTATGTCATTTTTGTTTTATTATTTATTTATTTTCACACTTCTATATGTGTGACAGTCCCAACAGCCAATCACAGACTCTGACACAGAGAATGGGCGTCTGTGACTGGCTGGGGGCTGGGATTCGCAGCATTGTAAGGCCCATGCGTTCTTGGCCCTCCACGCTGAAAATCGCAGCCCACAGCCACCCCTGAAAATGGCGCATTCATCATGGCACCATTTCCAGGTGCTTTACCCGGCTCTTCCAGCGGCCCTGGTGGTGAGTGGCAACCTGGGTAATAATAGGGTTAGTACCAGGCCATCTTTGCCTTATCAGCTGGTACTAAGCCCGAAATTCATGGTTTCACGCCAAATTAGACATAGCCACCATCAATTTCTAGTAAACAGAAAAAAAAAAGACAGAATTTTTTTTTTTTATTATTAAAAATAAAACACATTTAGGGACTCCATCTTTAATAAAGAAAAATCCTCACTCCCAACGGAACCCATAGGTCTTCTGTCTTCATCTCTCTTAGATCTTTGCCATCAGACAAATATGTCTGCTGACAGATGAGCAGGCACAGAATGATACTGGAGCACTGTTACTGTGTAGTGCAGTGCTATGTTTCTTTTTACAGAGCTTCTGTGTATAATGTCACTGGTGATGACTGTATAACCTGTACACTATATACAGAGCTCCTGTGCATAATGTCACTGGTGATCACTGTATAACCTGTACACTGACCCAATATACTGAGCTTTTTTACATTTTTATTATTTTAGCATTATTTGTCACTATGTGGTGGCATTATGTGCTTTGGTCATGACATGACGATATTTGTCCCTTCTATGTGGTATTATTCAGTCACTATGTGGTGGTAATATGTGGTCTCATGGTGTGTCAGTATTTATACCTTGTATCTGGTAGCATTTGATCACTATGTGGTGGTATTATGTGCTTTGGTCATGGTGTGGCGGTATTTGTGCCTTCTATCTGGTAATGTTGGTCTTGGTAGAGTGGATTGTGGTTGGTCATTTGTTTTATCTGATATCAATAAGGGGAAACCTCTTTATTTCCAATAGATATTAAATACTTGGATGTTTAACCCCTCCCTGCCCTGTGACTATTACACAGCAGCAGAGATGCAGTTACAGAGGTTCACCAGAGAAAGCAAGTTGGCATTTGGTGAGATTTTCACCTCTGTATTTATAAGACAAAACCAGGAGTGGGTGAGAAATGCATAAAACATGACCTCGGATTGCTCCACTCCTGGTTTTGTCTTATAAATACTGAGGTAAAAATCTCACCAAATAGTCAAAGTGCCACAATCTTCTGACAGTGCGGATTCCACCAATAAATAAGTGATCACCTTCCCAACCTGTGCATCGCTGATAACTTGTTTTCACCAATAAAAACCCATTAATGCAAACTACAGTAATTGTACATCGCAGTTCTGGTGAGCGCACAGTGATGGGCAGGAGCCGCCAGTATAATGGGTATAACGGCTAACAGGTATTTGCAAATAGCTGAAGGGTGGGTGGGCCCGGGTGGGTGGGCCCCTGGAGTCAATGTCCCTGGTGGGCCCCAGACACCCCAGTCCGGCTCTGCCCCCGCCCCAGCCCGCCCCTGATTTGTCACGCACGGACCCGAAGCGACTGTGCACTGCGATACACACATCCTGTTGAAATTTCTGCTGGCGTTTACAAGCCCCAACCCCCCTGGGCCCGGTCGCAGTGACTGCCACTGCGACCGCGGACATTACGCCCCTGGCTACGTGAATCATATGTCCCATTTTGGTGCTCCTCACCATTTGCATGGCACAGTCATGCATGCTTCTCTATCACCATAGCATGCTGCAAACAATCAGGATGGCTTCTGCTACATCTCTATATAAAAAGATAGTATATCTGTATTTCTATGATACGTAGAGTGAATGGAAATCATACATCTTGCTAATATTTATTATATTACATTCATCTGATGCTCTGTAGTAACAATGTAAATTAAATTGTCGACTTAGTGCAGTTCTATTACTAATAGTAAATGTGGCACCTTGTGTTCCACAGAATATCTGAATATTACCTGAATATTTAATCTCAGCTAATGTTCATTTATCTCTTAAATATCATTGGTCAGATGCTGATCACATGACCAGTGGTGGTGCATGCATGATGATTCCATATGAAATGCACTGAGTGACAGTTGGAAGTGACAGTTGGAATTGACCAACAACAGTGGAGGAGATGTCGGCTAACTCTAAGCAAAGCAATAATATGGATATAAAAGAGGAGGAGATTGTGGTGAGCAGAGAAAGAGTGAAGACACGAAGACCTTCCCATGACACATCTGATGATGAGAGGAAGTCTTCAGTCAACAGGACAAAACCACCAGTCCAGAAGAAAGAAGAAGTAGAGGAGAACATGGTGAGGAGAGAAGGAGCGAAGAGACTAAGACCTTCCCATGACACATCTGATGATGAGAGGAAGTCTTCAGTCAACAGGACAAAACAACCAGTCCAGAAGAAAGAAGAAGTGGAAGAAAAGGAGAAGGTAGAAAGTCAGAAGATGGGAGCCAAGAAGAGAGGAGCCATCTTCATCTCATCAGGGGACAAAAAGGAGAAGAAAAGAAGAAGGATTACATTAGGACAGAAACCCATGGATCTAAAGCAGAAGGCTGAAGAAGCTGAAGGAAGCAGCGGTGTTCGGCCAACCGGCTCCAAAAGCACAGTCTCTGATACCATCAAGAGGAGATTATTATTCCATCAAGTGCTTGGCCGGGGATGCTATGGAACGGTCCTGCTGGCGGAAGATTCATCTACCCGCAAACATTTTGCTGTTAAGATCATCGGCAAAAGAGCCCTGCTTGCTGATGGTGATGAGCGTGTGATGGTGGAGCGACGGGTTTTACAGCTGGCATCTGGGAGCCCCTTCCTTGTCCACGCAGACTTTGCATTCCAGACCAAGGTACAGTATTGATTGCTCGATATTAGGAAATGTCACACGTACCACACACTGCTCTGCCTCATGGACCCCACTGATATCATCTTACATTTCAATATAGCATGTCCCAAGGTAACCGCTGACAATAAGATGAATGTGATGACTATACACATGGGATATTGTGGCCCCTACTGTAATCAATAACATTTATGGCGGGGCTTGGTACATTGGGAATCATTTATTAAAACAGCCTTTTTACTTATCCCAGCCAATCACAGAACAGCTTTTACTTTTCCAGGTCAGTTAAAACAACCTTAGCTGAGCTCTAATTGGTTAGGATGGGCAACTAGTTTTCTAGTGAGCAGATTTATTAATGAGGCCCAATGTACCCCGCTGTATAAATGATTGAAAATATTAGATGTCATCATAGAGGTCAATGAACTGTAGAAAATCACTTGCCCGGACCTCATGTGTCTAATTGGGTGACTGGTAATATTTGTATCATTTACAGCATTAGCTGGGCATTATCTTGTTTGGAGGCATCATCGCCATGTAGTAGTCTCTAGCTCATTTCTTTGACACTGTAGAATTTTACATATTATTATCTTGCATAGACATGGGATTTCAGAATAGATTAAATGTATTTGTTATTCTTTGTTATTTCCTGGATGACATTGTATTTTGTGTATACCATGTGGGGGACGGGACCCTGTGTACACTATATGTCAGGGCTATTGACTTTTGTGCACTTTATATACAATTTGAGAATGTGTTAATATTTTTGTATACAAGTATTATCTGTATCTTAAAGGCTTTTTTAATTAATGTTGGGACATTTTTATGCACGTGCATCTACTTGTTTTTCATTGCCATGTTTTCTATGTATAAATATACTGGAATAAAGTACAAAATCCACTGTCTTGGAGTGAAATTTCTTCTAACCTCACCAACTAATGAAAAAGATGGTATCATATTGAGCAGGGGCGAGGTGGGCCAGAGGGGCACATGCCCTCCAAGCCGGTCGCCAAGCAGCTGCTTCTTTACAGACTGCAGGGCGGCCCTGTATCTTTCATTGTGTACATGTGCCAGCTGGGCATCTGCAGCCCAGAACAGCAGGCACAGGCCACGTTCTTATGCCTGCCGGAGAGAAGCTTCAGCCGCTGAGCAGTACGAGAGGGCAGACATCTTTGATTCTTGTAAGGCCACGGCCCCACTATCAGTATTTGGTCAGTATTCGATCAGTATTTTTTCACAGGAGTGGGAGACAAAACCAGGAGTTGGTGATAAATACAGAATTGGTGACTTGTTTCTATTATACCTTTTCTCTGATTGTTACTGACCTGGTTTTGGTTCCCACCCCTGAGAAAATATACTGACCAAATACTGATAGTGGGGCCGTGGCCTTATCCTGAGCTCCGGATAGTGGTCAGGACAGGAGATTTATACTTTTTGTAGAGTGTGGAAGTGGCAGGATGCTGCTCACCTCCTGACAAGTCCAGGGCCAGATCCTGAATGTTATCTATGGTCGCTCTGCTGAGGATCAGAAAGATTTATTGTAGCAGATGGACCCTTCAAGCAGGTTGGGGTCGTGCTGTCAGTGTGAGATCATCGGCTCTCGATCTGTATGAATGTTCAAATCACATCGGACCTGAGATAGAGACACTTCAGACCTTACTATACAGACCCCTGCCCCAGACTGATCCTGCACCAGCTACAGGGCCAGAGCCGGCATAACCACCCATTGCACCAGGGCAAGTGCCAGGGCCCTGGGCAAGAGGGGGGCCCCACTCACAGTTGGGGACACTGGAACGCTATTGGGCCTGTGAGTTGGGGGGGCCCGGTGTAAACCCCCCCCCCCGTGCTTTACGGTGTTTGAAATATTCACCTCACGTCATACCCTGCTGGCCGCAGGTCCAGTCTCCCCTGCGTCTTCTGACTCTGTCACGTCTGGGTGTGTTGAAGAGACAGGACCTGTAGCCAGCAGGGTATGAGGAGAGGTGAGTATTTTATTATTTATTTTTTATGTATGGAGCCCATTCTCTATGGAGCATTATATGGGGCCCATTCTCTATGGAGCATTATATGGGGCCCATTCTCTATGGAGCATTATATGGGGCCCATTCTCTATGGTGCATTATATGGGGCCCATTCTCTATGGTGCATTATATGGGGCCCATTCTCTATGGAGCATTATATGGGGCCCATTCTCTATGGAGCATTATATGGGGCCCATTATTCTGTATGGCATATTACATGACGCCCATTATTCTTCATGGAGTAATATATGGGGTCAATTATGGTGTAATGAGCATTATATGGGGTTCATTATTCTGTATAGAGCATTATATGGGGCCTATTATTCTGTATGGAACATTATATGGGGTCCATTATTCAGTATGGAGCCCATTCTGTATAGAGGACTATGTGGTGCCCATAATACTGTATGGAGTGCTATGTAGTGCCCATAATACTGTATGGAGGACTATGTGGTGTCCACAATACTGTATGGAGGACTATGTGGTGCTCATACTACTGTATGGAGGACTATAATGTACAGTCTAAAATGAAAACTTTTGAATCCCCCCATGACACGCCCCATGCACTGTGAGGATTCGCCGGTTTCTGAGCTATTATAGAATTTACAATAGATATCACTCATGTAATGTAAGAAGTACCGTATTTTTCGGACTATAAGATGCACCGGACCATAAGACGCACCTAGGTTTTAGAGGAGGAAAATAAAAATAAAAAAATTTAAGCCAAAAATGTGTTCCTGATGCACTTTTAAGGGGGAGGGGGTCTTCTGCTGACACTGGTATAGGGGTAATGTCCCCCAATTCTGACAATATCCCCCATCCTGGTATATATGCCCCCCCCCTTCCTTTTATACGTGGTCCCCATCCCCATCCTGGTATGCATGGCACCCCTCATCCCTATCCCGGTATGCATGGCACCCCTCATCCCTATCCCGGTATGCATGGCACCCCTCATCCCTGTCCCAGTATGCATGGCACCCCTCATCCCTGTCCCGGTATGCATGGCACCCCTCATCCCTGTCCCGGTATGCATGGCACCCCTCATCCCTGTCCCGGTATGCATGGCACCCCTCATCCCTGTCCCGGTATGCATGGCACCCCTCATCCCTGTCCCGGTATGCATGGCACCCCTCATCCCTGTCCCGGTATGCATGGCACCCCTCATCCCTGTCCCGGTATGCATGACACCCCTCATCCTTATCCTGGTATAGTGGTATGCATGGCACCCCTCATCCCTGTCCTGGTATAGTGGTATGCATGGCACCCCTCATCCCTGTCCTGGTATGTATGGCACCTCTAATCCCCATCATGCTGCACATGGCCCCCTCAGCGTTACCCTGGTATGTATGGCCTCCTCATCCCCCATCCTGGTATGCATGGCTCTCTCATCCCCAATCCTGGTATGCATGACTCTCTCATCCCCAATCCTGGTACATATGGCCTCCTCATCCCCCAATCCTGGTATGCATGGTTCCCTCATCACCCAATCCTGGTATGCATGGTTCCCTCATCCCCCAATCCTGGTATGCATGGTCCCCTCATCCCCCAATCCAGGTATGCATGGTCCCCTCATCCCCCAATCCTGGTATGCATGGTACCCCTCATCCCTATTCTGGTATGCATAGAACCCCACTTTCCTATCCTTGTATGCATGGTACCCCTCACCCCCCAATCCTGGTATGTATGGCACCCCTCACCCCCAATCCTGGTTTTCATGGTTCAGTCACCCCCCAAATCCTGGTATGTATGGCACCCCTCACCCCCCAATCCTGGTATGTATGGCATCCCTCACCCCCCAATCCTGGTTTTCATGGTTCAGTCACCCCCCAAATCCTGGTATGCATTGTACCCCTCATCCCACAATCCTGGTATGCATGGTCCCCTCACACCCCTTTCCTGGTATGTATGGTACCCCTCACCCCCCATTCCTGGTATGTATGGCACCACTCACCCCCCAATCCTGGTATTTATGGCACCCCTCACCCCCAATCCTGGTTTTCATGGTTCAGTCACCCCCCAAATCCTGGTATGTATGGCACCCCTCACCCCCCAATCCTGGTATGTATGGCACCCCTCACCCCCCAATCCTGGTTTTCATGGTTCAGTCAGCCCTCAAATCCTGGTATGCATTGTACCCCTCACACCCCTTTCCTGGTATGTATGGTACCCTTCACACCCCATTGCTGGTATGTATGGCACCCCTCATCCCTTTCACGGTGCACAGATACAAAAAAATAAACACATACTCACCTTTCTTCCCTGTGCTCCAGCGCTTCTGTATCCTGTTCTGCCGGGGAGCAGTGCGGCGCCAGAGTACGCGTGTGCCCATACCGTGCTGTTCAACGCCATTTTGCTGAAGACACACTGCAAATATGTCTTCAGTAAAATGGCGCCGGATAGAGCTATGCATATGTGCCGATTCCAACGCCTTCACTCCTGCCCTGGTCTCCGGCGAGAAGAGAAGCACCGCTGCAACGCTCCTCCCGGTCAGGTAAGTATGGCGCCGGAGATCGCGGTATGTGTTCAGTGTCTACGCATACCGCAATCTCCGGCGCCATACACACTACTCTTACCTGTAACGTAATGGGTTCTTCTGTCTAGAGCCAGACTGCGCAGGCATGTAGCACTTGCCAAGTCTTTAAAGGCTTCAGACAGAGGGAGGCTTGTAGTGTTATATTATATATACAGTACAGACCAAAAGTTTATTTAAAGATTTTTCTGTATTTTCATGACTCTGAATATTGTACATTCACACTGAAGGCATCAAAACTATGAATTAACACATGTGGAATTATATACTTAACAAAAAAGTGTGAAACAACTGAAAATATGTCTTATATTCTAGGTTCTTCAAAGTAGCCACCTTTTGCTTTGATGACTGCTTTGCACACTCTTGGCATTCTCTTGATGAGCTTCAAGAGGGAGTCACCGGAAATGGTCTTCCAACAATTCCCAGAGATGCTTAGCACTTGTTGGCCTTTTTGCCTTCACTCTGCGGTCCAGCTCACCCCAAACCATCTCGATTGGGTTCAGGTCTGGTGACTGTGGAGGCCAGGTCATCTGGCGTAGCACCCCATCACTCTCCTTCTTGGTCAAATAGCCCTTACACAGCCTGGAGGTGTGTTTGGGGTCATTGTCCTGTTGAAAAATAAATGATGGTCCAACTAAACGCAAACCGGATGGAATAGCATGCCGCTGCAAGATGCTGTGTTATCCATGCTGGTTCAGTATGCCTTAAATTTAGAATAAATCCCCAACAGTGTCACCAGCAAAGCACCCCCACACCATCACACCTCCTCCTCCATGCTTCACGGTGGGAACCAGGCATGTAGAGTCCATCCGTTCACCTTTTCTGCGTCGCACAAAAACACAGTGGTTGGAACCAAAGATCTCAAATTTGGACTTATCAGACCAAAGCACAGATTTCCACTGGTCTAATGTCCATTCCTTGTGTTCCTTATCCCAAACAAGTCTCTTCTGCTTGTTGCCTGTCCTTAGCAGTGGTTTCCTAGCAGCTATTTTACCATGAAGGCCTGCTGCACAAAGTCTCCTCTTAACAGTTGTTGTAGAGATGTGTCTGCTGCTAGAACTCTGTGTGGCATTGACCTGGTCTCTAATCTGAGCTGCTGTTAACCTGCGATTTCTGAGGCTGGTGACTCGGATAAACTTATCCTCAGAAGCAGAGGTGACTCTTGGTCTTCCTTTCCTGGGGCGGTCCTCATGTGAGCCAGTTTCTTTGTTTTCTTGATGGGTTTTGCAACTGCACTTGGGGATACATTCAAAGTTTTCCCAATTTTTCGGACTGACAGACCTTCATTTCTTAAAGTAATGATGGCCACTCGTTTTTCTTTACTTAGAATTTGTATTATGGTAAGAAAAAAGCAGCTAACAGTCTATTCAGTAGGACTATCAGCTGTGTATCCAGCTGATTTCTGCACAACACAACTGATGGTCCCAACCCCATTTATAAGGCAAGAAATCCCACTTATTAAACCTGACAGGGCACACCTGTGAAGTGAAAACCATTTCCGGTGACTACCTCTTGAAGCTCATCAAGAGAATGCCAAGAGTGTGCAAAGCAGTCATCAAAGCAAAAGGTGGCTACTTTGAAGAACCTAGAATATAAGACATATTTTCAGTTGTTTCACACTTTTTTGTTAAGTATATAATTCCACATGGGTTAATTCATAGTTTTGATGCCTTCAGTGTGAATGTACAATTTTCATAGTTATGAAGATACAGAAAAAGCTTTAAATGAGAAGGTGTGTCCAAACTTTTGGTCTGTACTGTGTATATATATATGTGACTACTATGTCTCTATAAATGTGATACTCATGTGTTTGTGATCCTCCATTGCTCTACTCTGTACGATTGTCTTAATTTTTGCAATATTTAATAGAGATTTATTTTAGCGGCAATAAGCGCCTATTGTTTCATTTTGGTGGTATCTATAGTTTTGGTGTTGCCTGTAGTGATAAAGTCTTGGATTACTCATGCTCCTTATGTTGGTAGTCATATATATGACAGTGTATCTACTGTAAAACATCTGATGTCTGTATCACAGTATTTGATATACCAGTCACATATTATTGGCTGGCAAATTTTAGCCTGGGGGGCATGCACAATGCAGCGGCCCATGAGTGTCGCGGCCATCTTTAGGCTTGAGTTTCATGTAGCACCTGATGAGTATAGCATGTGTGCGACCAAGGTACATCTGCTAACAACCCATTTCATAAAGATCACAGCTTTTTTGAGCTGTACTGGTAGAAATTAATTACAAATGGTTCACTTATTGTTAATGGCTGCACAGTTTTTGCAAAAGCATGCGGCCATTACCAAGAAACAAGCAATTTGCACTTAATATCTAATCATATAGTGGAAAAACAGTAGTTAAATGATTGGCAGTGAGCTCCTGTGCTTGGTTTGCACAGTCATGCTGAAAGAGTCCTATTAAAAGCATAACTATAGCTTCCAAATTAGTTTTACATGTTGGATAAACCCTTTATTTGTCCTGCTTATTCTTTTCTTTTAAACATCTTTTTATTAAGGTTTTTTTTAAAGAAGGTTAACAATTGAACAAAGAAAAGTCACATTGTTAATGAAACAAATCAAAGATAACGATATCACATAGATTATAAGAGCAGAAATTGACCAGACTGCATAAATTTCAGCCAAACATTGACACGTTTCGGAAGAGAGAAAAAATATAAGAGAGAGGTTCAATTCTTTTGAACATGTCGTAGTACAAAATTGTGGTCACATAACATGTTATCATATTCAAGAAGGTTTATTGTGATATCCTGGAAATAAAAACTTCAGAAGAGAAAAAGAAAAAAAAAACCTGGAGAAGGGGGGAAGGTTGAAAGGGAAGTGGGATGAACGGGGAGATGAGATGGAGGGGGGGGGGGACTACAAAGATATAGATGATGGGAGGGGGGGGGGACTACAAAGATATAGATGATGGGAGGGGGGGGGACTACAAAGATATAGATGATGGGAGGGGGGGGGACTACAAAGATATAGATGATGGGAGGGGGGGGGGACTACAAAGATATAGATGATGGGAGGGGGGGGAGGGAGTTGGGATTAGAATGGGCTAGCGATCTGAGTATTTTAGGTTAGTATTGTGCGGTCTGTAATATATTTGTGCCAGGGACGCCATATCAACGAGAATTGTTTATGCCTTTTTTCATCCCAACTAGCCAATTCTTCTAGCCTGTATATTTGTTCAACCTTCATTTCCCAGAGTGAGATATTTGGGGTCTTCGCAGATTTCCATAAGGATGTCACAAGTAACTTAGCCGAGGCCAGGAGCTGTCTAAGAAGGGTTAATTTTATTTTAGGGAAGTTATCTAGGAACAGAAACAGAAGGCAGATCTCCAGCGAGGTCAAGAGTTACAAGTTTAAAATTGTATTAATAGTTTGAATTATTTTTGTCCAGAAGGGCTTAATCAATGTACAGTTCCACCACATGTGGAGCATAGTGCCCACATCAGAAGAGCATCTCCAGCAGTTAGGATCAAGTCCTTTGTAACATTTCTGAAGTTTTGATGGAGTCATATACCACCTGGAGAGAACTTTATAGCCATTCTCTTGTACTCTAACACATCTAGAGGAGACTTTAGGTGCTAGTAGTCATCTTTTAATTTCAGATGGGGTGAAAGGCCTATTCAGATCCTGTTCCCACTTCATTACATATGGCAGTTTCTTAGGGGTTCTGGCTAGGCATAATTGTTTTTGTAGAGCTGATAACGTTCTTTTTTAGGGGTTTTTTGCAGCTATAAGTTTTTCAAAATCAGTCATTTCCCTAATATAATTTGGAGTTTTAAAGACTAGTTTTAAGTTAGACATAAATTTCTGGTACATAAAGGGGTGAAAAGAGATAGTATCTAGCATTTGATTGAGTTCTGCCAAGCAGGGCATGACCCCATTATCTGTAATTTTTTGGAGTGGTGTTATCAAGTTGCGAATTGAGTTGTGTATTGTGGCATTATGGGCTGGAGAAAGGAGAGAACTAGGTCTGTAACTTGTAGGAGAGGGGAGGGAAACGGGGAGCATATTTGTCTTATATGGGGATTGGACCAGATTTTAAAAGTAGTGGCGGTGAAAGGGTTTTTAATTGATGTATACCTAGTACTACTTGAGGGCGTGAGGATGAGCTGTCTAAGGGGGAATTTAAGGATTGTTTCTTCTACTTTAATCCATTGCTTCTGTGGTGGGAGCCTGATCCATCCACGACTCTTTGGAGATGAGTGGCTTGTTGAAGTATCTTTAGATCTGGCAGATCTATACCTCCTTCAGAGTGTGGGAGGGATAATATTTGTAAGGGAAGTCTGGGTTTTTGGTTGTGCCACAGAAAACGGCTGAGGAGTTTTCGTATGTCAATGAAAAAAGAATTAGGTAGGTGGATTGGAAGGGCTTGCACTAGATAAGTTATTTTTGGCCATATCATACATTTAAGGAGATTTTTCCTACCCAACCAGGAGATGTATGAGATATTCCAGTTGGGGGTAAGTTTCTGGATTTTCTGCAATAGCGGTGGGAAGTTTAACTTATAAAGTTCTTGTAGGTTTGGAGAAATCTCAACTCCCAAGAAACGTATTGATGGGGGGGACCAGGTAAAGGGGGACCCGATTGCCATTTGTGTTTTTTGTGGTTCTGGGATATTTATATTTAAGACTTGAGATTTGCTAAGATTCACCTTAAAATTTGATAGTGCACCGTATTCCTTGAGTAATGTCAGGATAACTGGGACAGATATTCTCGGGTTAGAGGTCATGATAAGTAGATCGTCTGCGTATGCTGCGATTTTATGTTCAGTACCAGCTGATTTGATGCCAACGATCCTCCCCTCCTCTCTGAGCTTTTGTAGTAAAGGTTCTAGTGTAAGAATAAAAAGGAGAGGGGAAAGCGGGCATCCCTGCCTGGTGCCGTTAGAAATATTAAAAGATGAAGACATAACATGAGAGGGGATTAGATACACTGCTCAGCAGACAGTATCACACCGGATAGGATTAGATACACAGCTCAGCAGACAGTATGACACAGGAGAGGATTAGATACACAGCTCAGCAGGCAGTATCACACCGGATAGGATTAGATACACTGCTCAGCAGACAGTATCACACAGGAGAAGATTAGATACACAACTCAGCAGACAGTATCACACCGGATAGGATTAGATACACTGCTCAGCAGACAGTATCACACAGGAGAAGATTAGATACACAGCTCAGCAGACAGTATCACACCGGATAGGATTAGATACACGGCTCAGCAGACAGTATCACACCGGATAGGATTAGATACACAGCTCAGCAGACAGTATCACACCGGATAGGATTAGATACACAGCTCAGCAGACAGTATCACACCGGATAGGATTAGATACACAGCTCAGCAGACAGTATCACACCGGATAGGATTAGATACACAGCTCAGCAGACAGTATCACACAGGAGAAGATTAGATACACAGCTCAGCAGACAGTATCACACCGGATGGGATTAGATACACAGCTCAGCAGACAGTATCACACCGGATAGGATTAGATACACAGCTCAGCAGACAGTATCACACAGGAGAGGATTAGATACACAGCTCAGCAGACAGTATCACACAGGATAGGATTAGATACACAGCTCAGCAGACAGTATCACACAGGAGAAGATTAGATACACAGCTCAGCAGACAGTATCACACAGGAGAGGATTAGATACACAACTCAGCAGACAGTATCACACCGGATAGGATTAGATACACAGCTCAGCAGACAGTATCACACCGGATAGGATTAGATACACAGCTCAGCAGACAATATCACACAGGAGAAGATTAGATACACTGCTCAGCAGACAGTATCACACAGTATAAGATTAGATACACTGCTCAGCAGACAGTATCACACCGGATAGGATTAGATACACAGCTCAGCAGACAGTATCACACAGGAGAAGATTAGATACACTGATCAGCAGACAGTATCACACCGGATAGGATTAGATACACAGCTCAGCAGACAGTATCACACAGGATAGGATTAGATACACAGCTCAGCAGACAGTATCACACAGTATAAGATTAGATACACAGCTCAGCAGACAGTATCACACAGGAGAGGATTAGATACACAGCTCAGCAGACAGTATCACACAGGACAGGATTAGATACACAGCTCAGCAGACGGTATCACACAGTGTAAGATTAGATACACTGCTCAGCAGATTATCACAGCATAGGATTAGATACACGGCTCAGCAGACAGTATCACACAGGAGAGGATTAGATACACAGCTCAGCAGACAGTATCACACAGGAGAGGATTAGATACACAGCTCAGCAGACAGTATCACACAGTATAAGATTAGATACACTGCTCAGCAGACAGTATCACACAGGAGAGGATTAGATACACAGCTCAGCAGACAGTATCGCACAGGAGAGGATTAGATACACAGCTCAGCAGACGGTATCGCACAGGAGAGGATTAGATACACGGCTCCACAGACAGTATCACACAGGGTAGGATTAGAGATACAGCTCAGCAGACAGTATCACACAGGAAAGGATTAGATACATAGCTCAGCAGACGGTATCACACAGGACAGGATTAGATGCACAGCTCAGCAGACAGTATCACACAGGAGAGGATTAGATACACAGCTCAGCTGACAGTATCACATAGGACAGGATTAGATACACAGTTCATCAGACAGTATCTCACAGGAGTGGATTAGATACACGGCTCAGCAGACAGTATCACGAAAGATAGGATTAGATACACAGTTCATCAGACAGTATCACACAGGAGACGATTAGATACACAGCTCAGCAGACAGTATCGCACAGGATAGGATTAGATACACGGCTCAGCATACAGTATCACACAGGAGAGGATTGGATACACTGCTCAGCAGACAGTATCACACAGGATGGGATTAGATACACGGCTCAGCAGACAGTATCACACAGGAGAGGATTAGATACACTGCTCAGCAGACAGTATCACACAGGAGAAGATTAGATACACAGCTCAGCAGACAGTATCACACCGGATAGGATTAGCTACACAGCTCAGCAGACAGTATCACACCGGATAGGATTAGATACACAGCTCAGCAGACAGTATCACACCGAATAGGATTAGATACACAGCTCAGCAGACAGTATCACACCGAATAGGATTAGATACACAGCTCAGCAGACAGTATCACACAGGAGAGGATTAGAAACACTGCTCAGCAGACAGTATCACACGGAGAGGATTAGATACAATGCTCAGTAGACAGTATCACACAGGAGAGGATTAGATACACGGCTCAGCAGACAGTATCACACAGGAGAGGATTAGATACACGGCTCAGCAGACAGTATCACACAGGAGAGGATTAGATACATGGCTCAGCAGATGGTATCACACAGGAGAGGATTAGAGATACAGCTCAGCAGACAGTATCACACAGGAGAGGATTAGATACACGGCTCAGCAGACAGTATGACACAGGAGAGGATTAGATACACGGCTCAGCAGACAGCATCACACAGGAGAGGATTAGATACACAGCTCAGCAGACAGTATCACACAGGAGAGGATTAGATACACGGCTCAGCAGACAGTATGACACAGGAGAGGATTAGATACACGGCTCAGAAGACAGTATCATACAGGGTAGGATTAGATACACAGCTCAGCAGACAGTATCACACAGGAGAGGATTAGATACATGGCTCAGCAGATAGTATCACACAGGATAGGATTAGATACACAGCTCAGCAGACGGTATCACACAGGACAGGATTAGATACACAGCTCAGCAGACATTATCACACAGGAGAGGATTAGATACACAGCTCAGCAGACATTATCACACAGGAGGGGATTAGATACATACACAGCTCAGCAGACAGTATCACACAGGACAGGATTAGATACATAGCTCAGCAGACGGTATCACACAGGAGAGGATTAGATACACGGCTCAGCAGACAGTATCACACAGGAGGGGATTAGATACACAGCTCAGCAGACAGTACCACACAGTATAAGATTAGATACACTGCTCAGCAGACAGTATCAAACAGGAGGGGATTAGATAAACAGCTAAGAAGACAGTATCACACAGTATAAGATTAGATACACTGCTCAGCAGATTATCACAGCATAGGATTAGATACACAGCTCAGCAGACAGTATCACACAGGAGAGGATTAGATACACAGCTCAGCAGACAGTATCACACAGGAGAGGATTAGATACACAGCTCAGCAGACAGTATCACACAGTATAAGATTAGATACACTGCTCAGCAGACAGTATCACACAGGAGAGGATTAGATACACAGCTCAGCAGACAGTATCACACAGGAGAGGATTAGATACACAGCTCAGCAGACGGTATCGCACAGGAGAGGATTAGATACACGGCTCCACAGACAGTATCACACAGGAGAGAATTAGATACACAGCTCAGCAGATGGTATCACACAGGAAAGGATTAGATACATAGCTCAGCAGACGGTATCACACAGGACAGGATTAGATGCACAGCTCAGCAGACAGTATCACACAGGAGAGGATTAGATACACAGCTCAGCTGACAGTATCACATAGGACAGGATTAGATACACAGTTCATCAGACAGTATCACACAGGAGTGGATTAGATACACGGCTCAGCAGACAGTATCACGAAAGATAGGATTAGATACACAGTTCATCAGACAGTATCACACAGGAGACGATTAGATACACAGCTCAGCAGACAGTATCACACATTACATGATTAGATACACAGCTCAGCAGACAGTATCACACAGGATGGGATTAGATACACGGCTCAGCAGACAGTATCACACAGGAGAGGATTAGATACACAGCTCAGCAGACAGTAACGCACAGGAGAGGATTAGATACACAGCTCAGCACACAGTATCACACAGGAGAGGATTAGATACACGGCTCAGCAGACAGTATCACACAGAAGAGGATTAGATACACAGCTCAGCAGACAGTATCACACAGGATAGGATTAGATACACTGCTCTGCAGATAGTATCACACAGGATAGGATTAGATACACGGCTTAGCAGACAGTATCACACAGGAGAGGATTAGATACACGGCTCAGCAGACAGTATCACACAGGATAGGATTAGACACACAGCTCAGCAGACAGTATCACACAGGAGAGGATTAGATACATAGCTCAGCAGACGGTATCACACAGGACAGGTTTAGATATACAGCTCAGCAGACAGTATCACACAGTAGGGGATTAGATACACAGCTCAGCAGACAGTACCACACAGTATAAGATTAGATACACTGCTCAGCAGACAGTATCACACAGGAGAGGATTAGATACACAGTTCAGCAGACAGTATCACACAGGAGGGGATTAGATACACAGCTCAGCAGACAGTATCACACAGTATAAGATTAGATACACTGCTCAGCAGACTATCACACAGCATACGATTAGATACACGGCTCAGCAGACAGTATCACACAGGAGAGGATTAGATACACAGCTCAGCAGACAGTATCACACAGGAGGGGATTAGATACACAGCTCAGGAGACAGTATCACACAGTATAAGATTAGATACACTGCTCAGCAGACAGTATCGCACAGGAGAGGATTAGATACACGGCTCAGCAGACAGTACCGCACAGGAGAGGATTAGATACACAGCTCAGCAGACAGTATCACACAGGAAAGGATTAGATACATAGCTCAGCAGACGGTATCACACAGGACAGGATTAGATGCACAGCTCAGCAGACAGTATCACACAGGAGAGGATTAGATACACAGCTCAGCTGACAGTATCACATAGGACAGGATTAGATACACAGTTCATCAGACAGTATCACACAGGAGAGGATTAGATACACAGCTCAGCAGACAGTAACGCACAGGAGAGGATTAGATACACAGCTCAGCACACAGTATCACACAGGAGAGGATTAGATACACGGCTCAGCAGACAGTATCACACAGGAGAGGATTAGATACATAGCTCAGCAGACAGTATCACACAGGATAGGATTAGATACACTGCTCAGCAGATGGTATTACACAGGATAGGATTAGATACACAGCTCAGCTGACAGTATCACACAGGATAGGATTAGATACACGGCTCAGCAGACATTATCACACAGGAGATGATTAGATACACAGCATAGGATTAGATACACAGCTCAGCAGACAGTATCACACAGCATAGGATTAGATACACTTCTCAGCAGACAGAATCACACAGGAGGGGATTAGATACACAGCTCAGCAGACAGTATCACAGGATAAGATTAGATACACTGCTCAGCAGACGGTATCACACAGGACAGGATTAGATGCATAGCTCAGCTGACAATATCACACAGGAGAGGATTAGATATACAGCTCACCTGACAGTATCACACAGTAGAGGATTATATACATGGCTCAGCAGACAGTATCACACAGGATAGGCTTAGATACACAGCTCAGCAGGCAGTATCACACAGGAAAGGATTAGATACACAGCTCAGCAAACAGTATCACACAGGAGGGGATTAGATACATACACAGCTCAGCAGACAGTATCACACAGGACAGGATTAGATACATAGCTCAGCAGACGGTATCACACAGGAGAGGATTAGATACACGGCTCAGCAGACAGTATCACACAGGAGGGGATTAGATACACAGCTCAGCAGACAGTACCACACAGTATAAGATTAGATACACTGCTCAGCAGACAGTATCAAACAGGAGGGGATTAGATAAACAGCTCAGAAGACAGTATCACACAGTATAAGATTAGATACACTGCTCAGCAGATTATCACAGCATAGGATTAGATACACAGCTCAGCAGACAGTATCACACAGGAGAGGATTAGATACACAGCTCAGCAGACAGTATCACACAGGAGAGGATTAGATACACAGCTCAGCAGACAGTATCACACAGTATAAGATTAGATACACTGCTCAGCAGACAGTATCACACAGGAGAGGATTAGATACACAGCTCAGCAGACAGTATCACACAGGAGAGGATTAGATACACAGCTCAGCAGACGGTATCGCACAGGAGAGGATTAGATACACGGCTCCACAGACAGTATCACACAGGAGAGAATTAGATACACAGCTCAGCAGATGGTATCACACAGGAAAGGATTAGATACATAGCTCAGCAGACGGTATCACACAGGACAGGATTAGATGCACAGCTCAGCAGACAGTATCACACAGGAGAGGATTAGATACACAGCTCAGCTGACAGTATCACATAGGACAGGATTAGATACACAGTTCATCAGACAGTATCACACAGGAGTGGATTAGATACACGGCTCAGCAGACAGTATCACGAAAGATAGGATTAGATACACAGTTCATCAGACAGTATCACACAGGAGACGATTAGATACACAGCTCAGCAGACAGTATCACACATTACATGATTAGATACACAGCTCAGCAGACAGTATCACACAGGATGGGATTAGATACACGGCTCAGCAGACAGTATCACACAGGAGAGGATTAGATACACAGCTCAGCAGACAGTATCACACATTACATGATTAGATACACAGCTCAGCAGACAGTATCACACAGTATAAGATTAGATACACTGCTCAGCAGACAGTATCACACAGGAGAGGATTAGATACACAGCTCAGCAGACAGTATCACACAGGAGAGGATTAGATACACAGCTCAGCAGACGGTATCGCACAGGAGAGGATTAGATACACGGCTCCACAGACAGTATCACACAGGAGAGAATTAGATACACAGCTCAGCAGATGGTATCACACAGGAAAGGATTAGATACATAGCTCAGCAGACGGTATCACACAGGACAGGATTAGATGCACAGCTCAGCAGACAGTATCACACAGGAGAGGATTAGATACACAGCTCAGCTGACAGTATCACATAGGACAGGATTAGATACACAGTTCATCAGACAGTATCACACAGGAGTGGATTAGATACACGGCTCAGCAGACAGTATCACGAAAGATAGGATTAGATACACAGTTCATCAGACAGTATCACACAGGAGACGATTAGATACACAGCTCAGCAGACAGTATCACACATTACATGATTAGATACACAGCTCAGCAGACAGTATCACACAGGATGGGATTAGATACACGGCTCAGCAGACAGTATCACACAGGAGAGGATTAGATACACAGCTCAGCAGACAGTAACGCACAGGAGAGGATTAGATACACAGCTCAGCACACAGTATCACACAGGAGAGGATTAGATACACGGCTCAGCAGACAGTATCACACAGAAGAGGATTAGATACACAGCTCAGCAGACAGTATCACACAGGATAGGATTAGATACACTGCTCTGCAGATAGTATCACACAGGATAGGATTAGATACACGGCTTAGCAGACAGTATCACACAGGAGAGGATTAGATACACGGCTCAGCAGACAGTATCACACAGGATAGGATTAGACACACAGCTCAGCAGACAGTATCACACAGGAGAGGATTAGATACATAGCTCAGCAGACGGTATCACACAGGACAGGTTTAGATATACAGCTCAGCAGACAGTATCACACAGTAGGGGATTAGATACACAGCTCAGCAGACAGTACCACACAGTATAAGATTAGATACACTGCTCAGCAGACAGTATCACACAGGAGAGGATTAGATACACAGTTCAGCAGACAGTATCACACAGGAGGGGATTAGATACACAGCTCAGCAGACAGTATCACACAGTATAAGATTAGATACACTGCTCAGCAGACTATCACACAGCATACGATTAGATACACGGCTCAGCAGACAGTATCACACAGGAGAGGATTAGATACACAGCTCAGCAGACAGTATCACACAGGAGGGGATTAGATACACAGCTCAGGAGACAGTATCACACAGTATAAGATTAGATACACTGCTCAGCAGACAGTATCGCACAGGAGAGGATTAGATACACGGCTCAGCAGACAGTACCGCACAGGAGAGGATTAGATACACAGCTCAGCAGACAGTATCACACAGGAAAGGATTAGATACATAGCTCAGCAGACGGTATCACACAGGACAGGATTAGATGCACAGCTCAGCAGACAGTATCACACAGGAGAGGATTAGATACACAGCTCAGCTGACAGTATCACATAGGACAGGATTAGATACACAGTTCATCAGACAGTATCACACAGGAGAGGATTAGATACACAGCTCAGCAGACAGTAACGCACAGGAGAGGATTAGATACACAGCTCAGCACACAGTATCACACAGGAGAGGATTAGATACACGGCTCAGCAGACAGTATCACACAGGAGAGGATTAGATACATAGCTCAGCAGACAGTATCACACAGGATAGGATTAGATACACTGCTCAGCAGATGGTATTACACAGGATAGGATTAGATACACAGCTCAGCTGACAGTATCACACAGGATAGGATTAGATACACGGCTCAGCAGACATTATCACACAGGAGATGATTAGATACACAGCATAGGATTAGATACACAGCTCAGCAGACAGTATCACACAGCATAGGATTAGATACACTTCTCAGCAGACAGAATCACACAGGAGGGGATTAGATACACAGCTCAGCAGACAGTATCACAGGATAAGATTAGATACACTGCTCAGCAGACGGTATCACACAGGACAGGATTAGATGCATAGCTCAGCTGACAATATCACACAGGAGAGGATTAGATATACAGCTCACCTGACAGTATCACACAGTAGAGGATTATATACATGGCTCAGCAGACAGTATCACACAGGATAGGCTTAGATACACAGCTCAGCAGGCAGTATCACACAGGAAAGGATTAGATACACAGCTCAGCAAACAGTATCACACAGGAGGGGATTAGATACATACACAGCTCAGCAGACAGTATCACACAGGACAGGATTAGATACATAGCTCAGCAGACGGTATCACACAGGAGAGGATTAGATACACGGCTCAGCAGACAGTATCACACAGGAGGGGATTAGATACACAGCTCAGCAGACAGTACCACACAGTATAAGATTAGATACACTGCTCAGCAGACAGTATCAAACAGGAGGGGATTAGATAAACAGCTCAGAAGACAGTATCACACAGTATAAGATTAGATACACTGCTCAGCAGATTATCACAGCATAGGATTAGATACACAGCTCAGCAGACAGTATCACACAGGAGAGGATTAGATACACAGCTCAGCAGACAGTATCACACAGGAGAGGATTAGATACACAGCTCAGCAGACAGTATCACACAGTATAAGATTAGATACACTGCTCAGCAGACAGTATCACACAGGAGAGGATTAGATACACAGCTCAGCAGACAGTATCACACAGGAGAGGATTAGATACACAGCTCAGCAGACGGTATCGCACAGGAGAGGATTAGATACACGGCTCCACAGACAGTATCACACAGGAGAGAATTAGATACACAGCTCAGCAGATGGTATCACACAGGAAAGGATTAGATACATAGCTCAGCAGACGGTATCACACAGGACAGGATTAGATGCACAGCTCAGCAGACAGTATCACACAGGAGAGGATTAGATACACAGCTCAGCTGACAGTATCACATAGGACAGGATTAGATACACAGTTCATCAGACAGTATCACACAGGAGTGGATTAGATACACAGCTCAGCAGACAGTATCACACATTACATGATTAGATACATGGCTCAGCAGACAGTATCACATAGGAGAGGATTAGATACATAGCTCAGCAGACAGTATCACACAGGATAGGATTAGATACACTGCTCAGCAGAGGGTATTACACAGGATAGGATTAGATACACAGCTCAGCTGACAGTATCACACAGGATAGGATTAGATACACGGCTCAGCAGACATTATCACACAGGAGATGATTAGATACACAGCATAGGATTAGATACACAGCTCAGCAGACAGTATCACACAGCATAGGATTAGATACACTTCTCAGCAGACAGAATCACACAGGAGGGGATTAGATACACAGCTCAGCAGACAGTATCACAGGATAAGATTAGATACACTGCTCAGCAGACGGTATCACACAGGACAGGATTAGATGCATAGCTCAGCTGACAATATCACACAGGAGAGGATTAGATATACAGCTCACCTGACAGTATCACACAGTAGAGGATTATATACATGGCTCAGCAGACAGTATCACACAGGATAGGCTTAGATACACAGCTCAGCAGGCAGTATCACACAGGAAAGGATTAGATACACAGCTCAGCAAACAGTATCACACAGGAGAGGATTAGACACATAGCTCAGCAGACAGTATCACACAGGAGAGGATTAGATACACGGCTCAGCAGACGGTATCACACAGGAGAGGATTAGATACACAGCTCAGCAGACAGTATCACACAGGAAAGGATTAGATACACAGCTCAGCAGATGGTATCACACAGGATAGGATTAGATACACAACTCAGCTGACAGTATCACACAGCACAGGATTAGATACAAAGCTCAGCAGACAGTATCGCACAGGGCGGGATTAGATACACGGCTCAGCAGACAGTATCACACAGGATAGGATTAGATACACAGTTCATCAGACAGTATCACACAGGAGTGCATTAGATACAAGGCTCAGCAGACAGTATCGCACAGGGCGGGATTAGATACACAGCTCAGCAGACAGTATCACACAGGAGTGGATTAGATCCACGGCTCAGCAGACAGTATCGCACAGGGCGGGATTAGATACACGGCTCAGCAGACAGTATCACACAGGATAGGATTAGATACACTGCTCAGCAGATAGTATCACACAGGATAGGATTAGATGCACAGCTCAGCAGACAGTATCACACAGGAGAGGATTAGATACACAGCTCAGCAGACAATATCGCACAGGAGAGGATTAGATACATAGCTCAGCGGACTGTATCACACAGGACAGGATTAGATACACAGCTCAGCAGACAGTATCACACAGGAGAGGATTAGGTACACGGCTCAGCAGACATTATCACACAGGAGAGGATTAGATACACAGCTCAGCAGATGGTATCACACAAGATAGGATTAGATACACTGCTCAGCAGATAGTATCACACAGTAGAGGATTAGATACACGGCTCAGCAGACAGTATCACACAGGAGAGGATTAGATACACTGCTCAGCAGATAGTATCACATAGGAGAGGATTAGATACACAGCTCAGCAGACAGTATCACAAAGGATAGGATTAGATACACAGCTCAGCAGCTGGTATCACACAGGATAGGTTTAGATACACTGCTCAGCAGATGGTATCACACAGGATATGATTAGATACACGGCTCAGCAGACAGTATCACACAGGAGAGGATTAGTTACACGGCTCAGCAGATGGTATCACACAGGATAGGATTAGATACACAGCTCAGCAGACACTATCACACAGGGCAGGATTAGATTCACGGTTCAGCGGACAGTATCACACAGGAGAGGATTAGATACATGGCTCAGCAGACAGTATCACACAGGAGAGGATTTGATACACAGCTCAGCAGACAGTATCACACAGGACAGGATTAGATACATGGCTCAGCAGACAGTATCACACAGGAGAGGATTAGATACATGGCTCAGCAGACAGTATCACACAGGAGAGGATTTGATACACAGCTCAGCAGACAGTATCACACAGGACAGGATTAGATACACAGCTCAGCAGATGGTATTACACAGGATAGGATTAGATACACTGCTCAGCAGACAGTATCACACAGGAGAGGATTAGATACACAGCTCAGCAGATGGTATCACACAGCATAGGATTAGATACACTGCTCAGCAGACAGTATCACACAGGGCAGGATTAGATACACAGCTCAGCAGACAGTATCACACAGGAGAGGATTAGATACACTGCTCAGCAGACAGTATCACACAGGAGAGGATTTGATACACAGCTCAGCAGACAGTATCACACAGGAGAGGATTAGATACACAGCTCAGCAGATGGTATCACACAGGATAGAATTAGATACACTGCTCAGCAGACAGTATCACACAGGGCAGGATTAGATACACGGTTCAGCAGATGGTATCACACAGGGTAGGATTAGAGATACAGCTCAGCAGACAGTATCACACAGCATAGGATTAGATACACAGCTCAGCAGACAGTATCACACAGCATAGGATTAGATACACAGCACAGCAGTCAGTATCACACAGGAGAGGATTTGATACACAGCTCAGCAGACAGTATCACACAGGGTAAGATTAGATACACTGCTCAGCAGACAGTATCACACAGGAGTGGATTAGATACACGGCTCAGCAGACAGTATCACACAGGAGAGGATTAGATACACGGATCAGCAGATGGTATCAAACAGGATGGAATTAGATACACTGCTCAGCAGACAGTATCACACAGGACAGGATTAGATACACAGCTCAGCTGACAATATCACACAGGAGAGGATTAGATACACAGCTCACCTGACAGTATCACACAGTAGAGGATTATATACATGGCTCAGCAGACAGTATCACACAGGATAGGCTTAGATACACAGCTCAGCAGGCAGTATCACACAGGAAAGGATTAGATACACAGCTCAGCAAACAGTATCACACAGGAGAGGATTAGATACATAGCTCAGCAGACAGTATCACACAGGAGAGGATTAGATACACGGCTCAGCAGACGGTATCACACAGGAGAGGATTAGATACACAGCTCAGCAGACAGTATCACACAGGAAAGGATTAGATACACAGCTCAGCAGATGGTATCACACAGCACAGGATTAGATACAAAGCTCAGCAGATAGTATCACACAGGAGTGGATTAGATACACGACTCAGCAGACAGTATCGCACAGGGCGGAATTAGATACACAGCTCAGCAGACAGTATCGCACAGGGCGGGATTAGATACACGGCTCAGCAGACAGTATCACACAGGATAGGATTAGATACACTGCTCAGCAGATAGTATCACACAGGATAGGATTAGATGCACAGCTCAGCAGACAGTATCACACAGGAGAGGATTAGATACACAGCTCAGCAGACAATATCGCACAGGAGAGGATTAGATACATAGCTCAGCGGACTGTATCACACAGGACAGGATTAGATACACATCTCAGCAGACTTTATCACACAGGAGAGGATTAGGTACACGGCTCAGCAGACATTATCACACAGGAGAGGATTAGATACACAGCTCAGCAGATGGTATCACACAAGATAGGATTAGATACACTGCTCAGCAGATAGTATCACACAGTAGAGGATTAGATACACGGCTCAGCAGACAGTATCACACAGGAGAGGATTAGATACACTGCTCAGCAGATAGTATCACACAGGAGAGGATTAGATACACAGCTCAGCAGACAGTATCACAAAGGATAGGATTAGATACACAGCTCAGCAGCTGGTATCACACAGGATAGGTTTAGATACACTGCTCAGCAGATGGTATCACACAGGAGATGATTAGATACAGGGCTCAGCAGACAGTATCACACAGGAGAGGATTAGTTACACGGCTCAGCAGATGGTATCACACAGGATAGGATTAGATACACAGCTCAGCAGACAGTATCACACAGGGCAGGATTAGATACACGGTTCAGCAGACAGTATCACACAGGGTAGGATTAGATACACGGCTCAGCAGACAGTATCACACAGGAGAGGATTAGATACATGGCTCAGCAGACAGTATCACACAGGAGAGGATTTGATACACAGCTCAGCAGACAGTATCACACAGGACAGGATTAGATACACAGCTCAGCAGATGGTATTACACAGGATAGGATTAGATACACTGCTCAGCAGACAGTATCACACAGGAGAGGATTAGATACACAGCTCAGCAGATGGTATCACACAGGATAGGATTAGATACACTGCTCAGCAGACAGTATCACACAGGGCAGGATTAGATACACGGTTCAGCAGACAGTATCACACAGGAGAGGATTAGATACACTGCTCAGCAGACAGTATCACACAGGAGAGGATTTGATACACAGCTCAGCAGACAGTATCACACAGGAGAGGATTAGATACACAGCTCAGCAGACAGTATCACACAGGAGAGGATTAGATACACAGCTCAGCAGACAGTATCACACAGGGCAGGATTAGATACACGGTTCAGCAGACAGTATCACACAGGGTAGGATTAGATACACGGCTCAGCAGACAGTATCACACAGGAGAGGATTAGATACACAGCTCAGCAGACAGTATCACACAGGGCAGGATTAGATACACGGTTCAGCAGACAGTATTACACAGGGTAGGATTAGATACACAGCTCAGCAGGCAGTATCACACAGGAAAGGATTAGATACACAGCTCAGCAAACAGTATCACACAGGAGAGGATTAGATACACGGCTCAGCAGACAGTATCACACAGGAGAGGATTAGATACATAGCTCATCAGACAGTATCACACAGGACAGGATTAGATACACAGCTCAGCAGACAGTATCACACAGGAGAGGATTAGATACATAGCTCATCAGACAGTATCACACAGGACAGGATTAGATACACAGCTCAGCAGACAGTATCACACAGGAGAGGATTAGATACATAGCTCATCAGACAGTATCACACAGGACAGGATTAGATACACGGCTCAGCAGACAGTATCACACAGGAGAGGATTAGATACACAGCTCAGCTGACAGTATCACACAGGAGAGGATTAGATACACAGCTCAGCAGACAGTATCGCACAGGAGAGGATTAGATACATAGCTCATCAGACAGTATCACACAGGACAGGATTAGATACACAGCTCAGCAGACAGTATCACACAGGAGAGGATTAGATACACAGCTCAGCTGACAGTATCACACAGGAGAGGATTAGATACACAGCTCAGCAGACAGTATCGCACAGGAGAGGATTAGATACACAGCTCAGCAGACAGTATCACACAGGATAGGATTAGATACACAGCTCAGCAGACAGTATCGCACAGGAGAGGATTAGATACACAGCTCAGCAGCCGGTATCACACAGGAGAGGATTAGATACACTGCTCAGCAGACGGTATCACACAGGAGAGGATTAGATACACGGTTGAGCAGACAGTATCACACAGGGTAGGATTAGATACACAGCTCAGCAGACAGTATCACACAGCATAGGATTAGATACACAGCACAGCAGTCAGTATCACACAGGAGAGGATTTGATACACAGCTCAGCAGACAGTATCACACAGGAGAGGATTAGATACACAGCTCAGCTGACAATATCACACAGGATAGGATTAGATACACAGCTCAGCAGACAGTATTACACAAGAGGGGATTAGATACACAGCTCAGCTGAAAATATCGCACAGGAGAGGATTAGATACATAGCTCAGCGGACTGTATCACATAGGACAGGATTAGATATACAGCTCAGCAGACAGTATCACACAGGATAGGATTATATACATGGCTCAGCAGACAGTATCACACAGGATAGGCTTAGATACACAGCTCACCTGACAGTATCACACAGTAGAGGATTATATACATGGCTCAGCAGACAGTATCACACAGGATAGGCTTAGATACACAGCTCAGCAGGCAGTATCACACAGGAAAGGATTAGATACACAGCTCAGCAAACAGTATCACACAGGAGAGGATTAGATACACGGCTCAGCAGACAGTATCACACAGGAGAGGATTAGATACACGGCTCAGCAGACAGTATCACACAGGAGAGGATTAGATACACAGCTCAGCAGACAGTATCACACAGGAAAGGATTAGATACACAGCTCAGCAGATGGTATCACACAGGATAGGATTAGATACACAACTCAGCAGACAGTATCACACAGCACAGGATTAGATACAAAGCTCAGCAGATAGTATCACACAGGAGTGGATTAGATACACGGCTCAGCAGACAGTATCACACAGGGCGGGATTAGATACACGGCTCAGCAGACAGTATCACACAGGATAGGATTAGATACACAGTTCATCAGACAGTATCACACAGGAGAGGATTAGATACACAGCTCAGCAGACAGTATCACACAGGAGAGGATTAGATACATAGCTCTGCAGACAGTATCACACAGGGGAAGATTAGATACACGGCTCAGCAGACAGTATCGCACAGGGCGGGATTAGATACACAGCTCAGCAGACAGTATCACACAGGAGTGGATTAGAGCCACGGCTCAGCAGACAGTATCGCACAGGGCGGGATTAGATACACGGCTCAGCAGACAGTATCACACAGGATAGGATTAGATACACTGCTCAGCAGATAGTATCACACAGGATAGGATTAGATGCACAGCTCAGCAGACAGTATCACACAGGAGAGGATTAGATACACAGCTCAGCAGAGAATATCGCACAGGAGAGGATTAGATACATAGCTCAGCGGACTGTATCACACAGGACAGGATTAGATACACAGCTCAGCAGACAGTATCACACAGGAGAGGATTAGATACACGGCTCAGCAGACATTATCACACAGGAGAGGATTAGATACACAGCTCAGCAGATGGTATCACACAGGAAAGGATTAGATACACAGCTCAGCAGACAGTATCACAAAGGATAGGATTAGATACACAGCTCAGCAGCTGGTATCACACAGGATAGGTTTAGATACAGTGCTCAGCAGACAGTATCACACAGGAGAGGATTAGTTACACGGCTCAGCAGATGGTATCACACAGGATAGGATTAGATACACAGCTCAGCAGACAGTATCACACAGGGCAGGATTAGATACACGGTTCAGCAGACAGTATCACACAGGGTAGGATTAGATACACGGCTCAGCAGACAGTATCACACAGGAGAGGATTTGATACACAGCTCAGCAGATGATATCACACAGGATAGGATTAGATACACTGCTCAGCAGACAGTATCACACAGGGCAGGATTAGATACACGGTTCAGCAGACAGTATCACACAGGGTAGGATTAGATACACAGCTCAGCAGATGGTATCACACAGGATAGGATTAGATACACTGCTCAGCAGACAGTATCACACAGGGCAGGATTAGATACACGGTTCAGCAGACAGTATCACACAGGGTAGGATTAGATACACGGCTCAGCAGACAGTATCACACAGGAGAGGATTAGATACACAGCTCAGCAGACAGTATCACACAGGAGAGGATTAGATACACGGCTCAGCAGACAGTATCACACAGGAGAGGATTAGATACACTGCTCAGCAGATAGTATCACACAGGATAGGATTAGATGCACAGCTCAGCAGACAGTATCACACAGGAGAGGATTAGATACACGGCTCATCAGACAGTATCGCACAGGAGAGGATTAGATACATAGCTCATCAGACAGTATCACACAGGACAGGATTAGATACACAGCTCAGCAGACAGTATCACACAGGAGAGGATTAGATACATAACTCATCAGACAGTATCACACAGGAGAGGATTAGATACACAGCTCAGCAGACAGTATCACACAGGAGAGGATTAGATACACTGCTCAGCAGACGGTATCACACAGGAGAGGATTAGATACACGATTGAGCAGACAGTATCACACAGGGTAGGATTAGATACACAGCTCAGCAGACAGTATCACACAGCATAGGATTAGATACACAGCACAGCAGTCAGTATCACACAGGAGAGGATTAGATACACAGCTCAGCAGACAGTATCACACAGCATAGGATTAGATACACAGCACAGCAGTCAGTATCACACAGGAGAGGATTAGATACACAGCTCAGCTGACAATATCACACAGGATAGGATTAGATACACAGCTCAGCAGACAGTATTACACAAGAGGGGATTAGATACACAGCTCAGCTGACAATATCGCACAGGAGAGGATTAGATACACAGCTCAGCAGATGATATCACACAGGATAGGATTAGATACATAGCTCATCAGACAGTATCACACAGGACAGGATTAGATACACAGCTCAGCAGACAGTATCACACAGGAGAGGATTAGATACATAGCTCATCAGACAGTATCACACAGGACAGGATTAGATACACGGCTCAGCAGACAGTATCACACAGGAGAGGATTAGATACACAGCTCAGCTGACAGTATCACACAGGAGAGGATTAGATACACAGCTCAGCAGATGGTATCACACAGGATAGGATTAGATACACTGCACAGCTGATGGTATCACACAGGATAGGATTAGATGCACAGCTCAGTAGGCAGTATCACACAGGAGAGGATTAGATACACAGCTCAGCAGACAGTATCACACAGGAGAGGATTAGATACACGGCTCAGCAGACAGTATCACACAGGAGAGGATCAGATACACAGCTCAGCTGACAGTATCACACAAGAGTGGATTAGATACACGGCTCAGCAGACAGTATCGCACAGGGCGGGATTAGATACACGACTCAGCAGACAGTATCACACAGGATAGGATTAGATACACAGCTCAGTAGGCAGTATCACACAGCAGAGGATTAGATACACAGCTCATCAGACAGTATCACACAGGAGAGGATTAGATACACAGCTCAGCTGACAGTATCACACAGGAGTGGATTAGATACACGGCTCAGCAGACATTATCACACAGGAGAGGATTAGATACACAGCTCAGCAGACAGTATCACTCAGGATAGGATTAGACACACAGCTCAGCAGACAGTATCACACAGGAGAGGATTAGATACACGGTTCAGCAGACAGCATCACACAGGAGGGGATTAGATACACAGCTCAGCAGACAGTATCACACAGGATAAGATTAGATACACAGCTCAGCAGACAGTATCACACAGGATAAGATTAGATACACAGCTCAGCAGACAGTATTACACAGGAGAGGATTAGATGCACAGCTCAGCAGACAGTATCACACAGGAGAGGATTAGATACGCAGCTCATCAGACAGTATCTCACAGGAGAGGATTAGATACATGGCTCAGCAGACAGTATCACACAGCATAGGATTAGATACACGGCTCAGCAGACAGTATCACACAGGAGAGGATTAGATACGCAGCTCATCAGACAGTATCTCACAGGAGAGGATTAGATACATGGCTCAGCAGACAGTATCACACAGCATAGGATTAGATACACGGCTCAGCAGACAGTATCACACAGGAGGGGATTAGATACACAGCTGAGGAGACAGTATCACACAGGAGAGGATTAGATACACTGCTCAGCATACAGTATCACACAGCATAGGATTAGATACACAGCTCAGCAGGCAGTATCACACAGTATAAGATTAGATACACAGCTCAGCAAACAGTATCACACAGCATAGGATTAGATACACGGCTCAGCAGACAGTATCACACAGGACAGGATTAGATACACAGCTCAGCAGACAGTATCACACAGGAGAGGATTAGATACACAGCTCAGCAGACAGTATCACACAGCGTAGGATTAGATACACAGCTCAGCAGACAGTATCACAAAGGAGAGGATTAGATACACAGATCAGCAGACAGTATCACACAGCATAGGATTAGATACACAGCTCAGCAGACAGTATCACACAGGAGTGGATTAGATACACGGCTCAGCAGACAGTATCACACAGGAGGGGATTAGATACACGGTTCATCAGACAGTATCACACAGGAGAGTATTAGATACACTGCTCAGCAGACAGTATCACACAGGAGAGGATTAGATACACAGCTCAGCAGACGGTATCACACAGGAGAGAATTAGATACACAGCTCAGCAGACAGTATCACACAGGATTAGATACATAGCTCAGCAGACAGTATCACACAGGAGAGGATTAGATACACAGCTCAGCAGACAGTA
Organism: Phyllobates terribilis; assembly: GCF_046119375.1. Taxonomy (NCBI): domain Eukaryota; kingdom Metazoa; phylum Chordata; class Amphibia; order Anura; family Dendrobatidae; genus Phyllobates; species Phyllobates terribilis. The sequence goes on from NW_027362839.1 coordinate 4,576,551, forward strand.
TCACACAGGAGAGGATGAGATACACAGCATAGGTTTAGATACACAGCTCAGCAGGCAGTATCACACAGCATAGGATTAGATACACGGCTCAACAGACAGTATCACACAGGAGGGGATTAGATACACAGCTCAGCAGACAGTATCACACAGGATAAGATTAGATACACAGCTCAGCAGACAGTATCACACAGGATAAGATTAGATACACAGCTCAGCAGACAGTATTACACAGGAGAGGATTAGATGCACAGCTCAGCAGACAGTATCACATAGGACAGGATTAGATACACAGTTCATCAGACAGTATCACACAGGAGAGGATTAGATACGCAGCTCAGCAGACAGTATCTCACAGGAGAGGATTAGATACATGGCTCAGCAGACAGTATCACACAGGAGAGGATTAGATACATGGCTCAGCAGACAGTATCACACAGCATAGGATTAGATACACGGCTCAGCAGACAGTATCACACAGGAGGGGATTAGATACACAGCTGAGGAGACAGTATCACACAGCATAGGATTAGATACACAGCTCAGCAGGCAGTATCACACAGCATAGGATTAGATACACAGCTCAGCAGACAGTATCACACAGCATAGGATTAGATACACAGCTCAGCAGACAGTATCGCACAGCATAGGATTAGATACACAGCTCAGCAGACAGTATCACACAGGACAGGATTAGATACACAGCTCAGCAGACAGTATCACACAGGAGAGGATTAGATACACAGCTCAGCAGACAGTATCACACAACATAGGATTAGATACACGGCTCAGCAGACAGTATCACACAGGACAGGATTAGATACACAGCTCAGCAGACAGTATCACACAGGAGAGGATTAGATACACAGCTCAGCAGACAGTATCACACAGCGTAGGATTAGATACACAGCTCAGCAGACAGTATCACACAGGAGAGGATTAGATACACAGATCAGCAGACAGTATCACACAGCATAGGATTAGATACACAGCTCAGCAGACAGTATCACACAGGAGTGGATTAGATACACGGCTGAGCAGACAGTATCACACAGGAGAGTATTAGATACACTGCTCAGCAGACAGTATCACACAGGAGAGTATTAGATACACAGCTCAGCAGAGGGTATCAAACAGGATAGAATTAGATACACAGCTCAGCAGACGGTATCACACAGGAGAGGATTAGATACACGGCTCAGCAGACAGTGTCACACAGGATAGGATTAAATACACGGCTCAGCAGACAGTATCACACAGGAGAGGATTAGATACACAGCTCAGCAGACAGTATCACACAGGGGATGATTAGATACACTGTTTAGCAGATAGTATCACACTGGATAGGATTAGATGCACAGCTCAGCAGACAGTATCACACAGGACAGGATTAGATACACAGCTCAGCAGACAGTATCACACAGGATAGGATTAGATACACTGCTCAGCAGACAGTATCACTGTACAGGATTAGATACACAGCTCACCAGACAGTATCACACAGCATATGATTAGATACACAGGTCAGCAAACAGTATCACACAGGATAGGATTAGATACACTGCTCAGCAGATGGTATCACACAGGATAGGATTAGATACACAGCTCAGCAGACAGTATCACACAGGATAGGATTAGATACACGGCTCAGCAGACAGTATCACAGGAGGGATTAGATACACGGCTCAGTAGACAGTATCACACAGGAGAGGATTAGATACACATCATAGGATTAGATACACAGCTCAGCAGACAGTATCACACAGGAGGGGATTAGATACACAGCTCAGCCGACAGTATCACACAGGATAAGATTAGATACACTGCTCAGCAGACAGTATCACACAGGAGAGGATTAGATACACAGCTCAGCTGACAGTATCACACAGCATAGGATTAGATACACAGCTCAGCAGACAGTATCACACAGGAGTGGATTAGATACACGGCTCAGCAGACAGTATCGCACAGGGCGGGATTAGATACACGGCTCAGCAGACAGTATCACACAGGATAGGATTAGATACACAGTTCATCAGACAGTATCACACAGGAGACAATTAGATACACAGCTCAGCAGACAGTATCACACATTAGAGGATTAGATACACAGCTCAGCAGACAGTATCATACAGGAGAGGATTAGATACACAGCTCAGCAGACAGTATCACACAGGATGGCATTAGATACACAGCTCAGCACACAGTTTCACCAGGAGAGGATTAGATACACGGCTCAGCAGACAGTATCGCACAGGAGAGGATTAGATACACTGCTCACCAGACAGTATCACACAGCATAGGATTAGAAACACAGCTCAGCAGACAGTATCACACAGGAGTGGATTAGATACACGGCTCAGCAGACAGTATCGCACAGGGCGGGATTAGATACACAGCTCAGCAGACAGTATCACACAGGATAGGATTAGATACACAGTTCACCATCACTGCGTCATAATAGCACTGCAATATGTGGTGAGGGAGTACAACTCCCAGCAAGTGATAGTGCAGGCACCGATCATGTAACTAAACCATCACTGCGTCATAATAGCACTGCAGTATGTGGTGAGGGACTACAACTCCCAGCAAGTGACAGCGCAGGCACTGGTCATGTAACTAAACCATCACTGCGTTATAATAGCACTGCAGTATGTGGTGAGGGACTACAACTCCCAGCAAGTGACAGCGCAGGCACCGATCATGTAACTAAACCATCACTGTGTCATAATAGCACTGCAGTATGTGGTGAGGGACTACAACTCCCAGCAAGTTTATTTCTTTTTATTTTACACGCTGCTGTTTTCCACAGTGAATTACCAGAAAGATCTGCTCCATAATCATGGAGTGCAAATTTGCTGTTGTGGATTTTCTTGCGGATTTTTGCTAATTTGCTCTGATTTTCTATGGAAATCCTCCAGGAACAATCTGCCACATTTGAACAGATCTTCAGGCCTCATTCAGACATCTGTAGTTTTCTGGTACATTAAAAAAAAGGAAAAAAAACAAAACTGATTTTCATCAAAGGGATCGATCCGAATTGTATCAATGTTTGTTACTATATGCAAATAAAAAAAATATATATATATATATGGATATGTGAGCTGCCCCATAGATGATAAAGGTGCGTATTATGTCTGTCAATAACATGGATGTAAAAAAACAGACGTCTGAATGAGACGTTCACCCACAAGATCATCTAGCAATAGTGCAGCTCTGACCTGACACATAGCATTCACAGAAAGGCTCCTGATCAGCACATATGATGTCTGTGATCTATAAAGAGTCCTCCACATTGTACCCACTACATATACATTCACAATAAAGCTGCCCCCGTAACATCAACTGCCCCACACCTACCACATATAGCCAGGTCCCCGCACCCCCACACAAAGTATATAGCCAAGGTCCCGCTCCCCCACACAAAGTATATAGCCAGGTCCCCGCTCCCCCACACACAGTATATAGCCAGGTCCCCGCTCCCCCACACACAGTATATAGCCAAGATCCCCGCTCCCCCACACAAAGTATATAGCCAGGTCCCCGCTCCCCCACACACAGTATATAGCCAAGGTCCCCGCTCCCCCACACAAAGTATATAGCCAGGTCCCCGCTCCCCCACACACAGTATATAGCCAAGGTCCCCGCTCCCCCACACAAAGTATATAGCCAGGTCCCCGCTCCCCCACACACAGTATATAGCCAAGGTCCCCTCCTCCATGTATAGCATATTTATCCAGGTCTCCCTCCCCCACACAAAGTATATAGCCAGGTCCCCGCTCCCCCACACAAAGTATATAGCCAGGTCCCCGCTCCCCCACACAAAGTATATAGACAAGGTCCCCGCTCCCCCACACACAGTATATAGCCAGGTCCCCGCTCCCCCACACAAAGTATATAGCCAAGATCCCCTCCTCCATGTATAGCATATTTATCCAGGTCTCCCTCCCCCACACAAAGTATATAGCCAGGTCCCCTCCTCCATGTATAGCATATTTATCCAGGTCTCCCTCCCCCACACATAGTATATAGCCAGGTCCCCGCTCCCCCACACAAAGTATATAGCCAGGTCCCCGCTCCCCCACACAGAGTATATAGCCAGGTCCCCGCTCCCCCACACACAGTATATAGACAAGGTCCCCGCTCCCCCACACAAAGTATATAGACAAGGTCCCCGCTCCCCCACACAAAGTATATAGCCAGGTCCCCGCTCCCCCACACAAAGTATATAGCCAGGTCCCCGCTCCCCCACACAAAGTATATAGCCAGGTCCCCGCTTCCCCACACACAGTATATAGACAAGGTCCCCGCTCCCCCACACAAAGTATATAGCCAAGGTCCCCGCTCCCCCACACACAGTATATAGCCAGGTCCCCGCTCCCCCACACAAAGTATATAGCCAGGTCCCCGCTCCCCCACACACAGTATATAGCCAGGTCCCCGCTCCCCCACACAAAGTATATAGCCAGGTCCCCGCTCCCCCACACACAGTATATAGCCAGGTCCCCGCTCCCCCACACACAGTATATAGCCAGGTCCCCGCTCCCCCACACAAAGTATATAGCCAAGCTCCCCTCCTCCATGTACAGCATATTTATCCAGGTCCCCGCTCCCCCACACACAGTATATAGCCAAGATCCCCGCTCCCCCACACAAAGTATATAGCCAGGTCCCCGCTCCCCCACACACAGTATATAGCCAGGTCCCCGCTCCCCCACACAAAGTATATAGCCAAGCTCCCCTCCTCCATGTATAGCATATTTATCCAGGTCCCCGCTCCCCCACACACAGTATATAGCCAAGATCCCCGCTCCCCCACACAAAGTATATAGCCAGGTCCCCGCTCCCCCACACACAGTATATAGCCAGGTCCCAGCTCCCCCACACACAGTATATAGCCAAGGTCCCCGCTCCCCCACACAAAGTATAGAGCCACGGTCCCCTCCTCCATGTATAGCATATTTATCCAGGTCTCCCTCCCCCACACAAAGTATATAGCCAGGTCCCCGCTCCCCCACACAAAGTATATAGCCAGGTCCCAGCTCCCCCACACAAAGTATATAGCCAAGGTCCCCGCTCCCCCACACAAAGTATATAGCCAGTTCCCCGCTCCCCCACACAAAGTATATAGCCTAGGTCCCCTCCTCCATGTATAGCATATTTATCCAGGTCTCCCTCCCCCACACAAAGTATATAGCCAGGTCCCAGCTCCCCCACACAAAGTATATAGCCAAGGTCCCCGCTCCCCCACACAAAGTATATAGCCAGGTCCCCGCTCCCCCACACAAAATATATAGCCAAGGTCCCCTCCTCCATGTATAGCATATTTATCCAGGTCTCCGCTCCCCCACATATAGCAAAGAGAACCAAGTCCAGCACCCCCTCCCCCACCACACAGCATACGGTATATAGACAAGTCCCCCACACACAGCATACGGTATATAGACAAGTCCCCCACCACACAGCATACGGTATATAGACAAGACCCCCACACACAGCATACGGTATATAGACAAGTCCCCCACACACAGCATACGGTATATAGACAAGTCCCCCACACACAGCATACGGTATATAGACAAGTCCCCACACACAGCATACAGTATATAGACAAGTCCCCCCCACACACAGCATACATTATATAGACAAGTCCCCCACACACAGCATACAGTATATAGACAAGTCCCCCACACACAGCATAAGGTATATAGACAAGTCCCCCATACACAGAATACAGTATATAGACATGTCCCCCACACACAGCATACGGTATATAGACAAGTCCCCCACACACAGCATACAGTATATAGACAAGTCCCCACACACAGCATACAGTATATAGACAAGTCCCCCACACACACAGCATACGGTATATAGACAAGTCCCCCATACACAGCATATAGTATATAGACATGTCCCCCACACACAGCATACGGTATATAGACAAGTCCCCCACACACAGCATACAGTATATAGACAAGTCCCCACACACAGCATACAGTATATAGACAAGTCCCCCACACACAGCATACGGTATATAGACAAGCCCCCCACACAGCATACGGTATATAGACAAGTCCCCCACACATAGCATACGGTATATAGACAAGTCCCCCATACAGCATACGGTATATAGACAAGACCCCCCCACACAGCATACAGTATATAGACAAGTCCCCCCACACAGCATACGGTATATAGACAAGTCCCCCCCACACACAGCATACAGTATATAGACAAGTCCCCCCCACACAGCATACGGTATATAGACAAGTCCCCCACACACAGAATACAGTATATAGACAAGCCCCCACACACAGCATATGGTATATAGACAAGTCCCCCACACACAGCATACGGTATATAGACAAGTCCCCCACACACAGCATACGGTATATAGACAAGTCCCCCATACACAGCATACGGTATATAGACAAGTCCCCCACACACAGCATACGGTATATAGACAAGTCCCCCACACACAGCATACGGTATATAGACAAGTCCCCCACACACAGCATACAGTATATAGACAAGTCCCCCATACACAGCATACGGTATATAGACAAGTCCCCCATACACAGCATACGGTATATAGACAAGTCCCCCACACACAGCATACAGTATATAGACAAGTCCCCCATACACAGCATACGGTATATAGACAAGTCCCCCATACACAGCATACGGTATATAGACAAGTCCCCCACACACAGCATACGGTATATAGACAAGTCCCCCACACAGCATACGGTATATAGACAAGTCCCCCACACACAGCATACGGTATATAGACAAGTCCCCCACACACAGCATACGGTATATAGACAAGTCCCCCCACACAGCATACAGTATATAGACAAGTCCCCCACACACAGCATACGGTATATAGACAAGTCCCCCACACACAGCATACGGTATATAGACAAGTCCCCCCCCACACAGCATACGGTATATAGACAAGTCCCCCACACACAGAATACAGTATATAGACAAGCCCCCACACACAGCATACGGTATATAGACAAGTCCCCCACACACAGCATACAGTATATAGACAAGTCCCCCATACACAGCATACAGTATATAGACAAGTCCCCCCACACAGCATACAGTATATAGACAAGTCCCCCACACACAGAATACAGTATATAGACAAGTCCCCCCACACAGCATACAGTATATAGACAAGTCCCCCACACACAGCATACAGTATATAGACAAGTCCCCCCCACACAGCATACGGTATATAGACAAGTCCCCCCCACACAGCATACGGTATATAGAAAAGTCCCCCCCACACAGCATACAGTATATAGACAAGTCCCCCACACACAGCATACGGTATATAGACAAGTCCCCCCACACACAGCATACGGTATATAGACAAGTCCCCCATACACAGCATACGGTATATAGACAAGTCCCCCACACACAGCTTACGGTATATAGACAAGTCCCCCCACACACAGCATACGGTATATAGACAAGTCCCCCACACACAGCATACGGTATATAGACAAGTCCCCCCACACAGCATACAGTATATAGACAAGTCCCCCCCACACAGCATACAGTATATAGACAAGTCCCCCATACACAGCATACGGTATATAGACAAGTCCCCCACACACAGCATACAGTATATAGACAAGTCCCCCACACACAGCATACGGTATATAGACAAGTCCCCCCACACACAGCATAAGGTATATAGACAAGTCCCCCATACACAGCATAAGGTATATAGACAAGTCCCCCATACACAGCATACAGTATATAGACAAGTCCCCCACACACAGCTTACGGTATATAGACAAGTCCCCCCCACACAGCATACAGTATATAGACAAGTCCCCCACACACAGCATACGGTATATAGACAAGTCCCCCCACACAGCATACGGTATATAGACAAGTCCCCCCCACACACAGCATACAGTATATAGACAAGTCCCCCCCACACAGCATACGGTATATAGACAAGTCCCCCCCACACACAGCATACAGTATATAGACAAGTCCCCCACACACAGCATACGGTATATAGACAAGTCCCCCACACAGCATACGGTATATAGACAAGTCCCCCCCACACAGCATACAGTATATAGACAAGTCCACCACACACAGCATACGGTATATAGACAAGTCCCCCACACACAGCATACAGTATATAGACAAGTCCCCCCCACACAGCATACGGTATATAGACAAGTCCCCCACACACAGCATACAGTATATAGACAAGTCCCCCCCCACACAGCATACAGTATATAGACAAGTCCCCCCACACAGCATACGGTATATAGACAAGTCCCCCCCACACACAGCATACAGTATATAGACAAGTCCCCCACACACAGCATACGGTATATAGACAAGTCCCCCACACACAGCATACGGTATATAGACAAGTCCCCCACACAGCACACGGTATATAGACAAGTCCCCCCCACACAGCATACAGTATATAGACAAGTCCACCACACACAGCATACGGTATATAGACAAGTCCCCCACACACAGCATACAGTATATAGACAAGTCCCCCCCACACAGCATACGGTATATAGACAAGTCCCCCACACACAGCATACAGTATATAGACAAGTCCCCCCCCACACAGCATACAGTATATAGACAAGTCCCCCCACACAGCATACGGTATATAGACAAGTCCCCCCCACACAGCATACGGTATATAGACAAGTCCCCCCCACACAGCATACAGTATATAGACAAGTCCCCCACATAGCATACGGTATATAGACAAGTCCCCCACACACAGCATACAGTATATAGACAAGTCCCCCACACAGCATACGGTATATAGACAAGTCCCCCACACACAGCATACGGTATATAGACAAGTCCCCCACACACAGCATACGGTATATAGACAAGTCCCCCATACACAGCATACAGTATATAGACAAGTCCCCCCCACACACAGCATACGGTATATAGACAAGTCCCCCACACACAGCATACGGTATATAGACAAGTCCCCCACACACAGCATACAGTATATAGACAAGTCCCCCATACACAGCATACGGTATATAGACAAGTCCCCCATACACAGCATACGGTATATAGACAAGTCCCCCACACACAGCATACAGTATATAGACAAGTCCCCCATACACAGCATACGGTATATAGACAAGTCCCCCACACACAGCATACGGTATATAGACAAGTCCCCCCCACACAGCATACTGTATATAGACAAGTCCCCCACACACAGAATACAGTATATAGACAAGCCCCCACACACAGCATACGGTATATAGACAAGTCCCCCACACACAGCATACAGTATATAGACAAGTCCCCCATACACAGCATACAGTATATAGACAAGTCCCCCCACACAGCATACAGTATATAGACAAGTCCCCCACACACAGAATACAGTATATAGACAAGTCCCCCCACACAGCATACAGTATATAGACAAGTCCCCCACACACAGCATACAGTATATAGACAAGTCCCCCCACACAGCATACAGTATATAGACAAGTCCCCCACACACAGCATACAGTATATAGACAAGTCCCCCCCACACAGCATACGGTATATAGACAAGTCCCCCCCACACAGCATACAGTATATAGACAAGTCCCCCCCACACAGCATACAGTATATAGACAAGTCCCCCACACAGCATACAGTATATAGACAAGTCCCCCACACACAGCATACGGTATATAGACAAGTCCCCCCACACAGCATACGGTATATAGAAAAGTCCCCCCCACACAGCATACAGTATATAGACAAGTCCCCCACACACAGCATACGGTATATAGACAAGTCCCCTCCACACAGCATACGGTATATAGAAAAGTCCCCCCCACACAGCATACAGTATATAGACAAGTCCCCCACACACAGCATACGGTATATAGACAAGTCCCCCCACACACAGCATACGGTATATAGACAAGTCCCCCACACAGCATACGGTATATAGACAAGTCCCCCATACACAGCATACAGTATATAGACAAGTCCCCCACACACAGCTTACGGTATATAGACAAGTCCCCCCACACACAGCATACGGTATATAGACAAGTCCCCCATACACAGCATACGGTATATAGACAAGTCCCCCCACACAGCATACAGTATATAGACAAGTCCCCCACACACAGTATACGGTATATAAACAAGTCCCCCCCACACAGCATACAGTATATAGACAAGTCCCCCATACACAGCATACGGTATATAGACAAGTCCCCCACACACAGCATACAGTATATAGACAAGTCCCCCACACAGCATACGGTATATAGACAAGTCCCCCACACAGCATACAGTATATAGACAAGTCCCTCACACACAGCATACGGTATATAGACAAGTCCCCCCACACACAGCATAAGATATATAGACAAGTCCCCCATACACAGCATAAGGTATATAGACAAGTCCCCCACACACAGCATACGGTATATAGACAAGTCCCCCACACACAGCTTACGGTATATAGACAAGTCCCCCCCACACAGCATACAGTATATAGACAAGTCCCCCACACACAGCATAAGGTATATAGACAAGTCCCCCATACACAGCATAAGGTATATAGACAAGTCCCCCATACACAGCATACAGTATATAGACAAGTCCCCCACACACAGCTTACGGTATATAGACAAGTCCCCCCCACACAGCATACAGTATATAGACAAGTCCCCCACACACAGCATACGGTATATAGACAATCCCCCCCATACGGTATATAGACAAGTCCCCCACACACAGCATACGGTATATAGACAAGTCCCCCCACACAGCATACGGTATATAGACAAGTCCCCCCCACACACAGCATACAGTATATAGACAAGTTCCCCCCACACAGCATACGGTATATAGACAAGTCCCCCCACACAGCATACAGTATATAGACAAGTCCCCCACACACAGCATATGGTATATAGACAAGTCCCCCCACACAGCATACGGTATATAGACAAGTCCCCCCAACACAGCATACGGTATATAGACAAGTCCCCCACACACAGCATACTGTATATAGACAAGTCCCCCACACACAGCATACAGTATATAGACAAGTCCCCCACACGCAGCATACTGTATATAGACAAGTCCCCCACACGCAGCATACAGTATATAGACAAGTCCCCCACACAGCATACAGTATATAGACAAGTCCCCCACACACAGCATACGGTATATAGACAAGTCCCCCACACAGCATACGGTATATAGACAAGTCCTCCCCACACAGCATACAGTATATAGACAAGTCCACCACACACAGCATACGGTATATAGACAAGTCCCCCACACACAGCATACAGTATATAGACAAGTCCCCCCCACACAGCATACGGTATATAGACAAGTCCCCCACACACAGCATACAGTATATAGACAAGTCCCCCCCCACACAGCATACAGTATATAGACAAGTCCCCCCACACAGCATACGGTATATAGACAAGTCCCCCCACACACAGCATACGGTATATAGACAAGTCCCCCCCACACAGCATACGGTATATAGACAAGTCCCCCCCACACAGCATACAGTATATAGACAAGTCCCCCACATAGCATACGGTATATAGACAAGTCCCCCACACACAGCATACAGTATATAGACAAGTCCCCCACACAGCATACGGTATATAGACAAGTCCCCCACACACAGCATACGGTATATAGACAAGTCCCCCACACACAGCATACGGTATATAGACAAGTCCCCCACACATAGCATACAGTATATAGACAAGTCCTCCACACACAGCATACAGTATATAGACAAGTCCCCCACACACAGCATACGGTATATAGACAAGTCCCCCACACACAGCATACGGTATATAGACAAGTCCCCCACACACATCATACGGTATATAGACAAGTCCCCCACACACAGCATACGGTATATAGACAAGTCCCCCCCACACATCATACGGTATATAGACAAGTCCCCCCCACACAGCATACGGTATATAGACAAGTCCCCCACACACAGCATACGGTATATAGACAAGTCCCCCCAACACAGCATACGGTATATAGACAAGTCCCCCACACACAGCATACGGTATATAGATAAGTCCCCCCCACACATCATACGGTATATAGACAAGTCCCCCCACACAGCATACGGTATATAGACAAGTCCCCCCCACACAGCATACGGTATATAGACAAGTCCCCCCCACACAGCATACGGTATATAGACAAGTCCCCCACACACAGCATACGGTATATAGACAAGTCCCCCCCACACAGCATACGGTATATAGACAAGTCCCCCCCACACAGCATACGGTATATAGACAAGTCCCCCACACGCAGCATACTGTATATAGACAAGTCCCCCACACGCAGCATACAGTATATAGACAAGTCCCCCACACAGCATACGGTATATAGACAAGTCCCCCACACACAGCATACGGTATATAGACAAGTCCCCCACACACAGCATACGGTATATAGACAAGTCCCCCACACATAGCATACAGTATATAGACAAGTCCTCCACACACAGCATACAGTATATAGACAAGTCCCCCACACACAGCATACGGTATATAGACAAGTCCCCCACACACAGCATACGGTATATAGACAAGTCCCCCACACACATCATACGGTATATAGACAAGTCCCCCACACACAGCATACGGTATATAGACAAGTCCCCCCCACACATCATACGGTATATAGACAAGTCCCCCCCACACAGCATACGGTATATAGACAAGTCCCCCACACACAGCATACGGTACATAGACAAGTCCCCCCAACACAGCATACGGTATATAGACAAGTCCCCCACACACAGCATACGGTATATAGATAAGTCCCCCCCACACATCATACGGTATATAGACAAGTCCCCCCCACACAGCATACGGTATATAGACAAGTCCCCCACACACAGCATACGGTATATAGACAAGTCCCCCCAACACAGCATACGGTATATAGACAAGTCCCCCACACACAGCATACAGTATATAGACAAGTCCCCCCAACACAGCATACGGTATATAGACAAGTCCCCCACACACAGCATACTGTATATAGACAAGTCCCCCACACACAGCATACAGTATATAGACAAGTCCCCCACACGCAGCATACTGTATATAGACAAGTCCCCCACACGCAGCATACAGTATATAGACAAGTCCCCCACACGCAGCATACTGTATATAGACAAGTCCCCCCCACACAGCATACAGTATATAGACAAGTCCCCCCACACAGCATACGGTATATAGACAAGTCCCCCCACACACAGCATACGGTATATAGACAAGTCCCCCCCACACAGCATACGGTATATAGACAAGTCCCCCCCACACAGCATACAGTATATAGACAAGTCCCCCACATAGCATACGGTATATAGACAAGTCCCCCACACACAGCATACAGTATATAGACAAGTCCCCCACACATAGCATACAGTATATAGACAAGTCCTCCACACACAGCATACAGTATATAGACAAGTCCCCCACACACAGCATACGGTATATAGACAAGTCCCCCACACACAGCATACGGTATATAGACAAGTCCCCCACACACAGCATACGGTATATAGACAAGTCCCCCACACACAGCATAAGGTAAATAGACAAGTCCCCCACACACACCATACAGTATATAGATAAGTCCCCCACACACAGCATACAGTATATAGACAAGTCCCCCACACACAGCATACGGTATATAGACAAGTCCCCCACACACAGCATACGGTATATAGACAAGTCCCCCACACACAGCATACGGTATATAGACAAGTCCCCCACACACAGCATACGGTATATAGACAAGTCCCCCACACACAGCATACGGTATATAGATAAGTCCCCCACACACAGCATACGGTATATAGACAAGTCCCCCACACACAGCATACGGTATATAGACAAGTCCCCCCCCCACACACAGCATACAGTATATAGACAAGTCCCCCCCACACACAGCATACGGTATATAGACAAGTCAAACCACACCCCCCCACACACACAGCATACGATGTATAGACAAGTGCATAGCTGTGCTAGGGTAGGAGTGGGAGGAGCCTTCCTTCTCTTGTCAGTGCTGGCCCTGCAGTGGAGCCCACCGGGGAATTCCCCAGCAGGCCAGTCCGAGCCTGGTCACATGCTGAGTAGAGTCTCAGACACCTCTCTGAGTAGCCCACTGATAGAAGTGGATGAGAATCTAGTCGGCATTTTACCTCAACTATTACATCATAACACCGGCTTTATCTTTTTAAAGCTTTGTAACCTTTACTCACTTTATGAATCAGCCACAGATAAAACTCAATAAGGATGGGTTGCTACTGTGTGCAATTTGCCAGCCAGCCCAGAACAGCGGTGACCTGAGCCGACAGCAGCGACTTGAGTAGACTGTGGCCACCTGAGCCAACAGCGGCATTTATATTGAGCTATCACCAGGAAATGGATGACAATGGCAGTCAGGGGAATGGTGAAGGCCTGCATGGCTGCCATCTTGGTACTCCTGTGAAGTTCATCCACAGTCTGAACTTAATCTTATAAACTGTATACTGCATTACTAGAGGATTACTGTATATAGAATAAGCAGTCAAGAGATTGCAGGTTAAAGTGCCCTAAGGGGACATAAAAAAAGAAAGTAAAAATGGAAAAAAAAGAAAAAAGTTTTACAAAGGAAAAAAAATAAACAAAAATGTTAAATCACCCCTATTTTCCGAGGTAAAAAAAAAGAAATTAAAAAAGAAACATTTAATATTGTCGTGTCTGTAAAAGTCCGACCTATCAAAGCCCAAATTAATTAAACCGCACATTAAATAGCGGAAAAATAAATTAAGAAGCCAGAATTGCCGTATTATGGTGTCACCAAACAGTAATAAATAACCCGGTATTGTGTCACCATTTTGTGAGACCCTGCATTTGTTCCATGTTTCTGCTGATGAATCTGGGCGAGGTTCGCTTTCTGCTCGCCGACCTGCGGGGGTTATTGATGCCATTCTCTGCCGTCTACAAACTTTTCATCTCTTTTTGATGCATTTTTTGGGAGGTAAAATTACCCAAAAAGAAAAAAAAATTGGGTGTTTAGATTATCTTTGCTGTTGGGCATTTGCTGTAGGGGTTAATATATTTATGATTTGATAGATCGGACTTTTTGTCAGTGTGTCAATACTAAATAAATAAATATATATATATAATCTTTTAGTCTTGCTTTGTATTGACAAATGGAGGTAGGAAATTTAAAAGGATTTTTTTATATATATAAATTTCAATTTTAATCCTTTTCTATCACATTATTTTTTGGTCCCGTTGGGCAACTTGAATCAAAAATCCACAACTCATTGGAATTGCGACACTTAAATTCTGCGGATGTCGGGAAGGGGATAAAGAGAATAAAGTAACTTTGCAGAATGCTTCCGTTTTGTGTACACAGCTCCTGTGCTGACTTAGTGTTCTCTTTGGTTACACCACACACCCATTCTGTGTCCGGCCCCCACAGATCGCCATCTCCATATATATGGGGGGATTTCCTCATGTGACGACCCCTCTGCCGATGTATACAGATCACATGTGGCTTCACCTTCAGCTTTGATCTCCGCAGTCTTCAGCTCCGGATCCTCCAGGATGAGGATAAATCTTTCTTGCTCTTCATTCCCCTCCGTAGCTGATACAGCAGCTCCACCGCGCCGACGTTCCCCTCATAGGGAGGAATCGCTCCGCAAAGACTGTTCTCAGCCACAGGACGATCCGCCGGATACAGGAGGAAAGTTCTCCTCTCTGCAATGAAGGATTATTCCACTTTTCTGCCATTTGTAAGATCTCTGCTTGTTGTCTGAGAATAAAATCATTCTTGTTAATATCCAGAACCTGAAAAAAATCTAATCCTGACAGCAGCGGAGCATTTATTACAATGGTATTCAGTCTAGACGATCCCCCTCCTGTCCTGACCGTTTGCTACAATGTATCAATGCAGGGAAAATCTATCAGTTTGGACTTGGTTTCCCTTACAGAGGATTGTCCAGGCCAGACACCATTGTACCCAGTGGCGTCCCGCCAATGGCTCCAGGCCACGCGACTGCTATGGGGCCCGTGAGCTGGGGGGGCCCCATAGCAGTCGCCTGCACTGTGTACCCCCGCATCGGGTCCCCCTCCTGCACCCAGGCAAGCGGCGGGGCCCTGAGCAGGCGGGGGGCTTACTCGCCGTCGGGCATCCCGGCGCCCTATGGGCCACCCCCGCCTGCTCAGGGCCCCGGCCGTCACAATAATTACCTCTTCCTGTGCCCTAGACGCTAGAATGTATGGGATCCTTCCAGGTGTGATGTCATTTCCGGGGGCGTGTTCTAGTTCAGCACCAGACGCCAGAGTCTCATGCAGAGACAGAGCTGCCGGTGAAGCTGCAGGAGGAGGTCAGTATCCTAAGCTGAGAAACAGGAGATTGTTCTATTAATTGCTGGTCTGATGTCTTTTCTTCTTGTTGTTTTTGGGGTGAGGGGGCTTGATACTTGCGAGTGAGGGATTTGGGGGGGTTAATGCTGGAGGGCAGTCTGGTGGGGTTAATTAATGCTTGTGGAGATCTTAGGGGGCTCTGGGGAATAATGCAGGGATAATGCGTGCTTGTGGGGGCCCTAAGGGGATGCTACGGGGTTGTGAGGGCTCTGGAGGGGATGCTGCGGGCTTAGGGGGGCCCTAAGGGGGATTCTGCGGTCTTGTGGGGGCTCTGGGGGGGATGCTGCGAGCTTGTGGGGGCTCTGGGGGGGTGAATGCTGTGGGCTTGTGGGGCCCTGGGGGGGATGCTGCGGGCTTGTGGGGCCCTGGGGGGAAGCTGTGGGCTTGTGGGTGCTCTGGGGGGGATGCTGCAGGCTTGTGGGGCCCTGGGGGGGATGCTGTGGGCTTGTGGGGGCTCTGGGGCGGGAATGCTGTGGGCTTGTGGGGCCCTGGGGGGGATGCTGCGGGCTTGTGGGGCCCTGGGGGGATGCTGTGGGCTTGTGGGGCCCTGGGGGGATGCTGTGGGCTTGTGGGTGCTCTGGGGGGGATGCTGCGGGCTTGTGGGGCCCTGGGGGGATGCTGTGGGCTTGTGGGTGCTCTGGGGGGGGATGCTGCGGGCTTGTGGGTGCTCTGGGGGGATGCTGCGGGCTTGTGGAGGCTCTGGGGGGGATGCTGCGAGCTTGTGGGGGCTCTGGGGGGGGATGCTGTGAGCTTGTGGGGGCTCTGGTGGGGGGATGCTGTGGGCTTGTGGGGGCCCTGGGGGGGATGCTGTGGGCTTGTGGGGGCCCTTGGGGGATACTGCGGGCTTGTGGGAGCTCTGGGGGGGTGTGCTGCAGGCTTGTGGGGGCCCCGGGGGGATGCAGCAGGCTTGTGGGGGCCCTGGGGGGGATGCATCGGGCTTGTGGGTGCTCTGGGGGGGATGCAGCGGGCTTGTGGGTGCTCTGGGGGGGATGCTGCCGGCTTGTGGGTGCTCTGGGGGGGGATGCTGCGGGCATGTGGGGGCTCTGGGGGGATGCTGCAGGCTTGTGGGGGGCTTGTGGGGCCTCTGTATGGGGTCCAGCCTGCATATGGCATTACATGGGGACCAGGCAGTATTCTCTATGGTGAATTATATGAGAATCAGTATTTTGTATGGAGCATTATATGGGGCTCATAATACTGTATGGAGGACTATGTTGTGCCCATAATATTGTATGGAGGACTTAGTGGTGCCATAACACTGTATGGAGGACTATACTGTCCGGTCTGCACTGTGCGCTGTGAGGATTCACCGGTTTCTGAGCTATTGTAGAATTTACAATAGATATCACTCATGAAATGTAAGAAGTCAGTGAAATTTTTGGCATTGTACTATATCTATATCTATAATTTCTCTGCTGTATCTGTGTATCATGAATGGTTGGATGTGTTAAAGGGGCCACTGAGACTCTTTCGCCCGGGGCCCACGAAAATCTGGAGGAGGGAGCATCATGTGACACTCCCTCTCCCATCATTCCTCCTCTGCGTCTGACGCAGCAGCATGATGACGCGCCACGCTGTGTCAGACAGTGGAGCTGGCAGCTGCTGAGGTGATCAGCTGCAGAGACTGAAGCAGCGGGGAACGAGGAGCGGTAAGTATGTATTTATTTTTTAAATCATTGTGTACTGATAATACTGGAGGACTGGGGCTGCATTTTACCCTACGGGTGGGGGGGGGCTGCATTTTACCCTATGGGGGGCTGCATTATACTGCGTACAGGACCATGGGGGAATGCATTATACTGAGTGGAGAACCATGGCGAATGTCTTATACTGTGTGGAGGACCATGGGGGAGTACATTGTACTGTGTGGAGGACCATGGGGGAGTGCATTGTACTGTGTGGAGGACCATGGGGGAGTGCATTGTACTGTGTGGAGGACCATGGAGGAGTGCATTGTGCTGTGTGGAGGACCACGGAGAGTGCATTGTACTGTGTGGAGGACCACGTGGGAGTGCATTATACTGCGTGGAGGACCACGAGGGAGTGCATTATACTGCGTGGAGGACCACGAGGGAGTGCATTATACTGCGTGGAGGACCATGGGGAGTGTATTATACTGCGTGGAGGACCATGGCGAGTGCCTTATACTGTGTGGAGGAGCATGGCGAAAGTCTTATACTGTGTGGAGGACCATGGCGAGTGCATTATACTCTATGGAGCGTGGAGAGGTGTGGGGCAGTTGGGGGATCATACTGTGTTGGTGTCATACTTTACCCTGTGAGTTGAGGTGGGGTACAGTAGGGTCATTATACTGCGCATATGGAGGAATTCACCATGGGGGTATCATACCGTGTTTGGGGGGCACTTTTGTTGGCACCACACTTTATGGGCAATGAAAAAGGGATCTAGGACTTCAGCAGGAGGACAATTACTATGTAAAGGCTGGAAGGTTGTGAGATCTGCTCTTCTGTGACCCCGACAATTATTTACATTTTTACATATTTTTGTTGCTGGGGGGGGGGGCCCAATTAGAACTTCTGCGTCCTATGTACGCCCCTGATTGTACCAAATCCTCAGCTGTGCTGGTACTAAGGATATGGACACTCAGACATTTTGGGCTAAATATATACATACAAATATTTTTTCAATAACGTTTCATAAACAATTTGGCTTTTTTATTTCCTTTGCATTGCTAGTTGCAGATTGAGCTCACTGAGAATTTATCAGTGAGCTCATTCTGACCTTCTCTGTGCTGATTAAGTTCACAGACCAGCATGAAAGTTGGGCTGATCTCTGATGCAGTCATAAATCATCGCAGAAATAAAAGAGCTGGAAACTCCACATCATAAGGAGCTCACTGACTGAATCTCAAGTTAACTCATTCTGCAGCCATCAATGTGCTGCTGGGAAACAAAAAGCTGGTAAAGGCCGAACAGAGCAAATGTTACATGAAGCAAAATAGTAAAAAGTCTTTTTAGACCAATATACATGTATTTAAAGGGATTGTCCGGTGTGAAGCTGAAGGCTGCAGTCATCTGTGTGACTCTCTGTGACTGCAGACTTGTAATCCTCACATCATGTAGACTGCGCGCTGCCAGCATTATTCTCAGCCCAGAGATGGCAGAAGCCCCTGTATCATGTGTACAGGAATTGTGCCCCCTCTCCCCGAGGAGCAGCAGTGCCTCGTCCTCCAGATACATGAGGGTCCCATCGGGGAGATCCGCATGTACCGGCCATGATGTCATCTCCATGGATACGGCATCAATGTGCAGAGCAGAAGACCCCTGTAAGGGAGAGCTCAGACGTGGGGGGATTGATGTGGATGTGAGGAGCAGATCCCCCCCATATTCACAGATTATCGCACAATACATGTGGCCTTGCACAGGAAAAACTGTGAGGAAAGAAGAAATCAGATTTCTTACAATATAGAATAATGTCCTCCTGCCCTCGCTCATGTCCAGTATTATTTATCCCCTGACCTTTTGGGTGGGGAACCCCTCCTGAGCCCCCTCCATTATATAGGAGCCATATATCTGCTCCATTACTGGCAGAAGGTAAGGAGCCAATCACACTGCACGACTTCTACTTCCTGCTCTAAGCCCCGCCCACCTGCCTTCCCTTGAGATCTCCATGACCACCCTTGTGTGACTACAGTGACAGGCCACGCCCCCGAGGATTCTGATCAGTGCGGACGTCTCCATATTGCTGAGGACTGTGAGCGGCTGATGGGCGGAGCCAGCAGCGATGTGAGGGGCGGAGCCAGCAGCGATATGAAGGGCGGAGCCAGCAGCGACATGAGGGGCGGAGCCAGCAGCGATATGAGGGGCGGAGCCAGCAGCGACATGAGGGGCAGAGCCAGCAGCGATATGAGAGGCGGAGCCAGCAGCGATATGAGGGACAGAGCCAGCAGCGATATGAGGGGCGGAGCCAGCAGCGATATGAGAGGCGGAGCCAGCAAAGATATGAGGGGCGGAGCCAGCAGCGATATGAGGGGTAGAGCCAGCAGCAATATGATGGGCGGAGCCAGCAGCGATATGAGGGGCGGAGCCAGCAGCGATATGAGGGGCAGAGCCAGCAGCGATATGAGGGGCGGAGCCAGCAGCGATGTGAGGGGCAGAGCCAGCAGCGATATGAGGGGCGGAGCCAGCAGCGATGTGAGGGGCAGAGCCAGCAGCGATATGAGGGGCAGAGCCAGCAGCGATATGAGGGGCGGAGCCAGCAGCGATATGAGGGGCAGAGCCAGCAGCGATGTGAGGGGCAGAGCCAGCAGCGATATGAGGGGCGGAGCCAGCAGCGATGTGAGGGGCAGAGCCAGCAGCGATATGAGGGGCGGAGCCAGTAGCGATGTGAGGGGCAGAGCCAGCAGCGATATGAGGGGCAGAGCCAGCAGTGATATGATGGGCGGAGCCAGCAGCGATATGAGGGGCAGAGCCAGCAGCGATATGAGGGGCGGAGCCAGCAGCGATGTGAGGGGCAGAGCCAGCAGCGATATGAGGGGCAGAGCCAGCAGTGATATGAGGGGCAGAGCCAGCAGCGATATGAGGGGCAGAGCCAGCAGCGATATGATGGGCAGAGCCAGCAGCGATATGAGGGGCAGAGCCAGCAGCGATATGAGAGGCAGAGCCAGCAGCGATATGAGGGGCAGAGCCAGCAGCGATATGAGGGGCAGAGCCAGCAGCGATATGAGCGGCAGAGCCAGCAGCGATATGAGGGGCAGAGCCAGCAGCGATATGAGAGGCAGAGCCAGCAGCGATATGAGGGGCAGAGCCAGCAGCGATATGAGGGGCAGAGCCAGCAGCGATATGAGGGGCAGAGCCAGCAGCGATATGAGGGGCGGAGCCAGCAGCGATGTGAGGGGCAGAGCCAGCAGCGATATGAGGGGCGGAGCCAGCAGCGATGTGAGGGGCAGAGCCAGCAGCGATATGAGGGGCAGAGCCAGCAGCGATATGAGGGGCGGAGCCAGCAGCGATATGAGGGGCAGAGCCAGCAGCGATGTGAGGGGCAGAGCCAGCAGCGATATGAGGGGCGGAGCCAGCAGCGATGTGAGGGGCAGAGCCAGCAGCGATATGAGGGGCGGAGCCAGTAGCGATGTGAGGGGCAGAGCCAGCAGCGATATGAGGGGCAGAGCCAGCAGTGATATGATGGGCGGAGCCAGCAGCGATATGAGGGGCAGAGCCAGCAGCGATATGAGGGGCGGAGCCAGCAGCGATGTGAGGGGCAGAGCCAGCAGCGATATGAGGGGCAGAGCCAGCAGTGATATGAGGGGCAGAGCCAGCAGCGATATGAGGGGCAGAGCCAGCAGCGATATGATGGGCAGAGCCAGCAGCGATATGAGGGGCAGAGCCAGCAGCGATATGAGAGGCAGAGCCAGCAGCGATATGAGGGGCAGAGCCAGCAGCGATATGAGGGGCAGAGCCAGCAGCGATATGAGCGGCAGAGCCAGCAGCGATATGAGGGGCAGAGCCAGCAGCGATATGAGAGGCAGAGCCAGCAGCGATATGAGGGGCAGAGCCAGCAGCGATATGAGGGGCAGAGCCAGCAGCGATATGAGGAGCGGAGCCAGCAGTGATATGAGGGGCAGAGCCAGCAGCGATATGATGGGCGGAGCCAGCAGCGATATGAGGAGCGGAGCCAGCAGCGATATGAGGGGCAGAGCCAGCAGCGATATGATGGACGGAGCCAGCAGCGATATGAGGAGCGGAGCCAGCAGCGATATGATGGGCGGAGCCAGCAGCGATATGAGGGGCAGAGCCAGCAGCGATATGATGGGCGGAGCCAGCAGCGATATGAGGGGCGGAGCCAGCAGCGATATGAGGGGCGCTCACAGCACTGACAGGAGCAGGTGTGTGTGCAGCCAGTTCCTCTGCTGTGGGTGTTGTGGTGTGTGAGCTTCGCCGTGTATATAATATACACACATATATATATATATATATATACACAGGTGAAATCAGAAGTTTCCATACACTGTATAAATAGACACATCTGCAGGTTTTTCTCAATATCTGACATGAAATCAGAATAAACCTTTCCCATTTTAGGTCAATTAGGATTACCATCATTTTTAATATTTGCCAAATGCCAGAATAATGAGAGAGAGAGAATGTTTTAGGACATTTTTATTACTTACTGCTAAGTCAATAGTTTACCTCTTTCCCTCTCCTCATTCATTGGGAGTGGGGCGCGGAGGATGCTGGGTGGGACGCGCGGGGTAACCCCCGCCCACAGCCCAGCATCCACCGCGGGGTCCGCGACACTAATGTCACGCCTCATTTGACGTGACATCAGCGGAAGAAAGAGCCGGCTGCAGCCGGGAGGTCACGTGATGCCTGTGAGTGGCGCTATCGCCAGTCCCTTCTACAGGAAATCAACCCCACATGATGCTGCCTCCCCCGTGTTTCACAGTTGGGATGGTGTTCTTAGGCTTCCAAGCTTCTCCTTTTTTCTTCCAAAAGTAACGATGGTCACTATGCCCAAAAAGTTCAATTTTAGTTTCATCAGACCACGGGACATGTCTCCAAAAATTAAGGTCTTTGTTCCTGTGTGCATTTGCAAACATTAATCTGGCTTTTTTATCTTTCTTTTGGAGTAATGGCTTCTTCCTGGCACAGTGGCCTTTCAGCCTATATTGATACAGTACTCATTTCACTGGGGATATTGACACAATCTTATCAGCTTTCCCTATCATCTTTACAAGATCTTTTGCTTTTGTCCTTGATATGCACATATCGGACCAAAGCACGTTCATGTCTGGGACACAGAACCCGTCTCCTTCCTGAGCGGTATGATGGCTGGACATTCCCATCTTGTTTGTACTTGCATATAATTGTTTGTACAGATTAACGAGGCACCTTCAGGTATCTTGAAATTGTACCCAAGGATGAGCCAGACTTGTGCAAGTCCACAATTCTCTTCCTGATATCTTGGTTGATTTATTTAGACTTTCCCATGATGCTACACAAAGAAGCAGTGTGTTTCAGGTGTGCATTAAAATACATCCACAGGTGTGTCTCTAATTAACTGAGATGTTGCCAAAAAAACTATCAGAAGTTTCCAAACACATGACATCATCATATGGGCAGTCCAGAATTGTTTAAAGGTATAGCAATATTAGTGTATGTAAACTTATGACTTTGCAGTAAGTAATAAAAATGCTTTAAAACATTCTCTCTCTCTTATTATTCTGGCATTTGGCAAATCTTAAAAATTATGGTAATCCTAATTGACCTAAAACGGGAAGGTTTATTCTGATTTCATGTCAGATATTGAGAAAAACATGCAGATGTGTCTTTTTATTGTTATTATCTGCAACAAGTACTAAGGAAAGAAAGGAGAAAGCTATCCCTACAGTAAGACTAAGCTGAATCCCTACGATGTAGCGGCTGCCTGTTCCTAGCGAACAGACCCGCCTTAGTCCTCGGCTAGTTTGAACGAAGACCTATAGCATAAAGGAGAGGGGTCCCTAAAAGAACTAAGGACTGGAACAAAAATGGGACATCTCCTAAACAGAGAAGTTGTTACAGAACACAAAAAGATAAACTGACAAAAAGGTACTAGAGGTCCCAGAAGGACCAAGCGAACTGACAGAGAAAGGCACAGAAGCACCTGGCTAGAAAAGCAGTCAAACAACACTGAAGTCCAACACAGCCAAAAGGGCGGAGCTGGAATATAAAGGCAGATGGTCTTGTGACCGCAAAACACAAGATGGAAAAAACAAACAGGAGGGTTCTAACATTTATATAGTGTATGTAAATTTCTGGTTTCAACCGTGTATACAGGTGACAGGAGCAGGTGTGTGTGCAGCCAGGTCCGCTCTTTTTGTGGTGCCGCAGCGGAGCGTGTTGTGGTGTGTGAGCTCTGCTGTGTATATAGTACAGAGGAGTATATATATATGTGTATGTATATATATATATATATATATACATATACACACATACACACACACACGGGGCATGCAGGAGTTTTTAGTTTACCAGTTTGGGTCCATGCGGAGCTGCTATAGGATTCACTGGTAACATTTTGGGGAACAGACGTTTTTATAATTTTTATTCCATTTTTCTTTTGCGTGAGATTAATAAAAAAACAATTCTGCTGATGTTTTTTTATTTTTTCCAGCATTCAATGGCTAAACCCCAGGAATGGTTCTTATATTTTTTCTTTCCAGCGTTTATCGTGCAGTATAGAGACAAAATGAACAAAAGCTACAATTTTGCCATTAATTATTACTATTTTATTCTTGATGCTGTTTTTCGTGCCGGATAAATCATGTGATCGTTGTACAGTTTGGATTGTTGTTCTCTGCGATGTTAATCAGGTTTAGTTTTTTTGTTCTTGTTTTTTGGGGGTTTATTTTAATAAAATCTAGTTTTAATGTAAGAAAAAAAATTATATTTGAGTTTTTACTTTGTATATTTCCAAATATTTTATTGAAACGGAGTAAAGGAAAGAAGGATGAACTAGTGGGAGAGCAACTGTAAAGGACGCCTGCCAGTCCCTAAAACTAAAGGGGCCTGTGACGACACAGCATTTAATCGTAATTATCCAGATGTAAATTCCATAGGCCCAGAATGATAGACTATTGCCTGAATTATTAACTATTGAATTTATGTGTTTCTTTCTTCGGTTGGTCAACGCACATGATCTTTTGTCATTAGTCCGAATGTTGACTCATCTTGTAGGTTGAGGTGATATTTGTTCATTGATAAATGGTTATTTACCTCTTATATCAACTCTTCTGGTTTATTGTACTGTTATCTTTGCAATACAGGGACGCAGGCTCTTTGAACAATGGATGTTTGCTAAATATGTTGATTACCATTTTATAAGTCCATGCAATTTGTTGACTTGCATTGTTTCGGAATTTATAGTTTATCCTTCAATGTTTGCAAGTCAACATTGGGGGATGAACTGTGGATGCTCCAGTAATGGGAATTAGTAACACCGCCCTTTTCTCTTGACCTGTGGATGAAGTCATGAAGAAGGACAGTTGTGAACTACATAAAGGAGTCTTTTTACAAAACCACTGCCAGGAACACTCTATGGGACAGCTCTACAGAACACCATAAATCCATTAAGAGGGACACAGATTTGGTTTCTACAGGATGCCAGCTTAAGGGACCACAGCCCTGGCTGGAGGAATACAGATCTGCTCCATTGACTACTATAGAACCCATGGATACATCTGGGAAAACCAGGTTGGGACCCACCAGTCACCTGGTCCCATGGAGATGTTTGGAGTAGCCAGGTTGGGACACTCCGGCCACCTGGAACTCGTGAATATGCTCGGAAAAAGCCAAGTCGGGACCTTCCGGTCACCTAGTTCCATGGATATGTTCGGAGAAGCCAGGTTGGAACTTTCTGGTCTCCTGGCCACGTACCTCAATGGACTGTCAGCTTTCTAAGCTTGTTGTTACCTCCTCTTTGTGGGTGCTCTTTGGTGGGGGTGCCATTGGTGGGGGTAGTCAGCCCCAGAAGCCCCTCGGATTGGCAGCTGCTTTAATCCCAGCGAGTCAGCGGAAGGGTGAGACTCTGTAATTTGCACCATATTAGGTATTTGCTGGGACTGTTCGATATGTTTATTGTGTGTTTGGTGGCTCAATAAAATATTACCTCACTGTTTTACAATCATCCTGTGTTGTTGTTTATGTATCTTCTATCAGTGATGGATTATAATGAGTGTGATCTGCTCCACCATGAGGGGCCCGATCCTCCCGGGGGCCCACGTTCAAAGATCCCAGCACGGCTCAGGACGGATTCTTGTAGTGCTGATGTTTGATAAATAGGATAATAGAGCGCTCATAGAAAATAAATGTCTGACCTCTTCTTTCTGATGGGCATTTTAGAGCGAGGAGCTGCGCTCTGGACTCACCGCTGCACTCCCCATGCCATTGCGGTGGCCATCTTAATATCGATCTGTGCGGAGGAGACTGTGGGAGTCAGACGGAGGTGTCAAATGTACGGACCCTTTTAATCACAGGATGGAGGGTCACTGTGAATATTAATTCATGAACCACTGTGCATAGTGACTCGCCCCCAGGGCCGTGGGGCACTCGGAAGCCGGGCCTCTGGTTGCCGGGGGATATCACGGTGGCTGGCCCAGTCCGTGGCCCAGGGCGGTCACTCAAAGGGGGGGGGGAATGCTTATAGGGGAAATTGTCGTGACGCCACCTGTGGATTCTGGTAAGAGGTTACCAGCGCTGCGACAGTCCACTGAGGCTGATGTTAGGGGCAGCTATGATGGGACGGCTCCCCACAGGTAGAGCAGGCCTCAGGGCAGTGTGGAGGTGTAGAAAGATGGTGGAAGCAGGAGGGAGATGGCAGGACGGTTCCAGAGGAAGTACAGGCACACACACAAGGGTAAACTTCAATACCTTTACTGGTGGTGATGCAGGTACGGTCCAGGGCTTGTGGGGGCCCCGGGGGGATGCTGCGGGCTTGTGGGGGCCCTAAGGGGATGCTGCGGGCTTGTGGGGCCCTGGGGGGGATTCTGCGGGCTTGTGGGGCCCTGGAGGGGATGCTGTGGGCTTGTGGGTGCTCTGGGGGGGATGCTGCAGGCTTGTGGGGTCTATGGGGGGGATGCTGCAGGCATGTGGGGGCTCTGGGGGGGGTGATGCAGGCTTGAGGGGGGCCCTGGGGGGATGCAGCCGGCTTGTGGGGGCCCCGGGGAGGATGCAGCGGGCTTATGGGGCCTCTGTATGAGGTCCAGTCTGCATATGGCATTACATGGGGACCAGGCAGTATTCTCTATGGTGAATTATATGGGATCCAGTATTTTGTATGGAGCATTATATAGGGGTCATAATACTGTATGGAGGACTATGTGGTGCCATAACACTGTATGGAGGACTATACTGTCCGGTCTGCACTGTGCGCTGTGAGGATTCACCGGTTTCTGAGCTATTGTAGAATTTACAATAGATATCACTCATGAAATGTAAGAAGTCAGTGACATTTTTGACATTGTACTATATCTATATCTATAATTTCTCTGCTGTATCTGTGCATCATGAATGGTTGGATGTGTTAAAGGGGCCACTGAGACTCTTTCGCCCGGGGCCCACGAAAACCTGGAGGAAGGAGCATCATGTGACACCCCCTCTCCCATCATTCCTCCTCTGCGTCTGACGCAGCAGCATGATGACGCGCCACGCTGTGTCAGACAGTGGAGCTGGCAGCTGCTGAGGTGATCAGCTGCAGAGACTGAAGCAGCAGGGAACGAGGAGCGGTAAGTATGTATTTATTTTTAAATCATTGTGTACTGATAATACTGGAGGACTGGGGCTGCATTTTACCCTACGGGTGGGGGGGGGGCTGCATTTTACCCTATGGGGGGCTGCATTATACTGCGTACAGGACCATGGGGGAATGCATTATACTGAGTGGAGAACCATGGCGAGTGTCTTAAGGCCCCGTCACACTAAGCGATGCAGCAGCGATCCCGACAACGATACGACCTGTCAGGGATCGTTGCTGCATCGCTAATACATCGCTGGTGAGCTGTCAAACAGGCAGGCTCACCAGCGATCAGGGGAGCAGCGATATCGTGGAAAGAATCGTTCCACGATGTCCTGCTCCTGTTACCAGCCTGCTGCTTAAGCAGGAGCAGGCTATTAACTATGGTAAACATCGGGTTACTAAGTGCGCGTGTGCCCCTAGTAACCCGCTGTTTATCATGGATACCACTCTGCTAAGGTGAACGGTAGCCTCCGCGCACCGTAGCAGAGTGGTATCCATGGTAAACAGCGGGTTACTAAGTGCGCGCGTGCCCCTAGTAACCCGATGTTTACCATGGTTACCAGCCAGATCGTTGGTCCTGCTGGTCACACACAGCGATGTGTGCTGGCCAGCGGGAGGCCAACGACCAAAAAATGGTCCAGGACACTTTGCAGCGATCAGAAACCTCACAGCAGGGGCCTGATCGCTGCAAAGTGTCACACATAGCGACATCGCTGGTGAGGTCGCTGGTGAGTCACCAAAACCGTGACACAGCAGCGATCTCGCTAGCGATATTGCTATGTGAGACGGGGGCTTTATACTGTGTGGAGGACCATGGGGGAGTACATTGTACAGTGTGGAGGACCATGGGGGAGTGCATTGTACTGTGTGGAGGACCATGGGGGAGTGCATTGTACTGTGTGGAGGACCATGGGGGAGTGCATGGTACTGTGTGGAGGACCATGGGGGAGTGCATTATACTGTGTGGAGGACCACGGGGAGTGCATTGTACTGTGTGGAGGACCACGAGGGAGTGCATTATACTGCGTGGCGGACCACGTGGGAGTGCATTATACTGCGTGGAGGACCACGAGGGAGTGCATTATACTGCGTGGAGGACCATGGCGAGTGCCTTATACTGTGTGGAGAACCATGGCGAGAGTCTTATACTGAGTGCATTATACTCTATGGAGCGTGGAGAGGTGTGGGGCAGTTGGGGGATCATACTTTACCCTGGGAGTTGAGGTCAGGTACAGTAGGGTCATTATACTGCGCATATGGAGGAATTCACCATGGGGGTATCATACCGTGTTTGGGGGGCACTTTTGTTGGCACCACACTTTATGGGCAATGAAAAAGGGATCTAGGACCTCAGCAGGAGGAAAATTACTATGTAAAGGCTGGAAGGTTGTGAGATCTGATCTTCTGCGACCCCGACAATTATTTACATTTTTGTTGCTGGGGGGGGGCCCAATTACAACTTCTGCGTCCTATTTACGCCCCTGATTATACCAAATCCTCAGCTGTGCTGGTACTAAGGATATGGACACTCAGACATTTTGGGCTAAATATATACATACAAATATTTTTTCAATAACGTTTCATAAACAATTTGGCTTTTTTATTTCCTTTGCATTGCTAGTTGCAGAATGAGCTCACTGAGAATTTATCAGTGAGCTCATTCTGACCTTCTCTGTGCTGATTATGTTCACAGACCAGCATGAAAGTTGGGCTGATCTCTGATGCAGTCATAAATCATCGCAGAAATAAGAGCTGGAAACTCCACATCATAAGGAGCTCACTGACTGAATCTCAAGTTAACTCATTCTGAAGCCATCAATGTGCTGCTGGGAAACAATAAGCTGGTAAAGGCCGAACAGAGCAAATGTTACATGAAGAGAAATAATAAAAAGTCTTTTTAGACCAATATACATGTATTTAAAGGGATTGTCCGGTGTGAAGCTGAAGGCCTGCAGTCATCTGTGTGACTCTCTGTGACTGCAGACTTGTAATCCTCACATCATGTAGACTGCGCGCTGCCAGCATTATTCTCAGCCCAGAGATGGCAGAAGCCCCTGTATCATGTGTACAGGAATTGTGCCCCCTCTCCCCGAGGAGCAGCAGTGCCTCGTCCTCCAGATACATGAGGGTCCCATCGGGGAGATCCGCATGTACCGGCCATGATGTCTTCTCCATGGATACGGAATCAATGTGCAGAGCAGAAGACCCCTGTAAGGGAGAGCTCAGACGTGGGGGGATTGATGTGGATGTGAGGAGCAGATCCCCCCATATTCACAGATTATCGCACAATACATGTGGCCTTGCACAGGAAAAACTGTGAGGAAAGAAGAAATCAGATTTCTTACAATATAGAATAATGTCCTCCTGCCCTCGCTCATGTCCAGTATTATTTATCCCCTGACCTTTTGGGTGGGGAACCCCTCCTGAGCCCCCTCCATTATATAGGAGCCATATATCTGCTCCATTACTGGCAGAAGGTAAGGAGCCAATCACACTGCACGGCTTCTACTTCCTGCTCTAAGCCCCGCCCACCTGCCTTCCCTTGAGATCTCCATGACAACCCTTGTGTGACTACAGTGACAGGCCACGCCCCCGAGGATTCTGACCAGTGCGGATGTCTCCATATTGCTGAGGACTGTGAGCGGCTGATGGGCGGAGCCAGCAGCGATGTGAGGGGCGGAGCCAGCAGCGATATGAGGGGCGGAGCCAGCAGCGATGTGAGGGGTAGAGCCAGCAGCGATATGAGGGGCGGAGCCAGCAGCGATATGAGGGGCGGAGCCAGCAGCGATATGAGGGGCGGAGCCAGCAGCGATATGAGGAGCGCTCACAGCACTGACAGGAGCAGGTGTGTGTGCAGCCAGTTCCTCTGCTGTGGGTGTTGTGGTGTGTGAGCTTCGCCGTGTATATATTATACACATATATATATATATATATATATATATATATATATATACATACACAGTTGAAATCAGAAGTTTCCATACACTGTATAAATAGACACATCTGCAGGTTTTTCTCAATATCTGACATGAAATCAGAATAAACCTTTCCCATTTTAGGTCAATTAGGATTACCATCATTTTTAATATTTGCCAAATGCCAGAATAATGAGCATCTCTTGTAAGGGGCATTAAAAGAGTCTTGTTATACCACTCTGACCTCCACGTGTCTTGTAAGGGGCATTAAAACCGTCTTGTTATACCACTCTGACCTCCACGTGTCTTGTAAAGGGCATTAAAACTGTCTTGTTATACCACTCTGACCTCCACGTCTCTTCAGAGGGGCATTAAAACCGTCTTGTTATACCACTCTGACCTCCACGTCTCTTCTGAGGGGCATTAAAACCATCTTGTTATACCACTCTGACCTCCACGTCTCTTGTAAGGGGCATTAAAACCGTCTTGTTATACCACTCTGACCTCCACGTCTCTTCTGAGGGGCATTAAAAGCATCTTGTTATACCACTCTGACCTCCACGTGTCTTGTAAGGGGCATTAAAACTGTCTTGTTATGCCACTCTGACCTCCACGTCTCTTGTGAGGGGCATTAAAAGCGTCTTGTTAAGCTACTGGGATCTCCACGACTCTTCGAACGGGCATTGCATGTCCTCATAATTTTTGGAAGCTTTTGCTTGGAAGGCATAAGCAAATACTATGGGAGACCCACTCCCCAATAATGGGAATAATGTTTTTAAGATGCTGTACTGTATGGCTCTTGTAAGGGGCATTAAAACAGTCTCGTTAAGCTACTGTGACCTCCACGTCTCTTCAAAGGGGCATTAAAAGCGTCTTCTTAAGCCACTCTGAACTCCACAGCTCTTCCAAGGGGCATTGAAATGTTGTTTTTAATTACCTTACCTCTAATCTCCACGACTCTTCCAACGGGCATTGCATTTCCTCCTAATTTTAGTCAGCTTTTGCTTTTCAATGCAAAGGTGAAAACTAAGGGAGACACACTCCCCAATAATGGGTAGAAGGTAATCCACGTCTGTTTCCAGGGGCATTGCAGTTCCTTATAATTTTTGGAAAGCCTTCCATTCACTGCTTAGGCCAACAGTGCACAGGAGACCCAGTTGCCATAAATGGAAAAAAAGGTTTAGTTAAGGCCCTCTGACCTCCATGTCATTTCCAAGGGGCATTGGAGTGCCTCAAAAGTTTTGGTAGGCATTGCACTCACTGTATGCCCTATAACTGTGTAGCCAAACCGCTCCTTTTGTTACAGAAACATATCCTACAAGACATATGTGGTTGACTGGCCTGATATTGATGTGAATGGTCCCTGTTCCTCCTGCTCTTTCTCCTTTGCCACTACCTCATCCATCATTTATCACTTGAAGCTTTGTTTTAACGAGAGTCATAGAACTTGGATAGTAGCAGGAAAACATCCAGCAATCCTCGGAGGAGGTAGGATATGCGCCAAAACGCTGACCACTTCGGGCCTAGCCGCTACTACATACATGCGCTTGCATTCCTTGAAAACAAAGCAGATGCTAACTTCTATCATCCTCATCATGCTCCTCACCTTGGCACTCTCAACTCCCCTGATAGAGAAGCCAGGGCCCACCGGAGAAGTCGGGTTCTTTGGTGGGCTCGTCCAATGCTGCCCTAAAGCAGGCCAGTCTAAGAAAAGTGTGTGGGGATGTTCCGCGGAGAAATCGGGGCGGCTTGGAACCGTTTATGGACACCTGGCCGCGGGGCGGCTGGGGACCGAGTGTGGACACCCGGCCGCCCCCTGGCGGCTGGGGACCGAGTATGGACACCCGGCCGCCGGGCGGCTGGGGACTGAGTATCGATACCTCGCTGCCGAAGCAGCCATGAGGTAGTGGCCAGCTCTGGCCTCCACATGCCTAAAACGCCCAATTTCAAGTGCACGCATGCTAGCAGTATGGTATTGCAGCCTCGGGGTGGGTTGGTGGCAGGTTGCACACTTATGCTTGCATTCCAACAAAACAAAGCAGATGCTAACTTCTAACATCATCATGCTCCTCACCTTGGCATTCTCACCTCCCCTGATGGAGTCGGGTTCTCTAGTGGGCTCGTCCAATGCTGCCCTAAAGCAGGCCAGTCTAAGAAAAGTGTGTGGGGATGTTCCGCGGAGAAATCGGGGTGGCTGGGGACCGTCTATGGACACCCCGCCGCCCCCAGGCGGCTGGGGACCAGGTGTGGACACCCGGCCGCCGGGCGGCTGGGGACTGAGTATGGATACCTCGCTGCCGAAGCAGCCATGAGGTAGTGGCCAGCTTCGGCCTCCTCAAAACTAAAAGGCCCAATTTCAAGTGCAAGCTAGCAGTATGGTATTGCAGCCTGGGGGTGGGTGGGTGGTTGGCTGCATATTTGCGCTTGCATTACAAGGAATGGGGGAGGTACAATTGAACACTGCCCTGGGACAAGGACTTGCACGGGGATAGTTGCAAGTCTGCATCTTCTGATGCGGCAAGGATCACTTCTGATGGGCACACTTTTAGGCAGTGACCTGGGAGTCAGAGATCCTTCCAGGGGTCTTCCCCATGCTGTTCCCATGTCTTTTCAGCACTGTATGCATGTGTCACACAGCACATGGCCAGATAAGGTTGTAAAATGTTAAAATGACATTTCCCGGTGAATGCATTTGTCACAGTTGAAAGCAATACAAAAGTGCAAAAACACATAAAAAATGCTACTTGTGAACATAGCCCAAGGTGTGGAGGAGTATTTTTGTTTTTGGTTATTTATTTTACCTTATACACAAGTCTTTACCCTGGAAAAGAAATTCCTTAACATATTTCACAGGAAAAAAGTTTCACTTTCGTTTTTGAACATTTTCTTATGAGCCTGTAAAAGTGGCTTAATACCTCTGACCACGTTGTTGACAACAGTGACCTGGGGGTCAGAAATGCTTCCTGGAGCGATCCCCATGCTGTCCCCATGTCATCTGAGCACTGTCACTATCATTTTGGACACTTTTTAGGCTTTCTACAGACTGCCGGGGGTGCCTCCGCAAAAATGCTCGGGTCTCCCATAGACTAACATGGGCTCGTTGCTCAGGTCGAGCACCCGAGTATCACGGCGAGCTCGGGCCGAGCTTCGAGCACCCGAGCATTTTAGTGCTCGCTCAACACTATTTATAATGGGAGCACAAGCTAGTGACTGATTTATATTCTCAGTGGAGCAGGATTCATTGCGGTGAATGATATACTCATGGGCACAGTGTGGCACATATTTGCATTTGGTGGCACAGTGGGCGGCATTATTTATTTAAGTCGCTTATATTTGTAACATTTTTGTTTTTCAGGAGTGCGGTGATCTGCTGAAAAGTGCGGAGCAGCCGAAACCTGGACAGCAAACTGCAAAGACGAATCATGGCGGGAAGTCGTCACGAAAGACTGGACTAGGTAAAGAAGAGAAGAAAGAGAGCGACTGACTGCAGTGTATAAACTGGAGGGTTAGGTGGGGCCCATTATATTATAATAAATCTATGTGCGGCCCATTATATTATAATAAATCTATGTGGGGCCCATTATATTATAATAATTCTATGTGGGGCCCATTATATTATAATAAATCTATGTGCGGTCCATAATATTAAAGGGACGGATATGTGGGGCCCATTATATTATAATAAATCTATGTGGGGCCAATTATATTAAAGGGAAAGCTATGTGGGGCCAATTATATTAAGGGGAAAGCTATGTGGGGCCCGTTATATTAAAGGGAAAGCTATGTGGGGCCCATTATATTAAAGAGAAAGCTATGTGGGGCCCATTATATTAAAGAGAAAGCTATGTGGGGCCCATTATATTAAAGGGAAAGCTATGTGGGGCCCATTATATTAAAGAGAAAGCTATGTGGGGCCCATTATATTAAAGAGAAAGCTATGTGGGGCCCATTATATTAAAGATAAAGCTATGTGCGGCCCATTATATTAAAGAGAAAGCTATGTGGGACCCATTATATTAAAGAGAAAGCTATGTGGGGCCCATTATATTAAAGAGAAAGCTATGTGGGGCCCATTATATTAAAGAGAAAGCTATGTGGGGCCCATTATATTAAAGGGAAAGCTATGTGGGGCCCATTATATTAAAGAGAAAGCTATGTGGGGCCCATTATATTAAAGAGAAAGCTATGTGCGGCCCATTATATTAAAGAGAAAGCTATGTGGGGCCCATTATATTAAAGAGAAAGCTATGTGGGGCCCATTATATTAAAGAGAAAGCTATGTGGGACCCATTATATTAAAGAGAAAGCTATGTGGGGCCCATTATATTAAAGAGAAAGCTATGTGGGGCCCATTATATTAAAGAGAAAGCTATGTGGGGCCCATTATATTAAAGAGAAAGCTATGTGGGGCCCATTATATTAAAGGGAAAGCTATGTGGGGCCCATTATATTAAAGGGAAAGCTATGTGGGGCCCATTATATTAAAGAGAAAGCTATGTGGGGCCCATTATATTAAAGAGAAAGCTATGTGCGGCCCATTATATTAAAGGGAAAGCTATGTGGGGCCCATTATGTTAAAGAGAAAGCTATGTGAGGCCCATTATATTAAAGAGAAAGCTATGTGGGGCCCATTATATTAAAGAGAAAGCTATGTGCGGCCCATTATATTAAAGAGAAAGCTATGTGGGGCCCATTATATTAAAGAGAAAGCTATGTGGGGCCCATTATATTAAAGAAAAAGCTATGTGGGGCCCATTATATTAAAGAAAAAGCTATGTGGGGCCCATTATATTAAAGGGAAAGCTATGTGGGGCCCATTATATTAAAGGGAAAGCTATGTGGGGCCCATTATATTAAAGGGAAAGCTATGTGCGGCCCATTATATTAAAGAGAAAGCTATGTGGGGCCCATTTTATTAAAGAGAAAGCTATGTGGGGCCCATTATATTAAAGAGAAAGCTATGTGGGGCCTATTATATTAAAGGGAAAGCTATGTGGGGCCCGTTATATTAAAGAAAAAGCTATGTGGGGCCCATTATATTAAAGAAAAAGCTATGTGGGGCCCATTATATTAAAGGGAAAGCTATGTGGGGCCCATTATATTAAAGGGAAAGCTATGTGGGGCCCATTATATTAAAGGGAAAGCTATGTGGGGCCCATTATATTAAAGGGAAAGCTATGTGGGGCCCATTATATTAAAGAGAAAGCTATGTGGGGCCCATTATATTAAAGGGAAAGCTATGTGGGGCCCATTTTATTAAAGGGAAAGCTATGTGGGGCCCGTTATCTTAAAGGGACATCTACGTAGGGCCCATTATATTAAATGGATGGCTATGTGGGGCCAATTATATTAAAGAGAAAGCTATGTGGGGCCCATTATATTAAAGAGAAAGCTATGTGGGGCCCATTATATTAAAGAGAAAGCTATGTGGGGCCCATTATATTAAAGGGAAAGCTATGTGGGGCCCATTATATTAAAGAGAAAGCTATGTGGGGCCCATTATATTAAAGGGAAAGCTATGTGGGGCCCATTATATAATAATAAAATCTATGTGGGGCCCATTATATTAAAGGGAAAGCTATGTGGGGCCCGTTATCTTAAAGGGACATCTACGTATATGATAAATTCTATATGGGGCCCATGATATTTAATGGAAGGCTATGTGAGGCCCATTATATTAAATAGAGAGCTATGTGGGGACCAATACATTAAAAAGAAAGCTATATTGGGGCCCACTATGTTATCTGGAAGGTTTTGTGGGGCCCTCTGTATTAAATTGAGGGCTATGTGAGGCCTATTAAATTAAATGGAAAGCGTTGCGGGGCCCATAATATTATATGGAGGGCTATGTGAGGCGCATTTATCAAATAAAGGGCTATGTAGCGCCAATTATATTAAATGGAAGCCTGTGTTTTGTCCATTATATTAAATAGAGATGTATCTTGGCTCCATTATAATAAATGGAAGGCAATGTGGGGACCATTATATTAAATGGAGGGTTATGTGGGGCCCATTATATTAAATGGAAGCCTATATGGAGCCCAGTAAATTAAATGTAAAGCTATGTGGGGCCCAATATTTTAAATGGAAGGTTAAGTGGGGCCAATTGTATTAAATAGAGGGCTATGTGGTGCCCAATATAAAACATGGAAGGCTTTTTGGTGCCCATTATATTAAATAGAGGGATATTTTGGCCCCATTTTATTAAATGGAAGGCTATGTCAGGTCCAATATATTAAATGGAGTCCAGTGCGGCCTATTATATTAAATTGACGGTTATGTGGGGTTCAATAAATTAAATGAAAAGCTATGTGGAGCCCAATAAATTAAATTATAGTACATGGAAGGCAATGTGCGGCTCATTATACTATATAGAGGGCTATGTGGGGGCCATTATACTTTATAGAATTCTATGTGGGGGTCCATTATACTTTTGCCAATGGCAAATTGTGTGTTCCGGTGGCACTCCAAAGGTAAAGGGTGTGCTCCGGTGGCACTCCAACGTCATAGGGTGTGCTCTGGTGGCACACCAATGGCAAAAAGGCCAAAGAGTAGACTCTGGTGGCAGACTGAGCAGCCCTAGAGTGCGCCCCAGTGATAAGCAATAAGGCCAAAGAATGTACCCTGGTGGTAGGCTAAAAAGCCCTAGAGTGCGCCCCAGTGGTAAGCAATAAGGCCAAAAAGTGCACCCCGGTGGCAGGCTAAAAAAGCCTAAAATGAGTGCCCCGGTGGTAAGCAAAATGGTCAGAGTGTACCCCGGTCGCAGTTAAAAAGCCCAAGTTGGGTGCCCCGGTGGTAAGCTAAAAGGCCAAAGAGTGCACCCCGGTGGAAGCTAAAAAGCCCAAGATGGGTGCCCCGGTGGTAAGCAAAAAAGGTCACATATTGGGCCCCTCTGGTAGGCCTACGGGAAATAGAGTTCTCCGATGGCACACCAACGGTAAAGGGTGTGCCCGATGGTACTCCAATGGTAAAGGGTGTGCTTCAGTGGCATGCCAGTGGCAAAAAGTGTACTCCGGTGGCATGCTAATGGTGAAAGGTGTGCTCTGTTAGCACCCCAACTGTAAAGAGTGTGTTCCAGTGGCACCCCAGCAGCCAATGGTGTACTTCGGTGGCAGATCATCGGGAAATGGTGTGATATGTAAGGCTCATCATAACAAAAGGGAGGGCTATGTGGGACCCATTATTTTATATGGAAAGCAAGGTGGGGCCCATTATATTAATTAGGGGCTTATGTGGGGCTCTTTATATTAAATAAAAACATATGTGGGTCCCATTAAATAAAATGGAAGGCTATGTGGACCCCATTAAATTAAATGGAAGGCTATGTGGACCCCATTAAATTAAATGGAAGGCTATGTGGGGCCCATTATATTAAATGGAAGCCTATATGGGGCCCAATAAATTAAATGAAAAGCTACAGTATGTACAGCAATAATAAAAATGGTAATAATACAGGGTGGGCTATTTATATGGATACACCTAAATTAAATGGGAATGGTTGGTGATGTCAACTTCCTGTTTATGGCACATTAGTATATGGGAGGGGGAAACTTTTCCAGATGGGTGGTGACTATGGCGGCCATTTTGAAGTCGGCCATTTTGGATCTAACTTTATTTTTTTCAATGGGAAGAGGGTGATGTGACACATCAAACTCATTGAGAATTTCATAAGAAAATACAATGGTGTGCTTGGTTTTAACATAACTTTATTCTTTCATGAATTTTTTACAAGTTTATGACCACTTATAAAATGTGTTTAAAGTGCTGCCCATTGTGTTGGATTGTCAATGCAACCCTCTTCTCCCACTCTTGACACACTGATAGCAACACCGCAGAAGAAATGCTAGCACAGGCTTTCAGTATCCGTTGTTTCAGATGCTGAAAGGTTATATGGAGCCTATTAAAATAAATGGAAGACTATGCAGGACCTCTTGTAATAACTAGAAGGCAATTTGTGGCCCATTATATTAAACTAGATGGTGGCCCGATTCTAACTCATCGGGTATTCTAGAATATGTATGCGGCCGGCCGCGACCAATCAGCGAACCGTGTTAGTGAGGACCGGAGAGCATGTTTAAATTTGGCGCCAAAACCGGTGATTGGTCACGGCTGGCGGCCGCGACCAATCAGCGAATCGTATTAGTGAGAACCGGGGAGCGGGTACTTCCACTGTGAGCAGCCGGGAGATGACTGGCTGCTCGCAGCAGAAGTATCCCAACCGGCGGCGCCGCTCCCCGGTCCTCCCTTCACACTTGCCGTCGGGAGATCAGCGGCCCTAGCCGCTGATCTAGCGACGGTAGCCGCATGGAGGTCAGCGGCGCCGCAGGTCAGGGTACTTCTGCTGCAAGCAGCCGGGAGATGACCGGCTGCATCGCCACTGACCTCTGTGCAGAGCGGTGTTTAAATTTGGAGCCAATATCGCTGATTGGTCGTGGCCGCCGAATCGTATTAGTGAGGACAGGGGAGCGGCGCTGCCTGTGCGGGTAGTTCCACTGCGAGCAGCCGGGAAATGACCGGCTGCTCGCAGCAGAAGTATCCGGACCGGTGGCGCCGCTCCCCGGTCCTCCCTTCACACTTTCCGTCGGAAGATCAGCGGCCCTAACCGCTGATCTCCCGACGGTAGCCGCATGGAGGTCAGCGGCGCCGCTGGTCGGGGTACTTCTGCTGCGAGCAACCGGGAGTTGACCGGCTAGCGCCGGTCATCTCCCGACTACATCGCCGCTGACCTCCGTGCGGCAGATGAGCTGCTAATGGCCGCCATCTTTTTCTGAAATCCCACGTCGCTGATTGACCACGGTCGGACCAATCAGCGACGCAGGACTTCCTGGACAGAAGGACAGACAGACAGACATGATAAGACGATTATATATATTAAATGTTAGGTTATG
Organism: Phyllobates terribilis; assembly: GCF_046119375.1. Classification (NCBI taxonomy): domain Eukaryota; kingdom Metazoa; phylum Chordata; class Amphibia; order Anura; family Dendrobatidae; genus Phyllobates; species Phyllobates terribilis. The sequence continues at coordinate 4,616,067 of NW_027362839.1, forward strand.
TAGGGCCCAATATATTCAATGAAAAACTATATGGGCCCATTATATAAAAGAAAAAGCTAAGTGTGGCCCATTTTATTAAATGGATGATGGCGTGCTCCCTTGGCAAGCCAGCGGGAAAGTGGCGTGCTTCCGGTGGCAAGCCAGCGGGACAGTGGCTTGCTCCGGTGGCAAGCCAGCGGGAAAGTGGCGTGCTCCGGTGGCAAGCCAGTGGGAAAGTGGCGTGCTCCGGTGGCAAGCCAGCGGGAAAGTGGCGTGCTGCGGTGGCAAGCCAGCGGGAAAGTGGCGTGCTCCGGTGGCAAGCCAGCGGGAAAGTGGCGTGCTCCGGTGGCAAGCCAGCGGGAAAGTGGCGTGCTCCGGTGGCAAGCCAGCGGGAAAGTGGCGTGCTCCGGTGGCAAGCCAGCGGGAAAGTGGCGTGCTCCGGTGGCAAGCCAGCGGGAAAGTGGCGTGCTCCGGTGGCAAGCCAGCGGGACAGTGGCGTGCTCCGGTGGCAAGCCAGCGGGAAAGTGGCGTGCTCCGGTGGCAAGCCAGCGGGAAAGTGGCGTGCTCCGGTGGCAAGCCAACGTGAAAGTGGCGTGCTCCGGTGGCAAGCCAACGGGAAAGTGGCGTGCTCCGGTGGCAAGCCAACGGGAAAGTGGCGTGCTCCGGTGGCAAGCCAACGGGAAAGTGGCGTGCTCCGGTGGCAAGCCAACGGGAAAGTGGCGTGCTCCGGTGGCAAGCCAACGGGAAAGTGGCGTGCTCCGGTGGCAAGCCAACGGGAAAGTGGCGTGCTCCGGTGGCAAGCCAACGGGAAAGTGGCGTGCTCCGGTGGCAAGCCAACGGGAAAGTGGCGTGCTCCGGTGGCAAGCCAACGGGAAAGTGGCGTGCTCCGGTGGCAAGCCAACGGGAAAGTGGCGTGCTCCGGTGGCAAGCCAACGGGAAAGTGGCATGCTCGGTGGCAAGCCAACGGGACAGTGGCGTGCTCCGGTGGCAAGCCAACGGGACAGTGGCGTGCTCCGGTGGCAAGCAAACGGGACAGTGGCGTGCTCCGGTGGCAAGCCAACGGGAAAGTGGCGTGCTCCGGTGGCAAGCCAACGGGAAAGTGGCGTGCTCCGGTGGCAAGCCAACGGAAAAGTGGCGTGCTCCGGTGGCAAGCCAACGGGAAAGTGGCGTGCTCCGGTGGCAAGCCAACGGGAAAGTGGCGTGCTCCGGTGGCAAGCCAACGGGAAAGTGGCGTGCTCCGGTGGCAAGCCAACGGGAAAGTGGCGTACTCCGGTGGCAAGCCAACGGGAAAGTGGCGTGCTCCTGTGGCAAGCCAACGGGAAAGTGGCGTGCTCCGGTGGCAAGCCAACGGGAAAGTGGCGTGCTCCGGTGGCAAGCCAACGGGACTGTGGCGTGCTCCGGTGGCAAGCCAACGGGAAAGTGGCGTGCTCCGGTGGCAAGCCAACGGGAAAGTGGCGTGCTCCGGTGGCAAGCCAACGGGAAAGTGGCGTGCTCCGGTGGCAAGCCAACGGGAAAGTGGCGTGCTCCGGTGGCAAGCCAACGGGAAAGTGGCGTGCTCCGGTGGCAAGCCAACGGGAAAGTGGCGTGCTCCGGTGGCAAGCCAACGGGAAAGTGGCGTGCTCCGGTGGCAAGCCAACGGGAAAGTGGCGTGCTCCGGTGGCAAGCCAACGGGACAGTGGCGTGCTCCGGTGGCAAGCCAACGGGACAGTGGCGTGCTCCGGTGGCAAGCCAACGGGAAAGTGGCGTGCTCCGGTGGCAAGCCAACGGGAAAGTGGCGTGCTCCGGTGGCAAGCCAACGGAAAAGTGGCGTGCTCCGGTGGCAAGCCAACGGGAAAGTGGCGTGCTCCGGTGGCAAGCCAACGGGACTGTGGCGTGCTCCGGTGGCAAGCCAACGGGACTGTGGCGTGCTCCGGTAGCAAGCCAACGGGACTGTGGCGTGCTCCGGTGGCAAGCCAACGGGAAAGTGGCGTGCTCCGGTGGCAAGCCAACGGGAAAGTGGCGTGCTCCGGTGGCAAGCCAACGGGAAAGTGGCGTGCTCCGGTGGCAAGCCAACGGGAAAGTGGCGTGCTCCGGTGGCAAGCCAACGGGAAAGTGGCGTGCTCCGGTGGCAAGCCAACGGGACTGTGGCGTGCTCCGGTGGCAAGCCAACGGGAAAGTGGCGTGCTCCGGTGGCAAGCCAACGGGAAAGTGGCGTGCTCCGGTGGCAAGCCAACGGGAAAGTGGCGTGCTCCGGTGGCAAGCCAACGGGAAAGTGGCGTGCTCCGGTGGCAAGCCAACGGGAAAGTGGCGTGCTCCGGTGGCAAGCCAACGGGAAAGTGGCGTGCTCCGGTGGCAAGCCAACGGGAAAGTGGCGTGCTCCGGTGGCAAGCCAACGGGACAGTGGCGTGCTCCGGTGGCAAGCCAACGGGACAGTGGCGTGCTCCGGTGGCAAGCCAACGGGAAAGTGGCGTGCTCCGGTGGCAAGCCAACGGGAAAGTGGCGTGCTCCGGTGGCAAGCCAACGGGAAAGTGGCGTGCTCCGGTGGCAAGCCAACGGGAAAGTGGCGTGCTCCGGTGGCAAGCCAACGGAAAAGTGGCGTGCTCCGGTGGCAAGCCAACGGGAAAGTGGCGTGCTCCGGTGGCAAGCCAAAGGGAAAGCGGCGTGCTCCGGTGGCAAGCCAACGGGAAAGCGGCGTGCTCCGGTGACAAGCCAACGGGAAAGCGGCGTGCTTTGGTGGCAAGCCAACGGGAAAGCGGCGTGCTCCGGTGGCAAGCCAACGGGAAAGCGGCGTGCTCCGGTGGCAAGCCAACGGGACTGTGGCGTGCTCCGGTGGCAAGCCAGCGGGACTGTGGCGTGCTTCCGTGGCAAGCCAGCGGGAAAGTGGCGTGCTCCGGTGGCAAGCCAACGGGAAAGTGGCGTGCTCCGGTGGCAAGCCAACGGGAAAGTGGCGTGCTCCGGTGGCAAGCCAACGGGAAAGTGGCGTGCTCCGGTGGCAAGCCAACGGGACTGTGGCGTGCTCTGGTGGCAAGCCAACGGGACTGTGGCGTGCTCCGGTGGCAAGCCAACGGGACTGTGGCGTGCTCCGGTGGCAAGCCAACGGGACAGTGGCGTGCTCCGGTGGCAAGCCAACGGGAAAGTGGCGTGCTTCGGTGGCAAGCCAACGGGAAAGTGGCGTGCTCCGGTGGCAAGCCAACGGAAAAGTGGCGTGCTCCGGTGGCAAGCCAACGGGAAAGTGGCGTGCTCCGGTGGCAAGCCAACGGGAAAGTGGCGTGCTCCGGTGGCAAGCCAACGGGAAAGTGGCGTGCTCCGGTGGCAAGCCAACGGGAAAGTGGCGTGCTCCGGTGGCAAGCCAACGGGAAAGTGGCGTGCTCCGGTGGCAAGCCAACGAGACTGTGGCGTGCTCCGGTGGCAAGCCAACGGGAAAGTGGCGTGCTCCGGTGGCAAGCCAACGGGAAAGTGACGTGCTCCGGTGGCAAGCCAACGGGAAAGTGGCGTGCTCCGGTGGCAAGCCAACGGGAAAGTGGCGTGCTCCGGTGGCAAGCCAACGGGAAAGTGGCGTGCTCCGGTGGCAAGCCAACGGGAAAGTGGCGTGCTCCGGTGGCAAGCCAACGGGACAGTGGCGTGCTCCGGTGGCAAGCCAACGGGACAGTGGCGTGCTCCGGTGGCAAGCCAACGGGAAAGTGACGTGCTCCGGTGGCAAGCCAACGGGAAAGTGGCGTGCTCCGGTGGCAAGCCAACGGGAAAGTGGCGTGCTCCGGTGGCAAGCCAACGGGAAAGTGGCGTGTTCCGGTGGCAAACCAACGGGAAAGTGGCGTGCTCGGTGGCAAGCCAACGGGACAGTGGCGTGCTCCGGTGGCAAGCCAACGGGACAGTGGCGTGCTCCGGTGGCAAGCCAACGGGAAAGTGGCGTGCTCCGGTGGCAAGCCAACGGGACAGTGGCGTGCTCCGGTGGCAAGCCAACGGGAAAGTGGCGTGCTCCGGTGGCAAGCCAACGGAAAAGTGGCGTGCTCCGGTGGCAAGCCAACGGGAAAGTGGCGTGCTCCGGTGGCAAGCCAACGGGAAAGTGGCGTGCTCCGGTGGCAAGCCAACGGGAAAGTGGCTTGCTCCGGTGGCAAGCCAACGGGAAAGTGGCGTGCTCCGGTGGCAAGCCAACGGGACAGTGGCGTGCTCCGGTGGCAAGCCAACGGGACAGTGGCGTGCTCCGGTGGCAAGCCAACGGGACAGTGGCGTGCTCTGGTGGCAAGCCAACGGGACAGTGGCGTGCTCCGGTGGCAAGCCAACGGGAAAGTGGCGTGCTCCGGTGGCAAGCCAACGGAAAAGTGGCGTGCTCCGGTGGCAAGCCAACGGGACTGTGGCGTGCTCCGGTGGCAAGCCAACGGGACTGTGGCGTGCTCCGGTGGCAAGCCAACGGGACTGTGGCGTGCTCCGGTGGCAAGCCAACGGGACTGTGGCGTGCTCCGGTGGCAAGCCAACGGGAAAGTGGCGTGCTCCGGTGGCAAGCCAATGGGAAAGTGGCGTGCTCCGGTGGCAAGCCAACGGGAAAGTGGCGTGCTCCGGTGGCAAGCCAACGGGAAAGTGGCGTGCTCCGGTGGCAAGCCAACGGGACTGTGGCGTGCTCCGGTGGCAAGCCAACGGGAAAGTGGCGTGCTCCGGTGGCAAGCCAACGGGAAAGTGACGTGCTCCGGTGGCAAGCCAACGGGAAAGTGGCGTGCTCCGGTGGCAAGCCAACGGAAAAGTGGCGTGCTCCGGTGGCAAGCCAACGGGAAAGTGGCGTGCTCCGGTGGCAAGCCAACGGGAAAGTGGCGTGCTCCGGTGGCAAGCCAACGGGAAAGTGGCGTGCTCCGGTGGCAAGCCAACGGGAAAATGGCGTGCTCCGGTGGCAAGCCAACGAGACTGTGGCGTGCTCCGGTGGCAAGCCAACGGGAAAGTGGCGTGCTCCGGTGGCAAGCCAACGGGAAAGTGACGTGCTCCGGTGGCAAGCCAACGGGAAAGTGGCGTGCTCCGGTGGCAAGCCAACGGGAAAGTGGCGTGCTCCGGTGGCAAGCCAACGGGAAAGTGGCGTGCTCCGGTGGCAAGCCAACGGGAAAGTGGCGTGCTCCGGTGGGAAGCCAACGGGACAGTGGCGTGCTCCGGTGGCAAGCCAACGGGACAGTGGCGTGCTCCGGTGGCAAGCCAACGGGAAAGTGGCGTGCTCCGGTGGCAAGCCAACGGGAAAGTGGCGTGCTCCGGTGGCAAGCCAACGGGAAAGTGGCGTGCTCCGGTGGCAAGCCAACGGGAAAGTGGCGTGTTCCGGTGGCAAGCCAACGGGAAAGTGGCGTGCTCGGTGGCAAGCCAACGGGACAGTGGCGTGCTCCGGTGGCAAGCCAACGGGACAGTGGCGTGCTCCGGTGGCAAGCCAACGGGACAGTGGCGTGCTCCGGTGGCAAGCCAACGGGAAAGTGGCGTGCTCCGGTGGCAAGCCAACGGGACTGTGGCGTGCTCCGGTGGCAAGCCAACGGGAAAGTGGCGTGCTCCGGTGGCAAGCCAACGGGAAAGTGGCGTGCTCCGGTGGCAAGCCAACGGGAAAGTGGCGTGCTCCGGTGGCAAGCCAACGGGACTGTGGCGTGCTCCGGTGGCAAGCCAACGGGAAAGTGGCGTGCTCCGGTGGCAAGCCAACGGGAAAGTGACGTGCTCCGGTGGCAAGCCAACGGGAAAGTGGCGTGCTCCGGTGGCAAGCCAACGGGAAAGTGGCGTGCTCCGGTGGCAAGCCAACGGGAAAGTGGCGTGCTCCGGTGGCAAGCCAACGGGACAGTGGCGTGCTCCGGTGGCAAGCCAACGGGACAGTGGCGTGCTCCGGTGGCAAGCCAACGGGAAAGTGGCGTGCTCCGGTGGCAAGCCAACGGGAAAGTGGCGTGCTCCGGTGGCAAGCCAACGGGAAAGTGGCGTGCTCCGGTGGCAAGCCAACGGGAAAGTGGCGTGCTCCGGTGGCAAGCCAACGGGAAAGTGGCGTGCTCCGGTGGCAAGCCAACGGAAAAGTGGCGTGCTCCGGTGGCAAGCCAACGGGAAAGTGGCGTGCTCCGGTGGCAAGCCAAAGGGAAAGTGGCGTGCTCCGGTGGCAAGCCAACGGGAAAGTGGCGTGCTCCGGTGGCAAGCCAACGGGAAAGCGGCGTGCTTCGGTGGCAAGCTAACGGGAAAGCGGCGTGCTCCGGTGGCAAGCCAACGGGAAAGCGGCGTGCTCCGGTGGCAAGCCAACGGGACTGTGGCGTGCTCCGGTGGCAAGCCAGCGGGACTGTGGCGTGCTTCCGTGGCAAGCCAGCGGGAAAGTGGCGTGCTCCGGTGGCAAGCCAACGGGAAAGTGGCATGCTCCGGTGGCAAGCCAACGGGAAAGTGGCGTGCTCCGGTGGCAAGCCAACGGGAAAGTGGCGTGCTCCGGTGGCAAGCCAACGGGAAAGTGGCGTGCTCCGGTGGCAAGCCAACGGGAAAGTGGCGTGCTCCGGTGGCAAGCCAACGGGACTGTGGCGTGCTCCGGTGGCAAGCCAACGGGACTGTGGCGTGCTTCGGTGGCAAGCCAGCGGGAAAGTGGCGTGCTCCGGTGGCAAGCCAACGGGAAAGTGGCGTGCTCCGGTGGCAAGCCAACGGGAAAGTGGCGTGCTCCGGTGGCAAGCCAACGGAAAAGTGGCGTGCTCCGGTGGCAAGCCAACGGGAAAGTGGCGTGCTCCGGTGGCAAGCCAACGGGAAAGTGGCGTGCTTCGGTGGCAAGCCAACGGGAAAGTGGCGTGCTCCGGTGGCAAGCCAACGGGAAAGTGGCGTGCTCCGGTGGCAAGCCAACGGGAAAGTGGCGTGCTCCGGTGGCAAGCCAACGGGAAAGTGGCATGCTCCGGTGGCAAGCCAACGGGACTGTGGCGTGCTCCGGTGGCAAGCCAACGGGACTGTGTCGTTCTTCGGTGGCAAGCCACCGGGAAAGTGGCGTGCTCCGGTGGCAAGCCATCGGGAAAGTGGCGTGCTCCGGTGGCAAGCCAACGGGAAAGTGGCGTGCTCCGGTGGCAAGCCAACGGGACTGTGGCGTGCTCCGGTGGCAAGCCAACGGGACTGTGTCGTGCTTCGGTGGCAAGCCACCGGGAAAGTGGCGTGCTCCGGTGGCAAGCCATCGGGAAAGTGGCGTGCTCCGGTGGCAAGCCAACGGGAAAGTGGCGTGCTCCGGTGGCAAGCCAACGGGAAAGTGGCGTGCTCCGATGGCAAGCCAACGGGAAAGTGGCGTGCTCCGGTGGCAAGCCAACGGGAAAGTGGCGTGCTCCGGTGGCAAGCCAACGGGAAAGTGGCGTGCTCCGGTGGCAAGCCAACGGGAAAAGGTGTGCTCCGGTGGCATGCTAATGGTAAAGGTGTGCTCCAGTGGCATTCTAACGGTAAAGGTGTGCTGCGGTCACATGCTAATGGTAAAGGTGTGCTCCGGTGGCATGCTAACGGGAATAGGTGTGCTCCGATGGCATGCTAACGGGAATAGGTGTGCCCGGTGGCATACTAACGGGAAAAGGTGTGCTACGGTGGCATGCTAGCGGGAAATGGTGTGCTTCGGTGGCATGATAACGAGAAATGGGGTACTCCATTGGCACCACAATGGTCAAGGGACTTGGAAATGTCACATGTGAAGTCATACTCGCATAGTGTCTGTTGTTGCAGGGATCAAAAGAGCGACCCGGTGGAACAAGATGTGGACACTGTGCGACAGATGGTGGTTTAAGGACAGCAAACAGCAAAATAAGACCAAGCAACAGCAAGAAAACAATCCAAGAATTACCGCAGCAGACAAGTAAGTGATTGTGATTCTTTTAAACGGTGATGTATGATCAGATGAAGTGGAATGCAGTAAGTTTGGAAATATGATTAACATGTTAATAAAGTGTCTGAAATGTAAGAGTGAGAAAGAGAAAAAGGTGGATTGTTACAGGGGGACAGCTGAGAGTAGGGAGTTGCAGAGAAAGTCCTTGTGACAGGTTTAGGATGTATACGGCGGTTTATTGCCTCCTCCACATACAAAGGCAGGAGATGAGACTATCAAACTATTGAACTTGGAGTTGTCAGTAATGTTGGAGGTGAAATTAATAAAGCAAGTAAAATGGGAAAGAAAAAAAGGGGTTGTATGTTTGCCTGGTCAGAGGGATGTTTGCCTGGTCATGGGGATGTTTGTCTGGTCAGGGGGATGTTTGCCTGGTCAGGGGGATGTTTGCCTGGTCAGTGGGATGGTTGCCTGGTTAGGAGGATGTTTGCCTGGTCATGGGGATGTTTGTCTGGTCAGGGGGATGTTTGCCTGGTCAGAGGGATGTTTGCCTGGTCAGGGGGATGTTTGCCTGGTCAGGGGGATGTTTGCCTGGTCAGGGGGATGGTTGCCTGGTCAGGAGGATGTTTGTCTGGTCAGGTGGATGTTTGTCTGGTCAGAGGGATGTTTGTCTGGTCAGAGTGATGTTTGTCTGGTCAGAGGGATGTTTGCCTGGTCAGGGGGATGTTTGCCTGGTCAGGGGGATGGTTGCCTGGTCAGGGGGATGTTTGTCTGGTCAGGGGGATGTTTGGTCAGAGGGATGTTTGTCTGGTCAGAGGGATGTTTGTCTGGTCAGAGGGATGTTTGCTTCACGTTGGGGAAGAGGGAAAGGACTGAATGATCCGGCACCTGTCCTATCCACAGGATGGTCAGCTAGTGCCGCCATTGGGAAAGAGCTGACCTAGTGTCACTATCAATCATCAGAGTCTGCAGTACAACTGATTAGGGGTCCAGCAGGGGGGCGCTGATGACACAGGTGGACCTTGGGGCGGTTTTCCGGTTGCCGACGCTGCACCTAGAGGGTTTTCTTCATGTAATTATCCTCCTCACATTGCAGACTTGTGAACTTTATAAATTTTCTTCATTTGCTTATTTTCTTCCTTCTCTCCCAAACACGTTGCTGAAGTGCTGTCTCACCCCCACTGCCCCCATCCAGAAGCTTCTTGTGGCTGCTGTTCAGTGAGATTTGTCCTCTATATACCAGCAGTCTGTGTATGGGCCTGTCTCTGTCTGATCCTCTCTGCTCTCCACCCCTGCACTCAGACATAGGAAACCCTGTACTCGGATTACTTCACATCTTGGTGAACAACAGCTGAAAGGACACTATAAAGGAGCCTGTACCAGGCAGGTGACAGTGGTGCAGCATTGTGCTTGAGGGGGCAATGGGGCGGTGGAGTCAGAAATTGGGGAATACTTGGGTGCTCTCTGGACGGACAATATTAGTGCTGCAGTAATTTCCCACAAGTTTTTGCACAGAGCGGCCACTAATATAGAATAAAGTAAAACAATTGTGCTCTGTAAATAATGGCTGTGCTTTGCTACAAATGCTTCATGTTCGCAGGAGGTTTTTTTTTCTTTAATAAATTTTATTTAGTTTATAATTGATTTTTTCTCTTTCTGCTAGATATCAGCACATGATAGAGGCCGTACGGGACTGATATAAGAAGTTCTTGGCTGAGAAGGAAAGAAGCTTCATTCCTCCATGAGCTGCAGTTCTTTGTGTCCAGTCGGGAGCTCTATTAGTAAGATTTTATCACCGGCGCAGACATTTCCGGGAAGTTTCCATTTGGCTGAATACAAGACGTTCATTAAACTCTTCATTTGAAATAAACGTCTGGTTATCATCCACAAAACTTAATACCGATCACTTGTCACAAATTTGTACATTTTTTACCTGTTATAAAATGCTGCTCATCCCTTGAATCTTTTCTTTTTTTTTTGTCATTTTAGACAAAACATTACATATTTCTGACAAGTCCCAGGTCTTTTCACACCACTCGTTTTGCAGGTTCTTTAATGCTACAGCACTTATGTTATTGGGGTCATTTTTGTGCAGTTTGCAGTTACATGATTTTTTATACATGTTTTTTTTTAGCTTTGTCTTGTTATTACATCACATTCATCTTTTTCCTCTCTTGCTTTCCTGGACTGAAGGAAACATATCTCCAAGTCACTCTGAGCTGCCGGCAGGAGAGATGGACCCTCAGGAGCCTCCTAGTCTTCAGAATCCATATGAAGGAGAAGTCCAAGAACAAGAAAGGCCTCCGACAGCAGAGCAACCTGTCCGCCAAAAAGTCCCAGAAGAAGAAGCGATGGTCCCGCAGCTCATCTGTGTTTTTCCTAAATGTGGATTATACTTTTACTGATTATAATTTTCTTGGTCGATACCAGATAAAGTTTTGGATGACAACTGTCTGGACTTGTGTCTTATTTTACATTTCTCCTTTTTTCTTCTTGCTTCCCCTCCAGTGAGATCTGGCTTAGGTGATAAAAGCCTTTCTCTATCCGGCATTTTTGCAGCAGGCTGGAGAAATACTTTCTGGATGATAACTTGCCTTAGTCTCAGATGCCCATACACTAGTTAGCTTTAGACCGGACGCTTGTCCACACAACACATCCCGACTCCCCCATATACATGAATGTGGTTATATGTGTGGGGGAGATGGCCCCATACACAGCACATGGTCGGCTGCTCCAGCAAAAATCCTTGGGTTTGACCTACCTTCCTGTAATATATATGGGGGGCCATTAGTTGGATGTTTGCAGGACCCCTCTTTGTCCGACAGCTTCCCTCCCCCACACATAGCAAGCAGTGTACATACAAGCTCCCTTCCCGCACATACAGTATATATAGCATATAAAGAAAAAACCTAGAAGTCTGAACTGAAACATAAATTGATGTGCATGCAAAATGTAAATGCATGTTCACACAAGGCCACTAGACAAAGAAAAACCAAAGACAAGCAAAATACCCAAGTAACCGGAAGTGAATGGGTAAATCGCAAAGTGCAAAAATAATAAATAATGAAGGGTATTTAGTTAACATAATTTTGATAAAAATAATGCAAAAGCTATCCCGCCACATCACGGCAACCCTTATGGGACAGTCCTAACTCTAATATTAAAACCTTACCATTTGTCAAGTGACGTACATATGGATAAGGGCAGAGAGACTGACCCCCTAGTAGAAGCATAGACCTGAGGCAGAATAAACATTTCAGCTCAGACAAAGGGTGGCCACACCCTAATATGCACTAAAGCACACTGAACTACAAAGAAAAAACCTAGAAGTCTGAACTGAAACATAAATTGCAGGCAAAATGTAAATGCATGTTCACATAAGGCCACTAGACAAAGAAAAACCAAAGGCAAGCAAAATACCCAAGTAACCGGAAGTAAATGGGTAAATCGCAAAGTGCAAAAATAATAAATAATGAAGGGTATTTAGTAGTGAAGAGCGAGCACTAAAATGCTCGGGTGCTCGAAGTTCGGGCCGAGCTCGCCATGATACTCGGGTGCTCGACCTGAGCCACGAGCCCAATGTTAGTCTATGGGAGACCCGAGCATTCTCGCGGCGGCATCCCCGGATGTCTTTTAAAAGCCTAACAAGTGCCCAAAACGATAGTGACAGTGCTCAAATGACATGGGGACAGCATGGGGATCGCCCCAGGAAGCATTTCTGACCCCCAGGTCACTGCTGTCAACAATGTGGTCAGAGGTATTAAGCCACTTTTAAGGGCTCACAATAAAACGTTCAAAAACTAAACTGAAACTGCTTTCCTGTGAAATATGTTAAGGAAGTTCCTTTCCAGGGTAAAGACTTGTGTATAAGGTAAAATAAATAACCAAAAAAAAAAATACTCCTCCACACCTTGGGCTATGTTCACAAGTAGCATTTTTAATGCGTTTTTGCACTTTTGCTTCAATCGTGACAAATGCATTCACTGGGAAATGTAATTTTAACATTTTACAACCTTATCTGGCCATGTGCTGTGTGACACATGCATACAGTGCTGAAAAGACATGGGGACAGCATGGGAAAGACCCCTGGAAGCATCTCTGACTCCCCAGTCACTGCCTAAAAGTGTGCCCATCAGAAGTCATCCTTGCCGCATCAGAAGATGCAGACTTGCAACTATCCCCGTGCAAGTTCTTGTCCCAGGGCAGGGTTCAATTGTACCTCCCCCATTCATTGCAATGCAAGCGCAAATATGCAGCCAACCACCCACCCACCCCCAGGCTGCAATACCATACTGCTTGCTTGCACTTGAACTTGGGCCTTTTAGGCATGTGGAGGCGGAATCTGGCCACCATGTCATGGCAGCGTTGGCGGCCTGGTATCCATACTCAGTCCCCAGCCGCCCGGCGGCGGGGTGTCCACACTCGGTCCCCAACCGCCAGGTGGCGGCCGGGTGTCCATACTCAGTCCCCAGCCGCCTGGGGGCAGCCGGGTGTCCATAAACGGTCCCCAGCCGCCCCTATTTCTCCTTGGAACATCCCCTCACACACTTTTCTTAGCCCGGCCTGCTTTAGGGCAGCATTGGACGAGCCCACCAGAGAACCAGACTCCTCCGGTGGGCCCTGGCTTCTCCATCAGGGGAGTTGAGAGTGACAAGGTGAGGACCATGATGATGATGATACAAGTTAGCATCTGCTTTGTTTTCTTGGAATGCAAGCGTAAGTGTGCAGCCTGCCACCCACCCACCGCCAGGCTGCATTACCATACTGCTTGCTTGCTTGCACTTGAAATTGGGCCTTTTTAGGCACGTGGAGGCGGAATCTGACCACCGAGTCATGGCAGCATTGGCGGCCTGGAATCCATACTCAGTCCCCAGCCGCCCGGCTGCCAGGTGTTCACACTCGGTCCCCAGCCGCCAGGGGGCGGCCGGGTGTCCATACTCGGTCCCCAGCCGCCCCGCGGCCGGGTGTTCACACACGGTCCCCAGCCCCCTGGGGGCAGCCGGGTGTCCGTAAACGGTCCCCAGGGGCCCCTATTTCTCCTTGGAACATCCCCCCACACACTTTTCTTAGCCTGGCCTGCTTTAGGGCAGCATTGGACGAGCCCACCAGAGAACCAGACTCCTCCGGTGGGCCCTGGCTTCTCCATCAGGGGAGTTGAGAGTGCCAAGGTGAGGACCATGATGATGATGATACAAGTTAGCATCTGCTTTGTTTTCTTGGAATGCAAGCGCATGTATGTAGTAGCGACTAGGCCTGAGGTGGTCAGCGTTTTGGCGCATATCCTACCTCCTGCGAGGATTGCTGGATGTTTTCCTGCTACTATCCCAGTTCTATGACTCCCATTAAAACAAAGCTTCAGGTGATGAATGATGGATGAGGTGGTGGCAAAGGAGAAAGAGCAGGAGGAACAGGGACCATTCACATCAATATCAGGCCAGTCAACCACATATGTCTTGTAGGATATGTTTCTGTAACAAAAGGAGCGGTTTGGCTACACAGTTATAGGGCATACAGTGAGTGCAATGCCTACCAAAAATTTTGAGGCACTCGAATGTACCTTGGAAATGACATGGAGGTCAGAGGGCCTTAACTAAACCGTTTTTTTCCATTTATATCAACTGGGTCTCCTGTACACTGTTGGCCTAAACAGTGAATGGAAGGCTTTTCAAAAATTATGAGGAACTGCAATACCCCTTGAAACAGACGTGGATTACAGCGTACTAAAAACCTTCTACCCACTATTGGGGAGTGGGTCTCCCTTAGTTTTCGCCTTTGCATTGAAAAGCAAAAGCTGACTAAAATTAGGAGGAAATGCAATGTCCGTTGGAAGAGTCGTGGAGGTTAGAGGTAATTAAAAACAACATTTCAATGCCCCTAGGAAGAGCTGTGGAGTTCAGAGTGGCTTAAGAAGACTTTTGATGTCCCTTTGAACAGACGTGGAGGTCACAGTAGCTTAACAAGATGGTTTTAATGCCCCTCGGAAAAGACGTGGAGGTCCCAGTAGCTTAACCAGACGTTTTGAATGCCCCTCGGAAAAGGGGCTTTTAATGCCCCTTCCAAGAGCCATACAGTACAGCATAGTACAAACATTATTCCCATTATTGGGGAGTGTGTATCCCATAGTCATAGCTTATGCCTTCCAAGCAAAAGCTGCCAAAAATTAGGATGGAGAAACTTGCAATGCCCCTTACAAGAGCCATGCAGTACAGCATATTCCAAACATTATTCCCATTATTGGGGAGTGGGTCTCCCATAGTCTTTGCTTATGCCTTCCAAGCAAAAGCTGCCAAAAATTAGGAGGAAGGAGCTTGCAATGCCCCTTACAAGAGCCATGCAGTACAGCATATTACAAACATTATTCCCATTATTGGGGAGTGGGTCTCCCATAGTCTTTGCTTATGCCTTCCAAGCAAAAGATGCCAAAAATTAGGACGGAGGAACTTGCAGTGCCCCTTACAAGAGCCATGCAGTACAGCATATTACAAACATTATTCCCATTACTGGGGAGTGGGTCTCCCATAGTATTTGCTTATGCCTTCCAAGAAAAAGCAGCCAAAAATTAAGAGGAAATGCAATGCCCGTTCGAAGAGTCGTGGAGGTTAGAGTTAATTAAAAACAACATATCAATGCCCCTTGGAAGAGTTGTGGAGTTCAGAGTGGTTTAACAAGACACTTTTAATGCCCCTCAAAAGAGATGTGGAGGTCCCAGTAGCTTAACAAGACGGTTTTAATGCCCCTCAGAAAAGTGGTGGAGGTCACAGTAGCTTAAGAAGACGCTTTTAATGCCCCTCAGAAGAAACGTGGAGATCCTAGTAGCTTAACAAGATGGTTTTAATGCCCCTTGGAAAAGTGGTGGAGGTCGCAGTAGCTTAACAAGACGGTTTGAATGATCCTTGGAAGAGACGTGGAGGTCACAGTACCTTAACAAGACGGTTTGAATGCCCCTTGGAAGAGACGTGGAGGTCGCAGTAGCTTAACAAGACGCTATTAATGCCCCTCAGAAGAGACGTGGAGGTCCCAGCAGCTTAACAAGACGGTTTTAATGCTCCTCAGAAAAGTGGTGGAGGTCCCAGTAGCTTAACAAGATGAATTTAATGCCCCTCAGAAACGTGGTAGAGGTCCCAGTAGCTTAACAAGACTGTTTGAATGCTCCTTGGAAGAGACGTGGAGGTCCCAGTAGCTTAACTGGCCGGTTTAAATGCCCCTCGGAAAAGTGGTGGAGGTCACAGTAGCTTAACAAGACACTAATAATGCCCCTCAGAAGAGAAGTGGAGGTCCCAGTAGCTTAACAAGACAGTTTGAATGCCCCTTGGAAGAGATGAGGAGGTCCCAGTAGCTTAACAAGACGGTTTTAATGCTCCTCGGAAAAGTGGTGGAGGTCACAGTAGCTTAACAAGACGCTTTTAATGCCCCTCGGAAGAGACGTGGAGGTCCAAGTAGCTTAACAAGACGGTTTGAATGCCCCTTGGAAGAGACGTGGAGGTCCCAGTAGCTTAACAAGACGGTTTGAATGCCCCTCGGAAGAGACGTGGAGGTCCCAGTATCTTAGCAAGGTGGTTTTAATGCCCCTCGAAAAAGTGGTGGAGGTCACAGTAACTTAACAAGACGCTTTTAATGTCCCTCAGAAGAGACGTGGAGGTCCCAGTAGCTTAACAAGACGGTTTGAATGCCCCTTGGAAGAGACGTGGAGGTCCCAGTAGCTTAACAAGACGGTTTTCATGCTCCTCAGAAAAGTGGTGGAGGTCCCAGTAGCTTAACAAGATGCTTTTAATGCCCATCGGAAAAGTGGTGGAGTTCCCAGAAGCTTAACAAGACGGTTTTAATGCCCCTTGGAAAAGTGGTGGAGGTCGCAGTAGCTTAACAAGACGGTTTGAATGCCCCTTGGAAGAGACGTGGAGGTCCCAGTAGCTTAACAAGACGGTTTGAATGCCCCTCGGAAGAAACGTGGAGGTCCCAGTAGCTTAACAAGACGGTTTTATTGCCCCTTGAAAAAGTGGTGGAGGTCACAGCAGCTTAACAAGACACTTTTAGTGCCCCTCAGATAAGTGGTGGAGGTCCCAGTAGCTTAACAAGACGGTTTGAATGCCCCTTGGAAGAGACGTGGAGGTCCCAATAGCTTAACAAGATGGTTTTAATGCCCCTCGGAAAAGTTGTGGAGGTCACAGTACCTTAACAAGATGCTTTTAATGCCTATCAGAAGAGACGTGGAGGTCCCAGTAGCTTAACAAGATGGTTTGAATGCCCCTTGGAAGAGACGTGGAGGTCCCAGTAGCTTAACAAGACGGTTTTAATGCTTCTCGGAAAAGTGGTGGAGGTCCCAGTAGCTTAATAAGACGCTTTTACTGCCCCTCGAAAAAGTGGTGGTCGCAGTAGCTTAACAAGACGGTTTGAATGCCCCTTGGTGGAGACGTGGAGGTCCCAGTAGCTTAACAAGACGGTTTGAATTCCCCTTGGAAGAGACGTGGAGGTCCCAGTAGCTTAACAAGACGGTTTTAATGCCCCTCGGAAAAGTGGTGGAGGTCACAGTAGCTTTAACAAGTCGCTTTTAATGCCCCTGAGAAGAGAAGTGGAGGTCGCAGTAGCTTAACAAGACGGTTTGAATGCCCCTTGGAAGAGACGTGGAGGTCCCAGTAGCTTAACAAGACGGTTTTAATGCTTCTCAGAAAAGTGGTGGAGGTCCCAGTAGCTTAATAAGACGCTTTTACTGCCCCTCGAAAAAGTGGCGGAGGTCGCAGTAGCTTAACAAGACGGTTTGAATGCCCCTTGGAAGAGACGTGGAGGTCCCAGTAGCTTAACAAGACGGTTTGAATGCCCCTCGGAAGAGACGTGGAGGTCCCAGTAGCTTAACAAGACGGTTTTATTGCCCCTTGAAAAAGTGGTGGAGGTCACAGCAGCTTAACAAGACACTTTTAGTGCCCCTCAGATAAGTGGTGGAGGTCCCAGTAGCTTAACAAGACGGTTTGAATGCCCCTTGGAAGAGACGTGGAGGTCCCAATAGCTTAACAAGATGGTTTTAATGCCCCTCGGAAAAGTTGTGGAGGTCACAGTACCTTAACAAGATGCTTTTAATGCCTATCAGAAGAGACGTGGAGGTCCCAGTAGCTTAACAAGATGGTTTGAATGCCCCTTGGAAGAGACGTGGAGGTCCCAGTAGCTTAACAAGACGGTTTTAATGCTTCTCGGAAAAGTGGTGGAGGTCCCAGTAGCTTAATAAGACGCTTTTACTGCCCCTCGAAAAAGTGGTGGTCGCAGTAGCTTAACAAGACGGTTTGAATGCCCCTTGGTGGAGACGTGGAGGTCCCAGTAGCTTAACAAGACGGTTTGAATTCCCCTTGGAAGAGACGTGGAGGTCCCAGTAGCTTAACAAGACGGTTTTAATGCCCCTCGGAAAAGTGGTGGAGGTCACAGTAGCTTAACAAGTCGCTTTTAATGCCCCTGAGAAGAGAAGTGGAGGTCGCAGTAGCTTAACAAGACGGTTTGAATGCCCCTTGGAAGAGACGTGGAGGTCCCAGTAGCTTAACAAGACGGTTTTAATGCTTCTCAGAAAAGTGGTGGAGGTCCCAGTAGCTTAATAAGACGCTTTTACTGCCCCTCGAAAAAGTGGCGGAGGTCGCAGTAGCTTAACAAGACGGTTTGAATGCCCCTTGGTAGAGACGTGGAGGTCCCAGTAGCTTAACAAGACAGTTTGAATGCCCCTCGGAAGAGACGTGGAGGTCCCAGTAGCTTAACAAGACAGTTTGAATGCCCCTCGGAAGAGACGTGGAGGTCCCAGTAGCTTAACAAGACGGTTTTATTGCCCCTCGAAAAAGTGGTGGAGGTCACAGCAGCTTAACAAGAAGCTTTTAATGCCCCTCAGATAAGTGGTGGAGGTCCCAGTAGCTTAACAAGACGGTTTGAATGCCCCTTGGAAGAGAAGTGGAGACGTGACATGCTAATGGTAAAGGTGTGCTCCGGTGGCATGCTAACGGGAATAGGTGTGCTGCGATGTCATGCTAACGGGAATAGGTGTGCCCGGTGGCATACTAACGGGAAAAGGTGTGCTGCGGTGGCATGCTAGCGGGAAATGGTGTGCTTCGGGGGCATGATAATGAGAAAAGGGGTACTCCATTGGCACCACAATGGTAAAGGGACTTGGAAATGTCACATGTGAAGTCATACTCGCATAGTGTCTGTTGTTGCAGGGATCAAAAGAGCGACCCGGTGGAACAAGATGTGGACACTGTGCGGCAGATGGTGGTTTAAGGA
Organism: Phyllobates terribilis; assembly: GCF_046119375.1. Taxonomy (NCBI): domain Eukaryota; kingdom Metazoa; phylum Chordata; class Amphibia; order Anura; family Dendrobatidae; genus Phyllobates; species Phyllobates terribilis. Next base: position 4,634,023 of record NW_027362839.1, read on the forward strand.
CAGCAAACAGCAAAATAAGACCAAGTAACAGCAAGAAAACAATCCAAGAATTACAGCAGCAGACAAGTAAGTGAGTGTGATTCTTTTAAACGGTGATGTATGATCAGATGAAGTGGAATGCAGTAAGTTTAGAAATATGATTAACATGTTAATAAAGTGTCTGAAATGTATGAGCGAGAAAGAGAAAAAGGTGGATTGTTACAGGGGGACAGCTGAGAGTAGGGAGTTGCAGAGAAAGTCCTTGTGACAGGTTTAGGATGTATACGGCGGTTTATTGTCTCCTCCACATACAAAGGCAGGAGATGAGACTATCAAACTATCGAACTTGGAGTTGTCAGTAATGTTGGAGGAGAAATTAATAAAGGAAGTAAAATGGGAAAGAAAATAAGGGGTTGTATGTTTGCCTGGTCAGAGGGATGTTTGCCTGGTCATGGGGATGTTTGCCTGGTCAGGGGGATGTTTGCCTGGTCAGAGGGATGTTTGCCTGGTCAGAGGGATGTTTGCCTGGTCAGGGGGATGTTTGCCTGGTCAGGGGGATGTTTGCCTGGTCAGGGGGATGTTTGTCTGGTCAGGGGGATGTTTGTCTGGTCAGGGGGATGTTTGCCTGGTCAGGGGGATGTTTGCCTGGTCAGGGGGATGTTTGTCTGGTCAGGGGGATGTTTGCCTGGTCAGGGGGATGTTTGTCTGGTCAGGGGGATGTTTGTCTGGTCAGAGGGATGTTTGCTTCACGTTGGGGAAGAGGGAAAGGACTGAATGATCCGGCACCTGTCCTATCCACAGGATGGTCAGCTAGTGCCGCCATAGGGAAAGAGCTGACCTAGTGTCACTATCAATTATCAGAGTCTGCAGTACAACTGATTAGGGGTCCAGCAGGGGGGCGCTGATGACACAGGTGGACCTTGGGCGGTTTTCCGGTTGCGGACGCTGCACCTAGAGGGTTTTCTTCATGTAATTATCCTCCTCACATTGCAGACTTGTGAACTTTATAAATATTCTTCATTTGCTTATTTTCTTCCTTCTCTCCCAAACACGTTGCTGAAGTGCTGTCTCACCCCCACTGCCCCCATCCAGAAGCTTCTTGTGGCTGCTGTTCAGTGAGATTTGTCCTCTATATACCAGCAGTCTGTGTATGGGCCTGTCTCTGTCTGATCCTCTCTGCTCTCCACCCCTGCACTCAGACATAGGAAACCCTGTACTCGGATTACTTCACATCTTGGTGAACAACAGCGGAAAGGACCCTATAAAGGAGCCTGTACCAGGCAGGTGACAGCGGTGCAGCATTGTGCTTGTGGGGGCAATCGGGCGGTGGAGTCAGAAATTGGGGAATACTTGGGTGCTCTCTGGACGGACAATATTAGTGCTGCAGTAATTTCCCACAAGTTTTTGCACAGAGCGGCCACTAATATAGAATAAAGTAAAACAATTGTGCTCTGTAAATAATGGCTGTGCTTTGCTACAAATGCTTCATGTTCGCAGGAGGTTTTTTTTTCTTTAATAAATTTTATTTAGTTTATAATTGATTTTTTCTCTTTCTGCTAGATATCAGCACATGATAGAGGCCGTACGGGACTGGTATAAGAAGTTCTTGGCTGAGAAGGAAAGAAGCTTCATTCCTCCATGAGCTGCAGTTCTTTGTGTCCAGTCGGGAACTCTATTAGTAAGTAGATTTTATCACCGGCGCAGACATTTCCGGGAAGGTTCCAATTGGCCGAATACAAGACGTTCATTAAACTCTTCATTTGAAATAAACGTCTGGTTATCATCCACAATACTTAATACCGGTCACTTGTCACAAATTTGTATATTTTTTACCTGTTATAAAATGCTGCTCATCCCTTGAATCTTTTCTTTTTTTTTGTCATTTTAGACAAAACATTACATATTTCTGACAAGTCCCAGGTCTTTTCACACCACTCGTTTTGCAGGTTCTTTAATGCTACAGCACTTATGTTATTGGGGTCATTTTTGTGCAGTTTGCAGTTACATGATTTTTTATACATGTTTTTTTTTAGGTTTGTCTTGTTATTACATCACATTCATCTTTTTCCTCTCTTGCTTTCCTGGACTGAAGGAAACATATCTCCAAGTCATTCTGAGCTGCCGGCAGGAGAGATGGACCCTCAGGAGCCTCCTAGTCTTCAGAATCCACATGAAGGAGAAGTCCAAGAACAAGAAAGGCCTCCGACAGCAGAGCAACCTGTCCGCCAAAAAGTCCCAGAAGAAGAAGCGATGGTCCCGCAGCTCATCTGTGTTTTTCCTAAATGTGGATTATACTTTTACTGATTGTAATTTTCTTGGTCGATACCAGATAAAGTTTTGGATGACAACTGTCTGGACTTGTGTCTTATTTTACATTTCTCCTTTTTTCTTCTTGATTCCCCTCCTGTGAGATCTGGCTTAGGTGATAAAAGCCTTTCTCTATCCAGCATTTTTGCAGCAGGCTGGAGAAAGACTTTCTGGATGATAACTTACACTAGTTAGCTTTAGACCGGACGCTTGTCCACACAACACATCCCGACTCCCCCATATACATGAATGTGGTTATATGTGTGGGGGAGATGGCCCCATACACAGCACATGGTCGGCTGCTCCAGCAAAAATCCTTGGGTTTGACCTACCTTCCTGTAATATATATGGGGGGCCATTAGTTGGATGTTTGCAGGACCCCTCTTTGTCCGACAGCTTCCCTCCCCCATACATAGCAAGCAGTGTACATACAAGTTCCCTTCCCGCACATACAGCATATATAGCATATAAAGAAAAAACCTAGAAGTCTGAACTGAAACATAAATTGATGTGCATGCAAAATGTAAATGCATGTCCATACAAGGCCACTAGACAAAGAAAAACCAAAGACAAGCAAAATACCCAAGTAACCGGAAGTGAATGGGTAAATCGCAAAGTGCAAAAATAATAAATAATGAAGGGTATTTAGTTAACATAATTTTGATAAAAATAATGCAAAAGCTATACCGCCACATCACGGCAACCCTTATGGGACAGTCCTAACTCTAATATTAAAACCTTACCATTTGTCAAGTGACGTACATATGGATAAGGGCAGAGAGACTGACCCCCTAGTAGAAGCATAGACCTGAGGCAGAATAAACATTTCAGCTCAGACAAAGGGCGGCCACACCCTTATATGTACTAAAGCACACTGAACTACAAAGAAAAAACCTAGAAGTCTGAACTGAAACATAAATTGATGTGCATGCAAAATGTAAATGTATGTTCACACAAGGCCACTAGACAAAGAAAAACCAAAGACAAGCAAAATACCCAAGTAACCGGAAGTGAATGGGTAAATCGCAAAGTGCAAAAATAATAAATAATGAAGGGTATTTAGTAGTGAAGAGCGAGCACTAAAATGCTCGGGGGCTCGAAGCTCGGGCCGAGCTCGCCATGATACTCGGTTGCTCGACCTGAGCCACGAGCCCAATGTTAGTCAATGGGAGACCCGAGAATTTTCGCGGCGGCATCCCCGGCTGTCTGTTAAAAGCCTAACAAGTGCCCAAAACGATAGTGACAGTGCTAAAATGACATGGGGACAGCATGGGGATCGCCCCAGGAAGCATTTCTGACCCCCAGGTCACTGCTGTCAACAACGTGGTCAGAGGTATTAAGCCACTTTTAAGGGCTCACAATAAAACGTTCAAAAACGAAACTGAAACTGCTTTCAGTTAAGGAAGTTCCTTTCCAGGGTAAAGACTCGTGTATAAGGTAAAATAAATAACAAAAAAAAAAATACTCCTCCACACCTTGGGCTATGTTCACAAGTGGCATTTTTTATGCGTTTTTGCACTTTTGTATTGCTTCAACCGTGACAAATGCATTCACCGGGAAATGTCATTTTAACATTTTACAACCTTATCTGGCCATGTGCTGTGTGACACATGCATACAGTGCTGAAAAGACATGGGGACAGCATGGGGAAGACCCCTGGAAGCATCTCTGACTCCCCGGTCACTGCCTAAAAGTGTGCCCATCAGAAGTCATCCTTGAAGCATCAGAAGATGCAGACTTGCAATTATCCCCGTGCAAGTTCTTGTCCCAGGTCAGGGTTCAATTGTACCTCTCCCATTCCTTGCAATGCAAGCGCAAATATGCAGCCAACCACCCACCCATCCCCAGGCTGCAATACCATACTGCTTGCTTGCACTTGAAATTGGGCCTTTTAGGCATGTGGAGGCGGAATCTGGCCACCATGTCATGGCAGCGTTGGCGGCCTGGTATCCATACTCAGTCCCCAGCCGCCCGGCGGCGGGGTGTCCACACTCGGTCCCCAACCGCCAGGGGGCGGCCGGGTGTCCATACTCGGTCCCCAGCCGCCTGGGGGCAGCCGGGTGTCCATAAACGGCCCCCAGCCGCCCCTATTTCTCCTTGAAACATCCCCCCACACACTTTTCTTAGCCCGGCCTGCTTTAGGGCAGCATTGGACGAGCCCACCAGAGAACCAGACTCCTCCGGTGGGCCCTGGCTTCTCCATCAGGGGAGTTGAGAGTGACAAGGTGAGGACCATGATGATGATGATACAAGTTAGCATCTGCTTTGTTTTCTTGGAATGCAAGCAAAGTGTGCAGCCTGCCATCCACCCACCCACCGCCAGGCTGCAATACCATACTGCTTGCTTGCTTGCACTTGAAATTGGGCCTTTTTAGGCACGTGGAGGCGGAATCTGACCACCGCGTCAAGGCAGCATTGGCGGCCTGTAACCCATACTCAGTCCCCAGCCGCCCGGCTGCCAGGTGTCCACACTCGGTCCCCAGCCGCCAGGGGGCGGCCGGGAGTCCATACTCGGTCCCCAGCCGCCCCGCGGCCGGGTGTTCACACACGGTCCCCAGCCGCCTGGGGGCAGCCGGGTGTCCATAAACGGTCCCCAGTCGCCCCTATTTCTCCTTGGAACATCCCCCCACACACTTTTCTTAGCCTGGCCTGCTTTAGGGCAGCATTGGACGAGCCCACCAGAGAACCAGACTCCTCCGGTGGGCCCTGGCTTCTCCATCAGGGGAGTTGAGAGTGACAAGGTGAGGACCATGATGATAATGATACAAGTTAGCATCTGCTTTGTTTTGTTGGAATGCAAGCGCATGTATGTAGTAGCGGCTAGGCCTGAGGTGGTCAGCGTTTTCGCGCATATCCTACCTCCTCCGAGGATTGCTGGATGTTTTCCTGCTACTATCCCAGTTCTATGACTCCCGTTAAAACAAAGCTTCAGGTGATGAATGATGGATGAGGTGGTGGCAAAGGAGAAAGAGCAGGAGGAACAGGGACCATTCACATCAATATCAGGCCAGTCAACCACATATGTCTTGTAGGATATGTTTCTGTAACAAAAGGAGCAGTTTGGCTACACAGTTATAGGGCATACAGTGAGTGCAATGCCTACCAAAAATTTCGAGGCACTCCAATGTACCTTGGAAATGACATGGAGGTCAGAGGGCCTTAACTAAACCGTTTTTTTCCATTTATAGCAACTGGGTCTCCTGTACACTGTTGGCCTGAGCAGTGAATGGAAGGCTTTCCAAAAATTATGAGGAACTGCAATGCCTCTTGAAACAGACATGGATTACAGCGTACTAAAAACCTTCTACCCACTATTGGGGAGTGGGTCTCCCTTAGTTTTCGCCTTTGCATTGAAAAGCAAAAGCTGACTAAAATTAGGAGGAAATGCAATGTCCGTTGGAAGAGTCGTGGAGGTAAAAGGTAATTAAAAACAACATTTCAATGCCCCTTGGAAGAGCTGTGGAGTTCAGAGTGGTTTAACAAGACACTTTTAATGCCCCTCAAAAGAGATGTGGAGGTCCCAGTAGCTTAACAAGACGGTGTTAATACCCCTTGGTAAAGTGGTGGAGGTCCCAGTAGCTTAACAAGACGGTTTTAATGCCCCTCGGAAAAGTGGTGGAGGTCACAGTAGCTTAAGAAAAAGGTTTTAATGCCCCTCAGAAGAAAAGTGGAGATCCCAGTAGCTTAACAAGACGGTTTTAATGCCCCTTGGAAAAGTGGTGGCGGTCACAGTAGCTCAACAAGACGCTATTAATGCCCCTCAGAAGAGACGTGGAGGTCCCAGTAGCTTAACAAGACGGTTTGAATGCCCCTTGGAAGAGACGTGGAGGTCCCAGTAGCTTAACAAGACGGTTTTAATGCTCCTCAGAAAAGTGGTGGAGGTCCCAGTAGCTTAACAAGACGGTTTTAATGCCCCTCGGAAAAGTGGTGGAGGTCACAGTAGCTTAACAAGACGGTTTGAATGCCCCTCGGAAGAGACGTGGAGGTCCCAGTATCTTAACAAGACGGTTTTAATGCCCCTCGGAAAAGTGGTGGAGGTCACAGTAGCTTAACAAGACGCTTTTAATGCCCCTCAGAAGAGACGTGGAGGTCCCAGTAGCTTAACAAGACGGTTTGAATGCCCCTTGGAAGAGACGTGGAGGTCCCAGTAGCTTAACAAGATGCTTTCAATGCCCCTCGGAAAAGTCGTGGAGGTCCCAGTAGCTTAACAAGACGGTTTTAATGCCCCTTGGAAAAGTGGTGGAGGTTGCAGTAGCTTAACAAGATGGTTTGAATGCCCCTTGGAAGAGACGTGGAGGTCCCAGTAGCTTAACAAGACGGTTTGAATGCCCCTCGGAAGAGACGTGGAGGTCCCAGTAGCTTAACAAGACGGTTTTAATGCCCCTCGAAAAAGTGGTGGAGGTCACAGTAGCTTAACAAGACGCTTTTAATGCCCCGCAGATAAGTGGTGGAGGTCCCAGTAGCTTAACAAGACGGTTTGAATGCCCCTTGGAAGAGACATGGAGGTCCCAGTAGCTTAACAAGACGGTTTTAATGCCCCTCGGAAAAGTGGTGGAGGTCACAGTAGCTTAACAAGACGCTTTTAATGCCTCTCAGAAGAGACGTGGAGGTCCCAGTAGCTTAACAAGATGGTTTGAATGCCCCTTGGAAGAGACGTGGAGGTCCCAGGAGCTTAACAAGACGGCTTGAATGCCCCTTGGAAGAGACGTGGAGGTCCCAGTAGCTTAACAAGACGGTTTTAATGCTTCTCGGAAAAGTGGTGGAGGACCCAGTAGCTTAATAACACGCTTTTACTGCCCCTTGAAAAAGTGGTGGAGGTCGCAGTAGCTTAACAAGACGGTTTGAATGCCCCTTGGTAGAGACGTGGAGGTCCCAGTAGCTTAACAAGACGGTTTGAATGCCCCTTGGAAGAGACGTTGAGGTCCCAGTAGCTTAAAAAGACGGTTTTAATGCCCCTCGGAAAAGTGGTGGAGGTCACAGTAGCTTAACAAGACGCTTTTAATGCCCCTCAGAAGAGAAGTGGAGGTCCCAGTAGCTTAACAAGACGGTTTGAATGCCCCTTGGAAGAGACGTGGAGGTCCCAGTAGCTTAACAAGACTGTTTTAATGCCCCTCGGAAAAGTGGTGGAGGTCCCAGTAGCTTAACAAGACGGTTTTAATGCCCCTTTGAATAGTGGTGGAGGTCGCAGTAGCTTAACAAGACGGTTTGAATGCCCCTTGGAAGAGACGTTTAGGTCCCAGTAGCTTAACAAGACGGTTTGAATGCCCCTTTGAAGAGACGTGGAGGTCCCAGTAGCTTAACAAGTCGGTTTTAATGCCCCTCGCCAAAGTGGTGGAGGTCGCAGTAGCTTAGCAAGACGGTCAGAATGCCCCTTGGAAGAGACGTGGAGGTCACAGTAGCTTAACAAGATGGTTTTAATGCTCCTCGGAAAAGTGGTGGAGGTCCCAGTAGCTTAACAAGATGGTTTTAATGCTCCTCGGAAAAGTGGTGGAGGTCCCAGTAGCTTAACAAGATGCTTTTAATGCCCCTCGGAAAAGTGGTGGAGGTCACAGTAGCTTAACAAGACGCTATTAATGTCCTCAGAAGAGACGTGGAGGTCTAAGTAGCTTAACAAGACTGTTTGAATGCCCCTTGGAAGAGACGTGGAGGTCCCAGGAGCTTAACAAGACGGCTTGAATGCCCCTTGGAAGAGACGTGGAGGTCCCAGTAGCTTAACAAGATGGTTTTAATGCTTCTCGGAAAAGTGGTGGAGGACCCAGTAGCTTAATAAGACGCTTTTACTGCACCTCGAAAAAGTGGTGGAGGTCGCAGTAGCTTAACAAGACGGTTTGAATGCCCCTTGGTAGAGACATGGAGGTTCCAGTAGCTTAAAAAGACGGTTTGAATGCCCCTTGGAAGAGACGTTGAGGTCCCAGTAGCTTAACAAGACTGTTTTAATGCCCCTCGGAAAAGTGGTGGAGGTCACAGTTGCTTAACACGTCACTTTTAATGCCCCTCAGAAGAGAAGTGGAGGTCCCAGTAGCTTAACAAGACGGTTTGAATGCCCCTTGGAAGAGACGTGGAGGTCCCAGTAGCTTAACAAGACTGTTTTAATGTACCTCGGAAAAGTGGTGGAGGTCCCAGTAGCTTAACAAGACGGTTTTAATGCCCCTTTGAATAGTGGTGGAGGTCGCAGTAGCTTAACAAGACGGTTTGAATGCCCCTTGGAAGAGACGTTTAGGTCCCAGTAGCTTAACAAGACGGTTTGAATGCCCCTTTGAAGAGACGTGGAGGTCCCAGTAGCTTAACAAGTCGGTTTTAATGCCCCTCGCCAAAGTGGTGGAGGTCGCAGTAGCTTAGCAAGACGGTCAGAATGCTCCTTGGAAGAGACGTGGAGGTCACAGTAGCTTAACAAGATGGTTTTAATGCTCCTCGGAAAAGTGGTGGAGGTCCCAGTAGCTTAACAAGATGGTTTTAATGCTCCTCGGAAAAGTGGTGGAGGTCCCAGTAGCTTAACAAGATGCTTTTAATGCCCCTCGGAAAAGTGGTGGAGGTCCCAGTAGCTTAACATGACGCTTTGAATGCCCCTTGGAAGAGACGTGGAGGTCCCAGTAGCTTAACAAGACTGTTTGAATGCCCCTTGGAAGAGACGTGGAGGTCCGAGTAGCTTAACAAGACAGTTTGAATGCCCCTCGGAAAAGTGGTGGAGGTCACAGTAGCTTAACAAGACGCTATTAATGTCCTCAGAAGAGACGTGGAGGTCTAAGTAGCTTAACAAGACTGTTTGAATGCCCCTTGGAAGAGACGTGGAGGTCCCAGTAGCTTAACAAGACGGTTTTAATGCTCCTCAGAAAAGTGGTGGAGGTCCCAATAGCTTAACAAGATGCTTTTAATGCCCCTCGGAAAAGTGGTGGAGGTCCCAGTAGCTTAACAAGACGGTTTTAATGCCCCTTGGAAAAGTGGTGGAGTTCGCAGTAGCTTAACAAGACTGTTTGAATGCCCCTTGGAAAAGTGGTGAAGGTCCCAGTAGCTTAACAAGACGGTTTGAATGCCCCTTGGAAGAGACGTGGAGGTACCAGTACCTTAAAAAGACGGTTTTAATGCCCCTCCGAAAAGTGGTGGAGGTCCCAGTAGCTTAACAAGACGCTTTTAATGCTTCTCGGAAAAGTGGTGGAGGTCCCAGTAGCTTAATAAGACGCTTTTAATGCCCCTCGAAAAAGAGGTGGAGGTCGCAGTAGCTTACCAAGACGGTTTGAATGCCCCTTGGAAGAGACGTGGATGTCCCAGTAGCTTAACAAGACAGTTTGAATTCCCCTTGGAAGAGACGTGGAGGTCCCAGTAGCTTAGCAAGACGGTTTTAATGCTTCTCGGAAAAGTGGTGGAGGTCCCAGTAGCTTAATAAGACGCTTTTAATGCCCCTCGAAAAAGAGGTGGAGGTCGCAGTAGCTTACCAAGACGGTTTGAATGCCCCTTGGAAGAGACGTGGATGTCCCAGTAGCTTAACAAGACAGTTTGAATTCCCCTTGGAAGAGACGTGGAGGTCCAACTAGCTTAACAAGACGTTTTTAATGCCCCTCGGAAAAGTGGTGGAGATCGCAGTAGCTTAACAAGACGGTTTGAATGCCCCTTGGAAGAGACGTGGAAGTCCCAGTAGATTAACAAGATGGTTTTAATGCTCCTCGGAAAAGTGGTGGACGTCCCAGTAGCTTAACAAGACGCTTTTAATGGCCCTCGGAAAAGTGGTGGAAGTCACAGTAGCTTAACAAGACGCTTTTCATGCTCCTCGGAATAGTGGTGGAGGTCGCAGTAGCTTAACAAGACGCTTTTAATGCCCCTTACAAGAGCCATACAGTACAGCATTTTAAATATATTATTCCCATTATTGGGGAGTGGGTCTCCCACAGTCTTTGCTTATGCCTTCCAAGCAAAAGCTGACAAAAATAAGGACTGAGGAACTTTCAATAATGGCAACACGGACCACGGTCACCCTGGTGGTATAGTGGTGGTGGAGGCTGAGGATAAGGAGAAGAACATAAAACAGCCGAAATGAGGAAGCGTATACCCATGTGTGGGTGTGAAGTGGTGCATTTGAATACACCTCCCGAAATAACACAGTGGATTTGACTTTATGTTACTCTGCTGTCATTTGGTGGTGATGAGAAGTCTGGCCCAATCCAGCTCTTGTTCATTTTGATAAGGGTCAGCTTGTCAGCATTGTCAGTTGACAGGCGAGTGCGCTTATCAGTTATAATTACCCCAGCAGCACTAAAAACACGCTCCGATAACACGCTAGCGGCAGGGCAGACCAGGACCTCCAAGGTGTACAGAGCGATTTCATTCCAAGTGTCCAGCTTGGATACCCAATAATTAAAAGGCACAGAGGAATCACGGAGGACGCTGGTACGGTCGGCAAGGTACTCCCTCACCATCTTTTGAAACTTTCCACTCCTTGTGAGAGTACCCCGCGCCTCAGGGCCTGTAAGCTGGGCAGGTCTCAGAAAACTGTCCCAGAATGTTGACAGTGTTCCCCTGCCTCTGCTGGATTGGAGTTGCCTCTCTCTCGCTTGTACGCCTTGGTTGGTCAACGAACTGTGACCTCTGCCGCTAGTGTCTTCAGATGGAATTTTTTTTTAACAGTTCTGCAGCAAGGGCCTTCTGGTACTGCCCCATTTTTGTAGACCTCTCCACCTCAGGAATAAGAGAGTGAACGTTCTCCTTGTAGCGGGGGTCTAAAACTGTCACCAACCAGTAATGACTGTCACCCAACATTTTGACAACGCGAGGGTCACAGTTAAGGCAGAGTAACAAAGTCAGCCATGCGTGCCAGACTGGTAACGGGCAAGACTTCCGTGTCCACACCAAGATGACGAATGACCATGCTCTCCTCCTCCTCCTCCCCCCTGTCCTCAGGCCACCCACGCTGAACCGACGGTATGACAGTTGTACAGGTACTACCGCCTACAGCGCATGATACAAGCTCCTGTTCTTCCTCCTCCTCCTCTCCCTCATTGTCCCCCAATGCACGTTGGGATGAGATGAGGCTGGGCTGTGTGTAATAGACCGCTACGGCTTCTTGATCCATCTCATCATACTCTGGCTGCAATGCCTCCTCTTTAATTCTCTGCAGAGAGCATTGCAAAAGACAGACAAGTGGAATGCTGACGCTAATGATGGAGTCATCGCCACTCACCATCTTGGTGGACTCCTCAAAGTTGGTCAAAATGGTACATACAGTACAGACCAAAAGTTTGGACACACCTCATTTAAAGATTTTTCTGTATTTTCATGACTATGAAAATTGTACATTCACACTGAAGGCATCAAAACTATGAATTAACACATGTGGAATTATATACTTAACAAAAAAGTGTGAAACAACTGAAAATATGTCTTATATTCTAGATTCTTCAAAGTAGCCACCTTTTGCTTTGATGACTGCTTTGCACACACTTGAGAGACTGCCATAAAGACTGAGAGGAGGGGGCATCTTTGCATGCAGTATGGACAGGGGATTGCCATGCACACACAACAGGTGACACCTGCTGACACTGGTCGTGGACCCTGGGGTTCGCCCCACAAAGTCGGGTGCTTTACTGCCATGTGCCTGATCATGCTGGTGGTGGTCAGGCTGGTAGTTTTGTCACCCCTGCTGATGCTGGCATGGCAGGTGGTACAAATGGCCTTTTTGGGGTTATCAGCAGAGTCTTTAAAAAAATTCCAGACTCTGGAAGACCCACAGGTTGTACTGGCAACGTCCCTCGTGTTGGTGTTACGGGGAACTGTTGCCGGCCTTCTGTGTGCGGCCACCACACTGCTTCTTCCTGCCTGTTGGAGTACTCTGTCTCCCTCACCCGGTCTGCTGCTGGCCTTGCTCTGCATGTCCTCCTGCCACGTTGGGTCAGTTACTAGATCATCCACCACCTCCTCCTCTTCCACTTGCGCACCACGATCCTCCTCCTCACTTCTTGGCAATTGTGTTTCGTCATCGTCAACCTCTTGTGACAAATTGCCAGCGTTGACTTCCTGTGGCCGTGGCTGTTCAAATATTTGGGCATCTCTACATGGGATCTCCTCTTCCACCACTTCAAGCGGAGCAGGCGAGGGGCACAAATCTGGAAATGGACCAGTGAACAGCTCTTCAGAGTGTCCAAGTGTGGGATCAGTTGCTGTCTGACGATACTCGGCATGGTGGGAGGAAGGAGCATCAGGGTGAGGAGGAGTATGCGGTCGAGACTCACGGCTACTAAGAGTTGACCGTGTGGAAGACAGACCGGAAGTGGTGGTCTGCTATCCAATTAATAACCTGTTCACACTGATCAGTTCGCAATACTGGTGTTGTTCTGTGCTTCCCTAGTAATTCGGTCAAGAAGTGGGAGCGAGAAGATATGGCTGTTGGTTGTGGCACATTTTCACCTTGGCCACGGCCCCGTCCTCTACATGTACCATCACCAGAACGTCCACTTCCATGTCCCTTGCCACGCGCCTTGCCCATTGTAAAGTAAGTAAAATAGCTTACACTCGCACTATCAATGGAAAAAGGGTAATAAAGTAGATTAGAACCGTGGAAGAGGAAAATCACAGTTCTATTTCTCTGGCCTACACCCGACTCTTTTAAACAATCTGAACAATCGGGGAGAAACTATTACTGTTTTTCTTTACGGAAAAAATACCAAAAGGTGAATAATAGAGATTTTTACCGTGGAATGGCAAAACCACAGTTATTGTTTACTGGGGTATACCAGAAAATTTTGAATAGATATATTTGCGGCTGAACAATGAGCGACACACTCAAACTGTTTATTTTTAGGTAAAAATGGCCCAAAAGTGGATAATACAAAGATTTGACCCGTGGAACTGCAAAACCACACTTGTATTTCTCGGGCCCACACCAGACTATTTTCAACAGATACAGTCATATGAAAAAGTTTGGGCACCCCTATTATTCTTAAGCTTAATGTTTTCTAAAAATTGGTGTTTTTGCAGCAGCTATTTCAGTTTGATATATGTAATAACTGTTGGACACAGTAATGTTTCTGCCTTGAAATGAGGTTTATTGTACTAACAGAAAATGTGCAATCTGCATTCAAACAAAATTTGACAGGTGCATAAGTATGGGCACCCTTATCATTTTCTTGTTTTAAATACTCCTACCTACTTTTTACTGACTTACTAAAGCACTTTTTTTGGTTTTGTAACCTCATTGAGCTTTGAACTTCATAGCCAGGTGTATGCAATCATGAGAAAAGCTACTTAAAGTGGCCACTTACAAGTTGTTCTCCTGTTTGAAGCTCCACTGAAGAGTGCCATCATGGGCTCCTCAAAACAACTGTCAAATGATCTGAAAACAAAGATTATTCAACATAGTTGTTCAGGGGAAGGATACAAAAAGCTGTCTCAGAGATTTAACCTGTCAGTTTCCACTGTGAGGAACATAGTAAGGAAATGGAAGAACACAGGGACAGTTCTTGTTAAGGCCAGAAGTGGCAGGCCAAGAAAAACATCAGAAAGGCAGAGAAGAAGAATGGTGAGATCAGTCAAGGACAATCCTCAGACCACCTCCAGAGAGCTGCAGCATCAACTTGCTGCAGATGGTGTCACTGTGCATCGGTCAACTATACAACGCACTTTGCACAAGGAGAAGCTGTATGGGAGAGTGATGCGAAAGAAGCCGTTTCTGCAAGCACGCCACAAACAGAGTCGGCTGAGGTATGCAAAAGCACATTTGGAGAAGCCAATTTCTTTTTGGAGGAAGGTCCTATGGACTGATGAAACCAAGATTGAGTTGTTTGGTCATACAAAAAGGCGTTATGCATGGTGGCAAAGAAACACAGCATTCCAAGAAAAACATTTGCTACCCACAGTAAAATTTGGTGGAGGTTCCATCATGCTTTGGGGCTGTGTGGCCAATGCCGGCACCGGGAATCTTGTTAAAGTTGAGGGATCCATGGATTCCACTCAGTATCAGCAGATTCTTGACAATAATTTTCAAGAATCAGTGACAAAGTTACGCAGGGGATGGATCTTTCAGCAAGACAATGATCCAAAACACCGCTCCAAATCTACTCAGGCATTCATGCAGAGGAACAATTACAATGTTCTGGAATGGCCATCCCAGTCCCCAGACCTGAATATCATTGAACATCTGTGGGATCATTTGAAGAGGGCTGTCCATGCTCGGCGACCATCAAACTTAACTGAACTGGAATTGTTTTGTAAAGAGGAATGGTCAAAAATACCTTCATCCAGGATCCAGGAACTCATTAAAAGCTACAGGAAGCGACTAGAGGCTGTTATTTTTGCAAAAGGAGGATCTACTAAATATTAATGTCACTTTTCTGGTGAGGTGCCCATACTTATGCACCTGTCAAATTTTGTTTGAATACAGATTGCACATTTTCTGTTAGTACAATAAACCTCATTTCAAGGCAGAAACATTACTGTGTCCAACAGTTATTACATATATCAAACTGAAATAGCTGTTGCAAAAACACCAATTTTTATAAAACATTAAGCTTAAGATTAATAGGGGTGCCCAAACTTTTTCATATGACTGTATATTTGTGTCTGAAAAATCAGGGAGACACTATTAGTTTTTTTTTACGGCAAAAAATGCCAAGATCAGGATAATAGAGATTTTTACCGTGGAACAGCAAAACCACAGTTATAATTTAGTGGTGTATACCAGACTATTTTCAACAGATATATTTGTGTCTGAACAATCAGGAGACACTACTACTGTTTTTCTTTGCGGCAAAAAATGCCAAAAGCAGGATAATAGAGATTTTTTACAGTGGAACAGCAAAACCACAGTTATAATTTACTGGTGAATACCAGACTATTTTCAACAGATATATTTGTGTCTGAACAATCAGGAGACACTATTAGTTTTTTTTTTAAGGTGACACATATTACTATAACTTGCACCCATAGTGCAAAAAAAAAAAAAACCCTAAAAAAACACAATGGGTTCAACCGTACTCAAATTGTTAACTAGGAGCAATGATTATTGTGAATAATATAATATTTTGATTGGAGATGATCCACCCTCTGGTTCCACCACTGATCCTGAGAATGAAGGAATGGGGAACCTATCAGCTTTTTTTTTCCTGCACAGCTGTGCTCCCAACCGCCCACAGTGCAAAAAAAACCCCTAAAAAAACAATAGGTATAACCGTACTCAAATTGATAATTGGGAGCAACGATTAGTGTGAAGGATATAATATTGTGATTGGCGATGTTCCATCCACTGATTCTGAGAATGAAGAAATGGGGAACCTATCAGGTTTTTTTCCTGCACAGTTGTGCTCCCACCCATTGAGCAAAAATACCCTAAAAAAAATACCCTAAAAAAATGCACGTACTCAAATTGTTAATTGTGAGCAATGATGAGTGTGAAGGGATATAATATCTTGATTGGCGATGGTCCGACCTGTGGTTCCGCCACCGATCCCAAGAATGAAGGAATTGAGAACCTATAAGCTTTTTTTTTCCTGCACAGCTGTGCTCCCAACCACCCACCCATAGTGCAAAAAATAAAAAAAACAATAGATCCAACTGTACTCAAATTGTTAAATTGGGAGCGCGAAAAAAATAATGCATCCACTTCTTTCTAAATTAGGCTGTCAGACCCCCAAGAATGACATCCTAGTAATATGCCATGACTTATACCTCTTTAAATGTATGCAAAGGATAAACCTGGATATCCAGGTATACGTTCTATTGATTGATTTCTATAAGGGCCTATTTACACATGTAAATGTGTATCTGCTACGGACATGAATGATCGGCTGCAGCCCTTCCACTTGGCCAGTCAATGGATCCGCAAATCACAACAAGTAATTCAAGGAAATGGAAAAGTAAAAAAAAAATTTCTAGTAACATTGCATAGCGTACCGGCGATTGCGCTATTTAACTTGCCATCAGTGATTGACGGCATATAAATGGTTAAACAGCAGTGATTGACGCTCCGCTCTGGCCGCTGCTGTTACAGCAAGATGTCAGCTGTGTAGGATGGGGGCTCTGCTCCTGAGCCCACCCGAAACAGCAATCCAATGGACGGTTTCACACACCACATTATCCAGTGGTGTTTAATTTGCTTTTCTATTGAGGAAACAAAACCGTTTTAATAACGTTTTCCTTCTCTGGTATCTAGGAGCCATTTCAGCTATTTGTAAAGGGAATCTGTCAGCAGGTTTTTCTTGGCTATTCTGAGAGCAGCATGATGGGGTGAGCGCCACACTAGGAGTAGGACCACCGAGCCCAGAGCTATTGCAAGACGTGCAGACAATATATACCAGGTATGAATGAATCCAATACAACATTATTGTTACTTGGGAATGAACCTACTTGGATATAATACATCCCTTGATATGTATATACCATAAGGTCATTATCTTGGGAATGCCTATATTGGCTTTTATTATTTGGGATTATATCCTTTTACTATGTGACCTAGGATATACTATCAGTATGCATTAGCACAATTGGAGCTACTACTATTTAGCCCTGGTGTCTGCAATTCAAATATTTACATTATACCTCCTCACTATTATATGGTATTACTATATATATGTGTGTGTGCTCTTTTCTTTCCCGCCATGTACCCAAATTGTTATAATAAAGGTCTTTTTTAACACATTGACCCCTTGTCGGATGTACTATATATTGGTTGTTGTTGAGAGCAGCATGATGTAGAGACAAAGACCCTGATTCTAGGGACGTCTCACTTACAGGGCTGCTTGTTGTAGTTTTGATAAAAATCACACTTTTATTAGCAGAAGATTATCACTAGAGGACTAGTAAACCTGCAGCCAGGTAGTCCAACCACGCCCCCCACCACTGATTGGCAGTTTATATACAGTGTACACAGAAAGCTGCCAATCAGTGGTGTGGGTGGGGTTATTATACAGAGCTCAGCATTCAGAGATCTGCATGAGAAAAAAAAACCTGCAATTTTATCAAAATAACACCAAGCAGCCCAGTAAGTGATACATCGTTGGAATCAGGGCCTCGGATTATGCTGCTCTCAAATGGGATAGCAAAAACCTGCTGACATATTCCATTTAAAGGGGCAGCTGCTACTAAATCCAGACATGGTGCAAAATGTAAATTCTGCTGCAGATTTACTGCTGTAGATTTTTAATTCCTAAAAATCCCTGTAGATTCAGAGGATCTCAACCTTTTCAATGCAAATTATTTTCAAGACTTATTCACAGATATTATGAAATATTACAGTAGAAATAAAAAAAAAAAAGCACAATACCTAAACCCCTTCCTTGGGAAAAATATACGGCAAGTATAAGAAAGACAAAAATTTATTCTGGAGTCATATTGAAGTCTAAATAGAATTGTAACCATACAATGTAAACAGCAGCGAATGTAAGTAGGATCCACTGGATCTATATAAGAGGAACGTTTTCCAAAGCTGATCTTCTGAGCCCACCGCTATGCTGGCTGCACCGGCATTGTGATCGTCAGCACCTGGAATATACGTCACGTTTTACTGCAGCTCATAGAACCAAATGATAAGACGCAGAGCAGTGCGAGGCTTGTGACTCGCTATACACAAAATATACGACATGTTTGATGAATGGCATAAAGGAAAGCCGATGCATTCAGATGTCTCTGGGCAACTATATGTTGTGATAGATAAGTTCCTGTCAGGGTGAGGGGCAGCATCCTATCTGCTCACTCATCATGACAGGTTTACAACATGTTGACTCATGGACGTGATCAGTCAGTCAATCGATGACATAGATGCACGTTCTTGATTCCGACAGGTAGGTCAGAGAAGTCCGTCTCAAACAGTTTACTTTCACCCATCTAGGATGGATGGCTGCTGACATCGTTGGCCATTATGTCCATACACAATTATTATCCCCTAATTGTGATGTACAATACAAATTTATATTGTGGTACCGTGTTAGCCAGAAAATTTGATGGAAATAATTTTATGCACAAAAATGGCAAAAGTATTCTCGGAGTGATACCTTTATTGGCTAACCAGAAAAAATATATATATATGCAAACTTACAGAGCACACAGGCTCCTTCTTCAGGCAGGATTACAAATGTTAAGAATTCATGTGTAATATTGCCTGAAGAAGGAGCCTCTGTGCTCTGAAAGCTTGCATATATATATATTTTTTCTGGTTAGCCAATAAAGGTATCACTCCGAGAATACTTTTGCCATTTTTGGGCATAAAAGTATTCACATAGAATTATCCACTAATTAAAAGAATTTATTTTTGCTAAATAAATGTATACATTTTTTAAAATTTTATTTTATACATTTTCTCAGAGAACCTCTTTAAGAAGGAGACTTCAGAATGGGCTATAAGACATGTCCAGCTTTGCTTAATTGTCTCACCTTACTGTCCTTGTTGAACTGAGCTCCACTTTGTTCTTGGATGATATTGTAAGGAATGAAGACGTCTAGATGATACAAATCGGGACGTCTGACTATTCTGTCTTCACCCAAGTCCAACACAAGAGATCTAGCAGAAGACTGTAAAGAGAAGACCAGCGTGGTAACAACGCTTATGTCGCTGAATGCTTCTGTACGGGAAAGAAAGTTGTAACCAACAAGTGCACAAAAATCTAAACTTTTATCTTGATACGTGGCCAACTAGAAGTTACTGTGTAGCTCCAGACGTCTCATACATTAAATCTGACACGTGGAGGAACTGCTCACAGAAAATGCTGAAAAATATTTTTTAGGATTCACACTGCATTAAAAGGGGTTGTCCACCACTTTAATACTAATGGAATATCCTTAGGATAGGTCATCAATATTAAAGTGCCAGGCAACCCCTTTAAGTGAGGCATAATGAATGGTACCAGAATTTCACATAATGTAGCCTTCATTAGGCAGAAGGCCCACTCGGTTATATGAAGAAATCTGGGGTCCCCAAAAGCAAACCCAGTAATCACCAGATTCCTGTGTGGTGACTACTTAATCTGCTTTTTGGGAAGACCAGAACTGACCCCTATATTTAACCAAGTGGGTCCCCTTAAGCTACATTATCCTGTCTGATGAAGGCTACATTAGCTGAAACATTCTTCATCTTCATTATGCCTCATTTAACGCAATGTGAATCATGGACATGAGAAAAATCAAATTAAAAAATAAATACATTTAAAGCATTTTCTGTGCGATTCCTCCAAATGTCGCATTAATATAGAAAAAATAAAGAGCGGCGTGTTCTACACTATTGCAACAAGCCTCTTTCATCATTTCTATCATCATTATAACATCATTTATATGCACCAGCACCATGGAATCAATGGCACTATATAATTAAATAATAATAATAATATATACATCTTCCCACCAGCTTGTTTTCCCTCTATCTCCTCTCTGGATCTATGAAGCCAGAACTGTCAAAGAAGAGGTGATGGTGGAGATGGAGGGGAAACAAGCAGGGGGGGAGGCTTATATAAATGACTGGTCCCGCCGTGAAGCACTGGGCGTCTGTGCTTGGTTTGAACAGTCGTTCTCTGCTGACAGAGTCGTTTACAGAGATCTTCTTTCCCATTCCAACAGCTTGCAAACAACCCACCATGGTATGAAAAAAAAATTAGATCATCATCATCCAGCAAATGTGTCACAGCTGCCAGCAATTGGCTACTGTGGACACATCAAAGCTGTGATGATAAAAGTTGGCAGAGGAGGACCGGTAGCACGAGGTTGGCACAGACTTTTAATAAGGGAAGACTATTGGAGATCACATGAAATACAAAAAGGTCACAATCCTAAACCACATCTAAGGGTCTCACCATTTTAGGTAAAGAGATTTCAGCCACCAGAAAACTTGGGTGTCCTACAGGAGGTTCCGCCACAATCATGTAATCTGGTTTCACGGGTGAACTGATAAAAAAAAAAGGAAGGCAGCAGTATATTGCAAGGGTACACCATCAATTTATGATCTGTTGGGGTCGATCTCTAATATAATAAAGGGGCACTGATGCTGGTAATTAGGAACAGCCCCTTTCACAGTCATTCCCTGCACATCGGCATCATGGCCTCCACTGTGCAGCGGAACGACAGCATAGATCCAGCAAAGTGAATGGGCTTAGCTGCAGTTCTCCTGCACAGTTAATATCCGGGTAGCTGCCCCACACCAGCATATTCTTTAAAAAGGGCAGCGGGGTTACTTCCAGGCTGCAGCCCCCTTATTCTTGGAGTCCAAGAAGTTGGATATCCTATATCTTTTGTAAGATGGGATTCTAAAAAAAGTAAATGCATGCATTAAACCTCAAAGAAACCCAAACCTTTCAACTTCTGAGATTAGGGACTTGCTTGGAGTTAGCTGGGAGGGTCTGTAGGAAAAAAATAAAGAACATAAAGGCATAATAGTTAAAACAAAAACAAAAAAAAACAATGTCCACATTGTTCTTGCACTATAACAAGCCATTCTGCAACTTCCCCCATCTGTTGGGTTTAACCCATCACCACGAGGAGTGGGGCTCCCCCATCTGTTGGGTATAACCCATCACCACGAGGAGTGGCACTCCCCCATCTGTTGGGTATAACCCATCACCACGAGGAGTGGCGCTCCCCCATCTGTTGGGTATAACCCATCACCTCAAGGAGTGAAGCTCCCCCATCTGTTGGGTGTAACCCATCACCACAAGGAGTGGAGCTCCCCCATCTGTTGGGTGCAGCCCATCACCATGAGAAGTGGCGCTCCCCCATCTGTTGGGTATAACCCATCACCACGAGGAGTGGCGCTCCCCCATCTGTTGGGTATAACCTATCACCTCAAGGAGTGGCGCTCCCCCATCTGTTGGGTATAACCCATCACCAAGAGGAGTGGAGCTCCCCCATCTGTTGGGTGTAACCCATCACCACGAGGAGTGGCGCTCCCCCATCTGTTGGGTGTAACCCATCACCACGAGGAGTGGCGCTGCCCCATCTGTTGGGTATAACCTATCACCAGGAGGAGTGGCGCTCGTCATACTTTGTGTCCCTAGGGGAAATGTGGTATTATAAGATATCCAATCAATTGAATGGCCGACTATGTACTGCATGGATGAGCGAGGAACATCAGAGAAGAAGCCGTCGATGCTCAACAGCACCCTACTCTGTCGTCTTTTACAGACTGTATGCCATAGACTTGTACCTTAGAGTTGGGACTTACCCCTATTATGAATCATCGGTTTTGATTTGGTTCTGATATTCTGTTCAAAAATGGATCCCAGGAACTTCCGATTTTTCAGCATTTTCCACTCTGAAGGGAAACCATAGATGATTAACAGGGTCGGACTGGAACTGAAACTCAGCCCTGGCATGTGAGAGGACGCAGGCCCGCCCGACGCGCGTTGAATGTGAAATATTTTCATGAATGATTTGGGTATATGTCACAATAAAAATTGCTGCAAACTGCACTTTATCATCGATAGACAAAAACTGACATAATGTAAAATATAAACTTCCCTCCAGGAAAATGTTAATTTCTTTCAACTGGAGGGACGGACATATTTGTAATATAGAGCTCCAAGTTCCCAAAAACGCTATGCTTGATAGTACCAGGAAAAGCAGGAAAAGTGAATCCTTGCAGATTTGAAGCAGTTTCATGTCTATTCTTTCAGTATTTTTGCAGCGTTTCTAAAGAAAGGGAAAAAAAAATCTCAAAAAACGCAACATCAACGGGATTTTCCTGCCGAGCGACACGTTTCTTGTGCAGAAATGTTCTTTCCTTTCTTTTTTGTTTATATTTTGTGTTATACACTAGTGGCCAAAATTGAGGCAACACCTTCAGTTTTTCACCATCACCAATATTTAATGGAGGATTTCACTGACCTACTTACTTGTACACACGCCCTCTTCTGCCATATGTATTCTATGTTGGTTTATAGTGACCTGGGAGTGGGTTGTAAGACAGATATTGTGCGATTAAAATGCGGTTTTTATATTTTAAAGCCAGTTTGTCATCAGAAGGTAAGCAATTACATGTTTCCGTTCTCAAAGTGTGTAAGCGGTTTCAAGAGACTGGTTCGATAAAGAATAAACCAGGTAGAGAAAGGAAGAAGGCTACAAGTCCTCAGACTGATAGAAGAATTGTTAGAATCGCCCTAAATAACAGGAAATAAACTGCTATTAACATCACCAAGGAGCTTGTCAACACCGGAGTGACAGTGTCTGATCGGACGGTTCGACGACGATTGGTAAATGCAGGGTTAAGAGCCAGAATACCAGGTAAAAAGCCATTTTTGAAAACCTCACAGCGTCAGAAACGTCTGCAGGGGCCAAAGAACATTGTAAATGGACCATTGAACAATGGTGAAATGTTATATGGAGCGATGAGACACGCATATCCATCTTTGGCAGCGACGCTGTCTGCTACGTTCGACGACGACCTGGAGAGGACTGGTTGCCAGAGGGTACAATACCCACCATGAAGCCTCCTCTGAGTGTTATGGTAGGGGGCTGCGTGTCCAGAGATGCAGGTGGTCGGCTGCAGGTAATTGAAGAAACAGTTAATGCTGAAAAGTACATCAAGGAAGTCCTTCAGCCTAAACTCATTCCTTCGGCACGTGATGTATTTAGTGAAGGGACACCGTTTATTTTAAGATGGAGCCCCATGCCATACAGCTAAAAAATGTCTCTCTTGGTTCAAGGACAAAAATGTCCAGCTATTGAATTGGCCAGGAAACAGCCCAGATCTCAATCCTATTGAGAATCTCTGGGCTCGGCTCAAAAGAGCGGTGTCAAAACAGCGGGCTTCACACAAGCAGGAACTCATTGCAGCCATCATCAAATCATGGCTTCATATCATCACACCATCTGATTTACACAAACTGGTAGATAGCATGCCAAGTAGATGCCAGGCCGTCATCAAGGCCGAGGGCTATCCAACTGAGTATTAACATTTAGTGTTAGATATGAAAATAGGACAAATCAATGGCTTTTCTCCCACAGTCATCTGAGTGACAATAGTCTCCAATTTGTTGAGAAATGAACAAATTTCCAGCTAATATTGTGTTTCTATATGAGATTTTATTTCTACTTAAAAACTTTACTGTGAAATCAAAAACATTCATGAAATTTGTATTTGTATTGGCAAAATGCTAAAAATTCATAAATCTTGGGGGTGTTGCCTCAATTTTGGCCACTAGTGTATAGAGTTCCTCAGTATATTTATATGTTGTCCCCCATCACCTTTTTCATCTCTCCTTACAAGTATGCCTTGTATCTTAGCTAAAACATGGTAGTAAGTAGCATATGAAACCCTTTTATAATGGGTAGTGTAGAATCGCTGCATATTTCAGGGTTATGCGCTCCTGAGGACTCATTAGTGCTGCCCTCCTCAGGCGAAACCTGGTTGTGACCTTGTATAATATGGGGCTAGCCGGTCTCACCTACCAGTTTGGGTCACAAACCCTTTTTCGTTTGCTTTGATGTTTTACTCATTGTTTATTACATTTACACCCCAAATCTCTCCTAATCCTGGAGATCAAACCTATGAAAGCAATTTATGAATGATCGTAACACCTCTATGAAGGGTAATTATCATCTCCTTCATAAATATACATTTATATGTATAAATACATATGTGGTCAATGCATAGTACTGGCACATGACTTATCACTTTCCAGGACCTTACAAAGCACCAGGAACATTCATAACAAGCGGAGGAGAAGCGATTCTGGCAACTTAATAGGAAAGGATTCTTTACAGTTAGAGCAGTCAGACTGTGGAATGCCAACCACAAGATATAGTAATGGCAGATAGTATAACAGCATTTATAGAAGGGCTGGATACTTTTTTAACAAAACATGACATTGTGGGTTATAAATAATCTAGTAATAGAAAATGTATAACTTTGGAGATAGACCTAGGACATTAAAGTTAAAACTTTTTCAACCTATGTAACTATGCAAGTATGCAGAATGCACATTAGGAAAATGCTTGAAATGCAATTCCCTATAATATTATTTTACAAGTAATTTCCTCTTAATTTTCCGCTTTGTAAAGTGCTAGTTATAAGCCCAATCTATGGATCTAAAAAGTGCAAAACACTCCTGAAACACTTGTACGTATGTTCTATAATCTTTATTTCTTATGGTGCCTAAGGGAAGCCGTAATGATAAGACTCCTGCTTGGTAACAAGTGCAGTTATTTGCCTCCATAATGAAAGTGAATTACCAATGATGAAAGGGTTAATACTTGGACCCTGCATCAGTAATAGCCCTTGTAGTAACCATGACAACTATTGTGAGGGCATAAACAAGTGTCATAAAGAAGATTCCATAAAAGAATGCCGCGCTGCCATGATCAGCGCCATTACTGATGATGCGCCTGAGGACCTTGAGCTTGACCACCCCACGTAATGTGCCAATGTTGGTGTAATTTGGAGGTTCTAGCAGGGAAAGGGGTTGTCTTCTTAGACACCCCGGGGGGAAGGGAAGGTAACAGAGGGGGGGTCCCCAAAACAGGATCCCCTTCTGTTACTATGTACAAAGAGCTGCTCTTCTTTGGGAGTTCATAGATGGATCCTTGACTTTAATGGGTGATAAATTGGGAGGGGGAGGGGATACTCATCCTATTAGGGGTTATCCATAATGAGCAACCCCTGTAACCAAGTACCCAACATCTTGAGAGACGGAGCTGGATCTGTAAGGGAGAAGTGGTAGATCCACCTGGGAAATCAGATCAACTAAATTCGTTCCAGCAATAAATGTGGTGACAGATATCGCAGCCAGATCTCTCCCACATCCAGTTTATCACATTAATAGTCTATATTTGTTATGTCGTTCTCTGTAAATATGTAGAAATTCTAAAACTCCGTCATATATCGGCACTAACTCTCTAAGCCCAAGGGAAGGGCAGCCCTCCAGCCATGGTTCCCTAGAGGTTTCCTCCACAGGGGGTTTTCCTCTCCTGAGAGCTGGAGGGTGACTCTTCGTGAGTCGAGGGTTGTGCCATTTTCGGTGTCATGTAAATTTAAATAAAGTTGAGAACGTTTGACACCTAATTGCAATGATTTGTGTATTTATTTTGTATGTGTCTGATTCATTTTGTTTGGGAGTCGGGGTCCATCACACATCACTGAGTCATACGTCTGGACATCTGCCGCCAGAAGTTTTGCTCCAGGGGTTGCCCCTGCTCTGGGGAGTTTGATGGAGCAGAGAAGACAAGAATTACAGAACTCATCCTCAGAATAAGGACTTCTATTACAGTACTACAAGCAGCTTCCTCGTCTCATTCACACAGTGAGTATTTTGGGCACTAATTTACATCAGTATTTGTAAGCTGAAAACCAGAGGGGAACAAACACAGTGAAAAATAGTAAATGAAACACTTTCACCTCTTCTGTTTTGGATCCACTCCTGGCGTCTGCTAACAAATACTGATGCAAAATATCGCCATGGAAGTTCCCTAAATTCTTACTGACTGATTTGACTGTTTGAGTAGCAGTCAAGCAACAGAGGTTGCAAGCGTTAAAGGAGTTTTCTGGTATCAAAAACCCCTGTCCCCCTTGCCATTTTTCTCTATCCTGAACCTGTGCTTCCTGCCCTGATCTCAGACTGTCTGACCTAGTCCTTGTCTTCGCTCTCCTGAGTCTGGTACCCTGGTACCTCCGGAATGCTGCTGCAGTCCCGGGAACTGCACTGAAGTGGTACCTGGTGTCTACCGGAGGCCCAGTCTATCCTCACCACCAGAGGTTCTAGTGGAGACCCAGTAGACACCTAGTCACAACCCTCCCGTGGGGCAGTGGGTCCATATCCACCAGGGTTACACCCACATAGCAAATGTGGTACCAATATTCAAGAAGGGGATAACATCTGAGCCTGGAATTTATAGGTCGGTAAGTTTAACTTGTACTGTGGGCAACAACTTTGAGGGTTTTCTAAGAGATACTAACCTGGAGCACCTCAATAAGAATAACCTAAACATATGATTATGAGGGATCTGTCCTGCAAACTAATCTGAAAAGATTCTATGGGGAGGTAAGTTCAGGTTGGACCAGGGAAACTTAGTGGATGTTGTCTATCTGGACTTTTCAAAGGCATTTGATACGGTGCCATACAACAGGTTGGTACATAAAAATGTTCAATATATTATATGGTAAACTTGCTCCACGAAAGAACAAGTCCTTGTGTGGTCGATGGAAAAATCAAGGAAAAGATCAGTGATGCAGTCGTTACCTCTTGACAGCTCCATTTCGTACTTGTTCTCTAGTCCCTCCATGGCCACGGTGATAAAAAATTCCCTGAAAAGCTCATTATTCTAATAAAAAAAATACAAAGTAAGGAGCTGACACAAAGGAGAGCAGACAGCTCGTATGTCGGAATAAGCAATTGCAGTTACCGTAATTTTCTCAAAGAAGGTGCCATTAATCACTATGTCGTACGCCGAGCAGCCGCCTCTACCTGTAGGACAAAGTGCACCAGGACTTAGATACTTTGCGGTGCCGACTCAATCCATTGACCTTAGTAGGGCTGCTATGAATAAGTGGTATAAGTTCTTAAAGGGGAATCCAAGTAGTGGACAATCCCTCTAAGTCCCAAATCTAAACCAAAAAAGTTCAAAAGTCAACAACAAGATGTCAAACTTTATTCCGCAGACTGGAAGTGGACCTACCAGAACCTGTGGAGATGGCACCTTTGACCATTGAGGATTAGTAAGTTGTAATACTTGCTATTTTAACCCCTTTAAGGATATCTCTGGACTATCCCTTTAAAAAGAGAAGCGCTGTATTAAAAAAAAACGTACTATTATCAACTTCAACGTGGGGCTCTCCAAGGCTCATGGGGACTCGATAGCCGGAGGGATCATCAGATTCCAGGATGCTGACTAACTCCTGCTCCGTCAGGTCCGGGGCCGCTGGGATCTGGTTCGACTTGCAGATGTTAATAAAGATTTTGGTATTTTTGGATGTGCGAGTTTTAATGCAGAAACCTAACACAGAAATAAAAACAAAAAGTGAACAAAAACACAATAAAATCGGCAAAAGCCAAGCAGCATTTACATGTAATCAACTGCATAAGAAATTATGTGACCCCCCACGTTGGTTGCATCATGTGACCGTTGCAGTCAATAAGACCCCACTGCCCCACTGTGGTATCTGTCACATAATATGCACAAAGTAATCTGGATAATAATCAGAGGACGCCCATCTCACCCGGCTGGGGTCTGATCTCTCTGCTTTCTGGTAAGTTCGGTATTCTGCTCTCCATCTCCTGTTTGGCCTGAAATGAGGCAACAAGTGTGAATCAGTGAGTAACATGAACAGGATGGTTCTGCAAACTGATTTTTCCTGCACCAAAATAGTACAACTGTGAGGGGTCTAAAGCCAACAATACACATTAGGTAAATGTTGGAGACTGCCGCGCCCCCGGCGGCTGACGGAGGAGACATTCACCCGGTGATTGCTGGCCTCTCCAATTCATCTTCGTACCTTCATCAGCATCTGTTCATACAGCGCTTCCTCCATGTTTGTGTTCATTTCTGCAGACAGCAGCGACTTGTCAGAGGCCATTTTTTCGGTCAAAGACAGAAGCTCAGGGATCTTGTTTTATAAGAGAAAACCTGAAAAATGAAAATATGTATTAATCTTCTCCACAGACAACGACAGGGGGAGAGTGCGGGAGCCTGACAGCCGACGACATGAGCGGGTGCGGGAGCCTGACAGCCCTCGACACGAGGGGGTGCGGGAGCCTGACAGCCCACGACACGAGGGGGTGCGGGAGCCTGGCAGCCCACGACACGAGGGGGTGCGGGAGCCTGGCAGCCCACGACACGAGGGGGTGCGGGAGCCTGGCAGCCCACGACACGAGGGGGTGCGGGAGCCTGGCAGCCCACGACACGAGGGGGTGCGGGAGCCTGACAGCCCACAGCACGAGGGGATGCGGGAGCGTGGCAGCCCACGACACGAGGGGGTGCGGGAGCCTGACAGCCCACGACACGAGGGGGTGCGGGAGCCTGACAGCCCACGACACGAGGGGGTGCGGGAGCCTGACAGCCCACGACACGAGGGGGTGCGGGAGCCTGGCAGCCCACGACACGAGGGGGTGCGGGAGCCTGGCAGCCCACGACACGAGGGGGTGCGGGAGCCTGACAGCCCACGACACGAGGGGGTGCGGGAGCCTGAGAGCCCACGACACGAGGGGGTGCGGGAGCCTGACAGCCCACGACACGAGGGGGTGCGGGAGCCTGACAGCCGACGACATGAGGGGGTGCGGGAGCCTGACAGCCCTCGACACGAGGGGGTGCGGGAGCCTGACAGCCCACGACACGAGGGGGTGCGGGAGCCTGGCAGCCCACGACACGAGGGGGTGCGGGAGCCTGGCAGCCCACGACATGAGTGGGTGCGGGAGCCTGACAGCCCACAGCACGAGGGGATGCGGGAGCCTGGCAGCCCACGACACGAGGGGGTGCGGGAGCCTGACAGCCCACGACACGAGGGGGTGCGGGAGCCTGGCAGCCCACGACACGAGGGGGTGCGAGACCCTGACAATATTGGGAGTGGGATTCTGCACACCTACAGCTAGCTACTTATTGTCCTGAATGTAGTAATCACCTTGGCACATTCCCATCTTCTTACCTGTAGTGCAGACACCAAACACCACTACTCTGACTGCAATCACCCAGCTACAGCGTCACCACGCCTCAGCAACAGGGGAGCGTCTAGATTGGAGCTGATGTCTTGAGGGGGAGGAGTGATTTCATGGAATCATGATGTCACCAGAAGGGGCGGGGCCTTCTCAGTCCAGTGGACACTATTCCACCTGCAGCTGCAGCAGTGCGCACATTGTGCCGGGACAGGAGGACTGGTGATGAGGAGCTCGTGTTCTGCGTTGTGCTGTGAGGACTGAGGCGGGGAGAACACAATATTAATTATAATAATTTTTTTTAGGCTGTGTGCCCACTATGCGTTTTTTAAGCGTTTCCGCGGTGGCAATTCCGCTGCAGAAACGCTTAAAAACGCTTGGTAGAAGGTCTGCCATGTTCCCCAATGATAATCCGCATGTGCTGTGCACATGCTGTGTAAATTTCCGCTGCGAATTATCATTGCGGAAAAATCCGCTGCACTACCAATTATTTTGCGGAAGCACGGCGCTTTCGCCGCCATTGACTTGCATTAGAACACATGGAATCCGCATCACTGCATCTGTACATGCAGAATCCATGCACTTCAATGTGCGGATGGTACCCGGGTTTGGAGAAGAGGAGACTCTCCTCTGGACCCGGGTACCATAGAACCTGTAAAAAAAGAGTAAAATAAAAAATAAATATTATACTTACCTTCTGATGGCCCCCGGTGTCTTTATCCGATGCGTCCTGGCTTGCCAGCAGCTCGCGATGGTCTGAAAAGGACCTGCCGTGACGTCATTTAGTCATGTGACGGGTCACGCGACCGCTGACGTCGGCAGGCCATCAGAAGGTAATTATATATTTATTTTTTACCATTCTTTTATGGTCACACTATATAAATCCATGCCGGTTGCATGGATTTATATAGTGTGACCAAGTTGTCAAGCACTTTCCAAGTGATGCTAAAATCGCTTGGAAAGCGCTTGTCAACCCGCATGCGGAAATGCAAGTGAAGAACGCTTCACATCAGCAAGTCCCAGGCAGGAAAAAAGCATGTACAATCCGCATGTACAATCCGCATGCGTTTTTTCTGCCAGGGAGATGCGGAAACGCTCAAAAAAAATCCGGAGCATTTCTGCATCGTGGGCACATAGCCTTACATTAATTGTATGACTCAATATTGAGCACACGTAACCATCTATACACAGCTGGAGGCCGCACGTAGCCATCTATACACAGCAGGAGGCCGCACGTAGCCATCTATACACAGCGGGAGGCCGCACGTAGCCATCTATACACAGCGGGAGGCCGCACGTAGCCATCTATACACAGCGGGAGGCCGCACTAAGCCATCTATACACAGCGAGAGGCCGCACGTAGCCATCTATACACAGCGGGAGGCCGCACGTAGCCATCTATACACAGCGGGAGGCCGCACGTAGCCATCTATACACAGCGGGAGGCCGCACGGCGCCATCTATACACAGCGGGAGGCCACACGGCGCCACCTATACACAGCGGGAGGCCCACAGCGCCCCCCCCCAGAGAGAGCAGGAGGCCGCACAGCGCAATCTATACATAGCGGGAGGCCGCACAGCGCCCCCGACCACAAAGACAGCAGGAGGCCGCACGGCGCCATCTATACTCAGCAGGAGGCCGCACGGCGTCACCTATACACAGCGGGAGGCCGCACGGCGCCACCTATACACAGCGGGAGGCCGCACGGCGCCACCTATACACAGCGGGAGGCCGCACGGCGCCACCTATACACAGCAGGAGGCAGCACGGCGCCACCTATACACAGCGGGAGGCCGCACGGCGCCACCTATACACAGCGGGAGGCGCCACCTATACACAGCGGGAGGCCGCACGGCGCCACCTATGCACAGCGGGCGGCGCCACCTATACACAGCGGGAGGCCGCACGGCGCCACCTATACACAGCGGGAGGTCCCACGGCGCCACCTATAAACAGCGGAAGGCCGCACAATGCCATCTATACACAGGGGGCCGCACAATGCCATCTATACACAGCGGGAGGCCGCACGGCGCAATCTATACACAGCGGGAGGCTGCACGGCGCCATATATACACAGCGGGAGGCTGCACGGCGCCCCCCCCCAAGAGACAGCAGTAGGCCGCACGGCGCCATCTATACACAGCGGGAGGCCGCACGGCGCCCCCCCCCCAGAGACAGCAGGAGGCCGCACAGCGCCATCTATACACAGCGGGAGGCCGCACGGCGCCCCCCCAGAGACAGCAGGAGGCCGCACGGCGCCATCTATACTCAGCAGGAGGCCGCACGCAGTCACGCACACACAAACATATACAGACATATACATACACGCATAAACACATTTGAAACATAAAAATACATATAAACAGACATCACACAATGACATCTGCCTGCACACACACACACATACAGACATATACATACACACACACACACACTCACCATCCCCCGACTCGGCTCCAGCTCTTTTCCGGTGCAGCACTGCAGGCCGGGTACGCACTGCGTGACGTCACAGCTAGGAGACACGGCCGCGCACAGGGCCGTGTCTCCTAGCAGTGACGCGGCCGGGCCAGCACAGGGAAGTTAACTGCTGCAGTGCTGGCCCGGCCGAAGAAGAAGCAGCGGCTGTGTGCCGCTGCTGGGGGAGCGATCCTGGGCCCCCCCCCCACTGTCTGCCGGTATGTGCCGTGGCGCCGCACATATAATGAGGACAATCTGGCCATAGACACCCCGGAGCCCCCTGGAGGTTAGGGGCCCCGGGCGGTAGCCCAGATCGTCCTCATTATAATCCGCCTATGCTTATATACATGTAACACTCACTACCCCCTATTCCTGTGTATTGCTGTAATATGTAACCTATACTCGTTATCCATCATTATAAATTAAGAAGATTTTCCACTTTATCCGATATATCCACACTCAATCAGTAGATTAGATGTCTGCTGAAGAGGCAATACACATGAACGTCTCCACATCATCCTCCCCGACTGTATCTATATGTGCCCCGTGACCCCCGATCAAGTGTCTCCATCACGTGCTCGCAGCATCACAGGTCACATAGTTTCCTCGTAGCGTTGGTGCGCGTTGTGTATCGCGCCACGCCTCCTCAGCACCCATTGGTTGGTGGAGACATACCTCCATCCTGATTGGCTATAGTTGGCCGTTTAACTCTTAGTTCTTTCCGAATGATGCCACCCCCTGACGAAGACAAGAAGCCGAAACATACGTCAGGTGGACGCCATTCAGGAGTGGGATCTGCATCTGCTATAGCGTGAGTACAATGCACATGTGGTCACCTTTTTTAAAAATGCTTAAAGTGGATACAAATACATATCTGTCAACAGCACATATGCCCAAGTCAGTGCACTACTCTCTACAGGATTCACACCGACATCCAAATAATAAGGGACCAGCCCTTGTATATATACATATACAGGTGCATCTCACTAAATTAGAATATCATCAAAAAGTTACTTTATTTCAGTTCTTCAATACAAAAAAGTGAAACTCGTATAGCCATAATCATCAGCATTAACAGAAATAAACAATAACTGTTTGATTATATTCTAATTTAGTGAGAAACACCTGTATTTGTTCACATATGAGATATATAATTTATGTAGATTTATTCTTTGGAGGCACTTGCACTTTATGTAAAGTTTATGATAATTAAACAATCATATGTACAGATATATCTAACTAATGATATGTATATATATTTTTATATACTGGATTAATTTGGGCTTGATTCTCTGTATTATCCCTTTGCTGTTCTAATCATGATCCATTCCCACTGGTGTTAATTGTAATTCCTGTCTCGACGTCCCCTTTGCGTATAGTTTTTAATTCCCCCCTTTTTTTGCATTTCCTCCTCTTCCACCTGGTTATCAATATAATAATTATTAGCATCACCCACATGCCTGGACTCTTCTGGTCGATGTCTCCTTTCTGCTATACACTAGAGTGGTATACTATGTGCACAGATACATGGAGTGCCATATACTTCTCAGGAGGTGCGCAGCGTCCACCTCCTCACCGCACAGGCCCACAAGCTCCTCTCCGGCAGGAAGAAGATGCATTCAGGCGGCTCCTACCACTGCAGCAGACGGCAGTGCACAAGGATACAGGGTGCAGTGTGGATGTGTCTGCACCACTGGGATGTGCCCGACCTGCATGTATACATATGCCCCTCTGCAGAGGCGGACTGGCCCACCGGAGGATCGGGAAAACCCCCGGGTCCCGATGACCCCGCCCCCTACCCCCCTGGGCCCTGTACAGAGAACAGAGGGCCCCCCCCGGTTCGCAGCACTGCCGATATGATTAGTGATGGGCCCTCTGCCTCCTCTGCGCAGCGCGACACTGCCGGCGCGTGCGCAGGAGGTCAGTCTCAGGGTGATGACGTCATTGCCCTGGGACTGCTTCCTGTGCGCGCTGTGGAGTACGGACCCTGCGTCGCTCCAGGCAGCGGCTGCAGCTCATCTCGACGCGTGAGTATGAAACGGGGAGGGGAGGGAGGAAGGGATAGGGGGAGGGGTGACTGGGAGGACCCCTGGCCGGGGCTGGCAGTAAATACTACTGGACAATGGGCATGGTTCTCATCATGCCCATTGCCCAGCATGTCCTGCTGCCAGCCTCTGGTTACTGGTACTATGCCCAGCAGCATGTACTATCACCAGGGGCTGGCAGGACATAGTGGGTGGGCATGATAGTACCAAGGAGGCTGGCAGGACATACTAGGCATGAATCATGCCCAGCATGTCCTGCCAGCCACTGTTGGTACCATCATGCATGCCCATTGCCCAGCCACTGGTGGTACCATCATGCATGCCCATTGCCCAGCCACTGGTGGTGTGGTACTATCATGCTAGTACTAACACCAGTGGCTGGCTGGCAGGACATGCCATGTGATCTTGAATGCTAATACCACAGAGGCTGGCAGTACATACTGGGCAATGGGCATGATAGTACCAGCAGTAGACTGACTAGGCGGTCTCCAGGGCTCCGTCTCCCCTTCTCGCTGCTGTTAGGCTGGGTTAACATTGCGTTTATGCTGTGCGTTACAACGCATCCGTTGTAAATCAGTGCAGACGCAATGTACCGTAGACTTGCATAGCAAAAATAGGCATGCGTTTGAAAGTATGCATTATTTGCAACGCACAGCAAAACATGGTCGGCGGCTGGAGGCCAGCTGAGCACTTCTCTGACAACTGGGTTCTAGTGTCATTCTGTGCCTGCTCATCTGTCAGCAGGCATATTTGTCTGATGGCAAAGATGTAGCTGAGCTGGAGACAGAAGATCCGTGGATTACGTCAGAGCGAGGATTTTGTTTTTAATTAAAGATGGAGTCCCTACATGTGTTTTATTTTTATTAAAAAATTGTGTTGTGTTTTTTTCTGTTTACTGGAAATTCATGGTGGCCATGTGTAGTTTGGCGTGACTCCATGAATTTCAGGCTTAGTGCCAGCTGATAATACAAAGCTGGTATTAACTCCATTATTACCCAGCGTGCCACCCCCCACCAGGGCCTTTGAAAGAGCCGGATAAAGTGCCTGGAAATGGCGCTACGATGAATGCGCCAATTCCAGGGGTGGCTGCAGGCTGCCGTTTTCAGCGTGGGGGGCCCAGAATGCTTGGGCCTTACCATGCTGAGAATCCCATCCCCCAGCCCCCCTGATCAAAATATGGCGGGAGTCCGCGCATTTTTTTTTTTTTTCTATTATTTTTTTAAATAATTTAAAAAAAACATTGGGCTTTCCTGACTTTTGATCGCCAGTCAAGGTAAAACCAGGCAGATAAAGCAGACAGCTACGGGCTGCCACCTCTATCTGCGCTGAGAATCAAAATTTCTGCAGAGCGCTATGTCATTTTTGTTTTATTATTTATTTATTTTCACACTTCTATATGTGTGACAGTCCCAACAGCCAATCACAGAGGCTGACACAGAGAATGGGCGTCTGTGATTGGCTGCTTGAGTAACCTGAAAGCAGCCCATACATAGTACCATACTAGAATGTATGGGCTGATTGTACATTACTCAAACAGCCAATCACAGAAGCCCATCCTCTTTGACAGCATCTGCGATTGACTGTTGGGTCTGTCACATATAAAAGTGTGAAAAGAAAATTTTAAAAATGAATTTTTGATTCTCACTGCAGATAAAGCAGACAGCTACGTACTGCCACCCCCAGCTGCCTGGCTTTACCTTGGCTGGCGATCAAAAGACAGAGAAGCCGAATATTTGTTTTAAACTTAACTTTTTTTTTTCCTACCATGTGTTGATCGCCAGCCAGATAAAACCAGGCAACTGGGGGCTGGGATTCGCAGCATGGTAAGGCCCAAGCGTTCTTGGCCCTCCACGCTGAAAATCGCAGCCCACAGCCACCCCTGAAAATGGCGCATTCATCATGGCACCATTTCCAGGTGCTTTACCCGGCTCTTCCAGCGGCCCTGGTGGTGAGTGGCACCCTGGGTAATAATAGGGTTAGTACCAGGCCAGCTTTGCATCATCAGCTGGTACTAAGCCCGAAATTCATGGTTTCACGCCAAATTAGACATAGCCACCATCAATTTCTAGTAAACAGAAAAAAAAAGACAGAATTTTTTTTTTTTATTATTAAAAATAAAACACATTTAGGGACTCCATCTTTAATAAAGAAAAATCCTCACTCCCAACGGAATCCATAGGTCTTCTGTCTTCATCTCTCTTAGATCTTTGCCATCAGACAAATATGTCTGCTGACAGATGAGCAGGCACAGAATGACACTGGAGCACTGTTACTGTGTAGTGCAGTGCTATGTTTCTTTTTTTGTCATTTCATGCAGTGTAGAAATCTTGGGAAAAGTGTGGATTGTGCTCTGGAAGTGATCAGTTATATCTAACTAGGTTATTTTCTGCAGAGATAAGTCCTGTATAGAAGATGTGATATATCAGTCTGCAGTTAAAGAACTTCACTTAGAGACATCACTGGTGAGTATGTGTATTACCTATACACACACACACTGACACTATATACAGAGCTCCTGTGTATAATGTCACTGGTGATCCCTGTATTTCCTATACACACACACACTGACACTATATACAGAGTGTAGCGTCGGCGTCCCTGCCTCCTGCTAGGCAGGGACGCTGTTCCTCTCACCTCTCCGCTCCGAGCCCGGCGTCCTCCTCCCGCTCTGCTGGCAGCGCGCGCTCCTTCCCGGCCACGGTGCTTAGGGCGCGCGCGCTCCCCCCCTCTTAAAGGGGCCGCGCGCGCCGTCCTAAGGAGTCCCCGGCCAATGGCCGGAGGACTTCACCATATATAAGGCACCTCCTCCAAAATGGAGGTGCCCGAGCAATGTTGTTGTACTGTTCACTACTCTGCTTCAGCCCTCAGGTCCCGTTTTCAGTTACCTGCCAGTTTCCTGCCAGTTTGCTGTCTGATTCCTGCCTGTTATCCGCTTACCTGCTTGCTAGCCTGAGGTCCGACGGTCTGCCTTCCGACATCTGTCAGTCTGTCTATGGACCAGCTTGCCCGCTCACCTGGGAGCGCTCACCTGCTACCTGTTGTAATGCACACGCCCGGGCTGAGCGGCGTGTGCGTGTGATTCCACTGGACCGTGCCGGAGAGTGAATGCCTGGAGGGGCGTAACTAGGTATTCACCCGATCCGACCAGGGTCGCACGACGGCATACGACGCCAGTGCACCAAGGAGGAACCGAGCAGAGGGACCAGGTGCTACTCCAGGACAGACCCCGGACACGGCTGTTGACCCACACAGGGGAATACAGGAACAGGCTGGTTAGGCTGGCGCACAGACTGGTGGGTATAGGCAGGCACGACTGGTATGCAGGCAGGCGGGTATGCAGGCCGGGGGGTACAGGCAAGCACAGCTAGAGTGCAGACAGGGAGGCACTAGCA
The DNA here is from genome assembly GCF_046119375.1 of Phyllobates terribilis. NCBI lineage: Eukaryota > Metazoa > Chordata > Amphibia > Anura > Dendrobatidae > Phyllobates > Phyllobates terribilis. The sequence goes on from NW_027362839.1 coordinate 4,670,741, forward strand.
GGTAGGAACACAGGCGGGATAGGACCCAGTACACACTGGGACTCAGGAACAGTACAGGCAGAGGGGTACAGGCAAGCACAGCTAGAGTGCAGACAGGGAGGCACTAGCAGGTAGGGACACTGGCGGGATAGGACCCAGTACACACTGGGACTCAGGAACAGAACCACAGATGTGGCGGACAAACACAGCAGAGTGAGGCCGCCCAGAGAGGTGAGCGAGAACAGGGCAGGACAAGGCCGCCTGGAGCGGTGAGCAAGAGTAGAGCAGGACAAGGCCGCCAGGAGCGGTGAGCAAAGGATCAGAGCTGAGCGAGACTGCCGGAGCAGTGAGCAAGAGTAAAGCAGGACGAGACCGCCTGAAGCGGTGAGCAAGAGTGGAGCAAGACTGCCGGAGCAGTGAGCAAAAGGATAAGAGCGGAGCGAGACTGCCGTAGCAGTGAGCAAAAGGGTCAGAGCGGAGCAAGGCTGCCGGAGCAGCGAGCAAAGGAGTCATAGCAGGCTAGAACCGCCGGAGCGGTGAGCAAAGGAGTCAGAGCAGGCTAGAACCGCCGGAGCGGTGAGCAATGGAGTCAGAGCAGGCTAGAACCGCCGGAGCGGTGAGCAAAGGAGTCAGAGCAGGCTAGAACCGCCGGAGCGGTGAGCAAAGGAGTCAGAGCAGGCTAGAACCGCCGGAGCGGTGAGCAAAGGAGTCAGAGCAGGCTAGAACCGCCGGAGCGGTGAGCAAAGGAGTCAGAGCAGGCTAGAACCGCCGGAGCGGTGAGCAAAGGAGTAAGAGCAGGCTAGAACCGCCGGAGCGGTGAGCAAAGGAGTCAGAGCTGGCAAGGCTGAGCAGGGGGGACAGGGCTCTGTTCACACGGAACAGACAGGAAGGGAAAGGCAGAGCCAGATACTCACAGGGTACTTGCAGAGAAGTAGCGAGTGGACCACAAACTCACAAACGGGAGTACAGAGACAGCAAGCAGGAGTTAGGTACGACTTCAGACTCTGCAGAAAAAGGAAGGGAACGGACATAGAGGCAAAACAGGTAAAGGATAAGAGAGAGTTCAGACTGGAACTGAGTGTACGGAGGAGACCGACACTGCAGCGGAATACAGGAGCGGGTCTGGGAATACGGCCCCCAGAGAGGCAGGACGAACAGGCAAGGAGCGTGTTCAGACAGGACAGACAAGATACAGGAGCGGGTCTAGGTAATCGGCCCCTAGAAGGCGGGAGGAACAGGCTAGGAGCGTGTTCAGACAGGTCAGACAAGATACAGGAACGGGTCTAGGTAATCGGCCCCTAGAAGGCAGGAGGAACAGGCTAGGAGCGTGTTCAGACAGGCCTGGAAATACAGCCTCCAGGATAGGCAGACAAGAGAACACAGAACGGGACCTGGGACCTTCAGAGTGCAAGCACACACTGAATGAAACACTATGCTCAGGCAGGGATAGATGGGAGCAGCTGAGCTATATACCAGGTGACAGACAGCAATAGGCTGAGGACGCACAAGGGGTGTGACCCACAGCAGGTACAAAAAGCAGGAAGTGATCGGGCGCCGCCCTTAAGCAGCAGAAACAGACACAAACAGACAGCATGGAGGGAAGCCAGAGAGACATTCTGGACTGGAGATCAAGTGCGCGCTCTTGCACAGTGGGAGATGGACCACCATGCAAGAACGCCGCCAGGTATGTTACACCTGTCTGCTAGCCTACCTGGAGGCTCCGCCGTCACGTGCTGTGACCACCTGCCAGTCCAGAGACTCTTGCCCGCTCACCTGGGAGCGCTCATCTGCTACCTGCCTGTTAGCCTACCTGGAGGCTCCGCCGTCACATGCTGTGACCACCTGCCAGTCCAGAGACTCTTGCCCGCTCACCTGGGAGCGCTCATGTGCTACCTGCCTGTTAGCCTACCTGGAGGCTCCGCCGTCACGTGCTGTGACCACCTGCCAGTCCAGAGACTCTGGTCCGCTCACCTGGGAGCGCTCATCTGCTACCTGCCTGTTAACCTACCTGGAGGCTCCGCCGTCACATGCTGTGACCACCTGCTTATCCAGAGACTCTCGCCTGCTCACCTGGGAGCACACATCTGCCATCTGCCTGCTAGCCTACCTGGAGGCTCAGCCGTCACAGGTCGTACCTACCCTTTATCCAGAGACTGTCCCGGTCACTTGCCGTGACCTCCTGCCCGTTTACCCAGAGACTGTCCTGGTCACTTGCCGTGACCTCCTGCCCGTTCACCCAGAGACTGCCCCGGTCACTTGCTGTGACCTCCTGCCCGTTTACCCAGAGACTGTCCCGGTCACTTGCCGTGACCTCCTGCCCGTTTACCCAGAGACTGTCCCGGTCACCTGCTGTGACTACCTGCCTGTCTTCCCTGGTCGCCACCCGCTTCCTTACAAGGACCGCCCCCTTGTATAAGTTGCTCAGAGGTTCCGCCTCCCAGACCCGTTACACAGAGCTGTGCATAATGTCACTGGTGATCCCTGTATTAGAATCATAGAATGGTAGAGTTGGAAGGGACCTCCTGGGTCATCTGGTCCAACCCCCTGCTCAAAGCAGGATTCACTAAATCATCTCAGACAGATGTCTGTCCAGCCTCTGTTTGAAGACGTCCATTGAAGGGGAACTCACCACCTCTCATGGCAGCCTGTTCCACTCATTAATCACCCTAACTGTCAAAAAGTTTTTTCTAATATCTAATCTGTGTCTCCTCTCATTTAGTTTCATCCCATTGCTTCTAGTCTTTCCTTGTGCAAATGAGAATAAAGATGATCCTTCTACAATGTGACAGCCCTTGACATATTTGTAGACAGCTATTAAGTCTCCTCTCAGTCTTCTTTTTTGCAAGCTAAACATTCCCAAATCCTGCAACCGTTCCTCATAGGACATAGTTTGCAGACCAGTCACCATTCTGGTCGCTCTTCTCTGAACTTGCTCCAGTTTGTCTATGTCTTTTTTAAAATGTGGTGCCCAAAACTGTACACAGTATTCCAGATGAGGTCTGACCAAAGAGGAGTAAAGACCGATAATGACTTCACGTGATCTAGACTGTATGCTTCTGTTAATACATCCCAGAATTGTATTTGCCTTTTTTGCTGCGGCATCACACTGTTGACTCATGTTCAGTCTATGATCTATTAGTATACCTAAGTCTTTTTCACATGTACTGTTGCTTAGCTCTATTCCTCCCATTCTGTATATGCTTTTTTCATTTTTATTGCCCAGATGTAGTACTTTGCATTTTTCCCTGTTAAAAACCATTCTGTTGTTTGCTGCCCACTGCTCCAGTTTATTTAGGTCTTTTTGAATCCTCTCTCTCTCTTCTCTAGTATTAGCTATCCCTCCTAGCTTTGTGTCATCAGCAAATTTAATCAGTTTACCCTCAATTCCTTCATCTAAATCATTGATAAAGATGTTGAACAATACAGGTCCCAGGACGGAGCCCTGTGGTACCCCACTTGAGACATTCATCCAGCTGGATGTGAAGCCATTTACAACCACCCTTTGAGTCCGATCACTAAGCCAGTTATGAATCCACCTAACAGTTGCCTGGTCCATTGCATACTTGGTCATTTTTTCAATAAGGATGGTGTGAGATACTTTGTCAAATGCTTTGCTGAAGTCAAGATATACTATATCTACAGCATTTCCCTGATCCACCCAGTCAGTGATTCTGTCATAGAAGGAAATTAAGTTAGTCTGACATGACTTGTTAGTTACAAACCCATGCTGACTCTGGTTAATCACTTCATTCTTATCCATGTACTTACATACATGTTGTTTAATAATTTGTTCAAAGATCTTTCCTGGTATAGAAGTCAGACTCACCGGTGTATAGTTGCCTGAGTCCACCTTCTTCCACTTTTTGAAGATAGGAACAACATTTGCTCTTCTCCAGTCTTCTGGGACTTCTCCTGTTCTCCAAGAATTTTCAAAGATTATGGAGAGTGGTTCTAAAATTTCTTCTACGATCTCCTTCAGTACTCTGGGGTGTAATTCATCTGGACCTGGAGACTTGAACTCATTTATGTTAGCTAAATATTCCCTCACAATCTTTCTGTTTACAGATAACTTGGATTCTTCTTTTCCTTTGAAAGGACAGTGAAGATCAGTTGATGTTACATTTTCTTTCTGAAAACAGATGCAAAATAGGAATTAAAAAGTTCGGCCTTCTCAACATCCTCTCTTACCATTTCTCCATTTTCATCCTGTAAAAATCCTATAGCATCTTTGACTTTTCTTTTACTTTTGACATACCCCCAAAATTCTTTTTTATTGCTTTTGACATCTCTTGCAAGCCTTAATTCATTGTCAGCTTTAGCTAACCTGATACGTGCCCTGCAGGATCTGCAGACTGCATTATAATCTTCTTTAGATATGCCTCCCTCTTTCCATTTAATAAACATTTCTTTCTTTCTTTTTAGCATGTGTTTAAGTTCTGTGTTCATCCATCCTGGTTTCCTTAAATGCTTCCCATTCTTCCTACTTTTCGGGATTGTTAACTATTGTGCTTTGAGAATCTCATTTTTAAAAATTTCCCATCCTTCCTGGACATTTTTGTCCTTAAGGACATCCAGCCATTGGATCCCTCCTATTCTCTTTCTGAGTCTCTTAAAATCTGCCTTTCTAAAATCTAACCTTGAAGTTTGAGTCTTCACATGTCTTCCTCCTCTAGTTATCCAAAATTCTATAATAGCATGATCGCTGCCTCCTAGGGTCCCAGCCACCTTTACCTCCTCAACCATTTCCTCCCTGTTTATAAGGATTAGATCCAAAGTAGCAGATCCCCTTGTTTTCTCCCCTACCTTTTGGAAGATAAAGTTGTCAGCAAGAGAGGATAAGAATTTGCTTGACCTGTTAGTTTTACTCGAGAGAGATTCCCAACAAATGTCTGGATAGTTGAAATCTCCCATGACCACTACGTCATATTTTTTGGAGAACTTGGTCATTTGATACATAAAGAGTTCATCCATATCTTCAGCTTGCCCAGGTGGCCTGTAGTAAATGCCTATAATGGTGTCCTTTCCGTTGTTCTCTCCTTGTATTCTTACCCAAACAGTTTCCACAGAACTCCCAGTCTCTGAAGCTTCAATCTCTGTGCAGATATACGCTTTTCTAACATACAATGCAACACCTCCTCCTCGTTTATCAAGTCTGTTTCTTGCAAATAAGTTGTATCCTTTTAGCCTTTTATTCCAATCATGTGTATCGTCCCACCAAGTTTCAGTGATTCCAATGACATCATATTCCTTTTCCTGCATTAGTAGTTCCAATTCTCCTTGTTTGTTGCCCATGCTTTGTGCATTTGTATAAAAACATTTTAGTTTGTGATTGGTTTCTCTTCCTCCCATATTTTTATTATTTAAATTGTTTTGTCTTTCTTTGTTCTTCTTTTCTGCTTCCAGTAGCAGAGATCTCAATAGTATTTGTCAGCTGTATGGCTTTTTCTGGCCTTTTGCTTCCCTTCCCACATTGTTCTAGTTTAAAGCTCTTCTGATGAGTGTAGCAAGGCGACTTCCAAATACATGTTTTCCAGTCTTCGTAAGGTGCACCCCATCTCTAGCAAGTAGTCCATCGTATAGGTAATTCATTCCGTGATCCAGAAATCCAAATCCTTGTTGACGGCACCATCGACGTAGCCAGTTGTTCACCTGTAGAATCTTATTCCACCTCATTGTTCCATGGCCATCCACTGGGAGGATGGATGAGAAGACCACCTGCGCTCCCAATTCTTTCACTTTCTTGCCTAAGTCTTCAAAGTCACTGCAGATGGTTTCCAGGTCCTTTCTTGCGGTGTCATTTGTCCCCACATGTATTAGCAGGAATGGGTAGTGATCTGTAGGTCTGAAAAGTCTTGATATCCTGTCAGACACATCTTTAATTTTTGCTCCTGGAAGACAGCACATTTCTCTTGAGGTTATGTCTGGTCTGCAGATAGCGGCCTCAGTTCCTCTTAACAGGGAATCCCCCATGACCACCACTCTCCGTTTTTTCTTCACAACATTCTTCTTTCTCCATCCAGGAGGATTCTGAGGGCTTACAAGGTTATTCATTGCTGGCAAAGTCTTATTTTGCTGTATTTCTTCATGGTTCTCCTGCGTGAGAGCCTGGTACTGGTTCCTGAGCAGTATGGGTGCTGACTGCCTCTCGATCCTCCTGCTTCTGTGGGTCACATGCTTCCATTCCTCTGTTTCCTCAGGTGCAGTTCGAATTTCTTCTCTTTCTGAATCATGAAGATTGAGTGAGTTGTAGTCCCTCACCACATACTGCAGTGCTATTATGACGCAGTGATGGTTTAGTTACATTATCGGTGCCTACGCTGTCACTTGCTGGGAGTTGTAGTCCCTCACCACATACTGCAGTGCTATTATGAAGCAGTGATGGTTTAGTTACATGATCGTTGCCTGCGCTGTCACTTGCTGGGAGTTGTAGTCCCTCACCACATACTGCAGTGCTATTATGACGCAGTGATGGTTTAGTTATATGATCGGTGCCTGCGCTTTCACTTGCTGGGAGTTGTAGTCCCTCACCACATACTGCAGTGCTATTATGGCGCAGTGATGGTTAAGTTACATGACCGGTGCCTGTGCTGTCACTTGCTGGGAGTTGTAGTCCCTCACCACATACTGCAGTGCTATTATGACGCAGTGATGGTTTAGTTACATGATCGGTGCCTGCGCTGTCACTTGCTGGGAGTTGTAGTCCCTCACCACATACTGCAGTGCTATTATGATGCAGTGATGGTTTAGTTACATGACCGATGCCTGCGCTGTCACTGGCTGGGAGTAGTAGTCCCTCACCACATACTGCAGTGCTATTATGACGCAGTGATGGTTTAGTTACATGATCGGTGCCTGCGCTGTCACTTGCTGGGAGTTGTAGTCCCTCACCACATACTGCAGTGCTATTATGATGCAGTGATGGTTTAGTTACATGATCGGTGCCTGCGCTGTCACTTGCTGGGAGTTGTAGTCCCTCACCACATACTGCAGTGCTATTATGATGCAGTGATGGTTTAGTTACATGACCGGTGCCTGCACTGTCATTTGCTGGGAGTTGCAGTCCCTCACCACATACTGCAGTGCTATTATGATGCCGTGATGGTTTAGTTACATGACCAGTGCCTGCGCTATCTCTTGCTGGGAGTTGTAGTTCCTCAACACATACTGCAGTGCTATTATGATGCAGTGATGTTTTAGTTACATGACCGATACCTGCGCTGTCACTTGCTGGGAGTTGTAGTCCCTCACCACATACTGCAGTGCTATTATGACGCAGTGATGGTTTAGTTACATTATCGGTGCCTACGCTGTCACTTGCTGGGAGTTGTAGTCCCTCACCACATACTGCAGTGCTATTATGAAGCAGTGATGGTTTAGTTACATGATCGTTGCCTGCGCTGTCACATGCTGGGAGTTGTAGTCCCTCACCACATACTGCAGTGCTATTATGACGCAGTGATGGTTTCGTTATATGATCGGTGCCTGCGCTTTCACTTGCTGGGAGTTGTAGTCCCTCACCATATACTGCAGTGCTATTATGGCGCAGTGATGGTTAAGTTACATGACCGGTGCCTGTGCTGTCACTTGCTGGGAGTTGTAGTCCCTCACCACATACTGCAGTGCTATTATGACGCAGTGATGGTTTAGTTACATGATCGGTGCCTGCGCTGTCACTTGCTGGGAGTTGTAGTCCCTCACCACATACTGCAGTGCTATTATGATGCAGTGATGGTTTAGTTACATGACCGATGCCTGCGCTGTCACTGGCTGGGAGTAGTAGTCCCTCACCACATACTGCAGTGCTATTATGACGCAGTGATGGTTTAGTTACATGATCGGTGCCTGCGCTGTCACTTGCTGGGAGTTGTAGTCCCTCACCACATACTGCAGTGCAATTATGATGCAGTGATGGTTTAGTTACATGATCGGTGCCTGCGCTGTCACTTGCTGGGAGTTGTAGTCCCTCACCACATACTGCAGTGCTATTATGATGCAGTGATGGTTTAGTTACATGACCGGTGCCTGCACTGTCATTTGCTGGGAGTTGCAGTCCCTCACCACATACTGCAGTGCTATTATGATGCCGTGATGGTTTAGTTACATGACCGATACCTGCGCTGTCACTTGCTGGGAGTTGTAGTTCCTCAACACATACTGCAGTGCTATTATGATGCAGTGATGTTTTAGTTACATGACCGATACCTGCGCTGTCACTTGCTGGGAGTTGTAGTCCCTCACCACATACTGCAGTGCTATTATGATGCAGTGATGTTTTAGTTACATGACCGATGACTGCTCTGTCACTTGCTGGGAGTTGTAGTCCCTCACCACATACTGCAGTGCTAATATGATGCAGTGATGGTTTATTTATATGATCGGTGCCTGTACTTGCTGGGAGTTGTAGTCCCTCACCACATACTGCAGTGTTATTATGATGCAGTTATGGTTTAGTTACATGACCGGTGCCTGCGCTGTCACTTGCTGGGAGTTGTAGTCCCTCACCACATACTGCAGTGCTATTATGACGCAGTGATGGTTTAGTTACATGATTGGTGCCTGCGCTGTCTGTAGCTGGGAGTTGTAGTCCCTCACCACATACTGCAGTGCTATTATGACGCAGTGATGGTTTAGTTACATGATCGGTGCCTGCGCTGTTACTTGCTGGGAATTGTAGTCCCTCACCACATACTGCAGTGCTATTATGATGCAGTGATGTTTTAGTTACATGACTGATGCCTGCGCTGTCACATGCTGCGAGTTGTAGTCCCTCACCACATACTGCAGTGCTATTATGATGCAGTGATGTTTTAATTACATGACTGATGCCTGCGCTGTCACATGCTGCGAGTTGTAGTCCCTCACCACATACTGCAGCCCTATTATGACGCAGTGATGGTTTAGTTACATGATCGGTGCCTGCGCTGTCACTTGCTGGGAGTTGTAGTCCCTCACCACATACTGCAGTGCTATTATGACGCAGTGATGGTTTAGTTACATGACCGGTGCCTGCGCTGTCACTTGCTGGGAGTTGTAGTCCCTCACCACATACTGCAGTGCTATTATGATGCAGTGATTTTTCAGTTACATGACCGATGCCTGCGCTGTCACATTGTGGGAGTAGTAGTCCATCACCACATACTGCAGCCCTATTATGACGCAGTGATGGTTTAGTTACATGATCAGTGCATGCGCTGTCACTTGCTGGGAGTTGTAGTCCCTCACCACATACTGCAGTGCTATTATGACGCAGTGATGGTTTAGTTACATGATCGGTGCCTGCGCTGTTACTTGCTGGGAATTGTAGTCCCTCACCACATACTGCAGTGCTATTATGATGCAGTGATGTTTTAATTACATGACTGATGCCTGCGCTGTCACATGCTGCGAGTTGTAGTCCCTCACCACATACTGCAGCCCTATTATGACGCAGTGATGGTTTAGTTACATGATCAGTGCCTGCGCTGTCACTTGCTGGGAGTTGTTGTCTCTCACCACATACTGCAGTGCTATTATGACGCAGTGATGGTTTAGTTACATGATCGGAGCCTGCACTGTCACTTGCTGGGAGTTGTAGTCCCTCACCACATACTGCAGTGCTATTATGATGCAGTGATGGTTTAGTTACATGATCGGTGCCTGCGCTGTCACTTGCTGGGAGTTGTAGTCCCTCACCACATACTGCTGTGCTATTATGACGCAGTGATGGTTTAGTTACATGATCGGTGCCTGCGCTGTCACTTGCTGGGAGTTGTAGTCCCTCACCACATACTGCAGTGCTATTATGATGCAGTGATATTTTAGTTACATGACCGATGCCTGCGCTGTCACATGCTGGGAGTAGTAGTCCCTCATCACATACTGCAGTGCTATTATGATGCAGTGATGTTTTAGTTACATGACTGATGCCTGCGCTGTCACATACTGGGAGTAGTAGTCCCTCATCACATACTGCAGTGCTATTATGATGCAGTGATGTTTTAGTTACATGATCGGTGCCTGCGCTGTCACTTGCTGGGAGTTGTAGTCCCTCACCACATACTGCAGTGCTATTATGATGCAGTGATGGTTTAGTTACATTATCGGTGCCTGCGCTGTCACTTGCTGGAAGTTGTAGTCCCTCACCTTATACTGCAGTGCTATTATTATGCAGTGATGTTTTAGTTACATGATCGATACCTGCGCTGTCACTTGCTGGGAGTTGTAGTCCCTCACCACATACTGCAGTGCTATTATGATGCAGTGATGGTTTAGTTACATTATCGGTGCCTGCGCTGTCACTTGCTGGAAGTTGTAGTCCCTCACCTTATACTGCAGTGCTATTATGACACAGTGATGGTTTAGTTACATGATCGCTGCCTGCGCTGTCACTTGCTGGGAGTTGTAGTCCCTCACCACATACTGCAGTGCTATTATGATGCAGTGATGGTTTAGTTACATGATCGGTGCTTGCGCTGTCACTTGCTGGGAGTTGTAGTCCCTCACCACATCCTGCAGTGCTATTATGATGCAGTGATGGTTTAGTCACATGATCGGTGCCTGCGCTGTCACTTGCTGGAAGTTGTAGTCCCTCACCTTATACTGCAGTGCTATTATGACGCAGTGATGGTTTAGTTACATGATCGCTGCCTGCGCTGTCACTTGCTGGGAGTTGTAGTCCCTCACCACATACTGCAGTGCTATTATGATGCAGTGATGGTTTAGTTACATGATCGGTGCTTGCGCTGTCACTTGCTGGGAGTTGTAGTCCCTCACCACATACTGCAGTGCTATTATGATGCAGTGATGGTTTAGTTACATGATCGGTGCCTGCGCTGTCACTTGATGGGAATTGTAGTCCCTCACCACATACTGCAGTGCTATTATGATGCAGTGATGGTTTAGTCACATGATCGGTGCCTGCGCTGTCACTTGCTGGGAGTTGTAGTCCCTCACCACACACTGCACTGCAATTATGACACAATGACTGTTTAGTTACATGATCGGTGCCTGCGCTGTCACTTGCTGGGAGTTGTAGTCCCTCACCACATACTGCAGTGCTATTATGACGCAGTGATGGTTTAGTTACATATCTGGTGCCTACGCTGCCACTTTCTGGGAGTTGTAGTCCCTCACCACATACTGCAGTACGATTATGACGCAGTGATGGTTTAGTTACATGACCGGTGCCTACGCTGTCACTTGCTGGGAGTTGTAGTCCCTCACCGTATACTGCAGTGCTATAATGACGCAGTGATGGTTTAGTTACATATCTGGTGCCCACGCTGTCACTTGCTGGGAGTTGTAGTCCCTCACCACATACTGCAGTGCTATTATGATGCAGTGATGTTTTAGTTACCTGACCAATGCCTGCGCTGTCACTTGCTGGGAGTTGTAGTACCTCACCTCATACTGCAGTGCTATTATGATGCAGTTAATGGTTTAGTTACATTATCGGTGCCTGTGCTGTCACTTTCTGGAAGTTGTAGTCCCTCACCACATACTGCAGTGCTATTTTGATGCAGTGCTGGTTTAGTTACATGATCGGTGCTTGTGCTGTCACTTGCTGGGAGTTGTAGTCCCTCACCACATACCGCAGTGCTATTATGACACAGTGATGGTTTAGTTATATCATCGGTGCTTGCACTGTCACTTGCTGGGAGTTGTAGTCCCTCACCACATACTGCAGTGCTATTATGACGCAGTGATGGTTTAGCTACATTATCGGTACCTGCGCTGTCACTTGCTGGGAGTTGTAGTCCCTCACAACATACTGCAGTGTTATTATGATGCAGTGATGGTTTAGTTATATGATCGGTGCTTGCACTGTCACTTGCTGGGAGTTGTAGTCCCTCACCACATGCTGCAGTGCTATTATGAGGCACTGATGGTTTAGATACATCATCGGTGACTGCACTGTCTCTTGCTGGGAGTTGTAGTCCCTCACCACATACTGCAGTGCTATTATGACGCAGTGATCGTTTAGATACATGACCGGTGCCTGCGCTGTCACTTGCTGGAAGTTGTAGTCCCTCACCACATACTGCAGTGCTATTATGACGCAGTGATGGTTTAGATACATGACCGATGCCTGCGCTGTCACTTGCTGGGAGTTGTAGTCCCTCACCACATACTGCAGTGCTATTATGATGCAGTGATGTTTTAGTTACGTGACCGATGCCTGCGCTGTCACTTGCTGGGAGTAGTAGTCCTTCACCACATACTGCAGTGCTATTATGATGCAGTGATGGTTTAGTTACATGATCGGTGCCTGCGTTGTCACTTGCTGGAAGTAGTAGTTCCTCACCACATACTGCAGTTTTCTTATGACGCAGTGATGGTTTAGTTACATGATCGGTGCCTGCGTTGTCACATGCTGGGAGTTGTAGTCCCTCACCACATACTGCAGTGCTATTATGACGCAGTGATGGTTTAGTTACATGATCGGTGCCTGCGCTGTCACTTGCTGGGAGTTGTAGTCCCTCACCAAATACTGCAGTGCTATTATGACGCAGTGATGTTTAGTTACATGACCGATGCCTGCGCTGTCACTTGCTGGGAGTAGTAGTCCCTCACCACATACTGCAGTGCTATTATGATGCAGTGATGTTTAGTTACATGACCGATGCCTGCGCTGTCACTTGCTGGGAGTTGTAGTCTCTCACCACATACTGCAGTGCTATTATGACGCAGTGATGGTTTAGTTACATGACCAGTGCCTGTGCTGTCACTTGCTGGGAGTTGTAGTCCCTCACCACATACTGCAGTGCTATTATGACGCAGTGATGGTTTATTTCCATGATCGGTTCCTGCACTGTCACTTGCTGGGAGTTGTAGTCCCTCCCCACATACTGCAGTGCAATTATGACTCAGTGATGCTTTAGTTACATGATCGGTGCCTGCGCTGTCACTTGCTGGGAGTTGTAGTCCCTCACCACATACTGCACTGCTATTATGACGCAGTGATTGTTTAGTTACATGATAGGTGCCTGCGCTGTCACTTGCTGGGAGTTGTAGTCCCTCACCACATACTGCAGTGCTATTATGATGCAGTGATGTTTTAGTTACACAACTATTAAATTATTCATGATCATGAGGCCATCCATCTCCTTAGCTTTCTGTTCCTTGGAATGCAAGCGCATGTATGTAGTAGAGGCTAGGCCTGAGGTGGTCAGCGTTTTGGCGCATATCCTACCTCCTCCGAGGATTGCTGGATGTTTTCCTCCTACTATCCCAGTTCTATGACTCCCGTTAAAACAAAGCTTCAGGTGATAAATGATGGATGAGGTAGTGGCAAAGGAGAAACAGCAGGAGGAACAGGGACCATTCACATCAATATCAGGCCAGTCAACCACACATGTCTTGTAGGATATGTTTCTGTAACAAAAGGAGCGGTTTGGCTATACAGTTATAGGGCATACAGTGAGTGCAATGCCTACCAAAAATTTTGAGGCACTCCAATGCCCCTTGGAAGTGACATGGAGGTCAGAGGGCCTTAACTAAACCTTTTTTTCCATTTATAGCAACTGGGTCTCCTGTACACTGTTGGCCTTAGCAGTGAATGGAGGGCTTTCCAAAAATTATGAGGAACTGCAATGCCCCTTGAAACAGACGTGGATTACAGCGTACTAAAAATCTTCTACCCATCATTGGGGAGTGGGTCTCCCTTAGTGTTCGCCTATGCATTGAAAAGCAAAAGCTGACTAAAATTAGGAGGAAATGCAATGCCCGTTGGAATAGTCGTGGCGGTTAGATGTAATTAAAAACAACATTTCAATGCCCCTTGGAAGCACTGTGGAGTTCAGGGTGATTTAACAAGACTGTTTTAATGCCCCTTGGAAGAGACGTGGAGGTCCCAGTGGAATAAAAAGACAATATCAATGCCCCTTGGAAGAGTGGTGGAGGTCACAGTGGAATAAAAAGACAATATCAATGACCCTTGGAAGAGACGTGGAGGTCACAGTAGCTTAACAAGACAATTTTAATGCCCCTTGGAAGAGACGTGGAGTTCAGATTGGTTTAACAAGACTGTTTTAATGCCCCTTGGAAGAGACGTGGAGGCCACAGTAGCTTAACAAGACGGTTTTAATGCCCCTTGGAAGAGACGTGGAGGTCCCAGTGGAATAAAAAGACAATATCAATGCCCCTTGGAAGAGTGGTGGATGTCGCAGTGGAATAAAAAGATAATATCAATGACCCTTGGAAGAGACGTGGAGGTCACAGAAGCTTAACAAGACAATTTTAATGCCCCTTGGAAGAGACGTGGAGTTCAGAGTGGTTTAACAAGACGGTTTTAATGCCCCTTGGAAGAGACGTGGAGGTCACAGTAGCTTAACAAGACGGTTTTAATGCCCCTTGGAAGCGACGTGGAGGTCCCAGTGGAATAAAAAGACAATATCAATGCCCCTTGAAAGAGTGGTGGATGTCGCAGTGGAATAAAAAGACATTATCAATGCCCCTTGGAAGAGTGGTGGAGGTCGCAGTGGAATAAAAAGACAATGTCAATGCCCCTTGGAAGAGACGTGGAGGTCACAGTAGCTTAACAAGACGATTTTAATGCCCCTTGGAAGAGACGTGTAGTTCAGAGTGGTTTAACAAGATGCTTTTAATGCCCCTTGGAAGAGACGTGGAGGTCACAGTAGCTTAACAAGATGGTTTTAATGCCCCTTGGAAGAAACGTGGAGGTCCCAGTGGAATAAAAAGACAATATCAATGACCCTTGGAAGAGACGTGGAGGTCACAGTAGCTTAACAAGACTATTTTAATGCCCCTTACAAGAGCCATGTAGTACAGCACATTAAAAACATTATTCCCATTATTGGGGAGTGGGTCTCCCATAGTCTTTACCTATGCCTTCCAAGCAAAAGCTGCCAAAAATTAGGATGGAGGAACTTGCAATGCCCCTTACAAGAGCCATGCAGTTCAGCATATTAAAAACATTATTCCCATTATTGAGGAGTGGGTCTTCCATAGTCTTTGCCTATGCCTTCCAAGCAAAAGTTGCCAAAAATTAGGACAGAGGAACTTGCAATGCCCCTTACAAGAGCCATGCAGTACAGCATATTAAAAACATTATTCCCATTATTGGGAAGTGGGTCTCCCATAGTCTTTGCCTATGCCTTCCAAGCAAAAGCTGCCAAAAATTAGGACGGAGGAACTTGCAATGCTGGCAACACGGACCACGGTCCCCCTGGTGGTATAGTGGTGGTGGAGGCTGAGGATAAGGAGAAGAGCAAAAAACAGACGAAATGAGGAAGCGTATACCCATGTGTGGGTGTGAAGCGGTGCATGGGAATACAGCTCCCGAAATAACACAGTGGATTTGACTTTATGTTACTCTGCTGTCATTTGGTGGTGATGAGAAGTCTGGCCCAATCCATTGCAGGCCAGGACCTCCAAGGCGTACAGAGCGAGTTCATTCCAAGTGTCCAGCTTGGATACCCAATAATTAAAAGGCACAGAGGAATCACGGAGGACGCTGGTACGGTCGGCAAGGTACTCTCTCACCATCTTTTGAAACTTTCCACTCCTTGTGAGAGTACCCCGCGCCTCAGGGCCTGTAAGCGGGGCGGGTCTCAGAAAACTGTCCCAGAACGTTGACAGTGTTCCCCTGCCTCTGCTGAATTGGAGTTGCGTCTCTCTCGCCTGTACACCTTGGTTGGGCAACGAACTGTGACCTCTGCTGCTAGCGTGTTCAGATGGCAATTTTTTTAACAGTTCTGCAGCAAGGGCCTTCTGGTACTGCCCCATTTTTGTAGACCTCTCCACCTCGGGAATAAGAGAGTAAAAGTTCTCCTTGTAGCGGGGGTCTAAAAGTATCACCAACCAGTAATGACTGTCTCCCAACATTTTGACAATGCGAGGGTCACAGTTAAGGCAGCGTAACATAAAGTCAGCCATGCGTGCCAGACTGGTAACGGGCAAGACTTCCGTGTCCTCACCAAGATGACGACTGACCATGCTCTCCTCCTCCTCCTCCCCCTTGTCTTCAGGCCACCCACGCTGAACCGACGGCATGACTGTTGTACAGGTACTACGGTCTACACCGCATGATAACAGCTCCTGTTCTTCCTCCTTCTCCTCCTCTCCCTCATTGTCCCCCAATGCACATTGGGATGAGATGAGGCTGGGCTGTGTGTAATCGCCCGCTACGGCTTCTTGATCCATCTCATTATACTCTGGCTGCAATGCCTCCTCTTTAATTCTCTGCAGAGAGCGTTGCAAAAGACAGACAAGTGGGATGCTGACGCTAATGATGGCGTCATCGCCACTCACCATCTTGGTGGACTCCTCAAAGTTTGTCAGGATGGTACATATGTCAGACATCCAGGTCCACTCCTGAGGTCTTATGTGTGGAGTCTGACCTGAATATCGACAGCCTTGTTGCAGCTGGTACTCCACAACTGCTCTCTTCTGCTGACAAATCTTTGCAACATGTGGAGGGTAGAGTTCCAACGTGTGGGGACATCACACACCAGTCGGTGTGCTGGAAGCTGAAAACGCTGCTGCAACACAGCAAGGGCGGCGGAAGCTGTAGCCGACTTTCGAAAATGAGCTGACAGGCGGCGTACTTTGACGAGCAGATCTGGCAACTCGGGGTACGATTTAAGAAACCGCTGAACCACGAGGTTAAGCACATGAGCCAGGCATGGTACGTGTGTGGTCTCGCCTCAGAGCCGCCACCAGGTTACTGCCATTGTCACACATGACCATGCCTGGATGTAGGTTCAGCGGTCTCAGCCACAGATCTGCCTGCTCTTTCACAGCTGTCCACAACTCATAAGCAGTGTGAGGTTTATCACCTAAGCTTATGAGTTTCAGCACAGCCTGTTGCCTCTTGGCTGAGGCAGTACTGCAGTGCTTCCAGCTTGTAACTGATGTGATATCTGAGATGGAGGCTGAACATGAGGAGGAGGAGGAGGATGATGCGTAGGAGCTGTACACTGTGGGGGCAACTCTGACTGACATAGGGCCCGCAATCGTCGGTGTGGGGAGGATGTGTTCCGTCCCAAGGTCCGACTGGGTCCCGGCTTCCACTATGTTTACCCAGTGTGCCGTCAGGGAGATGTACCGTCCCTGGCCACAAGCACTTGTCCACGTGTCCGTTGTCAGGTAGACTCTCTCAGCGTTGTTGAGGGCATGGCAGATGTTTTGGGACACGTGCTTGTGTAGTGCCTGAATGGCACACCGGGCAAAATAGTGTCAGCTGGGTACCGAGTACCGAGGGATGGCCACCGCCATAAGGTTGCGGAAGGATTCCGTCTCCACCAGCCTAAAAGGCAGCATTTCCAACGCAAGCAGTCGTGAAATGTGCGAATTTAGGACTGTGGCCTGTGGGGCATTGGCTGCAAATTTGTGCTTTCGTTCAAAGGTCTGGGATATGGACTATTGAACTCTGCGGTGGGACGTGGACGTTGATGCTGTTTCTTGAGAAACTGCCATAACAAGTGAAGACTGAGAGGAGGGGGCATCTTTGCATGCAGTATGGACAGGGGATTGCCTTGCACGCACAACAGAAGCAGTGGTGACACCCGCTGACACTGGTCGTGGACCCTGGGGTTCGCCCCACAAAGTCGGGTGTTTTGCTGACATGTGCCTGATCATGCTGGTGGTGGTAAGGCTGGTAGTTTTGTCACCCCTGCTGATGCTGGCCTGGCAGGTGGTACAAATGGCCTTTTTGGGGTTATCAGCATAGTCTTTAAAAAAATTCCAGACTCTGGAAGACCTACAGGTTGTACTGGCAACGTCCCTCGTGTTGGTGTTACGGGGAACGGTTGCCCGCCTTCTGTCTGCAGCCACCACACTGCTTCTTCCTGCCTGTTGGGGTACTCTACCTCCCTCCCCCTGTGTGCTGCTGGCCTCGCTATGCTTGTCCTCCTGCCACGTTGGGTCAGTTACTAGATCATCCACCACCTCCTCCTCTTCCACTTCCGCACCACGGTCCTCCTCCTCACTTCGTCGCAATTGTGTCTCGTCATCGTCCACCTCTTGTGACAAATTGCCAGCGTCGCCTTTCTGTGGCTGTGGCTGTTCAAATATTTGGCCACCGCTACATGGGATCTCCTCTTTCACCACTTCAAGCGGAGCAGGCGAGGGGCCCAAATATGGAAATGGACCAGTGAACAGCTCTTCAGAGTGTCCAACTGTGGGGTCAGTTGCTGTCTGACGACACTCGGCATGGTGGGAGGAAGGAGCATCAGGGTGAGGAAGAGTATGCTTTCGAGACTCACGGCTACTAACACTTGACCGTGTGGAAGACAGACCGGAGGTGGTGGTGCCCAGGTGACTAGAAGTATTATCTGCTATCCAATTAATAACCTGTTCACACTGATCAGTTCGCAATAGTGGTGTTGTTGTGTGCTTCCCTAGTAATTCAGTCAAGAACTGGGAGCGAGAAGATTTGGCTGTTGGTTGTGGCACATTTTCACCTTGGCCACGGCCCCATCCTCTGCACGCACCATCACCAGAACGTCCAGTTCCACGTCCCTTGCCACGCGCCTTGCCCATTGTTAATGAAGTAAAATAGCTTACACTCGCACTATCAATTGCAAAAGGGTAATAAAAAGGAGATTAGAACCGTGGAGGAGGAAAACCACAGTTCTATTTCTCTGGCCTACACCAGAATCTTTTAAACAGATATATTTGTGTCTGAACAGTCAGCGAGACACTCAAACTGTTTTTTTTTTATGGAAAAAAGGCAAAAAAAGTGGATAATACAGAGATTTGAACCGTGGAACTGCAAAACCACAGTTCTAGTTATCTGGCTGAAAACCAGACTCTTTTAAACAGATATATTTGTGTCTGAACACTCACAGACACACTCAATTTTTTTTTTGGGGTTGGGGGAGGATACCAAAAGGTTAATAAGACAGGTATTTGTACATTCTGACTAAGGGGGAAAAAAAAAAGAGGATTTTGATGAAAAAAAAAGGATTTTTCCTGGCCCCTGAGACTTGGGGCTAAGTCAAGCAATTTGAGAAGCAGCACACAGGACTGTAATGCAGTGTTTGTTGGTATAACCACTGCGTCTCCTATACAGCCTGCCCGCCTGATATCTGGGATGGATATTTGTCCTCAGAAGGACTGTTTGTTTTATTTTGCAGGCTTTAGAGACCCTACACTACATATTTCGCAGTATAAATCTCTGTCCAAGATGGCAGCTCCCGGTTTTAAATACTCAAGGTGATGCTGTGCGGCCAGCCAATCACTGTAATGCCCACAACCAACATGGCTGCGGCATTACAGTGACTGGCTGGCAATCCCTGAATGTTCATTGGCTCTGTAAAGAGCGCCAAACATGCAGGGCGGAGACCTGAGCTCCCGCCCGAGTAACCCGAAAATGCTCGGTGCTCGCCGAACATCCCGAGTAGTGAGATGCTCGGGTGAGTACCGCTCAACACTAATTATAATTAATTAATGTTTGTGCAAATATAGCATCTAATTAGTTACAGTACCATATGATGTGTGGCGAAATTTACCGACATCTAGCAATCTTTGTCTTGCTCCCAGTTTCTTCCTAAAATATTAGAACGATGGTCAGAGAATAGATCTGTGTAGAGCACATGGAGTAACAATAAAAATCGTTATTTTTATTTTTTTTAATCTATTCCTCAAAAAACTACTTTGTTGTAATATGAAAATGAGGGTGCTCAGTGCGCCCTTGGCATGGCTAAATGGCTCTGTGCAATGTTTCACCCATTTATTTAGATTATGGCTACTCCTTCTAAATTGATAGCGCTGGATGAAGACAAACCTCCGTTAAGTCATCGCTATCGCTGTGCAGAAACGAGAAGATACCTCACTCTCTCCTTGCTGCTGACATCACTGCTATCCCTTCAAGGCAGGAGTGAGGACACACATCACTCTCTACTCGCTGCTGAAATTATTCCACCTCCCTGCAGGGTTGACAGCTGTCAAATTCCTGGACAGTCTCCATAAATGTAAAGCTGTTCTTTCCTCTGTCCGTAAAAAAAAATTGATGTGTCTGGGATTTTGTAAAGGTTGGAGAAATTTGTTCAGATTAAAAGGGTTTTCCGGCCTTTGAGAGACTCCAAACTTGTAGTCTATGTGACTGCAGATTTGTGAATCCTCACATTGTGTGCACTGCTCACTCTGAGGACTCTCCGATGCCAGCGCAGCCCTGCTTTTCTGCTATCACTTCAGTGTAGGAATGGGCACACAGATCACTCTCTTCTTGCAGCTGACATTGCTCACTACACAGCTCTACCCAAGCGATGACTGCAGCGAGGAGAGAGTGATGTGACTTTTCACTTCTGCACAGGAAACAATGCACACAAGTTTTATCTTTAGACAATGCTGGCTCTGGAAAGCCAGTGCTGTCAATCAACATAGCAAGAGTGGCCATAACCTAAGCAAGTGGGTGGAATGTAGCATAGAGGCATTTAGCCATGCCAAGACTGCACTGAGCACGCTCGTTTGTAGAAAAAAAGAGAGCAAAAGGATCCATAAGGCGTGAGTTTCTTAAAAAATTCTGATCTTTATTCCATCATATTAAAAGCAAAAGTAGGGATATCCGTACATAAAGTATTGTCATCCTACTGACGTGTTTCTGGCCGAAGCCCTTAGTCATACACAGTATTTTTTTCTGCTTCACCCTCAGTTGTAGATTACAATAAAGTTGTTTTTTGGAGCAACAGATTTAAAACCAATTTCGATTTGACTCTCTATTACTGGCCTATTTACACAGGCTGATGGGAACAGAACGATCGTTAATATGATTGTTCTGTCACCATACAGCATCATGTCATTGGCAGCAAATTTCCTGTTTACACAGCATGATGTCCTGCCAAGAAAAGATGATCGTTACGCCAAAAATGGAAAAAAAAGTGCTAAGAAAAATTCAGCTATGAAAATCTTTATTCACCCAAAAATGCCACAACATCTCATCCCAAGTATTGAGGCACAAAGATGCAAAACTTGGGTTGAAACATTGCAGTGTTTTTGGGTAAATAAAGCTATTCGTAGCTGATTTTTCTTGGATCGAGTAATGTGTTTTTTTCCACCTTTAGTAGATACGAGATCCTTAGACTCGGACCTGACACTGCGGGTACCAAACCTTTTGTTAAAGGGACTTCTGCTAATGCTGATGTTTCATACAATGGTCCAATCACCCAACGAATAAGTGTTTTGCTAGTTTATCAGTTGATCAACAACATGATTACACTAATAATAACTAACCAATAATAAGGATCATGCATTCTTACAAACGCTCGTTTACTGAGTGTCAGCTCATCTCAGTGCATCTTTGTTCTTCAATGAGGCATCGTGGTTTTCTCTCTGCTGCACGCAAATAAAATTCTCCTTTGGCCACGGCCCCACTATCAGTATTTGGTCAGTATTTTTTCTCAGGAGCCGGAGGCAAAACCAGGTGAGGAACAATCAGAGAAAAGGTATAATAGAAACAAGTCACCAATTCTGCATTTATCACCAACTCCTGGTTTTGGCTCCCACTCCTGAGAAAAAATACTGACCAAATGCTGACCAGATACTGATAGTGGGGCCATGGCCTTAAGTCATATCTGTAAAGTGGTTTCCTTGGCTTAAAGGACTTGTCCAGTTTAGAACATATTTTCATATTCCCTGTTAGGGAATTGTAAGATAATAGAAGGTGGTCATTTGTTAAGAATCCTTATTTCTTAATCACAGTGAAGAACAGAGCAAACAGAGTGGTAATACCTGTCCTGTATTCATTTGGATGGGCATAGTGTAGTGCCTAATTTTCCCTGTGGGGGCGCTTCAGGGAAATTATAAATGACTTCCTTTCTGTGTTTTCCCCTTCTAACAAATAGGTACTGCTTAAAGTAAAGAACGCCTTAATCCCCTGAAGAATGCATAATGCAAGTCAATAAACGACAGTAGTATTTTAGTGATGAAATAACGTATTTTAAACCTTTGTGGCATTAGGTGAAGAAGGTGAGAAAGACGCAGAGATAAACCTGTTGGAGTATCCATGGTTTCATGGGACACTGTCGAGAATAAAGGCCGCTCAGCTTGTGCTCGCTGGTGGAAGTCGGAGTCATGGTCTGTTTGTCATCAGGCAAAGTGAAACGCGTCCAGGAGAGTATGTGCTCACTTTCAACTTTCAAGGCAAAGCAAAGGCAAGTGTGCTATGGAAAAATTCTTCCAATCTATTGAAATGATCGCCAGAGAGGCCGTAAGTCACGTATGCTCTATTCAAGATGAAAACTTTCTGTTTAAATCCCAATTTAAATATGCTCCTCATAAAGTAATAGGTCAGGTTTCCTACTTAGGCCAAGTTATTATTATTATTTATTATTATTCTAGCACCATTTATTCCATGGCACTTTACATGTTTAGAAGGGGTATACATAGCAAATACACTTACAATAATCTTGAACAAAACGAGTCAGCGACTGGTACAGGAGGAGAGAGGGGTACAGAGTTCCAGAGTAGGGGGGGGGTGCACGCGAGAAATCTTGTATGCGATTGTGGGAAGAGGAGATAAGAGGGGAGTAGAGAAGATCTTGTGAGGATCGGAGGCTGCGTGCAGGTAAGTACCGGGAGACGAGGTCACAGATGTATGGAGGAGCGTAGTCTTAATCTACATTGACGTGAATTGTTCATGAGCTCATGGGAATTTGTCATCAAAGACCAGGTTTATTTTATATTGTCATATTTTTTATTTTGTGACTTGGATTTATCCATTCTGACCACCAGTACTGGTTCTGATTCAGAATCTGTCTCCCGTAAGTGACACATACGTCCTACTGAGCTGGAGGATGATTGAGTCTCTGGCCCTTTTAGTTGCCAGGTATGGATAAGTCTAGTATCTCCTGTCAATTGTGTACATTTTTGGTCCTTCAAAGACCAAACACATTTTGGAGGCCTTCCACGTAAAAGCGAAGCCGTCTCCCCTTCAGCTTTTTCTATTCTATCTGGCCATGCAAATTCTAGTTCTGTCAGTAAATCATACTAGTTTGTACATGGTCCTCCAGTATTTTCTGTGTGCATGGGCACAATCTACCGCTGCTTGACTTCTACCTTCAAGAGAAACAAGTGTTTCGAAGATTTGGATTTTAATGGTGATTTTTGGTTCCTGAAAATCCATTCACTGGCTGCAGTGTTTAGAAAAACAAACTTTGCCTTACTCACCCTCACCGGGTCCAGCACTGAGTCTCTGCTGATGCTCCCGGTTTCTGTGATTGTTTGCAGTGCACACGTCACGTCAATTGCGCTGCAGACAATAACTGAGCTCAGTGGCTCTGCCGAAGTTAATGATACGAGCCACTGAGATCACTGATTGGCTGCAGCACTGTCGAGGTGACATCAGCGCTGCAGACAATAACAGACACTGAGAGCAGTGGCAGAGACTCATTGCGAGATCCAACGAGGGTAAGTAAAATAAAGTTTTGTGGTTATTTTTGTTTTTTCTAACCAACTGCAGCTAGAGGAGAGGTGGCTTCTAAAACTGGAAAACCCAGTTAACCTGCTCAACTCTTTTGTTTTCCTGGTGACAAGCTACATGTCATAGGTGTGTGGCGACTGCTGGTCTCCTAACATGGCTATTCAAGTGGTCCTCATGGTTGTGTTAAAGATGAGGCACTAATTGTTCTATACAGTGGCCTAGAGAAATGGTCTGTTTAGGAAAAAAAAAGGTGAGTATCTATCACGAGTGGTGGCATTTCCTCTAATAGATGACAAGGACACTTTTTCTTCATTGAGCAAAGAGAAGTCAATGAAGGCAGAAAACAAGTGGTCTAACAAAAGTTTTGTTGGCAGCTGCCGTATGTCTTTAGCTGGCGGTATGATATACGATAGTAACTCCCAGACTCTGTTATTGGCTGCCTCATGGATAGCCTATGGTCATATACCGTGTTAGCAGTCTTACACTAAACTATTATAGCTGTATTATAATTTACTATTATGTATAGTAAGAAATGTGAGCGAACCAGATCTGTAGTACTTGTCACCATCGGGTGTGCCGCCATGTGAACTGAGCAAATGCAGAACAATCTAAGTAAAGTCCAGCCCTCCGAATCAGGTCTTGGAAAAACGTTCATCTTTGTTAGAAGCAGTCCTCATCCTGTTTGCATGAGCCGCTGTTAGGAGCTATTCCACCCCACATGTACCAGATTGTGTGCATATCTGCAAGTCAGTGTCCCTCCTCGCTGCTGAGATCTCACACTGCTAAATACAAGCTGCAGCTGTTAGTCAGGCGGTGAGAGCAGAAACTGAATAGATTAGAACTCAAACCCTCTAACTCTATTTCTGATCAAGAAAGAAGGAATTGTGCGGTGTTAGTGAAGCGCTAGAACAACTAGACAGGGGATTAGGTTATAACACACAAACCTTTTATTGTTTAGTACGCTCTCTAACGCCACGACGCGTTTCGATAGCAGAAGCTATCTTCCTCAGGTAGATTAGAGAGCAAATGAAAGAGCAACCATTATATAGGGTAGGTGCACCAATCAAAGGACACTAACAATTATGACAACACAGGGAATACAAAACAGGAAGAAAAAAAAAGGAAGTAAAAGAAATGAATATCATATAAATATGAATATAAAAACTACATTAGATCAAAAAGTTAAACAAGAGGATAAAAGATGCCACAGTATACTCAATAGTGTCATGATGTACTAAAAGCAGGGATTATAAATAAAATATAAAATTAATAAAAAAATAAAAACTGAATAAAAACTAGTAATGCGTGAATAAGAACCAAGAGAGAAATAGGGTTAATGAATCGCATTCTCAATCGTTAAATTAAGGCCAATCGGGAATCACATAGGGAATTCCTAATATGCGAAGCTTTGGCTGATCCTCGTTGTGTACCCAAATCATCACACAAATTAATTGATCTTCACCATTTAAGCGAAGTGGATAAGAAACACCTGATGGAATTGTTCCATGAATATGAGAATAAGTGCAAAGTAGAGATTACGAATCACCTTGACGCAATATTTTTGAAACGTTATTTATCCGAAGGCATAGCACCTAAGGGTTTGCGCTTATCTCAGAAGTCCTCTTTCCCGCAGGACCCTGACTTTACTAAACTCTGGGATGAATTTTCCTTAAAATGCTCATTAGGGATGATACAATTATTAATTCAGAAGAGGGTTTCCTTAGCGGAAAAAGCCTTGAGTGATATGGTCTCTTTAAGAACTAGTATTGACTATTATTCCTTATCTTTGGAGTACAAGGATTTGGATTCCAAATTGAGAATAAGATTAAGTAAATTAGAGGACGATATAATTAGAAAAAAGGTGGCAAAACTTTTACGAGATAGGGGCTCCACTGATTTAGATGAATTTATGGAGGTCCCCCCACAGCCTATACTGGAAGGCCCACAGGTCCCAATCCAAATCTCACAGAAGTCGGTGGGGGTTGAATCACATATAGATCAATTGCCAGGTAGTAATTCCTTAAGTGTACTAAAAATGGACAAAAAGAGGAATTTCTAGAATTACATAAAAAAAACTTTGAAGAAGGGTTCCTTGTTTCGTAAGCAAATGGTGCATGATACCATGTTAGGGACTCAAAAGGCATTATCACTTGTAACGAATGGATCACATGACACTATAATTAATTTGGACACCTCTGCACCCCATACACGGCTATTGGCTCCGGTAATATTGCTTGATCCACCAGTCCCCATTGAGACCGAGTTTACTGTTCCACGTATTCCCCCCACTTTAGATTTTGGTTTAGACCTTTCACAACCACTAGTCTCCACACAAGGTAATAAGGATTCCCTTAATTTATCCCTATTAACTACACACGAAGTAACTTATTCCAAAAAACCCAAACACAGTCCCTTTCTCCACTTGATGAAACGATTTACCAAATTCTGCCTGAACCTTTGCCAGAACCTCCCGCTATACCAGTACCTTCAGCTGTGCCAGCTATAACAGATTATACAGTACAGACCAAAAGTTTGGACACACCTTCTCATTTAAAGATTTTTCTGTATTTTCATGACTATGAAAATTGTACATTCACACTGAAGGCATCAAAACTATGAATTAACACATGTGGAATTATACTTAACAAAAAAGTGTGAAACAACTGAAAATATGTCTTATATTCTAGGTTCTTCAAAGTAGCCACCTTTTGCTTTGATGACTGCTTTGCACACTCTTGGCATTCTCTTGATGAGCTTCATTAGGAAGTTACCGGACATGGTTTTCACTTCACAAGTGTGCCCTGTCAGGTTTAATAAGTGGGATCTCTTGCCTTATAAATGGGGTTGGGACCATCAGTTGTGTTGTGCAGAAGTCCGGTGGATACACAGCTGATATTCCTACTGAATAGACTGTTAGAATTTGTATTATGGCAAGAAAAAAGCAGCTAAGTAAAGAAAAACGAGTGGCCATCATTACTTTAAGAAATGAAGGTCAGTCAGTCCGAAAAATTGGTCAAACTTTGAAAGTGTCCTCAAGTGCAGTTGCAAAAACCATCAAGCACTACAAAGAAACTGGCTCACATTAGGACCGCCCCAGGAAAGGAAGACCAAGAGTCACCTCTGCTTCTGAGGATAAGTTTATCCGAGTCATTAGCCTCAGAAATCTCAGGTTAACAGCAGCTCAGATTAGAGACCAGGTTAATGCCACACAGAGTTCTAGCAGCAGACACATCTCTTCAACAACTGTTAAGAGGAGACTTTGTGCAGCAGGCCTTCATGGTAAAATAGCTGCTAGGAAACCACTGCTAAGGACAGGCAACAAGCAGAAGAGACTTGTTTGGGCTAAAGAACACAAGGAATGGACATTAGACCAGGGGAAATCTGTGCTTTGGTCTGATGAGTCCAAATTTGAGATCTTTGGTTTCCTCCTAGGTTGAGCTTTTCCTCTTCACTGGATCTTATTGTACCTTTACAAGAAGTAGTGGCTAATGATTGCTTGTTGCCATCTGTTGAATTAGTAAGGAAATCTCCTTCTGCTAAGACTCTCAAGAACACAAAAATTACACAGTTTTTTCGGGTGGCTCCAGAGCGCCACCCGAAAAGAAGAAGAGGAGGCATGGATGCAGAGGCAGTGGACGAAGCTTCCGCCGAGCTGTTGATGGTGACAGATCTCACATTGAATAGGACGAAAATCAATTAAAATCCCTTTCTGACTGTTCCTCTGAGTGCACGGGGATTTTTAATATCTCCGATATTATTCTCACCGAGGAACAAGTGTCACTACGTAAAAGGGGCCTTTCATTTTGCCCAAACTCACCGGCTAATCCCTTTACCTTGTATCTTGATTTTAATGAGTACATGAGGAAACTAACTGTTCAACGCCATTTTATTATAGAAAGGCAGCGCAAAAAATCAGGTCCAATTGATACGATGAGTGCCCCTAATGAACCTCTTACAGATGGGTTCCAACATGTGAACCCAAAAAATACCAGTAAATTTTTCCCTTTACATCATAGGGGGCCCCACTTGGAAACCTTTCTACATTTAGCCTTAAAAGAAATCCGGTCCGTTGCGAATATCAGAAAAAGAGATAATCTTACTCCGGGGGAAAGGCAGGCTATTAATACTCTAAGAGAAAATAGGGAGATTGTTATAAAGAATGTGGATAAGGGGGGGGGGCATAGTGGTGATGAATCGCATTTGGTATCTGAGTGAAGGTAAACGAATTCTCGACGATGTAAATTACTATGAGAGACTTGATAATGATCCTTCCGTCTCTATTTTTCTAAATTACAATAAACTTATTAAGAATGCCTACGCTCGAGGCATTTTAGATAAGAAAGATGAAATTTTTAAACATCTCGAGGTATCAGACCCCTTTTTTCTATTTTTTGCTCAAAGTCCATAAGGACGCCAAAAACCCTCCTGGCCGCCCCATAATTTCAGGGGTAGGTTATATTACTTGAAACTTATCGCATTATATAGACCTATTTTGCAAAAGTTTGTTCTTAAGTTAGAGTCCTATCTGAAGGACTCATCCCAATTGATCAGACACCTTAGAGATGCTCCTTCAGTGCCAGGTTGTTTGCTGATGACTTTAGACGTCACAGCTCTTTATTCCAATATTCCTAACGAGCTAGGCATATCTGCGGTAGATCATTTTCTGTCCTTGGATGAAACTATCTTGGACGACCAGAAGGAATTTCTTAAGATGGGGATCCTATTTATTTTGAACAACAATGTATTTACTTTTGGAACATCTGTTTACAGGCAGTTGAGGGGCAACGCGATGTGGACGAGATTCGCCCCCAGTTACGCTAACCTCTTTATGGGGGTGTTTGAGTCTGTCTTCATCGCGCAGTCCCCCTCTGCAGCTGGACATGTTCTCCTCTACAAGCGTTTCATTGATGATCTCTTCTTTTTGTGGTCAGGGACTAAAGAGGAGGCATCTATGTTTGTGGAAGAATTAAATTTGAATACATGGGGTCTTACCTTTACAGCAACTGTGTCAGAAACAGCCCTCCATTATTTGGACCTTTTGGTGCGGGTTGATCCTTCGGGGAGGTTGTCCACGTCTACCCATTTTAAACAGGTTGATGTTAACAGCTACCTTTGCTTTGACAGTGAACACCTCCCTAGATGGGTCAGAAATGTACCATATGGCTAATACTGGAGGATCAGAAAAAGCTGAACTAATAATTCTGATTTTGCCCTGGAGGACAAAATCCTCAACAAATGGTTCAGGCAAAAACGATATCCACGGAAATTACTGAGTGATGCCTTTCAGAAATGTAGAGCATTATCTCAAGAGTCCTGTATCAAAAAACTCCAGCTCCGTTCCCAAGACAGTATTGTTAAGAGTACGACTTTGGCCAGTGATAAAAACCCTGATGACGCTACTGAGTTGAGTAACTGGAGGCTGTATCTCACACCATCCTTATTGAAAAAATGACCAAGTATGCAATGGACCAGGCAACTGTTAGGTGGATTCATAACTGGCTTAGTGACCGGACTCAAAGGGTGGTTGTAAATGGCTTCACATCCAGCTGGATGAATGTCTCAAGTGGGATACCACAGGGCTCTGTCCTGGGACCTGTATTGTTCAACATCTTCATCAATGATTTAGATGAAGGAATTGAGGGTAAACTGATTAAATTTGCTGATGACACAAAGCTAGGAGGGATATCTAATACTAGAGAAGAGAGAGAGAGGATTCAAAAAGACCTAAATAAACTGGAGCAGTGGGCAGCAACCAACAGAATGGTTTTTAACAGGGAAAAATGCAAAGTACTACATCTGGGCAATAAAAATGAAAAAAGCATATACAGAATGGGAGGAATAGAGCTAAGCAACAGTACATGTGAAAAAGACTTAGGTATACTAATAGATCATAGAATGAACATGAGTCAACAGTGTGATGCAGCAGCAAAAAAGGCAAATACAATTCTGGGATGTATTAACAGAAGCATACAGTCTAGATCACGTGAAGTCATTATCGGTCTTTACTCCTCTTTGGTCAGACCTCATCTGGAATACTGTGTACAGTTTTGGGCACCACATTTTAAAAAAGACATAGACAAACTGGAGCAAGTTCAGAGAAGAGCGACCAGAATGGTGACTGGTCTGCAAACCATGTCCTATGAGGAACGGTTGCAGGATTTGGGAATGTTTAGCTTGCAAAAAAGAAGACTGAGAGGAGACTTAATAGCTGTCTACAAATATGTCAAGGGCTGTCACATTGTAGAAGGATCATCTTTATTCTCATTTGCACAGGGAAAGACTAGAAGCAACGGGATGAAACTAAATGGGAGGAGACACAGATTAGATATTAGAAAAAACTTTTTGACAGTTAGGGTGATTAATGAGTGGAACAGGCTGCCACGAGAGGTGGTGAGTTCCCCTTCAATGGACGTCTTCAAACAGAGGCTGGACAGACATCTGTCTGAGATGATTTAGTGAATCCTGCTTTGAGCAGGGGGTTGGACCAGATGACCCAGGAGGTCCCTTCCAACTCTACCATTCTATGATTCTATGATTCTATGACTTATAACCAGTCTCACAGGAACATCCAGAAGTTACTAGACAAATTCTGGTTTATCCTTAAGAGCGATCCGGTCCTCTCTAGGCACCTTCCTGATAAACCAAGGGTGGTGTTCAGAAGGGGTAAGAACCTCCGCAATATGGTGGCTCCTAGCAATACGCTATGTGAATCCTCTCCAACCCAACCTACCAGCATGGGCAATTTGATCAGTGGTTGTTTCTCTTGTGGGCCCCCAAAATGCATGTGTTGCCAGAGCATCTTGAGTGGTTCAAAGACTTTCTCCTCGAATACCACTGGCAAAACATATACCATTAGACAATTTTTAAACTGTCACTCCATGTTCGTGGTATATCTTCTTGAATGTACGTGCGGAGTATAATACGTGGGCCGTACGATACAAGCCATGCATGCACAGATGAATAAGCA
This sequence comes from Phyllobates terribilis, assembly GCF_046119375.1. Classification (NCBI taxonomy): domain Eukaryota; kingdom Metazoa; phylum Chordata; class Amphibia; order Anura; family Dendrobatidae; genus Phyllobates; species Phyllobates terribilis. The sequence goes on from NW_027362839.1 coordinate 4,701,049, forward strand.
TAGGTCTAACATTCGTAGTGGTTTCCTTCTACATAGCGTTTCTAAACATTTTTCTGTGGTGCATAATAAGGATCCTACTGACTTAAGGCTTAAAATTATTGATCAGATTGCTGAAACCACGACTGAAAGCTTGGGTCGTTTAATTAATCGTGAGAGTTACTGGATTTTTAGATTGGGCACTCTGTCCCCTGAGGGCCTTAATTTAACGATTGAGAATGCGATTCATTAACCCTATTTCTCTCTTGGTTCTTATTCACGCATTACTAGTTTTTATTCATTTTTTATTTTCTTATTAATTTTATATTTTATTTATAATCCCTGCTTTTAGTACATCATGACACTATTGAGTATACTGTGGCATCTTTTATCCTCTTTTTTAACCTTTTGATCTAATGTAGTTTTTGTATTCATATTTATATGATATTCATTTCTTTTACTTCCTTTTTTTTCTTTTCTTCCTGTTTTGTATTTCCTGTGTTGTCATAATTGTTAGTGTCCTTTGATTGGTGCACCTACCCTATATAATGGTTGCTCTTTCATTTGCTCTCTAGTCTACCTGAGGAAGCTATCGAAACGCGTCGTGGCGTTATAACAATAAAAGGTTTGTGTGTTATAACCTAATCCCCTGTCTAGTTCTTCTAGCGCTTCCCTAACACCGCACAATTCCTTCTTTCTTGATTGCTGATCTCCCCTGTGGAGAGCGGTGGAAGCTGCTCTGTTTACAACCAGCTCACTACACGACCTGCCGTGATGCCATTGTGGAACGCCCACTTCGGTCACACGGTCCTGGTCATGTGACCGCTGAAGCAGACAGAAACTCCCTACAGCAGTTCCTGCTAAGCTGCGGTCATCATACAGACTCCCACCTGGAAGCGTTTTCCCTTGTTGTGAGGGGCTCCTTTGCACAACAGGACCAGGTGAGTGGTCACTTTTCTGACGGCTGCAGCAGTGTGGAGAATTGTACATCTAGAAAATGTGTTCCTGATGTAGATTGCCGGCGCCTGATCACTCATAGATGTAACTGTCATTGTTAAAGGGATAATACTGTCAAGCGATGGCGTATTGCTAGGATATGCAATAATTCTATGATCAGTGGGGGTCCGACTATGGGAGGTCCCAGGGATGTGACACCTAATGGTCATAAACTGATGGTATATCCTAGCAATATGCTATTCCTTTATAACATGGGGATCATGAGGATAACCGCTTAACTCTAATCATAGAACTCCATGTGTTAAAGTCGATATTTTCATGAGTTTTTAGTTTGTACTATTAATACGGTGAAAAGGCTTTTGAAATAATAACTGTACAGGTTTTTCGTGTTCTTCCTTTGTTTTTCTCAACACCTGCGATTGTCGCTGAATGAGAGTGGTCAGTGTCATGTGCAGCATCTTTGGTTCCAGACCATATTTGATCTGCTGAAACACTTTCACTCCCATGCAATAACTCTGGAATCTGGTGGCTCTGCGGACATCACTCTGCGCAGTTATGTTGTTGCACAGAACCCATCAGTCGGTAAGACTTGCTGGTTTGCTTTACAGTAACCATCTAGAGAAAAGTTGAAAGCTCCGGAGGAATGTGAGCCCACCACCACTTTTAGTGTGAGCGGTTTCTTCACCACAGTTGACTGTCCAGGTCCCAAAGAGCAGATGTCATGAGCTGCATGGGAACCTGTACAGGAAATTATTCTTTACTTATGTATGTGGCGCCCCTGAGGGTTCGACCGCCACAGGGATGCTGCACTTCTCTAATGGAGTGTGGTGTTCCTCCTCTGAGGTAAGGCCAGTGTGATAGTTGTGACCCAACCTTTTGCATCCAACACCACACTTCTCCACCAGAGGGAGCTAGTATGCACTAGGTGCTGCTCCCCTGGTTACAGGGAGACTGGGGAACCAAGAGTTAGGGGAACCAGTTAGTGGGTGAGGGTGGAGGACTTACAAGTTAGTTACACTTTAAATTTCATATTTAATAAAAAGCCATCTTGGTTCTTGGTCCTTGTTAGTCAGTCTTTTGGCTGTCCTCTGTGCTGGCAAATACTGTGTGTAATGTGACCTCCCTCCCGAAGCGCAGATCCTGTGTGGGCCTGCACCGGCAAGGGACACAGCCCTCGTACCCTGGCCTTGGGACGAGAGGCAGGTTGTAGACACGGAATGTCTCAACCCGGCCAAGGACCAGGATCAAGAAGGCCAGGAGCTTAAGAGTGTGGCTCCACAGCAAATGGATCCCAGGCAGGATGCAGACGGAGCGGTGTACGCCACCTGTCCTCGGCATGCTGATATACTCAGAGGGACTCCGGCTGCAAGAGGGGTACCGGCCCCCGACACCCGACCTTGCTACTCTACGTCCTGGACGGGAAAGCCCGGTAGGCTCAGAGGATCCCACCGGGTATCGGACGGAGCGGAGCTGCCACCCGAGCCCTTGTTCTGAGAGGAGTTCAGAGGGAGTCCCGGCCTATTTGCGCACACACGGACAGGAAAGGATTCGGTCTGTAGTTCAGGAACACTCTGCAGTAGGGTCCCGACTGAATGCTGGACTTACTCGGAGGTTGTTGAACCCCCCCGTCCCTGGTGACCGCAGGACCCCGTGGGGAGCAGGGAGTCGCCTTCCTTCTGCCATCTCTAAAGTGAGTAAAGCCTTGGAAGTTCACCCCTATGGCCTCCGGACTGTTTATTCTGCGCCACACCGCACGACGCGGCGCCCGTCTCCCTCTATTACTACCCCCATCCTCCTGTCCCTCTGCCCTGAGGCCTCTCTCTGCCTGTGGGGAATAGTAAGAACTCTGGCCGCCATAAAACCAGGCCTCAGCGGACTGCAGCGGCGCCGGTGACCCTTCACCTGGTACCACAGGTGGCGTAGTCGTTAATCAGCCACTCAACCCGGACAAGCCCACACCATCTCTTTTTAATGTGACGGCCCTGAGCATGGATCGGGTCCGGGCCATGGCTGCACCCCATCTCTCCATCACAGGACCCGACTCCGAGTCCCCCATCACCAAGGGTAAACTAAAAGGGCTTTTTCCGAGAAGAGGCATCACACGTACATTGTGCAACTGCTATATGGTTTTTCTTTGCATTTCTGCTCCTATTTTATGGCACTTTGTTTAATATGGACAGTGTATAGACAAGTGATATTAAACTAGCAGCAGGGGACCACATGAGCCCTCTTGCCAAAAATATTCAGCCCTTAGGCATAGATACATTGTTAAGATGCAGCACTTTTCCCAAAGTAGCCGTCATATACAGTGGGGGAAATAAGTATTTGATCCCTTGCTGTTTTTGTACGTTTGCCCACTGACAAAGACATGAACAGTCTATAATTTTAAGGGTAGGTTAATTTTAACATTGAGAGATAGAATATCCAAAAAGAAAAATCAAGAAAATCACATTGTATAAATTAGATAAATTATTTGCATTTTGCAGTGAGAAATAAGTATTTGATTCCTCTTGCAAACAACACTTAATACTTGGTGGCAAAACCCTTGTTGGCAAGCACAGCAGTCAGACTTTGTTTGTAGTTGATGATGAGGGTTGCACACGTCAGGAGGAATTTTGGTCCACTACTCTTTGCAGATTATCTCTAAATCATTCAGATTCTGAGGTTATCGCTTGGCAACTCGGAGCTTCATCTCCCTTCATAAGTTTTCTATGGGATTAAGGTCTGGAGACTGGCTAGGCCACTCCATGACTTTACTTTGCTTCTTTTTGAGCCACTCCTTTGTTGCCTTGGCTGTATGGTTTGGGTCATTGTCTTGCTGGAAGACCCAGCCACGACCCATCTTCAATGCTCTTACTCAGGGAAGGAGGTTGTTGGCCAAAATCTTGCGATACATGACCCTATCTATCTTCCCCTCAGTACTAAAGACACTTATAAAGGGGATGAACAATTCTGAAATTGCAGCAGTCATTAAAAGAAGCATTTTGGGATACATTTTGACAAACCATTTGTTATATTAGTTGTGTCAAGCTATTTAAATTGTTCTTGCTTCATTAGTTTATTGCAAACAGCAGAAAATTTGTACATTTTTCTAATAAATCTAATTAGTTAACTTACAATGGGGGGGGTTCAATAATTTTGATTACAACGGTGCAACTGATCATTTATTAACCAAGTCTTTTATTCTTTTTAAGAACCTGGACCTTCTAGTGCTGGTTTCCAGCAACAAATCTGCAGGACTGAAACCCAATCCCAACACAACTTCTCTACTTCTGGTGGAACAAGCATCCAACCTGTAAGGCTGGGTGCCCACGTAGCGTTTTTCAAGCGTATATGCTGCGGAATTTCCGCAGCGTAAACGCTTGTTAAACGCTAGGTAATCCGCACCCCATGGTCCCCAAGGGGATTCCGCATGTTCTATGCACATGCTGTGGATTTTTCCGCAGCGTTTATGCTACGTACAAAAATCCGCAGCATGTCATTTAATTTTGCGGAAGTGCAGCGGAACTCCCGTCATTGACTTGCATTGAAACGCATAGAAACCGCGACTGTACATTTGTACAAGCGGCTTCTATGCGTCTCTATGTGCGGATGGTACCCAGTTCTGGAGGAGAGGAGACTCTCATCCAGACCTGGGTACCATTGTACCTGTAAAAAAAAAAATAAAATAACAAATAAAATTATTTTCACCTGTCCGGCGGCTTCTCTCTGAATGCCGGCATCGCTTGAGGACCTGCGGTGACGTCACAGTCATGTGACCGCAGGCCCTTCACCGCTCTGTCTCGCGATTTGCCGGCAGCCGGGAACCAGACAGGAACGAGCGCTGCAGCCACGCCGGGGCCTCGGGGGTGAGTATAGCTTTATTTGTTTTAATTTTTACGGTCACACTGTATAAATCCATGCCGTTTGCATGGATTTATATAGTGTGACCTAGTTGTCAAGCACTTTCCAAGTGATGCTATTGCCTGGAAAGCGCTTGTCAATCTGCATGCGGAAATGCATGTGGATCCGCATGTATTCTGCAGGAAAAACGCATGTACAATCTGCATGCGTTTTTTCTGCCAGGGAGATGCAGAAATGCAGCAGAAATTTTCTGCTTCATTTCTGCATCGTGGGCACATAGCCTTACTCCTCCAGAAAACTCATCTTCCACTCCCCACCCAGCATATCACAGAGTGGATGGGACTCTTGGTGCCAGAAGTCGAAGCAACAGCGCTGAGCTTTTGCTAGAATCATCTAATGGAAGCACGGAAGACTACCATGAAACTGATGGGTCTCAGAGTAGGACAAGAGCTGTAGAAAATCAATATTCTTTTTACTGAAAAATACCATTTTAAATCACAGCACTAATAGTTTTCCACATTTATAATTTGAGTAATATGGGCGATAATAATTATTAGTAAGCCATTTGATGTTATTAGAAGCCAAACCAATAACAGAACCCAAATTGTATTACCAGTTATATGATAAACTGGTGCCATGGAAGTGGCATAGGCTGGTAGTAATGCCCCATTTTACCTGTTTGAGGTCCAGTTGTAACTGAAGTTGGCTGCAGATTATTGAATACTAGCGTTGAGCAAAAAGATTATGAGGACACTGGTAAGGCTGCGGCGTATCAGTAGTCCATGGACACTGTACTAGAGCCCTTTGAACTTCTAAATGCCAACTTCCGTGGCCCTTCTTCTGAATATTAAGCCCAGTACAACAGTGGTTGTGGCACAATGCATGCATGGTGTACTAATCAGAAGAGGTGCCAGGGATGAGGACATATAGGAGGAATTTGAAGAGGTTTTATCTGGTGGCCACGGACTATGGATGTGGACTCTGTACCTGGATCCTGTAAAACCTTTTGCTTAGTTGTCTAAATGGATACATATGTTGTAAATTAGATGCGGCGGGGCTCTTTGACCTTTCCCGGCGCATGCGCATTGCAGTACTTGGCTCAGCCCTCGTTAGGACAGAGAAGATGCCAGAGAGACTGTGTGGATGACATAGGAACATGTCATTCACACGGAGCAAGAAGGAGGACCGCATCACAAGAAGGGAGGCGCCGGACCAAGACTAGCGATGCCCATCGGACCGGATCGCCCCCCCCCCAGGTGAATATAATAAAAGCTCTTTTTCTTGTCTTGCAGGCCGGGTTGGGGGCATATATACAGCATTATAGAATGTTGTATATGAGGGCTGAAAGGTGGTGGTCGCATCTCATATCGGTCAAATCTGGTGACAGGTTCCCTTTAATTCTGCCAACTTTCTGATTAGCAGTTTGTGTAGGCCATTTTTATTTTCTTGAACCCCTTTAAAGCCCATGACGTACTAATACGCGTCTGTGCCCTGGGACTTAAGAGCCTGACCCGTATTAGTACGTCATCGCGATCGCGCGCGCACACAGGCTGTGCAGGCGCGATTGCCGCCGGGTGTCAGCTGATTGTCACATTTGACACCCGGTACTATGTGCATGTTGCCGTCCCGCACCGCTCCCGGGACATTAACCCCCGCAATGCTGCGATCGAAGTCGATCGCAGCATTGCGGTGGCTAAGGGGAGGTGATCGGTATACTCACCTCCTCTTCCGGCCTCCAGCACTGTTTGCCGCGGCTTCCCGGGTGTTGCCATGACGACCCGATGTCGTCATGACAACATCTGGGTCACCAGAGAAGCAGGAAGATTTTTTGGTCATGCGCAGTGCATGACCAAACAATCTTCTCACTGTGCAGCGCTGACTGCCTGCATAGCACAGGGATGGTGCTCCATCCCTACCCTATGCAGGCTATCAGAATAAAAAAAGTGAAAGTCCCATAGTGGGACAAAGTAAAAAAGTAAAAAAACTCTCAGAAAGTGAAAAAAAAAAAAAAAAAATTGTAAAAAAATAAAATAAAAAAATAAAAAAAATAATCCACCAAAAATAAAAATATAATGTACCCATCAATAAATATTATTATGAAAAAAAAACAAACAAACAATAAAAGTACACATATTTGGTATCGCTGCGTCCGGAACGACCTGACCTATAAAATTGTCCCACTAGTTAACCCCTTCAGTGAACACTGTAAAAAAAAAAACGAAGCAAAAAACAATGCTTTATCATCATACCGCCAAACAAAAAATAGAATAACACGCGATCAAAAAGACGAATATAAATAAAAAAAGTACCGCTGAAAACATCATCTTGTCCCGCAAAAAACAAGCTGCCATACAGCTCCATCATCCGAAAAATCAAAAAGTTATAGCTCTCAGAATAAAGCGATGCAAGAAAATAATTTTTTCTATAAAATAGCTTTTATTGTGTAAAAGCGCCAAAACATAGAAAAATGATATAAATGTGGTTCCGCTGTAAACGTACTGACCCGAAGAATAAAGCTGCCTTATCAATTTCACCAAATGCGGAGTAGAATAAAAAAATTGTTTTTTGTTTATTTTCCCTCCCAAAAGCTGGAATAGAAAGCGATCAAAAAATGTCACGTGCCTGAAAATGGCACCAATAACAACGTCAACTCATCCCGCAAAAAACAAGCCATGACATGACTCTGTCGGCCAAAATATGGAAAAATTATAGCTCTCAAAATATGACGATGCAAAAACTAGATTTTACAAAATATGTGTCTTTTAGTGGTGTGACAGCTGTCAATCATAAAAACCCGATATCATTCTGGTATCTCTGTAGTCGCACCAACCCGAAGAATAAGGTCGTCTAATCACTTATACCGCACTAGGAACGGCGTAAAAAATAAACGCTAGGGCTGGGGTTGGGGTTAGGGCTGTGCTAATGTTAGGGTTCGGGTTAGGGTTTTTTTTTTTTTTCAAAATTAAAAAAAAAAAAAAAATGATGACGATATGGCAACTAGTGTTGAATGCAAGTGCTCGCTACTTGAGTTTGCATCGGGTGATCGGGTATGCATTGAGTATCGCGGGTGCTCGAGTCTCCGCCCCATATGCTTCGCGGCCAAAAAAACCTTGCAGGGATTGCCTGCCATGCACGACCGATCCCCGCATGTTGTTTTGGGGGTGTCTAATAACCGTGAAACATGCGGGCGGAGACTCGAGCATTTCACTTGAGCACCCGTGATACATGGTGCATACCTGAGTACCCGATGCAAACTCAAGTAGCGAGCACTTGCGCTCAAGACTAATGACAACTTATTCAATATGATGACCTAATGTCATCAAATTCTGTGTCGTACCTCTGGGTTCAAAATGTTCACTATACCCCTTGATAATATCCTTGAGGGGTGTAGTTTCCAAAATGGGGTCACTTGTGGGCGGTTTCAACTATTTAGGCACATCAGGGGCTCTCCAAACGCGACATGGCGTCCGCTCTCGATTTTGCGTTCAAAAAGTCACACAGTGCTCCTTCCCTTCTGAACTTTGGCGTACTCAGGAGAAATTGCAGAAAAGGTTTTGGGGTCCATTTTCTCCTCTTACCCTTGTGAAAATAAAAAATTGGGGCTAAAACATAATTTTTGTGGAAAAAGTTTGATTTTTTTATTTTCACGGCTCCATGTTATAAACTTCTGTAAAGGACTTGGGGGTTCAAGATGCTCACCACACATCTAGATAAGTTCCCTGAGGGGTCTAGTTTCCAAAATGGTGTCACTTGTGGGGGTTTCCACTGTTTAGGCACATCAGGGGCACATCCGCTAATTATTCAAGCAAATTTTACAATCAAAAAGTCAAATGGCGCTCCTTCCCTTCCAAACCCTGCCGTGCGCCCAAACAGTGGTTTTCCCCCACATATGGGGTATCTGCTTACTCAGGAGAAATTGCACAACAAACTGCATAGTGCAATTTCTTCTGTTACCCTTATGAAAATGCAAAAGTGGGGGCTGAAAAACATTTTTGTGGGAAAAATGTTAAAATTTTATTTTTACGGCTCAATGTTATAAACTTCTGTGAAGCACCTGGCGGTTCAAGGTGCTCACCACACATCTAGATAAGTTCCCTGAGGGGTCTAGTTTCCAAAATGGTGTCACTTGTGGGGGGTTTCCACTGTTTAGGCACATCAGGGGCTCCCCAAATGCAACATGGTGTCCGCTAATTATTCAAGCAAATTTTAGTTTCAAAAAGTCAAATGGCGCTCCGTCCCTTCCGAATCCTGCCGTGCGTCCAAACAGTGTTTTTCCCCACATATGGGGTATCTGCTTACTCAGGAGAAATTGCACAACAAATTTTGGGGTCCATTTTTTCCTGTTACCCCTACAAAAATAAAAAAAATTGGGTCTAAAGTAACATTTTTGTGAAAAAAGTTAAATGTTAATTTTTTTTCTTCCACATTCCAAAAGTTCCTGTGAAGCACCTGAAGTTCTTGAATGTGGTTTTGAGCACCTTGAGGGGTGCAGTTTTTAGAATGGTGTCACTTTTGGGTATTTTCTGTCATAAAGACCCCTCAAAGTGACTTTAAATATGATGTGGTCCCTAAAAAAATGGTTTTGTAAATTTTGTTGGAAAAATGAGAAATTGCTGGTCAACTTTTAACCCTTATAGCTCCCCAATAAAAAAAATGTTGGTTCCAAAATTGTGCTGATGTAAAGTAGACATGTGGGAAATATTATTTATTAACTATTTTGTGTGACATATCTCTCTGATTTAAGGGCATAAAAATTCAAATTTTGAAAATTGCTAAATTTTCTAAATTTTCACCAAATTTCCATTTTTTTCACAAATAAACACAAGTGATATCGAAGAAATTTTACCACAATCATGAAGTACAATATGTCACGAAAAAACAGTCTCAGAATCAGGGGGATCCGTTGAAGCGTTCCAGAGTAATTACCTCATAAAGTGACAGTGGTCAGAATTGTAAAAATTGGCCCGGTCATTAACGTGCAAACCACCTTGGGTTGTAAAGGGGTTAAAGTATGCAATGCCATTTATAACATCTGTAGGATTGCAAACACGCCATTTAACACATTTGCAGTCATTTTCCTGTGACTACTCCTTCAGCTCCTCCTGTTTGTAGGTGTCAATCAAATGACATCACTTCCTGCCTCAGTGACTACACAGTTGAGTCCACTCATGGTCACAAACTATAAATCAAAGGGTCCTCGAAGAGAACAAGACAGAAAGGCGCCATCAATGAAGGTGGTAGGAAAGATGGCAGCGAGTCCTGGGCAGAGATGGAAGGATGTGTGCATGATACACGGGATGAAATGCAGATAGATGAACAGGAGGTCATATATAGATTATATATATAGATTATATTGGTCTGCCACCTTTCACTGACATAGGTGCTGTATCCGTGTACTGCCTTTTCTACAATAGTCAATTAGCACATGGCAGAAAAAATTATCTTTTTTCAGAGTTTTCCTTTACATCCATTGAAAACTAGAAAGATGGATTTATAAAAAATACACGTGCTTTACTTTTTTTTTTTAATACTGACAAGAATTTAACAAAAGCAGAAAAGGTGTTAAATCTAAAAGTTTGTTTAAATAGAGAAAGTGTTTGACAAGTCAATGTATTGCTCAACCCGGCCACACAAGGCTTCAATACTTTATAACCCTAGAGACATTGCTTCATCTTCCGGCTCAGCTGTAAATGGAGAAAATCAGAATCTTTGAATGGGCGTTAATATACTTTTTTTTTTTTTTTAATCAAAGCAGCAAAAGCATATATAAATATAAGAGCTATAAAATACCTACACATTTTACCAAGACGTTCTTTCTGTAGGCTTTAATTCTGAAAAAGAAGAGGTATAATATAGCAGCACAGGCAGAAATAAGCATGCTGTTACAGTGTAACCCAATGAATGAGGTTATGACCTGGAAATATGAGCCCCGAGTCGCCGTCTGCTGTAAAGACTTAATATTCTATTCTGTATTGAATGATCTTAAGGGCAATAAGCACAAGAAGAACAGTTACTCGCTCCAACACTTTTAATGCTCTCACTATTGTAAGGCTACAATATGTTTACATGGGGCGTAATTACTGAGGATTCACCATCCAAATCTGCAATAAAGTTCAGTACAGAATTTGTGTTTATAAAGGAAAAATATCTCAGCAGATTTGAGAATTTCTTGTAAGGCATGGATGCTCCTAAAAAATATATATTTAAAAAATAAATCCAACGCAGTTCGCTCTGAGGTCGGTGCTGCCTGCTCCGTTTGGAGGACCCAAGACTGCTAAAGCCTGTGATTGGCAGCAGCGCTCAGGTGACTAGAATTGGATGTTTCTTTATTGTCCCCATCACAGCCTCGGTGCAGGAGATTTTGGGAAGCGAGTGACGTCTTACACTAAAACTATGACAGGGACATTGAACTCTTTTTCAGTCACAAAGAGGGGGCATGATTATAGCACATGAGGCCGGGCTAGTCCCGGCCAATAGATGCCCACCCCCCTCTGGACTAGTATTGGCGGCCAATAGATTGCGCATCCCCACTTCCCCCTCTGGACTAGTCCCAGACAATAGATGCCGCTGCCCCCCCTCCAGACTAGTCCCAGCCAATATACCCCCCCCCCTCTGGACTAGTTCCAGCCAATTTGCATACTGCTAGCAGCGATGTAAGAAATGTTTTTACTGCACGTAGCAATCAACTTTTGGTTCCTGCATCATAATGAAGGATAATAGCAGTTTGGGAGACTTGGAAGACATCACAGGTTTCCTTTGATAGGAATATCCCATAAAGTGTCATACATGACAAATCTATAGCCTGCGTCTCTTGTTGGGATACCCCTTTCACTTTCCAGTAGAATAGGATTTTATAGCATAAGTATAAAAAAAAGTGCTAGAGGACACACATGCTCAGTCTCCACAGCCAGATCTCTGTGTCCGTGCACAGGAAACTATTCCCATTGGTCCTTTACAGTGAACAGAGGATAACTGTGCAGAGGACAGGATGGGGGGACATAGGTCCATTAGCATTAAGCTTATTAGATGGACATGCAATTTGATACACACTTTGAACACCAGGTGGTGCAATACTTAACTTCACTTTTTTTTAGTTTTTTTTTTTAGTTGTGCTTTCAAGTAATGTTTCCGAATAACCAGTCTTGTGTTTGTGCATAAGGAATGACACTTTCCGGACATTATAGGACTTGTTTTCCTGCATTTTCACCAGTTTTCCCCTCTGCAGGCTTTATTTCTTAATTTTCAACAGATGCTGAGCTGGTGGGAGGAGAATCCTGGCAGCTACAGATGGATTCCTGCTCTTTATTCCTTAGCACACAGATGACAAAGCAGAAGCATGGAGGACATTATTATTATTTATTTCTAAAGCACCATTAATTCGAGGGTGCTGGACATGTGAACAGGTGTATATACATATAACAAATAGACTGGTACAGAGAAGAGGACCCTGCCCTCAAGGGCTTATAGAATACAGGGTAATGGGGAAGTAGAGAGAAGAACATTATACAGCTGTACGGAGCTGTGTAGCTGTGCATCCAGCTCTTATGTAAGGTAAAGCACTTAAGAGGAAGCTCAGCCCTCATTTTCCTCAGTCTGCGTCTCACTCCTCCTTCCACTCTCCATAGATTATAATGGGCAGCGTCACGACACCACAGTGAGCCTGCTGTCCGTCTTCTCCCAGCAAGTTAGATTTGAGTTTTGTTTTTTTTATGACAAGTTCAGGAGGTAAGGGGAGTGGAGAAGTAAGCAGATTTCTCTGATCAGATATATTACAAGGTGTTTTTTTTTTTTAAGTCTCCTGTTCTATTGAGTTATGTAAAGCTGGTTGAAAATACAATTTCCTTTTAAATCTTGTAAATTGTAAAGTTTAATGTTTTATGATGAACACAGTGGATGTGATCTCCGTATGAACAAAAGCTTCCTGGCTCTCTGCAAAAACGTGAAGACTAGTGTTGAGCGAACATGCTCGACACTGCTCGGTACTCGCCCGAGCATCACGCTACTCGGGATGTTCGGCGAGCACCGAGCATTTCCGGGTTACTCGGGCGGGAGTTCGGGTCTCCGCCCTGCATGTTTGGCGCTCTTTACAGAGCCAATGAACATGCAGGGATTGCCAGCCAGTCACTGTAATGCCGCAGCCATGTTGTTTGTGGGCATTACAGTGATTGGCTGGCCGCACAGTTTCACCTCGAGTATTTAAAACCGGGCGCCGCCATCTTGGACACAGTCGCTCCAGATCAGACAGTGTAGGCACAGCACTGCTGATTTAGGGAGAGATATATCCTGCAAAATAGTTAGTGTAGGGTCTGTAAAGGCTGCCAGATCAAACAAACAGTCCTTCTCAGGACTAATATCCATCCCAGATACCAGTCAGGCAGGCTGTATAGGAGACTCAGTGGTTATACCAGCAAACGCTGCATTACAGTCCTGTGTGCTGTTCCTGTTGCTGAAATTGCTGGACTTAGCTCCAGGTCCCGGGGGCCAGGAAAAATCCTTTTTTTTTTTTATCTAAATCCTCTTTTCTTTTTCCTCCTTCACAATGTACAAATACCCATCTTATTAACCTTTTGGTGTCCCCCCCCCCCCCCAAAAAAAAAGTGTGCCTCTGACTTTTCAGACACAAATATATCTGTTGAAAATAGTCTGGTGTAGGCCAGAGAGACAGAAGTGTGCTTTTGCTGTTGCACGGTAAAAAATCTCTTATTATCCTGCTTTTTGCATTTTTTGCTGTAAAAAAAAAAAAAAAAATAGTGTCTCCCTGATTTTTCAGACACAAATATATCTGTTGAAAATAGTCTGGTGTAGGCCCGAGAAATACAAGTGTGGTTTTGCAGTTCCACGGTACAAACCTCTGTATTATCCTCTTTTGGGCCATTTGTATCTAAAAAAAACAGTTTGAGTGTGTCGCTCACTGTTCAGCCGCAAATATATATATATTTTAAAAAGCCTGGTATACACCAGTAAATTATTACTGTGGTTTTGATGTTCCACGGTAAAACATCTCTATTATCCTGTTTTTGGCATTTTTTGCTGTATAAAAATAATAATAGTGTCTCCCTGATTTTTCAGACACAAATATATCTGTTGAAAATAGTCTGGTGTAGGCCAGAGAGACAGAAGTGTGCTTTTGCTGTTCCACGGTAAAAAATCTCTATTATCCTGCTTTTTGCATTTTTTGCTGTAAAAAAAAAAAAAAATAGTGTCTCCCTGATTTTTCAGACACAAATATATCTGTTGAAAATAGTCTGGTGTAGGCCCGAGAAATACAAGTGTGGTTTTGCAGTTCCACGGTACAAACCTCTGTATTATCCACTTTTGGGCCATTTGTATCTAAAAAAAACAGTTTGAGTGTGTCGCTCACTGTTCAGCCGCAAATATCTCTATTTAAAAAAGTGTGGTATACCCCAGTAAACAATAACTGTGGTTTTCCTCTTCCACGGTTCTAATCTACTCTTTATTACCCTTTTTCCATTGATAGTGCAAGTGTAAGCTATTTTACTTCATTTACAATGGGCAAGGCGCGTGGCAAGGGACGTGGAAGTGGACATTCTGGTGATGGTTCGTGCAGAGGACGGGGCCGTGGCCAAGGTGAAAATGTGCCACAACCAACAGCCACATCTTCTCGCTCCCACTTCTTGACCGAATTACTAGGGAAGCACAGAACAACACCAGTATTGAGAACTGATCAGTGTGAACAGGTTATTAATTGGATAGCAGACAATACTTCCAGTTACCTGGGCACAACCACCTCCGGTCTGTCTTCCACACGGTCAACTCTTAGTAGCCGTGAGTCTCGACCGCATACTCCTCCTCACCCTGATGCTCCTTCCTCCCACCATGCCGAGTGTCGTCAGACAGCAAGTGATCCCACACTTGGACACTCTGAAGAGCTGTTCACTGGTCCATTTCCATATTTGGGCCCCTCGCCTGATACGCTTGAAGTGGTGGAAGAGGAGATCCCATGTTGCGATGCCCAAATATTTGAACAGCCACGGCCACAGGAAGTCGACGTTGGCAATCTGTCACAAGAGGTGGACGATGACGAGACACAATTACCAGGAAGTGAGGAGGAGGATCGTGGTGCGCAAGTGGAAGAGGAGGAGGTGGTGGATGATCTAGTAACTGACCCAACGTGGCAGGAGGACATGCAGAGTGAGGCCAGCAGCACACAGGGGGAGGGAGGCAGAGTACCCCAACAGGCAGGAAGAAGCAGTGTGGTGGCCGCAGACAGAAGGCAGGCAACTGTTCCCCGTAACACCAACACGAGGGACGTTGCCAGTACAAGCGGTAGGTCTTCCAGAGTCTGGAATTTTTTTAAAGACTCTGCTGATAACCCCAAAAAGGCCATATGTTCCACCTGCCATGCCAGCATCAGCAGGGGTGACAAAACTACCAGCCTGACCACCACCAGCATGATCAGGCACATGGCAGCAAAGCACCCGACTTTGTGGGGCGAAACCCAGGGTCCACGACCAGTGTCAGCGGGTGTCACCACTGCTTCTTCCACTGTTGTGATTGCAATAGAACCCCCTGTTGTGTGTGCAAGGCAATCCCCTGTCCATACTGCATGTAAAGATGCCCCCTCCTCTCAGTCTTCACTTGTTATGGCAGTTTCTCAAGAAACAGCATCAACGTCCACGTCCCACCGCAGAGTTCAATTGTCCATATCCCAGACCTTTGAACGAAAGCGGAAATTCGCAGCTAACGCCCCACAGGCTACAGTCCTAAATTCGCACATTTCACGACTGCTTGCATTGGAAATGCTGCCTTTTAGGCTGGTGGAGACGGAATCCTTCCGCAATCTTATGGCGGTGGCCGTCCCTCGGTACTCGGTCCCCAGCCGACACTATTTTGCCCGGTGTGCCATCCCCGCACTACACAAGCACGTGTCCCAAAGCATCTGCCGTGCCCTCAACAACGCAGTTACTGGGAGAGTCCACCTGACAACGGACACGTGGACATGTGCTTGTGGCCAGGGACGGTACATCTCTCTGACGGCACACTGGGTAAACATAGTGGAAGCCGGGACCCAGTCGGACCTTGGGACGGAACACATCCTCCCCACACCGAGGATTGCGGGCCCTATATCAGTCAGAGTTGCCCCCACAGTGTACAGCTCCTGCGCATCCTCCTCCTCCTCCTCATGTTCAGCCTCCATCTCAGATATCACCACATCAGTTACAAGCTGGAAGCATTGCAGTACTGCCTCCTCCAAGCGGCAACAGGCTGTGCTGAAACTCATAAGCTTAGGTGATAAACCTCACACTGCTTGTGAGTTGTGGACAGCTGTGAAAGAGCAGGCAGATCTGTGGCTGAGACCGCTGAACCTACATCCCGGCATGGTCGTGTGTGACAATGGCCGTAACCTGGTGGCGGCTCTGAGGTGAGGTGAGATTACACACGTACCATGCCTGGCTCATGTGCTTAACCTCGTGGTTCAGCGGTTTCTTAAATCGTACCCCGAGTTGCCAGATCTGCTCGTGAAAGTACGCCGCCTGTCAGCTCATTTTCGCAAGTCGGCTACAGCTTCCGCCGCCCTTGCTGTGTTGCAGCAGCGTTTGCAGCTTCCGGCACACCGACTGGTGTGTGATGTCCCCACACGTTGGAACTCTACCCTCCACATGTTGCAAAGGATTTGTGAGCAGAAGAGAGCAGTTGTGGAGTACCAGCTGCAACAAGGCCGTCGATATTCAGGTCAGACTCCACACATAAGACCTCAGGAGTGGACCTGGATGTCTGACATATGTACCATCCTGACAAACTTTGAGGAGGCCACCAAGATGGTGAGTGGCGATGACGCCATCATTAGTGTCAGCATCCCACTTGTCTGTCTTTTGCAACGTTCTCTGCAGAGAATTAAAGAGGAGGCATTGCAGCCAGAGTATGATGAGATGGATCAGGAAGCCATAGCGGGCGATTACACACAGCCCAGCCTCATCTCATCCCAACGTGCATTGGGGGACAATGAGGGAGAGGAGGAGGAGGAGGAGGAAGAACAGGAGCTGCTATCATGCATTGTAGACGGTAGTACCTGTACAAGTGTCATACCGTCGGTTCAGCGTGGGTGGCCTGAGGACAGGGGGGAGGAGGAAGAGGAGGAGGACGAGGAGGAGGAGAGCATGGTCAGTCGTCATCTTGGTGAGGACACGGAAATCTTGCCCGTTACCAGTCTGGCACGCATGGCTGACTTTATGTTACGCTGCCTTAACCGTGACCCTCGCGTTGTCAAAATGTTGGGTGACAGTCATTACTGGTTGGTGACACTTGTAGACCCCCGCTACAAGGAGAACTTTCACTCTCTTATTCCTGAGGTGGAGAGGTCTACAAAAATGGGGCAATAACAGAAGGCCCTTGCTGCGGAACTCTTAAAAAAATTCCCATCTGAACACGCTAGCGGCAGAGGTCACAGTTCGTTGCCCAACCAAGGCGTACAGGCGAGAGAGATGCAACTCCATTCCAGCAGAGGCAGGGGAACACTGTCAACGTTCTGGGACAGTTTTCTGACACCCGCCCAGCTTACAGGCCCTGAGGCGCGGGGTACTCTCACAAGGAGTGGAAAGTTTCAAAAGATGGTGAGGGAGTACCTTGCCGATCGTACCAGCGTCCTCCGTGATTCCTCTGTGCCTTTTAATTATTGGGTATCCAAGCTGGACACTTGGAATGCACTCGCTCTGTACGCCTTGGAGGTCCTGGCCTGCCCTGCCGCTAGCGTGTTATCGGAGCGTGTTTTTAGTGCCGCTGGGGGAATTATAACTGATAAGCGCACTCGCCTGTCAACTGACAATGCTGACAAGCTGACCCTTATCAAAATGAACAAGGGCTGGATTGGGCCAGACTTCTCATCACCACCAAATGACAGCAGAGTAACAAAGTCAAATCCACTGTGTTATTTCGGGAGGTGTATTCACATGCACCGCTTCACACCCACACATGGGTATACGCTTCCTCGTTTCGGCTGTTTAATCTTCTTCTCCTTATCCTCAGCCTCCACCACCACTATACCACCAGGGTGTCAGCATTGCAAGTTCCTCCGTCCTAATTTTTGGCAGCTTTTGCTGGGAAAGCATAAGCAAATACCATGGGACACCCACTCCCCAATAATGAGACTTATGTTTGTAATATGCTGTACTGCATGGCTCTTGTAAGGGGCATTGCAAGTTGTTCCGTCCTAATTTTTGGCAGCTTTTGCTGGGAAAGCATAAGCAAATACTATGGGAGACCCACTCCCCAATAATGGGACTTATGTTTGTAATATGCTGTACTGCATGGCTCTTGTAAGGGGCATTGCAAGTTGCTCCGTCCTAATTTTTGGCAGCTTTTGCTGGCAAAGCATAAGCAAATACTATGGGAGACCCACTCCCCAATAATGGGACTTATGCTTGTAATATGCTGTACTGCATGGCTCTTGTAAGGGGCATTGCAAGTTGCTCCGTCCTAATTTTTGGCAGCTTTTGCTGGGAAAGCATAAGCAAATACTATGGGAGACCCACTCCCCAATAATGGGACTTATGTTTGTAATATGCTGTACTGCATGGCTCTTGTAAGGGGCATTGCAAGTTGCTCCGTCCTAATTTTTGGCAGCTTTTGCTTGCAAGGCATAAGCAAATACTATGGGACACCCACTCCCCAATAATGGGACTTATGTTTGTAATATGCTGTACTGCATGTGACGCGCCCCCTGGGCCGTGTGTACACGTGTGTGGGATACCCGGTGCTGGGTCTCTGGGGTCTGTAGTCTCCGTGGCGGTGACCCGGTCCCGTGGCTCAGGCTGGTCAAACCAGTGGCAATCTTTCTTAGGTTTTGAGGTTAATTGTCCGACTGCGCCACCCGTGGATTGCGGTCAGGGAGTACCACCGCTGCGAGGCAGACCGCTGAGGCTGGTGTTGTGTGCGCAGCATAAAATGGGATAACTCCCCTCGGGAGGAGTATAGCCTCAGGGCAGTGAGTGTGGATGATGGGGGTGATGGTGCACGAGCGCAGCAGGAACGACTCAGAGTCTTTGCAGTGCAGTTCAGGGTCTTTACTGATGATTATAAGGTAGACCCTCCCGGGAGTACTGGCTGGCATAAGAGGCCTGGTCAGTCTGTGAGCAAGCAGGAGTTCCCCTGGCCAGGTGGAGTTGTAAGCCTCCCCGTCTGTCTGCACTCTTCCTGGCTACCTTGCTGTAAGCGGGTAGAAGTAGCCCACGTCCCTGAGTGTACCGTGTAGTGCTCACCCGTATGGCTGGTGACTTGGGGCCTTCTGTTAGCCTCCGCTCCACGACGGCGGTGCTGGTCCCTTGCTTGTGACTGAGCCTCTGGTCTTCTATGGCCAGAGGACCTGAAATCCCCTGCCGGCTGGTTTCTGCTGCTGGATATATAAGTCCTCACAGCTTCGGACTCCTGTGTCCGGTTCCTATTGTCTTCTGCCAGGGCGAGCTCTGCTCAGCTTCCAGCCCCTCGTCTTTAGCTCCTAGCTCCTACAGAGCTCCTTGCTGTTACTTTCCCTTGCTCTCACTCTGACTCTGACTGTTCTCTGACTCACTTAACCCCACCCCAGATCCAGTTTATAAGGGCAGAATTCTCCCCTCCCAGGACTGGGGCAGGAGGATGTTGCATGTTTAAGGGATCCTGACCAGAAAACCTCCCACTTGCTCTCCGACGTAATCTCTATTACTGTGGTGACCAGACCCCAGGGGTGCCACACATGGCTCTTGTAAGGGGCATTGCAGTACCTCATAATTTTTGGAAAGCCTTCCATTCACTGCTTAGGCCAACAGTGCACAGGAGACCCAGTTGCTATAAATGGAAAAAAAGGTTTAGTTAACGCCCTCTGACCTCCATGTCATTTCCAAGGGGCATTGGAGTGCCTCGAAATTTTTGGTAGGCATTGCACTCACTGTATGCCCTATAACTGTGTAGCCGAACCGCTCCTTTTGTTACAGAAACATATCCTACAAGACATATCTGGTTGACTGGCCTGATATTGATGTGAATGGTCCCTGTTCCTCCTGCTCTTTCTCCTTTGCCACTACCTCATCCATCATTTATCACCTGAAGCTTTGTTTTAACGGGAGTCATAGAACTTGGATAGTAGCAGGAAAACATCCAGCAATCCTCGGAGGAGGTAGGATATGCGCCAAAACGCTGACCTCCTCAGGCCTAGCCGCTACTACATACATGCGCTTGCATTACAACAAAACAAAGCAGATGCTAACTTCTATCATCCTCATCATGCTCCTCACCTTGGCACTCTCAACTCCCCTGATGGAGAAGCCAGGGCCCACCGGAGGAGTCTGATAGTCCGGTGGGCTCGGCCAATGCTGCCCTAAAGCAGGCCAGGCTAAGAAAAGTATGGGAAAGGTTACCGGTACAAATAGGGGTGGCTGGGGACCGAGTATGGACACCCGTCCACCCCCTGGAGGCTGGGGAGCAAGCGGGGACACCCGGCCACCAGGCGGCTGGGGACTGAGTATGGATACCAGGCCGCCGACACAGCCATGGCGTGGTGGCCAGATTCCGCCTCCACATGCCTAAAAGGCCCAATTTAAAGTGCAAGCAAGCAAGCCGTATGATATTGCAGCCTGGGGGTGGGTGGGTGGCAGGCTGCATACTTGCGCTTGCATTGCAAGGAATGGGAGAGGTACAATTGAACACTGCCCTGGGACAAGGACTTGAATGGGGATAGTTGCAAGTCTGCAACGAAAGGTGCAAGGTGGGAGGCATCTTCGCATGTACCATGAACAGGGGTTTGGCATGCACACACTACAGCGGAATAGGCTCTCCTTCCCACTAAATGCACTGGGGAGGGCACAGGTAATGTTTTGGTATACGCGCTTAATCTTATGTATAAGGCACACCAGGACAAATAGGGGCGGCTGGGGACTGAGTATGGATACCTCGCTGCCGAAGCAGCCATGAGGTAGTGGCCAGCTTCGGCCTCCTCTAAACTAAAAGGCCCCATTTCAAATGCAAGCTAGCAGTATGGAATTGCAGTCTGGGGGTGGGTGGGTGGCAGGCTGCTCACTTACACTTGCATTAAAAGAAAACATAGCAGCTGCTAACTTCTGTCATCATCATCATGCTCCTCACCTTGGCACTCTCAACTCCACCGATGGAGAAGTCAGGGCCCACCGGAGGAGTCTGGTTCTCTGGTGGGCTCGTCCAATGCTGCCTAAAGCAGGCCGGGCTAAGAAAAGTGTGTGGGGGGATGTTCCAAGGAGAAATGGGGGCGGCTGGGGACCGTTTATGGACACCCGACTGCCCCCAGGCGGCTGGGAACCGTGTGGACACTCGGCCGCGGGGCGGCTGGGGACTGAGTATGGACACCCGGCCGCCGGGCGGCTGGGGACTGAGTATGGATTCCAGGCCGCCAACACAGCCATGACGTGGTGGCCAGATTCCGCCTCCACATGCCTAAAAGGCCCAATTTCAAGTTCAAGCAAGCAAGCAGTATGGTATTGCAGCCAGGGGGTGGGTGGGTGGCAGGCTGCATACTTGCGCTTGTATTGCAAGGAATGGGGGAGGTACAATTGAACACTGCCCTGGGACTAGAACTTGCATGGGGATAGTTGCAAGTCTGCATCTTCTGATGCGGCAAGGATCACTTATGATGGGCACACTTTTAGACAGTGACCTGGGAGTCAGAGATGCTTCCAGGGGTCTTCCCCATGCTGTTCCCATGTCTTTTCAGCACTTTATGCATGTGTCACACAGCACATGGCCAGATAAGGTTGTAAAATGTTAAAATTACATTTCCCGGTGAATGCATTTGTCATAGTTGAAAACAATACAAAAGTGCAAAAACGCATAAAAAATGCTACTTGTGAACATAGCAGAAGGTGTGGAGGAGTATTTTTGTTTTTGGTCATTTATTTTAACTTATACACAAGTCTTTTCCCTGGAAAGGATGTTCCTTAACATATTTCACAGGAAAAAAGTTTCACTTTCGTTTTATTGTGAGCCTGTAAAAGTGGCTTAATACCTCTGACCACGTTGTTGACAGCAGTGACCTGGGGGTCAGAAATGCTTCCTGGGGCGATCCCCATGATGTCATTTGAGCACTGTCACTATCGTTTTGGGCACTTGTTAGGCTTTTAAAAGACTGCCGGGGGTGCCACCGCAAAAATGCTCGAGTCTCCCATAGACTAACATTGGGCTCGTTGCTCGGGTCGAGCACCCGAGTATCACGGCGAGCTCGGCCAGTGCTTCGAGCACCCGAGCATTTTAGTGCTCGCTCAAGACTAGTGAAGACCTATGGCCTTCTTGGCTCGATACTCCTGGCCTAGCACCACTGAGATTCACAAGGTTTAGGTTGCTAAACGCTGTCAAGATTGAGACCTTGGAACAGATTTGGTTTCTTGCTCTCCTTTCCCGATTATGTACACCCTACTATGGTGTACGGTTTTATGTACTCTCACTTATTGCTGCTGGAGAAGGTAAACCTCATAAGCCCCTTATTCATCGAAGAGTCCGAGACCCCTAGAGAAAGCCCTAGGAGATTCCCTTATGGGGCATCTGAATTTTCTTGTGATAATGTGCCTCAAACTGGACCAAATAGACTGTCAGTCTCTTGGAGTTGAGTAAGAAGAAAATGTAGAACAATCGTACCATCTTTTGACTATATAGATATATCTTGTTTGGGAACAGCAAAGGCCGGGCGGAAGGGGTGAAGGTTTTGCATGGTTTTGTAGGTCTCATCTTGCATATCCTGAAGATAAGGATTTTAAGTTGTCATAAAAATCAACCACAACTTCATTCCAAGGTAACAAATACTTCATCATGATCCGGTGTTCGTCTATGTAAAGAAAGCTCTTCTGCTCTGCTCGCCGGGTCTGCGGAAATAAGCAATTGGCTTTATTGGAACGTAGTTCACATTGGCATCACAGCTGCCATTCCTCATGAAGCCATGGACCAAGAGATCCGTCTTCTAATGAAACAAAATGTATCCTTGTGGGTCCCATTGACTTACAATTGGTATATCCGGTCTTCGTTATTTCTACATACATTACCACTACATTAAAAGGGAGTGGAAACCTGATGTAATGGAGGGTGGCAGAAACCAAATTGCCTGCTACGTGTCTCTGCTCCACTTGGCTCCTACATTAGTTTTGCTACATCTACCCCAAAATAGGGTGACATTTCCTATAATCTGCCGTCCTTGTATTATACGGGGTTATCTAGGACTTTGATAGATCAGGGGGCTTCTTACACTCGGTGATCCACTGTTTGCAGCTCACATGGCACCCAAAAGTGAACAGTGTATGGAGTCAGGACACCACATAGTGGCCATTCTCAGGTACTACAGCTCAGCTCCCACTGAAGTAAATAAGAGCAGAGCCGCAGAACCTGATAACAGTCTCTACACAGTGTACAGAGCTCAGGTCTTCCACCTCCGTATACTGTGTACACCCAGCTGCCGGGGGAGCTGCTGCGGACCTCCACCCATCCAAAAGATAAGTCATCAATATCTAAGTCTTGGACAACCCCTTTAACATATGGAGAGTTTAAGATAACATATATAATGTGTTTAAAAAATTAATGTTTATGATATAATTTCCCAATGTCATCACCTCAAATTTTGTGATCCAATGGTCACTGACCTGACACAGCGACATGATCTTTCCAAGATAGTCATCTGGTGAGATAATTGTGCCCAAAATAATAGGTTCAAGATATTCCTTTACTACAGATTTGTCAGGAAATTCAGATGGATTTACAATAGTAATCTCCGATTCTCCATATTCCTAAAGAAATAATGTGGAAAATTAGATGGGATCATACAATTGGAGGTGATCTGCAGAACCCGGCAGTGACCAGTGACCAGCGTGCTGCAGCGGTGTGGATCCGCGCCGAACACCATCTGACCACCGCTGCACACAGCAGATTGTTGGTGATGCCAGTTGTTGGGACTTCCACCGACCTGACATTGATGACCAGTGCTGGAATTAGGTCATTAGTGTTACAGTAGCAGAAAACCACTTCAACTG
Organism: Phyllobates terribilis; assembly: GCF_046119375.1. NCBI lineage: Eukaryota > Metazoa > Chordata > Amphibia > Anura > Dendrobatidae > Phyllobates > Phyllobates terribilis. Next base: position 4,724,793 of record NW_027362839.1, read on the forward strand.
CAAATACTGAACAAAAAATGTCAACATCTCAAAATCAAAGTCCAATTTTACTGATTTTGTTTCCCCCAGAAATAATGAAACACCCTGATAGTTAGTTTTGGAGTATGGCACAACAAATCAGAGTGGCCCACAATACAGCGCAGAGTGGTTACGTATAAGGCATTACTGCTTCATGGAAGCCATAGACAGAAAGTACCTTAATCAGCTTTGGAGAGGACAGCACAGCCTTGTATGGGACTGTAGAGGACGTCATTATGACAGATGCATTGTATTCCTGCTCCTGTCTCTGGTTAAACACCTCCATATGTAAAAGCCCCAGGAAGCCCAACCTGTGCAGGACATGAACGTTAGTTATAATTTATAGAGAGGCAAGTATACCGAAAGTGTTAATAAAATGGGCAACTACTTAGTGCTCGATAGGTATCCACCACTCTAATAGAAATTGCTCTGGAAAGTACCAGTAACGCGGTGTCCATCATAATAGAGAAACACCACGCTATTTGCACTGCCTACTATACACAAGGCAGGTCGTAGACTGAACTACAAACCAGTTCAAGACCAGATCATTTCTGATCATCACCAGGCATATTTTTTTTTTCCGTACATGGGATTTTAAGATCTCTAAAAATGTCTCTGGTTCAGTCATCCAAATAACGTTTGCCTCCATTTTGTCAGTATTGAATTCCCCTGTAACTGGGGCTTATATGCCAGGCACAGTTACAGGGAAATTCAGTAATAACAAAACATGACAAAATTCAACTTCCTGAAAACTGCTGAATCAATCTGGGGCTAACCTAGCAACACATGCTGCCAGCAATCAGTACTCACATGATCACCGCCATTGCTTCCTAAACTATACGCACAGCACTTGTTTAGGAAACAATCAGGAAGGCAGAGGTGGTAATAAACCATTTCTGACTTTTCTATGGTAAGTCCAGCAGGCTCATGTGTACATGTACATGTGTATTGATGAGGATATGAGGATTCAGATCTACACAATACTGTACCGGTGACAATCCTGGCTATGGAACTGCAGGATAATATGTCACAAACATATCTGGATAAGCTGGAGGTTTGGGCCGAGAAGGGACAAATGTCAATTAACAATGAAAAATACATTTTCACTAGTCAGACTCCATATGGAACATGGTGCACAGATTTGTCCACCAGTGTGCAAGAAAGGCAAAGCCGAGGTCTAGCAAGTTCAAGGTGGGAGATTAAAGCAAAGATGGAATAGGTGGACTGCAATACAAGGAAAGAGTAATACAATTAATTAGTTAAAATTATTAGTTATTATTATTAAATTATTAGTTAAAAAAAATGCTAAGGAGTGACATACTGCAATATATTCAGTACCGTATCTATAACAAAGGGCCAAGACCAGGATTCTTTACTGTAAGAGCGTGAGACTGTGCAACTCTCTGCTGAATTCACTAGGGGACTAGATACCATTCGTGAGTGTAATATACAAGTGGTTAACACATTACCAAGATGAATTGTTGACCCAGTGGTTTGCTCTGCCAAAAATTGGACTTTACCTTGTAATGTGTTTTTGCTTTCCTCCTGATCATTGTTACAAAAGAATTTTCTGAGCTGAAGACGTTTTTTTTTTCAGCCTTACACACTATATCAATAATTAAACTTGCACAAATGACCCCTTTTCAGAAATTAAAGTTATTGAAATGTCTATCTAATGCTCAATTAATCGGTCCGTAGGTGATAACTGTGCCCTTATGATCACTGTAGGACACATTAATGCCCGCACGGTATATTTTCATCATAAGTATAGGAAATGACTGAAATAAAATATATAGTGATATAAAATAATTCAGATAATGGCAGTAGAAGACGCACCTCCAGCCAGCACCCAGAGCTGCACTGCTGTCCCGACTAACAGACACTTGAATCGTTCAAGGTCAGCTTTTCCAGCGCACTCTTCATATTGCTGTATTCGGATTGGTCAACTGGAAACATTCCTATAACAGAAAGTTAAAAGAAACCATTAGGGTATGTTCACACAATATTCTGAAGTGGATTCTGCTCCAAAAACCACATTTAGGGTATGTTCACACTGAGTTTTTTGACTGCTTCAGAAAACGAAGGGGCCGATTCATCCAGCAGTTTACGTCCGTTTTCTAGTGTAAAATTGCTTAAAATTTTGTGGGTTTTTTTTTTGCCCGCCTGGGAACACTTTGCCAAGTTTTTGAACGGTGGTCACAACTCAACTGGGAGTGGCTATGGCCACTCAATAAATGCACATAAAAAAATCCACATTAAAATACTGTGTGTGAACTTACCCCAAGGGTGTGCGCACATGGCATCTTTTTCAAGTGGATTCCTTCCAGGCTGCTTTTTCAGCCTGGAATCTGCCAGATAAAGCGCCCCATAATATGAACATAATGCACAGCAATGTCAAAGCAACATTGCTGTGCACATCTTCTGTCTTATGTCTTTTAACCACTTTAGGATTCGGAAACTGAAGTGGTTAAAATAAGGAACAGGTTCATTCTTTGAGTGTCTTCCGCTAGGAAGCCGCCTGCTCTCTATAGTTACCAGCGTAAAGTGAAAGCCGCTGCAAAGCCGCCGGAGAAGACACCTCAGGAAAACGACCGTTGCGGTTTTCCTCAAGCGGCCTTGTCTGGGAAATCTCAGTGGCGGTACCGAAATCTAAGAGACGCCGTGTGCACATATCTTACATTGGTTTTCCAAAAACTCAGGAAGCAGCAAGGAATGGGTTCAATTCAAAATCCCTATTCTCACCTCTTTGTTCCCCCCATGGCTCCATCACTATTGCTCCGGTAGTCCGCACTGGTCTCCGCTTACTTCCTGCAGGCTTTCCGTACATCATTCATGTGACTAAGGTACTGACTAGTGTTGAGCGAGTATGTTCTGTCCGAGTATGCTCGGGCCGAGCTCCGAGTATTTACAGCTGCTCGGTGATATGGTTGAATCGTTTGACAGTTTTATTACATGTGAGGAATGTGTAAGAAATAGACATTCCTCTCATGTAATAAAACCGTCAAACAGTTGCAAATCATGCACACGGGAGCGATTCAACCATATCACCGAGGAGCTGTAAATACTCGGAGCTCGGCCCGAGCATACTCGGTGAAAGGGTTAATAGAACATACTCGCTCAACACTAGTACTGACCTCAGCAGTGAAGCCGACATCTCCAGCACATGACCTTTAAGGCACCCGATTATCTTAGAGAGTAACCCTCTTTTAATTGTTATTTCATAAATCAAGAGTACACATGAAATTAAACAACTTTGTAATATATCTTATGAAAGACATTTTCTTCATTCTCTGCCAAAATTTATCATTCACTATGAAATTCTGAGGTAAAATCTGTATTCAGTGAAGACACTTTCCCATTACTGAGATAGGAGATGGCAGCTGCTACTGATACAATTCTATGTGGGCAGGAAGAGGGAGGAGCTTGAGACAGCTCCTCCCCCTTATCAGTAGCAGCTGCCATCTCCTATCTCAGTAATGGGAAAGTCTGTCTTCACTGAATACAAATTTTTACCTCAGAATTGAGACTTGATGATGACTGATCAATTTTAGTAAATAAAGAAGCAAATTTCTTTGATAAGATATATTCCAAAGTTTCCTATTTTCACGTAAACTATTGATTTATGAAATAAAAATTAAAATGACGGATACACTTTAAGTGTCCACATGAATGATATACTGGATTTGGTCACTGCCAAAAGTGAGCAGGGACCATGAGAGCCGCGATTCTGAAAGGGCAGAGTTTGAGAAGGTCTTTTCTTTTATTTTTTTATTCCATATGTAATCATTCCTAGATTCCCATCTCTCTGCTATATATTTTTTACAAATCGCAGAAAACCCATTTGATGTTAATTGTTTGGGCTTTTCTCATGCGTCGAGCATCACTCACGAGAAAAACAAGCTTCAAAGAACAAATGAGAGGAGACAGTCCATGCATTATGTGTCACGGTGGCGTGTCATTACCAACCCCCTTGCTGCAGCGCTCCCTAAATTCCCCACAATGTAGAAAAACCTTGTCCACACGTCACGGCTCTGAGCTGACTAGTCCTGGAGGATCGTGAGGTTCCTTCCTTACATCTCTCCTCAATTATCTCGGCTTCTGTAAAATAGGTCGAGTCTAATGGGACGAAAAATACGGCTGCAGAATAAAGGTTCTCTGGCATTTATCTACTCTGTGATCACCGTTCCTAATCCAATCATGGAGGCGTTCCTGGCTGTTACAAGGAATTAGTAGGATTACTAAAGTGTGACAGGCGAGGGTACAGCTCCTGTGCCTGTCATGGATTCTCAATAGAGGTGGCTGGGAATGGTCGCTCTCCACTGAAATGATCGGGGGGTGCACATACTTCCCACAAGAAAGCACTTGAATTGTCAAGGTCAATCTATTCTATAGCTGTAACTTTAGCCGTAAAGGAATGGATACAGTGGGTTACATCTGGTGCCCGGGGGGCAGTGTTTGGTATACTCTGTGTCCCTCTGAAGAAGCTAAAAAGTGAAACGCGTGTTTAGGAGAGTGGCAGGCACATAATGGGTAAGGATCTCCTCATTACTGGTACTCAGGCGCAAAATACGTAGAATTTACACTACACTAGGGATGAGCGAACCCCGTGGATGTTCGGTTTCGACCAAACTTCGGTTCGGGTACCAGAACTTGAACCCAAACCCCATAGAAGTCAATGGAGACACAAACTTTGATGCTGTAAAATGGTCGTAGTAAGGGCTAGGAGGTCTCTCACTCTTAAAACAGACTTGTCAGTGTTCGGAGTTCAGCATTGGACACTAGGTGTCCGGTATGAACCCCAAACTTTACAGTTCGGGTTCGCTGATCTCTACACAACACTCGTTATACTGTTGTACTGATACATTACACGTCTAGTCCCTGTGATTGACTATATATTCATTGTTGAGGACGCTCTTGCAGATGGGTCTAATCTCTGATGTCACGCCATCTGGAGGCTGAATCTTGAACTAAGTGCTCTTGTAATACAGTCTTTAATATTACGATAATAAAATATATACTGTATACTGTACAATAGCTTTCCGACCCCGTTACACAGTTTTTGAGCACTTGAGCTGATGTTGTTAAAGCTCAATTGGTGTTTTGCATAGTCTGAGGGGGCTATAGGTGTAATTCTGCTGAGATTTTGACTTCGATGCGTGTTGCAGTTACATTGGCATAATACTCTGTTCCATGTACAATATTATGTAGAACAGAGTGTTGATTCTAAATGGACTGTAGATAAAACAGTATGTCCTGGAACAGTACCAATACACATGCTCTGTAACTTGCCATCCACTCTTTTGGAGTGGACGATTGCTCTTTATCAGCATTCTGTCAGCACTATAGGTCCTGGGACATCCCTTCTCTCATTACTCAGCATGCATTGCTTCCGCCATTGCTTAATGAGATGCCTACAATTAACTGAAAGGCTGCATCTCTGTTATGCCTGCATATACAGTTTGACAGGCAGGAGCAAAGAGACAAAGGCCAAGCCCCACTTCCGGTAATCCATATAGGGGGGTTTCTGCTGCTAGAGACAAATTACACTTAGACAGAAGGGAGACCCTACCGGCCGACACTTTTAGGTTATCTAACCCCTGAAAAGTAACTCCAACTTAATTGAACTTTATAAAGGGATTTTGCACATTATCCATCGAATGAGATCAAGTACAGCGACCATTTAATTTGTATTAGGGTTCAACTCACCTGCAAACACCATGGGTTTCGCAGGCTTAAAGCCGGGCAGAGCCACTGGCTGCTTCAGTAAATGCAGAGTGTCTCCTATTTGTGCTTCCTGTGCGTCCTTCATCCCAGCGATTAGATAACCTACTTGCCCAGCATATCTTAGAAACAATGAGAGTAATATATATTCACAATTAGTGCAGATTCATCAAATTCTACATTGAATATCGGGTACAAATCAGCCATAAAAGAAGGTAGCAACGGCTCTGAGACCCAGCACTGCATGAGTTCACTACAGCTATATACAGCTGGCACTAGAGGGCGCTCACTGGAGACAGACTTCTACTGCTGCGGGTGGGTCCAATACTAGCTGTACATAATCACATGTCAACAGCTCCCCCTGGTGGTGGCTGCATGCAGCAAAAATAGTATTTCATCTAGTTACATTCATTTAAGTCAGAAATGCTGTGACATTAGTCAGCACTGAATTTTGGATGTAAAACTATTTTGGATCTATCAACATATATGTTATAACTTCCCAGAGCCTAAATACCACATCAGAGAGCTCTGCTAATCGCACTGTAACAAGCTGAGAACCATCATACGGCCATAACAGATTTGTATTGAATGGCAATAAAAACACAAAATTGTATTTTAATTTGCAGAACTTTCCATAACACAATATTGACATTTTATTTGCTTTAATAACAGAATCCCCTTTCAGCTCTGCAGTCTCCTGGGCACCAAACATCCATGTATATTCATAGAAAGCAGCACCGAGGAGCATCACTACTGGACGCAGGATTAGAGCGCCATCTAGTGGCACTATAAGAATATTCCTAGTGTGCTAAAATGTCGCTCTATTATATCCTGCACAGGGTCGCACACAATTTTAAATGATTTGGATATCGGAAAAAATTACTTTAAAAAAATGATGGAAAAACCCTTTTAAAAAGACACAGAAAGCAATAAGGAAAAAGCACAAACAAAAGAAGTGGTGCTGAGATGGGCGGCTGCAGTTTATGCAGATCCTTGGGTGACAAAGTGCATGTGGAATAATCTTCACTTTTACAATTTGTTTTTTATCCTTGCCTTCTAAAAGCTAGAAAACTTTTTTTCCCAGTAGATTCGTTGTATCTGGGCTTTTTTCCAGTAGATTCGTTGTATCTGGGCTTTTTTCCAGTAGATTCGTTGTATCTGGGCTTTTTTCCAGTAGATTCGTTGTATCTGGGCTTTTTTTCCAGTAGATTCGTTGTATCTGGGCTTTTTTCCAGTAGATTCGTTGTATCTGGGCTTTTTTCCCAGTAGATTCGTTGTATCTGGGCTTTTTTCCCGTAGATTCGTTGTATCTGGGCTTTTTTTCCAGTAGATTCGTTGTATCTGGGCTTTTTTCCCAGTAGATTCGTTGTATCTGGGCTTTTTTCCAGTAGATTCGTTGTATCTGGGCTTTTTTTCCAGTAGATTCGTTGTATCTGGGCTTTTTTTCAGTAGATTCGTTGTATCTGGGCTTTTTTCCCAGTAGATTCGTTGTATCTGGGCTTTTTTCCAGTAGATTCGTTGTATCTGGGCTTTTTTTCAGTAGATTCGTTGTATCTGGGCTTTTTTTCAGTAGATTCGTTGTATCTGGGCTTTTTTCCCAGTAGATTCGTTGTATCTGGGCTTTTTTCCAGTAGATTCGTTGTATCTGGGCTTTTTCCCAGTAGATTCGTTGTATCTGGGCTTTTTTTCAGTAGATTCGTTGTATCTGGGCTTTTTTTCCAGTAGATTCGTTGTATCTGGGCTTTTTTCCCAGTAGATTCGTTGTATCTGGGCTTTTTTTCCCAGTAGATTCGTTGTATCTGGGCTTTTTTTCAGTAGATTCGTTGTATCTGGGCTTTTTTCCCAGTAGATTCGTTGTATCTGGGCTTTTTTCCAGTAGATTCGTTGTATCTGGGCTTTTTTTCAGTAGATTCGTTGTATCTGGGCTTTTTTTCAGTAGATTCGTTGTATCTGGGCTTTTTTTCCCAGTAGATTCGTTGTATCTGGGCTTTTTTTCAGTAGATTCGTTGTATCTGGGCTTTTTTCCCAGTAGATTCGTTGTATCTGGGCTTTTTTCCAGTAGATTCGTTGTATCTGGGCTTTTTTTCAGTAGATTCGTTGTATCTGGGCTTTTTTTCAGTAGATTCGTTGTATCTGGGCTTTTTTTCCCAGTAGATTCGTTGTATCTGGGCTTTTTTTCAGTAGATTCGTTGTATCTGGGCTTTTTTCCCAGTAGATTCGTTGTATCTGGGCTTTTTTCCAGTAGATTCGTTGTATCTGGGCTTTTTTTCAGTAGATTCGTTGTATCTGGGCTTTTTTCCCAGTAGATTCGTTGTATCTGGGCTTTTTTCCCAGTAGATTCGTTGTATCTGGGCTTTTTTTCAGTAGATTCGTTGTATCTGGGCTTTTTTCCCAGTAGATTCGTTGTATCTGGGCTTTTTTCCAGTAGATTCGTTGTATCTGGGCTTTTTTTCAGTAGATTCGTTGTATCTGGGCTTTTTTTCAGTAGATTCGTTGTATCTGGGCTTTTTTCCCAGTAGATTCGTTGTATCTGGGCTTTTTTCCAGTAGATTCGTTGTATCTGGGCTTTTTCCCAGTAGATTCGTTGTATCTGGGCTTTTTTTCAGTAGATTCGTTGTATCTGGGCTTTTTTCCCAGTAGATTCGTTGTATCTGGGCTTTTTTTCCAGTAGATTCGTTGTATCTGGGCTTTTTCCCAGTAGATTCGTTGTATCTGGGCTTTTTTTCAGTAGATTCGTTGTATCTGGGCTTTTTTTCCAGTAGATTCGTTGTATCTGGGCTTTTTTCCCAGTAGATTCGTTGTATCTGGGCTTTTTTTCCAGTAGATTCGTTGTATCTGGGCTTTTTTTCCAGTAGATTCGTTGTATCTGGGCTTTTTTCCCAGTAGATTCGTTGTATCTGGGCTTTTTTTGCAGTTAGAGCTGTAGTTTTTATAAATATTTTCTGATCTTTTTATTACTTTTCTTGGTGAGGCAAAGTGAACAAAATAAACTCCAGAGATTCTGCCGCTTCATCTTTTTTTTTCTTTTTCATTCCATCATCCACTCGATAGGATTTCTAGAAGATATTTTTTTTAGTTTTAACACGAACAGATGTGGTGAAGCCAAAAATGATGTAACGGGAGAATTTAACTTTGCAGGCTCAGGTCACCGAAAACATAGAATGGCTTTACCGCTACAGTGTAGAGTAAAATGACCAATCTGATATTAATCCCAGTTATGGGACGGGCTTCATAGTACAATCATGGAAGACATGGAGGCCTTCAGTAGGATCCTTGGCTGTCAAGACAATGCCATTGCCACATAACACTCATATGATTGATGACATGACATGGCTTTATAACTGATGGGGAGCCGTACCCCTTCAAGCCCCACTGATTCTCAGAAAGAGGGGGATGCAGTGTGACCAAGTTTGTTAAAAAAAAAGAATAAAAATGGTAAAAAATTAAAAAAAACATTATACTCACCTTCCAATGGCCCCCGGTCTCCTTATCCGATGCGACCCGTCACATGACTAAATGACGTCATGAAAGGTCCTTTTAGACCATCGCGAGCCGCCGGGGAGCCAGGACGCATCACTAAGGAGACCGGGGGCCATCAGAAGGTGAGTATAAGGTTTATTTTTTATTTTAAATTCTTTGTTTTTTAACAGGAACTATAGTACCCGGGTCTGGAGGAGAGTCTCCTCTTCTCCAGACCCGGGTACCATCCGCACATAGAATCGCTTAATATCCGCATGTGTACATGTAGTCATGCGGATATTAAGCGATTCAATGCAAGTCAATGGCGGCAAAAACGCCGCACTTCCGCAAAATAATTGGTAGTGCTGCGGATTTTTCCGCAATGATAATCCGCAGTGGAAATTTCCGCAGCATGTGCACAGCACATGCGGATTATCATTGGGGAACATGGCAGACCTTCTACCAAGCGTTTAAGCGTTCCTGCGGCGGAATTGCCGCTGCGGAAACGCTTAAAAAACGCATAGTGGGCACACACCCTTACGCGGTGAAATGAGCTGCATCTGGATCTCGTCCACCTAAAGGGACTGTCAGCACAGAATGACTGTTCAAACTAAGTCCCAACTCTCGGTGCTTCATGACGGGGCCAATCATTTATATACACCTTCCCACCTGCTTGTTTGCCCTCCATCCACACCCTCCTCTTCTTTGATTGACAGCTCTGGCTTCATAGAACCAGAGAAGGAAGGAGACAGAGGTAAAACAAGCAGGTGGGAAGGTGTATATAAAGGATTGGCCCACGCCGTGATCCACGGAGCTATTGTACTTGGTTTCAACAGTCATTCTGTGCTGACAGTCCCTTTAAAATCAGTGTTTCCCAAACTCCAGTCCTCACGGCCCCCCACAGGTCATGTCTTCAGGATTTCCATAGTATTGCACAGGTGAGAGAATTCCTGATTCCTTGATGATACTTTCATCACATGTGTAATACTGAGGAAATCCTGAAAACCTGACCTGTTGGGGGCCATGAGGACTGGAGTTTGGGAAACACTGCTTTAAATGGAGCGGTGCTGTAGTTTTATTATTCAGCAATTAGCAGGATCCCCCAACAATTTCTTAAGCAATGAGAAAATGCAGTCCCTAATGATGTCCTCTGACAATAAGCGGATCACGGACAGCAGATGCATTGGGTTCTGCATTTCTTGGAGAATGGGATGGGGCAGCTTCTGTCTTCTCAGTGATACAATCAGGAAGGAGATGCAGCGTGAGACAATCCCTGTCTACATCTTTGATCTGATCATCAATACAGAGGGCTGATTGGTGAAGACAGAGGGAAAGGCTAATAAAATTATTAAAAAAAAACGTAGTTTTTCGGCTGGCACTTCCTCTGGGGTCAGTATGCCAACCTCATTGACTTCATAGCACTTGCCAGAGTGGGCAGACACGATTTATTGCCTTTACACACGTCACCTCCACACAGGGCGATGCTGCTACGACGCCTCTGTAGTGATCAAACGTGGAGTCAAACAGCAGGGCTTTAAGAGGGCTGCCCTTTTCAATCTTGGGACTAAAACACAAAAATAAGACATCCTGTTAAGGGGGATAAAGGTAAGTAAACAGCGTTCAGTCCAGAGTGATGAATTCCAAAAGACAAAGTTTATTCCGCCATCACATAACGTTTCGACCTGTTATAGGTCTTTATCAAGTATATACAAAGACATACAGGGATACTGATCCCCTTTAAGGAAAATCAGTGGCCAGAACCCTTTAAATTCCCCTTAAATGGTCCAAAACTGAAACTGTGGGAACAATATAATCCACTTAGGGTTCAGCAAACTTACAGTCAAGGGTTTGATAAAATGATCTACACCCTTGTGTCTCTAGAAAGCATAGCGTACGTTCACGTGCTGAAAATGCCGACCAGTGCTGGTGAGCAGAGGTCCGCAGCTTGTGACACTCCTGCTGTAGTGAAACTACAGGTCCCAGCAGACTGACAGTCTCTCATCAAGTTATGCTGGGAGCCGCAGTTTCACAAATAGTGCTAGAGGATCCATGTCAGAAATATGAGGCTGCCACTAGGGTTTCTCCCACAAATATGTAATCGGACGTGGAGCAGATCTGCACGTGGATGAGCCATATTCTCTATCTGTGAACATACTACTCCTTCACTCAGATTCTAAGTGGTTCTGCAGCGCATCTGTGCAGAGCAAGCTGTCAATCAAAATCCGGGCCGGGTTTACAGCCGTCACCCCTGATATAGCGAGAGGTGCTGTGATCCAAGACTGTAGCCGCTCCGTGCACAACGATGAGTGAAGGCCGGCGGCTGCAGGGAGGAAAGAAGTTAATTTTCTCCCGGTACCTACACTATCAATAAGGCGGCCGGGCAGCATTGTAACAATATTTATCTGCAGATTAACCCTATACCTGCAGGTACATAGCATTTTCCAAGGTGACAGGTTCCCTTTAATAAAGAGAAGATGGATAGAGCCGCATTAGTCCGTACTCACGGTGGAAGCCTCCTGACAACTTCTTGAAGAACACTTTCCACATTTGTTCCAAGCTTCCCCGACATCTAATAGAAATAAACAGAGAAATGAATTTCTTAATACAGTTTAGACCTCGGCTACAACGAATCAGAAGAAATGAAACCTGTTTGAAGCTGACAAGCAATCAAGCCCCTCCGTAAGCCACACAGAACATGGCTACTTATGTCATCTGCAGGTGATTAAAGGAACCTGTCATGCTGAAATGGTATAAGATCTGTAGGGGATGTTGTAGAGCAGAGAAGTTGATCAGACTGATAGACATATCTGTGGGAAGAGAGTCAGCAAAACTGGCATTTTATGCAGTGAAAAGTCCTGCCGTATGTACACTAGTCCAGTGGGCGGTCCTACTAAGTGATTGACAGTTCCCTGTATGACCATGCAGGCAAAGATAGCTGTCAATCACTAGTAGGACCGCCCACTAGACTCATCTGTACAAACAGCAGGATTCCACTGAATAAATTGATACAGGAAAAACATCTATCTTTGTAGCGTATTAGCCAGTAGATAGAAGAGTATTTAGATTTGAGAGTCCTCAGTGGTTCATACCATCTTTTCCGTTAGCCATTAAAAAGTAACAAATTGCAGACTTTCCAGACTACTCAGGTCTCAGGTCTGCCTGATGAAGAAGCCGGAGTAGTCTGGAAAGCTTGCAATTTGTTACCATCTTTTCAGTTAGCCATTAAAGGTATCAACCACTGAGGACTCTCAAATCTAATGAATAAATTACAATTTATACTGAATCTTCTCCCACAAACCTATATATCGTTCTGCTCAGTTTCTCATGGATAAAACCTGTACATCTGAATGGGGCTTTAATGTTGTTATTACAATCATGTAACCGCAGATCACAAAATCTTTCATATGATCATTTTTTTAACACCTAAAACCCCAATGGATATTTATGTTTACTAAAGGATTCCTTCCCCATTCTTTTGGCAGCTCTTCTTTAGGTATGGACACAGACCGGCATCCGGCATAAAGACATCTGGAGACTTTTCCTTTTTCGGTGATATTGGATAATCTTGTTCATTTCTAACGCTTTAAATCTTTCAAATTCTTTCTGAAAAATGTATCATAAAGGGACTTTCTCAGGTCAGTTTTGCTTGTGGTTGTGTTACCATTATTTGTGCCAAATGTATCAAAGTGTTGCACGATGTTTGATAAATGTTTATGTAGCACTTCCATCTATCTTTATTTATTATACTCACTTATATAGCGCCATTTATTTCACAGCACTTAACAGACATTATCATCACTGCCCCCATCGGGGCTCACAATCTACATTCCCTAGCAGTATGTCTTTGGAGTGTGGGAGGAAACCGGAGAACCCGGAGGAAACCCACGCAAACACAGGGAGAACATACAAACTTCTTGCAGATGTCGTCCTTGGTGGGATTTGAACCTAGGATCCCAGTGCTGCAAAACAACAATGCTAACCACTGAGCCACCGTGTATCTTTATCCACTTTTAACGTCACCCGTCGTTCTTAGACCTGTGTGGCTTACCAAGCCCAATTTCTAAAAGTGGCAAGAGTGCTGTAAAATATGCTGCAAAAATGATGCGTCACAAAAGTTTTTTGCTTTTTTTTAACACAAAAATTGATGTAAATTCCTCGCTACATTGCCCCTTTTCCAGCCACATTTTGTAGAAAAAAATAAAAAGACAAGGTACAGACAGCGGAGTTAAATTTGCCTACAGGAATGATTTTGATCTGGAGCGCATCGTACCCGGATACAGTCACTAGCGGGAACGTCAAACATCTTCTCAATTTGTTTCTCCACCCTTTCCGGATCTGCATTCTTCAAGTCTATCTAAAAGCAAAAGTATAAATACTAATTATTTATCAAAGCTGGACAACATCTAGAAACCATATAAGAAAACTGGCTTAAAATATAGTGTGAACAAGAGTTTAGGGAGAGATGTACAACTGGCACTGGCCTATAAAAGGGATTGTGTAATCGTACAAAACTAGCAAAAATGTAAAGTGCCTGGAAAACAAGGAACGTGTAATTTACCTCTTAGTAAAATCCTATGCTTTATCAAGAACAGAGGAATTTTAATTTCATAATTTTTTTTTAATCAAATAATTTTTATTGAAACACTCCAACTACAAATATTCCATCTTTCAAGTAACATACATGACATAGTAATTCCATAGTAAAAATATGAACAAAGTATCTGAACTTCAATTCCCATAACCCACCCTAAACCCAAATCCCAACACTCCAGAGAGAACCATTTTCAGAGCAGTTCTAGAATAACGGACTATAGCATTCGTAGAAGGGGAAGAAGATAAAAAAGTGACTAACAAAGGGATAGCAGCGTTTTAATGTTATCATTTACTGCTTGATGCCTGAGCCGGGGAGTGCACGCTGAAAACTGTTGCAGGCTGCTGTAATCACAGGACACAAGCAAACAGCATGGCATTTCCTATCAGCAGGGAGGAAGTAAAGGGAACAGTAATGAAAGTCTCCTCCTACTCCGCTCCATATTGAAATGAATAGTGTGCATCCTACAAATGAGATGTGTGGCACCCCAGGGGTCTGGTTTCCACAGTAATAGCAATATTATGTCTGAGAGCAGGTGGGAGGTTTCCTGGTCAGACATCCTATGCATGCCACACCTCCTGCCCAGTCCTGGGAGGGGAAGAACTTCCCCTATATAAAGCTGGGGCTGAGGCAGGGTTAGAGAGAGAAAGAGTACAGAGAGAAGAGGAGAAGCAGCTATAGGAAAGAGAGATCAGGAGCTCTGGGGAAGTCGTGCTAAAAGGAATCAGGGGCTGGCAGCTGTAGAGCTCACCCTGATTGAAGAGTTACCACCGGACCCGGAGTCCGAGGCTGTGGGGACTAATCCTTACCCAGCAGCAGAAACCGACCGGCAGGGGATTTCAGGTCCTCTGGCCAAGAAACCCGAAGGCACGGTCACACGCGTGGGACCAGCACCGCCATCGTGGAGCGGAAGCCACTAGAAGGCCCCGAGTCACCGGCCATACGGGTGAGCACCACACGGTACACTCAGGGACGTGGGCTACTTTTACCCGCCTCTAGCAAGGTAGCCAGAAGAGTACAATTAGTTGGGGAGGCCTACAACTCCGCCTGGCCAGGGGAAATCCCATCTGCTCAAAGACTGACCAGGCCCCGATCGCTAGCCAGTACTCCGGGAGGGTCTATCTTTATCACCAGTAAAGACCCTGAACTACACCGCATCGTCTCTGAGTGGTTCCTGCTACCCCACGTCGGCTGCCCTGAGGCCATACCCCTCCCGTTGGGGGTTATACCATCCACGCTGCACAATCCTTCCACCGGCCTCAGCGGTCTGCCCTGCAGCGGCAGCTCCATAGCTGCATTCAACGGATGGCGTAGTCGTCCAACATCTACTGCTACTACTACTCAGCCACACAGTTTGACTCCCTGGGTACGGACCGGGTCACCGCCACGAGACTACAACCCACAAGAGATCCGGCTCCGGGTAGTCCCCGCGTGCGCAACGCTACACCAAGTAGGCCCAGGGGCGCGTCAGATGCATACAGCAAACAATTGATTTTCCATACATAGGTTTTGAGTTGACCACTGGATATACACATGTGTATCACTAATTACCAGAACTGGAAATCGAAAAAAGAGACGAGCAAGTTTGGGGTGAATCCTGCCTTCATTACTGCACAGCCGCTCAGAGGGATCGGTACTAGGAACAGCAGGAGTGCCGGCGATGGTCACAGATTTACCTGCTGCGGGACTGAAGGAGTCTGATCGCGCTCGGCTCGAAGCTTTTTACCTGGTTTACGACAGGAATAATTGAAAGCTGTGCTTCAAAGGCCAGGAAGAAGTTTGCCACCATCTATTAGAAAATAGACAAACTTAGGATAGAAACAATATGAACATATACCCTGCTATAAGTAAGTAAAAAGCAATAGGAAATATATATAATATAGGGTACTTAGTAAACATGTTTATTGATTAAAAAAAAAAAAGCCATCCCACCAGCACCAAGGTGCACCCAGTCAGTTATGTGAAGTATATAATAAAATACACTTTAGTACAATATTAGTATCTTGTCCCTTTAAATCTGCAGCTACTTCTGTCACCATGGTAACTGCATTCATACTCAGCCAATAGGATTGCTCGGTTTGATTTTGAAGAAAAAAAAAAAAAGTCCTATATGGTCAGTTTGTTCCATCTCATCTGAGTGTGAAGACAGACACCTGCGATCAGCGAGATTATAGGTATAAGACGTGATATAATATAACGGACGGAGCCACATCCCATCACACGCACTCAGCGACCACAACTGACAGGAATCAGCACATTTATCAGAGGAGAAGTCATTATTCCCCAACACATGATACGCTGAGACACCAGTGGGGGGCGCCGCACTCGTTACATCTCCCATCTGGATGGATCCAGCGACGAGATCCTGATATTTATCCCCAGCTCCGCTCCTCCATGGGGAATGGTCCAGATGCACGCAGAACGGACCGAAGTGTAATACTGCTAGAACTCTGCATGATATCACATCCTCCATATATACCACATAATAAAGGGGTGCTCCCACTGGGACAGGTCATCACCTATCCAGAGATCAGTGAGAACTTGTTCCAACTAGACATCCCCTTTAATTGAAGAGATCACATATCTAACAGCCAATCCTATTCATTCCCAATCTTCCCTGTGCCCAGTAATGCCCCTGGGTATATCGCCACTATGAGCCAATCACCAAACCCTCTGCTGACTGTTCCCCATGTTTTATAGATTTTGGATCCGTTTCTACAAGAGAAGATCTCAGCGGCCTCCATGGGGATGGGTTACTCTGCCAGCGATGGAGCAGGTAGTATCCACCAGCCTGTGATATCTCACCTTCCTCCATATTCTGCTGTTACATGCGTTTCTTCAGCTTTACCCCTTCCCAACAGAACCAATTGATGTTTTTTTTCTGTTTTTTCCTTGGCTTTTTCCAAGGGCTATAACTTTTTCATGTCTGTCCACATAGTGTGAGGTCTTGTTATTTTGCAGGACGAGCGGTACTTATAAATCCCACCATTCATTTACCACATAGTACTAGAAAACGGGAAAAAAAGACCAAGTGCAGTAAAAGTGCGAGGAAAAAAAAAGCCTGACACTGTTTTTCTGGGAAGGGTTTTAACGGCGCACATAGTGTGGTAAAAATGACCTGGTAATAGGATCCTACTCCTCAGTGTGATTACAGCAACACCAAACTTCTCCAATAGTTTTGGCAAAAGAAAAAAACTTTGTTTTATGGTGTCACCATTTTTTCTGAGACCCGTAACATTTTCGTTTTTCGCGTTGATGGAGCTGTGTGGGGGCTTATTTTTTGAAGGGCAAGAGGACTTTATTGATAACATTTTGGGACACATATGACATGGTCATCGCTTCTTACAGGGTTTTCTGCAGTCTTGTGGCGAATGAAAAAAATGTAATTTTGGCTTTTTGAATTTTTTTCTGTGTTCACTGATCGTTTGCTTTTTATATTTGGATAGATTGTATTTCTCTGAAAGAGACCATACCACAAATGTGTATATTTTTATTATCTTTATTTTTAGTGGGAGGTGAGTTGAACGTGTGGAGTTTTAATATTTTACACTTTTTTTTTTTTAATTTTCACTGCATTTGTATACATTATCTGATTGCTTGTGCTATATACAGCGATACCACAGTAATGCTCCATATAGCAAAATCACGGTCTTCTTTACAGCCCAAATGAAGCTTTATGATGACAGGCACGGAGGCTTCAGCCGACCCCCGGATATCATAGCAGTCCATCTGCGCCCTGTGATCGCGTCACAGGAGCGCCGGTGGGCGCATGGAACGATGCGTCCCAATGCCGGCGCGCTGTTAATGCTGCTGTTAGTGATTGACAGCAGCACTGAACAGGTTAACAGTGGTGGGCAGATCTTCGCTCCACTCGCAGCTCTTAGAGGCAGGTCCTGGTTGTTTGTCACAGCCATTATCTGCCATGTACGGGGCAAGCTGACTCTGCTCCATACACCCGCTACTGACTTATACCAGACATGTACGGCAGATGTTGGTAAGGAGTTAAAGCGGTTGTCCAGATTTGGGGCCATTTGTTTTTTTTACTTTAATGCAAGTATTTGGGACTAAAATTGATTTCTGTAATTGAGTTTCATTAAAAATGTTGCCTTCTGTAGCATCTGTGCTGCACTGTCTATTCCTGGCTGCAAAATTAGCTAACTGAGAATCTATCAGTGAGCTCCTTCTGACAGTCTTAAGGAGGATCATTTGTGGCCTGCTGGAGGTCATTTTGCAGGGCTCTGGCAGTGCTCCTCCTGTTCCTCCTTGCACAAAGGCAGGGGTAGCGGTCCTGCTGCTGGGTTGTTGCCCTCCTACGGCCCCCTCCATGTCTCCTGGTGTACTGGCCTGTCTCCTGGTAGCGTCTCCAGCCTCTGGACACTACGCTGACAGACACAGCAAACCTCGTTGCCACAGCTCTCACTGATGTGCCATCCTGGATGAACTGCACTACCTGAGCATCTTCTGTGGGTTGTAGAGTCCGTCTCATGCTACCACGAGTGTGAAAGCACAACCAACATTCAAAAGTGACCAAAACATCAGCCAGAAAGCACTGGTACTGAGATGTAGTCTGTGGTCCCCACCTGCAGAACCACTCCTTTACTGAGGGTGTCTTGATAATTGCCAATAATTTCCATCTATTGTCTATTCCATTTGCACAACATCATGTGAAATTGACTGTCAATCAGTGTTGTTTCTTAAGTGCACAGTTTGATTTCACAGAAGTTTGATTTACTTGGAGTTATATTCTGTTGTTTAAGTGTTCCCTTTATATTTTTGAGCAGTGTACATAAAAAAATTACTGCAGCTTTAATGCTATTTATTACGTCTCAGGTAACTTTGTGACTAACTATACAGCATCAAAAATACCAAAAAGCTTAAATCTCCAATGGAAGCCAATAGCACCAGTGAGAACACGGCATAAGCGTAATCCAAAGGAAGAGGGGGACATTATTCACTCCAGTTTCCTGCGGCCCCTCGGGAGTATAGGTTGCTGCACGGTAGTCTGCATTCTGTGTAAAACAGGAAAAACACTTTTACTTAGCGGGATGAGGTCAGTAATGGCGCTCTGTCAGTTGAGGGTTGCGTTTCCTGAGAAGAGGACAGAAGAGGACAGAAGAGGACAGAAGAGGACAGAAGAGGACAGAAGAGGACAGAAGAGGACAGAAGAGGACAGAAGAGGACAGAAGAGGACAGAAGAGGACAGAAGAGGACAGAAGAGGACAGAAGAGGACAGAAGAGGACAGAAGAGGACAGAAGAGGACAGAAGAGGACAGAAGAGGACAGAAGAGGACAGAAGAGGACAGAAGAGGACAGAAGAGGACAGAAGAGGACAGAAGAGGACAGAAGAGGACAGAAGAGGACAGAAGAGGACAGAAGAGGACAGAAGAGGACAGAAGAGGACAGAAGAGGACAGAAGAGGACAGAAGAGGACAGAAGAGGACAGAAGAGGACAGAAGAGGACAGAAGAGGACAGAAGAGGACAGAAGAGGACAGAAGAGGACAGAAGAGGACAGAAGAGGACAGAAGAGGACAGAAGAGGACAGAAGAGGACAGAAGAGGACAGAAGAGGACAGAAGAGGACAGAAGAGGACAGAAGAGGACAGAAGAGGACAGAAGAGGACAGAAGAGGACAGAAGAGGACAGAAGAGGACAGAAGAGGACAGAAGAGGACAGAAGAGGACAGAAGAGGACAGAAGAGGACAGAAGAGGACAGAAGAGGACAGAAGAGGACAGAAGAGGACAGAAGAGGACAGAAGAGGACAGAAGAGGACAGAAGAGGACAGAAGAGGACAGAAGAGGACAGAAGAGGACAGAAGAGGACAGAAGAGGACAGAAGAGGACAGAAGAGGACAGAAGAGGACAGAAGAGGACAGAAGAGGACAGAAGAGGACAGAAGAGGACAGAAGAGGACAGAAGAGGACAGAAGAGGACAGAAGAGGACAGAAGAGGACAGAAGAGGACAGAAGAGGACAGAAGAGGACAGAAGAGGACAGAAGAGGACAGAAGAGGACAGAAGAGGACAGAAGAGGACAGAAGAGGACAGAAGAGGACAGAAGAGGACAGAAGAGGACAGAAGAGGACAGAAGAGGACAGAAGAGGACAGAAGAGGACAGAAGAGGACAGAAGAGGACAGAAGAGGACAGAAGAGGACAGAAGAGGACAGAAGAGGACAGAAGAGGACAGAAGAGGACAGAAGAGGACAGAAGAGGACAGAAGAGGACAGAAGAGGACAGAAGAGGACAGAAGAGGACAGAAGAGGACAGAAGAGGACAGAAGAGGACAGAAGAGGACAGAAGAGGACAGAAGAGGACAGAAGAGGACAGAAGAGGACAGAAGAGGACAGAAGAGGACAGAAGAGGACAGAAGAGGACAGAAGAGGACAGAAGAGGACAGAAGAGGACAGAAGAGGACAGAAGAGGACAGAAGAGGACAGAAGAGGACAGAAGAGGACAGAAGAGGACAGAAGAGGACAGAAGAGGACAGAAGAGGACAGAAGAGGACAGAAGAGGACAGAAGAGGACAGAAGAGGACAGAAGAGGACAGAAGAGGACAGAAGAGGACAGAAGAGGACAGAAGAGGACAGAAGAGGACAGAAGAGGACAGAAGAGGACAGAAGAGGACAGAAGAGGACAGAAGAGGACAGAAGAGGACAGAAGAATCGATCCTACAATATAAAGGAAGAAGCAGAACAACATCCGCCATTACATCAACCGGTATTTGAGAGGAAAGAGGAACACCATGTGGACCATCCTACTGAGACCTCTCTGCCGATATCATACGGCAATACCGGCTGGTAAGTAGAAATCCACCAAAGTAATAATCGCAGGATAGTAGTAATCTAGTGGTAGTATATCATTATTAGTGTCATTTGAGTAATAATACTAGTGATAATAGTAAGAAAGTAATAAAATAACAGTAGTAATAGTAGTAGGTAGAATAACAGTGTGATCCAGGGTTCTAGGACTGATCGCCTTTTCTCGGGGTCAAGAAGGAATTTTTCCGCTGTGACACAAATTGGCTGAAGGTGTCCTGAGGTTTTTGCCTTCTTTTGGATCAACACTGTAGGTATAGGGTAGTATTAGTAGTAATAGGAAAGAAGAATAATACTGTAATAAGATAGCAGGATAATAATATAAACTACTTATATCTATAGAAAGAACAAAGAGTAAATAAAAATAATGTTAGACGTAGTTCAATCAATACTGTAATATTAAATAGTTATAGAAAAGTTAGAGTAGTACTTTAATAAGAAAGCAGGACATAAGACAAAATATATAAAAAAAATTATATTAAAAACTGTAGTAGTACATTTAGTATAGTAATAGTAATTATATAACTAGTAACATAATTAGGTTTGATCCAGGGTTCTAGGACTGATCGTCTTTTCTCAGGGTCAAGAAGGAATTTTTCCCCTGTAACACAAATTGGCTGAAGGTGTCCTGGGGTTTTTGCCTTCTTCTGGATCAACACTGTAGGTATAGGGCAGTATTAGTAGTGATAGGAAAGAAGAATAATACTGTAATAAGATAGCACAATGTTAATAATAACCATATCAAATAGTTAGATTTATAAAAACAAATTAAAATAACTCCAGTAGTACAATAATTAGCGTAATATTATATAACTTGTAATAACATTATTAGTTTTGATCCAGGGTCCTAGGACTGTTCGCCTTTTCCAGGGGTCAAGAAGGAATTTTTTCCCCTATGAAATAAATTGGCGTTAGGTGTCCTGGGGTTTTTGCCTACTTCTGGATCAACAGCTTTAGGCATAGGGATTTTAGTAATACCATTATTAGAATCACAAGTATAATAAAAAAATTGAATTAAATTTTTTTAATTAGTGTTATAACAGTTACAATTAATTGCATTATTGCAATAATAATAAATAGTAAAAATGGTGGTAATAATAATACAAAAAACTAGTCCCAGTTACTAAGTTAGTGTAGGGACCCATCTGAAGAGGTCGCCTTGACGTTGGCAGATGGGCTCGCACAATTTGCTCAAAATGTGCGCTAAGAACCTCATATTTCTATGTACAGGAGATCTAGCAGTAATACCATTCAGGAGATAGATATCTGTGCACACACATTTTGTTATATACTTTTGTGCAGCACACAGGGTAGGTATACAGGTACAGGGCGAGAGTGTTACAGTGATATTATAACTCGGCCTTAAGGATAAAATGCTGACAACTACAGATCCTGGAAACACATCCGAAACTAGACCTTGTAAGTAACTGGTTCCCAGCTAGTGGTGAATATGTACAGGGCAGTCCGGTACCAGGACCCGTTCTATAGGACACATTATCATCAGGCAGGTCCTGTCAGGGTTCTTACAAGATCTGCGGCAGAAGTGTGGCTGTATAACACAGTCCTGCTCCTGCCTCAGCCACCGACAGTGGAGCCAACCCTGACCCTGGCAGTTTAATCCACTGTATGACACAGTAGGGGGCTTCCACAGCATTTAGGCACTTTAGACAGGAGAGGGAGGCGCGATCATGGTGCCGATGAGTTTCTATGGCAGCCGAGATCTAACAATGGACCCCATGACGGCCATCTTACTGCTCCTATTAGACCCCGGCTGAGGAAAGGTCTATGAGGACACCGGTCAGACTTATGTCGCCTGCTCTGCACATATTAGAAATGCCTAGGGCTGATTAGTTTGCCATTTGTAAATCTGATCCAGCAGTGCTGGGCTACCACTGACGTGATCAGGGCTATTGAGCTCCTAGATTGGGCAGAGGAGCTCAGTCTTCAGCAGGAGCTGGCCGAGGAGAGCGGAGCAACTTGCATGGGGCTGCTGCACAAGAAGCAACTCACAAGGTGGAGATTTACCCGGAGACGCGGTGCCCGGGCTGTGATCTGCTGTGCAGGCTGCATAGTCGATGCCTCCTAGGACCTGAACTTCACCCCAAACAGGCACAGCAGAGCTCGGACCGACAAGTTCTTTTGCATTGGAGGAGAGACCCTTTTCGATATCTGACCAGGTCCCCTGGGCTCCCCACCCTCTGGGACTCGCATCTGTGGTAATTGTGCTAGTGACCCCAAGTACCCAGGGAACCCCTCGAGATTGGTGGCAGGATGAGCCTAACCTCTATAAAGATTTTACTGACCGGGGTGATAAGGACATCTTCCCTTCCAAGTGCCCCTTAAGAGAAACTTCATTATGTAGCAGATCCCACTGTAAAACCCTGGAATGGTATTGTGCTCACAGAACCCCTGGGAAGCACGATGTCAGGGTACCCAACAGGTACATTGCACCTCCAAGGGACATGACCGAATTTGCTATGGCTTTCTTCACCTGGCCCCTCATTTATTGTATTTTAGCTTCCGGGAGGTAGCATTCTTGAGATTCGCAATCCCCAAAAACTGCTGAACTGTTGAGTAATCTGGATCGTGTGCTCGCGATTCCGGACGAAATCCGTGACACAGTGATGGCAGGGTGAGATATTGCGTGATCTCCCCGGTGTCGTCTCTGAGGAATCCCTGACGCTGCGCATTAAAAAGAATATTGCACAGTGACAAGATCCTGCTGAGCAACTGAGAGTTAGAATTGACAACCGACACATGCGCAGAGTAGCAGGGACTAGCCCAGCCCCTGAAACAGGCATCACTGATGACGCTTCATTCAGGGTGGGGAAAGAGGCAGCAGCAGGGACCGCAGCCTCTGCTCCCTGATCACGTCCGTCTTCATATCCCAGGATGCACTGGGGATTTTCAAACTAAATGTTATCAAACAGGAAGTTGGTAAAAAAAACAAATGTATACACACATACAAACACACCCCAGTTAGATAAATTTAGATTAACTTTTAATTAAAGTATATTAGAAAAGCAATTACCATATTTTTCGGACTATAAGACGCACCGGATCATAAGACGCACCTAGGTTTTAGAGGAAAAAAAAAATGTAAGCAAAAAATGTGTTCATGATGCACTTTTAAGGGGGAGGGGGTCTTCTGGTATAGGGGTAATACCCAATTCTGACAATATCCCCTATCCTGGTATATATGCCCAACCCCCTTCCTTTTATACGTGGCCATCATCCCCGTCCAGGTACGCACGGCGGCCATCATCCCCGTCCAGGTATGTATGGCCCCCTCATCTTTATCCTGTTTTGTATGGCCCCCTCATCCATACCCTAATATGCCCTAATATGCATGGTCCCCCTAATCCCCATCAGGCTGCACATAAAAAAAAAAAAATAAACACTCATACTCACCTTTCTTCTCTCTCCTGTCTGCCCGCACAGATCTCTCCATGTGAGCCGCACATGACGTCACTGCCATGCGCGGCTCACATGGAGAGATCAGCTGCCGGAAGTCACTGCTCCCCACGCCGGGTCTGTGTGCGCGGGGAGCAGTGACTTCACTCTCCTTCATAGCCGGCACACAGCTTGGCCGCGCTGTTGCTCCTGCTGCTGCCGGGCTATAGCGTGTGCCCGCTTATTAAAAGGCATGAATATTCACCGCCTCCCCACGCCCATGGGCATGGAGAGAGGTTGAATATTCATGCCCTTTAACAGCGGGCACAGGCGATTCCGGCAGCAGCAGGAGCCGCAGTTCGGCTACACTATGTGCTGCTATTAAGGAGCAGTGAATATTCATTTTCTTTAGCAGCAGGGACAGTGTAGGCTGCACCGCTGCCTCCTGTGCCCCGCTCCTCCACCGCTACCACTCCCCCCATATCCCACATCTATAATATAACCGGGGATGCGGGTCTCTGTCCGAAGCCTCGATAGACTGCGCATGCATGACGCGCAGTCTGGCTCCAGACAGAAGACCGCATCCAGCCGTTACAGGTAAGAGGAGGTGTATGGCGTCGGAGATCGCAGTGTGTGTAGGCAATGAAGGCACACTGCGATCTCCGGCGCCATACTTACCTGACCGGGAGGAGCGTTGCCGCGGCGCCTCTCTTCAGCGGAGACCGGGGGCGGAGTGAGATGTCGGATCGGCGCGTGCGCATAGCGCCATCTGGCGCCATTTTTCTGAAGACACATTTACAGTGTGTCTTCAGCAAATTGGCGCCGGACAGCCCGGTGCTCTGGCGCCGGACGGCGCTGTGCTCTGTCGCCGCACTCCTCCCCCGGCCTCCGGCAGAAAAGGGCGCTGCAGCGCTGGAGTACAGAGAAGAAAGGTGAGTATAACGGTTTATTTTTTTTGGGATGTGTGTATAGTGGGGGGGGGGGGGTGAGGGGTGCCACGCATACCGGGATTGGGGATGAGGGGTGCCACGCATACCAGGATTGGGGATGAGGGGTGCCACGCATACCAGGCTTGGGGATGAGGGGTGCCATGCATACCGGGATTAGGGGAGCCACGCATACCGGGATTGGGGATGAGGGGTGCCACGCATAATGGGATTGGGGATGAGGGGTGCCACGCCAAATTTTGGAGGAAAAAAGTGCGTCTTATAGTCCAAAAAATACGGTAGATTATTAAATTAAATAGAGATTTAGGATTAAATCAGTGTAGGGTACGGACAACCCCTTTAATGTTAATTGAAATAAAAACAGTTCCCCGTTGTATTAATAAGGCAGTGATTCCAACTGTATTACCACTGGGAGACCCCCAACTCACACTCCTATTTCCCGAGTACCTTCCACGCCAAGCTTGGTTATGGAGGCTTTGGATTACCATCCATACTGTTCAGCACAGATCATGCTTCTTATGTCTTCATCGATCCCCCAGAACACAGCCCTGCATTACAGCATTCCTCAGGCTTTGTCCAATTATTTTCTCCAAATTTGTTTGCCGATCAGTGGCAAGAGGCTGTTGAGCTACTCAATCTCCTTGTTCCTTTGGAAAATTGGCACACTCTTGCATATAACAGTAGAGAATGGCTAAATCTTACGGAGACACTGGTAGATCGCAACGAAACATGGAGAGAGCAGATGTTCAGCAGTGAACTTGGAGTCTCCCTCCTCTATGAAGCTTTGCCGTACACATCTGACTTACTCCTGAGGACTTCTCGTAATTCACATGTGCAAAAATAGTTCAATCCACAACTAAAACGCTTGAACCAACTCGTGGAAAACTGGATAAAGATAGATAAAAGGCACATTACCTGTGGGTAGCCCAAGAGTGAAGTAATTGTCAGGTCCAGGATTGAACTGGGCGATGCGATTACTTATGTATTTTGCTGCCCATTCGCTGGCCAGGGCATAGTCATCAAGAATCACCAGCCGCATGATTGTGCCCACAAGCTCTCGCCTGGCAGCATGTGGCTAACAAACTGAAAAGAGAAGCGATACACAAGATAAGAGGTGACACAATAATATACAAAAGAGGTAACACAATAATACACAGTCGGCAAGTTTGGAGACTGAAACACATTCTGGCTTTCATAAAGTTTGCTGCTTCAGTTTTTATAGTGTCAATTTGCATTAACTGTAGATTGTTATGAAGAATGATCAGATGAATTGTTAAAAAAAAAAAAAATGCATATTAATTTTTTCCCAAGGAAATTACTTAACCACAAAACCCCCATTTCCACAGTCATGCTTACTGAATTACAAGAGCAGGCTGGTGCTTCAAATCATGGTCTTCTGATTACCTTCAAGGAAACATGTGCAGTCATCATTGCTTTGCAGGCAAGGCCATTGCTGCTTGTAAGATTGCCCCTAGATCAACCATTTATCGGATCATTAAGAATTTAGTCTGCGGTGCATCATATACGTGTTGTGACGGATCAGCTCTTGGGTAGGCGCAGGTTCACACAGGAATGCAGTCCGCAGGTTCCAAAACAAACTGGTGGTTTATTAAATGTCCATAAACCAACCAGGGAAACAAAACATAACAGCTCTTTCAGCTGCTCGTAAAACTCGGCCCTTTAATCCTGGCCCACTAACTCCCTACACTGTGTGCTGGAGCCTGCTTCTCCGGGTCCTACATCACCAAAGCTTGGCACTTCGGGGACACATACCTCCCATCCACGACCTGTCCGGCAGCAACCTTACATACCCCCCCTCTGCCCAAAGCAGGCTTGGCACCTTCTGCCACCATATAATAGATACACAAAAGGTATAACGCAGTGTTTCCCAAACCCCATCCTCACAGACCCCACAGGTCATATTTTCAGGATCTCCTTAGTATTACACAGGTGATTGAAGTATCATCAAGGCATCAGGAATTCTCTCACCTGTGTAATACTAAGGAGATTCTGAAAACATGACCTATGGGGGTCCGTGAGGATGGGGTTTGGGAAACACTGCTATAACAGAACAAAACTAAAAATAACCAGTCCATACAGCACGGCATCAGCCGTTTAAATGTAGTGCTTTTCTCTGCCTCCAGCAGACTGAGCAGCACATGCAAGGTTTGCTCACCTTGCACAACACACAGCACCACTGAGACAGGCGCAGCTGTCTTAAATCAGGCCTTCCAAGACCTGGACTGGAGGTGAGTGAGCAGCTGTTTCCCCCCAACTCTTTCAGCTGCTCTTGAAACCCGGCCCTTTAATCCGGGCCCATTAACTCCCTCCCAGCACTATGTGTTCTGGAGCCTGCTTCTCCATGTCCTACATCACCGAAGTTTGGTACTTCGGGGACACATACCTCCCGTCCACGACCTGTCTGGCAGCCACCTTACATTGTGTTGCACTGAGTTAGACCAGAATTGAACCAGAAGATAACTGAAGGTAACTGCACAGCCAGAGTAAAAAATGTTTCTCTTTGTTTTCACTCTCACCCCTATAGTCCTACACGTTCTACTAACCCTTCTCATCCCTACACCTAGTAATGAACTGGTCATCTCTCCCTCCATCTCACCTCCGCCTCAGATCTGTTCCTCAACATACAATCCTCTGTCTCCAAACACAGACAGCCACCTCACGCTCTCTCCTGCTGCTCCTCACTGCTGGCGATATCTCTCCAAATCATGGCCCTCCTCACCACATCCCCACAGTCACTTCTACCTCTCATCCACAATCTATCAAATTTCCGCAACCTTCCTAACCCTATACCCATTGCCCATCCCCCGCTTCCCCAATCCCACTAACAGGAGCTCTATGGAACGCTCTCTCCATCTACAACAAACTTTCCTACATCCATGACCTTTTCATTACTAACAAACTTTCCTTCCTTGGCATCAATGGTACCTGACTCACCCCCTCTGACATGGCGTCTCCAGCTGCACTTTCATACGTTGGATTCCACCTTTCCCACACCCCTCGCCCCATCGGCAAGCATGGCAAAGGAGTTTGTTTTCTCCTGTCAGATAACTGTACTCTGCTGCCTGACTAATCCACCTGTCCCCCCCCGCTATTCCCTGGCCTCTCCCCTCTGTCAATCCCTTCACTGGCTCCCCATTATCCAGAGACTCCAGTTGAGAACCCTAATCATGACATACCAAGCCATCCACAACCTGTCTCCTCCATATAACTGTGACTTAGTGTCCCGGTACTTACCTGCACGCAACCTCCAATCCTAAAAGATCTCCTTCTCTACTCCCCTCTTATCTCCTCTTCCCACAATTGCACGCAAGATTTCTTCCATGCATCCCCCTACTCTAGAATTCTCTACTCCAATATATCAGACTGTTGCCAACCGTGGAAACCTTCAAAAGGAAGCAGAAGATCCACCTCTTCTGACAAGCCTACAATCTGCAGTAACCACCGCTCCATCATACCACTGCACGACCAGCTCTACCCTCACCTACTGTATCCTCACCCATTCATTGTAGACTGTAAGCCCTCACGGGCAGGGTCCTCGCTCCTCCTGTACCAGTCGGTGATTCGTTTTTGTTCAAGATTATTGTACTTGTTTTTTGCTATGTATATCCGTTTTCACATGTAAAGCTCCATGTAATAAATGGCACTATAATAAATAATAACTTAATAGGGGGAGGTTAATTTGCTGTGAAGACTTCAGGACTCCGAAGAAAGTCCAGCAAGTCCCTGTATCACTTCCTACATAGGATTCAGCTATGGAATTGGTTCAACACCAGTGCAGAGCTTGCTCAAGAATGGCAGCAGGCAGGCGTCAGTGCATCTGTACACACCGAGAGGAGAAGGATTTTGGAGGCTGTGCTGGTGTCAGGGCAGCAAAGAAACCACTTTTCTCCATTTAAAAGATGAAGAACAGGATTATAAAATGCAGTAAACTACAGTGATTGGATTACAGAGGACTGGGGTAAAGTTATTTCCCTGATGAAGGCCCCCTTCAAACTGTTAGGGACATATGGAAGAATGAATGTCCGGAGAAGAAAAGCTGAGCGCTACTTTGAGTCCTGTGTTATGCCAACAGTAAAGCACCCCGAGACGAGTCATGTGTGGAGTTATCCATCATCAAAAGGGAGTGGGCTCACTCACAATTATACCTAAGAACACAGCAATGCATATACCAGCATGACGGAGAATATGTCACAAGGCAAAAGTGACAACTAAGTGTCTGGGTAACACTGACATTTTGGGTTCATGGCCAGTAAACTCTCCAGATCTCAATTCGATTGTGGTCACTCCTCAAAAAGTGGGTGGACAAACAGAAATGTATGTAGTCAGCTCCTAGCACTGATTAGACAAAAATTGTCCGACGTCAGTCAGGATTTGGCCCAGCAGCCGATATCCAGCTGCCAAGGCGAAGGGAACGAGTCTTGAAAAATAAGGGTCAACACTGAATATTGAATCTTTCCATAAACTTGATGTATTTGTCAATAAAAGTGTAAAACTTATAAAATGCTGATAATTGTACTACAGTAACCACAGAAACAGCTGACTAAAAGATCTAAAATCACTGAAGTGAACACCAAAATTTCTATCAGTCACAAGACTTTTGGCCAGAACTGTACATAAAGTGACACAAATCAAGATACAAGACATAGGTAAAAAAAAATTCTCCATCTTCTTCGTTACGTCAATCCGTGAAAAATGGGACTGCACTCAGATGTCATCTGAGTGCAGTGCGATCTTTTCCAAGAACTCATTAACTTGTATGGCCGAGCGTGATCCGAATATTAGATGAAACTCAAGCATAGTGATTTTTGTCCTCGAACAGACTGTCTATCGGGCTGTGCACATGTCCGATTTTTCTCCTTGGACAAACACTAGTCACAGTGCGATTCAATGTTTTGTCAGATCGCACTCCGACCGAAAACACTGCTATCTGCACCTGCCTTAACATTGCAACGCTAACAATAGTGATCTCAGCAGGGACTGCTGGGAGATTTCAGCTCAGAAGCCTGCAGATCTCTGAACGCAGCTCTAGACTATCACTGGCTGTAACTCAGGATTAGTAATCGATAAGTTTTTCGAAAGTTACACAATAAACTGTAATAAATTACTCTCATGTGAACACAAATTCTAAAGGAGAACTCTAACACTAAGATATTAACTTAAGGACGAATTCACACCTCCGTGGTGGGATCCGAGGACCCGGCCCGGCTCTCCGGACCTGATCAGTGCCTCATCTATTCCTAGGAGGTAATCACAGATCAGCACTGGTGACCCAGCGGTTGTCAGATCTGAGCTCGGTCCGTGGAGCACAGATGTGTGAATTCAGCCTTACAGAAGTTGTCCCAGAGTAGAAAGTCAGAGCTGTTGTATTACAGCGCCACCCCTGGGCACAGGCTGTGTGTGGCATTACAGCTCAGCACCTGTCACGTCACTAGACCGGAGCTGTAGTACCAGACACAACCTGTGGCCAGGACTGGCGCTCTGTGTTACTTTTTCTCGTGGACAAACCCTGTGCAGAAAAATACAGAATCCAGGAACCTCCAAACATGGCAGACATCGCCAAGTTCTAACAGTGCATAATGGGCGCAGCTCCAGCCATACTGTCAGTGACTGGAAACCTGGTTCATAGTCCAACTGCTGACAGGTGAGAGGCTGCGGCTCCCTGTAATCACCGGCTCTGACCCGTCACCGACCATTGCTGCTCTACAGCAGTCTATGAGCCGCTCTCTATAGTGCAGGGGACTAACCACATCCACAGGAAGCCAGTGTGCCCCCCTGGACTGAGACTGCCCCCCGGGAGCTCAGTGTGGGGTGCGCAGTCATCCGCCATGTCTCCCCAATACTCAGCAGCCTCACCACCAACCACTCGCTCTGCAGCCTCCTCCCTGGTAAACGCTAGAATGTATGGGCTCCTTCCAGGTATGAAGTCGTTTCCGGGGGCGTGTCCTGACTGCATTATGGGCATGTTCTAGTTTAGCACCAGACGCCATAGATTCATGCAGAAAGTGATACGGAGAAGCTTCAGGAGGAGGTCAGTGCTGGGCTCTGGGGGGGATGCTGCGGGCTGTGTGTGTGTGTGTGTGTGTGTGTGTGTGTGTGTGTGTGTGTGTGTGTGTGTGTGTGTGTGTATGTATGTGTATGTGTATGTGTGTGTGTGTGTGTAGGGGGGGATTATGATGCACGCGTGTGGAGGCTCTGGGAGCTCTGGGGATGCTGTGGGCTGTGGTGGCATGTCTATGGCTCTGGTGGGGGCTCCGTGGGCATGCTACGGGCTGGTGGTGGCTCTGTGGGGACGCAAGAGGCATGCTGCTGGCTGGTGGGGGCTCTGGAGGGATGCTGCGGGCTTGTGGGGGCTCTGTGGGGACGCTGGGGGCATGCGGGCTCGTGTGGGCTCTGGGGGGGCTGATGCACGCTTGTGGGGGGCTCTGGGAGCTCTGTGGGGATGCTGCGGGCTGTGGTGGCATGTCTATGGCTCTGGAGGGGGCTCTGTGGGCATGCTAAGGGCTGGTGGTGGCTCTGGAGGGATGCTGCGGGCTTGTGGGGGCTCTGTGGGGACGCTGGAGGGATGCTGCGGGCTGGTGGGGGCTAATGATGCACGCGTGTGGGGGCTCTGGGAGCTCTGTGGGGATGCTGCTGGCTGTGGTGGCATGTCTATGGCTCTGGTGGGGGCTCTGTGGGCATGCTGCGGGCTGGTGGTGGCTCTGGAGGGATGCTGCGGGCTTGTGGGGGCTCTGGAGGGACGCTGGGGGCATGCTGCTAGCTGGTGGGGGCTCTGGAGGGATGCTGCGGGCTCGTGGTGGCTCTGGGGGGATGCTGTGGGTCTGTGGGGGATGGTGGGAGCATGCTGCGGGCTCGTGGGTGCTCTATGGGGCTGGTGCGGGTTCTGTGGGAGCATGCTGCGGGCTCTGGAGGTAATCTGGGGGGGATGATGCACCCGTGTGGGGGCTCGGGGGGGGGGAAGGGGGGGGGTGGTAGACGCGTGTGGGGGCTCTGTGGGGATGCTGCGGGCTGTGGTGGCATGTCTATGGCTCTGGTGGGGGCATGCTGTGGGCTGGTGGTTGCTCTGGAGGGAAGCTGCAGGCTTGTGGGGGCTCTGGGTGCATGCTGCGGGCTCTGAGTGCTCTGTGGGGATGCTGAGGGCATGCTGCGGGCTCTGGAGGTATTCTGGGGGGGATGCTGGGGGCTTGGTGATCCACGCTTGTGGGGGGGGGGCAGATGATGCACGCTTGTGGGGGGGGGGGGCGGATGATGCACGCTTGTGGGGGGGGGGTGATGAGCTCTATGGGGATGCTGCGGGCTGTGGTGGCATGTCTATGGCTCTGGTGTGGGCTCCGTGGGCATGCTACGGGCTGGTGGTGGCTCTGGAGGAATGCTCCGGGCTTGTGTGGGCATGCTGCGGGCTGGTGGGGGCTATGGAGGGATGCTGCGGGCTGGTTTTGGCTCTGGAGGGATGCTGCAGGCTTGTGTGGGCATGCTGCGGGCTGGTTTTGGCTCTGGAGGAATGCTGCGGGCTTGTGTGGGCATGCTGCGGGCTGGTGGGGGCTATGGAGGGATGCTGCGGGCTGGTTTTGGCTCTGGAGGGATGCTGCAGGCTTGTGGGGATGCTGGGGGCATGCTGCGGGCTGTGGTGGCATGTCTATTGCTCTGGTGGGGGCTGTGTGGGCATGCTGCGGGCTGGTGGTGGCTCTGGAGGAATGCTGCGGGCTTGTGGGGGCAGGCTGATGATGCACGCGTGTGGGGGCTCTGTGGGGATGCTGCGGGCTGTGGTGGCATGTCTATGGCTCTGGTGGGGGCTCTGTGGGCTTGCTAAGGGCTGGTGGTGGCTCTGGAGGGATGCTGCGGGCTTGTGGGTGCTCTGTGGGACGCTGGGGGCATGCTGCTGGCTGGTGGGGGCTCTGGAGGGATGCTGCGGGCTCGTGGTGGCTCTGGGGGGATGCTGCGGGCTGGTGGTGGCTCTGGGGGGGGATGCTGCAGTGGCATGTCTATTGCTCTGGTGGGGGCTGTGTGGGCATGCTGCGGGCTGGTGGTGGCTCTGGAGGAATGCTGCGGGCTTGTGGGGACGCTGGGGGCATGCTGCACGCGTGTGGGGGCTCTGTGGGGATGCTGCGGGCTGGTGGTTGCTCTGGGTGCATGCTGCGGGCTCTGGGTGCTCTGTGGGGATGCTGCGGGCTCTGGAGGTATTCTGGGGGGGATGCTGGGGGCTTGATGATGCACGCTTGTGGGGGGTGTGAGGACCTGGCCACTTTCTAAATACTTTTCCAGCACTGATGAGCACCCTTTTTTTTCGTCAATCTTAATTTTGTGTTTTGTTAGAAATTTGCTTGCTGTGTTTTGTTAGTGATTTGTTTGCTCATCAGTTCAACCTCAGGTATCTATTCCATTGCCATTCCATGCCATTGTTCTCTCCAACACCACAGGTAGTCTCACATGCAGACCCAGGGGATGGGCTCCACCTGAGAAAATATCTCCACTAAGGCACAGTTAGCTGGGGGAGGGAGGTGTGAGCTCTTCTGCCAATTCAGGGGGCTGAACCCTGGGCAGGAGAAAGAACTGGCATTGCTGGTCGGACGGAGAGCTGGGTGGTATCACGGGCTGCGGTCGTGATATCCATCATCCGAAGGAGCATATGCTGTGACTGCCAATATACCGGCGGGAGATACAAAAAGCTGTGGGCATCACCTGGTACGGGGCAGTGGAACTACTGATCCCAGGTTGGAAACTCAAGGACTAAGAGAATTGCCTCTTGGACATTTACCTGGAATTGCTCTTCACCGAGGTCGGAAGGAATAAAACTAATTGCATCGATAACCTGCCTAGGTGATTATTAAAATCCACAACCGCACATCTTTACAGGGGGGGCAGATGATGCACGCTTGTGGGGTGGGCAGATGATGCACGCTTGTGGGGGGGGTGATGCACGCTTGTGGGGGGGAGTGATGCACGCTTGTGGGGGGGGGGGCGGATGATGCACGCTTGTGGGGGGAGGGGGCAGATGATGCACGCTTGTGGGGGGAGGGGGCGGATGATGCACGCTTGTGGGGGGAGGGGGCGGATGATGCACGCTTGTGGGGGGAGGGGGCGGATGATGCACGCTTGTGGGGGGAGGGGGCGTCCCAGCAGATGGCCCCCTGCAAGCATTATATCCCCCCAGAGACCCCATAAGGAGAGTGTGCCTGCCCCCCTGCAGCCCCCTATTCAGCCCTGGTAGCCAACAACATCACCATCCCCATGGCCTCATAGCTGAAATCATGGAACGTGGATTCAGCTTCCAAAAAGTCCACCAGCCTCACCTTCCAGGGCTCCTGCCTTTTCGAAGAGCTAGATAAGATGATCTCTAATGCCATGGGGGGTAAGAGTATTTTGTTTCCGCAACAGAGGGCCATATGCCCTCCTCCCAAGAGACGCACAGTCCAGTTATGGTCCTTTCGGAAATTTTCAGTGTGGAAAAGCAACCAAAAGGACAACTCTCCAGCCCACCAGGAAAAGAAGAGACCTTCCTTTAGGCTAGCCCCCTCCTGGCATCAACGAACCCACCAGCGCTGGTCTGCCAGGCCCGGATCTAGAAGATTCCCACCTGGGATGTTTCTCAGGGTGGGTGGCCGTCTCCTTTGGTTCCGGGATGAGTGGCTCTCGGTAGTCAACAACGCTTGGGTCTGAGATGTTGTCGACTACAGCCACAAAATAGATTTTTCCACGCTGCCTTGTTTTCGAGACCACTTTCCCCAAAGACCCCCTTCCCTTATTCCTGGGTTTTTCAAGGCTATTGATTTGCTATCCAAAGCAGCATCATGATCTCAGTTCCAGGACGCTGAGACATCAGACACCGGAGGCAGGCCGGGGGGTCGGGGCAAAGCCAAAGACCTTACCCACAATCCTCCCATCAATGCACTTTTATTAAATTAGAATTATTTCTATACATAATGGTAAAATGTTATTTCTATAATATTTCTACAATTAAACGTTTGAGATTTCTGTGGTAATGGTTATTTTGTTTCTTTTAAACCTGTTCTGAATGTAAATAAAACATTTCTCTGATTAAGCTTCCACATTGTATTTTAGCCTTTCATTTTACTCTTAGGGCAGGAAAAGCCCATGATGCACCTGTGTAAACCATATAAAAGGTACTGTAATAACATGGCTTAGACAGGTAACCCACCTTTGAAACAATGAAGTTCACTTGCACAAGCTGCATAGATGAAAACCTGATTTAGGCTGTGTGCCCACGATGCAGAAATGCTCAGGATTTTATCCTGAGAGTTTCTGCAACTCCCTGGCAGAAAAAAATGCATGCGGATTGTGCATGCGGATTGTGCATGCGGATTGTGCATGCGGATCGTCCATGCGGATCGTCCATGCGGATCGTCCATGCGGATCGTCCATGCGGATCGTGCATGCTGTAAGGCAGCGCTAGTCATCATCCTGGGGAATACTCGCTGCAGCGCGTCAATTAATGCACACCAGCAATGTCTTTCCGGTTTTCACACTTCAGCAGTTTATTATACTTCATAAACCGCAGTTCACACATATAATGTCCACGAGCCCAAGTGGCAGACAGGCCCACTTGGCTCCAGATACAGCCTTCAGCAAGGTAATACTATAGCAATGTCCATATAACAAAGTGTATTACCTTTGTCAGGTTTTAGCTGCTTCAGTCCATTTGGTTCCGCCACCGCTGTGGCTCTACAGCTTACCACACGTGGTCTCCAGCCCTTATCCCCTCCAAGGCCACTGGCATCTCTCACACACACAGATCCAGGCTCTGCCCTCCAGGACGCTTATCCTCCAAAGCCTCTGGCTCTCCAAGGCTTACTGGCATCGCTTACACACACAAGGATCCAGGCTTCACCCTCCAGGAGTCCACCAAGCTTCATCAGGCCTCACCAGGCCTCACACGGTGCCACACACACGGGTAACAGTTAACAGGCCTCAGGCCTATCACACCCCTTGCACCCCTGCACACTTCTGTCTCAAATTACCAGGGTTTTTATATCCTATAGAAACAGCCACAGGACCTGTGCTTATCTCACAGTCACATGTCCAGACCTTCTGTTGTGCAAAAGGACCTGTGTGATGTCACAGTCATGTGACCAGTCAGCTGAGGGAGGTACGTGGTCCGTCAAAACACACACTGAACCTTTAAAGGGATGCCTGCTGCATCACAATGCGGATTGTACATGCGTTTTGCTGCCATTGACAAGCGGAAGTGAAGGGTTATTCACTTGCATTTCCGCATGCGGGTTGTCAAGCGCTTTCCAAGCGATTTTAGCATCACTTGGAAAGTGTTTGACAACTTGGTCACACTAAATAAATCCATGCAACCGGCATGGATTTATATAGTGTGACCGAAAGAATGGTAAAAAATAAATATATACTTACCCTCTGATGGCCCCCGGTGTCCTGCTTTCCCTCCGTTCTCCCTTGCCAGCAGCGATACACTGAAGGACCTGCCGACGTCAGCGTCGCGTGACCTGTCACATGACTATAATGTCAGCGCAGGTCCTTCAGTACATCGCGAACTGCCGGCATGAGAGGAGGAGTGCAGCGGGTGGCCGCCAGAAGGTAAGTATATATTTATTTTTTTCTTTTTTTTTTCTTTGCAGTTTTCTATGGTACCCGGGTCCGGAGGAGTCTCCTCTCCTCTATACCTGGGTACCATCCGCACACTAGAACGCATGGAATGCGCATCTACATATACAGTGATGCGTAATCCATGCGATCTAATGCAAGTCAATGGCGGCGAAAATGCAGCACTTCCGCAAAATAATTGGTAGTGCTGTGGTTTTTTCTGCAATGATAATCCGCAGCAGAAATTTCCGCAGCATGTGCACAGCACATGCGGATTATCATTGGGGAACATGGCAGGCCTTCTACCATGCGTTTTTTAAGCGTTTCTGCAGCGTTTTTGCTTAAAAAATGCATCGTGGGCACACAGCCTTAAGGGAACCTGTCACCTGTTTTTCCCCATATAAAGTACGACCACCACCTGTATGCCCTAGAGTGCTGTAAAGAAGTCGAACGGTACTAGATAGTGCCTGCCGTGCCTCAGACCACACGAGAGGACGGTACTAGATAGTGCCTGCCGTGCCTCAGAGCACACGGGAGGACGGTACTAGAGTGTGCCTGCCGTGCCTCAGACCACACGAGAGGACGGTACTAGATTGTGCCTGCCGTGCCTCAGACCACACGAGAGGACGGTACTAGATAGTGCCTGCCGTGCCTCAGACCGCACGGGAGGACGGTACTAGATAGTGCCTGCCGCTCTTCAGACCGCACGGGAGGACGGTACTAGATTGTGCCTGCCGTGCCTCAGACCGCACGGGAGGACGGTACTAGATAGTGCCTGCCGCTCTTCAGACCACACGAGAGGACCGTACTAGATTGTGCCTGCCGTGCCTCAGACCGCACGGGAGGACGGTACTAGATAGTGCCTGCCGCTCTTCAGACCACACGGGAGGACTGTACTAGATTGTGCCTGCCGTGCCTCAGACCGCACGGGAGGACGGTACTAGATAGTGCCTGCCGCTCTTCAGACCACACGGGAGGACGGTACTAGATTGTGCCTGCCGTGCCTCAGACTGCACGGGAGGACGGTACTAGATTGTGCCTGCCGTGCCTCAGACCACACGAGAGGACGGTACTAGATTGTGCCTGCCGTGCCTCAGACCACACGAGAGGACGGTACTAGATTGTGCCTGCCGTGCCTCAGACCACACGAGAGGACGGTACTAGATTGTGTCTGCCGTGCCTCAGACCGCACAGGAGGACGGTACTAGATTGTGCCTGCCGTGCCTCAGACCGCACAGGAGGACGGTACTAGATAGTGCCTGCCGCTCTTCAGACCACATGCTGCAGATAAAAAAAAGAAATCAAAATATGACTGAAAGAGCACCACAGCAACAAAATATAGTACATTGATAAACAGTGTTATAATTATATCTATAATATAATCAGTTAAGCGTCCCTCTGTTTGAATCCTCGATAGACTGCGCATGTGCGACGCGCAGTCTGGCTCTAGACAGAAGAACGCATGGAGCCGTTACAGGTAAGAGCAGTGTATGGCGCCGGAGATCGCGGTATGCCTAGACACTGAATGCATACTTATATACTTACCTGACCGGGAGGAGCGTTGCCGCGGCGCCTCTCTCTTTGCTGGAGACCGGGGCAGGAGTGAGGCGTCGGATCGGCGCATACGCATAGCGCTATCCAGCGCCATTTTACTGAAGACACATTTGCAGTGTCTCTTCAGCAAAGTGGCGCCGGACAGCGCGGTATGGGCACGCACGTACTCCGGCGCCGCCCTCCTCCCCCGGCAGAGCAGGACACAGCAGCGCTGGAGCACAGGGAAGAAAGGTGAGTATAAGTGTTTATTTTTTTGTATGTGTGTGCAGCGTGAAAGAGATGAGGGGGCCACACATACCAGGATTGGGGGGTGAGGGACGCCATGCATACCAATATTGGGGGGTGAGGGACGCCATGCATACCAGGATTGGGGGATGAGGGACGCCATGCATACCAGGATTGAGGGATGAGGGACGCCATGCATACCAGGATTGGGGGATGAGGGACGCCATGCATACCAGGATTGGGGGATGAGGGACGCCATGCATACCAGGATTGGGGGATGAGGGATGCCATACATACCAGGATTGGGGGGTAAGGGGCCCATACATACCAGGATTGGGGGGTGAGGGGCCCCATCCATACCAGGATTGGGGGATGAGGGGCCCTATGCATACCAGGATTAGAGGATGAGGGATGCCATACATACCAGGATTGGGGGATGAGGGGTGCCATGCATACCAGGATTGGGGATGAGGGGTGCCACGCATACCAGCATTGGGCAATGAGGGGGGCCACGCATACCAGGATTGGGGGATGAGGGGTACCATGCATACCAGGATTGGGGGATGAGGGGGCCACACATACCAGCATTGGGGGATGAGAGGGGCCACGCATACCAGGATTGGGGGGTGAGAGGTGCCATGCATCCCAGTATAGGATGATGGGGGCAGCACAAATACCAGGAGGGGGGCAGCACATACCAGCATGGGAGAATATATACCAATAAAGATGCTCGCCACCCGGGTGTAGAACGGATTCAGTAGTGTGAGAGAAAAGAATCCATCTTGTTTCTCTGTGGTATCCATTTTGTTTTCACTCTTATGTAATGGTCATCAGGTAACACTGATGGGCAGTGAGGTTTCACATTACTATTCACTCCCTTAAGGTTACTATTGGTTCATAGGTCAGAGGGAACTATTCCTTTGTCTCTGACCCTATTTAAAGTGCCACATGTGCTAATAAAGCAGAAGTCTTTTCTAGTACACCATACAAGGCTGTGCTGTATTGATTTCCCGAGCGCTCGTAAAACAAATCTTATTAATTTGGAGTTCGGAAGGCATAGTAGAGAGCGTATTTCGCTCACAGTAGCTAGTTTATTTATATGGGGTTGTTCACCGTATCCGGGACAGTTGGAACTAGAGCTGAGAGGATCAATTCTTGGGACGCTGGATAGGAGGCCACGAATCTCTTACCTATAGTGTTGCACGAGCATGCTCGGTTTACCCTTTCACCGAGCACGCTCGGGTGCTGCCCGAGTATTTTCGGCGTGCTCGGTATCTATGCTCGGGCCGCTGGGGCTGTTAGACAGCTGTGACACATGCAGGGATTGCCTAACAAACATGCAATCCCTGCATGTGTCACAGCTGTCTAACAGCCGCGACACATGCAGCCGCGGCGGCTCGAGCATAGATGCCGAAAATACTCAGGCAGCACCTGAGCGTGCTCTGTGAGAGGGTTAAGAGAACACGCTCATGCGTCACTACTAACCTTACCTCATCCGGCGTGACTTTTGATGAGGCTGGCATGGTGTCATCTGTGCGTCGTGCTTCTTTCACTTGGGATCTATGGATTTATTTTCTGTCCATTCCACGTTCTCATCTTTTTGTAGCTTCACTATTTGACATTGGCTTTTTTGTGTCTGCAAGGCCGTGTTCACATGTTGAATAAATACTGTATTTTTTTTTTGTTTTCTGCAGATGTCCACACCAAACTACACAATAACAATCTTCTCTGATTATTGCGTACTTGCTGCATTTTTTTATGCCTTTTCCCCCTTATTTGATGTTTTTTGGTGCAGATGTGAAGCCGCATTGTTCATTTTTTGTTATAATACAGAATGGCTTTGATTCTGCACTTAAGGTACCTGCAGTCTTTTTACCTGCGTTTTCTCTCTTTTTCCACATAGAAGCCTCTAGACGTAAAATAAACCATAACCGTACAGATCAGCAGCGTCTTCAGACCACAGAGCAGTTTTCATGAAATCACATCCACTTTTCTTGGCCATTTAAATGCTGCAAAATGACTGTTCCAAAAAAGCAGCTGAAAAAACACAGCACTTATGCTACATCTGAACACGGCCTAAATGTGCAAGTGCAGTGGATGTGATTTAATGAAATCTACGCCTGCAGTGAGTCTAAAGACGCTGCTGAACTGTGCGGATTTCATGCATTTTATTATATATATATATATATATAAGCCTCTGTGGAGCCTGTAAAAAAAAAAAACATTTTTAAGCTCAAAAATCTAAGTTTTTCTGTAGTATTAAAAATGTAGATTCACAGCTTCACCAAAACACATTTTAAGGGGGAAAACTCAAAAGAAACTCAGCAAACACACAATAATAAGATTGTTATTTTGTTGTATGGTGCGGACATAAAAAAATGCAGTCTTCATGTTGTGTGAACTTGGCTTTAGTGTTACATTTTATTCAACTTTTTATTTATTTTTTATGGCTTTAATAAAGACTAGCACACCTTTTCATTTTGTGGGATTGAAATTCAGCTGTTTTACAGAGCTGAGTGCAGAACACAAAATATATTTTTATAATTTGCCAGTGTGATAGCGCAAGCTATAGTAGCCCACCTTATCATTTTTTGGGGGTGAAATTGATTTGTATGCACAGTAAAAAAAATATAATTTTTTTTCTGTTGCTAGCCAGAGTCCACCTAGTCCTTTTGTGGTGGTAAAATTCAGCTGTATGCAGAGACACCTCGTAAACGTGCGGCTCCGCTCGGTACACCTCGTACACGGGCGGCTCCGCTCCACACACTCGTACACGCGCGGCTCTGCTTCGTACACCTCGTACACGTGCAGCTCTGCTTTGTACACGCGTGACTCTGCTCCGTACACCTCGTACACACGCGACTCCGCTCCGCACACTCGTACACGCGCGGCTCCGCTCTGTACACCTCGAACACGCGCGGCTCTGCTCCGTACACTTCGTAAACGCGTGGCTCCGCTCTGTACACCTCGAACACGCGCGGCTCTGCTCCGTACACTTCGTAAACGCGTGGCTCCGGTCCGTACTCTTCATACAAGCGTGGCTCCACTCCGTACACCTCGTACATGCGCGGCTCCGCTCCACTCTGAACACTCGTACACGCGCTGCTCTGCTCTGCACACCTTGTACACGCACGTCTACGCTCCGTACACCTCGTACTTGCGCAGTTTTGCTCCGTACACCTCGTACTTGGCGGCGTCTCTCCGTACACCTTGTACACGTGCGGCTCCACTCCGCTCCGCACACATCGTAGACGTGCGGTTCCGCTCCGTACACCTCGTACACGCGCTGCTCTGCTCACCTTGTAAATGCGCGACTCTGCTCTGCACACCTCATACACGCACGGTTTCGCTCCATCTCGTACACGCGTGGCTCCGCTCCTTACACGTCGTACATGCGCTGCTCTGCTCTGTACACCTCGTACACGTATGGCTCTGCTCTGCACACCTCGTACATGCGCGGCTCCGCTCTGCACACCTCATACACGTGCGGCTCCGCTCCATACAC
Organism: Phyllobates terribilis; assembly: GCF_046119375.1. NCBI lineage: Eukaryota > Metazoa > Chordata > Amphibia > Anura > Dendrobatidae > Phyllobates > Phyllobates terribilis. The sequence continues at coordinate 4,766,600 of NW_027362839.1, forward strand.
CTCGTACACGCGTGGCTCCGCTCCTTACACGTCGTACACTCGCTGCTCTGCTCTGTACACCGCGTACACGTGCGGCTCTGCTCTGCACACCTCGTACATGCGCGGCTCCGCTCTGCACACCTCATGCACGGGCGGCTCCGCTCCATACACCTCGTACACGCGTGGGTCCGCTCCTTACACGTCGTACACTCGCTGCTCTGCTCTGTACACCTCGTACACGTGCGGCTCTGCTCTGTACACCTCGTACACGCGTGGCTCCGCTCCGCACACTCGTACATGGGCGGCTCCGCTTCGCACACTCGTACACGCGCGGCTCTGCTCCGTACACCTCGTACACGCGCGGCTCTGCACCGTACACCTCATACACGCGTGACTGCTCCGAACACCTCGTACACTCGCGGCTCCGCTCCGCACACTCATACACGCGCAGCTCTGCACCTTACATCTCGTACACACGCGGCTCCGCTCCGCACACTCGTACACGCGCGGCTCTGCTCTGTACACTTCGTACACCCGCGGCTCCGCACACTCGTACACGCGCGACTCCGCTCCGCACACTCGTATACGCGCGGCTCTGCTCCGTACACCTCGTACACGCGCGTCTCTGCTCCGTACACCTCGTACACTCGCGGCTCCGCTCCGCACACTCGTACACGCGTGGCTCCGCTCCGCACACTCGTACATGCGCGGCTCTGCTCCGTACACCTCGTACATGCGCAGCTCTGCTCCGTACCCCTCATACACGTGTGACTCTGCTCTGTACACCTCGTACACTCGCGGCTCCGCTCCGCACACTCGTACATGCGCTGCTCTGCTCCTTACATCTCATACACACGCGGCTCCGCTCCGCACACTCGGAGACTGGAGACTCTGCTCCATACACCTCCTACACGCGTGGCTCCACTTTGTACACCTCGTACAAGCGTGGCTCCGCTCCGTACACCTCGTACACGCACGGTTCCGCTCCGTACACCTCGTACACGCGCGGCTCCGCTCCGTACAGCTCGTACACGTACGGCTCTGCTCCTTACACCTTGCACACGCGCGGCTCCGCTCCGTACACCTTGTACACGTCCGAATCCGCTCCGCTCCGCGCACCTCATACACGCGCGGCTGTGCTTCGCACACCTCGTACACGCACGGCTCAGCTCCACACACCTCGTACACGCGCTGCTTTGCTCTGCACATTTCGTACACGCGCGGCTCCTCTGCGCACACTCGGACACGCGCGGATCCGCTCCGCACACTCGTACACGCAGTGCTCTGCTCTATGCACCTCGAACACGCACGGCTCCGCTCCACACACCTCGTACACGCGCGGCTCCGCTCCGCACACCTTGTACACGCGCGGCTCCGCACGCCTTGTACACGTGCGGCTCTGCTCCGTACACCTCATACACGCTCGGCTCCGTTCCGTACACCTCGTACACGCACGGCTCAGCTCCACACACCTCATACACGCGTGTCTCCGCTCCACACACATCGTACACGCTCGACTCCGCTCCACACACCTCGTACACGTGCGGCTCTGCTCCACACACCTCGTACATGCGTGTCTCTGCTCCACACACCTCGTACACGTGCGGCTCCGCTCTGCACACCTCGTACACGCACGGTTCCGCTCCGTACAGCTCGTACACGCGCGGCTCCTCTCCGTACAGCTCGTACACGTGCGGCTCCGCTCCATACACCTTGTACACGCGCGGCTCCGCTCCGTACACCTTTTACACGTGCGGATCCGCTCCGCGCACCTCATACATGCGCGGCTGTGCTCCACACACCTCCTACACGCGCGGCTCAGCTCCACACACCTCGTACACGTGCGGCTCTGCTCCACACACCTCGTACATGCGTGTCTCTGCTCCACACACCTCGTACACGTGCGGCTCCGCTCTGCACACCTCGTACACGCACGGTTCCGCTCCGTACAGCTCGTACACGCGCGGCTCCTCTCCGTACAGCTCGTACACGCGCGGCTCCGCTCCATACACCTTGTACACGCGCGGCTCCGCTCCGTACACCTTGTACACGTGCGGATCCGCTCCGCTCCGCGCACCTCATACATGCGCGGCTGTGCTCCACACACCTCGTACACGCGCGGCTCCTCTCCGTACAGCTCATACACGCGCGGCTCAGCTCCACACACCTCGTACACGCGTGTCTTTGCTCCACACACCTCGTACACGCGCTGTTCTGCTCTGCACATTTCGTACACGTGCGGCTCCGCTGCGCACACTCGTACACGCGCGGATCCACTCCGCACACTCGTACACGCAGTGCTCTGCTCTGTACACCTCGAACACGCACGGCTCCGCTCCACACACCTCGTACACGCGCGGCTCCACTCCGCACACCTTGTACACGCACGGCTCCGCTCCACACACCTCGAACACGCGTGTCTCCGCTCCACACACCACGTACACTCGCGGCTCCGCTCCACACACCTCATACACGTGCGGCTCTGCTTTGCACACCTTGTACACGTGCGGCACCGCACACTCGTACACGCACGGTTCCGCTCGATACACTTTGTACACGCGCAGCTCCGCTCTGCACACGTCGTATACGCACGGCTCCGCTCCGTACAGTTCGTACACGCGCGGCTCGGCTCCTTACAGCTCCTACACGCGCGGCTCCACTCCGTACACCTTGTACACGCATGGATCCGCTCCGCACACCTCATACACGCGTGTCTCCGCTCCATACACCTCGTACATGCGCGGCTCCGCTCCGTACACCTCGTACACGAGCGGCTAAGCTCCACACACTCGTACACGTGCGGCTCTGCTCCGCACACCTCGTACACGCGTGGCTCCGCTCAGCACACCTCGTACACGCGCGGCTCCGCTCTGCACACCTCGTACATGCACGGCTCCGCTCTGTACAGCTTGTACACGTGCGGCTCTGGTCCGTACAGCTCGTACACGCGCGGCTCCGCTCCGCACAGCTCGTACACGCGCAGCTCCGCTCCGTACACTTTGTAGACGCGCGGATCCGCTCCACTCTGCACACCTCGTACACGCGCGGCTCCGCTCCGTACACCTCGTACACGATTGTCTCCTCTCCGTACACCTCGTACACGATTGGCTCTGCTCCACAGACCTCGTACACGCGTGTCTCCGCTCCACACACCTCGTACAAGCGTGTCTCCACTCCACACACCTCGTACACGCGCGGCTCCACTCCGCACACCTCGTACACGCGCAGCTCCACTCCGCACACTCGTACACGCGCGGCTCCGCTCTGCACACCTCATACACGCTGGCCTCCACACACTCGTACATGTGCGGCTCCGCACACCTCGTACACGCACAGCTCCGCTCCATACACTTCATACACGCGCGCCTCCGCTATGCACACCTCGTACACTCGCTGCTCCGCTCCATACTCCTTGTACACGCGTGTCTCAGCTCCACACACCTCGTACACGCGTGTCTCCGCTCCACACACCTCGTACACGCGCTGCTCTGCTCTGCTCTGCACATTTCGTACACGTGCGGCTCCGCTGCGCACACTCGTACACGCAGTGCTCTGCTCTGTACACCTCGAACACGCACGGCTCCGCTCCACACACCTCGTACACGCGCGGCTCCGCTCCGCACACCTTGTACACGCACGGCTCCGCTCCACACACCTCATACACGTGCGGCTCTGCTTTGCACACCTTGTACACGTGCAGCTCTGCACATCGCACACTCTGGCATCGCACACTCGTACACGCGCAGCTCTGCTCCGCACACCTCGTACACGCACGGTTCCGCTCCATACACTTTGTACACGCGCAGCTCCGCTCTGCACACGTCGTATACGCACGGCTCCGCTCCGTACAGTTCGTACACGCGCGGCTCCGCTCCTTACAGCTCCTACACGCGCGGCTCCACTCCGTACACCTTGTACACGCATGGATCCGCTCCGCACACCTCATACACGCGTGTCTCCGCTCCATACACCTCGTACATGCGCGGCTCCGCTCCGTACACCTCGTACACGAGCGGCTAAGCTCCACACACTCGTACACGTGCGGCTCTGCTCCACACACCTCGTACACGCGTGGCTCTGCTCAACACACCTCGTACACGCGCGGCTCCGCTCTGCACACCTCGTACATGCACGGCTCCGCTCTGTACAGCTTGTACACGTGCGGCTCTGGTCCGTACAGCTCGTACACGCGCGGCTCCGCTCCGTACAGCTCGTACACGCGCAGCTCCGCTCCGTACACTTTGTAGACGCGCGGATCCGCTCCACTCTGCACACCTCGTACACGCGCGGCTCCGCTCCGTACACCTCGTACACGATTGGCTCTGCTCCATAGACCTCGTACACGCGTGTCTCCGCTCCACACACCTCGTACAAGCGTGTCTCCGCTCCACACACCTCGTACACGTGCGGCTCCACTCCGCACACCTCATACACGCTGGCCTCCACACACTCGTACATGTGCGGCTCCGCACACCTCGTACACGCACAGCTCCGCTCCATACACCTCATACACGCGCGCCTCCGCTCTGCACACCTCGTACACGCACGGCTCTGCTCCGTACAGCTCATACACTCGCTGCTCCGTACAGCTCATACACTCGCTGCTCCGCTCCATACTCCTTGTACACGCGTGGATCCACTCCGCACACCTCATACACGCGTGTCTCCGCTCCATACATCTCGTACACGCGAGGTTCCGCTCCAGCTCCGCACACTCGTACACGCGCTGCTCTGCTCTGTACACTTCGTACACGCGCGGCTCCGCTCTGCACATCTAGTACACGCGCGGCTCCGCTCTGCACATCTCGTACATGGGCGGCTCCGCTCCGCATACTCGTACACGCACGTCTCTGCTCCGCACACATCGTACACACACGACGCTGCTCCGTACGTCTTGTACACACGCGGCTCAGCTTCGTACAAATCGTACATGCGCGGCACCACTCTGTACACCTAGTACACACGCGGCTCCGCTCCGTACACCTCCTACACGCGTGGCTCCGCTCCGTACACCTCGTACACGTCCGACTCTGCTCCGCACACTCGGACACGCGCGGCTCCGCTCTGTACACCTCGTACACGCGTGGCTCCTCTCCGTACACCTCGTAAACGCGTGGCTTCGCTCCGTACATCTCGTACACGTGCGGCTCCGCTCCAGCTCTGCACACTCGTACACGCGCGGCTATGCTCTGCACACATCATACAAGCGCGACTCAGCTCCGTACACCTCGTACACACTCGGCTCCACTCTGTACACCTCGTACACACGCAGCTCCGTTTCGCACACTCGTACACGCGCGACTCTGCTCCATACACTTCGTACACGCGCGACTCTGCTCCATACACTTCGTACACGCGCGACTCTGCTCCGCACACTCGTACAAGCGCGACTCAGCTCCGTACACCTCGTACACACTCGGCTCCACTGTGTACACCTCTTACACACGCAGCTCCGCTTCAAACACTCGTACATGTACGACTCCGCTCCGTACAACTCGTACACGCTCGGCTCCGCTCCGTGCAGCTCGTACACGCGCGGATCTGCTCTGTACACCTCGTACATGCGCGGCTCCGCTCTGCACACTTCGTACACGCGCGACTATGCTCCTTACACGTAGTACACGTGCGGCTCCGCTACGTACACCTCATACACTCGTGGCTTCGCTCCGTACACCTCGCACACGCACGGCTCCTCTCCGCTCCGCACACCTCGTCCACGCGCGGCTCCGCTCCGCACACCTCGTACACGTGTGTTTCTGCTCCACAACCTCATACACGCTGAGCTCCGCTCTGCACACCTCGTACACGCACGGCTCCTCTCCCTACAGCTCGTACACGCACGGCTCCACTCCTTAAATGTCGTACACGTGCGGCTCCGCACACCTCGTACACACGCAGCTCCGCTCTGTAAACCTCGTAAATGCGTGGCTCCGCTCCGTACACCTCGTAAACTCGCGGCTCCGCTCCGTACACCTCATACATGTGCGGCTCCGCTCCGCACACTCGTACACGCGCAGCTCTGATCCGTACACCTCGTACACGCGGGGCTCCGCTCCGTACAGCTCGTACACGTGCGGCTCCGCTCCGTACAGCTTGTACATGCGCGGCTCCGCTCCGTACACCTTGTACACGTGCGGATCCGCTCCGCAAACTCGTACACACGCTGCTCTGCTCTGTACACCTCGTACACGCGCGGCTCCGCTCTGCACACTCGTACACGTGCGGCTCTGCTCCATACACCTCGTACATGCACAGCTATGCTCCGTACAGCTAGTACACGTGCGGCTCCGCGCCGTACACCTAGTACAAGCGCGGATCTGCTCCGCACACTCGTACACTCACTGCTCTGCTCTGTACACCTCGTACACATGCGGCTCCGCTCCGCACACCTTGTACATGCGCGACTCTGCTCCGTACACCTAGTACACATGTGGCTCCGCTCCGTACACCTCGTACACGCGTTGCTTCGCTCCGTACATCTCGTACACGCGCGGCTCCTCTCCAGCTCTGCACACTCGTACACATGCTGCTCTGCTCTGTACACCTCGTACATGGGTGGCTCTGCTCCGCACACATCGTACACACGCGACGCTGCTCTGTACGCCTTGTACATGTGCGACTCAACTCCGTACAACTCGTAGAAGCGCGGCTCCGCTCTATACACCTCGTACACGCGCGGCTCTGCTCCGTACACCTCATAGACGCGCAATACCCCTCCGTACACCGCGTACACGCGTGGCTCTGCTCCGTACACCTCATACACGCGCGACTCCGCTCCGCACACTCGTACACGCGCTGCTCTGCTCTGTACACCTCGTACACGCGTGGCTCCGCTCCGCACACCTCGTACAAGCGCAGCTCTGCTCCGCACACCTCGTACATGCAAGGTTCCGCTCCGTACAGCTCGTACACGCGTGGCTCCGCTCCGTACACTTTGTACACGCGCAGCTCCGTTCTGCACATCGTACATGCACGGCTCCGCTCCGTACAGCTCGTACACGCGCGGCTCCACTCCGTACAGCTCGTACATGCGCGGCTCCGCTCCGTACAGCTCGTACACGTGCGGATCTGCTCCACACACCTCATACACGCTTGTCTCCACTCTGCACACCTCGTACACGCGCGGCTCCGCTCCGCACACGTCGTACACGTGCGGCTCAGCTCCACACACCTCGTACATGCGTGTCTCCGCTCCACACACCTCGTACATGCGCGGCTCCGCTCTGCACATTTCGTACACGCGCAGCTCCGCTCGTACATGCGCGGATCCGCTCCACACACTCGTACACGCGCTGCTCTGCTGTGTACACCTCATACACACACGGCTCCGCTCCACACACCTCGTACATTCGCGGCTCCGCTCCGCACACCTTGTACATGCGCGGCTCCGCTCCGCACACCTTGTACACGCACAACTCCGCTTTGCACACCTCGTACACGCGTGACTCCGCACACTCGTACATGCGCAGCTCTGCTCCGCACATCTCGTACATGCACGGTTCCGCTCCATACACTTTGTACACGCGCAGCTCCGTTCTGCACATCGTACATGCACGGCTCCGCTCCGTACAGCTCGTACACGCACGGCTCCGCTCCGTACAGCTCCTACACGCGCGGCTCCACTCCGTACACCTTGTACACGAGCGGCTAAGCTCCGCACACTCGTACACTTGCGGCTCTGCTCCGCAAACCTCGTACACGCGTGGGTCCGCTTAGCACACCTCGTACACGCATGTCTGCACTCTGCACACCTTGTACATGCACGGCTCCGCTCTGTACAGCTCGTACACGTGCGGCTCCGCTCCGTACAGCTCGTCCACGCGCGGCTCCGCTCCGTACACTTTGTACACTCGCGGATCCGCTCCGCACACCTCGTACACGCGCGGCTCCGCTCCATACACTTTGTACACGCGCAGCTCTGCTCTGCACACCTCGCACATGCACGGCTCCGCTCCGTACAGCTCATAAACGCGCAGCTCCGCTCCATACACTTTGTACATGCGCGAATCCGCTCCGCACACCTCGTACACGATTGGCTCCGCTCCGCACACTCGTACATGTGCGGCTCTGCTCTGCACACCTCGTACACGCGCGACTCCGCTCCGCACACTTCGTACACGCGCGGCTGTACTCCACACACCTCGTACACGCGTGTCTCCTCTCCACACCTTGTACTTGCGCGGCTCTGCTCCACATACCCCGTACACGCACGGCTCCGCTCTGCACACCTCGTACACGCTAAGCTCCGCTCCGTACACCCTGTACACGCGTGGATCCGCTCCGCACACTCGTACATGCGCTGCTCTGCTCCGTACACCTCGTACACGTGCGGCCCGCTCCGTACAGCTCGTACACGCGCGGCTTTTCTCTGTACACTTTGTACACGCGCGGATCCGCTCCGCACACCTCGTACACATGCGGCTCCGCTCCGTACAACTCATACACGATTGGCTCTGCTCCGTACACCTTGTACACGCATGGTTCCGCTCCATACACTTTGTACACGTGCAGCTCCGCTCTGCACACCTCGTACATGCACGGCTCCGCTCTGTACAGCTCATACACGCGCGGCTCCGCTCCGTACACTTTGTACACGTGTGGATCCGCTCCACTCCGCACACTTTGTACACCATTGGTTCCCCTCCGCACACTCGTACATGTGTGGCTCTGCTCCGCACACCTTGTACACGCACGGCTCCGCTCCGCACACCTCTTACACGCGCGGCTCTGCTCCACACACCTCGTACACGTACGGCTCTGCTCTGCACACCTTGTACACGCGTGTCTCCGCTCCATACACCTCGTACACACGCGGCTCCGCTCCGCACACCTCGTACACGCGCAGCTCCACTCTGCACACCTTGTACACGCGCAGCTCCACTCCACACACCTAGTACACGCGCGGCTCTGCTCTGCACACCTCATACATGCTCGGCTCCGCACACTCTTACACGCGCGGCTCCGCTCCGCACACTTGTACACGCGCTGCTCTGCTCCGTACACCTCGTACACGTTCGGCCCGCTCCGTACAGCTCGTACACGCGCAGCTTTTCTCTGTACACTTTGTACACGCGCGGCTCCGCTCCGCACAACTCGTACACGCACAGTTCCGCTCTATACACCTCATACACGCGCGCCTCCGCTCTGCACACCTCGTACACGCACAGCTCCGCTCAGTATACCTTGTACAAGCGCGGATCCGCTCCGCACACTCGTAAATGCGCAGCTCTGCTCCATACACCTCGTACACGCGCGGCTCCGTTTCGCACACATCATACACGCTCGGCTCCGCTCCGTACAACTCGTACATGCGCGTCTCCATTCCGTAAAACTCGTACACGCGCGGCCCCTCTCCGCACACCTCGTATACGCGCGGCTCCACTCCGCACACCTCGTGCACGCGCGGCTCTGCTCCGTACACGTCGTACACACGCGGCTCCGCGCCGTACACCTCGTACTTGCGCGGCCTCGCTCCGTACAGATTGTACACGTGCGGCTCCACTCCGCTCCGCACACCTCGGACACGTGCGGCTCCGCTCCGTACACCTCGTACATTCACGGCTCTGCTCTGCACACCTCGTACACGCGCGTCTCCGCTCCTTACACGTCGTACATGCGCTGCTCTGCTCTGCACACCTCGTACACGCGCGGCTCCGCTCCGCACACCTCGTACACGTGTGGCTCTGCTCCGCACACCTCGTATACGCGTGGTTCCGCACACCTCGTACACGCTCGACTCCGCTCCGCATACCTCATACATGCGCGGCTCTGCTCTGTACACCTCGTACACCCGCGGCTCCGCTCCGCACATCTAGTACACGAGCGGCTCCGCTCCATACACCTCGTACACGCGGGGCTCTGCTCCGCACACCTAGTACACGCGCGGCTCCGCTCCGTACACCTAGTACACGCGCAGCTCCGCTCCACACACCTAGTACACGTGCGGCTCCGCTCCGCACACCTCGTACACGCGGGGCTCTGCTCCGCACACCTCGTACACGCGCGGCTCCACTCACCTCGTACACGCGCGGCTCCGCTCCGCACACCTTGTCCACGCGCGGCTCCGCTTCATACACCTCGTACATTGTTGAGTTGATCAAAAATGTTGTGACGTTTGGTGTTTTCACGTCAGTTTTGCCCAGCTTCACCAAAATGGGCAGAGTTGGGGCAGGATGGAAGTGTGGCACCACAGCTTGTCTAATTCATAGCGAACTGTGGCTTCCCTTACACCAGAAATCTTACTCCAGTCCGTGACTGGAGTAAGATTTGTGGCAAGGTGCACACACCACTTGTCAGAAGCGCATAATTCATGCGCCACTTAATGAATCTGGACCGTCTGACTCCAGCACGCTCCCTCATCAAGAGCAGCTTGAATATGGCCAGTCTTAATGAATCCGTGTCCTAAGTGCTTCATTAGTTAAAGAATAACCGTTGTTTTAATTTTTGTTTTGTAAATTAATATTACACATGAAAATAAGTAATTTTATAATCTTATCAGAGAAGTCTTCTTTTTCCTGCTGGATTGATCTTTCAGTCTCAATTCGCGGTAAAATCTGTAAAATCTGTATTCAGTGAAGACAAACTTTCCTATTAGTGAGATAGATGACAGTTAGTGCTATTAATACTCTTTAAAGAAGGAAGGGGGAGGAGCTAGTGGAAGGGGGAGGAGCTAGCGGAAGGCACAGACCTTCTGCTGCAAGTTCTCCTGAAACCACAGTTACTTCTCCATGGAAGATTGCAGCTGGTGTTTATACATAGAATCCTAGAACATTAGAATTGGAGGAACCTCCAGGGTCCTAGTGTCCAACCCCTGCTCAATGCAGGATTCACTAAAGCATCTCAGACAAATGTCTGTCCAGCCTCTGTTTGAAGACTTCCATTGAAGGAGAATTCACCACCTCTCGTGGCAGCCTGTTCCATTGAAAAACGCACCAAATCTGCAGCGTGTGCACACAGCCTTGTTCTTTTGGTCACAGGCAGGTCTTTGCACAGTCCTGAATGATAAGTACAGCACATACACGCTAAGGCTATGTGCACACGTAGCAGATTTGATGCAGAGCGTTTTTGCCTCTCTCTGGCAGAAAAAAACATATGCAGATTTACATGCAGATTTTCTGCCAGAGAGAAGTGTTTTTTCAGCATTTTTTCAGCGTTTTTTCAAGCACTTTTCCAAGTGATTTTGAGCATCACTTGGAAAAGTGCTTGACAAGTTGGTTGCACAATATAAATCCATGCAACCGGCAACCGGCATGGATTTATATTGTGTGACCAACTTAGATGCTTTAAATGCTGCATCTATAGTAAAAAAAAAAAAGAATTAAAAAGTTAAAAATAAAATAAACCCTGTATACTCACCTCTCCAGTCTCCTCCCGGCGGCGTCCTCTCTCTTCAGCGTCCTGCGGTATACTGGCAGGACCTGCGGTGACGTCATTTAGTCAGCTGATGGTCACACGACCATCACCTGACCTCTGACGTCAGCGGTCGCGTGACCATCAGCTGACTAGATGACGTCACCGCAGGTCCTGCCAGTACACCGCTGGACGCCGAGGAGAGAGGATCGCCGCCGGGAGCAGACCGGAGAGGGGAGTATACAGGGTTTTTTTATTTTTAACTTATTTATTTCTTTTTTTCACCGCTTGGTAGCCGGGATGAAGAGGAGTTGTAGTCTCTTCTTCATCCTGGGTGCCACACGCACCCCGATTACGCTGCAAATTCTCGGCCATTGAATTTAATTGAAACGCAGTAAATCCACATATACCTGCGGGTTTGCTGCTTTTCAATGGCCGCGTAATCGCGGTAGAAATGGTCATGCTGCGTGTTGCAATGTGAATTTGGCGCGCTAATTAGCGCATCATGTGCACAGCACATCCCAATTCACATTGCTTGGCATGGCAGACGGTTTTACATGGGCACATAGCCTAAGAGCGGGGAGCGGCTCTAGTGCCACTTGCTGGGATGGCACAATCACTGTCAGCAGGATACAGGGGACATTATCAGAAAGGAGGAGATGACGTCTCTGCCCTCTCGCCTATCAGAGAATAGATTGCTGTATACGGGGGGCCTTATCCTCCTCTATTACACAGCACTCAGCTCCTAAAGGGAATGATTTGACCATAATACAATATATTTGAGTGGGGCCACTGCTCCAGGTTTACGTTCATAATGTTGAATGGAGATTGATCAGTTCCAGTGTGTCTGAACAGGGTCCGAGCCCACATCTCCTGAGCTCAGGCTTTACACTGAGCATCACTGTCACGGAGGTCAGATTAGAAGGGCATGGAGCACGATGTGGATGGTTGCCTCCGTATCCGCCATTACCTGGACTGCTAGCTTTACCTGGACACTCTGGATCAGCTCCTCCGTCTTGTCGAGACCTCTAAGGGCCTGTTCACACAAGCAGATAAAATATCATTCAGAGTTTCATCCAGAAAAGTGGGAGAATTCTTTTCTCACTTGTCGTCCATGTGCGGTCCAGATCTAATCTGGCTTTTTAACCATTTACAGTTTCCAGGGCTACAGGATTGCAATGTATCTGTATAAAGCAGATTTTTTTCTGTACCCATAGACTTGAATGGGTGAATCTTGTCTGACGGATGAAACGAGGACATGCTGCCATTTTCTTTCTTTATTTTTTGCTCACACACAGATTCGATCAGTGACAAAAAAGAAAAATGACTCCTCTGCACTTTCCCATTGAATCCCATTGGTCTGAGTGCCGTCCATTTGTTCCACAGACAACTTTCCTACTGAAAATACATTCGTGTGAACGAGTCCTAAGAAAGACATTGTAATTGGTTATTAGATGTTGACTGAAGTTTGGCTCTGAACATGCCGGGCTCTTAAAGACGTTCTCTAATACTTTAATGCAGATGATTTATGCATAAAATAGGTGGTCTATATCAGATCGTTGTAGGTCCGACTCTTGGCTCCCCACCAATAAGCTGTTTATAGCTCTGCCAACGGCCGGATGTAACTTGTGAACAGAGCGCACCCCAGTGGCCACTGCCTGGTGCTGCAGATCACCTCCGGTACTCCTCAATAGCTGGTCTACACCCGGCAGCGGCCGCAGTGTACGGAGCGGTTTTGTTCCACTTTGAACATTGCCTGCATCTTGCCAGAGGTGATGACAGCTGATCATCGGGGGGCCGATGGTTGGACCCCCACCTATCTTATATTAATGACCTATCCAGTGGAGTATAAAAGTGTTTGATAACTCCTTTTAAAATCTTGTTTCCATCCCATTGTCTTATACAGCGTGTATCTGTGTTCTTTCTGTAAGCAGATGGGCCTGACCTCTGATGGTTCTTCTAGGCTTCTATTACAGCTCTTACAGCCCCAGCATGCATCATTTGTGCTGGAGAGGAATATGAAGACGCAGGAGCAAATGGAAGAACAATTAGGAAAGCTTGGATTATTAGAAGAGCAAAAAATGCTCATAGTGGAGGTGAGCCGATTATTTATTTTTATTTTTTTAACTTTCATTTTTACATTTTTTTATTTTTAGGACATTTGTTTCCTCTCTTCAGAAAATAACAGTAGATAAGATTGATTAAAGCTTCTGGAAAGGTGTTCAATAACGTCTGATCAGGTGGCTGGTTTGTAATGGTTGTCCCATCTTACCAATCCCTCTCTTCTACCATGAATGTGACATTGTGGGATGAATATATATATATATGTATATGTGTATGTGTGAAAAGTTGTTTGCCCCTTCCTGATTTCTCATTCTTTTGCATGTTTGTCATACTTAAATATTTCAGATCTCAAAACAAATTTTAATATTAGACAAAGATAACACAAGTAACCACAAAATGCAGTTTTTAAATGAAGACCCTAATTATTAAGGGAAAAAGAAATCCAAACCTACAGGGCCCTGTGTGAAAAAGTGATTGCCTTCTAAACCTAATAACTGGTTGATGCACCCTCAGCAACAACAACTACAATCAAGTGTTTGGGATAATTGGCAATGAGTCTTTTACAACACTCTGGAGGAATTTTTGCCCACTCATCTTTGCAAAATTGTTGTAATTTAGCCACATTGGAGGGTTTCCGAGCATGAACCGCTTTCTTAAGGTCAGGACTTTGACTAAGCCACTGCAAAGTCTTAATTTTGTTTTCCTTAAGCCAATCAGAGGTGCACTTAATAGTGTGTTTTGGATCATTGTCCTGCTGCATAACTCAAGTGCACTTCAGCTTGAGGTCATGAACAGATGGCCGGACATTCTCTTTCAGGATTTTTTGGTTAACCTGCAGAATTCATGGTTCCATTTACCACAGCAAGTCTTCCAGGTCCTGAAGCAGCATAACAGTCCCAGACCATCACGCTACCGCCACCATATTTTACTGTTGGTATGATGTTCCTTTTTTGAAATGCAGTGTTACTTCTACGCCAGATGTAATGGGACATACACCTTCCAAAAAGTTCAACTTTTGTCTTGTCAGTCCACAGAGTATTCTCCCAAAAGTCTTGGCGATCATCAAGATGTTTTCTGCCAAAACTGAGATGAGCCTTTGTTCTTATTGCTCAGCAGTGGTTTTTGTCTTGGAACTCTGCTATGCGTGTCATTTTTGCCCAGTCTCTTTCTTATGGTGGAGTCATGAACACTGTCCTTAACTGAGGCAAGTGAGACCTGCAGTTCTCTGGATGTTGTTGTGGGGTCTTTTCTGACCTCTTGGATGAGTCGTTGCTGCGCTCTTGGGGTAATTTTGATCAGCCGGCCACGCCTAGGAAAGTTCACCATTGTTCCATATTTTCGCCTATTGTGGATAATGACTCCCACTGTGATTCGCTGGAGTCCCAAATCTTTAGAAATGGCTTTAGACCTTTTTCCAGACTGATAGATCTCAATTACTTTGTTTCTCATTTGGTCCTGAATTTCTTTGGATCGCAGCATGATGTCTAGCTTTAGAGGATCTTTTGTTCTAGGGTTAAGATAATTGTGTAAATTCGCGCTAATGGTAGTGGGTTTGGAGAAAGAAAACCAGAGGTGGATAACTTAATTTGCTTGAAGCTTTTATTAAGATATAAAATATAAAATATATGGGGGTGGGAAAAAAAATAAGTTTTAAAAGGGTGATATGTATCACCAGGATTAGTGTACAAATTTCTTTAAAAATGCTCCAGGCTAATATGATAAAAACATAAAACATATAAAGAAATTTGATGATTGAAATTAATCTTCCTTCTCAGGTGCGACGGGTAGGTTAGATCGGCTGGGCCTGTTGTTGAGTACTTGTAGAATGTGGATAGGGACTCTCGTAGGAGAGGATTAGATACACAGCTCAGCAGAGAGTATCACACAGGAGAGGATTAGATACACAGTTCATCAGACAGTATCACATAGGAGAGGATTAGATACACGGCTCAGCAGACACTATCACACAGGAAAGGATTAGATACACAGCTCAGCAGACAGTATCACACAGCATAGGATTAGATACACGGCTCAGCAGACAGTATCACAAAGGAGTGGATTAGATACACAGCTCAGCAGACAGTATCACACAGGAGAGGATTAGATACACAGTTCATCAGACAGTATCACATAGGAGAGGATTAGATACACGGCTCAGCAGACAGTATCACACAGCATAGGATTAGATACACAGCTCAGCAGACAGTATCACACAGCATAGGATTAGATACACAGCTCAGCAGACAGTAGAACACAGGAGGATTAGATACACAGTTCATCAGACAGTATCACATAGGAGAAGATTAGATACACGGCTCAGCAGACACTATCACATAGGAGAGGATTAGATACACGGCTCAGCAGACACTATCACATAGGAGAGGATTAGATACACGGCTCAGCAGACAGTATCACACAGCATAGGATTAGATACACTGCTCAGCAGACAGTATCACACAGCATAGGATTAGATACACAGCTCAGCAGACAGTATCACACAGGAGTGGAGTAGATACACAGCTCAGCAGACAGTATCACACAGGAGAGGATTAGATACACAGTTCATCAGACAGTATCACATAGGAAAGGATTAGATACACAGCTCAGCAGACAGCATCACACAGCATAGGATTAGATACACAGCTCAGCAGACAGTATCACACAGCATAGGATTAGATACACAGCTCAGCAGACAGTAGAACACAGGAGAGGATTAGATACACAGTTCATCAGACAGTATCACATAGGAGAGGATTAGATACACGGCTCAGCAGACAGTATCACACAGCATAGAATTAGATACACAGCTCAGCAGACAGTATCACACAGCATAGGATTAGATACACAGCTCATCAGACAGTATCACACAGGATGGGATTAGATACACAGCTCAGCAGATGGTATCACACAGGATAGGATTAGATACACAGCTCAATAGACAGTATCACACAGGATAGTGTTATAGCAGAAGATGGAGTCCCTCAAGTTTAAAGGCCCCATCTATGCTATATAAGTCTGACAGTTATTTTAGGTGAAAACAACAGCTATGAATGTTCCTTCTTGTATCATTGGGAGAAGATAAAGTATACTCCCTGGCCAGATGTTTCTTCTTGTAGCAATAATGTGTTCTTGCAGAAAGATGAAATGACCTTGCTAACTAGATAAGTCTAATTAAATATTTTAAAGCATACAGAAACTAGCTTTTTTTCGCTTGTTCAGCTAAACTGTATAATCGAACCATATATGGCAAATCCGTTTCCTGCCTTTTAGGGTGTATATTAGCCCTGTGTTTTGTAATAAAGTTTTTAGAGTATGTTTAGACACAAACATCCTGTCCTGTGTCTTCATTCTCTCCGAGCTCGTAATCCAAAGGATAGAAGACCCAAAATTCAGTGACGACAGCTGGCGCCCGAACAGGGACCTTGAGTTAATCTACCCAAGGGTGCTCGACCGGTCAAAGACGTGGGACGAGTGAAGCTCTCTGTTGGTGATATATACAGCGCTGAGGTAAGAATAACTGTTATATTCTACCTAATTATATCACTGCATAGAAGAGACTCCCTCACCCCCGAGCGGTCGGCTCCCCAGGTAATTCAACAGATTGTTGTCTGGCTCAGGTCCCTTTGAACCAGTAGAATCCCTCAGATAAATTGACAGTCCTGCCTTCTATCCTTTGGAGAATTTAAGAATGAAAGTATGGATCCGATGATTGTGTTGTGGATGTGTCCCGGGATTGATGTTTTTGGTCTGTTTTTCTGGTTGGCGTATAAGTCCTAGAGAGGCTAGTAGTGGAATGGTTCAGAAACCTTTGTGGCCCATTGTCTAAGTGACCATTGTCTAAGTGACTGAGGAGTCTCTTCTAGGTGAGGAGAACCGAAAAAAATGGGGAACCAAAATGCCAAGGAAGGCATTATAGCCAAAGACTTAGTGGTACGCAGAGAAGGGAAACAGGCACTGATTGGAATTGACAAAATATTGTGTAAAGCGGGAATGAATGAGAATGGAGAGATGAATGGAGAGAAATGGAAATCCTTCTTTAACTCCTATCATGGATGGTTGAAAGATAAGGGTCTGTTGAAGACAGTGGATGTATGGATGAATGCATGCGCTTATTTTGAAGGAAAGATTGAAGAATTAGGAGACGGACGTTACAGACTGACAAAAACTGGAATGACAGATTTTCCTCCCTGTCCGCTCCCGACGTCACCCCCACCCCAGTACCAGAATTCTCAAGAATCTAAATGTTGGGTTTGCCCCAGATGTGGACAGCAGAACCCCTTGACAGTAGACATCTGTGTGGCATGTGGAGGACCGAGACCCCACCCAACTAGTCTATTCCCAATGAGGACGGTAGTTATGCCAGGAGCACCGGGAGCAGCAGCAGCAGCAGCAGGGGGGGATGCAGTGGTTCCAGGTCAGGAAGCTCGTACAATGTTAATGTATAGACCATGGAGTCCTTCAGAGCAGTTGGCACTGATCTCCCAGCTGCCAGACCCATCCCAGTCCCCTATGGGTTTCGCTAGAATGATCACCACCATACAGGATACGTACCATGCCACTAGAATAGATCTGCAGGGGGTAATTAAGGGAAAATTGGCAGATGAAGCCCGCTATGATAGGTTGATAGATGAGACAAAAAAACAGTATGCCAATAGGACCGGACCCGTAGATGCAGAATCTAATGATGCAGCAGCTGGAGTCCTATTCGCAGCAGCGTTGGTAAAAGCATGTCAAGACAGGCAAGCAGAAAAGCAAGTTACACTAGAAGATAGAGTGCAGGGAAAGGAGGAAGATCCTAAGGATTATTTCTATGCACTAAAGAAAACCTGGTCAGAAATGGGGTTCAACCCCGGGAATAAGACTAGTGAGAGGGTATTAGCAAGTGCTTTCATGAATGGACTAAAGAAAGAGATTGCAGAGAAGGTAAAAGCAAGTAGACCGGACTGGAGATCAGTGAAGGCAGAAGATTTAGCTAGAATCGCTCAGGGGGCACAGCATGACATAGCGCAGGCAAAAAGAGCTGCCAGAATACATATAGTAGAGACGACCCCCAGAAACAACAGAGGCAGAGGACGGACTGAAGGAGGAGGACAGAAACTGTGTTACGGATGTAAAAAGCCAGGACATTTTAGAAAGAACTGTAGGACCAACCCGTATCCAAATGCTCAGAGTACGGGTCCTCCAGCCGACCAAACAACGCCCCTATAGGATGAGGGTAGCTTGCACATGAACCCCCTCATCTCCTTACCCCCAACTCCCAGTTGTATAGTGCAGGTGAACCTACCAGGGGGACATGAAATCGATTTCCAAGTAGATACGGGGGCCGACAATTCAGTAATTACGCAAGGTGATTGGCCATATACTGACACTGATTTTTCACATCTTGTCATTGCCACCCCCTTCAATTCCCCGTCTGTCCTGCTTCCTGTCACTAAAAGAATTCCCCTGCAAATTCAAGGAGCTACTGTACATAGCCAGCTCATGGTATCGCCCCAAGGCCAATGTAACCTTTTGGGAAATGATGTGTTGTCCCAATTACAAGCACATATTGAGTATCATCCCGATGGCACTGTCACCATGACCCCAGGTTTAAAACCAAGTACCCTTTGCAAAATTATGTCACTAGATATTGCCAGCATAGAAGAGACAAATGAGTTTCCCCCGATATTGGAGCATGCTGTACCACATGATTTTTGGGCCTCAGACAAAACAGATGTTGGTAGGTTAAGAGTTCAACCAGTAATGGTGAAATTAAAACCAGGAGCCATCTTGCCTCAACAGAGGCAGTATCCCCTTAGCTCGGCTCAGGAGAATGCCATAGCCCAGCAAGTCCAAAAATTACTACAGAGAGGAGTCCTAGTCAAAACCCAGTCCCCTTGCAACACTCCCCTGTTCCCAGTAAAGAAAAAGAGCGTGCCAGGACAACCAGCCGCATATAGAATGGTCCATGACCTCCGGTTGGTTAACAAAGCCACTGAACTTCTAACACCAGTTGTGCCCAACCCGCATACTCTTCTGTCACAGATACCTTCTAACTCTCTTTGCTTTTCAGTGGTCGATTTGGCAAATGCATTTTTCAGTGTACCATTACATCCTGACAGCCAGTACCTGTTTGCTTTCACATTCCAGGGCAGTCAATATACATGGACAGTGTTGCCACAGGGTGCCCAGAATTCACCCACAATGTACACTGCAAGTCTGCAGGAAATACTGGAGGGATGGTCTGAACCACATATCGTTGTTTTGCAATATGTTGATGACCTGCTCATTTGTGCCCCCTCCAGGAAACAATGTCATAGTGCAACTATATCGCTTATGTTGTTTCTCTATCGCGCTGGCTGCAAGGCATCGAAAGATAAGCTTCAGTTTTGTAAATCTTCAGTCACCTTTTTGGGACATTGCATTACACCAGGAGCTCGTCATTTAACAAATGCACGTAAACAAGCAGTACAGGCATTCACCGTCCCCATTAATGTTGCAGCCCTCAGAACTTTTCTTGGACTTGTTTCCTATTGCAGACAGTGGATTCATGCCGTCTCTATTTTGATGCAGCCCCTCTATGACTGTCTTACCCCAACACCTTTTGTGCTAACATCAGAGGCAATAGACTGTTTTTATTCTCTCAAGAACCGTATTTTGGCCGCTCCAGCTTTGGGTACCCCTAATTATGAGCTCCCATTTACTCTGTACCTTCATGAACAAGCTGGACATGCAGCAGGAGTTTTTACTCAAACACACGGTGATAATCAGAGACCTGTTGCCTACTTTAGTGGCAGATTAGATGCGGTAGCCAGAGGTGCACCATCCTGCGTACGTGCTCTGCATGCTGTTGGACTATTACTCCATAAATCCGCAGACATTGTTCTTGACCACCCGCTCACCGTGCTA
The DNA here is from genome assembly GCF_046119375.1 of Phyllobates terribilis. Taxonomy (NCBI): domain Eukaryota; kingdom Metazoa; phylum Chordata; class Amphibia; order Anura; family Dendrobatidae; genus Phyllobates; species Phyllobates terribilis. Next base: position 4,786,880 of record NW_027362839.1, read on the forward strand.
ACACCTCATGATGTCTACACTATATTGAATCAAGTGCAACCCGCTCACCTCTCAGCAGCAAATAGTAACAGTAACATAGTTTGTAAAGCCGAATAAAGACTTGCGTCCATCAAGTTCGACCTGTTAGTTCTGTAATTGCTAAAGTTGATCCAGAGGAGGGCAAAAACCCCAAATGATTTGGCCAATCTTCACCTGAGGAAAAATTCCCTCCCGACTCTGAAACCAGCAGTCAGAATAAATCCCTGTATCAACCTACTATTTTATTTTATTTTTAAGTATATGCTGAAATCTGCCTGGTATCTAGAAATGCATCCAGTCCCCGCTTGAACTGGTGTAGTGAATCCGACATTACCGTCTCCTCACTGAGTGAATTCCATATTCTCACTGCTCTTACCGTAAAGAACCCCTTCCTTTGCTGGTGCTGAAACCTTTTCTCTTCCAGTCTTAGTGAGTGCCCTCTTGTTACCGTAATATCCCTCCTTTTGAACAAATCTCGGGCAAGATCTCTATACTGTCCCCTAACATATTTGTACACATTTATTATGTCCCCCCTCAACCTTCTCTTTTCCAGGCTGAATAGTCCTAGTTTTGCCAACCTCTCTGGGTATTGCAGTCCCTCCATTCCCTTTATTAATTTTGTTGCCCTCCTTTGTACCTTTTCAAGCTCATTTATATCCTTTCTATATATTGGGGCCCATAACTGAGCACAGTATTCCAAGTGTGGTCTGACCAGTGCTTTGTACAGTGGAAGAACAATGTTCTCATCCTTTGCAGCTATACCTCTTCTGATACATCCCATTACCCTGTTTGCCCTTACAGCAGCGGCCTGACTTTGGGCACTCCAATTTAGTTTGCTATCAATCAAGATGCCCAAGTCCTTCTCCATCTCTGAATTCCCCAATGATTTCCCATTCAGTGAGTACTGGTGACTTCCATTTTTCCTTCCCATATGTATGACCTTACATTTCTCCTCGTTAAACCTCATTTGCCATTTAATGCTCCACCTACCCAGCTTATCCAAATTCCTCTGTAGGTCTGCACTGTCCTCTTTTGTATTAATTGTTTTACATAACTTTGTGTCATCTGCAAATATTGATATTTTACTATTTATCCCGTTGACTATGTCGTTAATAAAGATATTAAATAACATTGGGCCTAGTACAGACCCCTGTGGTACCCCACTAGTGACGCTTACCCACTCTGAGTATATTCCATTTATAACCACCCTCTGCCTTCTATCCTTTAGCCAGTTAGCTACCCACTTGCAGACATTTTCCCCCAGCCCCATCATTCTCATTTTGTATACCAACCTATTATGTGGCACGCTATCGAACGCTTTTGAGAAGTCGAGATACACGACATCCACTGGTTCCCCCTGATCTACTCGAGAGCTAACCTCCTCGTAGAAGTCAATCAGGTTTGTTTGGCAGGAGCGATTCCTCATGAATCCATGTTGGTTCGGGATTAAAAGATTATTAGCATCAAGATGCTCCGTAATTGCCTCTTTAATGAAGCTTTCAAAAATTTTGCCCACAACAGACGTCAGACTCACCGGCCGATAGTTTCCGGCGTCACTTTTCGCTCCCTTTTTGAATATTGGCACTACATTCGCCTGTCGCCAATCAAGTGGCACAGACCCAGTCTCAAGTGGCACAGACCAGTATTGTTAACATTTACACAGATTCTAGGTACGCATTCGGTATATCGCATGATTTTGGTCCAATATGGAAGTCAAGAGGTTTCCTGACGGCAGCAGGACACCCCATTAAGAATGCTGATGCGGTCCAGCAGTTAATTGATGCGTTACAACTACCTAAACAAGTAGCTGTCATAAAGGTAAGAGCACATACCAGACGCACCGACCAGGTAAGCAGAGGAAATGTGATGGCAGATGCAGCGGCAAAAACAGCAGCCTGTAAGCCGCAACAAGGGTCAACAGTACGTCAGTTAAGTGCCCCTAAAAACCCCTTTGTGTCGGAGGACATCTTATCCCAAATGCAGGCTCAGGCTCAAAAGGAGGAGGTTGATAAGTGGTTAAAGGAAGGTGCATGCCTGAATGAAGCAAATGGGGTATGGGGGAAAGGGACACGACGATGCCTTCCAAGGGCACTGTACCCAGCAGCTGCCCAGATACTACATGGGCCGACACACCAATCTAAAACGGGTGTGATGCAGAAACATTGGGTGGCACCAGGATTCTCCACCTGTATTGAAAACCTTGAAAAAGGGTGCATGATATGTGCTACACATAATCAGGGTAGAGTAGTTAAAACACCACCCAAACACACCCCCCGGCCCCTTTTTTCCATTCCAGAGACTGCAAATTGATTATATTCAGTTACCAAAGTCAGGATCATGGGAATATGTGTTGGTCTGTATTGATTTGTTCTCAGGATGGCCAGAGGCTTTCCCGATTGCCAAAGCCACGGCTGCGGCAACCGCAAAGAAACTGCTTGCGGAGGTGGTCTGCAGGTATGGGGTACCAGGGGTAATTGAGAGTGACAGAAGTACACACTTCACGGGTGAAATAATGAATGAAGTCATGTCAGCTCTAGGAATTCAACAAGCATTCCACACCCCATATCACCCACAAAGTAGTGGTAAAGTGGATAGACTGAATGGGACATTGAAATTAAAAATTCAGAAAGCCATGGCTGAGACAGGAAAACCATGGCCGGACTGTTTACCACTTGCTCTGTTTTCAGTAAGATACACGCCTAATAGAAAGACTGGACTCTCTCCATATGAGATATTGTTTGGCAACGTACCCAGCCTAGGGTGTTTCTATCCGCAAGCATTAGAAATGAACAACCATGTGCTAAGTTCCTATGTGAGGGCTTTACACAAAAAGATTAAGCAAGTACATGATAATGTCTTCAGTTCTCTTCCAGATCCAGATCAAGACTCTAGCAGCCATACGCTGCAACCTGGAGACTGGGTGGTTATAAAAAGACACGTGAGGAAAAGCCTAGATCCACGGTTTGATGGACCCTTTCAAGTTCTGCTGACCACAAGTACAGCCGTTAAGCTAGAGGGAAAAGAGACCTGGATCCACGCGTCCCATTGCAAAAAGATACTAGGAGAACCAGCGGACAAAGAATGATGACATTTATACTTACCTGCATACTTACAACCACAGGTGCATGGCACCATGGAAGGAGATGACAATAGATTCATTAGACACCATCTTGCTCTAATCGATGGACTAAAGGAGCAAAACCAGATCATTGCTAATTGTTGGATATGTACACATGCCCCTGTGACGTCCACTAGCATACCCTTTCTCGCTGTCCCGGTCTCATGGGAAGAGATAAACTTTTGGGTGAACTGTTCAGATACTTGGGCCAATAATTCCACACAGAGATTTTCCTTTCTAAATCCCACAAATTGGTTTAAAGGTATTGGTGGGTGGTTGGCTGGTATAGTACAAGTGATTTTACAGGTTTTGCTAATGTGTCTTGCGGTTTATTTGGTTTTTAAGCTTTTTTTAATGTGTATTCAGCGTTGTACTAAAAGAAAACATAGAAATTCGTATTGATAAATGAAGGAACAAAAGGATGGAATGTTATAGCAGAAGATGGAGTCCCTCAAGTTTAAAGGCCCTATCTATGCTATATAAGTCTGACAGTTATTTTAGGTGAAAACAACAGCTATGAATGTTCCTTCTTGTATCAATAGCGTGACCTTGGGAGAAGATAAAGTATACTCCCTGGCCAGATGTTTCTTCTTGTAGCAATAATGTGTTCTTGCAGAAAGATGAAATGACCTTGCTAACTAGATAAGTCTAATTAAATATTTTAAAGCATACAGAAACTAGCTTTTTTTCACTTGTTCAGCTAAACTGTATAATCGAACCATATATGGCAAATCCGTTTCCTGCCTTTTAGGGTGTATATTAGCCCTGTGTTTTGTAATAAAGTTTTTAGAGTATGTTTAGACACAAACATCCTGTCCTGTGTCTTCATTCTCTCCGAGCTCGTAATCCAAAGGATAGAAGAACCAAAATTCAGTGACGACAATAGGATTAGATACACAGCTCAGCAGACAGTATCACACAGGAGAGGATTAGATACACAGCTCAGCAGACAGTATCACACAGGAGGAGATTAGATACACAGCTCAGGAGACAGTATCACACAGTATAAGATTAGATACACTGCTCAGCAGACAGTATCACGCAGGAGAGGATTAGATACACAGCTCAGCAGACAGTATCGCACAGGAGAGGATTAGATACACTGCTCAGCAGACGGTATCGCACAGGAGAGGATTAGATACATGGCTCCACAGACAGTATCACACAGGGTAGGATTAGAGATACAGCTCAGCAGACAGTATCACACAGGAAAGGATTAGATACAAAGCTCAGCAGACGGTATCACACAGGACAGGATTAGATGCATAGCTCAGCAGACAGTATCACACAGGATAGGATTAGATACACAGCTCAGCAGACAGTATCACACAGGAGGGGATTAGATACATAGCTCAGCAGACAGTATCACACAGGAGAGGATTAGATACACAGCTCAGCTGACAGTATCACACAGGAGAGGATTAGATACACAGCTCAGCAGACAGTATGTCACACAGGAGAGGATTAGATACACAGCTCAGCAGACAGTATCGCACAGGAGAGGATTAGATACACGGCTCAGCTGACAGTATCACACAGGAGAGGATTGGATACACAGCTCAGCAGACAGTATCACACAGGAGTGGATTAGATACACGGCTCAGCAGACAGTATCGCACAGGGCGGGATTAGATACACGACTCAGCAGACAGTATCACGCAAGATAGGATTAGATACACAGTTCATCAGACAGTATCACACAGGATGGGATTAGATACACAGCTCAGCACACAGTTTCACACAGGAGAGGATTAGATACACGGCTCAGCAGACAGTATCACACAGGAGAGGATTAGATACACAGCTCAAAAGACAGCATCGCACAGGAGAGGATTAGATACACAGCTCAGCAGAAGGTATCACACAGCTTAGATACACTGCTCAGCAGATGGTATCACACAGGAGAGGATTAGATACACGGCTCAGCAGACAGTATCACACAGGAGAGGATTAGATACACTGCTCAGCAGACGGTATCACACAGGACAGGATTAGAGATACAGCTCAGCAGATGGTATCACACAGGGTAGGATTAGAGATACAGCTCAGCAGACAGTATCACACAGGAGAGGATTAGATACACAGCTCAGCAGACAGTATCACACAGGAGAGGATTAGATACACAGCTCAGCAGACAGTATCACACAGGAAAGAATTAGATACATGGCTCAGCAGAAAGTATCACACAGGAGAGGATTAGATACACAGCTCAGCACACCAGTATCACACAGGAGAGGATTAGATACACGGCTCAGCAGACAGTATCACACAGGAGAGGATTAGATACACAGCTCAGCAGACAGTATCACACAGGATAGGATTAGATACACTGCTCAGCAGATGGTATTACACTGGATAGGATTAGATACACAGCTCAGCAGACAGTATCACACAGGATAGGATTAGATACACGGCTCCGCAGACAGTATCACACAGGAGAGGATTAGATACATGGCTCAGCAGACATTATCACACAGGAGAGGATTAGATACATAGCTCAGCAGACAGTATCACACAGCATAGGGTTAGATACACGGCTCAGCGGACAGTATCACACAGCAGGGGATTAGAGACACTGCTCAGCAGACAGTATTACACAAGAGGGGATTAGATACATGGCTCAGCAGACAGTATCACACAGCATAGGGTTAGATACACGGCTCAGCAGACAGTATCACACAGGAGGGGATTAGATACACAGCTCAGCAGATAGTATCACACAGGAGTGGATTAGATGCATAGCTCAGCAGACAGTATCACACAGGAGAGGATTAGATACACAGCTCAGCAGACAGTAACACACAGGAGAGGATTAGATACACAGGAGAGGATTAGATACACAGCTCAGCAGACAGTATCACACAGGAGAGGATTAGATACACAGCTCAGCAGACAGTATCACACAGGAGAGGATTAGATACACAGCTCAGCAGACAGTATCGCACAGGAGAGGATTAGATACACGGCTCAGCTGACAGTATCACACAGGAGAGGATTAGATACACAGCTCAGCAGACAGTATCACACAGGAGAGGATTAGATACACGGCTCAGCAGACAGTATCGCACAGGGCGGGATTAGATACACGACTCAGCAGACAGTATCACGCAAGATAGGATTAGATACACAGTTCATCAGACAGTATCACACAGGATGGGATTAGATACACAGCTCAGCACACAGTTTCACACAGGAGAGGATTAGATACACGGCTCAGCAGACAGTATCACACAGGAGAGGATTAGATACACAGCTCAAAAGACAGTATCGCACAGGAGAGGATTAGATACACAGCTCAGCAGAAGGTATCACACAGCTTAGATACACTGCTCAGCAGATGGTATCACACAGGAGAGGATTAGATACACGGCTCAGCAGACAGTATCACACAGGAGAGGATTAGATACACTGCTCAGCAGACGGTATCACACAGGACAGGATTAGAGATACAGCTCAGCAGATGGTATCACACAGGGTAGGATTAGAGATACAGCTCAGCAGACAGTATCACACAGGAGAGGATTAGATACACAGCTCAGCAGACAGTATCACACAGGAGAGGATTAGATACACAGCTCAGCAGACAGTATCACACAGGAAAGAATTAGATACATGGCTCAGCAGAAAGTATCACACAGGAGAGGATTAGATACACAGCTCAGCACACCAGTATCACACAGGAGAGGATTAGATACACGGCTCAGCAGACAGTATCACACAGGAGAGGATTAGATACACAGCTCAGCAGACAGTATCACACAGGATAGGATTAGATACACTGCTCAGCAGATGGTATTACACTGGATAGGATTAGATACACAGCTCAGCAGACAGTATCACACAGGATAGGATTAGATACACGGCTCCGCAGACAGTATCACACAGGAGAGGATTAGATACATGGCTCAGCAGACATTATCACACAGGAGAGGATTAGATACATAGCTCAGCAGACAGTATCACACAGCATAGGGTTAGATACACGGCTCAGCGGACAGTATCACACAGCAGGGGATTAGAGACACTGCTCAGCAGACAGTATCACACAAGAGGGGATTAGATACATGGCTCAGCAGACAGTATCACACAGCATAGGGTTAGATACACGGCTCAGCAGACAGTATCACACAGGAGAGGATTAGATACACAGCTCAGCAGACAGTAACACACAGGAGAGGATTAGATACACAGGAGAGGATTAGATACACAGCTCAGCAGACAGTATCACACAGGAGAGGATTAGATACACAGCTCAGCAGACAGTATCACACAGGAGAGGATTAGATACACAGCTCAGCAGACAGTATCGCACAGGAGAGGATTAGATACACGGCTCAGCTGACAGTATCACACAGGAGAGGATTAGATACACAGCTCAGCAGACAGTATCACACAGGAGAGGATTAGATACACAGCTCAGCAGACAGTATCGCACAGGGCGGGATTAGATACACGACTCAGCAGACAGTATCACGCAAGATAGGATTAGATACACAGTTCATCAGACAGTATCACACAGGATGGGATTAGATACACAGCTCAGCACACAGTTTCACACAGGAGAGGATTAGATACACGGCTCAGCAGACAGTATCACACAGGAGAGGATTAGATACACAGCTCAAAAGACAGTATCGCACAGGAGAGGATTAGATACACAGCTCAGCAGAAGGTATCACACAGCTTAGATACACTGCTCAGCAGATGGTATCACACAGGAGAGGATTAGATACACGGCTCAGCAGACAGTATCACACAGGAGAGGATTAGATACACTGCTCAGCAGACGGTATCACACAGGACAGGATTAGAGATACAGCTCAGCAGATGGTATCACACAGGGTAGGATTAGAGATACAGCTCAGCAGACAGTATCACACAGGAGAGGATTAGATACACAGCTCAGCAGACAGTATCACACAGGAGAGGATTAGATACACAGCTCAGCAGACAGTATCACACAGGAGAGAATTAGATACATGGCTCAGCAGAAAGTATCACACAGGAGAGGATTAGATACACAGCTCAGCACACCAGTATCACACAGGAGAGGATTAGATACACGGCTCAGCAGACAGTATCACACAGGAGAGGATTAGATACACAGCTCAGCAGACAGTATCACACAGGATAGGATTAGATACACTGCTCAGCAGATGGTATTACACTGGATAGGATTAGATACACAGCTCAGCAGACAGTATCACACAGGATAGGATTAGATACACGGCTCCGCAGACAGTATCACACAGGAGAGGATTAGATACATGGCTCAGCAGACATTATCACACAGGAGAGGATTAGATACACAGCATAGGATTAGATACATAGCTCAGCAGACAGTATCACACAGCATAGGGTTAGATACACGGCTCAGCGGACAGTATCACACAGCAGGGGATTAGAGACACTGCTCAGCAGACAGTATCACACAGGAGGGGATTAGATACATGGCTCAGCAGACAGTATCACACAGAATAGGGTTAGATACACGGCTCAGCAGACAGTATCACACAGGAGGGGATTAGATACACAGCTCAGCAGACAGTAACACACAGGAGTGGATTAGATGCATAGCTCAGCAGACAGTATCACACAGGAGAGGATTAGATACACAGCTCAGCAGACAGTAACACACAGGAGAGGATTAGATACACAGGAGAGGATTAGATACACAGCATAGGATTAGATACACAGCTCAGCAGACGGTATCACACAGCATAGGATTAGATACATGACTCAGCAGACAGAATCACACAGGAGATGATTAGATACACAGCTCAGCAGACAGTATCACACAGGAGAGGATTAGATACACTGCTCAGCAGACAGTATCACACAGGAGAGTATTAGATACACAGCTCAGCAGACAGTATCACACAGGAGAGGATTAGATACACAGCTCAGCAGACAGTATCACACAGGAGAGGATTAGATACACTGCTCAGCAGACAGTATCACACAGGAGAGTATTAGATACACAGCTCAACACACAGTATTACACAGGAGAGGATTAGATACACAGCTCAGCACACAGTATCACACAGGAGAGGATTAGATACACATCTCAGCAGACAGTATCACACAGGAGAGGATTAGATACATAGCTCAACTCACAGTATTACACCGGAGAGGATTAGATACACGGCTCAGCAGACAGTATTACACAGGAGAGGATTAGATACACACCTCAGCAGACAGTATCCCACAGGAGAGGATTAGATACACTGCTCAGCAGACGGTATCACACAGGAGAGGATTAGATAGACACCTCAGCAGACAGTATCACACAGGAGAAGATTAGATACACGGCTCAGCAGACAGTATCACACAGGGTAGGATTAGAGATACAGCTCAGCAGACAGTATCACACAGGAGAGGATTAGATACACAGCTCAGTAGACAGTATCACACAGGAGAGGATTAGATACACGGCTCAGCAGACAGTATCACACAGGGTAGTATTAGAGATACAGCTCAGCAGACAGTATTACACAGGAGAGGATTAGATACACTGCTCAGCAGACAGTATCACACAGGAGAGTATTAGATACACAGCTCAGCAGACAGTATCACACAGGAGAGGATTAGATACATGGCTCAGCAGATAGTATCACACAGGATAGGATTAGATACACTGCTCAGCAGACAGTATCACACAGGAGAGGATTAGATACACGGCTCAGCAGACAGTATCACACAGGGTAGGATTAGAGATACAGCTCAGCAGACAGTATCACACAGGGTAGGATTAGATACACAGCTCAGCAGACAGTATCACACAGGAGAGGATTAGATACACAGCTCAGTAGACAGTATCACACAGGAGATGATTAGATACACTGCTCAGCAGACAGTATCACACAGGATAGGATTAGATGCACAGCTCAGCAGACAGTATCGCACAGGACAGGATTGGATACACAGCTCAGCAGACAGTATCACACAGGAGAGGATTAGAGATACAGCTCAGCAGACAGTATCGCACAGGGCGGGATTAGATACACGGCTCAGCAGACAGTATCACACAGGATAGGATTAGATACACAATTCACCATCACTGAGTCATAATAGCACAGCGGTATGTGGTGAGGGACTACTACTCCCAGCAAGTGACAGCGCAGGCACCGATCATGTAACTAAACCATCACTGCGTCATAATAGCACTGCAGTATGTGGTGAGGGACTACAACTCCCAGCAAGTGACAGCACAGGCACCGATCATGTAACTAAACCATCACTGCATCATAATAGCACTGCAGTATGTGGTGAGGGACTACAACTCCCAGCAAGTGACAGCGCAGGCACCGATCATGTAACTAAACCATCACTGCATCATAATAGCACTGCAGTATGTGGTGAGGGACTACAACTCCCAGCAAGTGACAGCGCAGGGACCGATCATGTAACTAAACCATCACTGCATCATAATAGCACTGCAGTATGTGGTAAGGGACTACAACTCCCAGCAAGTGACAGTGCAGGCACCGATCATGTAACTAAACCATCACTGCATCATATAGCACTGCAGTATGTGGTGAGGGACTACAACTCCCAGCAAGTGACAGACCAGGCACCGGTCATGTAACTAAACCATCACTGCATCATAATAGCACTGCAGTATGGGGTGAGGGACTACAACTTCCAGCAAGTGACAGCGCAGGCACCGATCATGTAACTAAACCATCACTGCATCATAATAGCCCTGCAGTATGTGGTGAGGGACTACAACTCCCAGCAAGTGACAGCGCAGGCACCGATCATGTAACTAAACCATCACTGCATCATAATAGCACTGCAGTATGTGGTGAGGGACTACAACTTCCAGCAAGTGACAGCACAGGCACCGATCATGTAACTAAATCATCACTGCATCATAATAGCATTGCAGTGTGTGGTGAGGGACTACAACTCCCAGCAAGTGACAGCGCAGGCACCGATCATGTAACTAAACCATCACTGCGTCATAATAGCACTGCAGTATGTGGTGAGGGACTACAACTCCCAGCAAGTGACAGCGCAGGCACCGATCATGTAACTAAACCATCACTGCATCATAATAGCACTGCAGTATGTGGTGAGGGACTACAACTCCCAGCAAGTGACAGCGCAGGCTCCGATCATGTAACTAAACCATCACTGCATCATAATAGCACTGCAGTATGTGCTGAGGGACTACAACTCCCAGCAAGTGACAGCGCAGGCACCGATCATGTAACTAAACCATCACTGCGCCATAATAGCATTGCAGTATGTGCTGAGGGACTACAATTCCCAGCAAGTGACAGCGCAGGCATCGGTCATGTAACTAAACCATCACTGCATCATAATAGCACTGCAGTATGTGGTGAGGGACTACAACTCCCAGCAAGTGACAGTGCAGGCACCGGTCATGTAACTAAACCATCACTGCGTCATGATAACACTGCAGTATGTGGTGAGGGACTACAACTCCCAGCAAGTTTATTTCTTTTTATTTTACACGCTGCTGTTTTCCACAGTGAATTACCAGAAAGATCTGCACCATAATCATGCAGTGCAAATTTGCTGTTGTGAATTTTCTTGCGGATTTTTGCTAATTTGCTCTGATTTTCTATGGAAATCCTCCAGGAACAATCTGCCACATTTGAACAGATCTTCAGGCCTCATTCAGACATCTGTAGTTTTCTGGTACATTAAAAAAAAAGCCAAAAAAAACAAAACTGATTTTCATCAAAGGGACCGATCCGAATTGTATCAATGTTTGTTACTATATGAAAATAAAAAAATATATATATATGGATATGTGAGCTGCCCCATAGATGATAAAGGTGCGTATTATGTCTGTCAATAACATGGATGTAAAAAAACAGACGTGTGAATGAGACGTTCACCCACAAGATCATCTAGCAATAGTGCAGCTCTGACCTGACACATAGCATTCACAGAAAGGCTCCTGATCAGCACATATGATGTCTGTGATCTATAAAGAGTCCTCCACATTGTACCCACTACATATACATTCACAATAAAGCTGCCCCCGTAACATCAACTGCCCCACACCTACCACATATAGCCAGGTCCCCGCTCCCCCACACACAGTATATAGCCAAGATCCCCGCTCCCCCACACACAGTATATAGCCAGGCCCCCGCTCCCCCACACAAAGTATATAGCCAGGTCCCCGCTCCCCCACACAAAGTATATAGCCAAGGTCCCCGCTCCCCCACACAAAGTATATAGCCAAGCTCCCCTCCTCCATGTATAGCATATTTATCCAAGTCCCCGCTCCCCCACACAAAGTATATAGCCAGGTCCCCGCTCCCCCACACAAAGTATATAGCCAGGACCCCGCTCCCCCACACAAAGTATATAGCCAGGTCCCCGCTCCCCCACACAAAGTATATAGCCAGGTCCCCGCTCCCCCACACACAGTATATAGCCAGGTCCCCGCTCCCCCACACAAAGTATATAGCCAGGTCCCCGCTCCCCCACACAAATTATATAGCCAGGTCCCCGCTCCCCCACACAAAGTATATAGCCAGGTCCCCGCTCCCCCACACAAAGTATATAGCCAGGTCCCCGCTCCCCCACACACAGTATATAGCCAGGTCCCCGCTCCCCCACACAAAGTATATAGCCAGGTCCCCGCTCCCCCACACAAAGTATATAGCCAGGTCCCCGCTCCCCCACACACAGTATATAGCCAAGGTCCCCTCCTCCATGTATAGCATATTTATCCAGGTCCCCGCTCCCCCACACAAAGTATATAGCCAAGATCCCCTTCTCCATGTATAGCATATTTATCCAGGTCCCCGCTCCCCCACACAAAGTATATAGCCAAGGTCCCCTCCTCCATGTATAGCATATTTATCCAGGTCTCCCTCCCCCACACAAAGTATATAGCCAAGGTCCCCTCCTCCATGTATAGCATATTTATCCAGGTCCCCGCTCCCCCACACAAAGTATATAGCCAAGATCCCCTTCTCCATGTATAGCATATTTATCCAGGTCTCCCTCCCCCACATATAGCAAAGAGAACCAAGTCCAGCAGCCCCTCCCCCACCACACAGCATACGGTATATAGACAAGACCCCCACACACAGCATACGGTATATAGACAAGTCCCCCACACACAGCATACGGTATATAGACAAGTCCCCCACACACAGCATACGGTATATAGACAAGTCCCCACACACAGCATACAGTATATAGACATGTCCCCCACACACAGCATACAGTATATAGACAAGTCCCCCACACACAGCATACAGTATATAGACAAGTCCCCCACACACAGCATACGGTATATAGACAAGTCCACCACACACAGCATACGGTATATAGACAAGTCCCCCACACACAGCATACATTATATAGACAAGTCCCCCACACACAGCATACGGTATATAGACAAGTCCCCCACACACAGCATACGGTATATAGACAAGTCCCCCACACACAGCATACATTATATAGACAAGTCCCCCACACACAGCATACGGTATATAGACAAGTCCCCCACACACAGCATACGGTATATAGACAAGTCCCCCACACACAGCATACATTATATAGACAAGTCCCCCACACACAGCATACGGTATATAGACAAGTCCCCCACACACAGCATACGGTATATAGACAAGTCCCCCACACACAGCATACATTATATAGACAAGTCCCCCACACACAGCATACGGTATATAGACAAGTCCCCCACACACAGCATACGGTATATAGACAAGTCCCCCACACACAGCATACATTATATAGACAAGTCCCCCACACACAGCATACGGTATATAGACAAGTCCCCCACACACAGCATACGGTATATAGACAAGTCCCCCACACACAGCATACGGTATATAGACAAGTCCCCCACACACAGCATACGGTATATAGACAAGTCCCCCACACACAGCATACAGTATATAGACAAGTCCCCCACACACAGCATACGGTATATAGACAAGTCCCCCACACAGCATACGGTATATAGACAAGTCCCCCACACACAGCATACGGTATATAGACAAGTCCCCCACACAGCATATGGTATATAGACAAGTCCCCCACACACAGCATACAGTATATAGACAAGTCCCACACACACAGCATACGGTATATAGACAAGTCCCCCACACACAGCATACAGTATATAGACAAGTCCCCCACACACAGCATACGGTATATAGACAAGTCCCCCCCACACAGCATACGGTATATAGACAACTCCCCCACACACAGCATACGGTATATAGACAAGTCCCCCACACACAGCACACGGTGTATAGACAAGTCCCCCACACACAGCATACGGTATATAGACAAGTCCCCCACACACAGCATACGGTATATAGACAAGTCCCCCACGACACAGCATACGGTATATAGACAAGTCCCCCCCACACAGCATACAGTATATAGACAAGCCCCCACACACAGCATACGGTATATAGACAAGTCCCCTCCACACAGCATACAGTATATAGACAAGCCCCCACACACAGCATACGGTATATAGATAAGTCCCCCCCACACAGCATACAGTATATAGACAAGTCCCCCACGACACAGCATACAGTATATAGACAAGTCCCCTCCACACAGCATACAGTATATAGACAAGTCCCCCACGACACAGCATACAGTATATAGACAAGTCCCCTAAACACAGCATACAGTATATAGACAAGCCCCCACACACAGCATACGGTATATAGACAAGTCCCCCACACACAGCATACAGTATATAGACAAGTCCGCCATACACAGCATACGGTATATAGACAAGTCCCCCACACACAGCATACGGTATATAGACAAGTCCCCCACACACAGCATACGGTATATAGACAAGTCCCCCACACACAGCATACGGTATATAGACAAGTCCCCCACACACAGCATACGGTATACAGACAAGTCCCCCATACACAGCATAAGGTATATAGACAAGTCCCCCCCACACAGCATACGGTATATAGACAAGTCCCCCACACACAGCATACGGTATATAGACAAGTCACCCACACACAGCATACAATATATAGACAAGTCCCCCACACACAGCATACGGTATATAGACAAGTCCCCCACACACAGCATACGGTATATAGACAAGTCCCACACACACAGCATACAGTATATAGACAAGACCCCCACACACAGCATACGGTATATAGAGAAATCCCCCATACACAGCATAAGGTATATAGACAAGTCCCCCACACACAGCATACGGTATATAGACAAGTCCCCCCCACACACAGCATACGGTATATAGACAAGTCCCCCATACACAGCATACAGTATATAGACAAGTCCCCCACACACAGCATACAGTATATAGACAAGTCCCCCACACACAGTATACGGTATATAGACAAGTCCCACACACACACAGCATACGGTATATAGACAAGTCCGCCATACACAGCATACAGTATATAGACAAGTCCCCCACACACAGCATACAGTATATAGACAAGTCCCCCACACAGCATACGGTATATAGACAAGTCCCCTACACAGCATACGGTATATAGACAAGTCCCCTACACAGCATACAGTATATAGACAAGTCCCCCCACACAGCATACGGTATATAGACAAGTTCCCCACACACAGCATACGGTATATAGACAAGTCCCCCACACACAGCATACGGTATATAGACAAGTCCCCCACACACAGCATACGGTATACAGACAAGTCCCCCACACACAGCATAAGGTATATAGACAAGTCCCCCACACACAGCATACGGTATATAGACAAGTCCCCCACACACAGCATACAGTATATAGACAAGTCCCCCACACACAGCATACAATATATAGACAAGTCCCCCACACACAGCATACGGTATATAGACAAGTCCCCCACACACAGCATACGGTATATAGACAAGACCCCCACACACAGCATATAGAGAAGTCCCCCATACACAGCATAAGGTATATAGACAAGTCCCCCACACACAGCATACGGTATATAGACAAGTCCCCCCCACACAGCATACGGTATATAGACAAGTCCCCCCCACACACAGCATACGGTATATAGACAAGTCCCCCCCACACAGCATACGGTATATAGACAAGTCACCCACACACAGCATACAGTATATAGACAAGTCCCCCACACACAGCATACGGTATATAGACAAGTCCCCCACACACAGCATACAATATATAGACAAGTCCCCCACACACAGCATACGGTATATAGACAAGTCCCCCACACACAGCATACGGTATATAGACAAGACCCCCACACACAGCATATAGAGAAGTCCCCCATACACAGCATAAGGTATATAGACAAGTCCCCCACACACAGCATACGGTATATAGACAAGTCCCACACACACAGCATACAGTATATAGACAAGACCCCCACACACAGCATACGGTATATAGAGATATCCCCCATACACAGCATAAGGTATATAGACAAGTCCCCCACACACAGCATACGGTATATAGACAAGTCCCCCCCACACACAGCATACGGTATATAGACAAGTCCCCCATACACAGCATACAGTATATAGACAAGTCCCCCACACACAGCATACAGTATATAGACAAGTCCCCCACACACAGTATACGGTATATAGACAAGTCCCACACACACACAGCATACGGTATATAGACAAGTCCGCCATACACAGCATACAGTATATAGACAAGTCCCCCACACACAGCATACAGTATATAGACAAGTCCCCCACACAGCATACGGTATATAGACAAGTCCCCTACACAGCATACGGTATATAGACAAGTCCCCTACACAGCATACAGTATATAGACAAGTCCCCCCACACAGCATACGGTATATAGACAAGTCCCCCACACACAGCATACGGTATATAGACAAGTCCCCCACACACAGCATACGGTATATAGACAAGTCCCCCACACACAGCATACGGTATACAGACAAGTCCCCCACACACAGCATAAGGTATATAGACAAGTCCCCCACACACAGCATACGGTATATAGACAAGTCCCCAACACACAGCATACAGTATATAGACAAGTCCCCCACACACAGCATACAATATATAGACAAGTCCCCCACACACAGCATACGGTATATAGACAAGTCCCCCACACACAGCATACGGTATATAGACAAGACCCCCACACACAGCATATAGAGAAGTCCCCCATACACAGCATAAGGTATATAGACAAGTCCCCCACACACAGCATACGGTATATAGACAAGTCCCCCCCACACAGCATACGGTATATAGACAAGTCCCCCCCACACACAGCATACGGTATATAGACAAGTCCCCCCCACACAGCATACGGTATATAGACAAGTCACCCACACACAGCATAAAGTATATAGACAAGTCCCCCACACACAGCATACGGTATATAGACAAGTCCCCCACACACAGCATACAATATATAGACAAGTCCCCCACACACAGCATACGGTATATAGACAAGTCCCCCACACACAGCATACGGTATATAGACAAGACCCCCACACACAGCATATAGAGAAGTCCCCCATACACAGCATAAGGTATATAGACAAGTCCCCCACACACAGCATACGGTATATAGACAAGTCCCTCCCACACAGCATACGGTATATAGACAAGTCCCCCCCACACACAGCATACGGTATATAGACAAGTCCCCCCCACACAGCATACGGTATATAGACAAGTCACCCACACACAGCATACAGTATATAGACAAGTCACCCACACACAGCATACGGTATATAGACAAGTCCCCCACACACAGCATACGGTATATAGGCAAGTCCCCCACACACAGCATACGGTATATAGACAAATCCCCCACACACAGCATACGGTATATAGACAAGTCCCCCACACACAGCATACGGTATATAGACAAGTCCCCCCCACACAGCATACGGTATATAGACAAGTCCCCCCCACACAGCATACGGTATATAGACAAGTCTCCCACACACAGCATACAGTATATAGACAAGTCCCCCACACACAGCATACGGTATATAGACAAGTTCCCCACACACAGCATACAGTATATAGACAAGTCCCCCACACACAGCATACGGTATATAGACAAGTCCCCCACACACAGCATACGGTATATAGACAAGTCCCCCACACACAGCATACAGTATATAGAGAAGTACCCCACACAGCATACGGTATATAGACAAGTCCCCCACACACAGCATACGGTATATAGGCAAGACCCCACACAGCATACAGTATATAGACAAGTCCCCCCCACACAGCATACAGTATATAGACAAGTCCCCCACACAGCATATAGACAAGTCCCCCCCCACACAGCATACGGTATATAGACAAGTCCCCCACACACAGCATACGGTATATAGACAAGTCCCTCCCACACAGCATACGGTATATAGACAAGTCCCCCCCACACACAGCATACGGTATATAGACAAGTCCCCCACACACAGCATACGGTATATAGACAAGTCCCCCACACACAGCATACGGTATA
The DNA here is from genome assembly GCF_046119375.1 of Phyllobates terribilis. Taxonomy (NCBI): domain Eukaryota; kingdom Metazoa; phylum Chordata; class Amphibia; order Anura; family Dendrobatidae; genus Phyllobates; species Phyllobates terribilis. The sequence goes on from NW_027362839.1 coordinate 4,805,513, forward strand.
TAGACAAGTCCCCCACACACAGCATACGGAATATAAACAAGTACCCCACACAGCATACAGTATATAGACAAGTCCCCCACACACAGCATACGGTATATAGACAAGTACCCCACACAGCATACGGTATATAGACAAGTCCTCCCCCCACAGCATACAGTATATAGACAAGTCCCCCACACAGCATACGGCATATAGACATGTCCCCCACACACAGCATACAGTATATAGACAAGTCCCCCACACACAGCATACGGTATATAGACAAGTCCCCCACACACAGCATACAGTATATAGACAAGTCCTCCACAAACAGCATACGGTATATAGACAAGTCCCCCACACACAGCATACGGTATATAGACAAGTCCCCCACACACAGCATACGGTATATAGACAAGTACCCCACACACAGCATACGGTATATAGACAAGTACCCCACACACAGCATACGGTATATAGACAAGTCCCCCACACACAGCATACGGTATATAGACAAGTACCCCACACACAGCATACGGTATATAGACAAGTCCCCCCCCCACAGCATACAGTATATAGACAAGTCCCCCACACAGCATACGGCATATAGACATGTCCCCCACACACAGCATACGGTATATAGACAAGTCCCCCCACACACAGCATACGGTATATAGACAAGTCCCCCACACAGCATACGGTATATAGACAAGTCCCCCACACACAGCATACGGTATATAGACAAGTCCCCCACACAGCATACGGTATATAGACAACTCCCCCACCACACAGCATACGGTATATAGACAAGTCCCCCACACACAGCATACGGTATATAGACAAGTCCCCCACACACAGCATACGGTTTATAGACAAGTCCCCCACACACAGCATACGGTATATAGACAAGTCCCCCACACACAGCATACGGTATATAGACAACTCCCCCACACACAGCATACGGTATATAGACAAGTCCCCCACACACAGCATACGGTATATAGACAAGTCCCCCACACACAGCATACGGTATATAGACAAGTCCCCCACACACAGCATACAGTATATAGACAACTCCCCCACCACAAAGCATACGGTATATAGACAAGTCCCCCACACACAGCATACGGTATATAGACAAGTCCCCCACACACAGCATACGGTATATAGACAAGTCCCCCACACACAGCATACGGTATATAGACAAGTCCCCCACACACAGCATATGGTATATAGACAAGACCCCCACACACAGCATACGGTATATAGACAAGTCCCCCACACACAGCATACTGTATATAGACAAGTCCCCCACACACAGCATAAGGTATATAGACAAGTCCCCCACACACAGCATACGGTATATAGACAAGTCCCCCACACACAGCATACAGTATATAGACAAGTACCCCACACAGCATACGGTATATAGACAAGTCCCCCACACACAGCATACGGTATATAGACAAGTCCCCCACACAGCATACAGTATATAGACAAGTCCCCCCCACACAGCATACAGTATATAGACAAGTCCCCCACACAGAATACAGTATATAGACAAGTCCCCCCCCACACAGCATACGGTATAAAGACAAGACCCCCATACACAGCATACGGTATATAGACAAGTCCCCCACACACAGCATACGGTATATAGACAAGTCCCCCACACACAGCATACAGTATATAGACAAGTCCCCCCCACACAGCATACGGTATATAGACAAGTCCCCCACACACAGCATACAGTACATAGACAAGTCCCCTACACACAGCATACGGTATATAGACAAGTCCCCCACACACAGCATACAGTATATAGACAAGTCCCCCACACACAGCATACAGTATATAGACAAGTCCCCCCCACACAGCATACAGTATATAGACAAGTCCCCCCCACACAGCATACAGTATATCGACAAGTCCCCCCAACACAGCATACAGTATATAGACAAGTCCCCCACACAGCATACGGTATATAGACAAGTCCCTTACACACAGCATACAGTATATAGATAAGTCCCCCACACACAGCATACGGTATATAGACAAGTCCCCCACACACAGCATACGGTATATAGACAAGTCCCCCACACACAGCATACGGTATATAGACAAGTCCCCTACACACAGCATAAGGTATATAGACAAGTCCCCCACACACAGCATACAGTATATAGACAAGTCCCCCACACACAGCATACGGTATATAGACAAGTCCCCCACACAGCATACGGTATATAGACAAGTCCCCCACACACAGCATACGGTATATAGACAAGTACCCCACACAGCATACGGTATATAGACAAGTCCCCCACACAGCATACGGTATATAGACAAGTCCCCCACACACAGCATACGGTATATAGACAAGTCCCCCACACACAGCATACGGTATATAGACAAGTCCCCCACACACAGCATACGGTATATAGACAAGTCCCCTACACAAAGCATAAGGTATATAGACAAGTCCCCCACCACACAGCATACAGTATATAGACAAGTCCCCCACACACAGCATACGGTATATAGACAAGTCCCCCACACAGAGCATACGGTATATAGACAAGTCCCCCACACACAGCATACGGTATATAGACAAGTCCCCCACACAGCATACGGTATATAGACAAGTCCCCCACACAGCATACGGTATATAGACAAGTCCCTCACACAGCATACGGTATATACACATGTCCCCCCCACACACAGCATACGGTATATAGACAAGTCCCCCATACACAGCATACAGTATATAGACAAGTCCCCCACACACAGCATACAGTATATAGACAAGTCCCCCACACACAGTATATGGTATATAGACAAGTCCCACACACACACAGCATACGGTATATAGACAAGTCCCCCATACACAGCATACAGTATATAGACAAGTCCCCCACACACAGCATACAGTATATAGACAAGTCCCCCACACACAGCATACAGTATATAGACAAGTCCCCCACACAGCATACGGTATATAGACAAGTCCCCTACACAGCATACGGTATATAGACAAGTCCCCTACACAGCATACAGTATATAGACAAGTCCCCCACACACAGCATACGGTATATAGACAAGTCCCCCACACACAGCATACGGTATATAGACAAGTCCCCCACACACAGCATACGGTATATAGACAAGTCCCCCACACACAGCATACGGTATACAGACAAGTCCCCCACACACAGCATAAGGTATATAGACAAGTCCCCCACACACAGCATACGGTATATAGACAAGTCCCCCACACACAGCATACAGTATATAGACAAGTCCCCCACACACAGCATACAATATATAGACAAGTCCCCCACACACAGCATACGGTATATAGACAAGTCCCCCACACACAGCATACGGTATATAGACAAGACCCCCACACACAGCATATAGAGAAGTCCCCCATACACAGCATAAGGTATATAGACAAGTCCCCCACACACAGCATACGATATATAGACAAGTCCCCCCCACACAGCATACGGTATATAGACAAGTCCCCCCCACACACAGCATACGGTATATAGACAAGTCCCCCCCACATAGCATACGGTATATAGACAAGTCACCCACACACAGCATACAGTAAATAGACAAGTCCCCCACACACAGCATACGGTATATAGACAAGTCCCCCACACACAGCATACGGTATATAGGCAAGTCCCCCACACACAGCATACGGTATATAGACAAGTCCCCCACACACAGCATACGGTATATAGACAAGTCCCCCACACACAGCATACAGTATATTGACAAGTCCCCCACACACAGCATACGGTATATAGACAAGTCCCCCACACACAGCATACAGTATATAGACAAGTACCCCACACAGCATACGGTATATAGACAAGTCCCCCACACACAGCATACGGTATATAGACAAGTCCCCCACACAGCACACAGTATATAGACAAGTCCCCCCCACACAGCATACAGTATATAGACAAGTCCCCCACACAGCATACAGTATATAGACAAGTCCCCCCCCACACAGCATACGGTATATAGACAAGTCCCCCACACACAGCATACGGTATATAGACAAGTCCCTCCCACACAGCATACGGTATATAGACAAGTCCCCCCCACACACAGCATACGGTATATAGACAAGTCCCCCACACACAGCATACGGTATATAGACAAGTCCCCCACACACAGCATACGGTATATAGACAAGTCCCCCACACACAGCATACGGTATATAGACCAGTCCCCCACACACAGCACACGGTATATAGAAAAGTCCCCCACACACAGCATACGGAATATAAACAAGTACCCCACACAGCATACAGTATATAGCCAAGTCCCCCACACACAGCATACGGTATATAGACAAGTACCCCACACAGCATACGGTATATAGACAAGTCCTCCCCCCACAGCATACAGTATATAGACAAGTCCCCCACACAGCATACGGCATATAGACATGTCCCCCACACACAGCATACAGTATATAGACAAGTCCCCCACACACAGCATACGGTATATAGACAAGTCCCCCACACACAGCATACAGTATATAGACAAGCCCCGCACACACAGTATACGGTATATAGACAAGTCCCCCACACACAGTATACGGTATATAGACAACTCCCACACACACACAGCATACGGTATATAGACAAGTCCCCCATACACAGCATACAGTATATAGACAAGTCCCCCACACACAGCATACAGTATATAGACAAGTCCCCCACAAACAGCATACGGTATATAGACAAGTCCCCCACACACAGCATACGGTATATAGACAAGTCCCCCACACACAGCATACGGTATATAGACAAGTACCCCACACACAGCATACGGTATATAGACAAGTACCCCACACACAGCATACGGTATATAGACAAGTCCCCCACACACAGCATACGGTATATAGACAAGTACCCCACACACACAGCATACGGTATATAGACAAGTCCCCCCCCCCACAGCATACAGTATATAGACAAGTCCCCCACACAGCATACGGCATATAGACATGTCCCCCACACACAGCATACGGTATATAGAAAAGTCCCCCCACACACAGCATACGGTATATAGACAAGTCCCCCACACAGCATACGGTATATAGACAAGTCCCCCACACACAGCATACGGTATATAGACAAGTCCCCCACACACAGCATACGGTATATAAACAAGTACCCCACACAGCATACAGTATATAGACAAGTCCCCCACACACAGCATACGGTATATAGACAAGTACCCCACACAGCATACGGTATATAGACAAGTCCCCCACCCATAGCATACAGTATATAGACAAGTCCCCCACACAGCATACGGCATATAGACATGTCCCCCACACACAGCATACAGTATATAGACAAGTCCCCCACACACAGCATACGGTATATAGACAAGTCCCCCACACACAGCATACGGTATATAGACAAGTCCCCCACACACAGCATACGGTATATAGACAAGTACCTCACACACAGCATACAGTATATAGAAAAGTCCCCCCCACACAGCATACGGTATATAGACAAGTCCCCCACACAGCATACGGTATATAGACAAGTCTCCTACACACAGCATACAGTATATAGACAAGTCCCCCACACACAGCATACGGTATATAGACAAGTCCCCCACATACAGCATACGGTATATAGACAAGTCCCCCACACAGCATACGGTATATAGACAAGTCTCCTACACACAGCATACGGTATATAGACAAGTCCCCCACACACAGCATACGGTATATAGACAAGTCCCCCACACACAGCATACAGTATATAGACAAGTCCCCCACACAGCATACGGTATATAGACAAGTCCCCCACACAGCATACGGTATATAGACAAGTCCCCCCCACACACAGCATACGGTATATAGACAAGTCCCCCATACACAGCATACAGTATATAGACAAGTCCCCCACACACAGCATACAGTATATAGACAAGTCCCCCACACACAGCATACAGTATATAGACAAGTCCCCCACACACAGCATACGGTATATAGACAAGTCCCCCACACACAGCATACGGTATATAGACAAGTCCCCCACACACAGCATACGGTATATAGACAAGTCCCCTACGCAGCATAAAGTATATAGACAAGTCCCCTACACAGCATACAGTATATAGACAAGCCCCGCACACACAGTATACGGTATATAGACAAGTCCCCCACACACAGTATACGGTATATAGACAACTCCCACACACACACAGCATACGGTATATAGACAAGTCCCCCATACACAGCATACAGTATATAGACAAGTCCCCCACACACAGCATACAGTATATAGACAAGTCCCCCACACACAGCATACGGTATATAGACAAGTCCCCCACACACAGCATACGGTATACAGACAAGTCCCCCACACACAGCATACAGTATATAGACAAGTCCCCCACACAGCATACGGCATATAGACAAGTCCCTTACACAGCATACGGTATATAGACAAGTCCCCTACACAGCATACAGTATATAGACAAGTCCCCTACACAGCACACAGTATATAGACAAGTCCCCTACACACAGCATACGGTATATAGACAAGTCCCGCCCACACAGCATACGGTATATAGACAAGTCCCCCCCACACACAGCATACGGTATATAGACAAGTCCCCCCCACACAGCATACAGTATATAGACAAGTCCCCCACACACAGCATACAGTACATAGACAAGTCCCCCACACACAGCATACGGTATATAGACAAGTCCCCCACACACAGCATACGGTATATAGGCAAGTCCCCCACACACAGCATACGGTATATAGACAAGTCCCCCACACACACCATACAGTATATAGACAAGTCCCCCACACACAGCATACAGTATATAGACAAGTCCCCCACACACAGCATACGGTACATAGACAAGTGCCCCCCACACAGCATACGGTATATAGACAAGTCCCCCACACACAGCATACAGTATATAGACAAGTCCCCCACACACAGCATACAGTATATAGACAAGTGCCCCCCACACAGCATACGGTATATAGACAAGTCCCCCCCACACAGCATACGGTACATAGACAAGTCTCCCACACACAGCATACGGTATATAGACAAGTCCCCCACACACAGCATACGGTATATAGACAAGTCCCCCACGCACAGCATACGGTATATAGACAAGTCCCCCACACACAGCATACGGTATATAGACAAGTCCCCCACACACAGCATACGGTATATAGACAAGTCCCCCACACACAGCATACGGTATATAGACAAGTACCCCACACAGCATACGGTATATAGACAAGTCCCCCACACACAGCATACGGTATATAGACAAGTCCCCCACACAGTATACAGTATATAGACAAGTCCCGCCCACACAGCATACAGTATATAGACAAGTCCCCCACACAGCATACAGTATATAGACAAGTCCCCCCCCACACAGCATACGGTATATAGACAAGTCCCCCACACACACAGCATACGGTATATAGACAAGTCCCCCACACACAGCATACGGTATATAGACAAGTCCCCCACACACAGCATACGGTATATAGACAAGTCCCCCACACACAGCATACAGTATATAGACTAGTCCCCCACACACAGCATACAGTATATAGACAAGTCCCCCACACACAGCATACAGTATATAGACAAGTCCCCCCCACACAGCATACGGTATATAGACAAGTCCCCCCCACACAGCATACGGTATATAGACAAGTCCCCCCCCAACACACAGCATACGGTATATAGACAAGTCCCCCACACACACAGCATACGGTATATAGACAAGTCCCCCACACACAGCATACAGTATATAGACAAGTCCCCCACACACAGCATACGGTATATAGACAAGTCCCCCACACACAGCATACGGTATATAGACAAGTCCCCCACACACAGCATACGGTATATAGACAAGTACCCCACACAGCATACGGTATATAGACAAGTCCCCCACACACAGCATACAGTATATAGACAAGTCCCCCACACACAGCATACAGTATATAGACAAGTGCCCCACACACAGCATACAGTATATAGACAAGTCCCCCACACACAGCATACGGTATATAGACAAGTCCCCCACACAGCATACGGTATATAGACAAGTCCCCCCCACACAGCATACAGTATATAGACAAGTCCCCCACACAGCATACAGTATATAGACAAGTCCCCCCCCACACAGCATACGGTATATAGACAAGTCCCCCACACACAGCATACGGTATATAGACAAGTCCCCCACACACAGCATACAGTATATAGACAAGTCCCCCACACACAGCATACAGTATATAGACAAGTCCCCCACACACAGCATACGGTATATAGACAAGTCCCCCACACACAGCATACGGTATATAGACCAGTCCCCCACACACAGCATACGGAATATAGACAAGTCCCCCACACACAGCATACGGTATATAGACAAGTACCCCACACAGCATACGGTATATAGACAAGTCCCCTACACAGCATACAGTATGTAGACAAGTCCCCCACACACAGTATACGGTATATAGACAAGTCCCCCACACACACAGCATACGGTATATAGACAAGTCCCCCACACACAGCACACGGTATATAGACAAGTCCCCCACACAGCATACGGCATATAGACATGTCCCCCACACACAGCATACGGTATATAGACAAGTCCCCCCACACACAGCATACGGTATATAGACAAGTCCCCCACACAGCATACGGTATATAGACAAGTCTCCTACACACAGCATACAGTATATAGACAAGTCCCCCACACACAGCATACGGTATATAGACAAGTCCCCCACACAGCATGCGGTATATAAACAAGTCCCCCATACACAGCATACAGTATATAGACTAGACCCCCACACACAGCATACGGTATATAGACAAGTCCCCCACACACAGCATACGGTATATAGACAAGTCCCCCACACACAGCATACGGTATATAGACAAGTACCCCACACAGCATACGGTATATAGACAAGTCCCCCACACAGCATACGGTATATAGACAAGTCCCTCCCACATAGCATACGGTATATAGACAAGTCCCCCCCACACACAGCATACGGTATATAGACAAGTCCCCCACACACAGCATACGGTATATAGACAAGTCCCCCACACACAGCATACGGTATATAGACAAGTCCCCTACACAGCATACAGTATATAGACAAGTCCCCTACACAGCATACAGTATATAGACAAGTCCCCTACACAGCATACAGTATATAGACAAGTCCCCTACACACAGCATACAGTATATAGACAAGTCCCCCACACACAGCACACGGTATATAGACAAGTCCCCCACACACAGCATACAGTATAAAGACAAGTCCCCCACACACAGCATACGGTATATAGACAAGTCCCCCACACAGCATACGGTATATAGACAAGTCCCTCCCACACAGCATACAGTATATAGACAAGTCCCCCCACACAGCATACGGCATATAGACAAGTCCCCCACACACAGAGTACAGCATATAGACAAGTCCCCCATACACAGCATACAGTATATAGACAAGTCCCCCACACACAGCATACGGTATATAGACAAGTCCCCCACACACAGCATACGGTATATAGACAAGTCCCCCACACACAGCATACGGTATATAGACAAGTCCCCCACACACAGCATACGGTATATAGACAAGTCCCCTACACACAGCATACAGTATATAGACAAGTCCCCTACACACAGCATACAGTATATAGACAAGTCCCCCACACACAGCATACAGTATATAGACAAGTCCCCCACACAGCATACGGTATATAGACAAGTCCCCCACACACAGCATACGGTATATAGACAAGTCCCCCACACACAGCATACGGTATATAGACAAGTCCCCCACACACAGCATACCGTATATAGACAAGTACCCCATACACAGCATACAGTATATAGACAAGTCCCCCACACACAGCATACAGTATATAGACAAGTCCCCCACACACAGCATGCGGTATATAGACAAGTCCCCCACACACAGCATACAGTATATAGACAAGTCCCCCACACAGCATACGGTATATAGACAAGTCCCCCACACACAGCATACGGTATATAGACAAGTCCCCCACACACAGCATACGGTATATAGACAAGTCCCTCACACACAGCATACAGTATATAGACAAGTCCCCCACACACAGCATACAGTATATAGACAAGTCCCCCCCACACAGCATACGGTATATAGACAAGTCCCCCATACACAGCATACGGTATATAGACAAGTCCCCCACACACAGCATACAGTATATAGACAAGTCCCCACACACAGCATACGGTACATAGACAAGTCCCCCACACACAGCATACGGTATATAGACAAGTCCCCCACACAGCATACGGTATATAGACAAGTACCCCACACACAGCATACAGTATATAGACAAGTCCCCCACACAGCATACGGTATATAGACAAGTCCCCCACACACAGCATACGGTATATAGACAAGTCCCCCACACAGCATACAGTATATAGACAAGTCCCCCCCACACAGCATACAGTATATAGACAAGTCCCCCACACAGCATACAGTATATAGACAAGTCCCCCCCCACACAGCATACGGTATATAGACAAGTCCCCCACACAGCATACGGTATATAGACAAGTCCCCCACACACAGCATACAGTATATAGACAAGTCCCCCACACACAGCATACAGTATATAGACAAGTCCCCCACACACAGCATACGGTATATAGACAAGTCCCCCACACACAGCATACGGTATATAGACAAGTCCCTCACACACAGCATACGGTATATAGACAAGTCCCCCCCACACAGCATACAGTATATAGACAAGTCCCCTACACAGCATACAGTATATAGACAAGTCCCCTACACAGCATACAGTATATAGACAAGTCCCCCACACACAGCATATGGAATATAGACAAGTCCCCCACACACACAGCATACGGTATATAGACAAGTCCCCCACACACAGCACACTGTATATAGACAAGTCCCCCACACACAGCATACAGTATAAAGACAAGTTCCCCACACACAGCATACGGTATATAGACAAGTCCCCCACACAGCATACGGTATATAGACAAGTCCCTCCCACACAGCATACAGTATATAGACAAGTCCCCCACACACAGCATACGGTATATAGACAAGTCCCCCACACACAACATACAGTATATATACAAGTCCCCCACACACAGCATACGGTATATAGACAAGTCCCCCACACACAGCAAACGGTATATAGACAAGTCCCCCACACACAGCATACGGTATATAGACAAGTCCCCCACACACAGCATACAGTATATAGACAAGTCCCCCACACACAGCATACGGTATATAGACAAGTCCCCCACACACAGCATACGGTATATAGACAAGTCCCCCACACACAGCATACAGTATATAGACAAATACCCCACACAGCATACGGTATATAGACAAGTCCCCCACACAGCATACGGTATATAGACAAGTCCCTCCCACACAGCATACGGTATATAGACAAGTCCCCCCCACACACAGCATACAGTATATAGACAAGTCCCCCCCACACAGCATACAGTATATAGACAAGTCCCCCACACAGAATACGGTATATAGACAAGTCCCCCATACACAGCATACGGTATATAGACAAGTCCCCCATACACATCATACGGTATATAGACAAGTCCCCCACACACAGCATACGGTATATAGACAAGTCCCCCACACAGCATACAGTATATAGACAAGTCCCCCACACACAGCATACAGTATATAGACAAGTCCCCCACACACAGCATACGGTATATAGACAAGTCCCCCACACACAGCATACGGTATATAGACAAGTCCCCCACACAGAGCATACGGTATATAGACAAGTCCCCCACACACAGCATACAGTATATAGACAAGTACCCCACACACAGCATACGGTATATAGACAAGTCCCCCACACAGCATACAGTATATAGACAAGTCCCCCACACACAGCATACAGTATATAGACAAGTCCCCCACACACAGCATACGGTATATAGACAAGTCCCCCACACACAGCATACGGTATATAGACAAGTCCCCCACACAGAGCATACGGTATATAGACAAGTCCCCCACACACAGCATACGGTATATAGACAAGTCCCCCACACACGACATACGGTATATAGACAAGTCCCCCACACACAGCATACAGTATATAGACAAGTACCCCACACACAGCATACGGTATATAGACAAGTCCCCCACACAGCATACAGTATATAGACAAGTCCCCCACACACAGCATACAGTATATAGACAAGTCCCCCACACACAGCATACGGTATATAGACAAGTCCACCACACACAGCATACGGTATATAGACAAGTCCCCCACACACAGCATACGGTATATAGACAAGTCCCCCACACACAGCATAAGGTATATAGACAAGTCCCCCACACACAGCATACGGTATATAGACAAGTCTCCCACACACAGCATACAGTATATAGACAAGTCCCCCACACACACAGCATACGGTAAATAGACAAGTCCGCCATACACAGCATACAGTATATAGACAAGTCCCCCACACACAGCATACAGTATATACACAAGTCCCCCACACACAGCATACAGTATATAGACAAGTCCCCCACACACAGCATACAGTATATAGACAAGTCCCCCACACACAGCATACGGTATATAGACAAGTCCCCCACACACAGCATACAGTATATAGACAAGTCCCCCACACACACAGCATACGGTAAATAGACAAGTCCCCCATACACAGCATACAGTATATAGACAAGTCCCCCACACACAGCATATAGTATATAGACAAGTCCCCCACACACAGCATACAGTATATAGACAAGTCCCCCACACACAGCATACGGTATATAGACAAGTCCCCCACACACAGCATACAGTATATAGACAAGTCCCCCACACACAGCATACGGTATATAGACAAGTCCCCCACACACAGCATACGGTATATAGACAAGTCCCCCCCACACACAGCATACGGTAAATAGACAAGTCCCCCATACACAGCATACAGTATATAGACAAGTCCCCCACACACAGCATACAGTATATAGACAAGTCCCCCACACACAGCATACAGTATATAGACAAGTCCCCCACACACAGCATACAGTATATAGACAAGTCCCCCACACACGGCATACGGTATACAGACAAGTCCCCCCCACACACACACAGCATACAGTATATAGACAAGTCCCCCATACACAGCATACAGTATATAGACAAGTCCCCCACACACAGCATACGGTATATAGACAAGTCCCCCACGTCCCACACACGGTATACAGACAAGTCCCCCCCACACACACACACAGCATACAGTATATAGACAAGTCCCCCATACACAGCATACGGTATATAGACAAGTCCCCCACACACAGCATACAGTATATAGACAAGTCCCCCACACACAGCATACGGTATATAGACAAGTCCCCCACACAGCATACAGTATATAGACAAGTCCCCCACCTCCCACACACGGTATACAGACAAGTCCCCCCCACACACACACAGCATACATTATATAGACAAGTCAAACCACACACCCCCACACACACAGCATACGGTATATAGACAAGTCCCTTACACACAGCATACGGTATATAGATAAGTCCCCCACACACAGCATACGGTATATAGACAAGTCCCCCACACACAGCATACGGTATATAGACAAGTCCCCCACACACAGCATACGGTATATAGACAAGTCCCCTACACACAGCATAAGGTATATAGACAAGTCCCCCACACACAGCATACAGTATATAGACAAGTCCCCCACACACAGCATACGGTATATAGACAAGTCCCCCACACAGCATACGGTATATAGACAAGTCCCCCACACACAGCATACGGTATATAGACAAGTACCCCACACAGCATACGGTATATAGACAAGTCCCCCACACAGCATACGGTATATAGACAAGTCCCCCACACACAGCATACGGTATATAGACAAGTCCCCCACACACAGCATACGGTATATAGACAAGTCCCCCACACGCAGCATACGGTATATAGACAAGTCCCCTACACACAGCATAAGGTATATAGACAAGTCCCCCACCACACAGCATACAGTATATAGACAAGTCCCCCACACACAGCATACGGTATATAGACAAGTCCCCCACACAGAGCATACGGTATATAGACAAGTCCCCCACACACAGCATACGGTATATAGACAAGTCCCCCACACAGCATACGGTATATAGACAAGTCCCCCACACAGCATACGGTATATAGACAAGTCCCTCACACAGCATACGGTATATACACATGTCCCCCCCACACACAGCATACGGTATATAGACAAGTCCCCCATACACAGCATACAGTATATAGACAAGTCCCCCACACACAGCATACAGTATATAGACAAGTCCCCCACACACAGTATATGGTATATAGACAAGTCCCACACACACACAGCATACGGTATATAGACAAGTCCCCCATACACAGCATACAGTATATAGACAAGTCCCCCACACACAGCATACAGTATATAGACAAGTCCCCCACACACAGCATACAGTATATAGACAAGTCCCCCACACAGCATACGGTATATAGACAAGTCCCCTACACAGCATACGGTATATAGACAAGTCCCCTACACAGCATACAGTATATAGACAAGTCCCCCACACACAGCATACGGTATATAGACAAGTCCCCCACACACAGCATACGGTATATAGACAAGTCCCCCACACACAGCATACGGTATATAGACAAGTCCCCCACACACAGCATACGGTATACAGACAAGTCCCCCACACACAGCATAAGGTATATAGACAAGTCCCCCACACACAGCATACGGTATATAGACAAGTCCCCCACACACAGCATACAGTATATAGACAAGTCCCCCACACACAGCATACAATATATAGACAAGTCCCCCACACACAGCATACGGTATATAGACAAGTCCCCCACACACAGCATACGGTATATAGACAAGACCCCCACACACAGCATATAGAGAAGTCCCCCATACACAGCATAAGGTATATAGACAAGTCCCCCACACACAGCATACGATATATAGACAAGTCCCCCCCACACAGCATACGGTATATAGACAAGTCCCCCCCACACACAGCATACGGTATATAGACAAGTCCCCCCCACATAGCATACGGTATATAGACAAGTCACCCACACACAGCATACAGTAAATAGACAAGTCCCCCACACACAGCATACGGTATATAGACAAGTCCCCCACACACAGCATACGGTATATAGGCAAGTCCCCCACACACAGCATACGGTATATAGACAAGTCCCCCACACACAGCATACGGTATATAGACAAGTCCCCCACACACAGCATACAGTATATTGACAAGTCCCCCACACACAGCATACGGTATATAGACAAGTCCCCCACACACAGCATACAGTATATAGACAAGTACCCCACACAGCATACGGTATATAGACAAGTCCCCCACACACAGCATACGGTATATAGACAAGTCCCCCACACAGCATACAGTATATAGACAAGTCCCCCCCACACAGCATACAGTATATAGACAAGTCCCCCACACAGCATACAGTATATAGACAAGTCCCCCCCCACACAGCATACGGTATATAGACAAGTCCCCCACACACAGCATACGGTATATAGACAAGTCCCTCCCACACAGCATACGGTATATAGACAAGTCCCCCCCACACACAGCATACGGTATATAGACAAGTCCCCCACACACAGCATACGGTATATAGACAAGTCCCCCACACACAGCATACGGTATATAGACAAGTCCCCCACACACAGCATACGGTATATAGACCAGTCCCCCACACACAGCACACGGTATATAGAAAAGTCCCCCACACACAGCATACGGAATATAAACAAGTACCCCACACAGCATACAGTATATAGCCAAGTCCCCCACACACAGCATACGGTATATAGACAAGTACCCCACACAGCATACGGTATATAGACAAGTCCTCCCCCCACAGCATACAGTATATAGACAAGTCCCCCACACAGCATACGGCATATAGACATGTCCCCCACACACAGCATACAGTATATAGACAAGTCCCCCACACACAGCATACGGTATATAGACAAGTCCCCCACACACAGCATACAGTATATAGACAAGTCCCCCACAAACAGCATACGGTATATAGACAAGTCCCCCACACACAGCATACGGTATATAGACAAGTCCCCCACACACAGCATACGGTATATAGACAAGTACCCCACACACAGCATACGGTATATAGACAAGTACCCCACACACAGCATACGGTATATAGACAAGTCCCCCACACACAGCATACGGTATATAGACAAGTACCCCACACACACAGCATACGGTATATAGACAAGTCCCCCCCCCCACAGCATACAGTATATAGACAAGTCCCCCACACAGCATACGGCATATAGACATGTCCCCCACACACAGCATACGGTATATAGAAAAGTCCCCCCACACACAGCATACGGTATATAGACAAGTCCCCCACACACAGCATACGGTATATAAACAAGTACCCCACACAGCATACAGTATATAGACAAGTCCCCCACACACAGCATACGGTATATAGACAAGTACCCCACACAGCATACGGTATATAGACAAGTCCCCCACCCATAGCATACAGTATATAGACAAGTCCCCCACACAGCATACGGCATATAGACATGTCCCCCACACACAGCATACAGTATATAGACAAGTCCCCCACACACAGCATACGGTATATAGACAAGTCCCCCACACACAGCATACGGTATATAGACAAGTCCCCCACACACAGCATACGGTATATAGACAAGTACCTCACACACAGCATACAGTATATAGAAAAGTCCCCCCCCACACAGCATACGGTATATAGACAAGTCCCCCACACAGCATACGGTATATAGACAAGTCTCCTACACACAGCATACAGTATATAGACAAGTCCCCCACACACAGCATACGGTATATAGACAAGTCCCCCACATACAGCATACGGTATATAGACAAGTCCCCCACACAGCATACGGTATATAGACAAGTCTCCTACACACAGCATACGGTATATAGACAAGTCCCCCACACACAGCATACGGTATATAGACAAGTCCCCCACACACAGCATACAGTATATAGACAAGTCCCCCACACAGCATACGGTATATAGACAAGTCCCCCACACAGCATACGGTATATAGACAAGTCCCCCCCACACACAGCATACGGTATATAGACAAGTCCCCCATACACAGCATACAGTATATAGACAAGTCCCCCACACACAGCATACAGTATATAGACAAGTCCCCCACACACAGCATACAGTATATAGACAAGTCCCCCACACACAGCATACGGTATATAGACAAGTCCCCCACACACAGCATACGGTATATAGACAAGTCCCCCACACACAGCATACGGTATATAGACAAGTCCCCTACGCAGCATAAAGTATATAGACAAGTCCCCTACACAGCATACAGTATATAGACAAGCCCCGCACACACAGTATACGGTATATAGACAAGTCCCCCACACACAGTATACGGTATATAGACAACTCCCACACACACACAGCATACGGTATATAGACAAGTCCCCCATACACAGCATACAGTATATAGACAAGTCCCCCACACACAGCATACAGTATATAGACAAGTCCCCCACACACAGCATACGGTATATAGACAAGTCCCCCACACACAGCATACGGTATACAGACAAGTCCCCCACACACAGCATACAGTATATAGACAAGTCCCCCACACAGCATACGGCATATAGACAAGTCCCTTACACAGCATACGGTATATAGACAAGTCCCCTACACAGCATACAGTATATAGACAAGTCCCCTACACAGCACACAGTATATAGACAAGTCCCCTACACACAGCATACGGTATATAGACAAGTCCCGCCCACACAGCATACGGTATATAGACAAGTCCCCCCCACACACAGCATACGGTATATAGACAAGTCCCCCCCACACAGCATACAGTATATAGACAAGTCCCCCACACACAGCATACAGTACATAGACAAGTCCCCCACACACAGCATACGGTATATAGACAAGTCCCCCACACACAGCATACGGTATATAGGCAAGTCCCCCACACACAGCATACGGTATATAGACAAGTCCCCCACACACACCATACAGTATATAGACAAGTCCCCCACACACAGCATACAGTATATAGACAAGTCCCCCACACACAGCATACGGTACATAGACAAGTGCCCCCCACACAGCATACGGTATATAGACAAGTCCCCCACACACAGCATACAGTATATAGACAAGTCCCCCACACACAGCATACAGTATATAGACAAGTGCCCCCCACACAGCATACGGTATATAGACAAGTCCCCCCCACACAGCATACGGTACATAGACAAGTCTCCCACACACAGCATACGGTATATAGACAAGTCCCCCACACACAGCATACGGTATATAGACAAGTCCCCCACGCACAGCATACGGTATATAGACAAGTCCCCCACACACAGCATACGGTATATAGACAAGTCCCCCACACACAGCATACGGTATATAGACAAGTCCCCCACACACAGCATACGGTATATAGACAAGTACCCCACACAGCATACGGTATATAGACAAGTCCCCCACACACAGCATACGGTATATAGACAAGTCCCCCACACAGTATACAGTATATAGACAAGTCCCGCCCACACAGCATACAGTATATAGACAAGTCCCCCACACAGCATACAGTATATAGACAAGTCCCCCCCCACACAGCATACGGTATATAGACAAGTCCCCCACACACACAGCATACGGTATATAGACAAGTCCCCCACACACAGCATACGGTATATAGACAAGTCCCCCACACACAGCATACGGTATATAGACAAGTCCCCCACACACAGCATACAGTATATAGACTAGTCCCCCACACACAGCATACAGTATATAGACAAGTCCCCCACACACAGCATACAGTATATAGACAAGTCCCCCCCACACAGCATACGGTATATAGACAAGTCCCCCCCACACAGCATACGGTATATAGACAAGTCCCCCCCCAACACACAGCATACGGTATATAGACAAGTCCCCCACACACACAGCATACGGTATATAGACAAGTCCCCCACACACAGCATACAGTATATAGACAAGTCCCCCACACACAGCATACGGTATATAGACAAGTCCCCCACACACAGCATACGGTATATAGACAAGTCCCCCACACACAGCATACGGTATATAGACAAGTACCCCACACAGCATACGGTATATAGACAAGTCCCCCACACACAGCATACAGTATATAGACAAGTCCCCCACACACAGCATACAGTATATAGACAAGTGCCCCACACACAGCATACAGTATATAGACAAGTCCCCCACACACAGCATACGGTATATAGACAAGTCCCCCACACAGCATACGGTATATAGACAAGTCCCCCCCACACAGCATACAGTATATAGACAAGTCCCCCACACAGCATACAGTATATAGACAAGTCCCCCCCCACACAGCATACGGTATATAGACAAGTCCCCCACACACAGCATACGGTATATAGACAAGTCCCCCACACACAGCATACAGTATATAGACAAGTCCCCCACACACAGCATACAGTATATAGACAAGTCCCCCACACACAGCATACGGTATATAGACAAGTCCCCCACACACAGCATACGGTATATAGACCAGTCCCCCACACACAGCATACGGAATATAGACAAGTCCCCCACACACAGCATACGGTATATAGACAAGTACCCCACACAGCATACGGTATATAGACAAGTCCCCTACACAGCATACAGTATGTAGACAAGTCCCCCACACACAGTATACGGTATATAGACAAGTCCCCCACACACACAGCATACGGTATATAGACAAGTCCCCCACACACAGCACACGGTATATAGACAAGTCCCCCACACAGCATACGGCATATAGACATGTCCCCCACACACAGCATACGGTATATAGACAAGTCCCCCCACACACAGCATACGGTATATAGACAAGTCCCCCACACAGCATACGGTATATAGACAAGTCTCCTACACACAGCATACAGTATATAGACAAGTCCCCCACACACAGCATACGGTATATAGACAAGTCCCCCACACAGCATGCGGTATATAAACAAGTCCCCCATACACAGCATACAGTATATAGACTAGACCCCCACACACAGCATACGGTATATAGACAAGTCCCCCACACACAGCATACGGTATATAGACAAGTCCCCCACACACAGCATACGGTATATAGACAAGTACCCCACACAGCATACGGTATATAGACAAGTCCCCCACACAGCATACGGTATATAGACAAGTCCCTCCCACATAGCATACGGTATATAGACAAGTCCCCCCCACACACAGCATACGGTATATAGACAAGTCCCCCACACACAGCATACGGTATATAGACAAGTCCCCCACACACAGCATACGGTATATAGACAAGTCCCCTACACAGCATACAGTATATAGACAAGTCCCCTACACAGCATACAGTATATAGACAAGTCCCCTACACAGCATACAGTATATAGACAAGTCCCCTACACACAGCATACAGTATATAGACAAGTCCCCCACACACAGCACACGGTATATAGACAAGTCCCCCACACACAGCATACAGTATAAAGACAAGTCCCCCACACACAGCATACGGTATATAGACAAGTCCCCCACACAGCATACGGTATATAGACAAGTCCCTCCCACACAGCATACAGTATATAGACAAGTCCCCCCACACAGCATACGGTATATAGACAAGTCCCCCACACACAGAGTACAGCATATAGACAAGTCCCCCACACACAGCATACGGTATATAGACAAGTCCCCCACACACAGCATACGGTATATAGACAAGTCCCCCACACACAGCATACGGTATATAGACAAGTCCCCCACACACAGCATACGGTATATAGACAAGTCCCCTACACACAGCATACAGTATATAGACAAGTCCCCTACACACAGCATACAGTATATAGACAAGTCCCCCACACACAGCATACAGTATATAGACAAGTCCCCCACACAGCATACGGTATATAGACAAGTCCCCCACACACAGCATACGGTATATAGACAAGTCCCCCACACACAGCATACGGTATATAGACAAGTCCCCCACACACAGCATACCGTATATAGACAAGTACCCCATACACAGCATACAGTATATAGACAAGTCCCCCACACACAGCATACAGTATATAGACAAGTCCCCCACACACAGCATGCGGTATATAGACAAGTCCCCCACACACAGCATACAGTATATAGACAAGTCCCCCACACAGCATACGGTATATAGACAAGTCCCCCACACACAGCATACGGTATATAGACAAGTCCCCCACACACAGCATACGGTATATAGACAAGTCCCTCACACACAGCATACAGTATATAGACAAGTCCCCCACACACAGCATACAGTATATAGACAAGTCCCCCCCACACAGCATACGGTATATAGACAAGTCCCCCATACACAGCATACGGTATATAGACAAGTCCCCCACACACAGCATACAGTATATAGACAAGTCCCCACACACAGCATACGGTACATAGACAAGTCCCCCACACACAGCATACGGTATATAGACAAGTCCCCCACACAGCATACGGTATATAGACAAGTACCCCACACACAGCATACAGTATATAGACAAGTCCCCCACACAGCATACGGTATATAGACAAGTCCCCCACACACAGCATACGGTATATAGACAAGTCCCCCACACAGCATACAGTATATAGACAAGTCCCCCCCACACAGCATACAGTATATAGACAAGTCCCCCACACAGCATACAGTATATAGACAAGTCCCCCCCCACACAGCATACGGTATATAGACAAGTCCCCCACACAGCATACGGTATATAGACAAGTCCCCCACACACAGCATACAGTATATAGACAAGTCCCCCACACACAGCATACAGTATATAGACAAGTCCCCCACACACAGCATACGGTATATAGACAAGTCCCCCACACACAGCATACGGTATATAGACAAGTCCCTCACACACAGCATACGGTATATAGACAAGTCCCCCCCACACAGCATACAGTATATAGACAAGTCCCCTACACAGCATACAGTATATAGACAAGTCCCCTACACAGCATACAGTATATAGACAAGTCCCCCACACACAGCATATGGAATATAGACAAGTCCCCCATACACACAGCATACGGTATATAGACAAGTCCCCCACACACAGCACACTGTATATAGACAAGTCCCCCACACACAGCATACAGTATAAAGACAAGTTCCCCACACACAGCATACGGTATATAGACAAGTCCCCCACACAGCATACGGTATATAGACAAGTCCCTCCCACACAGCATACAGTATATAGACAAGTCCCCCACACACAGCATACGGTATATAGACAAGTCCCCCACACACAACATACAGTATATATACAAGTCCCCCACACACAGCATACGGTATATAGACAAGTCCCCCACACACAGCAAACGGTATATAGACAAGTCCCCCACACACAGCATACGGTATATAGACAAGTCCCCCACACACAGCATACGGTATATAGACAAGTCCCCCACACACAGCATACGGTATATAGACAAGTCCCCCACACACAGCATACAGTATATAGACAAATACCCCACACAGCATACGGTATATAGACAAGTCCCCCACACAGCATACGGTATATAGACAAGTCCCTCCCACACAGCATACGGTATATAGACAAGTCCCCCCCACACACAGCATACAGTATATAGACAAGTCCCCCCCACACAGCATACAGTATATAGACAAGTCCCCCACACAGAATACGGTATATAGACAAGTCCCCCATACACAGCATACGGTATATAGACAAGTCCCCCATACACATCATACGGTATATAGACAAGTCCCCCACACACAGCATACGGTATATAGACAAGTCCCCCACACAGCATACAGTATATAGACAAGTCCCCCACACACAGCATACAGTATATAGACAAGTCCCCCACACACAGCATACGGTATATAGACAAGTCCCCCACACACAGCATACGGTATATAGACAAGTCCCCCACACAGAGCATACGGTATATAGACAAGTCCCCCACACACAGCATACAGTATATAGACAAGTACCCCACACACAGCATACGGTATATAGACAAGTCCCCCACACAGCATACAGTATATAGACAAGTCCCCCACACACAGCATACAGTATATAGACAAGTCCCCCACACACAGCATACGGTATATAGACAAGTCCCCCACACACAGCATACGGTATATAGACAAGTCCCCCACACAGAGCATACGGTATATAGACAAGTCCCCCACACACAGCATACGGTATATAGACAAGTCCCCCACACACGACATACGGTATATAGACAAGTCCCCCACACACAGCATACAGTATATAGACAAGTACCCCACACACAGCATACGGTATATAGACAAGTCCCCCACACAGCATACAGTATATAGACAAGTCCCCCACACACAGCATACAGTATATAGACAAGTCCCCCACACACAGCATACGGTATATAGACAAGTCCACCACACACAGCATACGGTATATAGACAAGTCCCCCACACACAGCATACGGTATATAGACAAGTCCCCCACACACAGCATAAGGTATATAGACAAGTCCCCCACACACATCATACGGTATATAGACAAGTCTCCCACACACAGCATACAGTATATAGACAAGTCCCCCACACACACAGCATACGGTAAATAGACAAGTCCCCCATACACAGCATACAGTATATAGACAAGTCCCCCACACACAGCATACAGTATATAGACAAGTCCCCCACACACAGCATACAGTATATAGACAAGTCCCCCACACACAGCATACAGTATATAGACAAGTCCCCCACACACAGCATACGGTATATAGACAAGTCCCCCACACACAGCATACAGTATATAGACAAGTCCCCCACACACACAGCATACGGTAAATAGACAAGTCCCCCATACACAGCATACAGTATATAGACAAGTCCCCCACACACAGCATATAGTATATAGACAAGTCCCCCACACACAGCATACAGTATATAGACAAGTCCCCCACACACAGCATACGGTATATAGACAAGTCCCCCACACACAGCATACAGTATATAGACAAGTCCCCCACACACAGCATACGGTATATAGACAAGTCCCCCACACACAGCATACGGTATATAGACAAGTCCCCCCCACACACAGCATACGGTAAATAGACAAGTCCCCCATACACAGAATACAGTATATAGACAAGTCCCCCACACACAGCATACAGTATATAGACAAGTCCCCCACACACAGCATACAGTATATAGACAAGTCCCCCACACACAGCATACAGTATATAGACAAGTCCCCCACACACGGCATACAGTATACAGACAAGTCCCCCCCACACACACACAGCATACAGTATATAGACAAGTCCCCCATACACAGCATACAGTATATAGACAAGTCCCCCACACACAGCATACGGTATATAGACAAGTCCCCCACGTCCCACACACGGTATACAGACAAGTCCCCCCCACACACACACACAGCATACAGTATATAGACAAGTCCCCCATACACAGCATACGGTATATAGACAAGTCCCCCACACACAGCATACAGTATATAGACAAGTCCCCCACACACAGCATACGGTATATAGACAAGTCCCCCACACAGCATACAGTATATAGACAAGTCCCCCACCTCCCACACACGGTATACAGACAAGTCCCCCCCACACACACACAGCATACATTATATAGACAAGTCAAACCACACACCCCCACACACACAGCATACGGTATATAGACAAGTGCATAGCTGTGCTAGGGTAGGAGTGGGAGGAGCCTTCCTTCTCTTTTCAGTGCTGGCCCTGCAGTGGAGCCCACCAGGGAATTCCCCAGCAGGCCAGTCCGAGCCTGGTCACATGCTGACTAGAGTCTCAGACACCTCTCTGAGTAGCCCACTGATAGAAGTGGATGAGAATCTAGTCGGCATTTGACCTCAACTATTACATCATAACACTGGCTTTATCTTTTTAAAGCTTTGTAACCTTTACTAACTTTATGAATCAGCCACAGATAAAACTCAGTAAGGATGGGTTGCTACTGTGTGCAATTTGCCAGCCAGCCCAGAACAGCGGTGACCTGAGCCGACAGCAGCGACTTGAGTAGACTGTGGCCACCTGAGCCAACAGCGGCATTTAAATTGAGCTATCGCCAGGAAATGGATGACAATGGCAGTCAGGGGAATGGTGAAGGCCTGCATGGCTGCCATCTTGGTACTCCTGTGAAGTTCATCCACAGTCTGAACTTAATCTTATAAACTGTATACTGCATTACTAGAGGATTACTGTATATAGAATAAGCAGTCAAGAGATTGCAGGTTCAAGTGCCCTAAGGGGACATAAAAAAATAAAGTAAAAATGGAAAAAAAAGAAAAAAGTTTTACAAAGGAAAAAAAATAAACAAAGATGTTAAATCACCCCTATTTTCCAAGGTAAAAAAAAAGAAATTAAAAAAGAAACATTTTATATTGTCGTGTCTGTAAAAGTCCGACCTATCAAAGCCCAAATTATTTAAACCGCACGTTAAATAGCGGAAAAATAAATTAAGAAGCCAGAATTGCCGTATTATGGTGTCACCAAACAGTAATAAATAACCCGGTATTGTGTCACCATTTTGTGAGACCCGGCATTTGTTCCATGTTTCTGCTGATGAATCTGGGCGAGGTTCGCTTTCTGCTCGCCGACCTGCGGGGGTTATTGATGCCATTCTCTGCCGTCTACAAACTTTTCATCTCTTTTTGATGCATTTTTTGGGAGGTAAAATTACCCAAAAAGAAAAAAAAATTGGGTGTTTAGATTATCTTTGCTGTTGGGCATTTGCTGTAGGGGTTAATATATTTATGATGTGATAGATCGGACTTTTTGTCAGTGTGTCAATACTAAATAAATGGCGAGAGTATACCATGTGGAGGACCATGGCGAGTGCATTATACTCTATGGAGTATGGAGAGGTGTGGGACAGTTGGGGGATCATACTGTGTTGGTGTCATCATACTTTACCCTGGGAGTTGAGGTGGGGTACAGTAGGGTCATTATACTGCGCATATGGAGGAATTCACCATGGGGGTATCATACCGTGTTTGGGGGGCACTTTTGTTGGCACCACACTTTATGGGCAATGAAAAAGGGATCTAGGACTTCAGCAGGAGGAAAATTACTATGTAAAGGCTGGAAGGTTGTGAGATCTGCTCTTCTGTGACCCCGACAATTATTTACATTTTTACATTTTTTTTTTGGGGGGGGCCCAATTAGAACTTCTGCTCTGGGGCCCCATGATTCCTATGTACGCCCCTGATTATACCAAATCCTCAGCTGTGCTGGTACTAAGGATATGGACACTCAGACATTTTGGGCTAAATATATACTGTACATACAAATATTTTTTCAACAACGTTTCATAAACAATTTGGCTTTTTTATTTCCTTTGCATTGCTAGTTGCAGAATGAGCTCACTGAGAATTTATCAGTGAGCTCATTCTGACCTTCTCTGTGCTGATTATGTTCACAGACCAGCATGAAAGTTGGGCTGATCTCTGATGCAGTCATAAATCATGGCAGAAATAAAAGAGCTGGAAAATCCACATCATAAGGAGCTCACTGACTGAATCTCAAGTTAACTCATTCTGCAGCCATCAATGTGCTGCTGGGAAACAATAAGCTGGTAAAGGCCGAACAGAGCAAATGTTACATGAAGCAAAATAGTAAAAAGTCTTTTTAGAGCAATATACATGTATTTAAAGGGATTGTCCGGTGTGAAGCTGAAGGCTGCAGTCATCTGTGTGACTCTCTGTGACTGCAGACTTGTAATCCTCACATCATGTAGACTGCGTGCTGCCAGCATTATTCTCAGCCCAGAGATGGCAGAAGCCCCTGTATCATGTGTACAGGAATTGTGCCCCCTCTCCCCGAGGAGCAGCAGCGCCTCGTCCTCCAGATACATGAGGGTCCCATCGGGGAGATCCGCATGTACCAGCCATGATGTCATCTCCATGGATACGGCATCAGTGTGCAGAGCAGAAGACCCCTGTAAGGGAGAGCTCAGACGTGGGGGGATTGATGTGGATGTGAGGAGCAGATCCCCCCCATATTCACAGATTATCGCACAATACATGTGGCCTTGCACAGGAAAAACTGTGAGGAAAGAAGAAATCAGATTTCTTACAATATAGAATAATGTCCTCCTGCCCTCGTTCATGTCCAGTATTATTTATCCCCTGACCTTTTGGGTGGGGAACCCCTCCTGAGCCCCCTCCATTATATAGGGGCCATATATCTGCTCCATTACTGGCAGAAGGTAAGGAGCCAATCACACTGCACGGCTTCTACTTCCTGCTCTAAGCCCCGCCCACCTGCCTTCCCTTGAGATCTCCATGACAACCCTTGTGTGACTACAGTGACAGGCCACGCCCCCGAGGATTCTGATCAGTGCGGATGTCTCCATATTGCTGAGGACTGTGAGCGGCTGATGGGCGGAGCCAGCAGCGATGTGAGGGGCAGAGCCAGCAGCGATGTGAGGGGCGGAGCCAGCAGCGACATGAGGGGCGGAGCCAGCAGTGATATGAGGGGCAGAGCCAGCAGCGATATGAGGGGCGGAGCCAGCAGCGACATGAGGGGCGGAGCCAGCAGCGATATGAGGGGCGGAGCCAGCAGCTATATGAAGGGCGGAGCCAACAGCGATATGAGAGGCGGAGCCAGCAGCGACATGAGGGGCGGAGCCAGCAGTGATATGAAAGGCGGAGCCAGCAGCAATGTGAGGGGCGGAGCCAGCAGCGATATGAGGGGCGGAGCCAGCAGCGATATGAGGGGCTGAGCCAGCAGCGATATGAGGGGCTGAGCCAACAGCGACATGAGGGGCGGAGCCAGCAGCGATATGAGGGGCGGAGCCAGCAGCGATATGAGGGGCGGAGCCAGCAGCGATATGAGGGGCGCTCACAGCACTGACAGGAGCAGGTGTGTGTGCAGCCAGTTCCTCTGCTGTGGGTGTTGTGGTGTGTGAGCTTCGCCGTGTATATAATATACACATATATATATATATACATACACAGGTGAAATCAGAAGTTTCCATACACTGTATAAATAGACACATCTGCAGGTTTTTCTCAATATCTGACATGAAATCAGAATAAAACTTTCCCTTTTTAGGTCAATTAGGATTACCATCATTTTTAATATTTGCCAAATGCCAGAATAATGAGAGAGAGAGAGAATGTTTTAGGACATTTTTATTACTTACTGCTAAGTCAAAAGTTTACCTCTTTCCCTCTCCTCATTCATTGGGAGTGGGGCGCGGAGGATGCTGGGTGGGACGCGCGGGGTAACCCCCGCCCACAGCCCAGCATCCACCGCGGGGTCCGCGACACTAATGTCACACCTCATTTGACGTGACATCAGCGGAAGAAAGAGCCGGCTGCTGCCGGGGGGTCACGTGATGCCTGTGAGTGGCGCTATCGCCAGTCCCTCCTACAGGAAATCAACCCCACATGATGCTGCCTCCCCCATGTTTCACAGTTGGGATGGTGTTCTTAGGCTTCCAAGCTTCTCCTTTTTTCTTCCAAAAGTAACGATGGTCACTATGCCCAAAAAGTTCAGTTTTAGTTTCATCAGACCACGGGACATGTCTCCAAAAATTAAGGTCTTTGTTCCTGTGTGCATTTGCAAACATTAATCTGGCTTTTTTATCTTTCTTTTGGAGTAATGGCTTCTCCCTGGCACAGTGGCCTTTCAGCCTATATTGATACAGTATTCATTTCACTGTGGATATAGACACAATCTTATCAGCTTCCCCTATCATCTTCACAAGATCTTTTGCTTTTGTCCTTGATATGCACATATCGGACCAAAGCACATTCATCTCTGGGACACAGAACCCGTCTCCTTCCTGAGCGGTATGATGGCTGGACATTCCCATCTTGTTTGTACTTGCATATAATTGTTTGTACAGATTAACAAGACACCTTCAGGTATCTTGAAATTGTACCCAAGGATGAGCCAGACTTGTGCAAGTCCACAATTCTCTTCCTGATATCTTGGTTGATTTCTTTAGACTTTCCCATGATGCTACACAAAGAAGCAGTGTGTTTCAGGTGTGCATTAAAATACATCCACAGGTGTGTCTCTAATTAACTGAGATGTTGCCAAAAAAAAACTATCAGAAGTTTCCAAACACATGACATCATCATATGGGCAGTCCAGAATTGTTTAAAGGTATAGCAATATTAGTGTATGTAAACTTATGACTTTGCAGTAAGTAATAAAAATGCTTTAAAACATTCTCTCTCTCTCTTATTATTCTGGCCTTTGGCAAATCTTAAAAATGATGGTAATCCTAATTGACCTAAAACGTGAAGGTTTATTCTGATTTCATGTCAGATATTGAGAAAAACATGCAGATGTGTCTTTTTATTGTTATGATCTGCAACAAGTACTAAGGAAACAAAGGAGAAAGCTATCCCTACAGTAAGACTAAGCTGAATCCCTACGATGTAGCGGGCTGCCTGTTCCTAGCGAACAGACCCGCCTTAGTCCTCGGCTAGTCTGAACGAAGACCTATAGCATAAAGGAGAGGGGTCCCTAAAAGAACTAAGGACTGGAACAAAAATGGGACATCTCCTAAACAGAGAAGTTGTTACAGAACACAAAAAGATAAACTGACAAAAAGGTACTAGAGGTCCCAGAAGGACCAAGCGAACTGACAGAGAAAGGCACAGAAGCACCTGGCTAGCAAAGCAGTCAAACAACACTGAAGTCCAACACAGCCAAAAGGGCGGAGCTGGAATATAAAGGCAGATGGTCTTGTGACCGCAAAACACAAGATGGAAAAAACAAACAGGAGGGTTCTAACATTTATATAGTGTATGTAAATTTCTGGTTTCAACTGTGTATACAGGTGACAGGAGCAGGTGTGTGTGCAGCCAGGTCCGCTCTTTTTGTGGCGCCGCAGCGGAGCGTGTTGTGGTGTGTGAGCTCTGCCGTGCATATAGTACAGAGGAGTATATATATATATGTGTATGTATATATATATATATATACATACACACACACGGGGCATGCAGGAGTTTTTAGTTTACCAGTTTGGGTCCATGCGGAGCAGCTATAGGATTCACTGGTAACATTTTGGGGAACAGACAACGTTTTTATAATTTTTATTCCATTTTTCTTTTGCATGAGATTAATAAAAAAATAATTCTGCTGATGTTTTTTTATTTTTTCCAGCATTCAATGGCAAAACCCCAGGAATGGTTCTTATATTTTTTCTTTCCAGCGTTTATCGTGCAGTATAGAGACAAAATGAACAAAAGCTACAATTTTGCCATTAATTATTACTATTTTATTCTTATGCTGTTTTTCGTGCCGGATAAATCATGTGATCGTTGTACAGTTTGGGTTGTTGTTCTCTGCGATGTTAATCAGGTTTAGTTTTTTTGTTCTTGTTTTTTGGGGGTTTATTTTAATAAAATCAAGTTTTAATGTAAGAAAAAAAATTATATTTGAGTTTTTACTTTGTATATTTCCAAATATTTTATTGAAACGGAGTAAAGGAAAGAAGGATCAACTAGTGGGAGAGCAACTGTAAAGGACCCCTGCCAGTCCCTAAAACTAAAGGGGCCTGTGACGACACAGCATTTAATCGTAATTATCCAGATGTAAATTCCATAGGCCCAGAATGATAGACTATTGCCTGAATTATTAACTATTGAATTTATGTGTTTCTTTCTTCGGTTGGTCAACGCACATGATCTTTTGTCATGAGTCCGAATGTTGACTCATCTTGTAGGTTGAGGTGATATTTGTTAATTGATAAATGGTTATTTACCTCTTATATCAACTCTTCTGGTTTATTGTACTGTTATCTTTGCAATACAGGGACGCAGGCTCTTTGAACAATGGATGTTTGCTAAATATGTTGATTACCATTTTATAAGTCCATGCAATTTGTTGACTTGCATTGTTTCGGAATTTATAGTTTATCCTTCAATGTTTGCAATGTTTGTAAGTCAACATTTGGGGGATGAACTGTGGATGCTCCAGTAATGGGAATTAGTAACAACACCCCTTTCTCTTGACCTGTGAATAAAGTCTTGAAGAAGGACAGTTGTGAACTACATAAAGGAGTCTTTTTTACAAAACCACTGCCAGGAACACTCTATGGGACAGCTCTACAGAACACCATGAATCCATTAAGAGGGACACAGATTTGGTTTCTACAGGATGCCAGCTTAAGGGACCACAGTCCTGGCTGGAGGAATACAGATCTGCTCCATTGACTACTATAGAACCCATGGATACATCTGGGAAAACCAGGTTGGGACCCACCAGTCACCTGGTCCCATGGAGATGTTTGGAGTAGCCAGGTTGGGACACTCCGGCCACCTGGAACTCGTGAATATGCTCGGAAAAAGCCAAGTCGGGACCTTCCGGTCACCTAGTTCCATGGATATGTTTGGAGAAGCCAGGTTGGAACTTTCTGGTCTCCTGGCCACGTACCTCAATGGACTGTCAGCTTTCTAAGCTTGTTGTTACCTCCTCTTTGTGGGTGTTCTTTGGTGGGGGTGCCATTGGTGGGGGTAGTCAGCCCCAGAAGCCCCTCGGATTGGCAGCTGCTTTAATCCCAGCGAGTCAGCGGAAGGGTGAGACTCTGTAATTTGCACCATATTAGGTATTTGCTGGGACTGTTCGATATGTTTATTGTGTGTTTGGTGGCTCAATAAAATATTACCTCACTGTTTTACAATCATCCTGTGTTGTTGTTTATGTATCTTCTATCAGTGATGGATTATAATGAGTGTGATCTGCTCCACCATGAGGGGCCCGATCCTCCCGGGGGCCCACGTTCAAAGATCCCAGCACGGCTCAGGACGGATTCTTGTAGTGCTGATGTTTGATAAATAGGATAATAGAGCGCTCATAGAAAATAAATGTCTGACCTCTTCTTTCTGATGGGCATTTTAGAGCGAGGAGCTGCGCTCTGGACTCACCGCTGCACTCCCCATGCCATTGCGGTGGCCATCTTAATATCGATCTGTGCGGAGAAGACTGTGGGAGTCAGACGGAGGTGTCAAATGTACGGACCCTTTTAATCACAGGATGGAGGGTCACTGTGAATATTAATTCATGAACCACTGTGCATAGTGACTCGCCCCCAGGGCCGTGGGGCACTCGGCAGCTGGGCCTCTGGTTGCCGGGGGATATCACGGTGGCTGGCCCAGTCCGTGGCCCAGGGCGGTCACTCAAAGGGGGGGGGGATGCTTATAGGGGAAATTGTCGTGACGCCACCTGTGGATTCTGGTAAGAGGTTACCAGCGCTGCGACAGTCCACTGAGGCTGATGTTAGGGGCAGCTATGATGGGACGGCTCCCCACAGGTAGAGCAGGCCTCAGGGCAGTGTAGAGGTGTAGAAAGATGGTGGAAGCAGGAGGGAGACGGCAGGACGATCCCAGAGGAAGTACAGGCACACACACAAGGGTAAACTTCAATACCTTTACTGGTGGTGATGCAGGTACGGTCCAGGGCTTGTGGGGGCCCCGGGGGGATGCTGCGGGCTTGTGGGGGCCCTAAGGGGATGCTGCGGGCTTGTGGGGCCCTGGGGGGGATTCTGCGGGCTTGTGGGGCCCTGGAGGGGATTCTGTGGGCTTGTGGGTGCTCTGGGGGGGATGCTGCAGGCTTGTGGGGTCTATGGGGGGGATGCTGCAGGCATGTGGGGGCTCTGGGGGGAGTGATGCAGGCTTGAGGGGGGCCCTGGGGGGATGCAGCCGGCTTGTGGGGGCCCCGGGGAGGATGCAGCGGGCTTGTGGGGTCTCTGTATGGGGTCCAGCCTGCATATGGCATTACATGGGGACCAGGCAGTATTCTCTAAGGTGAATTATATGGGATCCAGTATTTTGTATGGAGCATTATATAGGGCTCATAATACTGTATGGAGGACTATGTGGTGCCATAACACTGTATGGAGGACTATACTGTCCGGTCTGCACTGTGCGCTGTGAGGATTCACCGGTTTCTGAGCTATTGTAGAATTTACAGTAGATATCACTCATGAAATGTAAGAAGTCAGTGAAATGTTTGGCATTGTACTATATCTATATCTATAATTTCTCTGCTGTATCTGTGCATCATGAATGGTTGGATGTGTTAAAGGGGCCACTGAGACTCTTTCGCCCGGGGCCCACGAAAACCTGGAGGAGGGAGCATCATGTGACACCCCCTCTCCCATCATTCCTCCTCTGCGTCTGACGCGGCAGCATGATGACCCGCCACGCTGTGTCAGACAGTGGAGCTGGCAGCTGCTGAGGTGATCAGCTGCAGAGACTGAAGCAGCGGGGAACGAGGAGCGGTAAGTATGTATTTATTTTTAAATCATTGTGTACTGATAATACTGGAGGACTGGGGCTGCATTTTACCCTACGGGTGGGGGGGGCTGTATTTTACCCTATGGGGGGCTGCATTATACTGCGTACAGGACCATGGGGGAATGCATTATACTGAGTGGAGAACCATGGCGAGTGTCTTAAGGCCCCGTCACACTAAGCGATGCAGCAGCGATCCCGACAACGATACGACCTGTCAGGGATCGTTGCTGCATCGCTAATACATCGCTGGTGAGCTGTCAAACAGGCAGGCTCACCAGCGATCAGGGGAGCAGCGATATCGTGGAAAGAATCGTTCCACGATGTCCTGCTCCTGTTACCAGCCTGCTGCTTAAGCAGGAGCAGGCTGGTAACTATGGTAAACATCGGGTTACTAAGTGCGCGTGTGCCCCTAGTAACCCGCTGTTTATCATGGATACCACTCTGCTAAGGTGAACGGTAGCCTCCGCGCACCGTAGCAGAGTGGTATCCATGGTAAACAGCGGGTTACTAAGTGCGCGCGTGCCCCTAGTAACCCAATGTTTACCATGGTTACCAGCCAGATCGTTGGTCCCGCTGGTCACACACAGCGATGTGTGCTGGCCAACGACCAAAAAATGGTCCAGGACACTTTGCAGCGATCAGCGACCTCACAGCAGGGGCCTGATCGCTGCAAAGTGTCACACATAGCGACATCGCTGGTGAGGTCGCTGGTGAGTCACCAAAACCGTGACACAGCAGCGATCTCGCTAGCGATATCGCTATGTGAGACGGGGGCTTTATACTGTGTGGAGGACCATGGGGGAGTACATTGTACTGTGTGGAGGACCATGGGGGAGTGCATTGTACTGTGTGGAGGACCATGGGGGAGTACATTGTACTGTGTGGAGGACCATGGGGGAGTACATTGTACTGTGTGGCGGACCATGGGGGAGTGCATTGTACTGTGTGGCGGACCATGGGGGAGTGCATTGTACTGTGTGGAGGACCATGGGGGAGTACATTGTACTGTGTGGCGGACCATGGGGGAGTACATTGTACAGTGTGGAGGACCAAGGGGGAGTGCATTGCACTGTGTGGAGGACCACGTGGGAGTGCATTATACTGCGTGGAGGACCACGAGGGAGTGCATTATACTGCGTGGAGGACCATGGCGAGTGCCTTATACTGTGTGGAGAACCATGGCGAGAGTCTTATACTGAGTGCATTATACTCTATGGAGTGTGGAGAGGTGTGGGGCAGTTGGGGGATCATACTTTACCCTGGGAGTTGAGGTCGGGTACAGTAGGGTCATTGTACTGCGCATATGGAGGAATTCACCATGGGGGTATCATACCGTGTTTGGGGGGCACTTTTGTTGGCACCACACTTTATGGGCAATGAAAAAGGGATCTAGGACTTCAGCAGGAGGAAAATTACTATGTAAAGGCTGGAAGGTTGTGAGATCTGATCTTCTGCGACCCCGACAATTATTTACATTTTTGTTGCTGGGGGGGGGGGCCCAATTAGAACTTCTGCGTCCTATGTACGCCCCTGATTGTACCAAATCCTCAGCTGTGCTGGTACTAAGGATATGGACACTCAGACATTTTGGGCTAAATATATACATACAAATATTTTTTCAATAACGTTTCATAAACAATTTGGCTTTTTTATTTCCTTTGAATTGCTAGTTGCAGAATGAGCTCACTGAGAATTTATCAGTGAGCTCATTCTGACCTTCTCTGTGCTGATTATGTTCACAGACCAGCATGAAAGTTGGGCTGATCTCTGATGCAGTCATAAATCATCGCAGAAATAAAAGCGCTGGAAACTCCACATCATAAGGAGCTCACTGACTGATTCTCAAGTTAACTCATTCTGCAGCCATCAATGTGCTGCTGGGAAACAAAAAGCTGGTAAAGGCCGATCAGAACAAATGTTACAAGAAGCAAAATAGTAAAAAGTATCTTTAGAGCAATATACATGTATTTAAAGGGATTGTCCGGTGTGAAGCTGAAGGCTGCAGTCATCTGTGTGACTCTCTGTGACTGCAGACTTGTAATCCTCACATCATGTAGACTGCGCGCTGCCAGCATTATTCTCAGCCCAGAGATGGCAGAAGCCCCTGTATCATGTGTACAGGAATTGTGCCCCCTCTCCCCGAGGAGCAGCAGTGCCTCGTCCTCCAGATACATGAGGGTCCCATCGGGGAGATCCGCATGTACCGGCCATGATGTCATCTCCATGGATACGGCATCAATGTGCAGAGCAGAAGACCCCTGTAAGGGAGAGCTCAGACGTGGGGGGATTGATGTGGATGTGAGGAGCAGATCCCCCCATATTCACAGATTATCGCACAATACATGTGGCCTTGCACAGGAAAAACTGTGAGGAAAGAAGAAATCAGATTTCTTACAATATAGAATAATGTCCTCCTGCCCTCGCTCATGTCCAGTATTATTTATCCCCTGACCTTTAGGGTGGGGAACCCCTCCTGAGCCCCCTCCATTATATAGGAGCCATATATCTGCTCCATTACTGGCAGAAGGTAAGGAGCCAATCACACTGCACGGCTTCTACTTCCTGCTCTAAGCCCCGCCCACCTGCCTTCCCTTGAGATCTCCATGACAACCCTTGTGTGACTACAGTGACAGGCCACGCCCCCGAGGATTCTGATCAGTGCGGATGTCTCCATATTGCTGAGGACTGTGAGCGGCTGATGGGCGGAGCCAGCAGCGATGTGAGGTGCGGAGCCAGCAGCGATATGAGGGGCGGAGCCAGCAGCGACATGAGGGGCGGAGCCAGCAGCGACATGAGGGGCAGAGCCAGCAGCGATATGAGGGGCGGAGCCAGCAGCGATATGAGGGGCGGAGCCAGCAGTGATATGAGGGGCGGAGCCAGCAGCGATATGAAGGGCGGAGCCAGCAGCGACATGAGGGGCGGAGCGCCAGCAGCGACAAGAGGAGCGGAGCCAACAGCGACATGAGGGGCGGAGCCAGCAGCGATATGAGGGGCGGAGCCAACAGCGACATGAGGGGCGGAGCCAGCAGCGATATGAGAGGCGGAGCCAGCAGCGATGTGAGGGGCAGAGCCAGCAGCGATATGAGGGGCGGAGCCAACAGCGACATGAAGGGCGGAGCCAGCAGCGATGTGAGGGGCAGAGCCAGCAGCGATATGAGGGGCGGAGCCAACAGCGACATGAGGGGCGGAGCCAGCAGCGATATGAGAGGCGGAGCCAGCAGCGATGTGAGGGGCAGAGCCAGCAGCGATATGAGGGGCTGAGCCAACAGCGACATGAAGGGCGGAGCCAGCAGCGATGTGAGGGGCAGAGCCAGCAGCGATATGAGGGGCGGAGCCAACAGCGACATGAGGGGCGGAGCCAGCAGCGATATGAGAGGCGGAGCCAGCAGCGATGTGAGGGGCAGAGCCAGCAGCGATATGAGGGGCTGAGCCAACAGCGACATGAGGGGCGGAGCCAGCAGCGATGTGAGGGGCAGAGCCAGCAGCGACATTAGGGGCGGAGCCAGCAGCGATATGAGGGGCGCTCACAGCACTGACAGGAGCAGGTGTGTGTGCAGCCCGTTCCTCTGCTGTGGGTGTTGTGGTGTGTGAGCTTCGCCGTGTATATATTATACATATATATATATATATATATATATATATATATATATATATATATATATACAGAGTTGAAATCAGAAGTTTCCATACACTGTATAAATAGACACATCTGCAGGTTTTTCTCAATATCTGACATGAAATCAGAATAAACCTTTCCCATTTTAGGTCAATTAGGATTACCATCATTTTTAATATTTGCCAAATGCCAGAATAATGAGCGTCTCTTGTAAGGGGCATTAAAACCGTCTTGTTATACCACTCTGACCCCCACGTCTCTTCAGAGGGGCATTAAAACCGTCTTGTTATACCACTCTGACCTCCACGTCTCTTCTGAGGGGCATTAAAACCATCTTGTTATACCACTCTGACCTCCACGTCTCTTGTAAGGGGCATTAAAACCGTCTTGTTATACCACTCTGACCTCCACGTCTCTTCTGAGGGGCATTAAAAGCATCTTGTTATACCACTCTGACCTCCACGTGTCTTGTAAGGGGCATTAAAACCGTCTTGTTATGCCACTCTGACCTCCACGTCTCTTCTGAGGGGCATTAAAAGCGTCTTGTTAAGCTACTGGGACCTCCACGACTCTTCGAACGGGCATTGCATTTCCTCATAATTTTTGGAAGCTTTTGCTTGGAAGGCATAAGCAAATACTATGGGAGACCCACTCCCCAATAATGGGAATAATGTTTTTAAGATGCTGTACTGTATGGCTCTTGTAAGGGGCATTAAAACCGTTGTGTTAAGCTACTGTGACCTCCACGTCTCTTCAAAGGGCCATTAAAAGCGTCTTCTTAAGCCACTCTGAACTCCACAGCTCTTCCAAGGGGCATTGAAATGTTGTTTTTAATTACCTTACCTCTAATCTCCATGACTCTTCCAACGGGCATTGCATTTCCTCCTAATTTTAGTCAGCTTTTGCTTTTCAATGCAAAGGTGAAAACTAAGGGAGACACACTCCCCAATAATGGGTAGAAGGTTTTTAGTACGCTGTAATCCACATCTGTTTCCAGGGGCATTGCAGTTCCTTATAATTTTTGGAAAGCCTTCCATTCACTGCTTAGGCCAACAGTGCACAGGAGACCCAGTTGCCATAAATGGAAAAATAGGTTTAGTTAAGGCCCTCTGACCTCCATGTCATTTCCAAGGGGCATTGGACTGCCTCAAAAGTTTTGGTAGGCATTGCACTCACTGTATGCCCTATAACTGTGTAGCAAAACCGATCCTTTTGTTACAGAAACATATCCTACAAGACATATGTGGTTGACTGGCCTGATATTGATATGAATGGTCCCTGTTCCTCCTGCTCTTTCTCCTTTGCCACTACCTCATCCATCATTTATCACTTGAAGCTTTGTTTTAACGAGAGTCATAGAACTTGGATAGTAGCAGGAAAACATCCAGCAATCCTTGGAGGAGGTAGGATATGCGCCAAAACGCTGACCACCTCAGGCCTAGCCGCTACTACATACATGCGCTTGCATTCCTTGAAAACAAAGCAGATGCTAACTTCTATCATCCTCATCATGCTCCTCACCTTGGCACTCTCAACTCCCCTGATAAAGAAGCCAGGGCCCACCGGAGAAGTCGGGTTCTTTGGTGGGCTCGTCCAATGCTGCCCTAAAGCAGGCCAGTCTAAGAAAAGTGTGTGGGGATGTTCCGCAGAGAAATCGGGGCGGCTTGGAACCGTTTATGGACACCTGGCCGCGGGGCGGCTGGGGACCGAGTGTGGACACCCGGCCGCCCCCTGGCGGCTGGGGACCGAGCATGGACACCCGGCCGCC
This sequence comes from Phyllobates terribilis, assembly GCF_046119375.1. Lineage (NCBI taxonomy): Eukaryota > Metazoa > Chordata > Amphibia > Anura > Dendrobatidae > Phyllobates > Phyllobates terribilis. Next base: position 4,844,556 of record NW_027362839.1, read on the forward strand.
GGGCGGCTGGGGACTGAGTATCGGTACCTCGCTGCCGAAGCACCCATGAGGTAGTGGCCAGCTCTGGCCTCCACATGCCTAAAAGGCCCAATTTCAAGTGCACGCATGCTAGCAGTATGGTATTGCAGCCTCGGGGTGGGTTGGTGGCAGGTTGCACACTTATGCTTGCATTCCAACAAAACAAAGCAGATGCTAACTTCTATCATCATCATGCTCCTCACCTTGGCATTCTCACCTCCCCTGATGGAGTCGGTTTCTCTAGTGGGCTTGTCCAATGCTGCCCTAAAGCAGGCCAGTCTAAGAAAAGTGTGTGGGGATGTTCCGCGGAGAAATCGGGGTGGCTGGGGACCGTCTATGGACTCCCCGCCGCCCCCAGGCGGCTGGGGACCAGGTGTGGACACCCGGCCGCCGGGCGGCTGGGTACTGAGTATGGATACCTCGCTGCCGAAGCAGCCATGAGGTAGTGGCCAGCTTCGGCCTCCTCAAAACTAAAAGGCCCAATTTCAAGTGCAAGCTAGCAGTATGGTATTGCAGCCTGGGGGTGGGTGGGTGGTTGGCTGCATATTTGCGCTTGCATTGCAAGGAATGGGGGAGGTATAATTGAACACTGCCCTGGGACAAGGACTTGCACGGGGATAGTTGCAAGTCTGCATCTTCTGATGCGGCAAGGATCACTTCTGATGGGCACACTTTTAGGCAGTGACCTGGGAGTCAGAGATCCTTCCAGGGGTCTTCCCCATGCTGTTCCCATGTCTTTTCAGCACTATATGCATGTGTCACACAGCACATGGCCAGATAAGGTTGTAAAATGTTAAAATGACATTTCCCGGTGAATGCATTTGTCACAGTTGAAAGCAATACAAAAGTGCAAAAACGCATAAAAAATGCTACTTGTGAACATAGCCCAAGGTGTGGAGGAGTATTTTTGTTTTTGGTTATTTATTTTACCTTATACACAAGTCTTTACCCTGGAAAAGAAATTCCTTAACATATTTCACAGGAAAAAAGTTTCACTTTCGTTTTTGAACATTTTCTTATGAGCCTGTAAAAGTGGCTTAATACCTCTGACCACGTTGTTGACAACAGTGACCTTGGGGGTCAGAAATGCTTCCTGGGGCGATCCCCATGCTGTCCCCATGTCATCTGAGCACTGTCACTATCATTTTGGGCACTTTTTAGGCTTTCTACAGACTGCCGGGGGTGCCGCCGCAAAAATGCTCGGGTCTCCCATAGACTAACATGGGCTCGTTGCTCGGGTCAAGCACCCGAGTATCACGGCGAGCTCGGGCCGAGCTTCGAGCACCCGAGCATTTTAGTGCTCGCTCAACACTATTTATAACGGGGGCACAAGCTAGTGACTGATTTATATTCTCAGTGGAGCAGGATTCATTGCGGTGAATGATATACTCATGGGCACAGTGTGGCACATATTTGCATTTGGTGGCACAGTGGGCGGCATTATTTATTTAAGTCGCTTATATTTGTAACATTTTTGTTTTTCAGGAGTGCGGTGATCTGCTGAAAAGTGCGGAGCAGCCGAAACCTGGACAGCAAACTGCAAAGAAGAAATCATGGCGGGAAGTCGTCACGAAAGACTGGACTAGGTAAAGAAGAGAAGAAAGAGAGCGACTGCAGTGTATAAACTGGAGGGTTAGGTGGGGCCCATTATATTATAATAAATCTATGTGGGGCCCATTATATTATAATAAATCTATGTGGGGCCCATTATATTATAATACATCTATGTGGGGTCCATAATATTATAATAAATCTATGTGGGGTCCATAATATTAAAGGGACGGATATGTGGGGCCCATTATATTATAATAAATCTATGTGGTGCCCATTATATTAAAGGGAAAGCTATGTGGGGCCAATTATATTAAAGGGAAAGCTATGTGGGGCCAATTATATTAAGGGGAAAGCTATGTGGGGCCCGTTATATTAAAGGGAAAGCTATGTGGGGCCCATTATATTAAAGAGAAAGCTATGTGGGGCCCATTATATTAAAGAGAAAGCTATGTGGGGCCCATTATATTAAAGAGAAAGCTATGTGGGGCCCATTATATTAAAGAGAAAGCTATGTGGGGCCCATTATATTAAAGAGAAAGCTATGTGGGGCCCATTATATTAAAGAGAAAGCTATGTGGGGCCCATTATATTAAAGGGAAAGCTATGTGGGGCCCATTATGTTAAAGAGAAAGCTATGTGGGGCCCATTATATTAAAGAGAAAGCTATGTGGGGCCCATTATATTAAAGAGAAAGCTGTGTGGGGCCCATTATATTAAAGAGAAAGCTATATGGGGCCCATTATATTAAAGAGAAAGCTATATGGGGCCCATTATATTAAAGAGAAAGCTATGTGGGGCCCATTATATTAAAGAGAAAGCTATGTGGGGCCCATTATATTAAAGAGAAAGCTATGTGCGGCCCATTATATTAAAGAGAAAGCTATGTGGGGCCCATTATATTAAAGAGAAAGCTATGTGGGGCCCATTATATTAAAGAAAAAGCTATGTGGTGCCCATTATATTAAAGAAAAAGTTATGTGGGACCCATTATATTAAAGGGAAAGCTATGTGGGGCCCATTATATTAAAGGGAAAGCTATGTGGGGCCCATTATATTAAAGGGAAAGCTATGTGCGGCCCATTATATTAAAGAGAAAGCTATGTGGGGCCCATTTTATTAAAGAGAAAGCTATGTGGGGCCCATTATATTAAAGAGAAAGCTATGTGGGGCCCATTATATTAAAGGGAAAGCTATGTGGGGCCCATTATATAATAATAAAATCTATGTGGTGCCCATTATATTAAAGGGAAAGCTATGTGGGGCCCATTATATTAAAGAGAAAGCTATGTGGGGCCCATTATATTAAAGGGAAAGCTATGTGGGGCCCATTATATTAAAGGGAAAGCTATGTGGGGCCCGTTATCTTAAAGGGACATCTACGTAGGGCCCATTATATTAAATTGATGTCTATGTGGGGCCCATTATATTAAAGAGAGAGCTATGTGGGGCCCATTATATTAAAGAGAAAGCTATGTGGGGCCCATTATATTAAAGAGAAAGCTATGTGGGGCCCATTATATTAAAGGGAAAGCTATGTGGGGCCCATTATATTAAAGAGAAAGCTATGTGGGGCCCATTATATTAAAGGGAAAGCTATGTGGGGCCCATTATATAATAACAAAATCTATGTGGGGCCCATTATATTAAAGGGAAAGCTATGTGGGGCCCGTTATCTTAAAGGAACATCTACGTATATGATAAATTCTATATGGGGCCCATGATATTTAATGGAAGGCTATGTGAGGCCCATTATATTAAATAGAGGACTATGTGGGGACCAATACATTAAAAAGAAAGCTATATTGGGGCCCACTATGTTATCTGGAAGGTTTTGTGGGGCCCTCTGTATTAAATTGAGGGCTATATGAGGCCTATTAAATTAAATGGAAAGCGTTGCGGGGCCCATAATATTATATGGAGGGCTATGTGAGGCGCATTTATCAAATAAAGGGCTATGTAGCGCCAATTATATTAAATGGAAGCCTGTGTTTTGTCCATTATATTAAATAGAGATGTATCTTGGCTCCATTATAATAAATGGAAGGCAATGTGGGGACCATTATATTAAATGGAGGGTTATGTGGGGCCCATTATATTAAATGGAAGCCTATATGGAGCCCAGTAAATTAAATGTAAAGCTATGTGGGGCCCAATATTTTAAATGGAAGGTTAAGTGGGGCCAATTGTATTAAATAGAGGGCTATGTGGTGCCCAATATAAAACATGGAAGGCTTTTTGGTGCCCATTATATTAAATAGAGGGATATTTTGGCCCCATTTTATTAAATGGAAGGCTATGTCAGGTCCAATATATTAAATGGAGTCCAGTGCGGCCTATTATATTAAATTGACGGTTATGTGGGGTTCAATAAATTAAATGAAAAGCTATGTGGAGCCCAATAAATTAAATTATAGTACATGGAAGGCAATGTGCGGCTCATTATACTATATAGAGGGCTATGTGGGGGCCATTATACTTTATAGAATTCTATGTGGGGGTCCATTATACTTTTGCCAATGGCAAATTGTGTGTTCCGGTGGCACTCCAAAGGTAAAGGGTGTGCTCCGGTGGCACTCCAACGTCATAGGGTGTGCACTGGTGGCACACCAATGGCAAAAAGGCCAAAGAGTAGACTCTGGTGGCAGACTGAGCAGCCCTAGAGTGCGCCCCAGTGATAAGCAATAAGGCCAAAGAATGTACCCTGGTGGTAGGCTAAAAAGCCCTAGAGTGCGCCCCAGTGGTAAGCAATAAGGCCAAAAAGTGCACCCCGGTGGCAGGCTAAAAAAGCCTAAAATGAGTGCCCCGGTGGTAAGCAAAATGGTCAGAGTGTACCCCGGTCGCAGTTAAAAAGCCCAAGTTGGGTGCCCCGGTGGTAAGCTAAAAGGCCAAAGAGTGCACCCCGGTGGAAGCTAAAAAGCCCAAGATGGGTGCCCCGGTGGTAAGCAAAAAAGGTCACATATTGGGCCCCTCTGGTAGGCCTACGGGAAATAGAGTTCTCCGATGGCACACCAACGGTAAAGGGTGTGCCCGATGGTACTCCAATGGTAAAGGGTGTGATTCAGTGGCATGCCAGTGGCAAAAAGTGTACTCCGGTGGCATGCTAATGGTGAAAGGTGTGCTCTTTTGGCACCCCAACTGTAAAGAGTGTGTTCCAGTGGCACCCCAGCAGCCAATGGTGTACTTCGGTGGCAGACCATCGGGAAATGGTGTGATATGTAAGGCTCATCATAACAAAAGGGAGGGCTATGTGGGACCCATTATTTTATATGGAAAGCAAGGTGGGGCCCATTATATTAATTAGGGGCTTATGTGGGGCTGTTTATATTAAATAAAAACATATGTGGGCCCCATTAAATAAAATGGAAGGCTATGTGGACCCCATTAAATTAAATGGAAGGCTATGTGGACCCCATTAAATTAAATGGAAGGCTATGTGGGGCCCATTATATTAAATGGAAGCCTATATGGGGCCCAATAAATTAAATGAAAAGCTACAGTATGTACAGCAATAATAAAAATGGTAATAATACAGGGTGGGCTATTTATATGGATACACCTAAATTAAATGGAATGGTTGGTGATGTCAACTTCCTGTTTATGGCACATTAGTATATGGGAGGGGGAAACTTTTCCAGATGGGTGGTGACTATGGCGGCCATTTTGAAGTCGGCCATTTTGGATCTAACTTTATTTTTTTCAATGGGAAGAGGGTGATGTGACACATCAAACTCATTGAGAATTTCATAAGAAAATACAATGGTGTGCTTGGTTTTAACATAACTTTATTCTTTCATGAATTTTTTACAAGTTTATGACCACTTATAAAATGTGTTTAAAGTGCTGCCCATTGTGTTGGATTGTCAATGCAACCCTCTTCTCCCACTCTTGACACACTGATAGCAACACCGCAGAAGAAATGCTAGCACAGGCTTTCAGTATCCGTTGTTTCAGATGCTGAAAGGTTATATGGGGCCTATTAAAATAAATGGAAGACTATGCAGGACCTCTTGTAATAACTAGAAGGCAATTTGTGGCCCATTATATTAAACTAGATGGTGGCCCGATTCTAACTCATCGGGTATTCTAGAATATGTATACGGCCGGCCGCGACCAATCAGCGAACCGTGTTAGTGAGGACCGGAGAGCATGCTTAAATTTGGCGCCAAAACCGGTGATTGGTCACGGCTGGCGGCCGCGACCAATCAGCGAATCGTATTAGTGAGAACCGGGGAGCGGGTACTTCCACTGTGAGCAGCCGGGAGATGACCGGCTGCTCGCAGCAGAAGTATCCCAACCGGCGGCGCCGCTCCCCGGTCCTCCCTTCACACTTGCCGTCGGGAGATCAGCGGCCCTAGCCGCTGATCTAGCGAAGGTAGCCGCATGAAGGTCAGCGGCGCCGCAGGTCGGGGTACTTCTGCTGCGAGCAGCCGGGAGATGACCGGCTGCATCGCCACTGACCTCTGTGCAGAGCGGTGTTTAAATTTGGAGCCAATATCGCTGATTGGTCGTGGCCGCCGAATCGTATTAGTGAGGACAGGGGAGCGGCGCTGCCTGTGCGGGTACTTCCACTGCGAGCAGCCGGGAAATGACCGGCTGCTCGCAGCAGAAGTATCCCGACCGGTGGCGCCGCTCCCCGGTCCTCCCTTCACACTTTCCGTCGGAAGATCAGCGGCCCTAACCGCTGATCTCCCGACGGTAGCCGCATGGAGGTCAGCGGCGCCGCTGGTCGGGGTACTTCTGCTGCTAGCGCCGGTCATCTCCCGGCTACATCGCCGCTGACCTCCGTGCGGCAGATGAGCTGCTAATGGCCGCCATCTTTATCTGAAATCCCACGTCGCTGATTGACCACGGTCGGACCAATCAGCGACGCAGGACTTCCTGGACAGAAGGACAGACAGACATGATAAGACGATTATATATATTAAATGTAAGGTTATGTAGGGCCCAATATATTCAATGAAAAACTATATGGACCCATTATATAAAAGAAAAAGCTAAGTGTGGCCCATTTTATTAAATGGATGATGGCGTGCTCCCTTGGCAAGCCAGCGGGAAAGTGGCGTGCTTCCGGTGGCAAGCCAGCGGGACAGTGGCGTGCTCCGGTGGCAAGCCAGCGGGAAAGTGGCGTGCTCCGGTGGCAAGCCAGCGGGAAAGTGGCGTGCTCCGGTGGCAAGCCAGCGGGAAAGTGGCGTGCTCCGGTGGCAAGCCAGCGGGACAGTGGCGTGCTCCGGTGGCAAGCCAGCGGGAAAGTGGCGTGCTCAGGTGGCAAGCCAACGGGAAAGTGGCGTGCTCCGGTGGCAAGCCAACGGGAAAGTGGCGTGCTCCGGTGGCAAGCCAACGGGAAAGTGGCGTGCTCCGGTGGCAAGCCAACGGGAAAGTGGCGTGCTCCGGTGGCAAGCGAACGGGAAAGTGGCGTGCTCCGGTGGCAAGCGAACGGGAAAGTGGCGTGCTCCGGTGGCATGCTAACGGGAATAGGTGTGCCCGGTGGCATACTAACGGGAAAAGGTGTGCTACGGTGGCATGCTAGCGGGAAATGGTGTGCTTCGGTGGCATGATAACGAGAAAAGGGGTACTCCATTAGCACCACAATGGTCAAGGGACTTGGAAATGTCACATGTGAAGTCATACTCGCATAGTGTCTGTTGTTGCAGGGATCAAAAGAGCGACCCGGTGGAACAAGATGTGGACACTGTGCGGCAGATGGTGTTTTAAGGACAGCAAACAGCAAAATAAGACCAAGCAACAGCAAGAAAACAATCCAAGAATTACCGCAGCAGACAAGTAAGTGATTGTGATTCTTTTAAACGGTGATGTATGATCAGATGAAGTGGAATGCAGTAAGTTTGGAAATATGATTAACATGTTAATAAAGTGTCTGAAATGTATGAGCGAGAAAGAGAAAAAGGTGGATTGTTACAGGGGGACAGCTGAGAGTAGGGAGTTGCAGAGAAAGTCCTTGTGACAGGTTTAGGATGTATACGGCTGTTTATTGCCTCCTCCACATACAAAGGCAGGAGATGAGACTATCAAACTATTGAACTTGGAGTTGTCAGTAATGTTGGAGGTGAAATTAATAAAGCAAGTAAAATGGGAAAGAAAAAAAGGGGTTGTATGTTTGCCTGGTCAGAGGGATGTTTGCCTGGTCATGGGGATGTTTGTCTGGTCAGGGGGATGTTTGCCTGGTCAGGGGGATGTTTGTCTGGTCAGGGGGATGTTTGCCTGGTCAGGGGGATGTTTGCCTGGTCAGGGGGATGTTTGTCTGGTCAGGGGGATGTTTGTCTGGTCAGAGGGATGTTTGCTTCACGTTGGGGAAGAGGGAAAGGACTGAATGATCCGGCACCTGTCCTATCCACAGGATGGTCAGCTAGTGCCGCCATTGGGAAAGAGCTGACCTAGTGTCACTATCAATCATCAGAGTCTGCAGTACAACTGATTAGGGGTCCTGCAGGGGGGAGCTGACGACACAGGTGGACCTTGGGCGGTTTTCTGGTTGCCGACGCTGCACCTAGAGGGTTTTCTTCATGTAATTATCCTCCTCACATTGCAGACTTGTGAACTTTATAAATATTCTTCATTTGCTTATTTTCTTCCTTCTCTCCCAAACACGTTGCTGAAGTGCTGTCTCACCCCCACTGCCCCCATCCAGAAGCTTCTTGTAGCTGCTGTTCAGCGAGATTTGTCCTCTATATACCAGCAGTCTGTGTATGGGCCTGTCCCTGTCTGATCCTCTCTGCTCTCCACCCCTGCACTCAGACATGGGAAACCCTGTACTCGGATTACTTCACATCTTGGTGAACAACAGCTGAAAGGACCCTATAAAGGAGCCTGTACCAGGCAGGTGACAGCGGTGCAGCATTGTGCTTGTGGGGGCTATCAGGCGGTGGAGTCAGAAATTATGGAATACTTGGGTGCTCTCTGGACGGAAAATATTAGTGCTGCAGTAATTTCCCACAAGTTTTTGCACAGAGCGGCCACTAATATAGAATAAAGTAAAACAATTGTGCTGTGTAAATAATGGCTGTGCTTTGCTACAAATGCTTCATGTTTGCAGGAGGTTTTTTTTTCTTTAATACATTTTATTTAGTTTATAATTGATTTTTTCTCTTTCTGCCAGATATCAGGACATGATAGAGGCCGTACGGGACTGGTATAAGAAGTTCTTGGCTGAGAAGGAAAGAAGCTTCATTCCTCCATGAGCTGCAGTTCTTTGTGTCCAGTCGGGAACTCTATTAGTAAGTAGATTTTATCACCGGCGCAGACATTTCCGGGAAGGTTCCAATTGGCCGAATACAAGACGTTCATTAAACTCTTCATTTGAAATAAACGTCTGGTTATCATCCACAATACTTAATACCGGTCACTTGTCACAAATTTGTATATTTTTACCTGTTATAAAATGCTGCTCATCCCTTGAATCTTTTCTTTTTTTTTGTCATTTTAGACAAAACATTACATATTCCTGACAAGTCCCAGGTCTTTTCACACCACTCGTTTTGCAGGTTCTTTAATGCTACAGCACTTATGTTATTGGGGTCATTTTTGTGCAGTTTGCAGTTACATGATTTTTTATACATGTTTTTTTTTAGGTTTGTCTTGTTATTACATCACATTCATCTTTTTCCTCTCTTGCTTTCCTGGACTGAAGGAAACATATCTCCAAGTCACTCTGAGCTGCCGGCAGGAGAGATGGACCCTCAGGAGCCTCCTAGTCTTCAGAATCCACATGAAGGAGAAGTCCAAGAACAAGAAAGGCCTCCGACAGCAGAGCAACCTGTCCGCCAAAAAGTCCCAGAAGAAGAAGCGATGGTCCCGCAGCTCATCTGTGTTTTTCCTAAATGTGGTTTATACTTTTACTGATTGTAATTTTCTTGGTCGATACCAGATAAAGTTTTGGATGACAACTGTCTGGACTTGTGTCTTATTTTACATTTCTCCTTTTTTCTTCTTGCTTCCCCTCCAGTGAGATCTGGCTTAGGTGATCAAAGCCTTTCTCTATCCGGCATTTTTTCAGCAGGCTGGAGAATGACTTTCTGGATGATAACTTGCCTTAGTCTCAGATGCCCATACACTAGTTAGCTTTAGACCGGACGCTTGTCCACACAACACATCCCGACTCCCCCATATACATGAATGTGGTTATATGTGTGGGGGAGATGGCCCCATACACAGCACATGGTCGGCTGCTCCAGCAAAAAGCCTTGGGTTTGACCTACCTTCCTGTAATATATATGGGGGGCCATTAGTTGGATGTTTGCAGGACCCCTCTTTGTCCGACAGCTTCCCTCCCCCACACATAGCAAGCAGTGTACAGACAAGCTCCCTTCCCGCACATACAGCATATATATCATATAAAGAAAAAACCTAGAAGTCTGAACTGAAACATAAATTGATGTGCATGCAAAATGTAAATGCATGTTCACACACGGCCACTAGACAAAGAAAAACCAAAGACAAGCAAAATACCCAAGTAACTGGAAGTAAATGGGTAAATCGCACAGTGCAAAAATAATAAATAATGAAGGGTATTTAGTTAACATAATTTTGATCAAAATAATGTAAAAGCTATCCCGCCACGTCATAGCAACCCTTATGGGACAGTCCTAACTCTAATATTAAAACCTTACCATTTGTCAAGTGACGTACATATGGATAAGGGCAGAGAGACTAACCCCCTAGTAGAAGCATAGACCTGAGGCAGAATAAACATTTCAGCTCAGACAAAGGGTGGCCACACCCTAATATGTACTAAAGCACACTGAACTACAAAGAAAAAACCTAGAAGTCTGAACTGAAACATAAATTGATGTGCATGCAAAATGTAAATGCATGTTCACACAAGGACACTAGACAAAGAAAAACCAAAGGCAAGCAAAATACCCAAGTAACTAGAAGTAAATGGGTAAATCGCAAAGTGCAAAAATAATAAATAATGAAGGGTATTTAGTAGTGAAGAGCGAGCATTAAAATGCTCGGATGCTCAAAGCTCGGGCCGAGCTCGCCATGATACTCGGTTGCTCGACCTGAGCCACGAGCCCAATGTTAGTCTATGGGAGACCCGAGCATTTTCGCGGCGGCATCCCCGGCTGTCTTTTAAAAGCCTAACAAGTGCCCAAAACGATAGTGACAGTGCTCAAATGACACGGGGACAGCATGGGGATCGCCCCAGGAAGCATTTCTGACCCCCAGGTCACTTCTGTCAACAACGTGGTCAGAGGTATTAAGCCACTTTTAAGGGCTCACAATAAAACGTTCAAAAACTAAACTGAAACTGCTTTCCTGTGAAATATGTTAAGGAAGTTCCTTTCCAGGGTAAAGACTTGTGTATAAGGAAAAATAAATAACAAAAAAAAAAAAAAATACTCCTCCACACCTTGGGCTATGTTCACAAGTAGCATTTTTAATGTGTTTTTGCACTTTTGTATTGCTTCAACCGTGACAAATGCATTCACCGGGAAATGTCATTTTAACATTTTACAACCTTATCTAGCCATGTGCTGTGTGACACATGCATACAGTGCTGAAAAGACATGGGACAGCATGGGGAAGACCCCTGGAAGCATCTCTGACTCCCCGGTCACTGCCTAAAAGTGTGCCCATCAGAAGTCATCCTTGCAGCATCAGAAGATGCAGACTTGCAACTATCCCCGTGCAAGTTCTTGTCCCAGGGCAGGGTTCAATTGTACCTCCCCCATTCCTTGCAATGCAAGCGCAAATATGCAGCCAACCACCCACCCACCCCCAGGCTGCAATACCATACTGCTTGCTTGCACTTGAAATTGGGCCTTTTAGGCATGTGGAGGCGGAATCTGGCCACCATGTCATGGCAGCGTTGGCGGCCTGGTATCCATACTCAGTCCCCAGCCGCCTGGCGGCGGGGTGTCCACACTCGGTCCCCAACCGCCAGGGGGCGGCCGGGTGTCCATACTCGGTCGCCAGCCGCCTGGGGGCAGCCGGGTGTCCATAAACGGTCCCCAGCCGCCCCTATTTCTCCTTGGAACATCCACCCACACACTTTTCTTAGCCTGGCCTGCTTTAGGGCAGCATTGGACGAGCCCACCAGAGAACCAGACTCCTCCGGTGGGCCCTGGCTTCTCCATCAGAGGAGTTGAGAGTGCCAAGGTGAGGACCATGATGATGATACAAGTTAGCATCTGCTTTGTTTTGTTGGAATGCAAGCGCATGTATGTAGTAGCGGCAAGGCCTGAGGTGGTCAGCGTTTTGGCGCATATTCTACCTCCTCCGAGGATTGCTGGATGTTTTCCTGCTATTATCCCAGTTCTATGACTCCCGTTAAAACAAAGCTTCAGGTGATGAATGATGGATGAGGTGGTGGCAAAGGAGAGCAGGAGGAACAGGGACCATTCACATCAATATCAGGCCAGTCAACCACATATGTCTTGTAGGATATGTTTCTGTAACAAAAGGAGCGGTTTGGCTACACAGTTATAGGGCATACAGTGAGTGCAATGCCTACCAAAAATTTCGAGGCACTCCAATGTACCTTGGAAATGACATGGAGGTCAGAGGGCCTTAACTAAACAGTTTTTTCCATTTATAGCAACTGGGTCTCCTGTACACTGTTGGCCTAAACAGTGAATGGAAGGCTTTCCAAAAATTATGAGGAACTGCAATGCCCCTTGAAACAGACGTGGATTACAGCGTACTAAAAACCTTCTACCCACTATTGGGGAGTGGGTCTCCCTTAGTATTCGCCTTTGCATTGAAAAGCAAAAGCTGACTAAAATTAGGAGGAAATGCAATGTCCGTTGGAAGAGTTGTGGAGGTTAGAGGTAATTAAAAACAACATTTCAATGCCCCTAGGAAGAGCTGTGGAGTTCAGAGTGGCTTAAGAACACTGTTTTAATGTCCCTTTGAAGAGACATGGAGGTCCCTGTAGCTTAACAAGACGGTTTGAATGCCCCTTGGAAGAGACGTGGAGGTCCCAGTAGCTTAACAAGACTGTTTTAATGCCCCTCGGAAAAGTGGTGGAGGTCACAGTAGCTTAACAAGACGCTTTTAATGCCCCTCGGAAGAGACGTGGAGGTCCAAGTAGCTTAACAAGACGGTTTGAATGCCCCTTGGAAGAGACGTGGAGGTCCCAGTAGCTTAACAAGACGGTTTGAATGCCCCTTGGAAGAGACGTGGAGGTCCCAGTAGCTTAACAAGACAGTTTTAATGCCCCTCTGAAAAGTTGTGGAGGTCACAGTAGCTTAACAAGATGCTTTTAATGCCTCTCAGAAGAGACGTGGAGGTCCCAGTAGCTTAACAAGATGGTTTGAATGCCCCTTGGAAGAGAAGTGGAGGTCCCAGTAGCTTAACAAGACGGTTTTAATGCTTCTCGGAAAAGTGGTGGAGGTCCAAGTAGCTTAAAAAGACGCTTTTACTGCCCCTCGAAAAAGTGGTGGAGGTCGCAGTAGCTTAACAAGACGGTTTGAATGTCCCTTGGTAGAGACGTGGAGGTCCCAGTAGCTTAACAAGACAGTTTGAATGCCCCTTGGAAGAGACGTGGAGGTCCCAGTAGCTTAACAAGACGGTTTTAATGCCCCTCGGAAAAGTGGTGGAGGTCACAGTAGCTTAACAAGTCGCTTTTAATGCCCCTCAGAAGAGAAGTGGAGATCCCAGTAGCTTAACAAGACGGTTTGAATGCCCCTTGGAAGAGACGTGGAGGTCACAGTAGCTTAACAAGACGGTTAGAATGCCCCTTGGAAGAGACGTGGAGGTCACAGTAGCTTAACAAGATGGTTTTAATGCTCCTCGGAAAAGTGGTGGAGGTCCCAGTAACTTAACAAGATGCTTTTAATGCCCCTCGGAAAAGTGGTGGAGGTCCCAGTAGCTTAACAAGACGCTTTGAATGCCCCTTGGAAGAGACGTGGAGGTCACAGTAGCTTAACAAGATGGTTTTAATGCTCCTCGGAAAAGTGGTGGAGGTCCCAGTAGCTTAACAAGATGCTTTTAATGCCCCTCGGAAAAGTGGAGGTCCCAGTAGCTTAACAAGACGGTTTTAATGCCCCTTGGAAAAGTGGTGGAGGTCGTAGTAGCTTAACAAGACTGTTTGAATGCCCCTTGGAAAAGTGGTGCAGGTCCCAGTAGCTTAACAAGATGGTTTGAATGCCCCTTGGAAGAGACGTGGAGGTACCAGTAGCTTAAAAAGACGGTTTTAATGCCCCTCGGAAAAGTGGTGGAGGTCCCAGTAGCTTAACCAGACGGTTTTAATGCCCCTCGGAAAAGTGGTGGAGGTCCCAGTAGCTTAACAATACGCTTTTAATGCCTCTCAGAAGAGACGTGGAGGTCCCAGTAGCTTAACAAGACGGTTTGAATGCCCCTTGGAAGAGACGTGGAGGTCCCTGTAGCTTAACAAGACGGTTTTAATGCTTCTCGGAAAAGTGGTGGAGGTCCCAGTAGCTTAATAAGATGCTTTTAATGCCCCTCGAAAAAGTGGTGGAGGTCGCAGTAGCTTACCAAGACGGTTTGAATGCCCCTTGGAAGAGACGTGGAGGTCCCAGTAGCTTAACAAGACAGTTTGAATGCCCCTTGGAAGAGACGTGGAGGTCCCACTAGCTTAACAAGACGTTTTTAATGCCCCTCGGAAAAGTGGTGGACGTACCAGTAGCTTAATAAGACGCTTTTAATGCCCCTCAGAAAAGTGGTGGAGGTCCCAGTAGCTTAACAAGACGGTTTGAATGCCCCTTGGAAGAGATGTGGAAGTCCCAGTAGATTAACAAGACGGTTTTAATGCTCCTCGGAAAAGTGGTGGAGGTCGCAGTAGCTTAACAAGACGCTTTTAATGCCCCTTACAAGAGCCATACAGTACAGCATTTTAAAAATATTATTCCCATTATTGGGGAGTGGGTCTCCCACAGTCTTTGCTTATGCCTTCCAAGCAAAAGCTGACAAAAATAAGGACGGAGGAACTTTCAATAATGGCAACACGGACCACGGTCACCCTAGTGGTATAGTGGTGGTGGAGGCTGAGGATAAGGAGAAGAACATAAAACAGCCGAAATGAGGAAGCGTATACCCATGTGTGGGTGTGAAGCGGTGCATGTGAATACACCTTCCGAAATAACACAGTGGATTTGACTTTATGTTACTCTGCTGTCATTTGGTGGTGATGAGAAGTCTGGCCCAATCCAGCTACTGTTCATTTTGATAAGGGTCAGCTTGTCAGCATTGTCAGTTGACAGGCGAGTGCGCTTATCAGTTATAATTACCCCAGCAGCACTAAAAACACGCTCGAATAACACGCTAGCGGCAGGGCAGGCCAGGACCTCCAAGGCGTACAGAGCGATTTCATTCCAAGTGTCCAGCTTGGATACCCAATAATTAAAAGGCACAGAGGAATCACGGAGGACGCTGGTACGGTCGGCAAGGTACTCCCTCACCATCTTTTGAAACTTTCCACTGCTTGTGAGAGTACCCCGCGCCTCAGGGCCTGTAAGCTGGGCAGGTCTCAGAAAACTGTCCCAGAATGTTGACAGTGTTCCCCTGCCTCTGCTGGATTGGAGTTGCCTCTCTCTCGCTTGTACGCCTTGGTTGGTCAACGAACTGTGACCTCTGCCGCTAGCGTGTTCAGATGGGAATTTTTTTTTAACAGTTCTGCAGCAAGGGCCTTCTGGTACTGCCCCATTTTCGTAGACCTCTCCACCTCAGGAATAAGAGAGTGAAAGTTCTCCTTGTAGCGGGGGTCTAAAAGTGTCACCAACCAGTAATGACTGTCACCCAACATTTTGACAACGCGAGGGTCACGGTTAAGGCAGAGTAACATAAAGTCAGCCATGCGTGCCAGACTGGTAACGGGCAAGACTTCCGTGTCCTCACCAAGATGACGACTGACCATGCTCTCCTCCTCCTCCTCCCCCCCCCCCTGTCCTCAGGCCACCCACGCTGAACTGACAGTATGACAGTTGTACAGGTACTACCGTCTACAGCGCATGATACAAGCTCCTGTTCTTCCTCCTCCTCCTCTCCCTCATTGTCCCCCAATGCACGTTGGGATGAGATGAGGCTGGGCTGTGTGTAATCGACCGCTACGGCTTCTTGATCCATTTCATCATACTCTGGCTGCAATGCCTCCTCTTTTATTCTCTGCAGAGAGCATTGCAAAAGAAAGACAAGTGGAATGCTGACGCTAATGATGGCGTCATCGCCACTCACCATCTTGGTGGACTCCTCAAAGTTTGTCAAGATGGTACATACAGTACAGACCAAAAGTTTGGACACACCTTCTCATTTAAAGATTTTTCTGTATTTTCATGACTATGAAAATTGTACATTCACACTGAAGGCATCAAAACTATGAATTAACACATGTGGAATTATATACTTAACAAAAAAGTGTGAAACAACTGAAAATATGTCTTATATTCTAGGTTCTTCAAAGTAGCCACCTTTTGCTTTGATGACTGCTTTGCACACTCTTGAGAGACTGCCTTAAAGACTGAGAGGAGGGGGCATCTTTGCATGCAGTATGGACAGGGGATTGCCATGCACACACAACAGGTGACACCCGCTGACACTGGTCATGGACCCTGGGGTTCGCCCCACAAAGTCGGGTGCTTTGCTGCCATGTGCCTGATCATGCTGGTGGTGGTCAGGCTGGTAGTTTTGTCACCCCTGCTGATGCTGGCATGGCAGGTGGTACAAATGGCCTTTTTGGGGATATCAGCAGAGTCTTTAAAAAAATTCCAGACTCTGGAAGACCTACAGGTTGTACTGGCAACGTCCCTCGTGTTGGTGTTACGGGGAACTGTTGCCGGCCTTCTGTGTGCGGCCACCACACTGCTTTTTTCTGCCTGTTGGGGTACTCTGCCTCCCTCACCCTGTCTGCTGCTGGCCTCGCTCTGCATGTCCTCCTGCCACATTGGGTCAGTTACTAGATCATCCACCACCTCCTCCTCTTCCACTTGCGCACCACGATCCTCCTCCTCACTTCCTGGCAATTGTGTCTCGTCATCGTCAACCTCTTGTGACAAATTGCCAGCGTTGACTTCCTCTGGCCGTGGCTGTTCAAATATTTGGGCATCTCTACATGGGATCTCCTTTTCCACCACTTCAAGCGGAGCAGGTGAGGGGCACAAATCTGGAAATGGACCAGTGAACAGCTCTTCAGAGTGTCCAAGTGTGGGATCAGTTGCTGTCTGACGACACTCGGCATGGTGGGAGGGAGGAGCATCAGGGTGAGGAGGAGTATGCGGTCGAGACTCATGGCTACTAAGAGTTGACCGTGTGGAAGACAGACCGGAGGTGGTGGTGCCCAGGTAACTGGAAGTATTATCTGCTATCCAATTAATAACCTGTTCACACTGATCTGGTGTTGTTCTGTGCTTCCCTAGTAATTCGGTCAAGAAGTGGGAGCGAGAAGATATGGCTGTTGGTTGTGGCACATTTTCACCTTGGCCACGGCCCCGTCCTCTGCATGCACCATCACCAGAACGTCCACTTCCATGTCCCTTGCCACGCGCCTTGCCCATTGTAAAGTAAGTAAAATAGCTTACACTCGCACCATCAATGGAAAAAGGGTAATAAAGTAGATTAGAACCGTGGAAGAGGAAAACCACAGTTCTATTTCTCTGGCCTACACCCGACTCTTTTAAAGAATCTGAACAATCAGGGAGAAACTATTACTGTTTTTCTTTACGGAAAAAATACCAAAAGGTGAATAATAGAGATTTTTTACCGTGGAATGGCAAAACCACAGTTATTGTTTACTGGGGTATACCAGAAAATTTTAAATAGATATATTTGTGTCTGAACAATCAGGAGACAGTACTGTTTTTCTTTACAGTAAAAAATGCAAAAAAGCAGGATAATACAGAGATTTGACCCGTGGAACTGCAAAACCACACTTGTATTTCTCGGGCCTACACCAGACTATTTTCAACAGATATATTTGTGTCTGAACAATCAGGAGACACTACTACTGTTTTTCTTTGCGGCAAAAAATGCCAAAAGCAGGATAATAGAGATTTTTTACCGTGGAACAGCAAAACCACAGTTATAATTTACTGGTGTATACCAGACTATTTTCAACAGATATATTTGTGTCTGAACAATCAGGAGACACTATTAGTTTTTTTTTTTACGGTGACACATATTACGATAACTTGCACCCATAGTGCAAAAAAACCAAAAACCCTAAAAAAACACAATGGGTTCAACCGTACTCAAATTGTTAACTAGGAGCAATGATTAGTGTGAATAATATAATATTTTGATTGGAGATGATCCAACCTCTGGTTCCACCACTGATCCTGAGAATGAAGGAATGGGGAATCTATCAGCTTTTTTTTTTCCTGCACAGCTGTGCTCCCAACCACCCACAGTGCAAAAAAAAACCCTAAAAAAACAATAGGTATAACCGTACTCAAATTGATAATTGGGAGCAGCGATTAGTGTGAAGGATATAATATTGTGATAGGCGATGTTCCATCCACTGATTCTGAGAATGAAGGAATGGGGAACCTATCAGCTTTTTTTCCTGCACAGCTGTGCTCCCACCCATTGCGCAAAAATACCCTAAAAAAATGCACGTACTCAAATTGTTAATTGGGAGCAATGATGAGTGTGAAGGGATATAATATCTTGATTGGCGATGGTCCGACCTGTGGTTCCGCCACCGATCCCAAGAATGAAGGAATTGAGAACCTGTAAGCTTTTTTTTTCCTGCACAGCTGTGCTCCCAACCACCCACCCATAGTGCAAAAAATAAAAAAAACAATAGATCCAACTGTACTCAAATTGTTAAATTGGGAATGTGAAAAAAATAATGCATCCACTTCTTTCTAAATTAGGCTGTCAGACCCCCAAGAATGACATCCTAGTAATATGCCATGACTTATACCTCTTTAAATGTATGCAAAGGATAAACCTGGATATCCAGGTATACGTTCTATTGATTGATTTCTATAAGGGCCTATTTCCACACGTAAATGTGTATCTGCTACGGACATGAATGATCGGCTGCAGCCCTTCCACTTGGCCAGTCAATGGATCCGCAAATCACAACAAGTAATTCAAGGAAATGGAAAAGTAACAAAAAAAATTCTAGTAACATTGCATAGCATACCGGCGATTGCGCTATTTAACTTGCCATCAGTGATTGACAGCATATAAATGGTTAAACAGCAGTGATTGACGCTCCGCTCTGGCCGCTGCTGTTACAGCAAGATGTCAGCTGTGTAGGATGGGGGCTCTGCTCCTGAGCCCACCCGAAACAGCAATCCAATGGACGGTTTCACACACCACATTATCCAGTGGTGTTTAATTTGCTTTTCTATTTAGGAAACAAAACCGTTTTAATAACGTTTTCCTTCTCTGGTATCTAGGAGCCATTTCAGCTATTTGTAAAGGGAATCTGTCAGCAGGTTTTTCTTGGCTATTCTGAGAGCAGCATGATGGGGTGAGCGCCACACTAGGAGTAGGACCACCGAGCCCAGAGCTATTGCAAGACGTGCAGACAATATATACCAGGTATGAACGAATCCAATACAACATTATTGTTACTTGGGAATTAACCTACTTGGATATAATACATCCCTTGATATGTATATACCAAAAGGTCATTATCTTGGGAATGCCTATATTGGCTTTTATTATTTGGGATTATATCCTTTTACTATGTGACCTAGGATATACTATCAGTATGCATTAGCACAATTGGAGCTACTACTATTTAGCCCTGGTGTCTCTGCAATTCAAATATTTACATTATACCTCCTCACTATTATATGGTATTACTATATATATGTGTGTGTGCTCTTTTCTTTGCCGCCATGTACCCAAATTATTATAATAAAGGTCTTTTTTAACACATTGACCCCTTGTCGGATGTACTATATATTGGTTGTTGTTGAGAGCAGCATGATGTAGAGACAAAGACCCCTTACTGGTCTTTTATTAGCAGAAGATTATCACTAGAGGACTAGTAAACCTGCTGCCAGGTAGTCCAACCACGCCCCCACCACTGATTGGCAGTTTATATACAGTGTACACAGAAAGCTGCCAATCAGAGGTGTGGGTGGGGTTATTATACAGAGCTCAGCATTCAGAGATCTGCATGAGAAAAAAAAACCTGCAATTTTATCAAAATAACACCAAGCAGCCCAGTAAGTGATACATCGTTGGAATCAGGGCCTCGGATTATGCTGCTCTCAAATGGGATAGCAAAAACCTGCTGACATATTCCATTTAAAGGGGCAGCTGCTACTAAATCCAGACATGGTGCAAAATGTAAATTCTGCTGCAGATTTACTGCTGTAGATTTTTAATTCCTAAAAATCCCTGTAGATTCAGAGGATCTCAACCTTTTCAATGCAAATTATTTTCAAGACTTATTCACAGATATTATGAAATATTACAGTAGAAATAAAAAAAAAAAGCACAATACCTAAACCCCTTCCTTGGGAAAAATATACGGCAAGTATAAGAAAGACAAAAATTTATTCTGGAGTCATATTGAAGTGTAAATAGAATTGTAACCATACAATGTAAACAGCAGCGAATGTAAGTAGGATCCACTGGATTTATATAAGAGGAACGTTTTCCAAAGCTGATCTTCTGAGCCCACCGCTATGCTGGCTGGACCGGCATTGTGATCGTCAGCACCTGGAATATGCGTCACGTTTTACTGCAGCTCATAGAACCAAATGATAAGACGCAGAGCAGTGCGAGGCTTGTGACTCGCTATACACAAAATATATGACATGTTTGATGAATGGCATAAAGGAAAGCCGATGCATTCAGATGTCTCTGGGCAACTATATGTTGTGATAGATAAGTTCCTGTCAGGGTGAGGGGCAGCATCCTATCTGCTCACTCATCATGACAGGTTTACAACATGTTGACTCATGGACGTGATCAGTCAGTCAATCAATGACAGATCCACGTTCTTGATTCCGACAGGTAGGTCAGAGATGTCCGTCTCAATCAGTTTACCTTCACCCATCTAGGATGGATGGCTGCTGACATCGTTGGCCATTATGTCCATATGCAATTATTATCCCCTAATTGTGATGTACAGTACAAATTTATATTGTGGTACCGTGTTAGCCAGAAAATTTGATGGAAATAATTTTATGCCCAAAAATGGCAAAAGTATTCTCGGAGTGATACCTTTATTGGCTAACCAGAAAAAAAATATATATATGCAAACTTACAGAGCACACAGGCTCCTTCTTCAGGCAGGATTACAAATGTTAAGAATTCATTTGTAATATTGCCTGAAGAAGGAGCCTCTGTGCTCTGAAAGCTTGCATATATTTTTTTTTCTGGTTAGCCAATAAAGGTATCACTCCGAGAATACTTTTGCCATTTTTGGGCATAAAAGTATTCACATAGAATTATCCACTAATTAAAAAAATTTATTTTTGCTAAATAAATGTATACATTTTTTAAAATTTTATTTTATACATTTTCTCAGAGAACCTCTTTAAGAAGGAGATTTCAGAATGGGCTATAAGACATGTCCAGCTTTGCTTAATTGTCTCACCTTACTGTCCTTGTTGAACTGAGCTCCACTTTGTTCTTGGATGATATTGTAAGGAATGAAGACGTCTAGATGATACAAATCGGGACGTCTGACTATTCTGTCTTCACCCAAGTCCAACACAAGAGATCTAGCAGAAGACTGTAAAGAGAAGACCAGCGTGGTAACAACGCTTATGTCGCTGAATGCTTCTGTACGGGAAAGAAAGTTGTAACCAACAAGTGCACAAAAATCTAAACTTTTATCTTGATACGTGGCCAACTAGAAGTTACTGTGTAGCTCCACACGTCTCCTACATTAAATCTGACACGTGGAGGAACTGCTCACAGAAAATGCTGAAAAATATTTTTTAGGATTCACACTGCATTAAAAGGGGTTGTCCACCACTTTAATACTAATGGAATATCCTTAGGATAAGTCATCAATATTAAAGTGCCAGACAACCCCTTTAAGTGAGGCATAATGAATGGTACCAGAATTTCACATAATGTAGCCTTCATTAGGCAGAAGGCCCACTCGGTTATATGAAGAAATCTGGGGTCCCCAAAAGCAAACCCCGTAATCACCAGATTCCCGTGTGGTGACTACTTAATCTGCTTTTTGGGAAGACCAGAACTGACCCCTATATTTAACCAAGTGGGTCCCCTTAAGCTACATTATCCTGTCTGATGAAGGCTACATTAGCTGAAACATTCTTAATCTTCATTATGCCTCATTTAACGCAATGTGAATCATGGACATGAGAAAAATCAAATTAAAAAATAAATACATTTAAAGCATTTTCTGTGCGATTCCTCCAAATGTCGCATTAATATAGAAAAAATAAAGAGCGGCGTGTTCTACACTATTGCAACAAGCCTCTTTCATCATTTCTATCATCATTATAACATCATTTATATGCACCAGCACCATGGAATCAATGGCACTATATAATTAAATAATAATAATAATATATACATCTTCCCACCAGCTTGTTTTCCCTCTATCTCCTCTCTGGATCTATGAAGCCAGAACTGTCAAAGAAGAGGTGATGGTGGAGATGGAGGGGAAACAAGCAGGGCGGAAGGCTTATATAAATGACTGGTCCCGCCGTGAAGCACTGGGCGTCTGTGCTTGGTTTGAACAGTCATTCTCCGCTGACAGAGTCGTTTACAGAGATCTTCTTTCCCATTCCAACAGCTTGCAAACAACCCACCATGGTATGAAAAAAAAAATTATATCATCATCATCCAGTAAATGTATCACAGCTGCCAGCAATTGGCTACTGTGGACACATCAAAGCTGTGATGATAAAAGTTGGCAGAGGAGGACCGGTAGCACGAGGTTGGCACAGACTTTTAATAAGGGAAGACTTTTGGAAATCACATGAAATGCAAAAAGGTCACAATCCTAAACCACATCTAAGGGTCTCACCATTTTAGGTAAAGAGATTTCAGCCACCAGAAAACTTGGGTGTCCTATAGGAGGTTCCGCCACAATCATGTAATCTGGTTTCACGGGTGAACTGATAAAAAAAAGGAAGGCAGCAGTATATTGCAAGGGTACACCATCAATTTATGATCTGTTGGGGTCAATCTCTAATATAATAAAGGGGCACTGATGCTGGTAATGAGGAACAGCCCCTTTCAGGGTCATTCCCTGCACATTGGCATCATGGCCTCCACTGTGCAACGGAACGACAGCATAGATCCAGCAAAGTGAATGGGATTAGCTGCAGTTCTCCTGCACAGTGAAAATCTGGGTAGCTGCCCCACACCAGCATATTCTTTAAAAAGGGCAGCGGGGTTACTTCCAGGCTGCAGCCCCCTTATTCTTGGAGTCCAAGAAGTTGGATATCCTATATCTTTTGTAAGATGGGATTCTAAAAAAAGTAAATGCATGCAATAAACCTCAAAGTAACCCAAACCTTTCAACTTCTGAGATGAGGGACTTGCTTGGAGTTAGCTGGGAGGGTCTGTAGGAAAAAAATAAAGACCATAAAGGCATAATAGTTAAAACAAAAAAAAAAACAATGTCCACATTGTTCTTGCACCATAACAAGCCATTCTGCAACTTCCCCCATCTGTTGGGTTTAACCCATCACCACGAGGAGTGGCGCTCCCCCATCTGTTGGGTGTAACCCATCACCATGAGGAGTGGCGCTCCCCCATCTGTTGGGTGTAACCCATCACCATGAGGAGTGGCGCTGCCGCTTCTGTTGGGTATAACCTATCACCAGGAGGAGTGGCGCTCTTCATACTTTGTGTACCTAGAGGAAATGTGGTATTATAAGACATCCAATCAATTGAATGGCCGACCATGTACTGCATGGATGAGCGAGGAACATCAGAGAAGAAGCCGCCGATGCTCAACAGCAGCCTACTCTGTCGTCTTTTACAGACTGTATGCCATAGACTTGTACCTTAGAGTTGGGACTTACCCCATTATGTTCATTTCCTGAATCATCGGTTTTGATTTGGTTCTGATATTCTGTTCAAAAATGGATCCCAGGAACTTCCGATTTTTCGGCATTTTCCACTCTGAAGGGAAACCATAGATGATTAACAGGGTCGGACTGGAACTGAAACTCAGCTCTGGCATGTGAGAGCACGCAGGCCCGCCCGACGCGCGTTGAATGTAAAATATTTTCGTGAATGATTTGGGTATATGTCACAATAAAAATTGCTGCAAACTGCACTTTATCATCGATAGACAAAAACTGACATAATGTAAAATATAAACTTCCCTCCAGGAAAATGTTAATTTCTTTCAACTGGAGGGACGGACATATTTGTAATATAGAGCTCCAAGTTCCCAAAAACGCTATGTTTGATAGTACCAGGAAAAGCAGGAAAAGTGAATCCTTGCAGATTTGAAGCAGTTTCATGTCTATTCTTTCAGTATTTTTGCAGCGTTTCTAAAGAACGGGACAAAAAAAATCTCAAAAAACGCAATATCAAGGGGATTTTCCTGCCCAGCGACAGGTTTTTTGTGCAGAAATGTTCTTCCCTTTCTTTTTTGTTTATATTTTGTGTTATACACTAGTGGCCAAAATTGAGGCAACACCTTCAGTTCTTCACCATCACCAATATTTAATGGAGGTTTTCACTGACCTACTTACTTGTACACACGCCCTCTTCTGCGATATGTAGTCTATGTTGGTTTATAGTGACCTGGGTGTGATTTAAGACAGATATTGTGCGATTAAAATGCGTTTTTTATATTTTAAAGCCAGTTTGTCATCAGAAGGTAAGCAATTACATGTTTTCGTTCTCAAAGTGTGTAAGCGGTTTCAAGAGACTGGTTCGATAAAGAATAAACCAGGTAGAGAAAGGAAGAAGGCTACAAGTCCTCAGACTGATAGAAGAATTGTTAGAATCGCCCTAAATAACAGGAAATAAACGGCTGTTAACATCAACAAGGAGCTTGTCAACACCGGAGTGACAGTGTCTGACCGGACGGTTCGACGACGACTGGTAAACGCGGGGTTAAGAGCCAGAATACCAGGTAAAAAGCCATTTCTGAATGCCTCACAGCATCAGAAACGTCTGCAGGGGCCAAAGAACATTGTAAATGGACCATTGAACAATGGAGAAATGTTATATGGAGCGATGAGACACGCATATCCATCTTTGGCAGCGACGGTGTCCGCTACGTTCGACGACGACCTGGAGAGGACTGGTTGCCAGAGGGTACAGTACCCACCATGAAGCCTCCTCTGAGTGTTATGGTAGGGGGCTGCGTGTCCAGAGATGCAGGTGGTCGGCTGCAGGTAATTGAAGGAACAGTTAATGCTGAAAAGTACATCAAGGAAGTCCTTCAGCCTAAACTCATTCCTTCGGCACGTGATGTATTTGGTGAAGGGACACCGTTTATTTTAAGATGGAGCCCCATGCCATACAGCTAAAAAATGTCTCTCTTGGTTCAAGGACAAAAATGTCCAGCTATTGAATTGGCCAGGAAACAGCCCAGATCTCAATCCTATTGAGAATCTCTGGGCTCGCCTCAAAAGAGCGGTGTCAAAACAGCGGGCTTCACACAAGTAGGAACTCATTGCAGCCATCATCACATCATGGCTTCATATCATCACACCATCTGATTTACACAAACTGGTAGATAGCATGCCAAGTAGATGCCAGGCCGTCATCAAGGCCGAGGGCTATCCAACTGAGTATTAACATTTAGTGTTAGATATGAAAATAGGACAAATCAATGGCTTTTCTCCGACAGTCATCTGAGTGACAATAGTCTCCAATTTGTTGACAAATGAACAAATTTCCTGCTAATATTGTGTTTCTATATGAGATTTTATTTCTACTTAAAAACTTTACTGTGAAATCAAAAACATTCATGAAATTAGTATTTGTATTGGCAAAATGCTAAAAATTCATAAATCTTGGGGGTGTTGCCTCAATTTTGGCCACTAGTGTATAGAGTTCCTCAGTATATTTATATGTTGTCCCCCATCACCTTTTTCATCTCTCCTTACAAGTATGCCTTGTATCTTAATTAAAACATGGTAGTAAGTAGCATATGAAACCCTTTTATAATGGGTAGTGTAGAATCGCTGCATATTTCAGGGTTATGCGCTCCTGAGGACTCATTAGTGCTGCCCTCCTCAGGCGAAACCTGGTTGTGACCTCGTATAATATGGGGCTAGCCGGTCTCACCTACCAGTTTGGGTCACAAACCCTTTTTCGTTTGCTTTGATGTTTTACTCATTGTTTATTACGTTTACACCAAAAATCTCTCCTAATCCTGGAGATCAAACCTATGAAAGCAATTTATGAATGATCGTAACACCTCTATGAAGGGTAATTATCACATCCTTCATAAATATACATTTATATGTATAAATACATATGTGGTCAATGCATAGTACTGGCACATGACTTATCACTTTCCAGGACCTTACAAAGCACCAGGAACATTCGTAACAAGCGGAGAAGCGATTCTGGCAACTTAATAGGAAAGGATTCTTTACAGTTAGAGCAGTCAGACTGTGGAATGCCAACCACAAGATATAGTAATGGCAGATAGTATAACAGCATTTATAGAAGGGCTGGATACTTTTTTAACAAAACATGACATTGTGGGTTATAAATAATCTAGTAATAGAAAATGTATAACTTTGGAGATAGACCAAGGACATTAAAGTTAAAACTTTTTCAACCTATGTAACTATGCAAGTATGCAGAATGCACATTAGGAAAATGCTTGAAATGCAATTCCCTATAATACTATTTTACAAGTAATTTCCTCTTAATTTTCCGCTTTGTAAAGTGCTAGTTATAAGCCCAATCTATGGATCTAAAAAGTGCAAAACACTCCTGAAACACTTGTACGTATGTTCTATAATCTTTATTTCTTATGGTGCCTAAGGGAAGCCGTAATGATAAGACTCCTGCTTGGTAACAAGTGCAGTTATTTGCCTCCATAATGAAAGTGAATTACCAATGATGAAAGGGTTAATACTTGGACCCAGCATCAGTAATAGCCCTTGTAGTAACCATGACAACTATTGTGAGGGCATAAACAAGTGTCATAAAGAAGATTCCATAAAAGAATGCCGCGCTGCCATGATCAGCGCCATTACTGATGATGCGCCTGAGGACCTTGAGCTTGACCACCCCACGTAATGTGCCAATGTTGGTGTAATTTGGAGGTTCTAGCAGGGAAAGGGGTTGTCTTCTTAGACACCCCGGGGGGAAGGGAAGGTAACAGAGGGGGGGTCCCCAAAACAGGATCCCCTTCTGTTACTATGTACAAAGAGCTGCTCTTCTTTGGGAGTTCATGGATGGATCGTTGACTTTAATGGGTGATAAATTGGGAGGGGGGGGGGGATACGCATCCTATTAGGGGTTATCCATAATGAGCAACCCCTGTAACCAAGTACCCAACATCTTGAGAGACGGAGCTGGATCTGTAAGGGAGAAGTGGTAGATCCACCTGGGAAATCAGATCAACTAAATTCGTTCCAGCAATAAATGTGGTGACAGATATCGCAGCCAGATCTCTCCCACATCCAGTTTATCACATTAATAGTCTATATTTGTTATGTCGTTCTCTGTAAATATGTAGAAATTCTAAAACTCCGTCATATATCGGCACTAACTCTCTAAGCCCAAGGGAAGGGCAGCCCTCCAGCCATGGTTCCCTAGAGGTTTCCTCCACAGGGGGTTTTCCTCTCCTGAGCGCTGGAGGGTGACTCTTCGTGAGTCGAGGGTTGTGCCATTTTCGGTGTCATGTAAATTTAAATAAAGTTGAGAACGTTTGACACCTAATTGCAATGATTTGTGTATTTATTTTGTATGTGTCTGATTCATTTTGTTTGGGAGTCGGGGTCCATCACACATCACTGGGTCATACGTCTGGACATCTGCCGCCAGAAATTTTGCTCCAGGGGTTGCCCCTGCTCTGGGGAGTTTGATGGAGCAGAGAAGACAAGAATTACAGAACTCATCTTCAGAATAAGGACTTCTATTACAGTACTACAAGCAGCAGTGTTTCAGTATTTGTAAGCTGAAAACCAGAGGGGAACAAACACAGTGAAAAATAGTAACTGAAACACTTTCACCTCTTCTGTTTTGGATCCACTCCTGGCGTCTGCTAACAAATACTGATGCAAAATATCGCCATGGAAGTTCCCTAAATTCTTACTGACTGATTTGACTGTTTGAGTAGCAGTCAAGCAACAGAGGTTGCAAGCGTTAAAGGAGTTTTCTGGTATCAAAAACCCCTGTCCCCCTTGCCATTTTTCTCTATCCTGAACCTGTGCTTCCTGCCCTGATCTCAGACTGTCTGACCTAGTCCTTGTCTTCGCTCTCCTGAGTCTGGTACCCTGGTACCTCCGGAATGCTGCTGCAGTCCCGGGAACTGCACTGAAGTGGTACCTGGTGTCTACCGGCGGCCCAGTCTATCCTCACCACCAGAGGTTCTAGTGGAGACCCAGTAGACACCTAGTCACAACCCTCCCGTGGGGCAGTGGGTCCATATCCACCAGGGTTACACCCACATAGCAAATGTGGTACCAATATTCAAGAAGGGGATAACATCTGAGCCTGGAATTTATAGGTTGGTAAGTTTAACTTGTACTGTGGGCAACAACTTTGAGGGTTTTCTAAGAGATACTAACCTGGAGCACCTCAATAAGAATAACCTAAACATATGATTATGAGGGATCTGTCCTGCAAACTAATCTGAAAAGATTCTATGGGGAGGTAAGTTCAGGTTGGACCAGGGAAACTTAGTGGATGTTGTCTACCTGGACTTTTCAAAGGCATTTGATACGGTGCCATACAACAGGTTGGTACATAAAAATGTTCAATATATTATATGGTAAACTTGCTCCACGAAAGAACAAGTCCTTGTGTGGTCGATGGAAAAAACAAGGAAAATATCAGTGATGCGGTCGTTACCTCTTGACAACTCCATTTCGTACTTGTTCTCTAGTCCCTCCATGGCCACGGTGATAAAAAATTCCCTGAAAAGCTCATTATTCTAATAAAAAAAATACAAAGTAAGGAGCTGACACAAAGGAGAGCAGACAGCTCGTATGTCGGAATAAGCAATTGCAGTTACCGTAATTTTCTCAAAGACGGTGCCATTAATCACTATGTCGTACGCCGTGCAGCTGCCTCCACCTGTAGGACAAAGTGCACCAGGACTTAGATACTTTGCGGTGCCGACTCAATCCATTGACCTTAGTAGGGCTGCTATGAATAAGTGGTATAAGTTCTTAAAGGGGAATCCAAGTAGTGGACAATCCCTCTAAGTCCCAAATCTAAACCAAAAAAGTTCAAAAGTCAACAACAAGATGTCAAACTTTATTCCGCAGACTGGAAGTGGACCTACCAGAACCTGTGGAGATGGCACCTTTGACCATTGAGGATTAGTAAGTTGTAATACTTGCTATTTTAACCCCTTTAAGGATATCTCTGGACTATCCCTTTAAAAAGAGAAGCGCTGTATTAAAAAAAAACGTACTATTATCAACTTCAACGTGGGGCTCTCCAAGGCTCATGGGGACTCGATAGCCGGAGGGATCATCAGATTCCAGGATGCTGACTAACTCCTCCTCCGTCAGGTCCGGGGCCGCTGGGATCTGGTTTGACTTGCAGATGTTAATAAAGATTTTGGTATTTTTGGATGTGCGAGTTTTAATGCAGAAACCTAACACAGAAATAAAAACAAAAAGTGAACAAAAACACAATAAAATCGGCAAAAGCCAAGCAGCATTTACATGTAATCAACTGCATAAGAAATTATGTGACCCCCCACGTTGGTTGCATCATGTGACCGTTGCAGTCAATAAGACCCCACTGCCCCACTGTGGTATCTGTCACATAATATGCACAAAGTAATCTGGATAATAATCAGAGGACGCCCATCTCACCCGGCTGGGGTCTGATCTCTCTGCTTTCTGGTAAGCTCGGTATTCTGCTCTGTATCTCCTGTTTGGCCTGAAATGAGGCAACAAGTGTGAATCAGTGAGTAACATGAACAGGATGGTTCTGCAAACTGATTTTTCCTGCACCAAAATAGTACAACTGTGAGGGGTCTAAAGCCAACAATACACATTAGGTAAATGTTGGAGACTGCCGCGCCCCCGGCGGCTGACGGAGGAGACATTCACCCGGTGATTGCTGGCCTCTCCAATTCATCTTTCGTACCTTCATCAGCATCTGTTCATACAGCGCTTCCTCCATGTTTGTGTTAATTTCTGCAGACAGCAGCGACTTGTCAGACGCCACTTTTTCGGTCAAAGACAGAAGCTCAGGGATCTTGTTTTATAAGAGAAAACCTGAAAAATGAAAATATGTATTAATCTTCTCCACAGACAACGACAGGGGGAGAGTGCGGGAGCCTGACAGCCGACGACACGAGGGGGTGCGGGAGCCTGACAGCCCTTGACACGAGGGGGTGCGGGAGCCTGGCAGCCCACGACAAGAGGGGGTGCGGGAGCCTGGCAGCCCACGACAAGAGGGGGTGCGGGAGCCTGACAGCCCACGACACGAGGGGGTGCGGGAGCCTGACAGCCCACGACACGAGGGGGTGCGGGAGCCTGACAGCCCACGGCACGACGGGGGGCGGGAGCCTGACAGCCCTCGACGCGAGGGGGTGCGGGAGCCTGGCAGCCCACGACACGAGGGGGTGCGGGAGCCTGGCAGCCCACGACACGAGGGGGTGCGGGAGCCTGGCAGCCCACGACACGAGGGGGTGCGGGAGCCTGACAGCCCTCGACACGAGGGGATGCGGGAGCCTGGCAGCCCACGACACGAGGGGGTGCGGGAGCCTGACAGCCCATGACACGAGGGGATGCGGGAGCCCGACAGCCCACGACACGAGGGGGTGCGGGAGCCCGACAGCCCACGACACGAGGGGTGCGGGAGCCCCGACAGCCCATGACACAAGGGGGTGCGGGAGCCTGACAGCCCACGACATGAAGGGGTGCGGGAGCCTGACAGCCCACGACACGAGGGGGTGCGGGAGCCTGGCAGCCCACTACACGAGGGGGTGCGGGAGCCTGGCAGCCCACGACACGAGTGGGTGCTGGAGCCTGGCAGCCCACTACACGAGGGGGTGCGGGAGCCTGGCAGCCCACGACACGAGGGGGTGCGGGAGCCTGACAGCCCACGACATGAAGGGGTGCGGGAGCCTGACAGCCCACGACACGAGGGGGTGCGAGACCCTGACAGCCCACGAAACGAGGGGGTGCGAGACCCTGACAGCCCACGAAACGAGGGGGTGCGAGACCCTGACAGCCCACGAAACGAGGGGGTGCGGGAGCCTGGCAGCTCACGACACGAGGGGGTGCGGGAGCCTGACAGCCCACAGCACGAGGGGATGCGGGAGCCTGACAGCCCACGACATGAGGGGGTGCGAGACCCTGACAATATTGGGAGTGGGATTCTGCACACCTACAGCTAGCTACTTATTGTCCTGAATGTAGTAATCACCTTGGCACATTTCCATCTTCTTACCTGTAGTGCAGACACCAAACACCACTACTCTGACTGCAATCACCCAGCTACAGCGTCACCACGCCTCAGCAGCAGCGGAGCGTCTAGATTGGAGTTGATTTCTTGAGGGGGAGGAGTGATTTCATGGAACCATGATGTCACCGGAAGGGGCGGGGCCTTCTCAGTCCAGTGGACACTATTCCACCTGCTGCTGCAGCAGTGCGCGCATTGTGCCGGGACAGGAGGACTGGTGATGAGGAGCTCGTGTTCAGCGTTGTGCAGTGAGGACTGAGGCGGGGAGAACACAATATTAATTATAATAATTTTTTTTAGGCTGTGTGCCCACTATGCGTTTTTTAAGCGTTTCCGCGGTGGCAATTCCGCTGCAGAAACGCTTAAAAACGCTTGATAGAAGGTCTGCCATGTTCCCCAATGATAATCTGCATGTGCTTTGCACATGCTGTGTAAATTTCTGCTGCGGATTATCATTGCGGAAAAATCCGCTGCACTACCAATTATTTTGCGGAAGCCGCCATTGACTTGCATTAGAACACATGGAATCCGCATCACTGCATCTGTACATGCAGAATCCATGCGCTTCAATGTGCGGATGGTACCCTGGTTTGGAGAAGAGGAGACTCTCCTCCGGACCCGGGTACCATAGAACCTGTAAAAAAAGAATAAAATAAAAAATAAATATTATACTTACCTTCTGATGGCCCCCGGTGTCTTTATCCGATGCGTCCAGGCTTGCCAGCAGCTCGCGATGGTCTGAAAAGGACCTGCCGTGACGTCATTTAGTCATGTGACGGGTCACGCGACCGCTGACGTCGGCAGGCCATCAGAAGGTAATTATATATTTATTTTTTACCATTCTTTAATGGTCACACTATATAAATCCATGCCGGTTGCATGTATTTATATAGTGTGACCAAGTTGTCAAGCACTTTCCAAGTGATGCTAAAATCGCTTGTCAACCCGCATGCGGAAATGCAAGTGAAGAACGCTTCACATCAGCAAGTCCCAGGCAGGAAAAAAGCATGTACAATCCGCATGTACAATCCACATGTACAATCCGCATGTACAATCCGCATGTACAATCCACATGCGTTTTTTCTGCCAGGGAGACGCGGAAACGCTCAAAAAAAATCCGGAGCATTTCTGCATCGTGGGCACATAGCCTTACATTAATTGTATGACTCAATATTGAGCACACGTAACCATCTATACACAGCTGGAGGCCGCACGTAGCCATCTATACACAGCAGGAGGCCGCACGTAGCCATCTATACACAGCGGGAGGCCGCACGTAGCCATCTATACACAGCAGGAGGCTGCACGTAGCCATCTATACACAGCAGGAGGCTGCACGTAGCCATCTATACACAGCAGGAGGCCGCACGTAGCCATCTATACACAGCGGGAGGCCGCACGTAGCCATCTATACACAGCGGGAGGCCGCATGTAGCCATCTATACACAGCGGGAGGCCGCACGTAGCCATCTATACACAGCGGGAGGCCGCACGTAGCCATCTATACACAGCAGGAGGCCGCACGTAGCCATCTATACACAGCGGGAGGCCGCACGTAGCCATCTATACACAGCGGGAGGCCGCACGTAGCCATCTATACACAGCGGGAGGCCGCACGTAGCCATCTATACACAGCGGGAGGCCGCACGTAGCCATCTATACACAGCGGGAGGCCGCACGGCGCCATCTATACACAGCGGGAGGCCACACGGCGCCACCTATACACAGCGGGAGGCCCACAGGGCCCCCCCCAGAGAGAGCAGGAGGCCGCACGGCGCAATCTATACACAGCGGGAGGCCGCACAGCGCCCCCCCCACAGAGACAGCAGGAGGCCGCACGGCGCCATCTATACTCAGCAGGAGGCCGCACGGCGCCCCCGACCCCAAAGACAGCAGGAGGCCGCACGGCGCCATCTATACTCAGCAGGAGGCCGCACGGCGTCACCTATACACAGCGGGAGGCCGCACGGCGCCACCTATACACAGCGGGAGGCCGCACGGCGCCACCTATACACAGCGGGAGGCCGCACGGTGCCACCTATACACAGCGGGAGGCAGCACGGCGCCACCTATACACAGCGGGAGGCCGCACGGCGCCACCTATACACAGCGGGAGGCGCCACCTATACAC
Source organism: Phyllobates terribilis (assembly GCF_046119375.1). Lineage (NCBI taxonomy): Eukaryota > Metazoa > Chordata > Amphibia > Anura > Dendrobatidae > Phyllobates > Phyllobates terribilis. The sequence continues at coordinate 4,877,716 of NW_027362839.1, forward strand.
AGCGGGAGGCCGCACGGCGCCACCTATGCACAGCGGGCGGCGCCACCTATACACAGCGGGAGGCCGCACGGCGCCACCTATACACAGCGGGAGGCCCCACGGCGCCACCTATAAACAGCGGAAGGCCGCACGATGCCATCTATACACAGGGGGCCGCACAATGCCATCTATACACAGCGGGAGGCCGCACGGCGCCATCTATACACAGCGGGAGGCTGCACGGCGCCATATATACACAGCGGGAGGCTGCACGGCGCCCCCCCCCAGAGACAGCAGTAGGCCGCACGGCGCCATCTATACACAGCGGGAGGCCGCACGGCGCCCCCCCCAGAGACAGCAGGGGGCCGCACGGCGCCATCTATACACAGCGGGAGGCCGCACGGCGCCCCCCCAGAGACAGCAGGAGGCCGCACGGCGCCATCTATACTCAGCAGGAGGCCGCACGCAGTCACGCACACACAAACATATACATACACGCATAAACACATTTGAAACACAAAAATACATATAAACAGACATCACACAATGACATCTGCCTGCACACACACACACATACATACATATACATACACACACACACACTCACCATCCCCCGACTCGGCTCCAGCTCTTTTCCGGTGCAGCACTGCAGGCCGGGTGCGCACTGCGTGACGTCACAGCTAGGAGACACGGCCGCGCACAGGGCCGTGTCTCCTAGCAGTGACGCGGCCGGGCCAGCACAGGGAAGTTAACTGCTGCAGTGCTGGCCCGGCCGAAGAAGAAGCAGCGGCTGTGTGCCGCTGCTGGGGGAGCGATCCTTGCCCCCCCCCCCCACTGTCTGCCGGTATGTGCCGTGGCGCTGCACATATAATGAGGACAATCTGGCCATAGACACCCCGGAGCCCCGGGCCCCCTGGAGGTTCGGGGCCCCGGGCGGTAGCCCAGATCGTCCTCATTATAATCCGCCTATGCTTATATACATGTAACACTCACTACCCCCTATTCCTGTGTATTGCTGTAATATATAACCTATACTCGTTATCCATCATTATAAATTAAGAAGATTTTCCACTTTATCCGATATATCCACACTCAATCAGTAGATTAGATGTCTGCTGAAGAGGCAATACACATGAACGTCTCCACATCATCCTCCCCGACTGTATCTATATGTGCCCCGTGACCCCCGATCAAGTGTCTCCATCACGTGCTCGCAGCATCACAGGTCACATAGTTTCCTCGTAGCGTTGGTGCGCGTTGTGTATCGAGCCACGCCTCCTCAGCACCCATTGGTTGGTGGAGACATACCTCCATCCTGATTGGCTATAGTTGGCCGTTTAACTCTTAGCTCTTTCCGAATGATGCCACCCCATGACGAAGACAAGAAGCCGAAACATACATCGGGTGGACGCCAATCAGGAGTGGGATCTGCATCTGCTATAGCATGAGTACAATGCACATGTGGTCACCTTTTTTAAAAACGCTTAAAGTGGATACAAATACATATCTGTCAACAGCACATATGCCCAAGTCAGTGCACTACTCTCTACAGCAGAGGTCCCCAACCGCCGGTCCGCGGACCAGGACCGGGCCGTTGGGGTTTTTCAGCCGGTCCGCAGCGCCGCTGACAGTTGTAGAGGATCAGCAGAGAGAAAGCCAGCATGTGATCAGCAGCCTATAAGAAAAGAGGAGGAGGGACTGGCAGTGAATAGATAATTAGCCATGCGGCCCTACTCGCAGAATGTGCTCAGGCAGGAGCAGGGACAAGCAGGTCATGTGTGTCCAGCGCTCCTTTCCCTCCTGCTAGCTGCGAGTTGGAGGGGGAGGGGCTCTGGATGCTAATGGGCAGCTAGATATGACGTCAGGTGTCCCACCCTTATGACTCCTGTAGCTGTGTTCTGGTGTCGTGCGGCCCAGCAGCAGATTTTCTGGTTAAAGTGAAAAAAGCAAATAACAGTGAAAATTCATAGCAGCAGTGGCTGTGTCCAGTAGCAGTAGTAGTGGTCATCATCATCAGATGGGACCTAGATGGGATCGTCTTGTTGCAGGAAAACAAGCCCAGTGCTCCCACTGATCCAGGGAAACAAGCCTGGTGCTCCCACTCATTCTGAACCTATGGTAAGTTGAATCACATTCTCATTATAAATGTCATAATTATATGATAAGTATGCACTAAGCTCCACCCCTCCATAACCCCACCCACATATGACCAAAGCCCCGCCCCCACCCCCACCGGGCCATTGAAAACTGGTCTTGCTTAAAGCGGGTCCCTGGTGCAAAAAAGTTTGCCGACCACTGCTCTACAGGATTCACACCGACAGCCAAATAATAAGGGACCAGCCCTTGTATATATACATACACAGGTGCATCTCACTAAAATAGAATATCATCAAAAAGTTACTTTATTTCAGTTCTTCAATACAAAAAAGTGAAACTCGTATAGCCATAATCATCAGCATTAATAGAAATAAACAATAACTGTTTGATTATATTCTAATTTAGTGAGAAACACCTGTATTTGTTCACATATGAGATATATAATTTATGTAGATTTATTCTTTGGAGGCACTTGCACTTTATGTAAAGTTTATGATAAACAATCATATGTACAGATATATCTAGCTAATGATATGTATATATATTTTTATATACTGGATTAATTTGTGGCTTGATTCTCTGTATTATCCCTTTGCTGTTCTAATCATGATCCATTCCCACTGGTGTTAATTGTAATTCCTGTCTCGACGTCCCCTTTGCGTATAGTTTTTAATTCCCCCTTTTTTTGCATTTCCTCCTCTTCCACCTGGTTATCAATATAATAATTATTAGCATCACCCACATGCCTGGACTCTTCTGGTCGATGTCTCCTTTCTGCTATATACTAGAGTGGTATACTATGTGCACAGATACATGGAGTGCCATATACTTCTCAGGAGGTGCGCAGCGTCCACCTCCTCACCGCACAGGCCCACAAGCTCCTCTCCGGCAGGAAGAAGATGCATTCAGGCGGCTCCTACCACTGCAGCAGACGGCAGTGCACAAGTATACAGGGTGCAGTGTGGATGTGTCTGCACCACTGGGATGTGGCCGACCAGCATGTATACATATGCCCCTCTGCAGGGGCGGACTGGCCCACCGGAGGATCGGGAAAACCCCCGGGTCCCGATGGCCCCGCCCCCTACCCCCCTGGGCCCTGTACAGTGAACAGAGGGCCCCCCCCGGTTCGCAGCACTGCCGATATGATTAGTGATGGGCCCTCTGCCTCCTCTGCGCAGCACGACACTGCCGGCGCGTGCGCAGGAGGTCAGTCTCAGGGTGATGACGTCATTGCCCTGGGACTGCTTCCTGTGCGCGCTGTGGAGTACGGACCCTGCGTCGCTCCAGGCAGCGGCTGCAGCTCATCTCGACGCGTCAGTATGAAACGGGGAGGGGTGGGGGGAAGGGATAGGGGGGAGGGGTGACTGGGAGGACCCCTGGCCGAGGCTGGCAGTAAATACTACTGGGCAATGGGCATGATTATCATCATGCCCATTGCCCAGCTTGTCCTGCTGCCAGCCTCTGGTTACTGGTACTATGCCCAGCAGCATGTACTATCACCAGGGGCTGGCAGGACATAGTGGGTGGGCCTGATAGTACCAAGGAGGCTGGCAGGACATACTAGGCATGAATCATGCCCAGCATGTCCTGCCAGCCACTGTTGGTACCATCATGCATGCCCATTGCCCAGCCACTGGTGTGTGGTACTATCATGCTAGTACTAACACCAGTGGCTGGCTGGCAGGACATGCCATGTGAGCTTGAATGCTAATACCACAGAGGCTGGCAGTACATACTGGGCAATGGGCATGATAGTACCACCAGTAGACTGACTAGGCGGTCTCCAGGGCTCCGTCTCCCCTTCTCGCTGCTGTTAGGCTGGGTTATCATTGCGTTTATGCTCTGCGTTACAACGCATCCGTTGTAAATCAGTGCAGACGCAATGTACCGTAGACTTGCATAGCAAATATAGGCATGCGTTTGAAAGTATGCATTATTTGCAACGCACAGCAAAACATGGTCGGCGGCTGGAGGCCAGCTGAGCACTTCTCTGACAACTGGGTTCTAGTGTCATTCTGTGCCTGCTCATCTGTCAGCAGGCATATTTGTCTGATGGCAAAGATGTAGCAGAGCTGGAGACAGAAGATCCGTGGATTACGTCAGAGCAAGGGTTTTGTTTTTAATTAAAGATGGAGTCCCTACATGTGTTTTGTGTTTTATTTTTATTAAAAAAAAAATTCTGTGTTGTATTTTTTCTGTTTACTAGAGATTCATGGCGGCCATGTGTAGTTTGGCGTGACTCCATGAATTTCAGGCTTAGTTCCAGCTGATAATACAAAGCTGGTATTAACCCCATTATTACCCAGCGTGCCACCCCCCACCAGGGCCATTGGAAGAGCCGGATAAAGTGCCTGGAAATGGCGCTACGATGAATGCGCCAATTCCAGGGGTGGCTGCAGGCTGCCATTTTCAGCGTGGGGGGCCCAGAATGCTTGGGCCTTACCATGCTGAGAATCCCAGCCCCCAGCCCCCCCCGATCAAAATATGGCGGGAGCCCACGCATTTTTTTTTTAAATTATTTTTTTAAATAATTTAAAAAAAACATTGGGCTTTCCTGACTTTTGATCGCCAGTCAAGGTAAAACCAGGCAGATAAAGCAGACAGCTACGGGCTGCCACCTCTATCTGCGCTGAGAATCAAAATTTCTGCAGAGTGCTATGTCATTTTTGTTTTATTATTTATTTATTTTCACACTTCTATATGTGTGACAGTCCCAACAGCCAATCACAGACGCTGACACAGAGAATGGGCGTCTGTGACTGGCTGGGGGCTGGGATTCGCAGCATGGTAAGGCCCATGCGTTCTTGGCCCTCCACGCTGAAAATCGCAGCCCACAGCCACCCCTGAAAATGGCGCATTGATCATGGCACCATTTCCAGGTGCTTTACCCGGCTCTTCCAGCGGCCCTGGTGGTGAGTGGCAACCTGGGTAATAATAGGGTTAGTACCAGGCCATCTTTGCCTTATCAGCTGGTACTAAGCCCGAAATTCATGGTTTCACGCCAAATTAGACATAGCCACCATCAATTTCTAGTAAACAGAAAAAAAAAAGACAGAATTTTTTTTTTTTATTATTAAAAATAAAACACATTTAGGGACTCCATCTTTAATAAAGAAAAATCCTCACTCCCAACGGAATCCATAGGTCTTCTGTCTTCATCTCTCTTAGATCTTTGCCATCAGACAAATATGTCTGCTGACAGATGAGCAGGCACAGAATGACACTGGAGCACTGTTACTGTGTAGTGCAGTGCTATGTTTCTTTTTTTGTCATTTCATGCAGTGTAGAAATCTTGGGAAAAGTGTGGATTGTGCTCTGGAAGTGATCAGTTATAGCTAACTAGGTTATTTTCTGCAGAGATAAGTCCTGTATAGAAGATATGATATATCGGTCTGCAGTTAAAGAACTTCACCTAGAGACATCACTGGTGAGTATGTGTATTGCCTATACACACACACACTGACACTATATACAGAGCTCCTGTGCATAATGTCACTGGTGATCACTGTATTACCTGTACACTGACACTATATACAGAGATCCTGTGTATAATGTCACTAGTGATCCCTGTATTTCCTATACACACACACACTGACACTATATACAGAGCTGTGCATAATGTCACTGGTGATCCCTGTATTACCTGTACACTGACACCATACACAGAGCTCCTGTGTATAATGTCACTGGTGATCACTATATTACCTGTACACTGACACTATATACAGAGCTCCTGTGTATAATGTCACTGGTGATCACTATATTACCTGTACACTGACACCATATACAGAGCTCCTGTGCATAATGTCACTGGTGATCACTATATTACCTGTACACTGACACTATATACAGAGCTCCTATGCATAATGTCACTGGTGATCACTATATTACCTGTACACTGACACTATATACAGAGCTCCTATGCATAATGTCACTGGTGATCACTATATTACCTGTACACTGACACTATATACAGAGCTCCTGTGTATAATGTCACTGGTGATCCCTGTATTTCCTGTACACTGACACTATATACAGAGCTCCTATGTATAATGTCACTGGTGATCACTATATTACCTATACACTATATACAGAGCTCCTGTGTATAATGTCACTGGTGATCACTGTATTACCTATACACTATATACACAGCTCCTGTGTATAATGTCACTGGTGATCACTGTATTACCTGTACACTGACACTATATACAGAGCTCCTGTGTATAATGTCACTGATGATCACTGTATTACCTCTACACTGACACTATACACAGAGCTCCTGTGTATAATGTCACTGATAATCTCTACATTATCTGTACACTGACTCTATATACAGAGCTTTTTTACATTTTCATTATCAGTCACTATCTGGTGCCATTATGTGCCATGGTCATGGCGTGGCGGTATTTGTCCCTTGTATGTGGTATTATTCAGACAGTCACTATGTTGTGGTAATATGTGGTCTTCTCATGGTGTGGCAGTATATATACCTTGTACTTGGTAGTATTTGATCACTATGTGGTGGTATGTGTTCTGGTCATGGTGTGGCGGTATTTCTCTCTTCTATATGGTATTATTAGTCTAGGTATAGTGGATTGTTGTCAGTCATTTGTTTTTTCGGATATTAAGAATGGGAACATTCTTTATTTGCAATACATATTAAATACTTGGATGTTTAACCTCTCCCTGTGTTGTGACTACTACACAGCAGCAGAGATTTATTGGTTAATAAAGTTGATTCATTTTGAAAGAGTTTGTGGACTTATGTTATTCCTATATACGGTAACTGCATGGTGCTGGTGGGCCCCAAGATTGATTTTTTCCTGGTGGGCCCCAGGTACTCCAGTCCGGCGCTGGTCCCAGACAGTTACCTCCTCATCTGTCCTGCTGCCGGCTGGGAGTCCTGTACAGTGCAGCATGTAGTGTGATGTGAATGCCACACTATGGAGATGCTGCTCCTACTACTGCCAAGTGAGGATCTCACCTCACCAGTATGGTGCCCTCAGGAGCTCCCACAGGGCATCACAGGCCTTAGTATGAAGCAATTCCACAAGTCTTCTAGTATTGCTTCATACTAAGGCCTGTGATGCCCTGTGAGAGCTCCCTGAGGAGGTGAGAGCCTCACCTCATAGGGCCCCATGATCTCTATGTGCGATCCCTGACTGGGCCCCATGATCTCTATGTACGATCCCTGACTGGGCCCCATGATCTCTATGTACGCCGCTGACTCGGCCCCATGATCTCTATGTACGCCGCTGACTCGGCCCCATGATCTCTTTGTACGCCGCTGACTGGGCCCCATGATCTCTATGTACACCGCTGACTGGGCCCCATGATCTCTATGTACGCCGCTGACTGGGCCCCATGATCTCTATGTACTCCGCTGACTGGGCCCCATGATCTCTATGTACGCCGCTGAGGGGGTCCATGATCTCTATGTACACCCCTAACCTGATTGGCCCCATGATCTCTATGTACGCCGCTGACTGGGCCCCATGATCTCTATGTACGCCGCTGACTGGGCCCCATGATCTCTATGTACACCCCTAGCCTGATTGGCCCCATGATTTCTGTATAAGCCCCTGACTGAGCCACATGATTTCTATGTACGATCCCTGACTGGGCCCCATAATCTCTGATCTCTCATGATGTTTTTTTTTTATTAAAGATGGAGTCCCTAAATGTATTTTGTGTTTTATTTTTACTGTGTAGTGCGGCACTATGTTGCATTTTGTCATTTCATGCAGTGTAGAAATCTTGGGAAAAGTGTGGATTGTGCTCTCGAAGTGATCAGTTATAGCTAACTATGTTATTTTCTGCAGAGATAAGTCCTGCATAGAAGATGTGATATATCGGTCTGCAGATAAAGAACTTCACCTAGAGACATCACTGGTGAGTATGTGTATTACCTATACACACACACTGACACTATATACAGAGCTCCTGTGCATAATGTCACTGGTGATCACTGTATTACCTGTACACTGACACTATATACAGAGCTCCTGTGTATAATGTCACTGGTGATCACTGTATTACCTGTACACTATATACAGAGCTCCTGTGTATAATATCAATGGTGATCATTGCATTACCTGTACACTGACACTATATACAGAGCTTCTGTGTATAATGTCACTGGTGATGACTGTATAACCTGTACACTATATACAGAGCTCCTGTGCATAATGTCACTGGTTATCACTGTATAACTTGTACACTGACCCAATATACTGAGCTTTTTTACATTTTTATTATTTTAGCATTATTTGTCACTATGTGGTGGCATTATGTGCTTTGGTCATGACATGACGATATTTGTCCCTTCTATGTTGTATTATTCAGTCACTATGTGGTGGTAATATGTGGTCTCATGGTGTGTCAGTATTTATACCTTGTATCTGGTAGCATTTGATCACTATGTGGTGGTATTATGTGCTTTGGTCATGGTGTGGCGGTATTTGTGCCTTGTATGTGGCATTATTTGGGCACTATGTGGTGGTAATATGTGATCTGGTCACGGTGTGGTGGTATTTCTGCCTTCTATCTGGTAATATTGGTCTTGGTAGAGTGGATTGTGGTTGGTCATTTGTTTTATCTGATATCAATAAGGGGAAACCTCTTTATTTCCAATAGATATTAAATACTTGGATGTTTAACCCCTCCCTGCCCTGTGACTATTACACAGCAGCAGAGATGCAGTTACAGAGGTTCACCAGAGAAAGCAAGTTGGCATTTGGTGAGATTTTCACCTCTGTATTTATAAGACAAAACCAGGAGTGGGTGAGAAATGCATAAAACATGACCTCGGATTGCTCCACTCCTGATTTTGTCTTATAAATACAGAGGTAAAAATCTCACCAAATACTCAAAGTGCCACAATCTTCTGACAGTGCGGATTCCACCAATAAATAAGTGATCACCTTCCCAACCTGTGCATCGCTGAGAACTTGTTTTCACCAATAAAAACCCTTTAATGCAAACTACAGTAATTGTACATCGCAGTTCTGGTGAGCGCACAGTGATGGGCAGGAGCCGCCAGTATAATGGGTATAACGGCTAACAGGTATTTGCAAATAGCTGAAGGGTGGGTGGGCCCGGGTGGGCCCCTGGAGTCAATGTCCCTGGTGGGCCCCAGACACCCCAGTCCGGCTCTGCCCCCGACCCAGTCCGCCCCTGATTTGTCACGCACGGACCCGAAGCGACTGTGCACTGCGATACACACATCCTGTTGAAATTTCTGCTGGCGTTTACAAGCCCCAACCCCCCTGGGCCCGGTCGCAGTGACTGCCACTGCGACCGCGGACATTACGCCCCTGGCTACGTGAATCATATGTCCCATTTTGGTGCTCCTCACCATTTGCATGGCACAGTCATGCATGCTTCTCTATCACCATAGCATGCTGCAAACAATCAGGATGGCTTCTGCTACATCTCTATATAAAAAGATAGTACATCTGTATTTCTATGATACGTAGAGTGGATGGAAATCATACATCTTGCTAATATTTATTATATTACATTCATCTGATGCTCTGTAGTAACAATGTAAATTAAATTGGCGACTTAGTGCAGTTCTATTACTCTTAGTAAATGTGGCACCTTGTGTTCCACAGAATATCTGAATATTACCTGAATATTTAATCTCACCTAATGTTCATTTATCTCTTAAATATCATTGGTCAGATGCTGATCACATGACCAGTGGTGGTGCATGCATGATGATTCCATATGAAGTGTACTGAGTGACAGTTGGAAGTGACAGTTGGAATTGACCAACAACAGTGGAGGAGATGTCGGCTAACTCTAAGCAAAGCAATAATATGGATATAAAAGAGGAGGAGATTGTGGTGAGCAGAGAAAGAGTGAAGACACGAAGACCTTCCCATGACACATCTGATGATGAGAGGAAGTCTTCAGTCAACAGGACAAAACCACCAGTCCAGAAGAAAGAAGAAGTAGAGGAGAACGTGGTGAGGAGAGAAGGAGCGAAGAGACTAAGACCTTCCCATGACACATCTGATGATGAGAGGAAGTCTTCAGTCAACAGGACAAAACAACCAGTCCAGAAGAAAGAAGAAGTGGAAGAAAAGGAGAAGGTAGAAAGTCAGAAGATGGGAGCCAAGAAGAGAGGAGCCATCTTCATCTCATCAGGGGACAAAAAGGAGAAGAAAAGAAGAAGGATTGCATTAGGACAGAAACCCATGGATCTAAAGCAGAAGGCTGAAGAAGCTGAAGGAAGCAGCGGTGTTCGGCCAACCAGCTCCAAAAGCACAGTCTCTGATACCATCAAGAGGAGATTATTATTCCATCAAGTGCTTGGCCGGGGATGCTATGGAACGGTCCTGCTGGCGGAAGATTCATCTACCCGCAAACATTTTGCTGTTAAGATCATCGGCAAAAGAGCCCTGCTTGCTGACGGTGATGAGCGTGTGATGGTGGAGCGACGGGTTTTACAGCTGGCATCTGGGAGCCCCTTCCTTGTCCACGCAGACTTTGCATTCCAGACCAAGGTACAGTATTGATTGCTCGATATTAGGAAATGTCACACGTACCACACACTGCTCTGCCTCATGGACCCCACTGATATCATCTTACATTTCAATATAACATGTCCCAAGGTAACCGCTGACAATAAGATGAATGTGATGACTATACACATGGGATATTGTGGCCCCTACTGTAATCAATAACATTTATGGCGGGGCTTGGTACATTGGGAATCATTTATTAAAACAGCCTTTTTACTTATCCCAGCCAATCACAGAACAGCTTTTACTTTTCCAGGTCAGTTAAAACAACCTTAGCTGAGCTCTAATTGGTTAGTATGGGCTACTAGTTTTCTAGTGAGCAGATTTATTAATGAGGCCCAATGTACCCCGCTCTATAAATGATTGAAAATATTAGATGTCATCATAGAGGTCAATGAACTGTAGAAAATCACTTGCCCGGACCTCATGTGTCTAATTGGGTGACTGGTAATATTTGTATCATTTACAGCATTAGCTGGGCATTATCTTGTTCGTAGGCATCATCGCCATGTAGTAGTCTCTAGCTCATTTCTTTGACACTGTAGAATTTTACATATTATTATCTTGTATAGACATGGGATTTCAGAATAGATTAAATGTATTTGTTATTCTTTGTTATTTCCTGGATGACATTGTATTTTGTGTATACCATGTGGGGGGACGGGACCCTGTGTACACTATATGTCAGGGCTATTGACTTTTGTGCACTTTATATACAATTTGAGAATGTGTTAATATTTTTGTATACAAGTATTATCTGTATCTTAAAGGCTTTTTTTAATTAATGTTGGGACATTTTTATGCACGTGCATCTACTTGTTTTTCATTGCCATGTTTTCTATGTATAAATATACTGGAATAAAGTACAAAATCCACTGTCTTGGAGTGAAATTTCTTCTAACCTCACCAGCTAATGAAAAAGATGGTATCATATTGACCAGGGGCGAGGTGGGCCAGAGGGGCACATGCCCTCCAGGCCGGTGGCCAAGCAGCTGCTTCTTTACAGACTGCAGGGCGGCCCTGTATCTTTCATTGTGTACATGTGCCAGCTGGGCATCTGCAGCCCAGAACAGCCGGCACAGGCCACGTTCTTATGCCTGCCGGAGAGAAGCTTCAGCCGCTGAGCAGTACGAGAGGGCAGACATCTTTGATTCTTGTAAGGCCACGACCACACTATCAGTATTTGGTCAGTATTCGGTCAGTATTTTATCACAGGAGTGGGAGACAAAACCAGGAGTTGGTGATAAATGCAGAATTGGTGACTTGTTTCTATTATACCTTTTCTCTGATTGTTACTGACCTGGTTTTGGCTCCCACTCCTGAGAAAATATACTGACCAAATACTGATAGTGGGGCCGTGGCCTTAGCCTGAGCTCCGGATAGTGGTCAGGACAGGAGATTTATACTTTTTGTAGAGTGTGGAAGTGGCAGGACGCTGCTCACCTCCTGACAAGTCCAGGGCCAGATCCTGAATGTTATCTATGGTCGCTCTGCTGAGGATCAGAAAGATTTATTGTAGCAGATGGACCCTTCAAGCAGGTTGGGGTCGTGCTGTCAGTGTGAGATCATCGGCTCTCGATCTGTATGAATGTTCAAATCACATCGGACCTGAGATAGAGACACTTCAGACCTTACTATACAGACCCCTGCCCCAGACTGATCCTGCACCAGCTACAGGGCCAGAGCCGGCATATCCACCCATTGCACCAGGGCAAGTGCCAGGGCCCCGGGCAAGAGGGGGGCCCCACTCACAGTTGGGGACACTGGAACGCTATTGGGCCTGTGAGTTGGGGGGGCCCGGTGTAACCCCCCCCCCCCCCGTGCTTTACGGTGTTTGAAATACTCACCTCTCGTCATACCCTGCTGGCCGCAGGAAAAATCCGCATCATGGGCACAGTACATGCGGATTTCAATTGGGGAACATTGCTTCCCTTCTACCATGCGTTTTTCATGCTTTTCCGCGGCGTTTACGCAACTGCAAAAACGCCGCGGAAACGCACGAAAAACGCATCGTGTGAACTCAGCCTAATAGTTTGAATTATTTTTGTCCAGAAGGGCTTAATCAATGTACAGTTCCACCACATGTGGAGCATAGTGCCCACATCAGAAGAGCATCTCCAGCAGTTAGGATCAAGTCCTTTGTAACATTTCTGAAGTTTTGATGGAGTCATATACCACCTGGAGAGAACTTTATAGCCATTCTCTTGTACTCTAACACATCTAGAGGAGACTTTAGGTGCTAGTAGTAATCTTTTAATTTCAGATGGGGTGAAAGGCCTATTCAGATCCTGTTCCCACTTCATTACATATGGCAGTTTCTTAGGGGTTCTGGCTAGGCATAATTGTTTTTGTAGAGCTGATAACGTTCTTTTTTAGGGGTTTTTTGCAGCTATAAGTTTTTCAAAATCAGTCATTTCCCTAATATAATTTGGAGTTTTAAAGACTAGTTTTAAGTTAGACATAAATTTCTGGTACATAAAGGGGTGAAAAGAGATAGTATCTAGCATTTGATTGAGTTCTGCCAAGCAGGGCATGACCCCATTATCTGTAATTTTTTGGAGTGGTGTTATCAAGTTGCGAATTGAGTTGTGTATTGTGGCATTATGGGCTGGAGAAAGGAGAGAACTAGGTCTGTAACTTGTAGGAGAGGGGAGGGAAACGGGGAGCATATTTGTCTTATATGGGGATTGGACCAGATTTTAAAAGTAGTGGCGGTGAAAGGGTTTTTAATTGATGTATACCTAGTACTACTTGAGGGCGAGAGGATGAGCTGTCTAAGGGGGAATTTAAGGATTGTTTCTTCTACTTTAATCCATTGCTTCTGTGGTGGGAGCCTGATCCATCCACGACTCTTTGGAGATGAGTGGCTTGTTGAAGTATCTTTAGATCTGGCAGATCTATACCTCCTTCAGAGTGGGGGAGGGATAATATTTGTAAGGGAAGTCTGGGTTTTTGGTTGTGCCACAAAAAACGGCTGAGGAGTTTTTGTATGTCAATGAAAAAATAATTAGGTAGGTGGATTGGAAGGGCTTGCACTAGATAAGTTATTTTTGGCCATATCATACATTTAAGGAGATTTTTCCTACCCAACCAGGAGATGTATGAGATATTCCAGTTGGGGGTAAGTTTCTGGATTTTCTGCAATAGCGGTGGGAAGTTTAACTTATAAAGTTCTTGTAGGTTTGGAGAAATCTCAACTCCCAAGAAACGTATTGATGGGGGGGACCAGGTAAAGGGGGACCCGATTGCCATTTGTGTTTTTTGTGGTTCTGGGATATTTATATTTAAGACTTGAGATTTGCTAAGATTCACCTTAAAATTTGATAGTGCACCGTATTCCTTGAGTAATGTCAGGATAACTGGGACAGATATTCTCGGGTTAGAGGTCATGATCAGTAGATCGTCTGCGTATGCTGCGATTTTATGTTCAGAACCAGCTGATTTGATGCCAACGATCCTCCCCTCCTCTCTGAGCTTTTGTAGTAAAGGTTCTAGTGTAAGAATAAAAAGGAGAGGGGAAAGCGGGCATCCCTGCCTGGTGCCGTTAGAAATATTAAAAGATGAAGACATAACATGAGAGAGGATTAGATACACTGCTCAGCAGACAGTATCACACAGGAGAGGATTAGATACACTGCTCAACAGACAGTATCACACCGGATAGGATTAGATACACAGCTCAGCAGACAGTATCACACCGGATAGGATTAGATACACAGCTCGGCAGACAGTATCACACCGGATAGGATTAGATACACAGCTCAGCAGACAGTATCACACAGGAGAGGATTAGATACACTGCTCAGCAGATGGTATCACACAGGAGAGGATTAGATACACAGCTCAGCAGACAGTATCACACAGGAGAGGATTAGATACACAGCTCAGCAGACAGTATCACACAGGAGAGGATTAGATACACGGCTCAGCAGACAGTATCACACCGGAGAAGATTAGATACACAGCTCAGCAGACAGTATCACACAGGAGAGGATTAGATACACAGCTCAGCAGATGGTATCACACAGGAGAGGATTAGATACACAGCTCAGCAGACAGTATCACACAGGAGAGGATTAGATACACAGCTCAGCAGACAGTATCACACAGGAGAGGATTAGATACACTGCTCAGCAGACAGTATCACACCGGAGAAGATTAGATACACAGCTCAGCAGACAGTATCACACCGGATAGGATTAGATACACAGCTCAGCAGACAGTATCACACCGGATAGGATTAGATACACAGCTCAGCAGACAGTATCACACCGGATAGGATTAGATACACAGCTCAGCAGACAGTATCACACAGGAGAAGATTAGATACACAGCTCAGCAGACAGTATCACACCGGATAGGATTAGATACACAGCTCAGCAGACAGTATCACACAGGAGAGGATTAGATACACTGCTCAGCAGATGGTATCACACAGGAGAGGATTAGATACACAGCTCAGCAGACAGTATCACACAGGAGAGGATTAGATACACAGCTCAGCAGACAGTATCACACAGGAGAGGATTAGATACACTGCTCAGCAGACAGTATCACACCGGAGAAGATTAGATACACAGCTCAGCAGACAGTATCACACAGGAGAGGATTAGATACACAGCTCAGCAGATGGTATCACACAGGAGAGGATTAGATACACAGCTCAGCAGACAGTATCACACAGGAGAGGATTAGATACACAGCTCAGCAGACAGTATCACACAGGAGAGGATTAGATACACTGCTCAGCAGACAGTATCACACCGGAGAAGATTAGATACACAGCTCAGCAGACAGTATCACACCGGATAGGATTAGATACACAGCTCAGCAGACAGTATCACACCGGATAGGATTAGATACACAGCTCAGCAGACAGTATCACACAGGAGAAGATTAGATACACAGCTCAGCAGACAGTATCACACAGGAGAAGATTAGATACACAGCTCAGCAGACAGTATCACACAGGAGAGGATTAGATACACAGCTCAGCAGACAGTATCACACCGGATAGGATTAGATACACAGCTCAGCAGACAGTATCACACCGGATAGGATTAGATACACAGCTCAGCAGACAGTATCACACCGGATAGGATTAGATACACAGCTCAGCAGAGAGTATCACACCGGATAGGATTAGATACACGGCTCAGCAGACAGCATCACACCGGATAGGATTAGATACACAGCTCAGCAGACAGTATCACACCGGATAGGATTAGATACACAGCTCAGCAGACAGTATCACACCGGATAGGATTAGATACACAGCTCAGCAGACAGTATCACACAGGAGAAGATTAGATACACGGCTCAGCAGACAGTATCACACAGGAGTGGATTAGATACACTGCTCAGCAGACAGTATCACACAGGAGAGGATTAGATACACAGCTCAGCAGACAGTATCACACAGGAGAGGATTAGATACACAGCTCAGCAGACAGTATCACACCGGATAGGATTAGATACACAGCTCAGCAGACAGTATCACACCGGATAGGATTAGATACACAGCTCAGCAGACAGTATCACACCGGATAGGATTAGATACACAGCTCAGCAGACAGTATCACACCGGATAGGATTAGATACACAGCTCAGCTGACAGTATCACACAGGAGAAGATTAGATACACGGCTCAGCAGACAGTATCACACAGGAGTGGATTAGATACACAGCTCAGCAGACAGTATCACACAGGAGAGGATTAGATACACAGCTCAGCAGACAGTATCACACAGGAGAAGATTAGATACACAGCTCAGCAGACAGTATCACACAGGAGAAGATTAGATACACTGCTCAGCAGACAGTATCACACCGGATAGGATTAGATACACAGCTCAGCAGACAGTATCACACAGGAGAAGATTAGATACACAGCTCAGCAGACAGTATCACACAGGAGAAGATTAGATACACAGCTCAGCAGACAGTATCACACAGGAGAGGATTAGATGCACAGCTCAGCAGACAGTATCACACAGGAGTGGAATAGATACAAGGCTCAGCAGACAGTATCGCACATGGCGGTATTAGATACATGGCTCAACAGACAGTATCACACAGGAGAGGATTAGATACACAGCTCAGCAGACAGTATCACACAGGAGAAGATTAGATACACTGCTCAGCAGACAGTATCACACCGGATAGGATTAGATACACAGCTCAGCAGACAGTATCACACAGGAGAAGATTAGATACACAGCTCAGCAGACAGTATCACACAGGAGAAGATTAGATACACAGCTCAGCAGACAGTATCACACAGGAGAAGATTAGATACACTGCTCAGCAGACAGTATCACACCGGATAGGATTAGATACACAGCTCAGCAGACAGTATCACACAGGAGAAGATTAGATACACTGCTCAGCAGACAGTATCACACCGGATAGGATTAGATACACAGCTCAGCAGACAGTATCACACAGGAGAAGATTAGATACACAGCTCAGCAGATGGTATCACACAGGAGAAGATTAGATACACAGCTCAGCTGACAGTATCACACAGGAGAGGATTAGATACACAGCTCAGCAGACAGTATCACACAGGAGAGGATTATATACACAGCTCAGCAGACAGTATCACACAGGAGAAGATTAGATACACTGCTCAGCAGACAGTATCACACAGGAGAAGATTAGATACACAGCTCAGCTGACAGTATCACACAGGAGAGGATTAGATACACAGCTCAGCAGACAGTATCACACAGGAGAAGATTAGATACACTGCTCAGCAGACAGTATCACACCGGATAGGATTAGATACACAGCTCAGCAGACAGTATCACACAGGAGAAGATTAGATACACAGCTCAGCAGACAGTATCACACAGGAGAGGATTAGATACACGGCTCAGCAGACGGTATCACACAGGAGAGGATTAGATACACGGCTCAGCAGACAGTATCACACAGGAGAGGATTAGATACACGGCTCAGCAGACAGTATCACACAGGAGAGGATTAGACACACGGCTCAGCAGACAGTATCATACAGGAGAGGATTAGATACACAGCTCAGCAGACAGTATGACACAGGAGAGGATTAGATACACGGCTCAGCCGACAGTATCACACCGGATAGGATTAGATACAAAGCTCAGCAGACAGTATCACACAGGAGAGGATTAGATACACGGCTCAGCAGATAGTATCACTCAAGATAGGATTAGATGCACGGCTCAGCAGACAGTATCACACATGACAGGATTAGATACATAGCTCAGCAGACAATATCACACAGGGTAGGATTAGATACACAGCTCAGCAGACGGTATCACACAGGAGAGGATTAGATACACAGCTCAGCAGACATTATCACACAGGAGAGGATTAGATACACAGCTCAGCAGACATTATCACACAGGAGGGGATTAGATACATAGCTCAGCAGACGGTATCACACAGGAGAGGATTAGATACACGGCTCAGCAGACAGTATCACACAGGAGGGGATGAGATACACAGCTCAGCAGACAGTACCACACAGTATAAGATTAGATACACTGCTCAGCAGACAGTATCACACAGGAGAGGATTAGATACACAGCTCAGCAGACAGTATCACACAGTATAAGATTAGATACACTGCTCAGCAGATTATCACAGCATAGGATTAGATACACGGCTCAGCAGACAGTATCACACAGTAGAGGATTAGATACACAGCTCAGCAGACAGTATCACACAGGAGAGGATTAGATACACGGCTCAGCAGACAGTATCACACAGGAGTGGATTAGATACACTGCTCAGCAGACAGTATCACACAGGAGAGGATTAGATACACAGCTCAGCAGACAGTATCACACAGGAGAGGATTAGATACACAGCTCAGCAGACAGTATCACACCGGATAGGATTAGATACACAGCTCAGCAGACAATATCACACCGGATAGGATTAGATACACAGCTCAGCAGACAGTATCACACAGGAGAAGATTAGATACACGGCTCAGCAGACAGTATCACACAGGAGTGGATTAGATACACTGCTCAGCAGACAGTATCACACAGGAGAGGATTAGATACACAGCTCAGCAGACAGTATCACACAGGAGAGGATTAGATACACAGCTCAGCAGACAGTATCACACCGGATAGGATTAGATACACAGCTCAGCAGACAGTATCACACCGGATAGGATTAGATACACAGCTCAGCAGACAGTATCACACCGGATAGGATTAGATACACAGCTCAGCAGACAGTATCACACCGGATAGGATTAGATACACAGCTCAGCTGACAGTATCACACAGGAGAAGATTAGATACACGGCTCAGCAGACAGTATCACACAGGAGTGGATTAGATACACAGCTCAGCAGACAGTATCACACAGGAGAGGATTAGATACACAGCTCAGCAGACAGTATCACACAGGAGAAGATTAGATACACAGCTCAGCAGACAGTATCACACAGGAGAAGATTAGATACACTGCTCAGCAGACAGTATCACACCGGATAGGATTAGATACACAGCTCAGCAGACAGTATCACACAGGAGAAGATTAGATACACAGCTCAGCAGACAGTATCACACAGGAGTGGAATAGATACAAGGCTCAGCAGACAGTATCGCACATGGCGGTATTAGATACATGGCTCAACAGACAGTATCACACAGGAGAGGATTAGATACACAGCTCAGCAGACAGTATCACACAGGAGAAGATTAGATACACTGCTCAGCAGACAGTATCACACCGGATAGGATTAGATACACAGCTCAGCAGACAGTATCACACAGGAGAAGATTAGATACACAGCTCAGCAGACAGTATCACACAGGAGAAGATTAGATACACAGCTCAGCAGACAGTATCACACAGGAGAAGATTAGATACACAGCTCAGCTGACAGTATCACACAGGAGAGGATTAGATACACAGCTCAGCAGACAGTATCACACAGGAGAGGATTAGATACACAGCTCAGCAGACAGTATCACACAGGAGAAGATTAGATACACTGCTCAGCAGACAGTATCACACAGGAGAAGATTAGATACACAGCTCAGCTGACAGTATCACACAGGAGAGGATTAGATACACAGCTCAGCAGACAGTATCACACAGGAGAAGATTAGATACACTGCTCAGCAGACAGTATCACACCGGATAGGATTAGATACACAGCTCAGCAGACAGTATCACACAGGAGAAGATTAGATACACAGCTCAGCAGACAGTATCACACAGGAGAGGATTAGATACACGGCTCAGCAGACGGTATCACACAGGAGAGGATTAGATACACGGCTCAGCAGACAGTATCACACAGGAGAGGATTAGATACACAGCTCAGCAGACAGTATCACAAAGGATAGGATTAGATACACAGCTCAGCAGCTGGTATCACACAGGATAGGTTTAGATACACGGCTCAGCAGATGGTATCACACAGGATATGATTAGATACAGGGCTCAGCAGACAGTATCACACAGGAGAGGATTAGATACACAGCTCAGCAGACAGTATCACACAGGAGAAGATTAGATACACAGCTCAGCAGACAGTATCACACAGGAGAGGATTAGATGCACAGCTCAGCAGACAGTATCACACAGGAGTGGAATAGATACAAGGCTCAGCAGACAGTATCGCACATGGCGGTATTAGATACATGGCTCAACAGACAGTATCACACAGGAGAGGATTAGATACACAGCTCAGCAGACAGTATCACACAGGAGAAGATTAGATACACTGCTCAGCAGACAGTATCACACCGGATAGGATTAGATACACAGCTCAGCAGACAGTATCACACAGGAGAAGATTAGATACACAGCTCAGCAGACAGTATCACACAGGAGAAGATTAGATACACAGCTCAGCAGACAGTATCACACAGGAGAAGATTAGATACACAGCTCAGCTGACAGTATCACACAGGAGAGGATTAGATACACAGCTCAGCAGACAGTATCACACAGGAGAGGATTAGATACACAGCTCAGCAGACAGTATCACACAGGAGAAGATTAGATACACTGCTCAGCAGACAGTATCACACAGGAGAAGATTAGATACACAGCTCAGCTGACAGTATCACACAGGAGAGGATTAGATACACAGCTCAGCAGACAGTATCACACAGGAGAAGATTAGATACACTGCTCAGCAGACAGTATCACACCGGATAGGATTAGATACACAGCTCAGCAGACAGTATCACACAGGAGAAGATTAGATACACAGCTCAGCAGACAGTATCACACAGGAGAGGATTAGATACACGGCTCAGCAGACGGTATCACACAGGAGAGGATTAGATACATGGCTCAGCAGACAGTATCACACAGGAGAGGATTAGATACACAGCTCAGCAGACAGTATCACAAAGGATAGGATTAGATACACAGCTCAGCAGCTGGTATCACACAGGATAGGTTTAGATACACGGCTCAGCAGATGGTATCACACAGGATATGATTAGATACAGGGCTCAGCAGACAGTATCACACAGGAGAGGATTAGTTACACGGCTCAGCAGATGGTATCACACAGGATAGGATTAGATACACGGCTCAGCAGACAGTATCACACAGGAGAGGATTAGATACACATCTCAGCAGATGGTATCACACAGGATAGGATTAGATACACGGCTCAGCAAACAGTATCACACAGGATAGGATTAGATACACGGCTCAGCAGACAGTATCACACAGGGCAGGATTAGATACACGGTTCAGCAGACAGTATCGCACAGGGTAGGATTAGATACACGGCTCAGCAGACAGTATCACACAGGAGAGGATTAGATACACAGCTCAGCAGACAGTATCACACAGGAGAGGATTAGATACACGGCTCAGCAGACAGTATCACACAGGAGAGGATTAGATACACTGCTCAGCAGATAGTATAACACAGGATAGGATTAGATGCACAGCTCAGCAGATAGTATCACACAGGATAGGATTAGATACACGGCTCAGCAGACAGTATCACACAGGAGAGGATTAGATACACAGCTCAGCAGACAGTATCACACAGGAGAGGATTAGATACACGGCTCAGCAGACAGTATCACACAGGAGAGGATTAGATACACTGCTCAGCAGATAGTGTCACACAGGATAGGATTAGATGCACAGCTCAGCAGATAGTATCACACAGGATAGGATTAGATACACGGCTCAGCAGACAGTATCACACAGGCGAGGATTAGATACACAGCTCAGCAGATAGTATCACACAGGATAGGATTAGATACACAGCTCAGCAGATAGTATCACACAGGATAGGATTAGATACACAGCTCAGCAGACAGTATCACACAGGAGAGGATTAGATACACGGCTCATCAGACAGTATCGCACAGGAGAGGATTAGATACACAGCTCATCAGACAGTATCACACAGGACAGGATTAGATACACAGCTCAGTAGACAGTATCACACAGCATAGGATTAGATACACGGCTCAGCAGACAGTATATAGACAAGTCCCCCACACACAGCATACGGTATATAGACAAGTCCCCCACACAGCATACAGTATATAGACAAGTCCCCCACACACAGCATACAGTATATAGACAAGTCCCCCACACACAGCATACGGTATATACACAAGTCCCCCCCACACAGCATACGGTATATAGACAAGTCCCCCCCACACAGCATACAGTAGAATCATAGAATCATAGAATGGTAGAGTTGGAAGGGACCTCCTGGGTCATCTGGTCCAACCCCCTGCTCAAAGCAGGATCATCTCAGACAGATGTCTGTCCAGCCTCTGTTTGAAGACGTCCATTGAAGGGGAACTCACCACCTCTCGTGGCAGCCTGTTCCACTCATTAATCACCCTAACTGTCAAAAAGTTTTTTCTAATATCTAATCTGTGTCTCCTCCCATTTAGTTTCATCCCATTGCTTCTAGTCTTTCCTTGTGCAAATGAGAATAAAGATGATCCTTCTACAATGTGACAGCCCTTGACATATTTGTAGACAGCTATTAAGTCTCCTCTCAGTCTTCTTTTTTGCAAGCTAAACATTCCCAAATCCTGCAACCGTTCCTCATAGGACATAGTTTGCAGACCAGTCACCATTCTGGTCGCTCTTCTCTGAACTTGCTCCAGTTTGTCTATGTCTTTTTTAAAATGTGGTGCCCAAAACTGTACACAGTATTCCAGATGAGGTCTGACCAAAGAGGAGTAAAGACCGATAATGACTTCACGTGATCTAGACTGTATGCTTCTGTTAATACATCCCAGAATTGTATTTGCCTTTTTTGCTGCTGCATCACACTGTTGACTCATGTTCAGTCTATGATCTATTAGTATACCTAAGTCTTTTTCACATGTACTGTTGCTTAGCTCTATTCCTCCCATTCTGTATATGCTTTTTTCATTTTTATTGCCCAGATGTAGTACTTTGCATTTTTCCCTGTTAAAAACCATTCTGTTGGTTGCTGCCCAATGCTCCAGTTTATTTAGGTCTTTTTGAATCCTCTCTCTCTCTTCTCTAGTATTAGCTATCCCTCCTAGCTTTGTGTCATCAGCAAATTTAATCAGCTTACCCTCAATTCCTTCATCTAAATCATTGATAAAGATGTTGAACAATACAGGTCCCAGGACGGAGCCCTGTGGTACCCCACTTGAGACATTCATCCAGCTGGATGTGAAGCCATTTACAACCACCCTTTGAGTCCGATCACTAAGCCAGTTATGAATCCACCTAACAGTTGCCTGGTCCATTGCATACTTGGTCATTTTTTCAATAAGGATGGTGTGAGATACTTTGTCAAATGCTTTGCTGAAGTCAAGATATACTATATCTACAGCATTTCCCTGATCCACCCAGTCAGTGATTCTGTCATAGAAGGAAATTAAGTTAGTCTGACATGACTTGTTAGTTACAAACCCATGCTGACTCTGGTTAATCACTTCATTCTTATCCATGTACTTACATACATGTTGTTTAATAATTTGTTCAAAGATCTTTCCTGGTATAGAAGTCAGACTCACCGGCCTATAGTTCCCTGGGTCCACCTTCTTCCCCTTTTTGAAGATAGGAACAACATTTGCTCTTCTCCAGTCTTCTGGGACTTCTCCTGTTCTCCAAGAATTTTCAAAGATTATGGAGAGTGGTTCTAAAATTTCTTCTACGATCTCCTTCAGTACTCTGGGGTGTAATTCATCTGGACCTGGAGACTTGAACTCATTTATGTTAGCTAAATATTCCCTCACAATCTTTCGGTTTACAGATAACTTGGATTCCTCTATTCCTTTAAAAGGACAGTGAAGATCAGTTGATGTTACATTTTCTTTCTGAGAGAAAACAGATGCAAAATAGGAATTAAAAAGTTCGGCCTTCTCAACATCCTCTCTTACCATTTCTCCATTTTCATCCTGTAAAAATCCTATAGCATCTTTGACTTTTCTTTTACTTTTGACATACCCCCAAAATCCTTTTTTATTGCTTTTGACATCTCTTGCAAGCCTTAATTCATTGTCAGCTTTAGCTAACCTGATACGTGCCCTACAGGATCTGCAGACTGCATTATAATCTTCTTTAGATATGCCTCCCTCTTTCCATTTAATAAACATTTCTTTCTTTCTTTTTAGCATGTGTTTAAGTTCTGTGTTCATCCATCCTGGTTTCCTTAAATGCTTCCCATTCTTCCTACTTTTCGGGATTGTTAACGATTGTGCTTTGAGAATCTCATTTTTAAAAATTTCCCATCCTTCCTGGACATTTTTGTCCTTAAGGACATCCAGCCATTGGATCCCTCCTATTCTCTTTCTGAGTCTCTTAAAATCTGCCTTTCTAAAATCTAACCTTGAAGTTTGAGTCTTCACATGTCTTCCTCCTCTAGTTATCCAAAATTCTATAATAGCATGATCGCTGCCTCCTAGGGTCCCAGCCACCTTTACCTCCTCAACCATTTCCTCCCTGTTTATAAGGATTAGATCCAAAGTAGCAGATCCCCTTGTTTTCTCCCCTACCTTTTGGAAGATAAAGTTGTCAGCAAGAGAGGATAAGAATTTGCTTGACCTGTTAGTTTTACTTGAGAGAGATTCCCAACAAATGTCTGGATAGTTGAAATCTCCCATGACCACTACGTCATATTTTTTGGAGAACTTGGTCATTTGATACATAAAGAGTTCATCCATATCTTCAGCTTGCCCAGGTGGCCTGTAGTAAATGCCTACAATGGTGTCCTTTCCGTTGTTCTCTCCTTGTATTCTTACCCAAACAGTTTCCACAGAACTCCCAGTCTCTGAAGCTTCAATCTCTGTGCAGATATACGCTTTTCTAACATACAATGCAACACCTCCTCCTCGTTTATCAAGTCTGTTTCTTGCAAATAAGTTGTATCCTTTTAGCCTTTTAGTCCAATCATGTGTATCGTCCCACCAAGTTTCAGTGATTCCAATGACATCATATTCCTTTTCCTTCATTAGTAGTTCCAATTCTCCTTGTTTGTTGCCCATGCTTTGTGCATTTGTATAAAAACATTTTAGTTTGTGATTGGTTTCTCTTCCTCCCATATTTTTATTATTTAAATTGTTTTGTCTTTGTTCTTCTTTTCCACTTCCAGTAGCAGAGATCTCAATAGTATTTGTCAGCTGTATGGCTTTTTCAGGCCTTTTGCTTCCCTTCCCACATTGTTCTAGTTTAAAGCTCTTCTGATGAGTGTAGCAAGACGACTTCCAAATACATGTTTTCCAGTCTTCGTAAGGTGCACCCCATCTCTAGCAAGTAGTCCATCGTATAGGTAATTCATTCCGTGATCCAGAAATCCAAATCCTTGTTGACGGCACCATCGACGTAGCCAGTTGTTCACCTGTAGAATCTTATTCCACCTCATTGTTCCATGGCCATCCACTGGGAGGATGGATGAGAAGACCACCTGCGCTCCCAATTCTTTCACTTTCTTGCCTAAGTCTTCAAAGTCACTGCAGATGGTTTCCAGGTCCTTTCCTGCGGTGTCATTTGTCCCCACATGTATTAGCAGGAATAGGTAGTGATCTGTAGGTCTGAAGAGTCTTGATATCCTGTCAGACACATCTTTAATTTTTGCTCCTGGAAGACAGCACATTTCTCTTGAGGTTATGTCTGGTCTGCAGATAGTGGCCTCTGTTCCTCTTAACAGGGAATCCCCCATAACCACCACTCTCCGTTTTTTCTTCACAACATTCTTCTTTCTCCATCCAGGAGGATTCTGAGGGCTTACAAGGTTATTCATTGCTGGCAAAGTCTTATTTTGCTGTATTTCTTCATGGTTCTCCTGCGTGAGAGCCTGGTAATGGTTCCTGAGCAGTATGGGTGCTGACTGCCTCTCGATCCTCCTGCTTCTGTGGGTCACATGCTTCCATTTCTCTGTTTCGTCAGGTGCAGTTCGAATTTCTTCTCTTTCTGAATCATGAAGAGATAATTCTGCTCTGTCTAAGAACTCTTCACCTTCCTTAATGATTTTCAAGGTAGTTAACCTCTCTTCTAGATTTCGCAACTTTTCCTCCAACAGGGACACAAGCTTGCATTTCTGGCATGTGAAGTTTGGCTTTTCCACTGGCAAGTCTGTGAACATGTAGCAGGATATGCAGCTCACCAAATGGCTCCTGGACTCTTCCATGTTCTTACTGTTAATGTTCTGAAAACAGTGAAAAAAGCTTAAAAAAAAAAAAGCTGCAAAATGCCGGCGCGCGGTTTACCGATGTCCTCTTTTCAGCTCCAACAGCCAAAATCCAGTGTTCTTTGAGCTCGCGGAGACTCTTCACTTACCCCAAAATGCAGTGGGAATATGCAAATTATCTCCTCAGGACTCCTCCCCTGGTTTACCGATGTCCTCTTTTCAGCTCCAACAGCCAAAATCCAGTGTTCTTTGAGCTCGCGGAGACTCTTCACTTACCCCAAAATGCAGTGGGAATATGCAAATTATCTCCTCAGGACTCCTCCCCTGGTTTACCGATGTCCTCTTTTCAGCTCCAACAGCCAAAATCCAGTGTTCTTTGAGCTCGCGGAGACTCTTCACTTACCCCAAAATGCAGTGGGAATATGCAAATTATCTCCTCAGGACTCCTCCCCTGGTTTACCGATGTCCTCTTTTCAGCTCCAACAGCCAAAATCCAGTGTTCTTTGAGCTCGCGGAGACTCTTCACTTACCCCAAAATGCAGTGGGAATATGCAAATTATCTCCTCAGGACTCCTCCCCTGGTTTACCGATGTCCTCTTTTCAGCTCCAACAGCCAAAATCCAGTGTTCTTTGAGCTCGCGGAGACTCTTCACTTACCCCAAAATGCAGTGGGAATATGCAAATTATCTCCTCAGGACTCCTCCCCTGGTTTACCGATGTCCTCTTTTCAGCTCCAACAGCCAAAATCCAGTGTTCTTTGAGCTCGCGGAGACTCTTCACTTATATACACAAGTCCCCCCCACACAGCATACAGTATATAGACAAGTCCCCACACACAGCATACGGTATATAGACAAGTCCCCCACACACAGCATACGGTATATAGACAAGTCCCCCACACACAGCATACAGTATATAGACTAGTCCCCCACACACATAGCATACAGTATATACACAAGTCCCCCCCACACAGCATACGGTATATAGACAAGTCCCCCACACACAGCATACAGTATATAGACAAGTCCCCCATACACAGCTTACGGTATATAGACAAGTCCCCCCCATACGGTATATAGACAAGTCCCCCCCACACAGCATACGGTATATAGACAAGTCCCCCCACACAGCATACAGTATATAGACAAGTCCCCACACACAGCATACGGTATATACACAAGTCCCCCCCACACAGCATACAGTATATAGACAAGTCCCCACACACAGCATACGGTATATAGACAAGTCCCCCACACACAGCATACGGTATATAGACAAGTCCCCCACACACAGCATACAGTATATAGACTAGTCCCCCACACACATAGCATACAGTATATACACAAGTCCCCCCCACACAGCATACGGTATATAGACAAGTCCCCCACACACAGCATACAGTATATAGACAAGTCCCCCATACACAGCTTACGGTATATAGACAAGTCCCCCCCATACGGTATATAGACAAGTCCCCCCCACACAGCATACGGTATATAGACAAGTCCCCCCACACAGCATACAGTATATAGACAAGTCCTCCTCACACAGCATAAGGTATATAGACAAGTCCCCCACATACAGTATATAGACAAGTCCCCCACACACAGCATACGGTATATAGACAAGTCCCCCCCACACACAGCATACGGTATATAGACAAGTCCCCCCCACACAGCATACAGTATATAGACAAGTCCCCCTCACACAGCATACGGTATATAGACAAGTCCCCCACATACAGTATATAGACAAGTCCCCCACACACAGCATACGGTATATAGACAAGTCCCCCCCACACAGCATACGGTATATAGACAAGTCCCCCCCACACAGCATACGGTATATAGACAAGTCCCCCCCACACAGCATACGGTATATAGACAAGTCCCCCCCACACAGCATACGGTATATAGACAAGTCCCCCCCACACAGCATACAGTATATAGACAAGTCCCCCTCACACAGCATACAGTATATAGACAAGTCCCCCACACACAGCATACGGTATATAGACAAGTCCCCCACACACAGCATACGGTATATAGACAAGTCCCCCACACACAGCATACGGTATATAGACAAGTCCCCCCCACACAGCATACAGTATATAGACAAGTCCCCCCCACACAGCATACGGTATATAGACAAGTCCCCCCCACACAGCATACGGTATATAGGCAAGTCCCCCCCACACAGCATACGGTATATAGACAAGTCCCCCACATAGCATACGGTATATAGACAAGTCCCCCACACAGCATACAGTATATAGACAAGTCCCCCATACACAGCATACAGTATATAGACAAGTCCCCCACACACAGCATACGGTATATAGACAAGTCCCCCCCACACAGCATACGGTATATAGACAAGTCCCCCACACACAGCATACGGTATATAGACAAGTCCTCCACACACAGCATACGGTATATAGACAAGTCCCCCACATAGCATACGGTATATAGACAAGTCCCCCACACACAGCATACGGTATATAGACAAGTCCCCCACATAGCATACGGTATATAGACAAGTCCCCCACACAGCATACAGTATATAGACAAGTCCCCCATACACAGCATACAGTATATAGACAAGTCCCCCACACACAGCATACGGTATATAGACAAGTCCCCCACACACAGCATACGGTATATAGACAAGTCCCCCACACACAGCATACGGTATATAGACAAGTCCCCCACACACAGCATACGGTATATAGACAAGTCCCCCACACACAGCATACGGTATATAGACAAGTCCCCCACACACAGCATACGGTATATAGACAAGTCCCCCATACACAGCATACAGTATATAGACAAGTCCCCCACACACAGCATACGGTATATAGACAAGTCCCCCACACACAGCATACGGTATATAGACAAGTCCCCCGTACACAGCATACAGTATATAGACAAGTCCCCCCCACACAGCATACGGTACATAGACAAATCCCCCACACACAGCATACAGTATATAGACAAGTCCCCCACACACAGCATACGGTATATAGACAAGCCCCCCCCCACACACACAGCATACGGTATATAGACAAGTCCCCCCCCACACACACAGCATACAGTATATAGACAAGTCCCCCCCACACACAGCATACGGTATATAGACAAGTCAAACCACACCCCCCCACACACACAGCATACGATGTATAGACAAGTGCATAGCTGTGCTAGGGTAGGAGTGGGAGGAGCCTTCCTTCTCTTGTCAGTGCTGGCCCTGCAGTGGAGCCCAACGGGGAATTCCCCAGCAGGCCAGTCCGAGCCTGGTCACATGCTGACTAGAGTCTCAGACACCTCTCTGAGTAGCCCACTGATAGAAGTGGATGAGAATCTAGTCGGCATTTGACCTCAACTATTACATCATAACACCGGCTTTATCTTTTTAAAGCTTTGTAACCTTTACTCACTTTCTGAATCAGCCATAGATAAAACTCAATAAGGATGGGTTGCTACTGTGTGCAATTTGCCAGCCAGCCCAGAACAGCGGTGACCTGAGCCGACAGCAGCGACTTGAGTAGACTGTGGCCACCTGAGCCAACAGCGGCATTTATATTGAGCTATCGCCAGGAAATGGATGACAATGGCAGTCAGGGGAATGGTGAAGGCCTGCATGGCTGCCATCTTGGTACTCCTGTGAAGTTCATCCACAGTCTGGACTTAATCTTATAAACTGTATACTGCATTACTAGAGGATTACTGTATATAGAATAAGCAGTCAAGAGATTGCAGGTTCAAGTGCCCTAAGGGGACATAAAAAAATAAAGTAAAAATGGAAAAAAAAGAAAAAAGTTTTATAAAAGAAAAAAAATAAACAAAAATGTTAAATCACCCCTATTTTCCGAGGTAAAAAAAAAGAAATTAAAAAAGAAACATTTTATATTGTCGTGTCTGTAAAAGTCCGACCTATCAAAGCCCAAATTATTTAAACCGCACGTTAAATAGCGGAAAAATAAATTAAGAAGCCAGAATTGCCGTATTATGGTGTCACCAAACAGTAATAAATAACCCGGTATTGTGTCACCATTTTGTGAGACCCGGCATCTGTTCCATGTTTCTGCTGATGAATCTGGGCGAGGTTCGCTTTCTGCTCGCCGACCTGCGGGGGTTATTGATGCCATTCTCTGCCGTCTACAAACTTTTCATCTCTTTTTGATGCATTTTTTGGGAGGTAAAATTACCCAAAAAGAAAAAAAAATTGGGTGTTTAGATTATCTTTGCTGTTGGGCATTTGCTGTAGGGGTTAATATATTTATGATTTGATAGATCGGACTTTTTGTCAGTGTGTCAATACTAAATAAATAAATATATATATATAATCGTTTAGTCTTGCTTTGTATTGACAAATGGAGGTAGGAAATTTAAAAGGATTTTTTTTATATATATAAATTTTAATTTTAATCCTTTTCTATCACATTATTTTTTGCTCCCGTTGGGCAACTTGAACCAAAAATCCACAACTCATTGGAATTGCGACACTTAAATTCTGTGGATGTCGGGAAGGGGATAAAGAGAATAAAGTAACTTTGCAGAATGCTTCCGTTTTGTGTACACAGCTCCTGTGCTGACTTAGTGTTCTCTTTGGTTACACCACACACCGATTCTGTGTCCGGCCCCCACAGATCGCCATCTCCATATATATATGGGGGGATTTCCTCATGTGACGACCCCTCTGCCGATGTATACAGATCACATGTGGCTTCACCTTCAGCTTTGATCTCCGCAGTCTTCAGTTCCGGATCCTCCAGGATGAGGGATAAATCTTTCTTGCTCTTCATTCCCCTCCGTGGCTGATACAGCAGCTCCACCGCGCCGACGTTCCCCTCATAGGGAGGAATCGCTCCGCAAAGACTGTTCTCAGCCACAGGACGATCCGCCGGATACAGGAGGAAAGTTCTCCTCTCTGCAATGAAGGATTATTCAACTTTTCTGCCATTTGTAAGATCTCTGCTTGTTGTCTGAGAATAAAATCATTCTTGTTAATATCCAGAACCTGAAAAAAATCTAATCCTGACAGCAGCGGAGCATTTATTACAATGGTATTCAGTGTAGACAATCCCCCTCCTGTCCTGACTGTTTGCTACAATGTATCAGTGCAGGGAAAATCTATCAGTTCGGACTTGGTTTCCCTTACAGAGGATTGTCCAGGCCAGACACCATTGTACCCAGTGGCGTCCCGCCAATGGCGGCAGGCCACGCGACTGCTATGGGGCCCGTGAGCTGGGGGGGCCCCATAGCAGTCGCCTGCACTGTGTACCCCCGCATCGGGTCCCCCTCCTGCACCCAGGCAAGAGGCGGGGCCCTGAGCAGGCGGGGGGCTTACTCGCCGTCGGGCATCCCGGCGCGCCATGGGCCCCCCCTCCTGCTCAGGGCCCCGGCCGGCACAATACTTACCTCTTCCCGTGCCCTAGACGCTAGAATGTATGGGATCCTTCCAGGTATGATGTCATTTCCGGGGGCGTGTTCTAGTTCAGCACCAGACGCCAGAGTCTCATGCAGAGACAGAGCTGCCGGTGAAGCTGCAGGAGGAGGTCAGTATCCTAAGCTGAGAAACAGGAGATTGTTCTATTAATTGCAGGTCTGATGTCTTTTCTTCTTGTTGTTTTTGGGGTGAGGGGGCTTGATACTTGCGAGTGAGGGATTTGGGGGGGTTAATGCTGGAGGGCAGTCTGGTGGGGTTAATTAATGCTTGTGGAGATCTTAGGGGCTCTGGGGAATAATGCAGGGATAATGTGTGCTTGTGGGGGCCCTAAGGGGATGCTGTGGGCTTGTGAGGGATCTGGGGGGGATGCTGCGGGCTTGTGGGGGCCCTAAGGGGGATTTTGCGGTCTTGCGGGGGCTCTGGGGGGGATGCTGCGAGCTTGTGTGGCCCTGGGGGAGATGCTGCGGGCTTGTGGGGCCCTGGAGGGGATGCTGTGGGCGTGTGGGTGCTCTGGGGGGGATTCTGCGGGCTTGTGGGGCCCTGGGGGGGATGCTGTGGGCTTGTGGGGGCCCTGGGGGGGATGCTGTGGGCTTCTGGGGCCCTGGGGGGGATGCTGTGGGTTTGTGGGGGCCCTTGGGGGGATACTGTGGGCTTGTGGGTGCCCTGGGTGGGATGCTGCGGGCTTGTGGGGCCCTGGGAGGGATGCTGTGGGCTTGTGGGTGCTCTGGGGGGGGGTGCTGCAGGCTTGTGGGTGCTCTGGGGGGGATGCTGTGGGCTTGTGGGTGCTCTGGGGGGGGATCCTGCGGGCTTGTGGGTGCTCCGGGGGGATGCTGCGGGCTTGTGGGGGCTCTGGGGGGGATGCTGCAGGCTTCTGGGTCCTCTGGGGGGGGGGGTGCTGCAGGCTTGTGGGGGCCCCTGGGGGATGCAGCCGGCTTGTGGGCGCCCCGGGGAGGATGCAGCGGGCTTGTGGGGCCTCTGTATGGGGTCCAGTCTGCATATGGCATTACATGGGGACCAGGCAGTATTCTCTATGGTGAATTATATGGGATCCAGTATTTTGTATGGAGCATTATATGGGGCTCATAATACTGTATGGAGGACTATGTGGTACCCATAATATTGTATGGAGGACTATGTGGTGCAATTACACTGTATGGAGGACTATACTGTCCGGACTGCACTGTGCGCTGTCAGGATTCACCGGTTTCTGAGCTATTGTAGAATTTACAGAAGATATCACTCATGAAATGTAAGAAGTCAGTGAAATGTTTGGCATTGTACTATATCTATATCTATAATTTCTCTGCTGTATCTGTGCATCATGAATGGTTGGATGTGTTAAAGGGGCCACTGAGACTCTTTCGCCCGGGGCCCACGAAAACCTGGAGGAGGAAGCATCATGTGACACTCCCTCTCCCATCATTCCTCCTCTGCGTCTGACGCAGCGGCATGATGACGCGCCACGCTGTGTCAGACAGTGGAGCTGGCAGCTGCTGAGGTGATCAGCTGCAGAGACTGAAGCAGCGGGGAACGAGGAGCGGTAAGTATGTATTTATTTTTTAAATCATTGTGTACTGATAATACTGGAGGACTGGGGCTGCATTTTACCCTACGGGTGGGGGGGGCTGCATTTTACCCTATGGGGGGCTGCATTATACTGCGTACAGGACCATAGGGGAATGCATTATACTGTGTGGAGAACCATGGCGAGTGTCTTATACTGTGTGGAGGACCATGGGGGAGTGCATTATACTGTGTGGAGGACCATGGGGGAGTGCATTGTACTGTGTGGAGGACCATGGGGGAGTGCATTGTACTGTGTGGAGGACCATGGGGGAGTGCATTATACTGTGTGGAGGACCACGGGGAGTGCATTGTACTGTGTGGAGGACCACGTGGGAGTGCATTATACTGCGTGGAGGACCACGAGGGAGTGCATTATACAGCGTGGAGGACCACGAGAGAGTGCATTATACTGCGTGGAGGACCATGGGGACTGTATTATACTGCGTGGAGGACCATGGCAAGTGCCTTATACTGTGTGGAGGACCATGGCAAGAGTCTTATACTGTGTGGAGGACCATGGGGGAATGCATTGTACTGTGTGGAGGACCATGGGGGAGTGCATTGTACTGTGTGGAGGACCATGGGGGAGTGCATTGTACTGTGTGGAGGGCCATGGGGGAGTGCATTGTACTGTGTGGAGGACCATGGGGGAGTGCATTGTACTGTGTGGAGGACCATGGGGGAGTGCATTGTACTGTGTGGAGGACCACGTGGGAGTGCATTATACTGCGTGGAGGACCACGAAGGAATGCATTATACTGTGTGGAGGACCACGAGGGAGTGCATTATACTGCGTGGAGGACCATGGGGACTGTATTATACTGCGTGGAGGACCATGGCGAGTGCCTTATACTGTGTGGAGGACCATGGCGAGTGCCTTATACTGTGTGGAGGACCATGGCGAGTGCATTGTACTCTATGGAGTATGTAGAGGTGTGGGGCGGTTGGGGGATCATACTGTGTTGGTGTCATCATACTTTACCCTGGGAGTTGAGGTGGGGTACAGTAGGGTCATTATACTGTGCATATGGAGGAATTCACCATGGGGGTATCATACCGTGTTTGGGGGGCACTTTTGTTGGCACCACACTTTATGGGCAATGAAAAAGGGATCTAGGACTTCAGCAGGAGGAAAATTACTATGTAAAGGCTGGAAGGTTGTGAGATCTCCTCTTCTGTGACTCCGACAATTATTTACATTTTTAAATTTTTTTTTGGGGGGGGGCCCAATTAGAACTTCTGCTATGGGGCCCCATGATTCCTATGTACGCCCCTAATTATACCAAATCCTCAGCTGTGCTGGTACTAAGGATATGGACACTCAGACATTTTGGGCTAAATATATACATACAAATATTTTTTCAATAACGTTTCATAAACAATTTGGCTTTTTTATTTCCTTTGCATTGCTAGTTGCAGAATGAGCTCACTGAGAATTTATCAGTGAGCTCATTCTGACCTTCTCTGTGCTGATTATGTTCACAGACCAGCATGAAAGTTGGGCTGATCTCTGATGCAGTCATAAATCATCGCAGAAATAAAAGCGCTGGAAACTCCACATCATAAGGAGCTCACTGACTGAATCTCAAGTTAACTCATTCTGCAGCCATCAATGTGCTGCTGGGAAACAAAAAGCTGGTAAAGGCCGAACAGAGCAAATATTACATGAAGAGAAATAGTAAAAAGTATCTTTAGAGCAATATACATGTATTTAAAGGGATTGTCCGGTGTGAAGCTGAAGGCTGCAGTCATCTGTGTGACTCTCTGTGACTGCAGACTTGTAATCCTCACATCATGTAGACTGCGCGCTGCCAGCATTATTCTCAGCCCAGAGAGGGCAGAAGCCCCTGTATCATGTGTACAGGAATTGTGCCCCCTCTCCCCGAGGAGCAGCAGTGCCTCGTCCTCCAGATACATGAGGGTCCCATCGGGGAGATCCGCATGTACCGGCCATGATGTCATCTCCATGGATACGGCATCAATGTGCAGAGCAGAAGACCCCTGTAAGGGAGAGCTCAGACGTGGGGGGATTCATGTGGATGTGAGGAGCAGATCCCCCCATATTCACAGATTATCGCACAATACATGTGGCCTTGCACAGGAAAAACTGTGAGGAAAGAAGAAATCAGATTTCTTACAATATAGAATAATGTCCTCCTGCCCTCGCTCATGTCCAGTATTATTTATCCCCTGACCTTTTGGGTGGGGAACCCCTCCTGAGCCCCCTCCATTATATAGGAGCCATATATCTGCTCCATTACTGGCAGAAGGTAAGGAGCCAATCACACTGCACGGCTTCTACTTCCTGCTCTAAGCCCCGCCCACCTGCCTTCCCTTGAGATCTCCATGACAACCCTTGTGTGACTACAGTGACAGGCCACGCCCCCGAGGATTCTGATCAGTGCGGATGTCTCCATATTGCTGAGGACTGTGAGCGGCTGATGGGCGGAGCCAGCAGCGATGTGAGGGGCAGAGCCAGCAGCGATATGAGGGGCGGAGCCAGCAGCGACATGAGGGGCGGAGCCAGCAGTGATATGAGATGCGGAGCCAGCAGCGATGTGAGGGGCGGAGCCAGCAGCGATATGAGGGGCGGAGCCAGCAGCGATGTGAGGGGCGGAGCCAGCAGCGATATGAGGAACGGAGCCAGCAGCGATATGAGGAGCGCTCACAGCACTGACAGGAGCAGGTGTGTGTGCAGCCAGTTCCTCTGCTGTGGGTGTTGTGTTGTGTGAGCTTCGCCGTGTATATATTATACACATATATATATATATATATATATATATATATATATATATATATATACATATACAGAGTTGAAATCAGAAGTTTCCATACACTGTATAAATAGACACATCTGCATGTTTTTCTCAATATCTGACATGAAATCAGAATAAACCTTTCCCATTTTAGGTCAATTAGGATTACCATCATTTTTAATATTTGCCAAATGCCAGAATAATGAGCGTCTCTTGTAAGGGGCATTAAAACCGTCTTGTTATACCACTCTGACCTCCACGTGTCTTGTAAGGGGCATTAAAACCGTCTTGTTATACCACTCTGACCTCCACGTGTCTTGTAAGGGGCATTAAAACCGTCTTGTTATACCACTCTGACCCCCACGTCTCTTCAGAGGGGCATTAAAACCGTCTTGTTATACCACTCTGACCTCCACGTCTCTTCTGAGGGGCATTAAAACCATCTTGTTATACCACTCTGACCTCCACGTCTCTTGTAAGGGGCATTAAAACCGTCTTGTTATACCACTCTGACCTCCACGTCTCTTCTGAGGGGCATTAAAAGCGTCTTGTTATACCACTCTGACCTCCACGTGTCTTGTAAGGGGCATTAAAACCGTCTTGTTATGCCACTCTGACCTCCACGTCTCTTCTGAGGGGCATTAAAAGCGTCTTGTTAAGCTACTGGGACCTCCACGACTCTTCGAACGGGCATTGCATTTCCTCATAATTTTTGGAAGCTTTTGCTTGGAAGGCATAAGCAAATACTATGGGAGACCCACTCCCCAATAATGGGAATAATGTTTTTAAGATGCTGTACTGTATGGCTCTTGTAAGGGGCATTAAAACCGTCTTGTTAAGCTACTGTGACCTCCACGTCTCTTCAAAGGGGCATTAAAAGCGTCTTCTTAAGCCACTCTGAACTCCACAGCTCTTCCAAGGGGCATTGAAATGTTGTTTTTAATTACCTTACCTCTAATCTCCATGACTCTTCCAACGGGCATTGCATTTCCTCCTAATTTTAGTCAGCTTTTGCTTTTCAATGCAAAGGTGAAAACTAAGGGAGACACACTCCCCATTAATGGGTAGAAGGTTTTTAGTACGCTGTAATCCACATCTGTTTCCAGGGGCATTGCAGTTCCTTATAATTTTTGGAAAGCCTTCCATTCACTGCTTAGGCCAACAGTGCACAGGAGACCCAGTTGCCATAAATGGAAAAAAAGGTTTAGTTAAGGCCCTCTGACCTCCATGTCATTTCCAAGGGGCATTGGAGTGCCTCAAAACTTTTGGTAGGCATTGCACTCACTGTATGCCCTATAACTGTGTAGCCAAACCGCTCCTTTTGTTACAGAAACATATCCTACAAGACATATGTGGTTGACTGGCCTGATATTGATGTGAATGGTCCCTGTTCCTCCTGCTCTTTCTCCTTTGCCACTACCTCATCCATCATTTATCACTTGAAGCTTTGTTTTAACGAGAGTCATAGAACTTGGATAGTAGCAGGAAAACATCCAGCAATCCTCGGAGGAGGTAGGATATGCGCCAAAACGCTGACCACCTCAGGCCTAGCCGCTACTACATACATGCGCTTGCATTCCTTGAAAACAAAGCAGATGCTAACTTCTATCATCCTCATCATGCTCCTCACCTTGGCACTCTCAATTCCCCTGATAAAGAAGCCAGGGCCCACCGGAGAAGTCGGGTTCTTTGGTGGGCTCGTCCAATGCTGCCCTAAAGCAGGCCAGTCTAAGAAAAGTGTGTGGGGATGTTCCGCGGAGAAATCGGGGCGGCTTGGAACCGTTTATGGACACCTGGCCGCGGGGCGGCTGGGGACCGAGTGTGGACACCCGGCCGCCCCCTGGCGGCTGGGGACCGAGCATGGACACCCGGCCGCCGGGCGGCTGGGGACTGAGTATCGATACCTCGCTGCCGAAGCACCCATGAGGTAGTAGCCAGCTCTGGCCTCCACATGCCTAAAAGGCCCAATTTCAAGTGCACGCATGCTAGCAGTATGGTATTGCAGCCTCGGGGTGGGTTGGTGGCAGGTTGCACACTTATGCTTGCATTCCAACAAAACAAAGCAAATGCTAACTTCTGTCATCATCATGCTCCTCACCTTGGCATTCTCACCTCCCCTGATGGAGTCGGTTTCTCTAGTGGGCTTGTCCAATGCTGCCCTAAAGCAGGCCAGTCTAAGAAAAGTGTGTCGGGATGTTCCGCGGAGAAATCGGGGTGGCTGGGGACCGTCTATGGACACCCCGCCGCCCCCAGGCGGCTGGGGACCAGGTGTGGACACCCGGCCGCCGGGCGGCTGGGGACTGAGTATGGATACCTCGCTGCCGAAGCAGCCATGAGGTAGTGGCCAGCTTCGGCCTCCTCAAAACTAAAAGGCCCAATTTCAAGTGCAAGCTAGCAGTATGGTATTGCAGCCTGGGGGTGGGTGGGTGGTTGGCTGCATATTTGCGCTTGCATTGCAAGGAATGGGGGAGGTATAATTGAACACTGCCCTGGGACAAGGACTTGCACGGGGATAGTTGCAAGTCTGCATCTTCTGATGCGGCAAGGATCACTTCTGATGGGCACACTTTTAGGCAGTGACCTGGGAGTCAGAGATCCTTCCAGGGGTCTTCCCCATGCTGTTCCCATGTCTTTTCAGCACTATATGCATGTGTCACACAGCACATGGCCAGATAAGGTTGTAAAATGTTAAAATGACATTTCCCGGTGAATGCATTTGTCACAGTTGAAAGCAATACAAAAGTGCAAAAACGCATAAAAAATGCTACTTGTGAACATAGCCCAAGGTGTGGAGGAGTATTTTTGTTTTTGGTTATTTATTTTACCTTATACACAAGTCATTACCCTGGAAAAGAAATTCCTTAACATATTTCACAGGAAAAAAGTTTCACTTTCGTTTTTGAACATTTTCTTATGAGCCTGTAAAAGTGGCTTAATACCTCTGACCACGTTGTTGACAACAGTGACCTGGGGGTCAGAAATGCTTCCTGGGGCGATCCCCATGCTGTCCCCATGTCATCTGAGCACTGTCACTATCATTTTGGGCACTTTTTAGGCTTTCTACAGACTGCCGGGGGTGCCTCCGCAAAAATGCTCGGGTCTCCCATAGACTAACATGGGCTCGTTGCTCAGGTCGAGCACCCGAGTATCACGGCGAGCTTGGGCCGAGCTTCGAGCACCCGAGCATTTTAGTGCTCGCTCAACACTATTTATAACGGGGGCACAAGCTAGTGACTGATTTATATTCTCAGTGGAGCAGACTTCATTGCGGTGAATGATATACTCATGGGCACAGTGTGGCACATATTTGCATTTGGTGGCACAGTGGGCGGCATTATTTATTTAAGTCGCTTATATTTGTAACATTTTTGTTTTTCAGGAGTGCGGTGATCTGCTGAAAAGTGCGGAGCAGCCGAAACCTGGACAGCAAACTGCAAAGACGAATCATGGCGGGAAGTCGTCACGAAAGACTGGACTAGGTAAAGAAGAGAAGAAAGAGAGCGACTGCAGTGTATAAACTGGAGGGTTAGGTGGGGCCCATTATATTATAATAAATCTATGTGGGGCCCATCATATTATAATAAATCTATGTGGGGTCCATAATATTAAAGGGACGGATATGTGGGGCTCATTATATAATAATAAAATCTATGTGGGGTCCATAATATTATAATAAATCTATGTGGGGTCCATAATATTATAATAAATCTATGTGGGGTCCATAATATTATAATAAATCTATGTGGGGTCCATAATATTAAAGGGACGGATATGTGGGGCCCATTATATAATAATAAATCTATGTGGGGCCCATTATATTATAATAAATCTATGTGGGGCCCATTATATTATAATAAATCTATGTGGGGCCCATTATATTATAATAAATCTATGTGGGGTCCATAATATTATAATAAATCTATGTGGGGCCCATTATATTATAATAAATCTATGTGGGGCCCATAATATTAAAGGGACGGATATGTGGGGCCCATTATATTATAATAAATCTATGTGGGGCCCATTATATTATAATAAATCTATGTGGGGTCCATAATATTATAATAAATCTATGTGGGGTCCATAATATTATAATAAATCTATGTGGGGTCCATAATATTAAAGGGACGGATATGTGGGGCCCATTATATTATAATAAATCTATGTGGTGCCCATTATATTAAAGGGAAAGCTATGTGGGGCCAATTATATTAAAGGGAAAGCTATGTGGGGCCAATTATATTAAGGGGAAAGCTATGTGGGGCCTTTTATATTAAAGGGAAAGCTATGTGGGGCCCATTATATTAAAGAGAAAGCTATGTGGGGCCCATTATATTAAAGAGAAAGTTATGTGGGGCCCATTATATTAAAGAGAAAGCTATGTGGGGCCTTTTATATTAAAGGGAAAGCTATGTGGGGCCCATTATATTAAAGAGAAAGCTATGTGGGGCCCATTATATTAAAGAGAAAGCTATGTGCGGCCCATTATATTAAAGAGAAAGCTATGTGGGGCCCATTATATTAAAGAGAAAGCTATGTGGGGCCCATTATATTAAAGAGAAAGCTATGTGGGGCCCATTATATTAAAGAGAAAGCTATGTGGGGCCAATTATATTAAAGGGAAAGCTATGTGGGGCCCATTATGTTAAAGAGAAAGCTATGTGGGGCCCATTATATTAAAGAGAAAGCTATGTGGGGCCCATTATATTAAAGAGAAAGCTGTGTGGGGCCCATTATATTAAAGAGAAAGCTATATGGGGCCCATTATATTAAAGAGAAAGCTATATGGGGCCCATTATATTAAAGAGAAAGCTATGTGGGGCCCATTATATTAAAGAGAAAGCTATGTGGGGCCCATTATATTAAAGAGAAAGCTATGTGGGGCCCATTATATTAAAGAGAAAGCTATGTGGGGCCCATTATATTAAAGAGAAAGCTATGTGGGGCCCATTATATTAAAGAGAAAGCTATGTGCGGCCCATTATATTAAAGAGAAAGCTATGTGGGGCCCATTATATTAAAGAGAAAGCTATGTGGGGCCCATTATATTAAAGAAAAAGTTATGTGGGACCCATTATATTAAAGGGAAAGCTATGTGGGGCCCATTATATTAAAGGGAAAGCTATGTGGGGCCCATTATATAATAATAAAATCAATGTGGTGCACATTATATTAAAGGGAAAGCTATGTGGGGCCCATTATATTAAAGAGAAAGCTATGTGGGGCCCATTATATTAAAGGGAAAGCTATGTGGGGCCCATTATATTAAAGGGAAAGCTATGTGGGGCCCGTTATCTTAAAGGGACATCTACGTATATGATAAATTCTATATGGGGCCCATGATATTTAATGGAAGGCTATGTGAGGCCCATTATATTAAATAGAGGACTATGTGGGGACCAATACATTAAAAAGAAAGCTATATTGGGGCCCACTATGTTATCTGGAAGGTTTTGTGGGGCCCTCTGTATTAAATTGAGGGCTATGTGAGGCCTATTAAATTAAATGGAAAGCGTTGCGGGGCCCATAATATTATATGGAGGGCTATGTGAGGCGCATTTATCAAATAAAGGGCTATGTAGCGCCAATTATATTAAATGGAAGCCTGTGTTTTGTCCATTATATTAAATAGAGATGTATCTTGGCTCCATTATAATAAATGGAAGGCAATGTGGGGACCATTATATTAAATGGAGGGTTATGTGGGGCCCATTATATTAAATGGAAGCCTATATGGAGCCCAGTAAATTAAATGTAAAGCTATGTGGGGCCCAATATTTTAAATGGAAGGTTAAGTGGGGCCAATTGTATTAAATAGAGGGCTATGTGGTGCCCAATATAAAACATGGAAGGCTTTTTGGTGCCCATTATATTAAATAGAGGGATATTTTGGCCCCATTTTATTAAATGGAAGGCTATGTCAGGTCCAATATATTAAATGGAGTCCAGTGCGGCCTATTATATTAAATTGACGGTTATGTGGGGTTCAATAAATTAAATGAAAAGCTATGTGGAGCCCAATAAATTAAATTATAGTACATGGAAGGCAATGTGCGGCTCATTATACTATATAGAGGGCTATGTGGGGGCCATTATACTTTATAGAATTCTATGTGGGGGTCCATTATACTTTTGCCAATGGCAAATTGTGTGTTCCGGTGGCACTCCAAAGGTAAAGGGTGTGCTCCGGTGGCACTCCAACGTCATAGGGTGTGCTCTGGTGGCACACCAATGGCAAAAAGGCCAAAGAGTAGACTCTGGTGGCAGACTGAGCAGCCCTAGAGTGCGCCCCAGTGATAAGCAATAAGGCCAAAGAATGTACCCTGGTG
Organism: Phyllobates terribilis; assembly: GCF_046119375.1. NCBI lineage: Eukaryota > Metazoa > Chordata > Amphibia > Anura > Dendrobatidae > Phyllobates > Phyllobates terribilis. The sequence goes on from NW_027362839.1 coordinate 4,920,047, forward strand.
GTAGGCTAAAAAGCCCTAGAGTGCGCCCCAGTGGTAAGCAATAAGGCCAAAAAGTGCACCCCGGTGGCAGGCTAAAAAAGCCTAAAATGAGTGCCCCGGTGGTAAGCAAAATGGTCAGAGTGTACCCCGGTCGCAGTTAAAAAGCCCAAGTTGGGTGCCCCGGTGGTAAGCTAAAAGGCCAAAGAGTGCACCCCGGTGGAAGCTAAAAAGCCCAAGATGGGTGCCCCGGTGGTAAGCAAAAAAGGTCACATATTGGGCCCCTCTGGTAGGCCTACGGGAAATAGAGTTCTCTGATGGCACACCAACGGTAAAGGGTGTGCCCGATGGTACTCCAATGGTAAAGGGTGTGCTTCAGTGGCATGCCAGTGGCAAAAAGTGTACTCCGGTGGCATGCTAATGGTGAAAGGTGTGCTCTTTTGGCACCCCAACTGTAAAGAGTGTGTTCCAGTGGCACCCCAGCAGCCAATGGTGTACTTCGGTGGCAGACCATCGGGAAATGGTGTGATATGTAAGGCTCATCATAACAAAAGGGAGGGCTATGTGGGACCCATTATTTTATATGGAAAGCAAGGTGGGGCCCATTATATTAATTAGGGGCTTATGTGGGGCTCTTTATATTAAATAAAAACATATGTGGGCCCCATTAAATAAAATGGAAGGCTATGTGGACCCCATTAAATTAAATGGAAGGCTATGTGGACCCCATTAAATTAAATGGAAGGCTATGTGGGGCCCATTATATTAAATGGAAGCCTATATGGGGCCCAATAAATTAAATGAAAAGCTACAGTATGTACAGCAATAATAAAAATGGTAATAATACAGGGTGGGCTATTTATATGGATACACCTAAATTAAATTGAATGGTTGGTGATGTCAACTTCCTGTTTATGGCACATTAGTATATGGGAGGGGGAAACTTTTCCAGATGGGTGGTGACTATGGCGGCCATTTTGAAGTCGGCCATTTTGGATCTAACTTTATTTTTTTCAATGGGAAGAGGGTGATGTGACACATCAAACTCATTGAGAATTTCATAAGAAAATACAATGGTGTGCTTGGTTTTAACATAACTTTATTCTTTCATGAATTTTTTACAAGTTTATGACCACTTATAAAATGTGTTTAAAGTGCTGCCCATTGTGTTGGATTGTCAATGCAACCCTCTTCTCCCACTCTTGACACACTGATAGCAACACCGCAGAAGAAATGCTAGCACAGGCTTTCAGTATCCGTTGTTTCAGATGCTGAAAGGTTATATGGTGCCTATTAAAATAAATGGAAGACTATGCAGGACCTCTTGTAATAACTAGAAGGCAATTTGTGGCCCATTATATTAAACTAGATGGTGGCCCGATTCTAACTCATCGGGTATTCTAGAATATGTATGCGGCCGGCCGCGACCAATCAGCGAACCGTGTTAGTGAGGACCGGAGAGCATGTTTAAATTTGGCGCCAAAACCGGTGATTGGTCACGGCTGGCGGCCGCGACCAATCAGCGAATCGTATTAGTGAGAACCGGGGAGCGGGTACTTCCACTGTGAGCAGCCGGGAGATGACCGGCTGCTCGCAGCAGAAGTATCCCAACCAGCGGCGCCGCTCCCCGGTCCTCCCTTCACACTTGCCGTCGGGAGATCAGCGGCCCTAGCCGCTGATCTAGCGAAGGTAGCCGCATGAAGGTCAGCGGCGCCGCAGGTCGGGGTACTTCTGCTGCGAGCAGCCGGGAGATGACCGGCTGCATCGCCACTGACCTCTGTGCAGAGCGGTGTTTAAATTTGGAGCCAATATCGCTGATTGGTCGTGGCCGCCGAATCGTATTAGTGAGGACAGGGGAGCGGCGCTGCCTGTGCGGGTACTTCCACTGCGAGCAGCCGGGAAATGACCGGCTGCTCGCAGCAGAAGTATCCCGACCGGTGGCGCCGCTCCCCGGTCCTCCCTTCACACTTTCCGTCGGAAGATCAGCGGCCCTAACCGCTGATCTCCCGACGGTAGCCGCATGGAGGTCAGCGGCGCCGCTGGTCGGGGTACTTCTGCTGCTAGCGCCGGTCATCTCCCGGCTACATCGCCGCTGACCTCCGTGCGGTAGATGAGCTGCTAATGGCCGCCATCTTTTTCTGAAATCCCACGTAGCTGATCGACCAGCTACGTGGGCAGCAACCAACAGAATGGTTTTTAACAGGGAAAAATGCAAAGTACTACATCTGGGCAATAAAAATGAAAAAAGCATATACAGAATGGGAGGAATAGAGCTAAACAACAGTACATGTGAAAAAGACTTAGGTATACTAATAGATCATAGACTGAACATGAGTCAACAGTGTGATGCAGCAGCAAAAAAGGCAAATACAATTCTGGGATGTATTAACAGAAGCATACAGTCTAGATCACGTGAAGTCATTATTGGTCTTTACTCCTCTTTGGTCAGACCTCATCTGGAATACTGTGTACAGTTTTGGGCACCACATTTTAAAAAAGACATAGACAAACTGGAGCAAGTTCAGAGAAGAGCGACCAGAATGGTGACTGGTCTGCAAACCATGTCCTATGAGGAACGGTTGCAGGATTTGGGAATGTTTAGCTTGCAAAAAAGAAGACTGAGAGGAGACTTAATAGCTGTCTACAAATATGTCAAGGGCTGTCACATTGTAGAAGGATCATCTTTATTCTCATTTGCACAAGGAAAGACTAGAAGCAATGGGATGAAACTAAATGGGAGGAGACACAGATTAGATATTAGAAAAAACTTTTTGACAGTTAGGGTGATTAATGAGTGGAACAGGCTGCCACGAGAGGTGGTGAGTTCCCCTTCAAGGGATGTCTTCAAACAGAGGCTGGACAGACATCTGTCTGAGATGATTTAGTGAATCCTGCTTTGAGCAGGGGGTTGGACCAGATGACCCAGGAGGTCCCTTCCAACTCTACCATTCTATGATTCTATGATTCTATGATTCTATGACCACGGTCGGACCAATCAGCGACGCAGGACTTCCTGGACAGAAGGACAGACAGACATGATAAGACGATTATATATATTAAATGTAAGGTTATGTAGGGCCCAATATATTCAATGAAAAACTATATGGACCCATTATATAAAAGAAAAAGCTAAGTGTGGCCCATTTTATTAAATGGATGATGGCGTGCTCCCTTGGCAAGCCAGCGGGAAAGTGGGGTGCTTCCGGTGGCAAGCCAGCGGGACAGTGGCGTGCTCCGGTGGCAAGCCAGCGGGAAAGTGGCGTGCTCCGGTGGCAAGCCAGCGGGAAAGTGGCGTGCTCCGGTGGCAAGCCAACGGGAAAGTGGCGTGCTCCGGTGGCAAGCCAACGGAAAAGTGGCGTGCTCCGGTGGCAAGCCAACGGGAAAGTGGCGTGCTCCGGTGGCAAGCCAACGGAAAAGTGGCGTGCTCCGGTGGCAAGCCAACGAGAAAGTGGCGTGCTCCGGTGGCAAGCCAACGAGAAAGTGGCGTGCTCCGGTGGCAAGCCAACGGGAAAGTGGCGTGCTCCGGTGGCAAGCCAACGGGAAAGTGGCGTGCTCCGGTGGCAAGCCAACGGGAAAGTGGCGTGCTCCGGTGGCAAGCCAACGGGAAAGTGGCGTGCTCCGGTGGCAAGCCAACGGGAAAGTGGCGTGCTCCGGTGGCAAGCCAACGGGACTGTGGCGTGCTCCGGTGGCAAGCCAACGGGAAAGTGGCGTGCTCCGGTGGCAAGCCAACGGGAAAGTGGCGTGCTCCGGTGGCAAGCCAACGGGAAAGTGGCGTGCTCCGGTGGCAAGCCAACGGGAAAGTGGCGTGCTCCGGTGGCAAGCCAACGGGAAAGTGGCGTGCTCCGGTGGCAAGCCAACGGGAAAGTGGCGTGCTCCGGTGGCAAGCCAACGGGAAAGTGGCGTGCTCCGGTGGCAAGCCAGCGGGAAAGTGGCGTGCTCCGGTGGCAAGCCAACGGGAAAGTGGCGTGCTCCGGTGGCAAGCCAACGGGAAAGTGGCGTGCTCCGGTGGCAAGCCAACGGGAAAGTGGCGTGCTCCGGTGGCAAGCCAACGGGACTGTGGCGTGCTCCGGTGGCAAGCCAACGGGAAAGTGGCGTGCTCCGGTGGCAAGCCAACGGGAAAGTGGCGTGCTCCGTTGCCAAGCCAACGGTAAAGTGGCGTGCTTCGGTGGCAAGCCAACGGGAAAATGGCGTGCTCCGGTGGCAAGCCAACGGGAAAGTGGCGTGCTCCGGTGGCAAGCCAACGGGAAAGTGGCGTGCTCCGGTGGCAAGCCAACGGGAAAGTGGCGTGCTCCGGTGGCAAGCCAACGGGAAAGTGGCGTGCTCCGGTGGCAAGCCAACGGGACTGTGGCGTGCTCCGGTGGCAAGCCAACGGGAAAGTGGCGTGCTCCGGTGGCAAGCCAACGGGAAAGTGGCGTGCTCCGGTGGCAAGCCAACGGGAAAGTGGCGTGCTCCGGTGGCAAGCCAACGGGACAGTGGCGTGCTCCGGTGGCAAGCCAACGGGACAGTGGCGTGCTCCGGTGGCAAGCCAACGGGACAGTGGCGTGCTCCGGTGGCAAGCCAACGGGACAGTGGCGTGCTCCGGTGGCAAGCCAACGGGACAGTGGCGTGCTCCGGTGGCAAGCCAACGGGACAGTGGCGTGCTCCGGTGGCAAGCCAACGGGAAAGTGGCGTGCTCCGGTGGCAAGCCAACGGGAAAGTGGCGTGCTCCGGTGGCAAGCCAACGGGAAAGTGGCGTGTTCCGGTGGCAAGCCAACGGGAAAGTGGCGTGCTCCGGTGGCAAGCCAACGGGACTGTGGCGTGCTCCGGTGGCAAGCCAACGGGACTGTGGCGTGCTCCGGTGGCAAGCCAACGGGAAAGTGGCGTGCTCCGGTGGCAAGCCAACGGGAAAGTGGCGTGCTCCGGTGGCAAGCCAACGGGACTGTGGCTTGCTCCGGTGGCAAGCCAACGGGAATGTGGCGTGCTCCGGTGGCAAGCCAACGGGACTGTGGCGTGCTCCGGTGGCAAGCCAACGGGAAAGTGGCGTGCTCCGGTGGCAAGCCAACGGGAAAGTGGCGTGCTCCGGTGGCAAGCTAACGGGAAAGTGGCGTGCTCCGGTGGCAAGCCAACGGGAAAGTGGCGTGCTCCGGTGGCAAGCCAACGGGAAAGTGGCGTGCTCCGGTGGCAAGCCAACGGGAAAGTGGCGTGCTCCGGTGGCAAGCCAACGGGACTGTGGCGTGCTCCGGTGGCAAGCCAACGGGACTGTGGCGTGCTCCGGTGGCAAGCCAACGGGACTGTGGCGTGCTCCGGTGGCAAGCCAACGGGACTGTGGCGTGCTACGGTGGCAAGCCAACGGGACAGTGGCGTGCTCCGGTGGCAAGCCAACGGGAAAGTGGCGTGCTCCGGTGGCAAGCCAACGGGAAAGTGGCGTGCTCCGGTGGCAAGCCAACGGGAAAGTGGCGTGCTCCGGTGGCAAGCCAACGGGAAAGTGGCGTGCTCCGGTGGGAAGCCAACGGTTAAGTGGCGTGCTCCGGTGGCAAGCCAACGGGAAAGTGGCGTGCTCCGGTGGCAAGCCAACGGAAAAGTGGCGTGCTCCGGTGGCAAGCCAACGGGAAAGTGGCGTGCTCCGGTGGCAAGCCAACGAGAAAGTGGCGTGCTCCGGTGGCAAGCCAACGGGAAAGTGGCGTGCTCCGGTGGCAAGCCAACGGGAAAGTGGCGTGCTCCGGTGGCAAGCCAACGTGAAAGTGGCGTGCTCCGGTGGCAAGCCAACGTGAAAGTGGCGTGCTCCGGTGGCAAGCCAACGGGAGAGTGGCGTGCTCCGGTGGCAAGCCAACGGGAGAGTGGCGTGCTCCGTTGGCAAGCCAACGGGAAAGTGGCGTGCTCCGGTGGCAAGCCAACGGGAAAGTGGCGTGCTCCGGTGGCAAGCCAACGGGAAAGTGGCGTGCTTCGGTGGCAAGCCAACGGGAAAGTGGCGTGCTCCGGTGGCAAGCCAACGGGAAAGTGGCGTGCTCCGGTGGCAAGCCAACGGGACTGTGGCGTGCTCCGGTGGCAAGCCAACGGGAAAGTGGCGTGCTCCGGTGGCAAGCCAACGGGAAAGTGGCGTGCTCCGGTGGCAAGACAACGGGAAAGTGGCGTGCTCCGGTGGCAAGCCAACGTGAAAGTGGCGTGCTCCGGTGGCAAGCCAACGTGAAAGTGGCGTGCTCCGGTGGCAAGCCAACGGGAGAGTGGCGTGCTCCGGTGGCAAGCCAACGGGAAAGTGGCGTGCTCCGGTGGCAAGCCAACGGGAAAGTGGCGTGCTCCGGTGGCAAGCCAACGGGAAAGTGGCGTGCTTCGGTGGCAAGCCAACGGGAAAGTGGCGTGCTCCGGTGGCAAGCCAACGGGAAAGTGGCGTGCTCCGGTGGCAAGCCAACGGGAAAGTGGCGTGCTCCGGTGGCAAGCCAACGGGACTGTGGCGTGCTCCGGTGGCAAGCCAACGGGAAAGTGGCGTGCTCCGGTGGCAAGCCAACGGGAAAGTGGCGTGCTCCGGTGGCAAGACAACGGGAAAGTGGCGTGCTCCGGTGGCAAGCCAACGTGAAAGTGGCGTGCTCCGGTGGCAAGCCAACGTGAAAGTGGCGTGCTCCGGTGGCAAGCCAACGGGAGAGTGGCGTGCTCCGGTGGCAAGCCAACGGGAAAGTGGCGTGCTCCGGTGGCAAGCCAACGGGAAAGTGGCGTGCTTCGGTGGCAAGCCAACGGGAAAGTGGCGTGCTCCGGTGGCAAGCCAACGGGAAAGTGGCGTGCTCCGGTGGCAAGCCAACGGGAAAGTGGCGTGCTCCGGTGGCAAGCCAACGGGAAAGTGGCGTGCTCCGGTGGCAAGCCAACGGGAAAGTGGCGTGCTCCGGTGGCAAGCCAACGGGACTGTGGCGTGCTCCGGTGGCAAGCCAACGGGACTGTGGCGTGCTTCGGTGGCAAGCCAGCGGGAAAGTGGCGTGCTCCGGTGGCAAGCCAACGGGAAAGTGGCGTGCTCCGGTGGCAAGCCAACGGGAAAGTGGCGTGCTCCGGTGGCAAGCCAACGGGACTGTGGCGTGCTCCGGTGGCAAGCCAACGGGACTGTGGCGTGCTTCGGTGGCAAGCCAGCGGGAAAGTGGCGTGCTCCGGTGGCAAGCCAACGGTAAAAGGTGTGCTCCGGTGGCATGCTAATGGTAAAGGTGTGCTCCAGTGGCATTCTAACGGTAAAGGTGTTCTGCGGTCACATGCTAATGGTAAAGGCGTGCTCCGGTGGCAAGCCAATGGGAAAGTGGCGTGCTCCGGTGGCAAGCCAACGGGAAAGTGGCGTGCTCCGGTGGCAAGCCAACGGGAAAGTGGCGTGCTCCGGTGGCAAGCCAACGGGAAAGTGGCGTGCTCCGGTGGCAAGCCAACGGGACTGTGGCGTGCTCCGGTGGCAAGCCAACGGGACTGTGGCGTGCTTCGGTGGCAAGCCAGCGGGAAAGTGGCGTGCTCCGGTGGCAAGCCAACGGGAAAGTGGCGTGCTCCGGTGGCAAGCCAACGGGAAAGTGGCGTGCTCCGGTGGCAAGCCAACGGGACTGTGGCGTGCTCCGGTGGCAAGCCAACGGGACTGTGGCGTGCTTCGGTGGCAAGCCAGCGGGAAAGTGGCGTGCTCCGGTGGCAAGCCAACGGTAAAAGGTGTGCTCCGGTGGCATGCTAATGGTAAAGGTGTGCTCCAGTGGCATTCTAACGGTAAAGGTGTTCTGCGGTCACATGCTAATGGTAAAGGTGTGCTCCGGTGGCATGCTAACGGGAATAGGTGTGCTCCGATGGCATGCTAACTGGAATAGGTGTGCCCGGTGGCATACTAACGGGAAAAGGTGTGCTACGGTGGCATGCTAGCTGGAAATGGTGTGCTTTGGTGGCATGATAACGAGAAAAGGGGTACTCCATTGGCACCACAATGGTCAAGGGACTTGGAAATGTCACATGTGAAGTCATACTCGCATAGTGTCTGTTGTTGCAGGGATCAAAAGAGCGACCCGGTGGAACAAGATGTGGACACTGTGCGGCAGATGGTGGTTTAAGGACAGCAAACAGCAAAATAAGACCAAGCAACAGCAAGAAAACAATCCAAGAATTACCGCAGCAGACAAGTAAGTGATTGTGATTCTTTTAAACGGTGATGTACGATCAGATGAAGTGGAATGCAGTAAGTTTGGAAATATGATTAACATGTTAATAAAGTGTCTGAAATGTATGAGCGAGAAAGAGAAAAAGGTGGATTGTTACAGGGGGACAGCTGAGAGTAGGGAGTTGCAGAGAAAGTCCTTGTGACAGGTTTAGGATGTATACGGCTGTTTATTGCCTCCTCCACATACAAAGGCAGGAGATGAGACTATCAAACTATTGAACTTGGAGTTGTCAGTAATGTTGGAGGTGAAATTAATAAAGCAAGTAAAATGGGAAAGAAAAAAAGGGGTTGTATGTTTGCCTGGTCAGAGGGATGTTTGCCTGGTCATGAGGATGTTTGTCTGGTCAGAGGGATGTTTGCCTGGTCAGAGGGATGTTTGCCTGGTCAGGGGGATGTTTGCCTGGTCAGGGGGATGTTTGTCTGGTCAGGGGGATGTTTGTCTGGTCAGAGGGATGTTTGCTTCACGTTGGGGAAGAGGGAAAGGACTGAATGATCCGGCACCTGTCCTTTCCACAGGATGGTCAGCTAGTGCCGCCATTGGGAAAGAGCTGACCTAGTGTCACTATCAATCATCAGAGTCTGCAGTACAACTGATTAGGGGTCCAGCAGGGGGGCGCTGATGACACAGGTGGACCTTGGGCGGTTTTCCGGTTGTGGACGCTGCACCTAGAGGGTTTTCTTCATGTAATTATCCTCCTCACATTGCAGACTTGTGAACTTTATAAATTTTCTTCATTTGCTTATTTTCTTCCTTCTCTCCCAAACACGTTGCTGAAGTGCTGTCTCACCCCCACTGCCCCCATCCAGAAGCTTCTTGTGGCTGCTGTTCAGTGAGATTTGTCCTCTATATACCAACAGTCTGTGTATGGGCCTGTCCCTGTCTGATCCTCTCTGCTCTCCACCCCTGCACTCAGACATGGGAAACCCTGTACTCGGATTACTTCACATCTTGGTGAACAACAGCTGAAAGGACCCTATAAAGGAGCCTGTACCAGGCAGGTGACAGCGGTGCAGCATTGTGCTTGTGGGGGCAATCGGGCGGTGGAGTCAGAAATTGGGGAATACTTGGGTGCTCTCTGGGTGGACAATATTAGTGCTGCAGTAATTTCCCACAAGTTTTTGCACAGAGAGGCCACTAATATAGAATAAAGTAAAACAATTGTGCTCTGTAAATAATGGCTGTGCTTTGCTACAAATGCTTCATGTTCGCAGGAGGTTTTTTTTTCTTTAATAAATTTTATTTAGTTTATAATTGATTTTTTCTCTTTCTGCTAGATATCAGGACATGATAGAGGCCGTACGGGACTGGTATAAGAAGTTCTTGGCTGAGAAGGAAAGAAGCTTCATTCCTCCATGAGCTGCAGTTCTTTGTGTCCAGTCGGGAACTCTATTAGTAAGTAGATTTTATCACCGGCGCAGACATTTCCGGGAAGGTTCCAATTGGCCGAATACAAGACGTTCATTAAACTCTTCATTTGAAATAAACGTCTGGTTATCATCCACAATACTTAATACCGGTCACTTGTCACAAATTTGTATATTTTTTACCTGTTATAAAATGCTGCTGATCCCTTGAATCTTTTCTTTTTTTTTGTCATTTTAGACAAAACATTACATATTTCTGACAAGTCGCAGGTCTTTTCACACCACTCGTTTTGCAGGTTCTTTAATGCTACAGCACTTACGTTATTGGGGTCATTTTTGTGCAGTTTGCAGTTACATGATTTTTTATACATGTTTTTTTTTAGGTTTGTCTTGTTATTACATCACATTCATCTTTTTCCTCTCTTGCTTTCCTGGACTGAAGGAAACATATCTCCAAGTCACTCTGAGCTGCCGGCAGGAGAGATGGACCCTCAGGAGCCTCCTAGTCTTCAGAATCCACATGAAGGAGAAGTCCAAGAACAAGAAAGGCCTCCGACAGCAGAGCAACCTGTCCGCCAAAAAGTCCCAGAAGAAGAAGCGATGGTCCCGCAGCTCATCTGTGTTTTTCCTAAATGTGGATTATACTTTTACTGATTGTAATTTTCTTGGTCGATACCAGATAAAGTTTTGGATGACAACTGTCTGAACTTGTGTCTTATTTTACATTTCTCCTTTTTTCTTCTTGCTTCCCCTCCAGTGAGATCTGGCTTAGGTGATAAAAGCCTTTCTCTATCCGGTATTTTTGCAGCAGGCTGGAGAATGACTTTCTGGATGATAACTTGCCTTAGTCTCAGATGCCCATACACTAGTTAGCTTTAGACCGGACGCTTGTCCACACAACACATCCCGACTCCCCCATATACATGAATGTGGTTATATGTGTGGGGGAGATGGCCCCATACACAGCACATGGTCGGCTGCTCCAGCAAAAATCCTTGGGTTTGACCTACCTTCCTGTAATATATATGGGGGGCCATTAGTTGGATGTTTGCAGGACCCCTCTTTGTCCGACAGCTTCCCTCCCCCACACATAGCAAGCAGTGTACAGACAAGCTCCCTTCCCGCACATACAGCATATATATCATATAAAGAAAAAACCTAGAAGTCTGAACTGAAACATAAATTGATGTGCATGCAAAATGTAAATGCATGTTCACACACGGCCACTAGACAAAGAAAAACCAAAGACAAGCAAAATACCCAAGTAACTGGAAGTAAATGGGTAAATCGCACAGTGCAAAAATAATAAATAATGAAGGGTATTTAGTTAACATAATTTTGATCAAAATAATGTAAAAGCTATCCCGCCACGTCATAGCAACCCTTATGGGACAGTCCTAACTCTAATATTAAAACCTTACCATTTGTCAAGTGACGTACATATGGATAAGGGCAGAGAGACTGACCCCCTAGTAGAAGCATAGACCTGAGGCAGAATAAACATTTCAGCTCAGACAAAGGGTGGCCACACCCTAATATGTACTAAAGCACACTGAACTACAAAGAAAAAACCTAGAATTCTGAACTGAAACATAAATTGATGTGCATGCAAAATGTAAATGCATGTTCACACAAGGACACTAGACAAAGAAAAACCAAAGGCAAGCAAAATACCCAAGTAACTAGAAGTAAATGGGTAAATCGCAAAGTGCAAAAATAATAAATAATGAAGGGTATTTAGTAGTGAAGAGCGAGCACTAAAATGCTCGGGTGCTCAAAGCTCGGGCCGAGCTCGCCATGATACTCGGTTGCTCGACCTGAGCCACGAGCCCAATGTTAGTGTTATGTTCTGCTACCAAAGCTAAGGAAAGAGAGGAGATCTGTCCCTACTATAGGACTCAGCTGAATCCCTACGATGTAACAGGGAACCTGATCCTGCGATCAGACCTGCTAAAGTCCTAATCTAGTCTGTACGAAGACCTATAGATGTGGGGAGGGAATCCCTACAAGTACTAAGGACTGGGAGGAATATGGGACACCTCCTAACAGAAATGGTAGCAGACAGACGAACAAACAAAATAGATAGAACATAGAGGTCCGTAGACCAAGCAAACTAACAGAGTAGATACAGAGCACAGGCTAGCTAGAAAGTAGATATACAATGAAGTCCAGCAAAGCCAGAAGGGCGGAGCAGGATTAAATAGGCCAACAAGGTCATGTGACCAGCAAAGGAAAAAAAACCTAACAGCAAGGTTCTAACAGTACCCCCCCTTCTAAGAGGATCCTCCGGATCCCCTAGGACCAGGCTTATCAGGAAATCTCCTGTGAAACGCTCTGATAAGTCTGGACGCGGAAACATCATCTGACCTCACCCAAGAGTTATCCTCGGGTCCGAAACCTTTCCAGGCCACAAGATACTGCAAACTACCTCTATACCGTCTAGAGTCAAGGATGCGAGAAATTTCATATTCCCTGTCCTCCACCACCGGAGGAACAGAGGCATAGGCGTCACCATCCGACACAACAGCTTTTTTTAACAGAGAGACATGAAAGACCGGATTAATTCTCCAGGAGGTAGGAACCTCCAACCTAACAGCAGATTGGTTGACAACCTGAAGCACCTTAAAGGGCCCTACAAACTTGGGACCCAATTTCTTAGAAGGAATCCTTAACCGCAGATTCCTAGAGGACAACCAAACCATGTCACCAACAGCGAACAAAACCTCCTGTCGTTTCCTATCAAAGTAGTCTTTAGATTTTCTGTTGGCCTCCTGAAGATTACCACGCACATCCGTCCAAACTCTTTCCAAATCACCGGAAAAATTCTCCTCCTCAGGCACGGCAGATCCCAACTTGGAGAACGACCCAAACGACGGATGTCTCCCAGAACAACAAAAAAAAGGCGAACAACCAGCAGAAGAAGATGTATGATTGTTCAGAGCAAATTCGGCAAGTGGCAGAAACTCAGACCACCCCTCTTGATTGTCTGCCACAAAACAACGCAAGAACTGCTCAACATCCTGGTTTTTCCTTTCTGTCTGGCCATTAGATTCAGGATGATATCCGGACGAAAACGACAAATGAATTCCCAACCTGTCACAAAAGGCACGCCAAAAACGAGCCACGAACTGAGGACCCCTATCAGAAACAATGTCAGTCGGAACGCCATGAAGTCTGACAATTTCCTTGACAAAGGCCTTAGCGAGAGTTTTAGCGCAGGGCAGTTTGACGAAGGGAACCAAGTGACACATCTTGCTAAAACGGTCCACGACCACCCAGATGACAGTAAAACCCTCAGAGGGGGGAAGGTCAGTTATAAAGTCCATAGCCAAATGTGTCCAAGGAGCACTGGGGACCTCCAAAGGACAAAGCAACCCCGCAGCAGGAGTATGTGAGGACTTAGATCTAGCACATATAGTACATTGGCGCACCCACTTAATGACTTCCTTCTGCCATCCAGGCCACCAAAAACTGCGACCCACCAGTCTCTTGGTCTCAGAGATTCCGGGATGACCTGCCAACCGAGATTCGTGACACTCAACAAACAAATCTCTCCTAAAGGTCCCAGGCACAAACAACCTCCCATGAGGAGTGTTAGATGGGGCATTCTCCTGAGCTTTAAGAATCTCATCTTCCAAAACGGAGTCTAAAGCAGCTATCACAACACCTTCTTGTAAAATGTTTTCCTCTTTCTCAGCACCGACTATGGGAGAAAAACTGCGAGACAAGGCATCCGCCTTAACATTCTTAGTACCAGGGATGTAAGTAACGGAGAAATTAAACCGCGAGAAAAACAGTGCCCACCTAGCCTGACGGGCATTCAGGCGCTTGGCAGCGTCAAGATATATCAGATTTTTATGATCCGTAAGAACCTGAACGGGAAATTCCGCACCTTCCAAGAAGTGGCGCCAGTGTTCAAATGCGAGTTTAATAGCCAATAATTCCCGATTACCAATATCGTAATTCAATTCAGTCTCCGAAAATTTTTTTGAAAAAAAGGCACAGGGATGTAATCCATCCCCGTTATCCTGAGACAATACTGCGCCAACCCCCACAGAGGAAGCATCAACCTCAACCAAAAACGGCCTAGTAACATCAGGCTGCATAAGGATGGGAGCAGAGGCCAGAGCCCAGAGCTATTGCAAGACGTGCAGACAATATATACCAGGTATGAATGAATCCAATACAACATTATTGTTACTTGGGAATGAACCTACTTGAATATAATACATCCCTTGATATGTATATACCAAAAGGTCATTATCTTGGGAATGCCTATATTGGCTTTTATTATTTGGGATTATATCCTTTTACTATGTGACCTAGGATATACTATCAGCACTATCAGTATGCATTAGCACAATTGGAGCTACTACTATTTAGCCCTGGTGTCTCTGCAATTCAAATATTTACATTATACCTCCTCACTATTATATGGTATTACTATATATATGTGTGTGTGCTCTTTTCTTTGCCGCCATGTACCCAAATTGTTATAATAAAGGTCTTTTTTAACACATTGACCCCTTGTCGGATGTACTATATATTGGTTGTTGTTGAGAGCAGCATGATGCAGAGACAAAGACCCTGATTCTAGGGACGTCTCACTTACAGGGCTGCTGGTTGTAGTTTTGATAAAAATCACACTTTTATTAGCAGAAGATTATCACTAGAGGACTAGTAAACCTGCAGCCAGGTAGTCCAACCACGCCCCCCACCACTGATTGGCAGTTTAAATACAGTGCACACAGAAAGCTGCCAATCAGAGGTGTGGGTGGGGTTATTATACAGAGCTCAGCATTCAGAGATCTGCATGAGAAAAAAAACCTGCAATTTTATCAAAATAACACCAAGCAGCCCAGTAAGTGATACATCGTTGGAATCAGGGCCTCGGATTATGCGGCTCTCAAATGGGATAGCAAAAACCTGCTGACATATTCCATTTAAAGGGGCAGCTGCTACTAAATCCAGACATGGTGCAAAATGTAAATTCTGCTGCAGATTTACTGCTGTAGATTTTTAATTCCTAAAAATCCCTGTAGATTCAGAGGATCTCAACCTTTTCAATGCAAATTATTTTCAAGACTTATTCACAGATATTATGAAATATTACAGTAGAAATAAAAAAGAAAAAAAAAAGCACAATACCTAAACCCCTTCCTTGGGAAAAATATACGGCAAGTATAAGAAAGACAAAAATTTATTCTGGAGTCATATTGAAGTGTAAATAGAATTGTAACCATACAATGTAAACAGCAGCGAATGTAAGTAGGATCCACTGGATCTATATAAGGAGATTTTTGTGTACTCACCGTAAAATCTCTTTCTCTTAGCCTCTAATTGGGGGACACAGGACCATGGGTGTTATGCTGCTGTCCACTAGGAGGCGACACTATGCTTAATCTGAAAAAGATTAATGGTGGCTCTTCCTTCGCAGTATACACCCCTGGACGGCGCCAGCCATCTTCAGTTTTGTGCAAAAGCAGTAGGAGGAACGTAACATGCATAACATAACCATGCCTATAAGAAGGCAACTATGAACGAGCTCAAGAACAACACCAATATGAGAACTCAACGTAACAACGGCCCGAGACGGGCAACAGGGTGGGAGCTGTGTTCCCCAATTAGAGGCTAAGAGAAAGAGATTTTACGGTGAGTACACAAAAATCTCCTTTACTCTGTCGCCTCATTGGGGGACACAGGACCATGGGACGTCCCAAAAGCAGTCCCTGGGTGGGAAGCAATGGACTAATATTGTGTAGACAGGTCCCTATAATTGGGGCACTGCCGCCTGCAGGATAGGTCTACCCAGACTCGCGTCTGCCGAGGATTGGGTATGAACCCTGTAGTGCTTGGTAAACATGTGTAGACTAGTCCAGGTGGCTGCCATACACACTTGTTGCGCCGAAGCCTGGTGCCGAATGGCCCAGGAGGCCCCTACCGCACGAGTAGAGTGTGCCGTAATACCTGCTGGAAGAGGAGAATTTTTGAGGCGGTACGCCTCTTGTATGGTGGATTTGATCCACCTGGCAAGGGTAGCTTTGGAAGCTGGTAGACCCTTGCGGCCGCCTTCCAGAAGAAGGAAAAGAGAATCAGAGCAGTCCTAGACACATAGATACTTAATGCCCTGACAAGGTCAAGTGTATGCAGAGCCTTTTCCACTCTATGAACCGGGGCCAGACAGAGGGATGGCAGTGAAATTTACTCATTGAGGTGGAAGTTGGACACAACCTTCGGAAGGAAGGATGGAACCGTATGGAGAACTACCTTGTGTAACATACCTGGCGGCGTCCTTGCATGGTGGTCCATCTCCCACTGTGCAAGAGCGCGCACTTGATCTCCAGTCCAGAATGTCTCTCTGGCTTCCCTCCATGCTGTCTGTTTGTGTCTGTTTCTGCTGCTTAAGGGCGGCGCCCGATCACTTCCTGCTTTTTGTACCTGCTGTGGGTCACACCCCTTGTGCGTCCTCAGCCTATTGCTGTCTGTCACCTGGTATATAGCTCAGCTGCTCCCATCTATCCCTGCCTGAGCATAGTGTTTCATTCAGTGTGTGCTTGTGACGCGCCCCCTGGGCCAGTGTTGTTGGGAATACCCGGAGCCGGATCAGATGGGGGTTGTAGTCTCCGAGTGGCTGTGACCCGGTCCGTGCCCAGGGTGTCAAACTCAGTGTGTGGCAGTCCTTATGATGTTACTAGATGTTCTTTTGTGTCAACTACGCCACCCGTTGAATTGCGGTCAATACGGCCGCCGCTGCAGCAGGGTCCGCTGAGGCTGGTGATGTATGTGCAGCTCAGGTAGTATAACCCCCAACGGGAGGGGTATAGCCTCAGGGGGTCAGTTGCAGAGGATGGGGGTTGTGGTGGTGCAGCGAGGATGGAAATGAGACTCAGAGTCGGGCTGTGCAGTTCAGGGTTTGTTTACTTACTGCAGTTGTTCTGGTCACTCCGGCCTTAAGTGACCACCCGAGCCGTGCTGCGTCCACCAGGTCCTGGACTCGGCCAACCCCCAGGTGATTCTGGAGCGTGGTCCTGAGCTCCCTTTCTGTCCTGTCCTCTTCTCTGGCCTTCCCCACCAGGGATCCACCTATGTCCGGCTCCCTCGGGCCTCTTGGTGGTAAACCCTTGTCTCTGGGTTCCCTGACCCTATTCCTGGTCTGCCTTCCGGGTGGATTTAGTGGGTGATCGTGGCAGATCGATCCTGCCCACGACCTCCGGTTCCTGGCTAAGGTGTGCTGTAGCCTCTGCCAGCTTGGGATCCGGTACCCTGTTGCCAACTCTTCACCCTCTGGTCTAATTTGGGCTCTTGGAGTTCCTTCTTTCTCCCCCTCTGGGTCTTTCTTTCTCCTCTCTCTCTCTCTTGGCCTTGGAGCTGCTCTTCTCCTCTGCTCTGCTTCTCTGACTCAACTCTGACAGACTGACCTCACTCTGCAAAAGACCCTGTCCTAAGATGGTGCCCACCTTATATACTCCCTCTATGTGTGAGCTCAGGTGACCAGCACCCAATGAGCTCCTAGCACTACCCAGACTGCTCCCCCTATCTGCCCCTACACTACTGGGATGTTCCACCCCCCTCCCACTCCAGCCAGGAACAGACACTGTCGTACCTGCACATTTCTCTAGTGGGAGTACCATCGGTCTGTTCCTCGGAAATGGGATGTGTGTAGTGCATGCAGCCTACTGAGCTCAGTTCCACACTCCATCCTTACCCGGGAGTGGAATACCACACCTCTGGCTTGAGGTGTAATACCCCTGTAGCAGCCGAATCCTCAGGGTGCTACACTTGCACTCTGAAGGTGCCAGGTCCCGTTCTGTGTTCTCTTGTCTGCCTATCCTGGAGGCTGTATTTCCAGGCCTGTCTGAACACGCTCCTAGCCTGTTCCTCCTGCCTTCTAGGGGCCGATTACCTAGACCCGTTCCTGTATCTTGTCTGACCTGTCTGAATACGCTCCTAGCCTGTTCCTCCCGCCTTCTAGGGGCCGATTACCTAGACCCGCTCCTGTATCTTGTCTGTCCTGTCTGAACACGCTCCTTGCCTGTTCGTCCTGCCTCTCTGGGGGCCGTATTCCCAGACCCGCTCCTGTATTCCGCTGCAGTGTCGGTCTCCTCCGTACACTCAGTTCCAGTCTGAACTCTCTCCTATCCTTTACCTGTTTTGCCTCTATGTCTGTTCCCTTCCTTTTTCTGCAGAGTCTGAACTCGTACCTAACTCCTGCTTGTTGTCTCTGTACTCCCGTTTGTGAGTTTGTGGTCCACTCGCTACTTCTCTGCAAGTACCCTGTGGGTGTCTGGCTCTGCCTTTCCCTTCCTGTCTGTTCCGTGTGAACAGAGCCCTGTCCCCCCTACTCAGCCTTGCCTGCTCTGACTCCTTTGCTCACCGCTCCGGCGGTTCTAGCCTGCTCTGACTCCTTTGCTCACCGCTCCGGCGGTTCTAGCCTGCTCTGACTCCTTTGCTCACCGCTCCGGCGGTTCTAGCCTGCTCTGACTCCTTTGCTCACCGCTCCGGCGGTTCTAGTCTGCTCTGACTCCTTTGCTTACCGCTCCGGCGGTTCTAGCCTGCTCTGACTCCTTGCTCACTGCTCCGCAGCCTTGCTCCGCTCTGACCCTTTTGCTCACTGCTCCAGCAGCCTTGCTCCGCTCTGACCCTTTTGCTCACTGCTCCGGCAGTCCTGTCCTGCCCTGCTTCTGCCCGCTGCTCCGGCAGTCCTGTCCTGCCCTGCTTCTGCCCGCTGCTCCGGCAGTCCTGTCCTGCCCTGCTTCTGCCCGCTGCTCCGGCAGTCCTGTCCTGCCCTGCTTCTGCCCGCTGCTCCGGCAGTCCTGTCCTGCCCTGCTTCTGCCCGCTGCTCCGGCAGTCCTGTCCTGCCCTGCTTCTGCCCGCTGCTCCGGCAGTCCTGTCCTGCCCTGCTTCTGCCCGCTGCTCCGGCAGTCCTGTCCTGCCCTGCTTCTGCCCGCTGCTCCGGCAGTCCTGTCCTGCCCTGCTTGTGCTCGCTGCTCCTGCAGCCCCGTCCTGCTCTGTTCTTGCCCGCTGCTCCTGCAGCCCCGTCCTGCTCTGTTCTTGCCCACCGCTTCGGGTGTTCCCTCTCTGCTGTGGTTGTCTACCGCATCTGCGGTTCTGTGACCCAGTCTGTACTGGGTCTTAACCTTTCTGTGCTCCAGCCCGTCCTTTCGGCCAGCACCTCCCTGCCTGCATACTCGCCTGTATCCACCCATCTGCATACCTGCCGTGTTTGCTTACATCCACCAGTCTGTGCCAGCCTAACCAGTCTGTTCCTGTATTCCCCTGTGTGGGTCAACAGCCGTGTCCGGGGTCTGTCCTGGAGTAGCACCTGGTCCCTCTGCTCGGTTCCTCCTTGGTGCACTGGCGTCGTATGCCGTCGTGCGACCCTGGTCAGATCGGGTGAATACCTAGTTACGCCCCTCCAGGCATTCACTCTCCGGCACGGTCCAGTGGAATCACTACAATCACACGCACACGCCGCTCAGCCCGGGCGTGTGCATTACAGCATGCTCAGGCCATGGTTCCCGTTGAGCCCCACGGCCTTCGCTCTGAGAAGTTTTCCAGCGAATACATGCATTAAAATAAATAAATAAAAAATTTTTTTTTCTTAGCTGAGTTCCAGGCAAATTACGCACCCGTCCAGATGGATCTATCTGCTCTCGTTCCTGCGGATCCGCTACGTTACTATGGGGATCCAAGACAAAGTCGTGCATTTGTGGAGCAATGCATGCTACACTTCAAGTTCTACCCTCTATGTTTTCCCACCGATTGGGTTAAGGTGGCATTCATTATGTCTTACCTGGCGGGTGATGCCTTGGAATGGATCAACCCCCTATATGAAACACAGGATCCGATCCTCCTGGACCTAATGGCCTTCCTGGTGGCCTTTCTAATGGTCTTTGATGATCCTAACCCGGAGGCTCCTGCTGAAGCTTCACTTCCCAATATCCCGGAGCAACCCCGATGGGTAATGTGTGTGGGTAGCGCAATAGTCCTCCAGCCCAATGAGACTACTGCCCACCCAGAATCCTCACAGGGTGATTACGCTTTCCGGAATACTTCTCCCAACCTCAAGAGGCAGTCCAGACGTGCTAGACGTAGAGGCAAGCCGTCACGCCAGGGTCTGTCCTCCCTGAGACCTCCTGACCCCAACCTTGAAGTCCCTACTGAAGCTTCATCTCCCTGTATCCCGGAGAAGCCCCAACGGGTAATGTGCGTGGGTAGTGCACCGGTTCTCCTGCCCGAAGAGACTTCTGCCCATCCAGACTCCACACAGGAGAACTTCCTGCACCCGGCATCAGATGCTTCACCCACTTTAACCGGTGTGCATGTCCAAGGATGCTCCAAAGCTGTGGTTACCTCAGAGTCTGTGCACCTCTACTACCTGGCGGAGGACCCCCTGTTGCCTCCTGAATCCTCCGGGATACCACTCGATGACAAATGGAGAGAGACTTCTCTACACCCGGTACTCGATACTTTGTTCGCTTCGTCCTGTGAGCCTGACAATGGGTACCCCAAAGTGGTAGTTACCCCCGAGTCTCTACACCCCTCCGACCAGGCGGAGGACCTCCAGTTGTCTCCAGAACCCTTCGGGGTGCTACCTGGTAGCGGAAGGACAGAGACCCTCCTATACTCTGTACCTGATACCTCGCTCGCTTCGTCCAGTGAGTCCAACCTAGTGTACTCCGAAGCAGAGGTTACTCCCGAGTCTCTACACCCCTCTGACCAGGCGGAGGACCTCCAGTTGTCTCCAGAACCCTTCGGGGTGCTACCTGGTAGCGAAAGGACAGAGACTCTCCTATACTCTGTACCTGATACCTCGCTCGCTTCGTCCACTGAGTCCAACCTAGTGTACTCCGAAGCAGAGGTTACTCCCGAGTCTCTACACCCCTCCGACCAGGCGGAGGACCTCCAGTTGTCTCCAGAACCCTTCGGGGTGCTACCTGGTAGCGAAAGGACAGAGACTCTCCTATACTCTGTACCTGATACCTCGCTCGCTTCGTCCACTGAGTCCAACCTAGTGTACTCCGAAGCAGTGGTTACTCCCGAGTCTCTACACCCCTCCGACCAGGCGGAGGACCTCCAGTTGTCTCCAGAACCCTTCTGGGTGCCACCTGGTGGTGAATGGACAGAGACTTTCCTATATCCTGGATCTGATACCTCGCTTGCTTCGTCCAGTGAGTCCGACCTAGTGTACTCTGAAGCAGAGGTTACCCGTGAGTCTCTACACCCCTCTGACCAGGCGGAGGACCGCCAGTTGTCTCCAGAACCCTTCGGGGTGCCACCTGGTGGTGAATGGACAGAGACTTTCCTATACTCGGTACCCGATACCTCGCCTGCTTCGTCCAGTGAGTCCGACCTAGTGTACTCTGAAGCAGATGTTTTCTCTGAGCCTCTGCACTCTTCTGACCCGGCGGAGGACCTCCAGTTGTTTCCTGAATCCTCCGGGGTACCACCAGATAACAAAGAGACAGTGACTTTTCCTCATTATGTACCTGATAACCCGTCTATTTCTTCCTATGAGCTTGACAAGATGTACCTCGAAGCAGAGATTACCCCCAAGTCTCTGTCCCCCTCCAACCCGGTGAAGGACTTCCAGTTGTCTCCTGTACCCTCTGGGGTGCCACCTGAAAATATGTGGAGAGAAACTTCCTTGTGTGCTGTTCCTGGTACTCCACCTTTTTCGTCTGTTGCTGAGGATGGCTGGATAGGAGGTAGCATCCTAGCTAACCAGATGAGATCAGTTTTTCCTGTGGACAGTGGAAGTGATCTCCTTGAAGTGAACGACTGGTCCTCGAATTCCCTGCGGAAGATTCTGGCAGGCCTGAAGAAGAGGGGGCGTAAGGGGGGGGGTACTGTAACATACCTGGCGGCGTCCTTGCATGGTGGTCCATCTCCCACTGTGCAAGAGCGCGCACTTGATCTCCAGTCCAGAATGTCTCTCTGGCTTCCCTCCATGCTGTCTGTTTGTGTCTGTTTCTGCTGCTTAAGGGCGGCGCCCGATCACTTCCTGCTTTTTGTACCTGCTGTGGGTCACACCCCTTGTGCGTCCTCAGCCTATTGCTGTCTGTCACCTGGTATATAGCTCAGCTGCTCCCATCTATCCCTGCCTGAGCATAGTGTTTCATTCAGTGTGTGCTTGCACTCTGAAGGTGCCAGGTCCCGTTCTGTGTTCTCTTGTCTGCCTATCCTGGAGGCTGTATTTCCAGGCCTGTCTGAACACGCTCCTAGCCTGTTCCTCCTGCCTTCTAGGGGCCGATTACCTAGACCCGTTCCTGTATCTTGTCTGACCTGTCTGAACACGCTCCTAGCCTGTTCCTCCCGCCTTCTAGGGGCCGATTACCTAGACCCGCTCCTGTATCTTGTCTGTCCTGTCTGAACACGCTCCTTGCCTGTTCGTCCTGCCTCTCTGGGGGCCGTATTCCCAGACCCGCTCCTGTATTCCGCTGCAGTGTCGGTCTCCTCCGTACACTCAGTTCCAGTCTGAACTCTCTCCTATCCTTTACCTGTTTTGCCTCTATGTCTGTTCCCTTCCTTTTTCTGCAGAGTCTGAACTCGTACCTGACTCCTGCTTGTTGTCTCTGTACTCCCGTTTGTGAGTTTGTGGTCCACTCGCTACTTCTCTGCAAGTACCCTGTGGGTGTCTGGCTCTGCCTTTCCCTTCCTGTCTGTTCCGTGTGAACAGAGCCCTGTCCCCCCTACTCAGCCTTGCCTGCTCTGACTCCTTTGCTCACCGCTCCGGCGGTTCTAGCCTGCTCTGACTCCTTTGCTCACCGCTCCGGCGGTTCTAGCCTGCTCTGACTCCTTTGCTCACCGCTCCGGCGGTTCTAGCCTGCTCTGACTCCTTTTCTCACCGCTCCGGCGGTTCTAGCCTGCTCTGACTCCTTTGCTCACCGCTCCGGTGGTTCTAGTCTGCTCTGACTCCTTTGCTTACCGCTCCGGCGGTTCTAGCCTGCTCTGACTCCTTTGCTCACCGCTCCGGCGGTTCTAGCCTGCTCTGACTCCTTTGCTCACCGCTCCGGCGGTTCTAGTCTGCTCTGACTCCTTTGCTTACCGCTCCGGCGGTTCTAGCCTGCTCTGACTCCTTGCTCACTGCTCCGCAGCCTTGCTCCGCTCTGACCCTTTTGCTCACTGCTCCGGCAGCCTTGCTCCGCTCTGACCCTTTTGCTCACTGCTCCGGCAGTCCTGTCCTGCCCTGCTTCTGCCCGCTGCTCCGGCAGTCCTGTCCTGCCCTGCTTCTGCCCGCTGCTCCGGCAGTCCTGTCCTGCCCTGCTTCTGCCCGCTGCTCCGGCAGTCCTGTCCTGCCCTGCTTGTGCTCGCTGCTCCTGCAGCCCCGTCCTGCTCTGTTCTTGCCCGCTGCTCCTGCAGCCCCGTCCTGCTCTGTTCTTGCCCACCGCTTCGGGTGTTCCCTCTCTGCTGTGGTTGTCTACCGCATCTGCGGTTCTGTGACCCAGTCTGTACTGGGTCTTAACCTTTCTGTGCTCCAGCCCGTCCTTTCGGCCAGTACCTCCCTGCCTGCATACTCGCCTGTATCCACCCATCTGCATACCTGCCGTGTTTGCTTACATCCACCAGTCTGTGCCAGCCTAACCTGCCTGTTCCAGTAATCCCAGTGTGGGTCAACCCCCGTGTCCGGAGTTTGACCTGGAGTAGCACCTGGTCCCTCTGCCCGGTTTCTCCCTGGTGCACTGGCGTCGTATGCCGTCGTGCCACCTTGGTCGGATCGGCCAGATACTTAGTCACGCCCCTCCAGGCACTCTCCGGTCCATGGTCCAGTGGAACCACAACACCCGCACACGCCAGTCAGTCCGGGCGTGTGCATAACACCTTGTCCTGGTAAAAAGCCAGGAAGGGTTGTCTGCAGGAGAGTGCTGTGAGTTCAGACACCCTACGTAGCGAGGTGATTGCCACTAGGAAAACCACTTTCTGGGATAGAAGGCGGAGTGAGACTTCCCTAAGGGGTTCAAAAGGTGTTTCCTGCAATGCTGTCAGCACCAGGTTGAGATCCAACGTTTATAGTGGCCGTCTGTAGGGAGGAACCAATCGGGAAACCCCCTGAAGAAATTTATTTACTTGCGGCTTGTTAGCAATGCGCGTCTGAAAGAGCACAGAGAGAGCTGATACCTGGCTATTAAGAGAGCCCAGAGACAGTTTGGCCTCCAGACCCGATTGGAGAAGCTCAAGTACCCTGGGGAGGGAATAAGGGAATGGGGTCTGGTCACGAGAATCGCACCAGGTAAAGAAAGCTTTCCAGGTACGGTAATAAATCTTTGCAGAGTTTGGCTTTCGTGCTCTGATCATGGTTTTGATGACCTCAGGCGAGAACCCTGACTGGGTTAAAACCCAGGTCTCAATGGCCATGCCGTCAAATTGAGGGCCCCTGAGTTCTGGTGGTAGAACGGGCCTTGTGACAGAAGATCCGGGCAGTTGGGGAGACGCCAGGGGACGTCTGCTGTAAGCTGCACGATGTCAGCGTACCACGTACGTCTGGGCCAGTCTGGTGCGATGAAAATGGTTGGAACTCCTTCTTGCTTGATCTTCCTCACCATTCGGGATATCAGGGGAAGAGGTGGAAAGATGTACAGGAGCTGGAACTGAATCCAGTCCTGAACCAGGGCGTCCGCTCCCAGCGACCGCGGGTCGTGTGTTCTGGTCATGAAGTTGGAGACTTTGGCATTGAAGTGGGATGCCATTAGGTCCACGTCCGGAGTCCCCCAGCGATGGCAGATCTGGTGAAAAACTTCTGGATGGAGAGACCACTCTCCCGAGTCCATTCCTTGCCGGCTGAGGAAGTCTGCTTCCCAGTTGTCCACACCCGGAATGTGGACCGCAGAGAGAACAGAACCTGTGTCTTCCGCCCAGTGGAGAATGTGTGTCACTTCTCGCATCACCTGGGCACTGCGGGTCCCCCCTTGGTGATTTACATATGCCACAGCTATGGCATTGTCCGACAGTACTCTGATGTGAGAGGCTGCCAATAAATGATAGAAGGCTCTCAACTCCAGGAGAATGGCACGAATTTCCAAGATGTTGATGGGCATGGTCGCTTCTGTTGGGGACCACTTGCCCTGTGCTCTGTGGTGTAGGTGTACCGTACCCCAACCCGTCAGGCTCGCGTCGGTGGTCAGAACTTTCCATTGACCCGTGAGAAAGGATTTTCCTTTTGTTAGTGAGGTTGGCTTGAGCCACCAGTGCAGGGATCTCCTGGTTGACGATGTCAATGAAACTCCCTGTCGAGAGAAAAAGGATTCCTGTCCCATGACTTGAGGATGGCTAGTTGGAGAGGCCTGAGGTGAAGCTGGGCAAATGGGACCGCTTCTATTGCCGCCACCATCCTGCCAAGGACTCTCATGGCAAACCGGAGAGACCAAGGGGGTTTGCGAAGTAGGGTGCGGACTCCTATACGGAGAGGCAGTGCTTTTTCCTTGGGTAGGGGTACCAGACCCTTGAGGGTGTTGAATAACATTCCCAAGAAGGTCAGAGACTGACTCGGGGTTGGTGATGACTTTTTTAAGTTGACTAACCAGCCCAAACGACTCAGAATGTCGATTGTGATTGAGACGCTGATTTCGCAGTCCTTGAAGGTGGGAGCCTTGATGAGGAGATCGTCCAGAGATGGAACGACTATTATGCCTCTGGAGTGCAGGATGTCCATGGTGACTGCCATGACCTTGGTAAACACTCTGGGAGCCGTGGCGAGTCCGAACTGGAGAGCCACGAACTGCTAGTGTTCCTGGTTGATTGCGAACCTCAGAAATCTCTGATGAGCGGGCGTAATTGGTATATGTAGGTATGCATCTTGAATGTCTATGGAGGCGAGAAATTCTCCCTTCTCCATGGACGCAATGATGGACCGAAGGGACTCCATGCGAAAATGACGTACCCGTACATATTTGTTGAGCTGTTTTAGGTCCAATATGGGCCGTACGCTGCCTCCTTTTTTGGGGATTACGAATAAATTTGAGTAGAACCCTTGGAAGCGTTCGGCCGTGGGGACCGATACTATGACACCTGCTTGAAGAAGCGAGGAAACCGCATGGTGGAAGGCACGAGCCTTGGCTGGGGGTTTTGGGGGAACAGACAGAAAGAATCTGTTTGGCGGGTTGGAAGTGAACTCTATTTTGTATCCTGAAGACACTAGTTCCTTGACCCACCTGTACTCTGTAATAGGCAGCCAGACTTGGTGAAAGAGCAAAAGACGGCCGCCTACAGGTGGGGTGTCTTCCGGAGTTCGTGAGTCATGATGAGGAGGAAATAAGAGATTTTCCTCCTTTAAATTTTGACTGGCTTGCCCTTGATTGCCAGGTCTTGTCCGACTTTTGCGTCGACCTCGAGTTGTCCCTGCGTGGAGCACGGTTGTTATTCTGTGCTGGTCGCGAGACGGACCAGCCGGAAGAGTTCCGAAAGGATCGGTATCGTGCTTGATTGCGCTTTTTGTAAGTGTATGTTTGGGCTTTAGTTGGGGGAGAGAGGTACTCTTACCCCCGGTGGCGTTGGATATCATTGTGTTCAACTGTTCACCGAAAAGCCGACCACTGAGGTATGGGAGGTGTGTGAGGGACTTCTTTGAAGCTGCATCAGCTTTCCATTCCTGCAGCCAGAGGATACGCCGAATCGTGATGGCGTTTGATGCTATCCCGGCTGCACCCCTTGCAGAATCCAGAGCTGCATGGAGCATGCAATCTTCCACAACTGCTATTTGAGCCGCTTGGTCCGACAGTTCAGGGGAGATGCTTGTAGGCCAGTTTGTACATTGGCAGTGAAAGGAGTGTCTGTGCTGCTAGTCTGGAGACTGGGGGATCCACTTCAGGTGGAGCTGTCCACTGTTTGGTGACCTCCTGTGGAAAGGGGTACCGCGCCTCCAGATATTTGCGATTAGTAAACTTTTTCTCAGGTTGTGAGAACTGCTTTTTAAGGATCGCATTAAACTCTGGGTGGTCAAAGAAGACCTTAGGCGGTTTCAGGACTCCTTCAAAGGAAATCTTATGTCCTGGTGTCTCCAGGGGTGGATCGGAGATGTCCAGCACCCGATGGATGGATGAGATTAAATCATCAACTAGCACTGTATTGCCAGGGGGAATAGGAATTAGGGACCCTTCGGTTTCCTTGTCTGAGTCGGAATCACAGATATCTTCCGAATCCTGAGTATCACTAAGGCGTCTCCTGCTGGGAGAACCGGAGCAGAGGCCTTCTCTGGTCAGGGATGGCTGTTTGGATCTACGTTGCCTGTCCCTGTCAGGGGACAGTCTAGATGAGCTGGGAGTACGGTGTCTCTCACTGGAAGGGGACGACCGTGTGGGTATGGGATGACGCAAATGAACGTAACCTGTGAGTTCGCTTGTGTCCTGATCTAGACGTGGATGTGACCATGCCATCATGTCCCCGATTGGAACTCTCCCTTTGCTGAGTAATGTTCATAGCCGAGGCATGAGTCTGCAAAGCCTGAAGCAATGTGGATGTGAGGTTATCTATAGACTGCATCATAGATTGCGACATCTGAGTGACCCATTCCGGTGTGGTATTAGGCACCGAAGTATTGGCAAGTGCTTCATGGGGCTCTGGCACAGCTGTCTGCCTGCAGTCCTGGCAATGTGGATACGTGCTGCCACTAGGGAGAGTATTACTGCAGGCTGTACAGAGTGCATAATAGCAATCCTGCCTGGTTCTCTTGGACTTTGAGCCCGGTATAGTATACAGGGGTGGCTATGCAGAGGGGGCCAGCAATGCAGAGAAGCTTATAGAATTCACAGCCGAGTGAGAAACTCCAGCTGTGATCTTACCCCACCAGTGTGCCTCTTGAAGTCCAGCGCCGCTTACATCCGCGATCCTGTGCCCCCCGGAGACTAGCTGCCGACCGGTAACTGAAGGGTTAACGCTCCTTCAGTAGATAATGGCCGCCGTAGTGCGGAGAAGAAGGTGGGTGGAGCGCTGAAAGGGGCGGCAGTATGCTGGAAAGCACGCCCTTTCAGTTCATCTCCGCCCCTTCTATGACACTGTGTAGTGTCATATTGGTCCTCCGGCACGGGGGGCGGCAGCTTCGGCTAGGCCGGAGCCGCGGTCTAAATTTATAATCTATGCCCAAAAGGGCTCCAGGCCGGCGCAGTAGTCTGGGGGGGTGCCGGATCTGAACCGGACCCCACCGGTTTTAATGACAGTGAAGGCGGTGGGGGTATTAGCTTAAGGGGGGCCCTTAAAGGGTCCCCCTGAGGCACCAGAGTGCTGGTGCCAGCAGAGAGACAGAGCTAAGAGTAGCCTTTGTCTCTGATGCCTATCTGCCTGCACTGTCCCCCGGCCCCAGCAGGAGTCTGCAGCAGAGCTGTGATTCCTGGAAGTTGGTGCAGAGCATCAGCTACTGGGAGCTGTATATTGCTGCCTGCACAGACCCTACCTGCGGTGTCTCAACCTAATAACCCCAGAAGGGGATTAGGGAGGGTGCTGCCGTCACCGTCAGGGGGCTGTCGTCACCGTCAGGGGGCTGTAATTCTCGCCTCGACCTCAACCCAGAGACCAAAAGGAACTGGGGAAGGAGGGGGTTCTCGACTTCAAACCAACACCTGAGGGATTGGGAAGGAGCGACATGGTAGGGAGACGTCTCGACTTCAACTGTGCACCCCTAGAAGGGGGCAGAGGAAGGAGCCATGCCGGGAGTCTCTCCGGAAACCCACTTATCTCCATCTGTAATTCCGTTGAAAAAAGAAAAAAAATTGGAAAAAAATGGAGTAAAAATCTTTAGGTGTGCCTCCTTGCGACACTAAGCAAAAACTGAAGATGACTGACGCTGTCCAGGGGTGTATACTGCAGAGGAGGAGCCACCGTTAATCTTTTTCAGATTAAACCTAGTGTCGCCTCCTAGTGGACAGCAGCATAACACCCATGGTCCTGTGTCCCCCAATGAGGCGACAGAGTAAAGAGGAACATTTTCCAAAGCTGATCTTCTGAGCCCACCGCTATGCTGGCTGCACCGGCATTGTTATCGTCAGCACCTGGAATATACGTCACGTTTTACTGCAGCTCATAGAACCAAATGATAAGGCGCAGAGCAGTGCGAGGCTTGTGACTCGCTATACACAAAATATACGACATGTTTGATGAATGGCATAAAGGAAAGCCGATGCATTCAGATGTCTCAGGGCAACTATATGTTGTGATAGGATGCTGCCCCTCACCCTGACAGGAACTTATCTATCGTTGGCCATTATGTCCATACGCAATTATTATCCCCTAATTGTGATGTACAGTACAAATTGATGTAAATACTTTTATGCCCAAAAATGGCAAAAGTATTCTTGGAGTGATACCTCTATTGGCTAACCAGAAAATATATATATATATGCAAACTTACAGAGCACACAGGCTCCTTCTTCAGGCAGGATTACAAATGTTATCAATTCATTTGTAATATTGCCTGAAGAAGGAGCCTCTGTGCTCTGAAAGCTTGCATATACAGTACAGACCAAAAGTTTGGACACAACTTCTCATTTAAAGATTTTTCTGTATTTTCAGGACTATGAAAATTGTACATTCACACTGAAGGCATCAAAACTATGAATTAACACATGTGGAATTATATACTTAACAAAAAAGTGTGAAACCACTGAAAATATGTCTTATATTCTAGGTTCTTCAAAGTAGCCAACTTTTGCTTTGATGACTGCTTGGTTGGAACCAACGATCTCAAATTTGGACTCATCAGACCAAAGCACAGATTTCCACTGGTCTAATGTCCATTTATTGTGTTCTTTAGTCCAAACAAGTCTCTTCTGCTTGTTGCCTGTCCTTAGCAGTGGTTTCCTAGCAGCTATTTTATCATGAAGGCCTGCTGCACAAAGTCTTCTCTTAACAGTTGTTGTAGAGATGTGTCAGCTGCTAGAACTTGGTCTCTAATTGACCTGGTCTCTAATCTGAGCTGCTGTTAACCTGCGATTTCTGAGGCTGGTGACTCGGATAAACTTATCCTCAGAAGTAGAGGTGACTATTGGTCTTCCTTTCCTGGGGCGGTCCTCATGTGAGCCAGTTTCTTTTTAGCGCTTGATGGTTTTTGCAACTGCACTTGGGGACACTTTCAAAGTTTGCCCAATTTTTCGGACTGACTGACCTTCATTTCTTAAAGTAATGATGGCCACTCGTTTTTCTTTACTTAGCTGTTTTTTTCTTGCCATAATACAAATTCTAACAGTCTATTCAGTAGGACTATCAGCTGTGTATCCGCTCGACTTCTGCACAACACAACTGATGGTCCCAACCCCATTTATAAGGCAAGAAATCCCACTTATTAAACCTGACAGGGCACACCTGTGAAGTGAAAACCATTTCCGGTGACTACCTCTTGAAGCTCATCAAGAGAATGCCAAGAGTGTGCAAAGCAGTCATCATGCAAAAGTTGGCTACATTGAAGAACCTAGAATATAAGACATATTTTCAGTTGTTTCACACTTTTTTGTTAAGTATATAATTCCACATGTGTTAATTCATAGTTTTGATGCCTTCAGTGAGAATGTACAAGTTTCATAGTCATGAAAATACAGAAAAATCTTTAAATGAGAAGGTGTGTCCAAACTTTTGGTCTGTACTGTACATCTGACCAACATGCAGGTGGGGGCCTATCAGACTCTAGTTACTCCACTGGGTGGGACCAGATCATTTCCAGGACTCCTTGTTCTTTACATTGAAGATAATTCTTAATGACATTGGCTGTACGTTTGGGGTTGTTGTTCTGCTGAAGAAAACATTTGGATCCAATCAGACACCTCCTTCATGATATTGCATGATGGATAAGTATCTGCCTCTATATCTCAGCATTGAGGGAACCAATAATTCTGACCCAATTTCCACCTCCATTTGCTGAAATGCAGCCCCAATCTTACAGGACCCTCCACCGTGCTTATGCATCACTATTGCCCACAGACACTCATTATTGTACTGCTCTCCAGCCCTTTAGTGAACAAAATCTCTTCTGTAATAACAACATTTTTCATATTTTGACTCAACCGTCCAGAGCACATCCTGCCAATTTTCTACACCCTGGTTCCTCTGTTTTAATGCATAGTTGAGTCACTTGGCCTTGTTTTGATGTGGAAGATATGGCTTTTTCGCCACAATTCTGCTATGAAGACCACTTCTGGCCAGTCTTCTCTGAACAGTAGATGAGTGAAGCTGAGTTCCACAGGTTGCTGCCAGTTCTGAGCTGATGGCACTGCTGGACATCTTCTGCTTTTGAAGGAAAGTAACCATAATGTGTCATACATCGGCTGCACTAAGTTTCCTTGGCCGACCACTGCATCTACTAACCTCAACGTTGCACATTTTCTTGTGCTTCTTCATAAGTGCTTGAATGACACATCTTGAACCCTCAATCTGCTTTGAAATTTGTGCCTTAGAGACCTTGCTGATGTAGTATAACTTCCTTGTGTATTCTTGCTCAGTCTTACCATGGTGTATGACCAGACACCTGACTGTATTATTACAAAATCCCTGACTTTGCGCAGGTGCACCTAGAAGACTTGATGCTGTTTTAAAGTGAACAGTTGGTCACACCAAATATTGATTGGATCTAGATGTTTCGTTTGTTCATTCACTTGTATTTTGTTAATTGATTAAATAAATCATTAACATTTCTATTTTTGAAGCGTTCTTACTTTACAGCATTTTTTCTACACCTTTCTAAAAATTATTTTTATGTTATTGTGTCTTTTATTTGCTCATTAATAATCTGATATATCTTTTGGTATTTTGTGTATAGTTGTTATTTTGCTGTTGGGGTAAATTGTAGGATATTGATTTCAGAGTGGTTTCCTGATCCTTTTATTGTAGGAATGAGTGGTATATATGTGCTAATAAATTAGGACAAAACATAGGAAATTTAGGAAAAAACTGAACATCTCAGCAGTAATAACATGCTGATTGTGATGTCATGAAGATGACTTGAATTTCCACCAATCAGAGAGCAGCATGTTTCAGGTCACCCAGATAGAACAGTCCATGAAACATGAGTCACGGCCACTGTGAGGTCATAATGCTGATTAGAATTTCCACCAGTCAGAAAACAGAACCGCCCAGAAGAACCACCCAGGAGGTATGAGTCATCGCCACTGTGAGGTCATAATGCTGACCAATCTCAGAGCAGCCACACCCAGATTTTCCACCAATCAGAGAGCAGCCACGCCCAGATTTTCCACCAATAAGAGATCAGCAGTGGGTATAAATAGCCGCTGCCGCCTGCCAGGCTTAGCCTTGCACTTGATGGGTCTCTCTTTTTTTCTCTCTCTTGGTATCTCTCCCTCCCCTCTCTCTTCTCTCTCTCTCTCTTTGACCCAACGGCCCTCTTAAGGGTTTAATGTGTAAAAGATAGAACCAATATTTGTGTTGTTTGTCCGTTTTATGAGCCTGTGATTAACCCCTTCCCACTCTTTGCCATATATATATATTATATACATAGTATGTGCAGGTGGGCCTTAAAGGGAATTTCCAGGACAAACATATTGATGGCCTATCCCCTGGTTAGCTCATTAATATCTGATTTGTGGGGGTCCGGCATGTGGCACCTCCACTACTCAGTTGTTTGAAACTCTGGCAGAGGTCAAATGTAAATGTAGCGCCCCGAGGGTTCGGTTGCTACAGGGGTATTGCACCTCAACCAGAGGTGTGATATTCCACTCCCAGGTAAGGATGGAGTATGGACCAGGGCTCAGTATCTGCATACACACACTCACCCCATTTCCGGGGGACAGTTCGACGGTGCTCCCATATAATTGCAGGCACAACTGACCATGTCCCTGGCAGGAGTGGGGAGGGGGGAGAGAACCCAGTGATGTAGGAGCAGAAGGGGACGGTTTCTGGAGCATAGGAAGGAGCTCATTGGGTGCTGGTCACCTGAGCTCATACACAGAGGCAGATAAAAGGTGGGAGCCATCTTAGTTGAGGAGTCGGGTCAGTTCAGTACAGTGGAGAGGTGACAGGGAGCAGAGGCTCTGTAGGAGCTCTGCTCAGAAGGCAGGCCTGGGGTGAAGGCCGGAGCCAGAGAGGAGAAGAGAAGAAGGAGAAGGAAGGAAAGAGGAGAGACAGAGGAGTAGAAAGGCTCCAGAAACAAGGAGGCAGAAGGGACCCTTAGACAGAGCAGAACGGACAGCAACCGTTGCAAACCCGCGTTATATCTGGTGAAGGGTCAGGTCGTGGAAGGGTACCGGATTCCCAAGTTGGTGGAGGTAAATTATCCCTCAGACAAAAACCGGGGGTCGTGATCATCTATTGGTGCGACCCCCCGCCAAACCTGCTAGGAAGGCACCATATAGGATAGCGGGAAACGGGGGCCAACGTTTGCCCGCAAAGATCCGCGGCAGCTGGACAAAAGTTTGGTCACTGGTGGGGCACGAGAGGCCAGAGAAAGGACAGAAGGGGGTCCTGTGCCATACTCCTGAATTGTCTGGGGGTTGACCGAGCCCCTCACCTGGTGGACGCAGCACGGCTTGGGCAGTCACTGCTGACAGAAATGACATGGATAACAACTGCGAGTAAAACCCTGGACTGCATTATTGGACTTTGTGTTATTTATGCTGCGCCTGCACCATCACCCCCAGCATCCTCTTACACTGCCCTGAGGCTATACTCTTCCCGTGGGGAGTTGTCCTATCCCTCTGCTGCACACCAACACCAGCCTCAGTGGTCTGCCTTGCAGCGGCGGTTATCCCTGACTGCAATCCACGGGTGGCGTAGTCGGACATTCAAATCTATAAATAGACTGCCACAGCATTTGGTCTGACCACCCTGAGCCACGGGATCGGGTTGCCACTACTACCCCCATCATCGCACTAAAGCCCGGTTCTGGGTGACCCACGGCCCAGGGGGCGAGTGAGCTTTTGGCGTAGTCAGCAGGATCGTGACCAACCCGCCACCAGCGGGTATTGCGTGCCTGAAAAGAGACTGTTTCACTGTATTAAAAATGGCGCCCGCCCCAGAAGAACGGACGCCATAATGTGCGCGCCAAAAGACAACAGGAAGTCACCTCCCATCGTGGGCCAGCGCCAAAGAAGGAACCCACCCCCAACAGCCATGAGTGCAGCTGTAGAGATGTCCATCAAGGTGGGGGGGCTGCCCCTGAGAGTGATTGTCAGCAGATTGCCCCAGGACCACCCCAACAGGGGCAGAAAGAGAAGAAAACCGAGGGGCAGGGTGTGGTTTGGATCAGTCTCGCCAGACCACACCCGGAGATGGAGAGGAGCGTCAACTCCAGAACCCTGGCAAGCGGCCTGCTGCAGGCCGAGGCGTCCCCTTACAGCCTCATGGAGCTGATGGCTCAGCTCCCTGCAGAAGACCCTGAGTTCCTGCGGACTGCACTGGAGCAGCTGGACCGGAGGATGGTCCGAGCGCAGAAGGACGTCGTCGCTGGGTGGAGAGAGGAAGTGGCCTGGCGAGTAGCGGCCCGGCAGCAAGAGGCACTGTCAGCACTCGGCAGCGCGCCTGCCCCCGAGGACGGAGAGAGGAGACCGGAGGCCGAGGACGATGCTGCAGAGGAGGCAAGTAAAGCGGACGCCCCGGCCCCGGGTCCTGACACCGTAGCCTTACCTCTGGATCCCGCCGCGGAGCCAGAAGTCCCGGGAGCTGCTGCTGCTTCCACGCTCCCGCCGCAAACACCTGGACCGCAAGCCGCGAGGACCGCTGCTGAACCACGCCCCCCGTCGTGCCCTCTGACCCCGGACGTGGTAGGAAGCGGCCCGCTCCAGGCCCGGTCGCAAGGCCTGACCACCCTAGGCGCCTCCCAACCGCGTGCGCCCCCGGTCTCGAAACCACCACCCCTGGGCGCGGACCTGTATGCCCAACTGTCCGGTCTGGATGGAGAGCCAGTCCCTCCACCACCTGGGTGGATCCACCCTAGTCTTCGGGAAAGCCTGCCCGCGGAGGCCGGAGCTCCTCTGCTTTCCCTCCCGCCTGACCCACGGCCTGTTGAAGTTCCCCAGCTCCCGGTCGAGGTGGTCCAATATGAGTGGGACCCGACAGGAGAAGACCTCATAGGGTTCTCGCAGGAGACGCGGGCGGCCGCAGCCCACAGACGGGAGTTCTGTCGCCGCCAGGTGGCGCAGTTCGAGCAGGAGAGGCGTACACGACGACAGAGACAGGAACAGCTGCAGGCCCGAAGCGCGGAGCAGAAGATGCGCGTCCGGCGGGACCCCCAGGCTGCGTGAGGTCCCAGAATCATCGGGACCGTAGTAAAGTTCCAGCAGGAGCAGGGATGGGGTTTCATCCGAGACTCAACCACGGACACGGATGTGTTTCTTTACCCGGAGAGATGTGGAGAGCCACCTGCCAGAAGGCCACCCGGAACGGGATCTGTTTCCAGGAGACTTGGTGTCCTACACCCGACACCGAGGCCTAAAGGGATGGTATGCCCTTCATGTCCAGAGGGTAAGAGAGGAGCAGCACCCTGAACCAGAACCCGAATATCAAGATGACCCGGATGGGTTTGAAGATCAGTACGAGGAAGAAGGAGGAGCATCAGGAGGATACCGTTACTGATGAGCAAATGTGTACAAGGAACTGTTTTTGCTTCCCCCGTTGGGACTGTAGCCCGTTCAAAATGAACCCTCAAGTCACCTGGCTGAGGACTGAGAGCAGCCATCCCTCTTCCCCACCTGGCTGAGGACTGAGAGCAGCCATTCCCCTTCCCCATCCGGCCGAGGACTGGGAGCGGCCAATCCCTGTAAATAGTTGCGCTTCTTAAAGCGCCCCCTATTGGTTTTATAAAAGTACGGCAACGTCTACCTCTGGACAAAGCGTCCCTCATGTTTGAAAGTTGCTGAAGTTTTGCACTTAATAGAAAAATGGACACCTGGTCGCAAGTTGCAAAGTGGCCAGTGAAGAAGAGAGTTTACTTATATGAAAAGTTTTATATGCTGCTAAAAGAGTCACATAGTATTGAAAATGTTTTATATGATATATGACAAAAGAGTTCGGGTAATGTTAAAAATGCAGTAAAATGTCTGGTAAAAAGAAAGTGTTTCCCATGAAGGGAAGTTGAATAATGCCGGCCGTTTTCTAATGTAAAAAGTTTTGAAAAAGTTTTGCATGTCTTGTAAATAAAATGTTTTTGCTCTTTTCCAGCCCGAGGACGTGCTGTGGTTTACCAGGGGGGAATGTAGCGCCCCGAGGGTTCGGTTGCTACAGGGGTATTGCACCTCAACCAGAGGTCTGTTATTCCACTCCCAGGTAAGGATGGAGTGTGGACCAGGGCTCAGTAGCTGCATACAACTGACCATGTCCCTGGCTGGAGTGGGGAGGGGGGAGAGAACCCCGTGATGTAGGAGCAGAAGGGGACGGTTTCTGGAGCATAGGAAGGAGCTCATTGGGTGCTGGTCACCTGAGCTCATACAAAGAGGCAGATAAAAGGTGGGAGCCATCTTAGTTGAGGAGTCGGGTCAGTTCAATACAGTGGAGAGGTGACAGGGAGCAGAGGCTCTGTAGGAGCTCTGCTCAGAAGGCAGGCCTGGGGTGAAGGCCAGAGCCAGAGAGGAGAAGAGAAGAAGGAGAAGGAAGGAAAGAGGAAAGACAGAGGAGTAGAAAGGCTCCAGAAACAAGGAGGCAGAAGGGACCCTAAGAGAGAGCAGAATGGACAGCACCCGTTGCAAACCCGCGTTATATCGGGTGAAGGGTCAGGTCGTGGAAGGGTACCGGATTCCCAAGTTGGTGGAGGTAAATTATCCCTCAGACAGGGGTCGTGATCATCTATTGGTGCGACCCTCCACCAAACCTGCTAGGAAGGCGCCATATAGGATAGCGGGAAAAGGGGGCCAACGTTTGCCCACAAAGATCCGCGGCAGCTGAACAGAAGTTTGGTCACTGGTGGGGCACGAGAGGCCAGAGAAAAGACAGAAGGGGGTCCTGTGCCGTACTCCTGAATTGTCTGGGGGTTGACCGAGCCCCTCACCTGGTGGACGCAGCACGGCTTGGGCAGTCACTGCTGACAGAAATGGCATGGATAACAACTGTGAGTAAAACCCTGGACTGCATCATTGGACTCTGTGTTATTTATGCTGCGCCTGCACCATCACCCCCAGCATCCTCTTACACTGCCCTGAGGCTATACTCTTCCCGTGGGGAGTTGTCCTATCCCTCTGCTGCACACCAACACCAGCCTCAGCGGTCTGCTTGCAGCGGCGGTTATCCCTGACCGCAATCCACGGGTGGCGTAGTCGGACATTCTATTAGCTTCAGCACAGCCTGTTGCCGCTTGGCTGAGGCAGAGCTGCAGTGCTTCCAGCTTGTGACTGATGTGGTCATTTCGGAGATGGAGGCTGAAGAGGAGGATGAGGTGCAGGAATGGTAGACTGTGGGGGCAACCCTGATTGACCTAGGGCCCACAATCCTTGGCATAAGGAGGATGTGTTCCGTCCCAAAGTCCGACTGGGTCCTGGCTTCCGCTATGTTAACCCAGTGTGTCGTCAGCGAGATGTACTGTCCCTGTCCACAAGCACTTGTCCACGTGTCCGTGGTTAGGTGGACTTTCCCAGTAACTGCATTGTTGAGGCCACCGCTAATGTTGTGGGACACGTGCTTGTGTAATGCGGTGACGGCACACCGGGAGAAAGAGTGGCGGCTGGGGACCGAGTACCGAGGGACGGATGCCGCCATCAGGTTGCGGAATGTTTCCGTCTCCACGAGCCGAAAAGGCAACATTTCCAGCGCAAGCAGTCGCAAAATGTGTGAATTTAGTAGTGTGGCCTGTGGGGCAATGACTGCGTATTTGCGCTTATGTTCCAAGGACTGGGGTAGGGACAACTGAACACTGCGCTGGGACAAGGACGTGGACATGCTTGCTGATGGTGCTAGTTGAGAGTGCAATGACAGGTGCAGGGCAGGAGGCATCTTCGCATCCGCCATGGACAGGGGATTGGCTTGCACGCACAATAGTGGAAGAAGCAGTGGTGCCACCCACAGACACTGCTCCTGGACCCTGGGGTTCGGCCCACAAAGTTGGGTGCTTTGCTGCCGTTTGCCTGATCATGATGGTGGTGGTCAGGCTGGTAGTTTTGCTCTCCCTGCTGATGCTAGCCTGGCAGGTGGTGCAAATGGCCTTTTTGGAGTTATCGTCAGAGTCTTTAAAAAACAACCAGACTCGGGAAGACCTAACAGTTGTACTGGCAACTTCTGTCGTGTTGATGTTACGGAGAATGGTTGCCCCCCTTCTGTCTGCGGCCACCACACTGCTTCTTCCAGCCTGTTGTGCCTCCCTCCCCCTGTGTGCTCCCTTCCCATGCTGTGTGCCTCCCTCCCCCTGTTGGGCCTCCCTCCCCTTGTGTGCTGCTGTCCTCGCTCTGTATGTCCCCCGGCCACGTTGGGTCAGTTACTATATCATCCACCACCTCGTCTTCCACTTCCGCACCCTGGTCCTCCTCTTTCTTCCCACCCCCGCTTTCGTGTGACCGTGGCTGCTCAAATATTTAGGCATCGCTACATGCGATCTCCTCTTGCCCCGCTTCAAGTGGACCAGACGAGAGGCCCAAATCTATAAATGGAAAAGTGAACAGCTCTTTGGAGTGTCCAAGTGTGGGATCAGTTGTCTCCGGCCATTCGGCATGGTGGAAGGAAGAGGATCAAGGTAAGGAATATGCAGTCCAGACTCACGGCTACTGAGACTTGACCGTGTGGAAGACAGGGTGGTGGTGGTGGCTAAGTGACTGGAAGCATTATCTGCTATCCAATAAATAACCTTTTCACACTGCTCTGTGTTCAATAGTGGTGTTCTGCGGTCCCCTATTAATTCGGACAGGAATGTCGAGCATGAAAATGTGGGTGTTTGTTGTGGAACAATTTCAGCTAGCTCACGGCCTCGTCCTCTGCATGCACCATCATCACCATCACGTCCACTTCCCCGTCCCTTACCATGCGCCTTGCCCATTTTAAATGGACAATATTTTCCACGTTCACTACAAATGGCTGGAATTGAACCGCAGTGATATGTGATACGTGTGACGGAAAACCATAGTTTTAAATAGCTGGCCTGTAGGTAACTATTTTTAACAGCGAACTGGTGTCAATAACTTCGCTAACACACTGCAACAAAATTTAAATGGAGGCCAGAAATGGCAGAATTTTGAGCGCACTTATATGTGATCCGTGTGACGGACAAACCACAGATTTAAATAGATGGATTTTTAGCTCTGTAATTTGGAAAGGATCTGGCTGTATTCTGCAGTGCCAACAAGCAAATGGAGCAGAAAAACGGTGTTCTCTGGATTGCTTTTTAAACAAATAATCAGGATTAAGATAAAAAAAAAATATTCCTGGCCCCTGATACCTGGGACTATTTCTAGAAATATCTGTAAAATCACCAGCAGCAGACAGAACTGGAATGGACTCTCTTGCTATATGCACTGCAGTCTGCCACATACACTGCCTGTCTGCCTAGCACTGATATCTATGCAGCTGGA
The DNA here is from genome assembly GCF_046119375.1 of Phyllobates terribilis. Lineage (NCBI taxonomy): Eukaryota > Metazoa > Chordata > Amphibia > Anura > Dendrobatidae > Phyllobates > Phyllobates terribilis. Next base: position 4,958,930 of record NW_027362839.1, read on the forward strand.
TTAGTCCTCAGAAGGACTGTTAGTTGAGATGGATATGTGTATAATATGTTGTGGTATACCTACACTAACTAAGAAACAAGCAAATCTCTCCCTAGCTCAGCAGTACCTTTCCCTACACTGCCTGATTCCGGAGTAGACTGTGATGAGCAGGTCGAATATAGACTTGATGACGCTGTGCGGCCAGCCAATCACTGTAATGCCACAACCAACATGACTAGCATTACAGTGTGTGGCAGACAATCCCTGCATGTTCAATGGCTCTCTAAAGAGCGCCAAACATGCAGGGAGGGGACCCAAGCTCCTGCCGTGCAAACCCGGAAATACTCGGCGAGCTCCGAGCATCTCGAGCAGTGAGATGCTCGGGTGAGTATCGAGCAGAAGCGAGCATGCTCGTGTAGCACCCTGAGGATTCGGCTGCTACAGGGGTATTACACCTCAAGCCAGAGGTGTGGTATTCCACTCCCGGGTAAGGATGGAGTGTGGAACTGAGCTCAGATAGCTGCATACACTACATACATCCCATTTCCGGGGGACAGATCGACGGTACTCCCACCAGTTTATGTGCAGGTACGATAGTGTCTGTCCCTGGCTGGAGTGGGAGGGGGGTGGAAAATCCCAGTAGTGTAGGGGCAGATAGGGGGAGCAGTCTGGGTAAGGCTAGGAGCTCATTGGGTGCTGGTTACCTGAGCTCACACATAGAGGGAGTATATAAGGTGGGCACCATCTTAGATCAGGGTCAGTCTGTCAGAGTTGAGTCAGAGGAGCAGAGCAGAGAAGCTCAGCCAGAAGGGCTGACAGGGAGTTGTGGTTCCGGCTGGGCCCAGCTCCAAGGCCAAGACTGAGAGAGAGAGAGAGAGGAGTCAGAAGGACCCAGAGAGAAGGAGAAGGAACCCCAAGACCCCAGAATACAAACAGCAGGGTGAAGGGTTGGCACCCAGGGTACCGGATCCCAAGCTGGCAGAGGACAAAGCACACCTTAGCCAGAGACCGGAGGTCGTGGGCAGGATCTGCCACGACCCTCACTAAATCCACTAGGAAGGCATACCAGGTATAGGGTCAGGGAACCCAGAAGGGGTGTACCCACCAAGAGACCCGAGGGAGCCGGACATAGGTGGATCCCTGGTGAGAACAGCCAGAAGAGAGGGAAAGTCAGACAGGAGCTCAGGACCACGCTCCAGAATTACTTGGGGGTTGGCCGAGTCCAGGACCTGGTGGACGCAGCACGGCTCGGGTGGTCGCTTCAGGCCAGAGTGACCATAAGAACACCCGTAAGTAAAAACCCCTGAACTGCACAGCCCGACTCTGAGTCTTCTTGCTGAATCATCCTGCACCTTCACAACCACCATCCTCTACATCTGACCCCCTGAGGCTATACCCCTCCCGTTGGGGGTTATACTACCAGAGCTGCACACATACCAACAGCCTCAGCGGACCCTTCTGCAGCGGCGGCCTTTTGACCGCAAATCAACGGGTGGCGTAGTCGACACTAAGGACCTTTACCAACATCTGTAAAGACTGCCACACACTGAGTTTGACACCCTGGGCACGGACCGGGTCGCCGCCACTCGGAGACTACAACCCCCATCTGATCCGGCTCCGGGTAATCCCCAAATAGCACTGGCCCAGGGGGCGCGTCAACTTTTGGCGTAGTCGGCAGGATTTCGTGCCCACAACCACCGGGTACTGCGTGCCTGAAGAAAAGTTCAAATTTACCTCAAGAAGAAGTCTCCCGCCGGTTCCAGAGGGTCCCCGCCATGGGACGCCATCACGGATCGTTTCCCGCCGGTTGCCCGCCATCTGCAGCTTTTTCCCGCTATCCACGGAGTTTCCCGCCACTGGGAGACGATTCCCGCCATTTCCAGAAGATTTCCCGCCTTGGAAGAGCGGACGCCATTATGGGCGTGCCAGAGGGTGGCAAGAGGTCACCTCCCATCGTGGGCCAGGTCAAGGAATGGCGCCAAAAGCGGAAACCGCCCCCACCAACGGAGACTGTGATGCTGGAGATGTCCATCAGCGTGAGAGAACTGCCCCTGGAACTGACAATCACAAAGTTGCCCCGGGACCACCTTCAATGTGGGCGGAGACAGAACAAGAGAGCGAAGATGGGTGCAGCCTGGAGGAGTCTGGAGAGAGCGCACCCGGAGACAAGAAGTCTGGAGAGGACTCCGGAGAAGTCGCACCCGGAGATGGAAGGAGAGTCAGGCAGCACCGACCCTGTGGTCAGGAGCCTGCTGCAAGCAACAACCCCACTAGGCTTAGTGGAGATCCTGGCACAGCTCCCCCGAGACCGGGAGTGTGCGCAGACCGCGCTGGAGCGCCTCGCATGGAGGATGGCCCAGGTGCAGCGAGAGACGCTGACGGAGTGGAGCCGAGAGATGGCCCTGCAGGCAAGAACCCGCCAGCGAAGCACGCCACCCGAGACGAGGAGACAGACCGCCTCTGAGGATGGTGCAGGAGGAGTGAAGGCCGGAGACGGCGCCGAGGAGGGAGCTGAACAGATGGAGGCAGGTAAAGGGGACGTCACTACCCCGAGCCGAGAAACCGCGTGCCTGCCCCAGCTCCCCGTCGCAGAGCCCGAAATTCCCCCTGCCGTGCCCGTCGCTGCATCGTCACCGCTCCAGACAAGGCCTCAAGCAGAAGCCGCGGCCGCGACCCCTGTGACGTCACGCGCCTCAACCCTGAGCGCGGCAAAGCAGGAAACACCACCGGCCTGGTCGCAAGGTCTAGTACCCCCGGGCGCCGCAGTACCAACAGCGCCCTCTACCTCCACTGAGCCACCGGTCTGGTCGCTGGGCCAAGTTACCCCGGGCGCCGCCGTCTTCACGGTGCCCTTTACCTTCAGGGTGCCCCAAGCCTGGTCGCAAGGCCTAGTGAACCCGGGCGCCGCTACCACCACCGCGCCCTCAACATCCACCGTGCCGCACCTGGGTGAAGACTTGTTTGCCCAGCACACGTGCCCGGATGGGCAGCCCTTTGTGTGGCCACCGGAATTCCACCATCCCCGACTCCGGAAAGAAAGACCCCTAGATGAGCCCCTGATTCCGGTTCCGAAGCCCGTTAAGATCACCCCACTCTCGTTGGAGGAAGCGCAGTTTGCGTGGGACCCCACCGGAGGAGACCTCATGGGATTCACCCAAGAGACTCGGGCAGCCGCAGCTGAGCGTGCGGAGTGCTGCCGGCAGCAGTTAGAGGTCTTTGACCGGGAGCGAAGAGAGAGGCGGGTCCGTGAGCAGCGGCTGCAGGAACAGAGCGCAGGGCAGAAGAGCAGGACCAGGAGAGACCCCCGTGCAGCTCATGGTCCCTGTGCCACCGGGACTGTAATTAAATTCCAACTGCAGCACGGTTGGGGTTTCATCAGGGATCATCACACCCCCGGCGACGTGTTTGTCACCCGCAGAGACGTGGAGTCCCATCTGCCGGAGGGACACAGAGGTCGTGACCTATATGTAGGGGACGAGGTCACGTTCACCCGGCACAAGTGTGCCAAAGGACCCTACGCCCTCCATGTACACCGGCTGACGGAGGAGGAGCTACGGTGTGAAGAGGAGCAAGAGGATCCGGACGGGTCTGAAGGAGGAGCAGGAGTACGCCGTCATTAAAGTACGGTAAAGAGACTGTACATAGTTACCCGTCAGGGTATATGCCATGCTGCTAACTTAAAATAAGGTCCCCGTTGGGACAAGTGTGAACTGTTCCAGTGTGTCCCATCTCCCCACAGGCTGAGGACTGTGAGCAGCCATCCCTTTTCCCCACTGGTCGAGGACTGAGAGCGGCCACCTTCCCTTGTATATAGTTGCGCTTTCTAAGGCGCCCCCTACCGGTTTTATAGGAAACTGTTGTTTTTACTACAAGAGACTGTCGCACTTTACCCGGTCACAAGTTGCACCGTGGCCGGAGGAACAAGAGTGTTATTTATGAAAAGTTTATGCTGATAATATATGATGTTTTATATGTTTATGTTTTATGAAAAAAATGTATGTTTGTGGATGTTTTTATTCTTTTACAGCCCGAGGACGTGCTGTGATTTACCAGGGGGGAATGTAGCACCCTGAGGATTCGGCTGCTACAGGGGTATTACACCTCAAGCCAGAGGTGTGGTATTCCACTCCCGGGTAAGGATGGAGTGTGGAACTGAGCTCAGATAGCTGCATACACTACATACATCCCATTTCCGGGGGACAGATCGACGGTACTCCCACCAGTTTATGTGCAGGTACGATAGTGTCTGTCCCTGGCTGGAGTGGGAGGGGGGTGGAAAATCCCAGTAGTGTAGGGGCAGATAGGGGGAGCAGTCTGGGTAAGGCTAGGAGCTCATTGGGTGCTGGTCACCTGAGCTCACACATAGAGGGAGTATATAAGGTGGGCACCATCTTAGATCAGGGTCAGTCTGTCAGAGTTGAGTCAGAGGAGCAGAGCAGAGAAGCTCAGCCAGAAGGGCTGACAGGGAGTTGTGGTTCCGGCTGGGCCCAGCTCCAAGGCCAAGACTGAGAGAGAGAGAGAGAGGAGTCAGAAGGACCCAGAGAGAAGGAGAAGGAACCCCAAGACCCCAGAATACAAACAGCAGGGTGAAGGGTTGGCACCCAGGGTACCGGATCCCAAGCTGGCAGAGGACAAAGCACACCTTAGCCAGAGACCGGAGGTCGTGGGCAGGATCTGCCACGACCCTCACTAAATCCACTAGGAAGGCATACCAGGTATAGGGTCAGGGAACCAAGAAGGGGTGTACCCACCAAGAGACCCGAGGGAGCCGGACATAGGTGGATCCCTGGTGAGAATGGCCAGAAGAGAGGGAAAGTCAGACAGGAGCTCAGGACCACGCTCCAGAATTACTTGGGGGTTGGCCGAGTCCAGGACCTGGTGGACACAGCACGGCTCGGGTGGTCGCTTCAGGCCAGAGTGACCATAAGAACACCCGTAAGTAAAAACCCCTGAACTGCACAGCCCGACTCTGAGTCTTCTTGCTGAATCATCCTGCACCTTCACAACCACCATCCTCTACATCTGACCCCCTGAGGCTATACCCCTCCCGTTGGGGGTTATACTACCAGAGCTGCTCACATACCAACAGCCTCAGCGGACCCTTCTGCAGCGGCGGCCTTTTGACCGCAAATCAACGGGTGGCGTAGTCGACACTAAGGACCTTTACCAACATCTGTAAAGACTGCCACACACTGAGTTTGACACCCTGGGCACGGACCGGGTCGCCGCCACTCGGAGACTACAACCCCCATCTGATCCGGCTCCGGGTAATCCCCAAATGGCACTGGCCCAGGGGGCGCGTCAACTTTTGGCGTAGTCGGCAGGATTTCGTGCCCACAACCACCGGGTACTGCGTGCCTGAAGAAAAGTTCAAATTTACCTCAAGAAGAAGTCTCCCGCCGGTTCCAGAGGGTCCCCGCCATGGGACGCCATCACGGATCGTTTCCCGCCGGTTGCCCGCCATCTGCAGCTTTTTCCCGCTATCCACGGAGTTTCCCGCCACTGGGAGACGATTCCCGCCATTTCCAGAAGATTTCCCGCCTTGGAAGAGCGGACGCCATTATGGGCGTGCCAGAGGGTGGCAAGAGGTCACCTCCCATCGTGGGCCAGGTCAAGGAATGGCGCCAAAAGCGGAAACCGCCCCCACCAACGGAGACTGTGATGCTGGAGATGTCCATCAGCGTGAGAGAACTGCCCCTGGAACTGACAATCACAAAGTTGCCCCGGGACCACCTTCAATGTGGGCGGAGACAGAACAAGAGAGCGAAGATGGGTGCAGCCTGGAGGAGTCTGGAGAGAGCGCACCCGGAGACAAGAAGTCTGGAGAGGACTCCGGAGAAGTCGCACCCGGAGATGGAAGGAGAGTCAGGCAGCACCGACCCTGTGGTCAGGAGCCTGCTGCAAGCAACAACCCCACTAGGCTTAGTGGAGATCCTGGCACAGCTCCCCCGAGACCGGGAGTGTGCGCAGACCGCGCTGGAGCGCCTCGCATGGAGGATGGCCCAGGTGCAGCGAGAGACGCTGACGGAGTGGAGCCGAGAGATGGCCCTGCAGGCAAGAACCCGCCAGCGAAGCACGCCACCCGAGACGAGGAGACAGACCGCCTCTGAGGATGGTGCAGGAGGAGTGAAGGCCGGAGACGGCGCCGAGGAGGGAGCTGAACAGATGGAGGCAGGTAAAGGGGACGTCACTACCCCGAGCCGAGAAACCGCGTGCCTGCCCCAGCTCCCCGTCGCAGAACCCGAAATTCCCCCTGCCGTGCCCGTCGCTGCATCGTCACCGCTCCAGACAAGGCCTCAAGCAGAAGCCGCGGCCGCGACCCCTGTGACGTCACGCGCCTCAACCCTGAGCGCGGCAAAGCAGGAAACACCACCGGCCTGGTCGCAAGGTCTAGTACCCCCGGGCGCCGCAGTACCAACAGCGCCCTCTACCTCCACTGAGCCACCGGTCTGGTCGCTGGGCCAAGTTACCCCGGGCGCCGCCGTCTTCACGGTGCCCTTTACCTTCAGGGTGCCCCAAGCCTGGTCGCAAGGCCTAGTGAACCCGGGCGCCGCTACCACCACCGCGCCCTCAACATCCACCGTGCCGCACCTGGGTGAAGACTTGTTTGCCCAGCACACGTGCCCGGATGGGCAGCCCTTTGTGTGGCCACCGGAGTTCCACCATCCCCGACTCCGGAAAGAAAGACCCCTAGATGAGCCCCTGATTCCGGTTCCGAAGCCCGTTAAGATCACCCCACTCTCGTTGGAGGAAGCGCAGTTTGCGTGGTACCCCACCGGAGGAGACCTCATGGGATTCACCCAAGAGACTCGGGCAGCCGCAGCTGAGCGTGCGGAGTGCTGCCGGCAGCAGTTAGAGGTCTTTGACCGGGAGCGAAGAGAGAGGCGGGTCCGTGAGCAGCGGCTGCAGGAACAGAGCGCAGGGCAGAAGAGCAGGACCAGGAGAGACCCCCGTGCAGCTCATGGTCCCTGTGCCACCGGGACTGTAATTAAATTCCAACTGCAGCACGGTTGGGGTTTCATCAGGGATCATCACACCCCCGGCGACGTCTTTGTCACCCGCAGAGACGTGGAGTCCCATCTGCCGGAGGGACACAGAGGTCGTGACCTATATGTAGGGGACGAGGTCACGTTCACCCGGCACAAGTGTGCCAAAGGACCCTACGCCCTCCATGTACACCGGCTGACGGAGGAGGAGCTACGGTGTGAAGAGGAGCAAGAGGATCCGGACGGGTCTGAAGGAGGAGCAGGAGTACGCCGTCATTAAAGTACGGTAAAGAGACTGTACATAGTTACCCGTCAGGGTATATGCCATGCTGCTAACTTAAAATAAGGTCCCCGTTGGGACAAGTGTGAACTGTTCCAGTGTGTCCCATCTCCCCACAGGCTGAGGACTGTGAGCAGCCATCCCTTTTCCCCACTGGTCGAGGACTGAGAGCAGCCACCTTCCCTTGTATATAGTTGCGCTTTCTAAGGCGCCCCCTACCGGTTTTATAGGAAACTGTTGTTTTTACTACAAGAGACTGTCGCACTTTACCCGGTCACAAGTTGCACCGTGGCCGGAGGAACAAGAGTGTTATTTATGAAAAGTTTATGCTGATAATATATGATGTTTTATATGTTTATGTTTTATGAAAAAAATGTATGTTTGTGGATGTTTTTATTCTTTTACAGCCCGAGGACGTGCTGTGATTTACCAGGGGGGAATGTAGCACCCTGAGGATTCGGCTGCTACAGGGGTATTACACCTCAAGCCAGAGGTGTGGTATTCCACTCCCGGGTAAGGATGGAGTGTGGAACTGAGCTCAGATAGCTGCATACACTACATACATCCCATTTCCGGGGGACAGATCGACGGTACTCCCACCAGTTTATGTGCAGGTACGATAGTGTCTGTCCCTGGCTGGAGTGGGAGGGGGGTGGAAAATCCCAGTAGTGTAGGGGCAGATAGGGGGAGCAGTCTGGGTAAGGCTAGGAGCTCATTGGGTGCTGGTCACCTGAGCTCACACATAGAGGGAGTATATAAGGTGGGCACCATCTTAGATCAGGGTCAGTCTGTCAGAGTTGAGTCAGAGGAGCAGAGCAGAGAAGCTCAGCCAGAAGGGCTGACAGGGAGTTGTGGTTCCGGCTGGGCCCAGCTCCAAGGCCAAGACTGAGAGAGAGAGAGAGAGGAGTCAGAAGGACCCAGAGAGAAGGAGAAGGAACCCCAAGACCCCAGAATACAAACAGCAGGGTGAAGGGTTGGCACCCAGGGTACCGGATCCCAAGCTGGCAGAGGACAAAGCACACCTTAGCCAGAGACCGGAGGTCGTGGGCAGGATCTGCCACGACCCTCACTAAATCCACTAGGAAGGCATACCAGGTATAGGGTCAGGGAACCAAGAAGGGGTGTACCCACCAAGAGACCCGAGGGAGCCGGACATAGGTGGATCCCTGGTGAGAATGGCCAGAAGAGAGGGAAAGTCAGACAGGAGCTCAGGACCACGCTCCAGAATTACTTGGGGGTTGGCCGAGTCCAGGACCTGGTGGACACAGCACGGCTCGGGTGGTCGCTTCAGGCCAGAGTGACCATAAGAACACCCGTAAGTAAAAACCCCTGAACTGCACAGCCCGACTCTGAGTCTTCTTGCTGAATCATCCTGCACCTTCACAACCACCATCCTCTACATCTGACCCCCTGAGGCTATACCCCTCCCGTTGGGGGTTATACTACCAGAGCTGCACACATACCAACAGCCTCAGCGGACCCTTCTGCAGCGGCGGCCTTTTGACCGCAAATCAACGGGTGGCGTAGTCGACACTAAGGACCTTTACCAACATCTGTAAAGACTGCCACACACTGAGTTTGACACCCTGGGCACGGACCGGGTCGCCGCCACTCGGAGACTACAACCCCCATCTGATCCGGCTCCGGGTAATCCCCAAACAGCACTGGCCCAGGGGGAGCGTCACTCGCTCATCACTAATTTTAATATATGCCAACTGGTCCATGATCCCTGTTATGCGGTAAAACAAGTGTGCCCTGTCAGGTTTAATAAGTGGGATTTCTTGCCTTATAAATGGCGTTGGGACCATCAGTTGTGTTGTGCAGAAGTCTAGTGGATGCACAGCTGATAGTCCTACTTAATAGACTGTTAGAATTTGTATTATTGCAAGAAAAAAGCAGCTAAGTAAAGAAAAATGAGTGGCCATCATTACTTTAAGAAATGAAGGTCAGTCAGTCCAAAAAATTGGGAAAACTTTGAAAGTGTCCCCAAGTGCAGTTGCAAAAACCATCAAGCGCTACAAAGAAACTGGCTCACATGAGGACCGCCCCAGGAAAGGAAGACCAAGAGTCACCTCTGCTTCTGAGGATAAGTTTATCCGAGTCACCAGCCTCAGAAATCGCAGGTTAACAGCAGCTAAGATTAGAGACCAGGTCAATGCCACACAGAGTTCTAGCAGCAGACACATCTCTTCAACAACTGTTAAGAGGAGAATTTGTGCAGCAGGCCTTTATGGTAAAATAGCTGCTAGGAAACCACTGCAAAGGACTGGCAACAAGCAGAAGAGACTTGTTTGGGCTAAGGAACACAAGGAATGGACATTAGACCAGTGGGAATCTGTGCTTTGCTCTGATGAGTCCAAATTTGAGATCTTTGGTTCCAACCACCGTGTCTTTGTGCAACGCAGAAAAGGTGAACAGATGGACTCTACATACCTGGTTCCTACCGTGAAGCATGGAGGAGGAGGTGTGATGGTGTAGGGGTGCGTTGCTGGTGACACTGTTGGGGATTTATTCAAAATTGAATGCATACTGAACCAGCATCACTACCACAGCATCTTGCAGCGGCATGCTATTCCATCCGGTTTGCGTTTAGTTGGAAAATCATTTATTTTTCAACAGGACAATGACCCCAAACACACCTCCAGGCTGTGTAAGGGCTATTTGACCAAGAAGGAGAGTGATGGGGTGCTACGCCAGATGACCTGCCTCCACAGTCACCAGACCTGAACCCAATCGAGATGGTTTGGGGTGAGCTGGACTGCAGAGTGAAGGCAAAATGGCCAACAAGTGCTAAGCATCTCTGGGAACTCCTTCAAGATTGTTGGAAGACCATTTCCGGTGACTACCTCTTGAACTTCATCAAGAGAATGCCAAGAGTGTGCAAAGCAGTCATCAAAGCTAAAAGTGTCTACTTTGAAGAACCTAGAATATAAGACATATTATCAGTTGTTTCACACTTTTTTGTTAAGTATATAATTCCACATGTGTTAATTCATAGTTTTGATACCTTCAGTGTGAATGTACAATTTTCATAGTCATGAAAATACAGAAAAATCTTTAAATGAGAAGGTGTGTCCAAACTTTTGGTCTGTACTGTAGGTCTGACACCATAGTAAGAGAAACGTGCCCATATCATGATACTTGCACCACCATGTTTCAATGTCTTCAGAGTGTACTGTGGCTTGAATGCCGAGTTTGCGGGTCGTCTAACAAACTGTTTGCGGCCCTTGGACCCAAAAATAACAATTTTACATTCAGCAGTCCACAAAGTGTTTCTCTTTAGGCCAGTTGATGTGTTCTTTGGCAAATTGTACCCGCTTCAGTACATGTCTTTTTTTTAACAGTGGGACTTTGCGGGGACTTCTTGCTAAGAGATTAGCTTCACACAGGCATCTTCTAACTGTCACAGTACTCTCAGGTAACTTGAGACTGTTTTTGATCATCCTGGAGCTGATCATTGACTGAACCTTTGCCATTCTGGATATTCTTTAATCCATTTGAATAGTAGCCTTCCGTTTTCTTCCACGTCTCTCTGGTTTTGTTTTCCATTTTAAAGCATTTTAGCTGAACAGCCGATCATTGTCTGCACTTTTTTATAAGTTTTACCCTTTCCAATCAACTTTTTAATCAAAGTACACTGTTCTTCTGAACAATGTCTCGAACGACCCATATTTCTCAGGCTTTCAAGGAGAAATGCATGTACAACATGTGCTGGCTTCATCCTTAAATAAGGGCCATCTGATTCACACCTGTTTCTTCACAGAATGATTGACCTCACTAATTGAACTCCAACACTGCTATTATTTTGAACAAACCCCCTTTCAATTAATTATTCAAATACACAGACTCAAAAACACACAGATCATGAATGCGGAGTCTAGTGGTTTTCTTAGAATCTACTGCACCAACTGGTAAATTGTTTGACATGTGGTAATATAATTTATATCAAAAACAGTGATTAATCTGGTTAGTCATATTGGACTGCTATTATTTTGAACAATTCTGTATATGTTTTTAATGTATTTTGTGATGTCACAAAAGACGTTTCAGGTAAAACATCAGAGTTTTCCTCAAGTATTTTCCTACAGCTTAAACTATGCAGATACGCCGATGTCTAAAAGTTGCCATGTGCACATACCCTGACAGTGAGTTATTAGTAAGGCCTGGGACTTAGTTGCACTAAGTGGTTTGTGAAGAGATCCCACAATACTCCAATACATCTAGTAGTAAGTCCTCCATAATTCCATACATGGTATATAATAATGCATGAAAGACAATCAAAGAAGAAATGCTTAAAACTAAGTTATCAATAGATATAATTCTCAACAGACAAACACAACTATAGTGACTAGAGATGCGCGAACGTCTCGAGAACTAACCAAGTATTCTCGGCGTGCTCGTCAAATATGTTTGCGTCTCCGCGGCTGCATGTCTCATGGCTGTTAGACAGCCGCAACACATTGTGCTGGTGCTTGAAATCATTGTCTTTTTCTGTAAAACATGGTTACCTCCAAGGAAATAGGTGCAGTCATCATTCCTTTGTATTAGAACGGCTTTACAGGCAAGGACATGCTGATCGTAAAATTATATACTACATACACACTTATATGTACACACTATTGTCTACACTATATACTACATACACACTTATAAATACACACTATTGTCTACACTATATACTACATACACACTTATAAATACTCACTGTTGCACTTCTCAAAACTGAAAATCAATCACTTATCAAGAACATTCGTCAAAAACTTCAAGGACAGAGGTTCCTCAGCTGAGAGAAAGGCTTCACGGCATTGAAAATTTTCCAGCAAGTGCCAGGACTCTTTCCTAAAGAGGATTCAGCTATGGGATTGGTTTAACACTGGTGCAGAGCTTGCTCAGGAAAGGTAGCAGGCAGCTGTCAGTGCTTCTATACATACAGTGAAGTGAAGCATTTTAGAGGTAGGCCTGGTGTCAATAAGGGCAGCAAAGAATCCACTGTGTAAAAAAAAAACATCCAGCATGACTGACATTCTGCAGGAAGTACAGGAATTGCACTACATAAGACTGGAGTAAAGTTATTTTCTTTGATGAAGTCCCCTTCAGACTGTTTGGGACATCCAGAAGAATGATTGTTTGGTGAAGAAAAGGGGTTGAATGTTACCATACGTTCTGTGTTATGCCAATTGAAAAACATCCTGAGACCATTCATGTGTGGAATTGCCTTTCACCTAAGGGAGTGGATTACTCACAATTTTGCCTGAGAACACTGCTATAAATAAAGAATGGGATCTAAACATCCTCCAAGAGCAATTTCTCCCAATAACCCAAGAGCAATTTGGTGAACAACCATTTTTCCAGCATGATGGAGACCATGTCACAAGGCCAAAGTGATAACTAAGAGGTTTGGTGAACAAAACATTACAATTTTGGGTCCATGGCTAGGAAACACCCCAGATCTCAATCTCATTGAAAACCTGTGGTGAATACTCAAAAAGCGTGAGGACAAACAAAAACACAGAAAATGTGATAAACTCTGAGCACTGATTAGACAAGAATGGGCCATCATTCAGGATTTGGCCCACAAGCTTTTATCCAGCTGCCAGGGTGAAGGACAGAAGTTTTGAAAAATAAGGGACAACACTGTAACTATTGAGTCTTCGCATAAACTTGATGTTTTTGTCAATAAAAAATAAAAACTTATGAAATGCTGATAATTGAAACATCTGACTAAAAAATAAAAAAAAAACCTCACTGAAACAGCACTTTGTGGAAAGCTACATTTGTGTCATTCTCAAAACCTTTCGACAAGACTGGTTGCCGTATGTTGAGTCAGGAAGGAATTTTCTCCATAATATGGGGCAATTAGCATCTGCCTCTTGGGGTTTTCGTCTTCCGCTGGATCAACGTCTTAGGTTATATTGATCTTGACGGACTTATGTTTACTTTTTATGACTGTACACACTATTATGAACAATATATATTACATGCACACTTATATACACACACTATTGTCTACACAATATACTGCATACACACTTATATACACACACTATTGTCTACACAATATACTGCATACACACTTATATACACACACACTATTGTGTACACTATATACTACATACACACTTATATGTACACACTATTGTGTACACTATATACCACATACGCACATATATACTCACTATTGTGTACACTATATACTACATACACACTTATATGTACACACTATTGTGTACACTATATACTACATACACACTTATATGTACACACTATTGTGTACACTATATACTACATACACACTTATATGTACACACTATTGTGTACACTATATACTACATACACACTTATATGTACACACTATATACTACATACACACTTATAAATACACACTATTGTCTACACTATATACTACATACACACTTATAAATACACACTATTGTTTACACTATATACTACATACACACTTATAAATACACACTATTGTCTACACTCTATACTACATACACACTTATAAATACTCACTGTTGCACTTCTCAAAACTGAAAATGCAACATCAAGAAGGAAAAGTTATGGAATTATGGAAATTGTAGGATCGACTACTGACAGCTCTTATTGCAACTGCTGAGAATTATATCCCAGATGTGTTCGATGGGAAACAAGTCTGGAAATGCTGCAGGCCATTATAGCATGTTGAGGCCAGGCAGGCTGCTTCCAATAGCTTGAGCAATATATGGCCTCGCATTGTTGTGTTGAAAATCGGCCACTTGCACACTTTGGAGAAATGGTCGTAGCACTGGTTCCACCACCAAATCGATATAATGATGAAATGTTAGTGCACCTGGAGTGAAGTCTAGAATGGTCCACCTATCATACATTATCCCACCGCACACCATATTCCCGGTAATAGGTGTCACGCTGGGAATGGGGAGAACCCAGCGTATAATGACGGGAAAGGGAAAGAAGCCCTAAATCTAGGGAAGGGGAGAGTGGAGACCCCTAAACAGAACTAATGACAAACCCTAACTGCCCTATCGACCCTAAATAGGTTCGCCGAGCAGGATACCTAGCCCTAGCAGACCCTAAGGCTAGGCCCTAGGAAGGGAGCGGGAGGGATGAGCACTAAGTCGGCCCCACTAAAGACTAAAGAACACACAGGGGATACTCACAGGGGAATACACTTAGCTCTAAGATGACACAGGAGAAAGCATGGCAACAATCCACGAAGAAACTCCAAGGTAATTCTAGTCAACCACTAGAATCCAAAGCCTGAATAGGTATAACATGCTATCACCAGCAACACTCTGAGAATCTGAGTGTATTTGAGGAAACAAAAAGGAAATGCTGACTAACAGCAGAAAGGTGAGGATAAAGCAGGGTCCTAAAGGGAAAGGTATAATCCCCAAGCAAGGTGAGGGTCACTGCTGGGTCCTAAAGAGAAAGGTATAGTAAAAAGATCATGGAGACGTTAGTAAAGCCAAACGCAGCAACCTTCTACCGTTGGACACCGCAAGACTGTTAGTCAACCCTGACACACTCGTGACAGTAGGACATCTTCATGCCATCACCCACATGGTTTCCAGACAAATTTACAGCTATCATTGTGTCTACGACAAAAGCGAGACTCATTGTTGAAGAGAATAGGTCTCCATTCCAGCCTCTAGTGCAGTTTTGCTCTGCATCAAGATAGCCTTTAAGAGCGGCGTAGTGAGTTCAATGGACCATCCATAGCTGGTCGTCTAGCTTGTAGCTTAATGTCGTGCAAATGGGAGGTGATCATTTCATCGCTTCTATAATGCTTCAGAATACTTTACACTGACAGGCAAACTATTAGCCCACACATAGTCATCTACGGGGTTAACTGATCGGAGACCAATTCTATTGGGCTTTATGCCCAGCGCTGTTAATAGCAGCCTGTGTGCGATCCTTTTGCAGCACATATTTTTCTAATGCGCTACCATAAAGAGGCAACAGTTAAATTATTATACAGCGGTCATTAAGGAGGAATTCTATCTATACTTAAAGCTTAACAATCCCCGATATTACTGACTCCTTCCAAAACCTACGGTAATCTGGCCATGCACCTTAGATAACTGTTGGCTTAACACACTGATCCTGACTCCCCCAAAAGCAGGAACATTTGGCTAGGCCGTGAGTTCCTGTGCTCTTCATGACTTGAGTAGAGTAAGTCCCTGCAGAATCATGTGGCCGCGGGTTATCTTCCCACAGAACTAAAGTATTGGGCAAATATATTCCAACCATCTGATCCTTTTATCCCCTGACTTAGCCTGTTACGTTAAAGCCAGGAGTCCCCCAATATAATAGATATAATTTGCGGGTTGAGCCACCTTTTAACTAATGAGTATTGTCCAGTCATACCAAGAAGCAACCCACTTCTCTATTTAACGGGACTCCCTCATAAAATTGTAAAGTACTTATTCAAACATGCAACTTTATTATTGGGATTTTTAATTCTATAGTTTACAGCTCATTGCCCAAAGTACTGGCCACCTAGGCAAGATTTGCTATAGAGCTTGTGAGCGCTGCTCTGAAGCTGGCCATATTACTGGATTACACCAGCTCCAGCCTCCGTGCACTCTTTCGATGCTGCAGAGGAAAAGCTACCTCTACTAGCAGCATCAGAGAAACCAGGTAACCCTCTAGTCACCCCTGGGAACTTTAGGCCAATAGCCTTTCTAAACTGGGATCTGAATATTTTTTTCTAAATTGTTCACTAAATGGTTACATCAAGTTCCATCACAGAAAAAGAAACAGCCTTACCAACACCAGGTCAGAATACCAATGCACTAACAGGATGCAGCAGACCCCCATGATAAAGGCAGTATTCCTATCCCTAATGCCGAAAAGGCCTTTGATACGGTTTACTGGGCTACTTAGACAAAGTACTCATCAAATTTGGTTTGACTGGCTTTATCAAATCATTTATAACGTCCCTATATTCCAACCCCAACGCCATGGTTCTTTCTTCCAGTTCCTTATCATCCAACTTGAAAAGCTCGAATGGAACCAGCCAGGTCAACCCCAATAATTTTTGCGTTAATTATGGAGCACCTGCCAGAGTCCATTCGTTCCAATTCAGACATTTCTGGTCTTAGCGTTGGTAACTTTAAAACATGTTAGCTGATGACTTAATTACAGTTATATGAAAAAGTTTGGGCACCCCTATTAATCTTAAGCTTAATGTTTTCTTAAAATTGGTGTTTTTGCAACAGCTATTTCAGTTTGATATATGTAATAACTGTTGGACACAGTAATGTTTCTGCCTTGAAATGAGGTTTATTGTACTAACAGAAAATGTGCAATCTGGATTCAAACAAAATTTGACAGGTGCATAAGTATGGGCACCCTTATCATTTTCTTGTTTTAAATACTCCTACCTACTTTTTACTGACTTACTAAAGCACTTTTTTTGGTTTTGTAACCTCATTGAGCTTTGAACTTCATAGCCAGGTGTATGCAATCATGAGAAAAGCTACTTAAAGTGGCCACTTGCAAGTTGTTCTCCTGTTTGAATCTCCTCTGAAGAGTGGCATCATGGGCTCCTCAAAACAACTGTCAAATGATCTGAAAACAAAGATTATTCAACATAGTTGTTCAGGGGAAGGATACAAAAAGCTGTCTCAGAGATTTAACCTGTCAGTTTCCACTGTGAGGAACATAGTAAGGAAATAGAAGAACACAGGGACAGTTCTTGTTAAGGCCAGAAGTGGCAGGCCAAGAAAAACATCAGAAAGGCAGAGAAGAAGAATGGTGAGATCAGTCAAGGACAATCCTCAGACCACCTCCAGAGAGCTGCAGCATCAACTTGCTGCAGATGGTGTCACTGTGCATCGGTCAACTATACAACGCGCTTTGCACAAGGAGAAGCTGTATGGGAGAGTGATGCGAAAGAAGCCGTTTCTGCAAGCACGCCACAAACAGAGTCGGCTGAGGTATGCAAAAGCACATTTGGAGAAGCCAATTTCTTTTTGGAAGAAGGTCCTGTGGACTGATGAAACCAAGATTGAGTTGTTTGGTCATACAAAAAGGCGTTATGCATGGCGGCAAAAAAACACAGCATTCCAAGAAAAACACTTGCTACCCACAGTAAAATTTGGTGGAGGTTCCATCATGCTTTGGGGCTGTGTGGCCAATGCCGGCACCGGGAATCTTGTTAAAGTTGAGGGACGCATGGATTCCACTCAGTATCAGCAGATTCTTGACAATAATGTTCAAGAATCAGTGATAAAGTTGAAGACACGCAGGGGATGGATCTTTCAGCAAGACAATGATCCAAAACACTGCTCTAAATCTACTCATGCATTCATGCAGAGGAACAATTACAATGTTCTGGAATGGCCATCCCAGTCCCCAGACCTGAATATCATTGAACATCTGTGGGATCATTTGAAGAGGGCTGTCCATGCTCGGCGACCATCAAACTTTACTGAACCTGAATTGTTTTGTAAAGAGGAATGGTGAAAAATACCTTCATCCAGGATCCAGGAACTCATTTAAAGTTACAGGAAGCGACTAGAGGCTGTTATTTTTGCAAAAGGAGGATCTACTAAATATTAATGTCACTTTTCTGGTGAGGAGCCCATACTTATGCACCTGTCAAATTTTGTTTGAATGCAGATTGCACATTTTCTGTTAGTACAATTAACCTCATTTCAAGGCAGAAACATTACTGTGTCCAACAGTTATTACATATATCAAACTGAAATAGCTGTTGCAAAAACACCAATTTTTATAAAACATTAAGCTTAAGATTAATAGGGGTGCCCAAACTTTTTCATATAACTGTATCTACTCCACAGATATAGAAATATCTCTTCATGCCGTCATCGCTTTTCTATAATCTTTTGCTGACATTTCATTTTATAAACTAAATGGCAATAAACCTTAAAAATTATATGGTGACCTTTCCGCATGTGATCAACACAAGATTGCCAATTTTGCCAATGTACAAATGACAATTTACATTGATTTATTTATTTACATCTTGTCACAACAACCGTGACTTTATTGGGTCACAGCTGTTTTATTTACCGTATTTTTCGGACTGTAAGACGCACCGGGCCATAAGACGCACCCCAAATTTTAGGGTGGAAAATAGGAAAAAAAAAATTTTTTAGAAGATGGGGGTCCATCTTATAGTCTGAATAGGTATCTTACTTGGGGGGGGCGGTGGAGCTGGGGTCACAGAAGGCAGGGTCGTTCAGGAAGCCGGCGGAGGTGGAGGCATGCTGGTACCTGGTGGCTGGGGGCCTGGCGCTGGGGGCTTGGTTCCCTGGTACCTGGGGGTCTGGTGCCCTGGTATCTGGGTTGCTGGGGGCCTGATGCTGGTGCCTGGTGCTGGGGGCCAGGGTGCTGGTGGCCTGGTACCTGGGGTGTGGCCATTTTCCTGTAGAGCACAGCTTCAGGAACATGGCCGCGGCCACCGGAAGCCGCTCACTCTGCTCTGCAAACTTCGCTCACAGAAATACACCAGCCCCGGTACCCGGCCAGGCCCAGCCCCCAGCCAAATACCAGCCCGCCTCACCTCTTCTACTGCCGCTACCCTGCGATCCCGCTCCACCACCACCGGTAAGTTGTGTTCGGACCATAAGACGCACCCCCCATTTTCCTCCCAAATTTGGGGGGGGAAAGTGAGTCTTATGGTCCGAAAAATACGGTATACCATAACATTTATACAGCAGTGATCAAAAATATACCCTTATCTGGGTGTATGATACTTTAATATATAATCATATTTTATACAAAACAATAAAAGTTACAATTTATTCACAAACTTTATTCCCCTCCTCTCCTCTTTTCCTTATTAATCTATAGTCTTATAGGGGTGTACACTAATGTGAATAAATGTCCGATGAGATTTGACAATAAACTTATTGCAAATTTGAGACAACATCGTCACATTGGGCACACTATGGCAACCACACTTCATTTTCCACACCACCTCTACTTTAACAAATCCTACCTCTTGTATATGATCTGACTCCCTCTCCGGCACCTATCTCTTCCTTCCCCTCTTTCTTCCTCCTTATTGCTTTCCTCACTATTTCCATCTCTATATTTTATAAGTCAAACATTTGTATGAATTTTTTTTTAAATACTATTGCATCATTTATCTTTTGAAACTTTAACAAAAATTTACAGTTTAAAAGAAAAAAAATTCCACAAGGCCTTAAAAAAGTTGTCCAGTACTTTATATTACCCCCCAAATGTATCCCCCCGGGGCCCCTAAGGATTTTTGTAAATACCTTACGTTGCTGTTTCTGCCTGTGAGCGGGGCTATCCTTGGCCGCTCACAAGCATCACGTGACCCTATGATGGCATCACGACAAATGAGGCGTGACTTAGCGCTGAGGTCCCCACGGAGGCTGCTGGGTTGTGGGCTGGGTTACCCCCCGCATCACACCCAGCATCCAACGCGCGCTTTCCCAATGAATGGGGAGAGGCAGAGCGCGGTGGATGCCGGGTGTGACGCGGGGGAGTAACCCCGCCCACAGCCTGGCATCCACCGTGGAACGCAGAAGACAGAGACCCCCGGCTGCTGCCAGCACTTGTCATGACGTCAGCGGATGTCAGAGTCAGCTACAGCCGGGGGTCACGTGATGCCTGTGAGCAGCCAGTGATAGCGCCGCTCACAGGCAGTATCTGCAGTGTAACGTAATTACAAATATCCTTAGGCGCCCCGGGGGGGATACATTGCGGGGGTAATATAAAGTACTGGACAACCCCTTTAATTCTCCCTATCAATGTTCAGGCTCATAATAAATTGAAACTTGAATCGCTTTTCCTATTTAGGTGGTCGGAAGAAGTCATTCCATACTTGGGGATTATACTATCTGCTTCTCCCATGATTATTAAGAAACATTTCTACCATCTTTATCATTCACATGAATCTGAACTGGACAGGTTCTCACACCTAGCCCTTTCTTGCCTAGCAATAATCCAATCCTTATCAATTGAATCTCACAGATGGATGCAGTTTGAAAACTTTTTCGCTAAATTTGGTTTCACCAGGCGAACTCTTCAGTCTGAATACATCAAACCTACCTCCTATTCCCCTATACTCCCAATTATGTTATCTACTGTTTCCCTTTGGAGAACCTGGGAAATGTGTCCTCTATGTGAGATCTCAATTAGAGAATTAGAGCCCCATATCCCTTATCAATTCTGTCTACATGGGAGGTAAGCAGCCTGAGGACTTGGCAGATAATAGCAAGGATTCCTTGTTTCTTTAGTTAGACACAATTATTAAAAAGTAATAGCGCCAACGTGGATCTTTCTATCCATACTTGCAGATCAGACACATCTTATTGTCCTTCTATTATCAACACACATCCCCTCTTTCACCCTTCCACCATTACCTCCTTATTGAGGATACGTCTGAAAAAGTTTTGTAAACCTTCTATAAGATACTGAATTCCCATTTTCACCATGAAAGTGTTCTCACTACCAATATCCATTCAATAGTCATGGTTCATCAGGACTGGTCCCTGTGGTCCCCTCCCCCCAGTGGTCCCTATTATTATGCAGTAATGTCCTATCCCCATCTTCTCCGCATCTCTCCCCCTCCTATTATTTCCACTTTTTCACATGCTGGATGTTTTCATCACTCAATGTTATGGTAACTTTCATCTATAATTTGTCTACACTTTTGCGTTTTCTGTTCATTGTTTGTATATTTTTCTTTGTTTATAACAATCAATAAAAGTTATTGGAGAAAGAAGCGCTCCAAGCTAACGATTCCCTAATCCATCCTAAATATCTATGTGATGGAGGCAGATTAAGATACTCACCAATCACCGTCTTCTCCCTTCCTCTCTTCTCTCCCTCACTGCTCCTATACTCATGTATGCCTGATTCAGCCGAGCATGCATGTGCTTTCCATGGGAGGATAATGGGCCTGTCCCACAAAATTCAGTCAATTCAGATGATTTTCCTTTAATGTGAATGGGCACTAAAGAGCTGGACCACATGAACGCTATGGGGCCCATGAACAGGAGGAGCCTAGTGCCGAATGCTTATATCGTATATATACAGCATAAGTTATGATGGCTTATAAGGAGTAGACTCACAAGCTGAGCCCACTCCATACCCAGTGGGTGCCAGCTGTTTTACACAGCAGACAGCCACTCGTAATTGCTGCAATTCAAGCTAGCTCTGATTGCAGCTGTTTAACCCCTTAGCTTCCATAGTGACCAGCAATTATGGTACCTAAGCAGCTAGACAGGGGGTCTCTGTGACCACCACTGGGTTGCTTAATGGCAGCCAGGGGCCAATAAGAGGTCCCATTTCGAATCTTTGCTATGGGGTCTGTGGATTTCTATGTACACCCCTCTATGACCTGATAAGAATTATCCTGAGGGTTAAGCAGGTGGACTAACATGTTCTGTGCCCTCCCAGTATTCCTCTCTCTGCATATCATACCATGAGTATCCACCTTAGTACATGCCGTATTCTGAAAATCTTATTTACCGTATATTCCGGCGTATAAGACGACTTTTGAAGACTGAAAAATCTTCTGTCTAGTCTGGGGTCGTCTTATACGCCGGTAATGCTTTTGAACTTTCAGAAATTGACATGCGGGGATACTCTGGGGGTGTTAATAAGCTGCCGTGGCCGTATCCCTGCCATGTCGGAGTTAATATAAGGTGGAGGGAGTTAAAATACGGCGGCGGTAGGTCCAGATAGTCAGCGCTTCTGTGCTGAAACGGACACATCGCTGCGTATTCCCAGCTCCGGACACAGCGCAGGGCTTCTGTGCCGACAGCTTTCACTTGTCACAGAAGCGCTGCGCTGTGTCCGGAGCAGGGAAGTTCGCATCGCTTCTGTGACAATATATGAAAAGCCGGCAATTCAGCAGCGGCATAAGCCGGCACCCGACAATTTAGAATAGAAAGAATAGAGCTTCACACATAGATTAGATAGATAGAAACATGTCAGTCACATATATATGAAGTACAGTGACAGTGTTGATTACTGTACTTGTCATTTAGTGTTAAAATAAGGATTTATTTAAAAAAAAATTGGCGTGGGGTTCCCCTTAATTTTAGTCTCTAGCGGAGGTTAAGCAGACAGCTGGGGCAGATGTTTGAAGCCTGGGAAGGGGATAATACCCACGGAGCTTCCCAGGCTACTAATATCAGCCCCCAGCTGAATACCTAGCCTTTACTAGCTATTAAAATGGGGGATCCCAAAAAAATGACGTGGGGTCCCCCCTATTTTAATAGCTAGCAAACGCTAGGCAGACAGCTGGAGGCTGATATTAATAGCCCAGGAAGGGAGCCATGAATATTGGCCCCCTCCCAGGCTAGAAACACCAGCCGTCAGCCGCCCCAGAAATGGCGCATTCATAGGATGCGCCAATTCTGGCACTTAGCCTCGCTCTTCCACGCTGCCCTGTAGCGGTGGCAGGGGGTAATAGGGTTGGGGTTGATGTCAGCTTATAATGCCAGCTGACATCAAGCCCAGGTTAGTAATGGAGAGGCGTCTATAAGACACCCCCATTACTAACCCCATAGTCAAAGTTAAAAAAAACACAAACACCCAGAATAAACTCCTTTAATTGAAATAAAGACACAATTGTTCTAAATTAAACCATACTTACCATCACGCCCATTCCAGCTGAAGCCAACGATCTCCTGCAATAAAAGAAAAATAATAAACCAACCTCATCCTTACCTTTCCATGGTTCCCAGGACGGGTCCAGCTCTGCTACATCGAGATGACAGACTGGACCGCAGCAGAACGCTGCCATCCAGCCTGTCATCCCGCAGACACTGAGAAGCGCAGGCATGCTTGTGCTCCTCAGTGTCTGACTGTGACGGCATCCAGATGAGCCGACAATGAACTCAGCTCACCTCCTGGACGTCCGTCACTGACAGCGTGGGAAACTTCTACTGCGCATGCGGGAAGCAGGAGAATTTTCCCACGCTGTCAGTGACGTGCATGAGGTGAGCCGAGTTCATTGGACATGATCTCGGCTCATCTGGATGCCGTCACAGTCAGACACTGAGGAGCACAAGCATGCCTGCGCTTCTCAGTGTCTGCGGGATGACAGGATGGATGGCAGCGTTCTGCTGCGGTCCAGCCTGTCATGTGAATGTAGCAGAGCTGGACCGGTCCTGGGAACCATGGAGAGGTAAGGATGATGTTGCTTTATTATTTTACTTTTATTGTAGGAGATCGTTGGCTTCAGCTGGAATGGGCGTGATGGTAAGTATGGTTTAATTTAGAACATTAAAAAATTGTGTCTTTATTTCAATTAAAGGACTTTATTCTGGGTGTTGTGTTTTTTTTAATTACTTTACTAGAAATTCATGGTGGTCATGTCTAATATTGGCGTGACCCCATGAATTTCGGGCTTAGGGCCAGCTGATAATGCCAAGCTGGCCCTAACCCCTTTAGGTTACCCAGTGAGCCACCGCACCAGGGCCCTGGATGAGTTGGGTACAGCGCCAGAAGATGGCGCTTCTATGAACGCGCCATTTTCCGGGGTGTCTGCGGACTGCAATTTGCAGCGGGGGGGGGACCAGAAAGCTTGGGTCTCCCTGCGCTGCAGATTCCAGCCCCCAGCTGCCTAGTTGTACCTGGCTGGACACAAAAATAGGGCGAAGCCCCACGTATTTTTTTTTTTAATTATTTCATGAAATAATTAAAAAAAAAAGGGCTTCCCTATATTGTTGTCTCCGGCCAGGTACAAATAGGCAGCTGGTGGTTGGGTGCAGCCCGTTCCTGCCTGCTGTACCTGGCTGGACACAAAAATATGGCGAAGCCCCACGTCAACATTTTTGGGAAAAATTAATTACAAAATTAATAATTTAGGGACTGCATCTTTATTAACCCCTCAATTGTCATTTAGTGTTAAAATAAAGGATTTTTTAAAAAGAAAATTGGCGTGGGATCCACCATCATTATAGTCTCTAGCGGAGGTTAAGCAGACGGCTGGGGCAGATGTTTGAAGTCTGGGAAGAGGGTAATACCCACGGAGCTTCCCAGGCTACTAATATCAGCCCCCAGCTGAATACCTAGCCTTTACTAGCTATTAGAATGGGGGACCCCCCCAAAAAATGACGTGGGGTCCCCCCTATTTTAATATGTTTATGAGTGACAGTTTTCCTGCTATATACCTGCATGTCATAAGAATTTAAATTAAAAAAGGACCATGTTAAATTCAAATCTGTTTTTTTTTAATTTTTACCGGTGTTTGGTATGCGTTGGAAAAGGGGTAGTCTTATACGATGAATATATCCTAAACTCTATATTTTAACAGGAAAGTAGGGTGGTCGTCTTATACACCAGGTCGTCTTATACGCCGGAATATACGGTATCTGTTTTCTTTTCTAAAAGTGTTTATTTTACATCAACATGAAACATAAGTATGGAAAATTTCTATTAACTGATTAGCTGCAGTGGTCACCCAATGGCCACTGCGAGAAGGAGAAGCCAGGAGGTCGGCGGGGACACTGACAGCAGCAGTTCTGGGGGTCTGAAAGGTAAGTATGAGATTATTATTCCAAGGCATCTGATATTCATAAGATGTATATATATATCTCCTATGCTTTAGACACATATACACACCTTAAGAGTGTTAGATGGTTAATAATAATATAATATAATATTTTTTTTACAATGTGTATTATAATATATAATAATATAACATTTTATAATATGTATACAACAGATTGGACAGTCGGCCATCATGACAGCGCGTTGTTGGTCTCACATGTGATGTCACAGTGACATAGAATGCTGTGAGGTTATACAATCTATGCACTCGGTGACATCAGCGCCATTTTCAGAGTTGAAGTTTTCGCTGAGACTCTACCGTGGCTTTGGAAGTGCGAGCTAGTTTGTTTCATACATCTAGTGCTTTACTTCTACAGCTTCTTATTGATATTTTGGCACCATAACATCCGTGCCATCAGAGAACTTAGTTCTCATTTTCTATCACTCTACCATCTCAGCCCCGGGAAACTGAACCATGACTTCCAGGGAGCTGCATCAGCTTATTGCTGACAACGAGACTTGGATGAGCCGACCAGAAAATCAGGGTAAGTGAGAGAATATTCCCACCTTATAGGATCTTTTCTGGGAGGAGATTTCCCTGGGGTAAGCGGTTTCAGTGCACTCAGTGCATCCTCCACCTTCCCATTCATAGTCCTTGGGGGCTGTGTTAGTCGCAGTCTGGTTCCACCCCTGCTCTGTGATGTCTGTAGAGAGGGGATCCACTGAGCAGGTTTATTTAGCCCAAACATTAATCAATTTTTTCTCCTCTCCCTAAACTCCAAAGCAGCAGCAGGTTCACTCCGTTTGGCTCGAAAGTGTATTTTTATAAACTTTTGCATATTTATAGTACATTTTATTTCTTTATAGGTCAGGCTATGATTGTCCATCAATTGAGATCTTCTCAAAGGGATCAGAGAAGACTAATTACTACTGGTGGACACAGAACAGACGCCACTGCTGTCACTGCGAGAGGCAGAGAAGCCAGAACTCCTCTCCGGCAAAGAGGACAAGAGAGCAGGGAAAGAAGCCGCTCTCCGCTTAGACCAGTCCCTGCAGAGCCCTCCAGAGAAACATCAGAGAGCAGAAGGGATGACAGTGGATCCTCAGACACCGTCACTGAGTTTGAATTCAGACAGCCATTTCCCGTTCTGCCGAGCCACAGACTCAGGGAGTCTCCAGCTGCAAGTGGATCTCCTGTACAATTACTGCAGGCAAACCGTCTGTTCAACATCATCTTTCAGCAGCAGGGAATGGGAGTGATGACGCCTCCGCCACAGATGCGGCCACCATCACCACCTGCACAATATAATCTGCAGGAAAGGCAGCAGACTTGGCGAGCTCAGCAAATTAGGAACCTCCCAACAAGAGCTGTAACATCTCAGGAGGAGTCGTGTGTCATCTGCATGACGGATTATGAGACCGGAGAGGAAGTCACAGTGCTACCATGCAATCATTGTTTCCATCAGGGTTGCATCTCTACCTGGCTCAACTCCAACCTTCGGTGCCCCCTGTGTCGCAAACACTGCTTCCTTCTAAAATTCAGTGGTTAAATCTTTATGGAAGAAGTTAAGAGTTTGGCAGTGACACTAGAAGAGTCCATCTTGTACGTCAGCCCAGGTAAGAGAGAACATATAGATTACATCTGCATTCATTTCAATTGGTAAAAAAAATAATTCACCTTTTCTTCTGTTCTGTCTTTTCTTTAGTTTACCATCAGCTTTGGGAAACATCGTACCAGTACTGAGTTCTCAGATGAGGATCAATGAAATAGCGGTCTTCTTTCTGTGATATTATTGAGACGCTGAAGAAGAAACCTGCTCCTGCACATGACGATTTTCGGATGAACCCCCTTCTCTCTTTTCTGTGAGGGGATTTTGAGGACGTTCTGGAAAGTAGATAGAGAGGAAACCAGGCTCTCCAATATAAGCCGAAAGTTAGAAGTTTATTACAACAATCATCAGCAAACATCTGTGTGCAATGGGCCAACGTTTAGGTCACATGACCTTGTTCATAATATATATATATATATATATATATATGTATATACATTAAAGAATGTTATACCAATTATATTGATTCTGTGTCTTTCACCTTATTTGCATGGTATGCATACTGGGAACTCCATAACATTGTGCACAGAGCAGGTGGATTGATGATAAATGTCTATTCTAAAAAAAAAAAGCTGTGCAAACGTCAAAAAGAATGAACATATGTACTGAAATGTCAAAGGGACTTGCTGTGCATATGATCCGTCTGTTGGCACTTCTTTTAACTTCTTCAGGCTTCAAAAGCTATGAAGCGGCTAAAAGAAGCGATTGGTCTTTTCTTCTAGAAGCTTCTGCTTGGAAGTCGCCACTATTTTATATATAAACTGATTTCGCAGTGAAAGCGCCGCAAAAAAACGAACACAAAGACATCACAAAAGCCACTTCAGGTAAAACTCGATGGACACCATGATGAGGATATCTGGCTGAGTGTCTACTGATCACTGCTTGTAACCCCTTTTTCTCCATAGGGATAGTGTAGTGATAGACGGGTGGGATATAAGTATTAATGTAAGTATGTTTTTAGTTCAAGTGGGTGGGAAGTATAATTAGGTAATTGGGAATTAATCGTATATTAGTACTGTCTGCTATTGTTATTAGTGTGCACTGTGTTAGTGTGGTGATTAGTAGTATATGAACTGTAGACTTGTGTGTAATAAATATCCTTTATTCATACACGGTTTTGTCTCAGTTAGAATATAGCAATTAACACAAGTGTCCCAGGTAAGTCACTGCATACCACTTCAACAATAAATATAATCCCACAGCTGCAATATTAAAATCAAATTATAGACACAGAATAGAAATATGCGCAGAAATAAAACATCAGAAATGTATTTGATAATGCTTTGATTTGAGAGTCCTCAGTGGTTGATTCCTTTTAATGGCTAACTGAAAAGATAGTAACAAATTGCAAGCTTTCGAGACTACTCAGGTCTCTTCATCAGGCTAGTATACCACAAAATCTGAAGAGTCACATATTTATTCACAATAAGACACAGAAATAATGCAATAGATGCAACAGGTGACGGAAAGCAGAGTTATTATGGGAGAGATAAACAGTTCTGGCTACAAATATTTTAGCAGTTAATAGATAAGGAGTGTGAAGGTTTTATTGTCCTGTGACTAGGTCCAGTGTTATGATGGCCTCACAAGTCTGAGGGGCACATTCCTTAGTTGATGTAGAATGACATAAATCCATGCGACACATTCATTCCTGCTCTGAAAGTGTTAAAGGTCACCATTAGTTTATATTCTGAGATTCTTCTTTCTCTTTGAGATTTGAAATGACCTTTTAATACCAGTAATTTCATGTCTTTTATGCTATGATCAGGGGAACAAAAATATTTGGCTACAGGTAGATCTATTCTTTTTTCTTTTATTGTGTGGCGATGATGATTCATTCTTGTCCTAAGTTTTTGCCCTGTCTCCCCTACATAAAGACCCCCAGCTGGACATTTGGTACATATAATTAAGTACCCTACGTTAGATGTGATACAGCTGAACGTACCTGGGATCTTATAGTCCTGATGTGAGTTGGGTATCATCATCTCGTCTGTGGTCATTATAAACGGACAGGTTTTACATTTTTTCTGGTTGCAAGGAAAGGTACCTGTAGCTGGAGGAGATGACAGAAAGCTTCTGACAATGATGCTTCTTAGATTTGGGGGCTGTCTGAAACACAGAAGTGGGGGGTCTGGAAATATGGATTGTAATCGGGCATCTTTTTGTAGTAAGGGTTGTAGTTTCTGTGTAGCTCTCCTTAGCGCCTCCAGATTTGAATTGTTGATGACTACTAGAGGCACCCGGTTGCTTTCTTGTTTGGTTTTGTAATGTAGGAGGTGATTCCTTGGTATTCTGGTGGCTCTTGTAATCTGGTTCTCAATTGTTCTTGGATGGTAGCCCTGATTCAAAAAGGTCTGAGACCAAGAAGGTGTTTGTCTCTATCCATAGGGTTGGAACATATCCGATTGTATCTGACGGCTTGTCTGTAAATAATTTAAGGTATGTAGGACGGTCGATTGGTTTCCGGTACAAGGATGTCTCTATTTCATTGTTCTGTAGCTTGATAATGGTCTCCAAAAAGTTAATTTCAGTACAGGAGTAGTTGAGTGTTAGGTTGATGGTGGGATGAAATCGGTTAAAGTGTTCATGGAACGTCTTCAGCTGTTGCTCAGACCCCGTCCAGATGATTAAAATATTGGCAATGAAACGATAGTAGGCCAGAGGCCTGATGGGGCATGAGGACAAAAAGTCACTTTCAAGCTTGGCCATGAAAAGATTTGCGTACTGTGGATCCATTTTACTTCCCATCGCTGTACCAGTTTCCTGTAGTTATATGTTGGTATCAATTTCAAAGTAATTGTGGGTGAGGATGAATTCTGTAAGTTTGACCACAGAATCAGCAACAATTCCTGTATTTTCTATGAAGATTTTGCAGGCATTTAATCCATCCTACATAGCTACATAGTTTATAAGGCCGAAAAAAGACAAGCGTCCATCCAGTTCAGCCTATTTCTTGTGCACTGCAGCTATTCCGCAGCGTTTATCCAGGGGAAGGCAAAAAAAAAACAAAAAAAAAACAAAAACCATGCAGTATAGACCAATTTACATCATTGAGGAAAAATTCACTTCCCAACTCCCATCTGGCAGTCAGATTAAATCCCTGGATTAATTAACTATCACTAAGCATAAGATGTAATTTTATTGTTCTCAAAAAAGGCGTCCAGGCCTCTCTTGAACTCATTAAGTGAGTTGGACATCACCACTTCCTCTCCCAGAGAGTTCCAGAGTCTCACGGCTCTGACCGTAAAGAATCCCCTTCTATGCTGGTGCAGGAACCTCCTTTCCTCCAGACGCATAGTGTGCCCCCTCGTCTTTGTCACCATCCTTGGTATAAACAGGTCATGGGAGAGATCTCTGTTCTGCCCCCTGATGTATTTATACATGTTTATGAGGTCTCCCCTAAGCCTTCTCTTTTCCAACGTAAATAGGCCTAATTTTGACAACCTCTCTGGGTATTCTAGTCCCTCCATTCCCTTTATTACCTTAGTCGCCCTCCTTTGTACCCTCTCTAGCTCCAATATGTCTTTCCTGAGCACCGGAGCCCAGAACTGTGCACAATATTCTAAGTGCGGCCTTACCAGCGCTTTATACAGAGGAAGAACAATGTTCTCATCATATGCCCCTATTCCTCTTCTGATGCATGCCATGACTCTATTTGCCTTCGCAGCTGCTGCCTGACACTGGGCACTCCAATTTAATTTGCTATTAACCAAGACGCCCAGGTCCTTCTCCATGTCAGATTTCCCCAACGGTTTCCCATTTAATATGTATGGGTGACTGCTGTTTTTCTTTCCCATGTGCATGACTTTACATTTATCGGCATTGAACCCCATCTGCCATTTTTTGGCCCAACTCCCCAATTTATCTAAATCTTCCTGTAGCTGTACCCTATCCTCATCTGTATTAACTACTTTACAAAGTTTAGTATCATCTGCAAATATTGCTATTTTACTATGCAACCCTTCCACTAGATCATTAATAAATATATTAAATAATATAGGGCCCAAGACAGACCCTTGAGGCACCCCGCTAGTAACCCTGACACACCCTGAGCTTACTCCATTGATAACCACCCTCTGCTTTCTATCACTCAGCCAGCTATTTACCCACTTGCACACATTATCCCCCAGACCAAGCATTCTCATTTTATATACTAACCTTTTGTGTGGCACGGTATCAAACGCTTTGGAGAAGTCAAGGTATACAACATCCACTGACTCTCCCCGGTCCAGCTGTGAGCTCACCTCCTCGTAGAAGGCGATCAGGTTTGTTTGGCAGGAGCGATCCCTCATGAATCCATGTTGATATGGAGTTAGTGTTATGTTCTGCTACCAAAGCTAAGGAAAGAGAGGAGATCTGTCCCTACTATAAGACTCAGCTGAATCCCTACGATGTAACAGGGAACCTGATCCTGCGATCAGACCTGCTAAAGTCCTAATCTAGTCTGAACGGAGACCTATAGATTTGGGGAGGGAATCCCTACAAGTACTAAGGACTGGGAGGAATATGGGACACCTCCTAACAGAAATAGTAGCAGACAGACGAACAAACAAAATAGATAGAACCTAGAGGTCCGTAGACCAAGCAAACTAACAGAGTTAGATACAGAGCACAGGCTAGCTAGAAAGTGAATATACAATGAAGTCCAGCAAAGCCAGAAGGGCGGAGCAGGATTAAATAGGCCAACAAGGTCAAGTGACCAGCAAAGGAAAAAAAACCTAACAGCAAGGTTCTAACAGTACCCCCCCTTCTAAGAGGATCCTCCGGATCCCCTAGGACCAGGCTTATCAGGAAATCTCCTGTGAAACGCTCTGATAAGTCTGGACGCGGAAACATCATCTGACCTCACCCAAGAGTTATCCTCGGGTCCGAAACCTTTCCAGGCCACAAGATACTGCAAACTACCTCTATACCGTCTAGAGTCAAGGATGCGAGAAATTTCATATTCCCCGTCCTCCACCACCGGAGGAACAGAGGCAGAGGCGTCACCATCCGACACAACAGCTTTTTTTAACAGAGAGACATGAAAGACCGGATTAATTCTCCAGGAGGTAGGAACCTCCAACCTAACAGCAGATTGGTTGACAACCTGAAGCACCTTAAAGGGCCCTACAAACTTGGGACCCAATTTCTTAGAAGGAATCCTCAACCGCAGATTCCTAGAGGACAACCAAACCATGTCACCAACAGCGAACAAAACCTCCTGTCGTTTCCTATCAAAGTAGTCTTTAGATTTTCTGTTGGCCTCCTGAAGATTACCACGCACATCCGTCCAAACTCTTTCCAAATCACCGGAAAAATTCTCCTCCTCAGGCACGGCAGATCCCAACTTGGAGAACGACCCAAACGACGGATGTCTCCCAGAACAACAAAAAAAAGGCGAACAACCAGCAGAAGAAGATGTATGATTGTTCAGAGCAAATTCGGCAAGTGGCAGAAACTCAGACCACCCCTCTTGATTGTCTGCCACAAAACAACGCAAGAACTGCTCAACATCCTGGTTTTTCCTTTCTGTCTGGCCATTAGATTCAGGATGATATCCGGACGAAAACGACAAATGAATTCCCAACCTGTCACAAAAGGCACGCCAAAAACGAGCCACGAACTGAGGACCCCTATCAGAAACAATGTCAGTAGGAACGCCATGAAGTCTGACAATTTCCTTGACAAAGGCCTTAGCGAGAGTTTTAGCGCAGGGCAGTTTGACGAAGGGAACCAAGTGACACATCTTGCTAAAACGGTCCACGACCACCCAGATGACAGTAAAACCCTCAGAGGGGGGAAGGTCAGTTATAAAGTCCATAGCCAAATGTGTCCAAGGAGCACTGGGGACCTCCAAAGGACAAAGCAACCCCGCAGCAGGAGTATGTGAGGACTTAGATCTAGCACATATAGTACATTGGCGCACCCACTTAACGACTTCCTTCTGCCATCCAGGCCACCAAAAACTGCGACCCACCAGTCTCTTGGTCTCAGAGATTCCGGGATGACCTGCCAACCGAGATTCGTGACACTCAACAAACAAATCTCTCCTAAAGGTCCCAGGCACAAACAACCTCCCATGAGGAGTGTTAGATGGGGCATTCTCCTGAGCTTTAAGAATCTCATCTTCCAAAACGGAGTCTAAAGCAGCTATCACAACACCTTCTTGTAAAATGTTTTCCTCTTTCTCAGCACCGACTATGGGAGAAAAACTGCGAGACAAGGCATCCGCCTTAACATTCTTAGTACCAGGGATGTAAGTAACGGAGAAATTAAACCGCGAGAAAAACAGTGCCCACCTAGCCTGACGGGCATTCAGGCGCTTGGCAGCGTCAAGATATATCAGATTTTTATGATCCGTAAGAACCTGAACGGGAAATTCCGCACCTTCCAAGAAGTGGCGCCAGTGTTCAAATGCGAGTTTAATAGCCAATAATTCCCGATTACCAATATCGTAATTCAATTCAGTCTCCGAAAATTTTTTTGAAAAAAATGCACAGGGATGTAATCCATCCCCGTTATCCTGAGACAATACTGCGCCAACCCCCACAGAGGAAGCATCAACCTCAACCAAAAACGGCCTAGTAACATCAGGCTGCATAAGGATGGGAGCAGAGGTGAACCTCTCCTTGAGATACACAAAAGCTTCAATGGCCTCAGAAGACCACTGAACCGCATCAGCACCTTTCCTGGTGAGATCAGTCAGAGGTTTGACAATACTAGAAAAATTTTTTATGAATTTTCTATAGTAATTGGCGAAACCCAAAAACCTCTGTATTGATTTCAAACCAATAGGCCTAGGCCATTCCTGCACAGCCTGAACCTTAACCGGATCCATCTCAAAACCTTTGCTGGAGATAATGTAGCCCAAAAAACTAATTCTCTGTACAGCGAACTCACATTTCTCCAGCTTAGCAAAAAGCGAATTGTCCATTAATAACTGTAATACCTCACGCACGCTCCGCCAATGAGACTCCAGATCTGGCGAATAAATCAAAATGTCATCCAAATACACAACCACATTTTTACCGATCAAAGGTCTAAGGATGTCATTAATCAGATTCTGAAAAAATGCAGGAGCATTAGTAAGACCAAAAGGCATAACCAGATTCTCAAAATGACCCACAGGAGTGTTAAAAGCAGTCTTCCATTCATCACCCTCCTTCATGCGCAACAGATTGTATGCCCCCTTAAGGTCAATTTTAGAGAACCACTTGGCCCCCAATAACTGGTTAAACAGATCAGGAATCAATGGCAGTGGGTAAGGATTGCGTACCGTAATTTTGTTAATCTCACGAAAATCCAGACAAGGACGTAAACCGCCGTCCTTCTTTTTTACAAAAAAAAATCCAACCGCCACAGGAGACTTAGAGGGCCTAATGTGACCGGCGGCCAAACTTGTCTGTATGTATTCCTCCAAAGCCTTCCTCTCAGGAATAGTAAGGTTAAATAAACGACTTTTAGGAAGAGTCGCTCCAGGGACAAATTCAATAGAACAATCATAGTCTCTATGGGGAGGCAAAACCTGCGATTCTTTCTCAGAAAAAACTCTCCAAAAATCCTGAATAGGAACAGGCAATTCTCCCCTATCCAAAGCTGCAATACGCCCGTTACAACACTTGTCATAACATTTATGGCTCCAGGATTTAATTTCACTGGTAGACCAATCCAGTACAGGATTGTGAAATTTTAACCAGGGCAAACCCAATATTACTGGAGAAGGCAAGTTATTCAACACTACCAAATCCAATTTCTCATGGTGAACACCATTAATAGTGAGAGGAAATTCACTGACCTTGAGAGTAATATTCTTCAAAGGGGAACCATCCACAGAAACCACAGCAATGGGGGATGATAAAGGTTCAGGTTTTAAATTGAGTTTTTCCACGAATCCCCCATCAATAACATTCAGTGTAGACCCGCAATCAACAAACACCCGAAATTCCATTAATTTTTCCTGAGCAATCGTGGAAGCAGCTAAAAATATACCCTTGGAATTTAAACAGGCAATACGGGCGTGACTGACCATTTTTTTTTCTTTCTTCATACGAAGCTCACAGCCTTTAATCAAATGACCAGATTTCCCGCAATAGAAACACAAGCCTTCTGAAAAACGACGGTGTTTTTCTTGAGAGCGAGGTGCCACCGATCCAATCTCCATCGGTTCACCACTGTTAGTACACACATTATCATAACCAGAAACTGACATAGCAGAGGATTTGCTCTCATTAACCCTAGCACGCAGTCTTCTGTCCACCCGTATAGCTAATTGCATAGCCTGTTGCAAATCCTCAGGTGTAGGATAAGCAATTAGCAGGTCTTTAACCTTTTCACTGAGCCCAGCAAGAAATAGACTTTTCAGAGCAGAATCGTTCCACCCTGTTTGAGTGGACCAACGACGAAAATGTGTACAATATTTTTCCATATTACCTGATCCTTGTTTTAAACGTCTCAACTCAGTCTCAGCTGATGCCACACGGTCAGGATCATCATATAATAGTCCTAAAGCAGAAAAAAAACTATCCACTGATCTGAAGCATGTATCACTAGGTTGCAAAGAAAAGGCCCACTCCTGAGGCTCTTTGCGCAAAAGTGACATTATGAACCCTACGCGCTGGGATTCATCCCCAGAGGACTTGGGTCTCAAACGAAAATACAATAAGCAAGCATTTTTAAATGAAAAAAATTCTCGATGTTCACCAAAAAATAAATCCGGCAAACATACCTTAGGCTCCAAGAAATATGCTCCAGGACAGTTACTCACGTGCTGACGGAGCTCGGCCACTTCCAGAGAGAGTCCCTGCAGGTGTTTAGCCAAATCCTGAACCGACACCATGATGGAACAAAAAAAAAAAATCTTTCCTTAGAGAATTTACAGGCTGGACTTACTGTTATGTTCTGCTACCAAAGCTAAGGAAAGAGAGGAGATCTGTCCCTACTATAAGACTCAGCTGAATCCCTACGATGTAACAGGGAACCTGATCCTGCGATCAGACCTGCTAAAGTCCTAATCTAGTCTGAACGGAGACCTATAGATTTGGGGAGGGAATCCCTACAAGTACTAAGGACTGGGAGGAATATGGGACACCTCCTAACAGAAATAGTAGCAGACAGACGAACAAACAAAATAGATAGAACCTAGAGGTCCGTAGACCAAGCAAACTAACAGAGTTAGATACAGAGCACAGGCTAGCTAGAAAGTGAATATACAATGAAGTCCAGCAAAGCCAGAAGGGCGGAGCAGGATTAAATAGGCCAACAAGGTCAAGTGACCAGCAAAGGAAAAAAAACCTAACAGCAAGGTTCTAACAGTTAGACAGTTATTATCATTAAGATATTCTACAATAGCATCTCTAAGAAATCCTTCAAACAATTTACCCACAACAGACGTTAAGCTGACTGGTCTATAGTTCCCAGGGTCACTTTTAGACCCCTTTTTGAATATTGGTACCACATTTGCTTGGCGCCAGTCTAGTGGGACAGTCCCTGTCCATAAAGAGTGCTTGAATATAAGATACAGCGGTCTGTCTATCACATTACTTAATTCTTTTAGTACCCGGGGGTGTATGCCATCTGGGCCTGGTGACTTGTCTATTTTGATATTATTTAGGCGTTTCTGAACTTACTCCTGGGTTAGGTGGGTGATATTTAGCGGAGGGTTTACTTTATCACTCTGCATTTCCTCCGATAAATTGTTTTCTTTTGTGAAAACAGTGGAGAAGAAGCTATTGAGTAGGTTTGCTTTACCCTCATCGCCCTCTATGATTTTACCCAGGTTATTTTTCAATGGGCCAACTCCATCAGTTTTAATCCTTTTACTGTTTATATAGTTAAAGAACAGTTTGGGATTCGTTTTACTTTCCTTGGCAATTAGTCTCTCTGTCTCCTCTTTTGCTATTCTTATTTGTTTCTTACAGATTTTGTTTTTTTCCCTATAAGATATTAGCGCTTCCTCGCTGCCTACTTGTTTAAGTTTACCGAAAGCCCTTTTTTTGTTTTTCATTGCCCTCTTGACTTCCTTATTTAGCCACATTGGCTTCCTCCTATTCCTAGCCCTTTTATTCCCATAAGGTATGTACCTTCTACAGTGACTATGTAGGACTGTTTTGAAAATTTCCCATTTTCTATCCGTGCTCCTATTACTAAAGATACTATCCCAGTCTATAAGGTGAAGGGCATCTCTTAGCTGATCAAACTTTGCCCTCCTGAAGTTCAGTGTTTTTGTGACTCCCTTGCTGGGCACCCTACTGAAGCACATGTGGAATTGTATAATGTTGTGGTCACTATTTCCCAGGTGCCCCCCGACCTGCACCTCAGTTATTCTGTCTGGCCTGTTAGTTAATATTAAGTCTAAAAGGGCCGTCCCTCTAGTTGGTTCCTGCACAAGTTGTGACAAATAATTGTCTTTGATAATTGACAGAAACCTGTTTCCTTTCTGAGATCTACAGCTTTCGGTTTCCCAGTCTATATCGGGGTAGTTGAAGTCCCCCATAATAATCACCTCGTTATTTTTTGGTACTTCGTCTATTGGTCTCATTAATAGACTTTCCGTGGCTTCTGCTATATTTGGTGGTTTATAACAGACTCCTATGATAATTTTATTATTGTTTTTTGCCCCATGTATCTCCACCCATAAGGACTCGACCTCCTCATTTCCCTCCCATACATCCTCCCGTATTGTAGGCTTTAGACACGTCTTTACATATAGACAGACTCCACCCCCTTTCCGACTTCTTCGATCCCTTCTAAACAGACTGTAACCCTGTAAGTTAACTGCCCAGTCATAGCTTTCATCTAACCATGTCTCGGTTATTCCCACTATGTCATAGTTACCTGTAGATATTTCTGCTTACAGTTCATCCATCTTGTTTGTCAGGCTTCTGGCATTTGCTAGCACGCAGTTGACACGATTTTGTTTTGTTCCAATCTTCTCCCTGTGGATTGTATTAGAAATTTTCTTACCTCCTTTCCAAGTATCTTGTCTTGGACCTTCTTTGTCGCACTTCATATCTTTCATTAGTATGTTCTCTGGTTGCATGTTCGTGTCCGGCGTTTTTCTTCCCATCCCCTCTTCTTCTAGTTTAACGCCCTCCTGATGAGTGTTGCGAGTCTCCTGGCGAATGTGTGTTTCCCAGGTTTGTTGAGGTGTAGTCCGTCTCTGGCAAGGAGTCCATCATAGAGGTAATTCACACCGTGGTCCAGGAATCCAAATCCTTGTTGTCTGCACCATCGTCTCAGACAGTTGTTCACATCAAGGATCCTGTTCCATCTCCTGACGCCATGCCCGTCTACTGGAAGGATAGAAGAAAAAACTACCTGCGCATCCAGTTCTTTTACTTTCTTCCCCAATGCTTCAAAGTCCTTGCAGATTGTCGGTAGGTCCTTCTTTGCCGTGTCATTGGTGCCAACATGTATCAGAAGAAATGGGTGGACATCCTTGGAACTGATGAGCTTCGGTATCCTATCGGTAACATCCTTGATCTTAGCCCCTGGGAGGCAGCATACTTCTCTTGCGGTTATGTCCGGTCTGCAGATAGCTGCTTCTGTTCCTTTCAGTAGTGAGTCTCCCACCACCACCACTCTTCTTCCCTTCTTGGCTGTCCTTTTTCTTGTCGCTTCTGGGTGTTTCTGGGTGCTCTTTTCTTTTTTGCTTGCTGGTAGTTCCTCATCCTTAGGTGTGTCATCTTCATCTTCATCCTCCACAAGTCCTTAAGCTGCCAGGATCAAGGTTGGCTCCACTGTGGGGAGCTGAGGCAGGAGCAGGACTGTGTTATACAGCCACACTTCTGCCGCAGATATTGTAAGAGCCCTGACAGGACCTGCCTGATGATAATGTGTCCTATAGAGCAGGTCTTGGTACCGGACTGCCCTGTACATATTTACCACTAGCTGGGAACCAGTTACTTATTGTTACGGGTCTGGGTGGTGGAACCTCTGTGCCGAGGTGCAAGGAGGGACCCAGAGGGGCGTGACTAAGTATCCACCCAAACCGACCCTGGTCGCACGGCAGCAAACGACACCGTGACCAGGGAGGATCCGGGCTGAGGGACCAGGTGCTACTCTGGGGACGACCTTGTAAGAGAGCAGGTGGCTCCCACGGGTCAGATGGCTGGGACTGACCGGTATGGCGGATGGACACGGCAAGCAGGCGGAAGTCTCTGGTAGCAGACAGGTGGTCACAGTTCGAGGAAGCAGGGCAAGTAGCAGTCTTTAGGTTTACCAGGAAGGTGGTCACAGCAAGTGACGGCCGGGTCTCCAGGCAGGCTGGCAGGAAACAGGCAGGTGCTCCCAGGTGAGCGGGCAGACAGACGAGGCGGGTACCTGGCGGGTAACTGGTGGGCGCTCCTAGGTGAGCCGGCAGACAGACGAGGCAGGTAGCTGGCAGGTAACAGGTGGCCACGGCAAGTGACGGCTGAGCGGGTAAGAGTCTCTTGGCTGGCAGGCAGGTGGTCACGGCAAGTGACGGCTGAGCGGGTAAGAGTCTCTTGGCTGGCAGGCAGGTGGTCACAGCAAGTGATGGCAGAGCAGGTAAGAGTCTCTTGGCTGACAGGCAGGTGGTCACGGCAAGTGACGGCGGAGCCTCCAGGTAGGCTAGCAGGCGGGTAGCAGGTGAGCGTTCCCAGGTGAGCGGGCTAGCAAGTACGGCAGGTAGCAGGCAGGTAACTGGCAGGTGCTTCCTGGTCCGCAGGTGGACTTGCCCATAAACAGACTGGCGGATGCAGGAGACAGACTGTCGGGCTGAAGGGAAGACACGCAGGCAGACAGGACTGGTAGTCAGGCTGGAAACGGGACCTTAGGGCTGAAGCAGAGGTGAGTATGCTTTGCAAAAACTTTGCTCGGGCACCTCCATTTTGGAGAAGGTGCCTTATATATGGGAGGTCCTCCGCAAATTGGCCGGGGACTCCTTAGGACGGCGCGCGCGGTCCCTTTAAGAGAGGGGGAGCACGCGCGCGCGCCCTAAGCACACTGCCGGGGAAAGAGCGCACGCCGGCAGCAGTGGGGAGAGAAGCGCTGGAGGACGCCGCGCCAGGAGTGGGGAGGTGAGAGGGAAGGCGTCTCTGCCTAGCAAGGGGTAGAGACGCCAATGCTACACTTACAAGGTCTAGTTTCGGATGTGTTTCCAGGATCTGTAGTTATCAGCATTTTATCCTTAAGGCCGAGTTATAATATCACTGTAACACTCTCGCACTGTACCTGTATACCTGCCCTGTGTGCTGCACAAAAGTATATAACAAAATGTGTGTACACAGATATCTATCTCTTGAATGGTATTACTGCTTGATCTCCTGTACATAGAAATATGAGGTTCTTAGCGCACATTTTGAGCAAATTGTGCGAGCCCATCTGCCAACGTCAAGGCGACCTCTTCAGATGGGTCCCTACACTAACATTACACTAACTTACTAACTGGGACTAGTTTTTTGTATTATTATTATTACCACCATTTTTACTATTTATTATTATTGCATTAATGCAATTAATTGTAACTGTTATAAAACTAATTAAAAAAATGTAATTCAATTTTTTTTTATTATTCTTGTGATTCTAATAATGGTATTACTAAAATCCCTATGCCTAAAGCTGTTGATCCAGAAGAAGGCAAAAACCCCAGGACACCTTCAGCCAATTTGTGTCACAGGGGAAAAATTCCTTCTTGACCCCGGGAAAAGGCGATCAGTCCTAGGACCCTGGATCAAACCTAATAATGTTGTTACAAGTTATATAATATTACACTAATTATTGTACTACTGGAGTTATTTTAATTTGTATTTATAAATCTATTTGATATGGTTATTATTACATTGTGCTATCTTATTACAGTATTATTATTCTTTCCTATCACTACTAATACTGCCCTATACCTACAGTGTTGATCCAGAAGAAGGCAAAAACCCCAGGACACCTTCAGCCAATTTGTGTCACAGGGGAAAAATTCCTTCTTGACCCCGAGAAAAGGCGATCAGTCCTAGGACCCTGGATCACACTGCTATTCTACCTACTACTATTACTACTGTTATTTTATTACTTTCTTACTATTATCACTAGTATTATTACTCATATTACACTAATACGGATATACTACCACTATATTACTACCATCCCTTTCCCCCTAGGGATCTTAAGGTGCAGTTCTGTCCTCCTCTTCCTATTCTGTCCTCCTCCTCTTCCATCCTCCTCCACTTCCGTCCTCCTCCTCTTCCGTCCTCTTCCTCTTACGTCCTCCTCGTCTTCCGTCCTCCTCCTCTTCCATCCTCCTTCTCTTCCGTCCTCCTCCTCCTCTTCTGTCCTCCGCCTCTTCCGTCCTCCGCCTCTTCCGTCCTCCGCCTTTTCTGTCCTCCGCCTCTTCCGTCCTCCTCGTCTTCCGTCCTCTTCCTCTTACGTCCTCATCCTCTTCCGTCCTCCTCCTCTTCCGTCCTCCTTCTCTTCCGTCCTCCGCCTCTTCCGTCCTCCGCCTCTTCTGTCCTCCGCCTCTTCCATCCTCCGCCTCTTCCATCCTCCTCCTCTTCCATCCTCCTCCTCTTCCGTCCTCCTCCTTTTCCGTCCTCCTCCTTTTCCGTCCTCCTCCTCTTCTGTCCTCCTCCTCTTCCGTCCTCCGCCTCTTCCGTCCTCCGTCTCTTCCGTCCTCCGCCTCTTCCGTCCTCTTCCTCTTCCGTCCTCCTCCTGAGACGTAATAAATAGCATTAAAGCTGCAGTAATTGTTTATAATATATATATATATATATACACTGCTCAAAAAAATAAAGGGAACACTCAAATAACACATCCTAGATCTGAATGAATGAAATATTCTCATTGAATACTTTGTTCTGTACAAAGTTGAATGTGTTGACAACAAAATCACACAAAAATCATCAATGGAAATCAAATTTATTAATCAATGGAGGCCTGGATTCGGAGTCACCCCCAAAATTAAAGTGGAAAAACACACTACAGGCTGATCCAACTTTGATGTAATGTCCTTAAAACAAGTCAAAATGAGGCTCAGTATTGTGTGTGGCCTCCACGTGCCTGTATGACCTCCCTACAACGCCTGGACATGCTCCTGATGAGGTTGCGGATGGTCTCCTGTGGGATCTCCTCCCAGACCAGGACTAAAGCATCCGCCAACTCCTGGACAGTCTGTGGTGCAACATGACGTTGGTGGATGGAGTGAGACATGACGTCCCAGATGTGCTCAATGGGATTCAGGTCTGGGGAACGGGTGGGCCAGTCCATAGCTTCAATGCCTTCATCTTGCAGGAACTGCTGACACACTCCAGCCACATGAGGTCTGGCATTTGGCACAATCCCCATCTGTGGACGTCTGGCCCTCATCCCACTCTCATGGAGTCGGTTTCTAACCATTTGTGCAGACACATGCACATTTGTGGCCTGCTGGAGGTCATTTTGCATGGCTCTGGAAGTGCTCCTCCTGTTCCTCCTTGCACAAAGGCGGAGGTAGGGGTCCTGCTGCTGGGTTGTTGCCCTCCTATGGCCCCCTCCACGTCTCCTGGTGTACTGGCATGTCTCCTGGTAGCGCCTCCAGCCTCTGGACACTACGCTGACAGATGCAGCAAACCTTCTTGCCACAGCTCGCATTGATGTGCCATCCTGGATGAGCTGCACTACCTGAGCAACTTCTGTGGGTTGTAGAGTCCGTCTCATGCTACCACGAGTGTGAAAGCGCAACCAACATTCAAAAGTGACCAAAACATCAGCCAGAAAGCATTGGTACTGAGATGTGGTCTGTGGTCCCCACCTGCAGAACCACTCCTTTATTGAGTGTGTCTTGATAATTGCCAATAATTTCCATCTATTGTCTTCCATTTGCACAACAGCATGTGAAATTGATTGTCAATCAGTGTTGCTTCCTAAGTGGACAGTTTGATTTCACAGAAGTTTGATTTATTTGGAGTTATATTCTGTTGTTTAAGTCTTCCCTTTATTTTTTTGAGCAGTGTGTATTTTCTCATGTCCATGTATTTACTACTAAAAGTAATTTTTTACATTTAGGTTTCATTAAGTGTTTTTCACCGGCTATTACAGACTTATTGTTTCCCTGCACATTCAAGTTTTGTGTTTTCTTTGAGCATAGATCAGCTAAAAGGCACTCAGGAAAAAAAAAACAGATGAAAGATCTACAAACTCTCCCTTAAGACTAAGGAGCTCACTGATAGATTCTCAGTTAGCTAATTTTGCAGCCAGCAATAGACAGTGCAGCACAGATGCTACAGAAGGCAACATTTTTAATGAAACTCAATTACAGAAATCAATTTTAGCCCCAAATACTTGCATTAAAGTAAAAAAAAAGGCCCAAAATCTGGACAACCGCTTTAACTCCTTACCAACATCTGCCGTACGTGTCTGGTATAAGTCAGTAGCGGGTGTATGGAGCAGAGTCAGCTTGCCCCGTACATGGCAGATAATGGCTGTGACAAACAACCAGGACCTGCCTCTAAGAGCTGCGAGTGGAGCGAAGATCTGCCCACCACTGTTAACCTGTTCAGTGCTGCTGTCAATCGCTAACAGCAGCATTAACAGCGCGCCGGCATTGGGACGCATCGT
This sequence comes from Phyllobates terribilis, assembly GCF_046119375.1. NCBI lineage: Eukaryota > Metazoa > Chordata > Amphibia > Anura > Dendrobatidae > Phyllobates > Phyllobates terribilis. The sequence continues at coordinate 5,001,826 of NW_027362839.1, forward strand.
TCCATGCGCCCACCGGCGCTCCTGTGACGCGATCACAGGGCGCAGATGGACTGCTATGACATCCGGGGGTCTGCTGAAGCCTCCGTGCCTGTCATCATAAAGCTTCATTTGGGCTGTAAAGAAGACCGTGATTTTGCTATATGGAGCATTACTGTGGTATCGCTGTATATAGCACAAGCAATCAGATAATGTATACAAATGCAGTGAAAATTAAAAAAAAAAAAAAAAAGTTTAAAATATTAAAACCCCACACGTTCAACTCACCTCCCACTAAAAATAAAGATAATAAAAATATACACATTTGTGGTATGGTCTCTTTCAGAGAAATACAATCTATCCAAATATAAAAAACAAACGATCAGTGAACACAGAAAAAAATTCAAAAAGACAAAATTGCATTTTTTTCGTTCGCCACAATACTACAGAAAATCCTGTAAGAAGCGATGACCATGTCATATGTGTCCCAAAATGTTATCAATAAAGTCCTCTTGCCTTTCAAAAAATAAGCCCCCACACAGCTCCATCAACCCGAAAACTGAATATGTTACGGGTCTCAGAAAAAAAGGTGACACCATCAAAAAAAGTTTTTTCTTTTGCCAAAACTCTTGGAGAAGTTTGGTCTTGCTGTAATCACACTGAGGAGTAGGATCCTATTACCAGGTCATTTTTACCACACTATGTACGCCGTTAAAACCCTTCCCAGAAAAACAGGGTCAGGCTTTTTTTTTCGCACTTTTACTGCACTTGGAATGTTTTCCCGTTTTCTAGTACTATGTGGTAAATGAATGGTGTGATTTATAAGTACCGCTCATCCTGCAAAATAACAAGACCTCACACTATGTGGACAGACATGAAAAAGTTATAGCCCTTGGAAAAAGCGGAGGAAAAAACAGAAAAAACCATCAATTGGTTCTGTTGGGAAGGGGTAAAGCTGAAGAAACGCATGTAACAGCAGAATATGGAGGAAGGTGAGATATCACAGGCTGGTGGATACTACCTGCTCCATCGCTGGCAGAGTAACCCATCCCCATGGTGGCCGCTGAGATCTTCTCTTGTAGAAACGTATCCAAAATCTATAAAACATGGGGAACAGTCAGCAGAGGGTTTGGTGATTGGCTCATATTGGCGATATACCCAGGGGCATTACTGGGCACAGGGAAGATTGGGAATGAATAGGATTGACTGTTAGATATGTGATCTCTTCAATTAAAGGGGATATCTAGTTGGAACAAGTTATCACTGATCTCTGGATAGGTGATGACCTGTCCCAGTGGGAGCACCCCTTTATTATGTGGTATATATGGAGGATGTGATATCATGCAGAGTTCTAGCAGTATTACACTTCGGTCCGTTCTGCGTGCATCTGGACCATTCCCTATGGAGGAGCGGAGCTGGGGATAAATATCAGGATCTCGTCGCTGGATCCATCCAGATGGGAGATGTAACGAGTGCGGCGCCCCCCACTGGTGTCTCAGCGTATCATGTGTTGGGGAATAATAACTTATTGTCTGGTAAATGTGCTGATTCCTGTCAGTTGTGGTCGCTGAGTGCGTGTGATGGGATGTGGCTCCGTCCGTTATATTATATCACGTCTTATACCTATAATCTCGCTGATCGCAGGTGTCTGTCTTCACACTCAGATGAGATGGAACAAACTGACCATATAGAACTTTTTTTTTTTTTTCCAAATTCAAACCGAGCAATCCTATTGGCTGAGTTTGAATGCAGTTACCATGGTGACAGAAGTAGCTGCAGATTTAAAGGGACAAGATACTAATATTGTACTAAAGTGTATTTTATTATATACTTCACATAACTGACTGGGTACACCTTGGTGCTGGTGGGATGGCTTTTTTTAAATCAAAAACCATGTTTACTAAGTACCCTATATTATATATATTTCCTATTGCTTTTTACTTACTTATAGCAGGGTATATGTTCATTTTGTTTCTATCCTAAGTTTGTCTATTTTCTAATAGAGACATGACCAGTCCTCTTTAGAATTTTATAGTGACCCCATTGAGGTCATGGACTGATATTGGGGATTGCAGAGTTGGGGCAAGGTGACAGGTGACAGTAAGTGACATCAAATGAAGGCTATGGTGCATACATAGTAAATCAGTCGTGTTATTCCACAGAAATCCTGTTCTATAACACAAAATATCTTCATATGGTGAGGAGTTGTGTTGTGTTTTTCTCCATTTACATTCTAGCGTGGTGATCACATAAAATGTAAAATTCCTATTAAATAATTACTGAATGACAGTAGCCTGTATCCCTGGAGGACAAGTCATTTACCGCTTCACCAGGTTTGATGTTCTAATGCATTTATATGTTTCAGTATTTGTATATATGTATATATATATTTTTTTTCCCCCCTTAAGGGTATTCAAGCGCAAACGGTGGCAAACTTCTTCCTCGCCTTTGAAGCACAGCTTTCAATTATTTCTATCGTAAACCAGGTAAAAAGCTTTGAGCCGAGCACGATCAGACTCCTTCAGTCCCGCAGCAGGTAAATCTGTGAACATCGCCGGCACTCCTGCTGTTCCTAGTACCGATCCCTCTGAGCGGCTGTGCAGTAATGAAGGCAGGATTCACACCAAACTTGCTCGTCTTTTTTTTAGATTTCCAGTTCTGGTAATTAGTGATACACATGTGTATATCCAGTGGTCAACTCAAAACCTATGTATGGAAAATCAATTGTTTGCTGTATGCATCTCATTTGTAGGATGCACACTATTCATTTCAATATGGAGCGGAGTAGGAGGAGACTTTCATTACTGTTCCCTTTACTTCCTCCCTGCTGATAGGAAATGCCATGCTGTTTGCTTGTGTCCTGTGATTACAGCAGCCTGCAACAGTTTTCAGCGTGCACTCCCCGGCTCAGGCATCAAGCAGTAAATGATAACATTAAAACGCTGCTACCCCTTTGTTAGTCACTTTTTTATCTTCTTCCCCTTCTACGAATGCTATAGTCCGTTATTCTAGAACTGATCTGAAAATGGTTCTCTCTGGAGTGTTGGGATTTGGGTTTAGGGTGGGTTATGGGAATTGAAGTTCAGTTACTTTGTTCATATTTTTACTATGGAATTACTATGTCATGTATGTTATTTGAAAGATGGAATATTTGTAGTTGGAGTTTTTCAATAAAAATTATTTGATTAAAAAAAAATTATGAAATTAAAATTCCTCTGTTCTTGAGAAAGCATAGGATTTTACTAAGAGGTAAATTGCACGTTCCTTGTTTTCCAGGCGCTTTACATTTTTGCTAGTTTTGTACGATTACACAATCCCTTTTATAGGCCAGTGCCAGTTGTACATCTCTCCCTAAACTCTTGTTCACACTATATTTTAAGCCAGTTTTATTCTATGGTTTCTAGATGTTGTCCAGCTTTGATAAATAATTAGTATTTATACTTTTGCTTTTAGATAGACTTGAAGAATGCAGATCCGGAAAGGGTGGAGAAACAAATTGAGAAGATGTTTGACGTTCCCGCTAGTGACTGTATCCGGGTACGATGCGCTCCAGATCAAAATCATTCCTGTAGGCAAATTTAACTCCGCTGTCTGTACCTTGTCTTTTTATTTTTTTCTACAAAATGTGGCTGGAAAAGGGGCAATGTAGCGAGGAATTTACATCAATTTTTGGTGTTAAAAAAAAACAAACTTTTGTGACGCATCATTTTTGCGCAAAAATGTGCAGCTTCCTATTTTACAGCACTCTTGCCACTTTTAGAAATTGGGCTTGGTAAGCCACACAGGTCTAAGAACGACGGGTGACGTTAAAAGTGGATAAAGATACACGGTGGCTCAGTGGTTAGCATTGTTGTTTTGCAGCGCTGGGGTCCTGGGTTCAAATCCCACCAAGGACGACATCTGCAAGAAGTTTGTATGTTCTCCCTGTGTTTGCGTGGGTTTCCTCCGGGTTCTTCGGTTTTCTCCCACACTCCAAAGACATACTGATAGGGAATGTAGATTGTGAGCCCCGATGGGGGCAGTGATGATAATGTCTGTAAAGTGCTGTGAAATTAATGGCGCCATATAAGTGAGTAAAATAAATAAAGATAGATGGAAGTGCTACATAAACATTTATCAAACATCGTGCAACACTTTGATACATTTGGCACAAATAATGGTAACACAACCACAAGCAAAACTGACCTGAGAAAGTCCCTTTATGATACATTTTTCAGAAAGAATTTGAAAGATTTAAAGCGTTAGAAATGAAGAAGATTATCCAATATCCCAGAAAAAGGAAAAGTCTCCAGATGTCTTTATGCCGGATGCCGGTCTGTGTCCATACCTAAAGAAGAGCTGCCAAAAGAATGGGGAAGGAATCCTTTAGTAAACATAAATATCCATTGGGGTTTTAAGTGTTAAAAAAATGATCATATGAAAGATTTTGTGATCTGCGGTTACATGATTGTAATAACAACATTAAAGCCCCATTCAGATGTACAGGTTTTATCCATGAGAAACTGAGCAGAACGATATATAGGTTTGTGGGAGAAGATTCAGTATAAATTGTAATTTATTCATTAGATTTGAGAGTCCTCAGTGGTTGATACCTTTAATGGCTAACTGAAAAGATGGTAACAAATTGCAAGCTTTCCAGACTACTCCGGCTTCTTCATCAGGCAGACCTGAGACCTGAGTAGTCTGGAAAGCCTGCAATTTGTTACTTTTTAATGGCTAACGGAAAAGATGGTATCAACCACTGAGGACTCTCAAATCTAAATACTCTTCTATCTACTGGCTAATACGGTACAAAGATAGATGTTTTTCCTGTATCAATTTATTCAGTGGAATCCTGCTGTTTGTACAGATGAGTCCAGTGGGCGGTCCTACTAGTGATTGACAGCTATCTTTGCCTGCATGGTCATACAGGGAACTGTCAATCACTTAGTAGGACCGCCCACTGGACTAGTGTACATACGGCAGGACTTTTCACTGCATAAAATGCCAGTTTTGCTGACTCTCTTCCCACAGATTTGTCTATCAGTCTGATCAACTTCTCTGCTCTACAACACCCCCTACAGATCTTATACCATTTCAGCATGACAGGTTCCTTTAATCACCTGCAGATGACATAAGTAGCCATGTTCTGTGTGGCTTACGGAGGGGCTTGATTGCTTGTCAGCTTCAAACAGGTTTCATTTCTTCTGATTCGTTGTAGCCGAGTTCTAAACTGTATTAAGAAATTCATTTCTCTGTTTATTTCTATTAGATGTCGGGGAAGCTTGGAACAAATGTGGAAAGTGTTCTTCAAGAAGTTGTCAGGAGGCTTCCACCGTGAGTACGGACTAATGCGGCTCTATCCATCTTCTCTTTATTAAAGGGAACCTGTCACCTTGGAAAATGCTATGTACCTGCAGGTATAGGGTTAATCTGCAGATAAATATTGTTATAATGCTGCCCTGCCGCCTTATTGATAGTGTAGGTACCGGGAGAAAGTTAACTTCTTTCCTCCCTGCAGCCGCCGGCCTTCACTCATCGTTGTGCACGGAGCGGCTACAGTCTTGGATCACAGCACCGCTCGCTATATCAGGGGCGACTGCTGTAAACCCGACCCAGATTTTGATTGACAGCTTGCTCTGCACAGATGCGCTGCAGAACCACTTAGAATCTGAGTGAAGGAGTAGTATGTTCACAGATAGAGAATATGGCTGATCCACGTGCAGATCTGCTCCACGTCCGATTACATATTTGTGGGAGAAACCCTAGTGGCAGCCTCATATTTCTGACATGGATCCTCTAGCACTATTTGTGAAACTGCGGCTCCCAGCATAACTTGATGAGAGACCGTCAGTCTGCTGGGACCTGTAGTTTCACTACAGCAGGAGTGTCACAAGCTGCGGACCTCTGCTCACTCCAGCACTGGTCGGCATTTTCAGCACGTGAACGTCCGCTATGCTTTCTGGAGACACAAGGGTGTAGATAATTTTATCAAACCCTTGACTGTAAGTTTGCTGAACCCTAAGTGGATTATATTGTTCCCACAGTTTCAGTTTTGGACCATTTAAGGGGAATTTAAAAGGTTCTGGCCACTGATTTTCCTTAAAGGGGATCAGTATCCCTGTATGTCTTTGTATATACTTGATAAAGACCTATAACAGGTCGAAACGTTATGTGATGGCGGAATAAACTTTGTCTTTTGGAATTCATCACCCTGGACTGAACGCGGTTTACTTACCTTTATCCCCCTTAACAGGATGTCTTATTTTTGTGTTTTAGTCCCAAGATTGAAAAGGGCAGCCCTCTTAAAGCCCTGCTGTTTGACTCCACGTTTGATCACTACAGAGGCGTCGTAGCAGCATCGCCCTGTGTGGAGGTGACGTGTGTAAAGGCAATAAAATCGTCTCTGCCCCACTCTGGCAAGTGCTATGAAGTCAATGAGGTTGGCATACTGACCCCAGAGGAAGTGCCAGCCGAAAAACTAAGTTTTTTTTTAATAATTTTATTAGCCTTTCCCTCTGTCTTCACCAATCAGCCCTCTGTATTGATGATCAGATCAAAGATGTAGACAGGGATTGTCTCACGCTGCATCTCCTTCCTGATTGTATCACTGAGAAGACAGAAGCTGCCCCATCCCATTCTCAAAGAAATGCAGAACCCAATGCATCTGCTGTCCGTGATCCGCTTATTGTCAGAGGACATCATTAGGGACTGCATTTTCTCATTGCTTAAGAAATTGTTGGGGGATCCTGCTAATTGCTGAATAATAAAACTGCAGCACCGCTCCATTTAAAGCAGTGTTTCCCAAACTCCAGTCCTCATGGCCCCCAACAGGTCAGGTTTTCAGGATTTCCTCAGTATTACACATGTGATGAAAGTATCATCAAGGAATCAGGAATTCTCTCACCTGTGCAATACTGTGGAAATCCTGAAGACATGACCTGTGGGGGGCCGTGAGGACTGGAGTTTGGGAAACACTGATTTTAAAGGGACTGTCAGCACAGAATGACTGTTGAAACCAAGTACAAGCGCTCCGTGGATCACGGCGTGGGCCAATCCTTTATATACACCTTCCCACCTGCTTGTTTTACCTCTGTCTCCTTCCTTCTCTGGTTCTATGAAGCCAGAGCTGTCAATCAAAGAAGAGGAGGGTGTGGATGGAGGGCAAACAAGCAGGTGGGAAGGTGTACATAAATGATTGGCCCCGTCATGAAGCACCAAGAGTTGGGACTTAGTTTGAACAGTCATTCTGTGCTGACAGTCCCTTTAGGTGGACGAGATCCAGATGCAGCTCATTTCACCGCGTAAGGCTGTGTGCCCACTATGCGTTTTTTAAGCGTTTCCGCAGCGGCAATTCCGCCGCAGGAACGCTTAAACGCTTGGTAGAAGGTCTGCCATGTTCCCCAATGATAATCCGCACGTGCTGTGCACATGCTGCGGAAATTTCTGCTGCGGATTATCATTGCGGAAAAATCCGCAGCACTACCAATTATTTTGCGGAAGTGCGGCGTTTTTGCCGCCATTGACTTGCATTGAATCGCTTAATATCCGCATGACTACATGTACACATGCGGATATTAAGCGATTCAATGTGCGGATGTTACCCGGGTCTGGAGAAGAGGAGACTCTCATCCAGACCCCGGTACCATAGTTCCTGTTAAAATACAAAGAATTTAAATTAAAAAATAAACCTTATACTCACCTTCTGATGGCCCCCGGTCTCCTTAGTGATGCGTCCTGGCTCCCCGGCGGCTCGCGATGGTCTAAAAGGACCTTTCATGACGTCATTTAGTCATGTGACGGGTCGCATCGGATAAGGAGACCGGGGGCCATTGGAAGGTGAGTATAATGTTTTTTTTTTATTTTTTACCATTTTTATTCTTTTTTTTAACTAACTTGGTCACACTATATAAAATCCATGCCGGTTGCATGGATTTATATAGTGTGACCAAGTTGTCAAGCACTTTTCCAAGTGATGCTAAAATCGCTTGGAAAGCGCTTGACAACCCGCATGCGAAATCGCATGTGCAAAACGCATGACAAACGCTTGTCCCTGGCTGAAAAAAACGCATGTAAAATCCACATGCCAGGGAGATACAGAAACGTTCAGGAAAAAGCCGGAGCATTTCTGCATCGTGGGCACATAGCCTTAGAGTGCCGCTGTGCAGGCAAAGACAGCATCCCCCTCTTTCTGAGAATCAGTGGGGCTTGAAGGGGTACGGCTACCCATCAGTTATAAAGCCATGTCATATCATCAATCATATGAGTGTTATGTGGCAATGGCATTGTCTTGACAGCCAAGGATCCTACTGAAGGCCTCCATGTCTTCCATGATTGTGTAAGGTGCCCCAGCGAGGTAGTCGTGGGCGAGCTGTAGCCCCCTCTCGCTATGGCACCCTACAGACAATACGTGTCCTCTCTCTGAAGTGTGGCTGTGTATGTAGTGCTCTTCACTTACTTCACGCCATCCGATCGCGGCTGTCTCCAGGCAATTTTCTTCTGGGACCAGGGCAGCAATAATTTCAGAGGACACGAGGTTCTTAACCAGAACTTGGACTTTACTTGGGGAAGAGGAATATTTACAGTATTTACAGTCAGATATAATGGATAAGGCCCGACAGGTAATCATCTCCCTCACAGGCGCCGTTAACTGCTTCAGCCCTGGTTCCCTCTTTAAGCGGAGCATCTCTGTGGCTATAATTCCTGGCCCTAGAGACTCCTCTGTATTAACAGTGAACGGATCCGATATCTCTCCCCCACGTCTTGGCTTGGAGTACTGTTTAGCTTCCTCTGCTGCCTGCAGACCAGAAGTGCCCCGTGTCCTCACTACGCTTTGGTGAGTTTCTACGGCGAGCGAACAGGACTCGTGCTCTTGCGTGGGGAGAACTGCGCACTGGGATCTCACTGTCTGAGGGTTCGGAGCTCCCGTCTACCCTAGCAGCCACTATAGTAAGGCTGTCTCATCAGGTCGCAATCCCTTCTTGTACTACTCTATCACTTCCTGATTCAGGAAATTAAAACAGAGACTTTCCTAATATGCCCACCCTCAGTGAGCTGTCATCACAGAACCTTAACCCATCACTGTCTATAGCTCGGCTAGCAGACTCATCCTGACATCTGCACCCCGAACAGTGGCATCTTGTGGCTGTTTTCAGGTACTACAGCCCAGAAGGAACTATACCAGGAACAAGCTCTATATCTCTCTAGGCTTGATAAGGGCACTAAGTTCCCCCTCTGCTCTACCAACCGGACCACTAAAGCTAACCCCCTTAGCTTGGCCTACCACAGTTGGGGAGGTCTGTCTTCAGGAACTATTCCTTTTACTCTCTCAGTCTCAAGGGAAGGCTACGCCCTTCCCCACTATTACATTCCCCGACACTTTAATGTTGGTCGTCCCTGACCACACTAGGCAATAAACATCAATCAACAGTTATAAAATTACATTACTAAATTTTACTAAAACATTCTTAGTAAGCGACTGGTCCTGAGGTCACCTTCTTGGCTGGAAGACCGGCCCTTCTCGGTTAAGGGCCCTGGAACAGCAATTCAGGACAGTCCACTATCAACTTTTTCAGAGGCACCGGTCCTTCTTGGTAAGGACCCTGGAACCGAAGTGTCCATGTCCACATTTTTAAATCAGGTCAACTCTTCAATAGCCCTTAATCCCCTCCTGGGGCTACATTCTGAGGCACACCGTCACAGGTAACACCCTGTGAGTCTCTTTTCTTCTTGGCCCTAGCGGGGGTCACCGGTTCTTCCCGCTAGGCCGCAAGTCTCTTAGATTCGGAGGATATCCATCCTCAAGGTGTGCCTCAGTGTAACATACCTGGCGGCGTCCTTGCATGGTGGTCCATCTCCCACTGTGCAAGAGCGCGCACTTGATCTCCTGTCCAGAATGTCTCTCTGGCTTCCCTCCATGCTGTCTGTTTGTGTCTGTTTCTGCTGCTTAAGGGCGGCGCCCGATCACTTCCTGCCTTTTGTACCTGCTGTGGGTCACACCCCTTGTGCGTCCTCAGCCTATTGCTGTCTGTCACTTGGTATATAGCTCAGCAGCTCCCTTCTATCCCTGCCTGAGCATAGTGTTTCCTTCAGTGTGTGCTTGCACTCTGAAGGTGCCAGGTCCCGTCTCTTGCTTTTTGTATCAGTTCCCGTGTCTGAACTGAGTCCTGTATGTCTCCTGCTTTGCGGTATCAGCTCCCGTGTCTGAACTGTGTCCTGTATGTCTCCTGCTTTGCGGTATCAGCTCCCGTGTCTGAACTGAGTCCTGTATGTCTCCTGCTTTGCGGTATCAGCTCCCGTGTCTGAACTGACTCCTTTCTGTGTCTGGTCTGTCCTGTCTGAACACGCTCCTAGCCTGTTCCTCTCGCCTTCTAGTGGCCGATTTCCTAGACCCGCTCCTGTGTCTGGTCTGTCCTGTCTGAACACGCTCCTTGCCTGTTCGTTCCGCCTTCTAGTGGCCGATTTCCTAGACCCGCTCCTGCGTCTGGTCTGTCCTGTCTGAACACGCTCCTTGCCTGTTCGTTCCGCCTCTCTGGGGGCCGTATTCCCAGACCCGCTCCTGTATCCCTCTGCAGTGTCGGTCTCCTCCGTACACTCAGTTCCAGTCTGAACTCTCTCCTGTCCTTTACCTGTTTTGCCTCTATGTCCGTTCCCTTCCTTTTTCTGCAGAGTCTGAACTCGTACCTAACTCCTGCTTGTTGTCTCTGCAAGTACTGTGTGAGTATCTGGCTCTGTCTTTCCCTTCCTGTCTGTTCCGTGTGAACAGAGCCCTGTCCTCCCTGCTCAGCCTTGTCTGCACTCTAGCTGTGCTTGCCTGTAACCCTCTGCCTGTATTGTTCCTGAGTCCCGGTGTGTACTGGGTCCTATCCCGCCTGTGTTCCTACCTGCTAGTGCCTCCCTGTCTGCACTCTAGCTGTGCTTGCCTTTACCCCCCTGCCTGCATACCCGCCTGCCTGCATACCAGTCGTGCCTGCCTATACCCACCAGTCTGTGTGCCAGCCTACCAGCCTGTTCCTGTATTCCCCTGTGTGGGTCAACAGCCGTGTCCGGGGTCTGTCCTGGAGTAGCACCTGGTCCCTCTGCTCGGTTCCTCCTTGGTGCACTGGCGTCGTATGCCGTCGTGCGACCCTGGTCGGATCGGGTGAATACTTAGTCACGCCCCTCCAGGCATTCACTCTCCGGCACGGTCCAGTGGAATCACTACCAATCACACGCACACGCCGCTTAGCCCGGGCGTGTGCATAACAGCATGCTCAGGCCATGGTTCCCGTTGAGCCCCACGGCCTTCGCTCTTTGAGAAGTTTTTCCAGCGAATACATGCATTAAAATAAAATAAATAATTTTTTTTCCCCCTTTAGCTGAGTTCCAGGCGAATTACGCACCCGTCCAGATGGATCTATCAGCCCTCGTTCCTGCGGATCCGCCACGTTACTATGGGGATCCAAGACAGTGTCGTGCATTTGTGGAGCAATGCATGCTACACTTTAAGGCCTACCCTCTCTATTTTCCTTCCGATTGGGCTAAAGTGGCCTTTATGATTGACTACCTAGCGGGTGATGCCTTGAAATGGGTCACCCCCCTATGGGAAGCATGGGATCCTGTCATCCTTGACCTGCAGGCCTTCCTGGTGGCCTTTCGTATGGTCTTCGAGGACCCTAACTCTGAAGCCCCTGCTGAAGCTTCACTTCCCAATATCCCGGAGCAGCCCCGACGGGTAATGTGTGTGGGTAGCGCAATAGTCCTCCAGCCCAATGAGACTACTGCCCACCCAGAATCCTCACAGGGTGACTACGCTTTCCGGAATACTTCTCTCAACCTCAAGAGGCAGTCCAGACGTGCTAGACTTAGAGGCAAGCCGTCACGCCAGGGTCTGTCCTCCCTGAGACCTCCTGACCCCAACCTTGAAGTCCCTACTGAAGCTTCATCTCCCTGTATCCCGGAGAAACCCCAATGGGTAATGTGCGTGGGTAGTGCACCAGTTCTCCTGGCCGAAGAGACTTCTGCCCATCCAGACTCCACACAGGAGAACTTCCTGCACCCGGCATCTGATGCTTCTTTCTCTTTAACCGGTGTGCATGTCCAAGGATGCTCCAAAGCTGTGGTTACCTCAGAGTCTGTGCACCTCTACTACCTGGCGGAGGATCCCCTGTTGCCTCCTGAACCCTCCGGGATACCACTCGATGACAAATGGAGAGAGACTTCTCTACACCCGGTACTCAATACTTTGTCCGCTTCGTCCTGTGAGCCTGACAATGGGTACCCCAAAGTGGTAGTTACCTCCGAGTCTCTACACCCCTCCGACCAGGCGGAGGATCTCCAGTTGTCTCCTGAACCCTTCGGGGTGCTACCTGGTAGCGAAAGGACAGAGACTCTCCTATACTCTGTACCTGATACCTCGCTCGCTTCGTCCAGTGAGTCCAACTTAGTGTACTCCGAAGCAGAGGTTACTCCTGAGTCTCTACACCCCTCCGACCAGGCGGAGGACCTCCAGTTGTGTTCAGAATCCTTCGGGGTGCCACCTGGTGGTGAATGGACAGAGACTTTCCTATATCCTGGATCTGATACCTCGCTTGCTTCGTCCAGTGAGTCCGACCTAGTGTACTCTGAAGCAGAGGTTACCCGTGAGTCTCTACACCCCTCTGACCAGGCGGAGGACCGCCAGCTGTCTCCAGAACCCTTCGGGGTGCCACCTGGTGGTGAATGGACAGAGACTTTCCTATACTCGGTACCCGATACCTCGCCTGCTTCCTCCAGTGAGTCCGACCTAGTGTACTCTGAAGCAGTTGTTTTCTCTGAGCCTCTGCACTCTTCTGACCCGGCGGAGGACCTCCAGTTGTTTCCTGAATCCTCCGGGATATCACCAGATAACAAAGAGACAGTGACTTTTCCTCATTATGTACCTGATAACCCGTCTATTTCTTCCTGTGAGCTTGACAAGATGTACCTCGAAGCAGAGATTACCCTTAAGTCTCTGTCCCCCTCCAACCCAGTGAACGACTGGCCCTCGAATTCCCTGCGGAAGATTCTGGCAGGCCTGAAGAAGAGGGGGCGTAAGGGGGGAGGTACTGTAACATACCTGGCGGCGTCCTTGCATGGTGGTCCATCTCCCACTGTGCAAGAGCGCGCACTTGATCTCCTGTCCAGAATGTCTCTCTGGCTTCCCTCCATGCTGTCTGTTTGTGTCTGTTTCTGCTGCTTAAGGGCGGCGCCCGATCACTTCCTGCCTTTTGTACCTGCTGTGGGTCACACCCCTTGTGCGTCCTCAGCCTATTGCTGTCTGTCACTTGGTATATAGCTCAGCAGCTCCCTTCTATCCCTGCCTGAGCATAGTGTTTCCTTCAGTGTGTGCTTGCACTCTGAAGGTGCCAGGTCCCGTCTCTTGCTTTTTGTATCAGTTCCCGTGTCTGAACTGAGTCCTGTATGTCTCCTGCTTTGCGGTATCAGCTCCCGTGTCTGAACTGTGTCCTGTATGTCTCCTGCTTTGCGGTATCAGCTCCCGTGTCTGAACTGAGTCCTGTATGTCTCCTGCTTTGCGGTATCAGCTCCCGTGTCTGAACTGACTCCTTTCTGTGTCTGGTCTGTCCTGTCTGAACACGCTCCTAGCCTGTTCCTCTCGCCTTCTAGTGGCCGATTTCCTAGACCCGCTCCTGTGTCTGGTCTGTCCTGTCTGAACACGCTCCTTGCCTGTTCGTTCCGCCTTCTAGTGGCCGATTTCCTAGACCCGCTCCTGCGTCTGGTCTGTCCTGTCTGAACACGCTCCTTGCCTGTTCGTTCCGCCTCTCTGGGGGCCGTATTCCCAGACCCGCTCCTGTATCCCTCTGCAGTGTCGGTCTCCTCCGTACACTCAGTTCCAGTCTGAACTCTCTCCTGTCCTTTACCTGTTTTGCCTCTATGTCCGTTCCCTTCCTTTTTCTGCAGAGTCTGAACTCGTACCTAACTCCTGCTTGTTGTCTCTGCAAGTACTGTGTGAGTATCTGGCTCTGTCTTTCCCTTCCTGTCTGTTCCGTGTGAACAGAGCCCTGTCCTCCCTGCTCAGCCTTGTCTGCACTCTAGCTGTGCTTGCCTGTAACCCTCTGCCTGTATTGTTCCTGAGTCCCGGTGTGTACTGGGTCCTATCCCGCCTGTGTTCCTACCTGCTAGTGCCTCCCTGTCTGCACTCTAGCTGTGCTTGCCTTTACCCCCCTGCCTGCATACCCGCCTGCCTGCATACCAGTCGTGCCTGCCTATACCCACCAGTCTGTGTGCCAGCCTACCAGCCTGTTCCTGTATTCCCCTGTGTGGGTCAACAGCCGTGTCCGGGGTCTGTCCTGGAGTAGCACCTGGTCCCTCTGCTCGGTTCCTCCTTGGTGCACTGGCGTCGTATGCCGTCGTGCGACCCTGGTCGGATCGGGTGAATACTTAGTCACGCCCCTCCAGGCATTCACTCTCCGGCACGGTCCAGTGGAATCACTACCAATCACACGCACACGCCGCTTAGCCCGGGCGTGTGCATAACACTCAGCAATTTAAATTCCAGCAGAAAAAGGCGCAACAAGCGCAACAAAAAGAAAACAAAAATAAAAACAAAAAGAGCAGCTCTCCCGCGCACGCAACTTTTGGGTGCTGCTTAAGGCCTTCCTGGCCTAGGAGGTAGGGGAACAGTCCTCTATTTTTTATTTTTTTTGTTTCAACTGAAGTCAACATGGGGCACTTCGCCCCCACTGGGTAACAGTCCCAAACTACAGAAAGGACCACCACCGATGGGTCCTAGTAGGAGAAGAAGTGAAAGGTAAACGGACCTTTTAGCCCACTTAGCTCACTTCTTCCGGGCCTCCCTCTGTTCCCTCATGAAGGCGGCCCATGCTGCAGATGAAGGTGGCTTCCTCCACTTCCACGGCTGATTGGGGTATCTGCTAGGCCCGGGGTCCTCGTCCGAGGACGTAGCACTGCCACAGCCGACCTGGGTAGGGCCGTAGCTGGTGACAGAAAAATGATGGACCTCCTGGCTAACACCAGCCTGAGTCTCTCTGGCAGCCCCCTGCTCAACTGCCTCAGCCCCTCCTGGGTGTTGTGGTGCCGACTCCTTCTCTGGCACCTCACTAAGGAAATCGGCTTCCTTGCTGCTGGCGACATCCTCCTCCTCGTCGCTCACAATATCTCCCCACTGCCGCCTCCCAGGCTCCTCTGTCGGTGGAGTACTGGCCTTAGGTGGGGACAGAAAGCCTTTAGGGGCTTCCCTAGCCCAGCGTTGCTTAGCCTCTCTTTTGGCCCTCCTCTCGAAGACCTGTCGGTCCTTCTCTAGGACGTCTTCCCATTTATATGGGCGGGTGACCGCAGCCGCATACCACCCGTTTTGGCACTCACATTTTACAAAGTGCACGATGTCCCCCACGTGCAGGTTGTGTAAACGGTCAGGCAGATAGTCCCGTTTTACCGCCTCGCGGGACACGAACACCTCGTGCCCGGTCCATTCTTCTTCCAGAAACCCGTACCCCTCATGGATACGGAATTCTATGACCCGCCCCCGGGTCTGAGCTTCCTCCACTGACTCCCTTCTTGCTGCGTTGGACCCCTCCAGCCAGCCTCTCAGGAAGGTATCGGTCCATCGCCGCTGTTCTCGCGCGGTCATCGGGGGGTCCCGGGTAGCCCACTTAGGACTCCTGGGCTCGGCGTACCGCTCTGCTGAGGGGGAATGTAGGGCCTCCAAGGCCAACGACCAGAAATTCTCCCGCGGGGCCTTTCTTTTAGGGGGCTTCCCTTCCGCACCGTCCCCTGAAGGCCTGGGGGCCTCTGTTGCCACGGAAACTACTGGGGCAGGTACCGCAGACGTGACCGGCCGCTGGGGCATGGACCGCTCACCTTCTGTAAGCTTCGCTGCAGCTATTGCTCCGACCCCACCTGGATGTTCTCCTCCCTCAGCCGAGGGGGACGTTTCCTCCGGCATCCGGCTCCAGCACCACATGTGAAGCTCGTGGACTAGCAGGCCCAGCTCCGGATCAGGCCTAGTGGCCCACTGAACAGCCACTGGGGGTAAAGGCAGCGGATCGCGGGCAGCGCCTGCCGGCGGACGACTTCCAGCCGCGGCCCCTGGTGTAGTGATCTTCAGGGGTTCCTCCTCACCGCTTGCCTCGCGCACGTTGTCAGGCTCTGGGGCTGCCATCCTCTCAGGACGTCTGCTGCCGCACCTCCTTCTCCTTACGTGCCGGACAGAAAATGGCGCCGGTCGCTTACCGGTGACGCGTGTCCTGTGCGTCCAGCTACGCCTCTTCCTGGGACGGACCTCTGACGCGACCGCCCCGTCACTCGTCACTCTCGGCCGCTTCGCCTTCAGCCGCGCCCCCTCTCTGCGCGCGCTGATACTCACGGGGCCGGACTTCACTTTGCGCCGCACCCTCTTCCTCACTGGACGTCCCATCCTGGGGCGCATCTTCACCGCTGGGCCCATCCTTCTTCGGGCCGGAACTCGTAGGGGCTGGACATCTTTTCACGCTCTCCAGCGCCGTCCACTCCCACGATGGGCGGTTCTTCTCCCAGACTTTACCGCCGTCGTCACCATCTTGGAATCCATGCTTCGGGCCGCCATCTTGGGCCGCATGCCTTCCAACACTTTCTCCTCAGTGTTCTGTGTCGGCTCTTCCCCGCTTTCTTCATGCGAGGAGCTCGCATCCTGCCGACTACGCCAAATGTAAGGTGCCCCAGCGAGGTAGTCGTGGGCGAGCTGTAGCCCCCTCTCGCTATGGCACCCTACAGACAATACGTGTCCTCTCTCTGAAGTGTGGCTGTGTATGTAGTGCTCTTCACTTACTTCACGCCATCCGATCGCGGCTGTCTCCAGGCAATTTTCTTCTGGGACCAGGGCAGCAATAATTTCAGAGGACACGAGGTTCTTAACCAGAACTTGGACTTTACTTGGGGAAGAGGAATATTTACAGTATTTACAGTCAGATATAATGGATAAGGCCCGACAGGTAATCATCTCCCTCACAGGCGCCGTTAACTGCTTCAGCCCTGGTTCCCTCTTTAAGCGGAGCATCTCTGTGGCTATAATTCCTGGCCCTAGAGACTCCTCTGTATTAACAGTGAACGGATCCGAAATCTCTCCCCCACGTCTTGGCTTGGAGTACTGTTTAGCTTCCTCTGCTGCCTGCAGACCAGAAGTGCCCCGTGTCCTCACTACGCTTTGGTGAGTTTCTACGGCGAGCGAACAGGACTCGTGCTCTTGCGTGGGGAGAACTGCGCACTGGGATCTCACTGTCTGAGGGTTCGGAGCTCCCGTCTACCCTAGCAGCCACTATAGTAAGGCTGTCTCATCAGGTCGCAATCCCTTCTTGTACTACTCTATCACTTCCTGATTCAGGAAATTAAAACAGAGACTTTCCTAATATGCCCACCCTCAGTGAGCTGTCATCACAGAACCTTAACCCATCACTGTCTATAGCTCGGCTAGCAGACTCATCCTGACATCTGCACCCCGAACAGTGGTATCTTGTGGCTGTTTTCAGGTACTACAGCCCAGAAGGAACTATACCAGGAACAAGCTCTATATCTCTCTAGGCTTGATAAGGGCACTAAGTTCCCCCTCTGCTCTACCAACCGGACCACTAAAGCTAACCCCCTTAGCTTGGCCTACCACAGTTGGGGACGTCTGTCTTCAGGAACTCTTCCTTTTACTCTCTCAGTCTCAAGGGAAGGCTACGCCCTTCCCCACTATTACAATTGTACAACTATGAAGCCCGTCCCATAACTGGGATTAATATGAGATTGGTCATATTACTCTACACTGTAGCGGTAAAGCGATTGGATGTTTTCGGTGATCTGAGCCTGCAAAGTTAAATTCTCCCGTTACATCATTTTTGGCTTCACCACATCTGTTCGTGTTAAAACTAAAAAAAATATCTTCTAGAAATCCTATCGAGTGGATGATGGAATGAAAAAGAAAAAAAAAGATGAAACGGCAGAATCTCTAGAGTTTATTTTGTTCACTTTGCCTCACCAAGAAAAGTAATAAAAAGAGATCAGAAAATATTTATAAAAACTACAGCTCTAACTGCAAAAAAAGCCCAGATACAACGAATCTACTGGGAAAAAAAGCCCAGATACAACGAATCTACTGGAAAAAAAGCCCAGATACAACGAATCTACTGGGAAAAAAAAGCCCAGATACAACGAATCTACTGGAAAAAAAGTTTTATAGCTTTTAGAAGGCAAGGATAAAAAAAAATTGTAAAAGTGAAGATTATCCCACATGCACTTTGTCACCCAAGGATCTGCATAAACTGCAGCCGGCCCATCTCAGCACCACTTCTTATGTTTGTGCTTTTTCCTTATTGCTTTCTGTGTCTTTTTAAAAGGGTTTTTCCATCATTTTTTTAAAGTAATTTTTTTCCGATATCCAAAGCATTTAAAATTGTGTACGACCCTGTCATGGGCGTACCCGCGATCAAAACTAGGGGGGGGCAAGCCATGGTCGTTCAGGTTGTAAAATTTTAAAGCGAAAAAGGTGAATGAAATGAAAATGTTAAGAAAATTATCTGTAATTATAGAAGTGCTTTATTAGTTATTACAATTATTTGCTTGCAAAAAATTTTGATTTTTATTCTAATTACATGTCTTATACTAATATAATTTTTCTTGGGTTTGAAGAAAACTTGTTCAAAACTTTAGTTTCAGTCCAGTCCTGATTTTCCTTGAAGAATTTCCGATGGACGCTCATCAAACCCAATCCAGTCAGTCTGTCCTCTCCCTACTTCTGAGCCAGGTCTTTACCCTTCGAAGGGTACTGAAAGATCGTTCAACAGTAGCTGTGGTGGACGGGAAAGCACTTAAAATGAAGAGTGCGTGCCTTGTTGCAGGGAAAAAAATATTAGCCTCCTCAAAATGTGCAGCCACTTCAATGTCTTTAACCACCTATCCTTTCTCCAGGTCCGGACCGGTTCCTACTCCCAAGGCCCAGGCCCTTCCAAATTTCAATAATTACACAGTGAGTGAGTGTATTGTGTAATTTACACTGGCTGGCTGCCACAGTCACTGGCAGCCGGCCCACAGTAATAGGACAAGCCCTCCGGTCCAGCGGGATTCTCAGAGACAGGAAACAGGGGAGGCAGGCAGCGTGGTGTGTCAGCACGCCTCAGGAGTCAGGACCCTGATCAGGTGACATGCGGCGTGCTGTGTCACTCAGCATGCGTTAAAGGTAATCCCAGCCGTACCCCATGCAGGGACACTGTGCAGTTCCGGCCGCCGGGTGCAGAGCAGAGCAGTCACCTGAGGCCGGCCGCAGAGGGAACTTTCGCTGGCCGCGACCGCCGGTGATCTAAGTGTGTGTGCGGCAGGGCCAGCTCCAGGTTGTTGTGGGCCCCGGCGAAAGAGTCTCAGTGGGCCCCTTTAACACATACCACGATTCATGATGCATATGTGGCACCCCAGGGGTCTGGTTTCCACAGTAATAGCAATATTACGTCTGAGAGCAGGTGGGAGGTCTCCTGGTCAGGAATCCTAAGCATGCCACACCTCCTGCCCAGTCCTGGGAGGGGAAGAACTTCCCCTATATAAACTGGGGCTGAGGCAGGGTTAGAGAGGAGAGAAAGAGAAGAGGAGTCCCAGACAGAGACACAGTCTGGTCTGGAGTGAGGCAGCTATAGGGAAAGAGAGATCAGGAGCTCTGTGGGAGCCGTGTTAAAAGAGGTCAGGGGCTGGAAGCTGTAGAGCTCGCCCTGATTGAAGAGTTCTCACCGGACCCGGAGTCTGAGGCTGTGGGGACTAATCCTTACCCAGCAGCAGAAACCGACCGGCAGGGGATTTCAGGTCCTCTGGCCAAGAAACCCGAAGGCACGGTCACACGCAAGGGACCAGCACCGCCGTCGTGAAGCGGAAGCTACCAGAAGGCCCCGAGTCACCGGCCATACGGGTGAGCACCACACGGTACACTCAGGGACGTGGGCTACTTTTACCCGCCTCTAGCAAGGTAGCCAGAAGAGTACAATTAGTTGGGGAGGCCTACAACTCCGCCTGGCCAGGGGAGATCCCATCTGCTCACGGACTGACCAGGCCCCGATCGCTAGCCAGTACTCCGGGAGGGTCTATCTTTGCCACCAGTAAAGACCCTGAATTACACCGCACCGTCTCTGAGTGTTTCATCATCCACGTCCGCTGCCCTGAGGCCATACCCCTCCCGTTGGGGGTTATACCATCCATGCTGCACGACCGTACCACCGGCCTCAGCGGTCTGCCCTGCAGCGGCGGTTTCGTAACCGCATTCAACGGGTGGCGTAGTCGAACAATATCACATCTGCCACTAAAAACATCGCCACTTAGTTTGACACCCTGGGCACGGACCGGGTCACCGCCACGAGGACTACTATCCCCAACAGATCCGGCTCCGGGTATTCCCCTAACATGGCCCAGAGGGTGCGTCAACTTTTGGCGTAGTCGGCAGGATCTCGTGCCCGCAACCACCGGGTACTGCGTGCCTGAAAAAGACTGTTAAACTTACCTGTGGTGAAGATTCCCGCCATCCGACGCCATCTTCTGCCTTCTTCCCGCCATCCGTGGAGTTTTCCCGCCATCCGACGCCATCTTCTGCCTTCTTCCCGCCATCCGTGGAGTTTTCCCGCCATTGGACGCCATCTTGAGGACGCCGCGCGGGAAGAAGAGGGGCGTGGACTCCGAAAGCGCGCGAGAACTGAAGCTCCGCCTCACGTCCGGACGTTGCGTAAGGTCCTGGAAGGAGCCCAGCAGACGCCGACGTCACAGGAGCGCGACGGAAGGTCCTCAACCCTGACGATCGACTGCGGAGCCGCGGCCTACGGAAGAGGATCATCTCAAGGTAGGCCACGGTCCACTAGGGGGGAGGAGGATGTCGGATACGGAGGAGAGCTTCACCGCCACAGCCGCCGCCAGCGCCACCGCTGCTGCGGTCATGCCTTTCACCATGCCCTATATCCCGGGGGCAGCCTGGCTACCCCAGTACTCAGGGGAGTCACATACCCTAACTGACTTCAGAGAAAAGCTGGATAGCCTCTTCCAGGTGTACCCCCTCACAGAGGAGCAAAAAGTGAGCATCCTGGTGGCTCAATTAACAGGGGCAGCCCAAAGGGAGGTAAAGTCCTGGCCACTCGGGAGGAGGAGGACTGTCGCAGAGATACTAGCCCGGCTGAAGGACACCTTTGATACCCGTACCTCAGCCGAGATCAAGCTTAGATTCTACGGGTGCAAGCAGCGAGCACATGAGAATATAAGGGACTATGCACTAAACCTACAAGAGGCCCTGAGAGCCATTAAGCAGGCCGACCCTGACGGCCTGGGAAACGAAGACAAGTTGTTGACTGAACAATTTATAGAGGGTCTACATTGCAATGCCCACCGAACCCAGTTGCGGGCAATGGCCTTACAGGACCCTCATCTGGACTTTGCACAGTTCAAGGACAGAGCCATCCGGGTGCTCCGAGAACCGGCACCAGGTGGCACTGTGACCCACAAACGCCCTGCTACCATTTACCACCAGGAGACGGCGCCCTTGTCGGCAGGGCCTGTGGGAGCTAATGCGCAGGCTTTAAACAATGACCCAGATACAGACCTGCACCACCAGGTCCAAGAGCTAACTAAAAGCGTTGCTGCGCTAACCCGAACTGTGCAGTCTTTACAGGTTTCTACTCCAGGGAAGATCCAGCTGGCATCCGGACCGGAGGACATCCCGTGGCGCCGACCAAGGAGGACCCCACCGGCCAGAGGAAGACCCAGCGACCGATACAACGAGGACAGACAACCCATCTGCCGCCGCTGCAATCAACCCGGACATATGGCAAGGTACTGTCCTTTAAACTGGCACAACCTGGGGTAGAGGGCCAACCCCTAGGAATAAGATCACCAGGCCCATCGAACTGGCGTGACAAATATGTGGGAGGACGTCCAGTCTTGCCTGTGGTACTGGATGGCATTCCTATGAGTGCCCTACTGGACACCGGGTCACAGGTCACCACCATCCCGTACGTGCTCTTCAAGCAGTACTGGAATGACTCGGATATAACCCGCTACCCTGACGACGACTTGAGTATCATCGCCAGCAATGGTCAGCCTGTGCCACAGATCGGATTTAAAGAGGTGACCATGTAAATCGGTAAAGTCGAACTGGCAGCACAGGGACTGATCATTGTGGACATTGACAAGCGCGAGAGTCACCCAAAGATAACTCTAGGAACTAATGTGATTGAAAATTGTCTTGCAGAGGTGATTCTCATTTTACAGCAGGTTGCCAAGAACGCCAGCTCCGGTCAGCAGCGAGTGCTCCAAAAAGAGATCCGGGCACTGATGCGACGGCAACAGGTGGAACTCTCCGGTGGTGAGATTGGTAGCGTGAGAATGTGTGACCCTTTCCCTATTGCCATGCCCCCGAAAAGTGAAATGATGATTTGGTGCCGGGCAGCTATTGGTCTGAGAGGTAGAGATTACCAGGCAATGGTAGAACCAGTCTACTCAGATAGTAGGCCCACCATTTTGACGGCACGGGGGGTGGTTGATGTACGCCATGGGAGGGTGCCCGTTCGCATAATAAATATCGGGAAGAGGGAAGTGTACCTGCCCCGGTATGCTACGCTAGCCAAATTGTATACCATCAACCAAAATTCTGTACAGTCCGTGGAACCCTTGCCTCCATCTCATCCAGAGGAAGGTAACGGCTCTAAGCAACAAATGAAGGACTGGTGTCAGCAACTGCATTTGGGTACTGACTCGACTCCCTCACACCAGAAACAGGGAGTCTATCGGGTGGTTCAAGAGTACGAGAGAGTGTTTAGTAAACACCCGTTAGACTTCGGGCGAGTAAAGGGGGTAGAACACCACATCCCCACGGGAGACCATCCTCCCATAAAGGAGAGATACCGACCCGTACCCCCTGCACACTACCAACACGCCAAGGGGATGCTTAGAGACATGAAGGAGGCTGGAGTAATCAGGGATAGCTGTAGCCCCTGGGCAGCTCCACTAGTCTTGGTTAAAAAGAAGGACAACACCATGAGAATGTGTGTAGATTACCGGAAAATCAACCGTATCACCCACAAAGATGCGTACCTCTTACCAAGGATAGAGGAGTCTTTGGCTGCTTTAAAATCTGCTAACTTCTTCTCCACTTTGGATCTCACTAACGGGTACTGGCAGGTTCCTGTAGCAGAGGCGGACCGGGAGAAGACCGCATTCACCACCCCGATGGGACTTAGCGAGTTTACCTGCATGCCGTTCGGACTCTGCAACGCACCAGGAACCTTCCAACGATTGATGGAATGCTGTCTGGGACACCGGAACTTTGAGACGGTCCTGCTGTACCTGGACGATGTTATAGTTTATTCCAAAACCTACGAGGACCACCTGAAACACCTGGCGGAAGTGTTTGAAGCCCTGGCAAACTACGGTCTGAAGGTGAAACCGTCGAAGTGTCACCTGCTAAAACCAAAAGTGCAGTACCTGGGACACGTGGTGAGTGCTGACGGAGTGGCTCCCGACCCTGATAAGATCACCGCGATTAAGGAATGGCCAAGACCCTCCAGCGTAAAGGAAGTACGGCAGTTCCTCGGGTTGGTAGGCTACTACCGAAGATTCATTCCCGGTTTCACCAAAAAGGCAGCTCCTATGCAGGACCTCCTGATAGGTCAGTCCAGGAAGGCCAAGAACCAGAAGCCGCCCTTCAGATGGGAGAAGCTGGAAGAAGAGTCCTTCCGCCAGCTGAAGATGGCCCTCACGGGGGATGAAATCCTGGCGTACCCTGATTACAGCCAGCCCTTTATCCTCTACACCGACGCAAGTAACATCGGGCTAGGAGCCGTACTGTCCCAGATCCAGCAGGGGAAAGAACGGGTAATTGCTTACGCCAGCCGAAAACTACGACCCACCGAAAGAAACCCTGAGAATTACAGCTCATTCAAGCTAGAGTTCCTAGCAGTGGTGTGGGCAGTCACCGAACGCTTTAGGCACTACCTCGCCTCTTCCCGGTTCACCGTGTACACGGATAACAACCCGTTGACACATCTGGACACTGCAAGACTCGGTGCCCTGGAGCAGAGATGGATGGCCCGTCTGTCCAACTATGAATTTACGATCAAATACCGGGCAGGACGCTCCAATACCAACGCGGATGCCTTGTCCAGAATGCCAAACCTACCGGACGTAGGGGAAGATCCAGAGGAACTGGAAGAAGTTGAACTCCCCGCGTTCCACCGTCATGGGACTATCCAGTATTCCCACCGTGTAAGGGGTAAGCAATCCGCTACGTTTAACCCCTTACCTCATTACAACTGGGCGGAAGCGCAGGACAGTGACCCCGCTGTCCGACTGGTGAAGGAGATGCTGACTCAGCCAGATGCCCGCCTTGACCCAGACGCTCCGGAGGAAACCAAGCAACTGTGGGTTGAGAAGAGTCGACTGTTCCTTTACAGGGGGAAGTTGTGCCGCAGAATGGTTAACTCCCGGACGCATGAACTGATCTGGCAAGTGGTGGTGCCGAGAAGAGATGCGGCTATGGTACTGGAGGCATACCATGACGGAGCTGGGCACTTTGGATGGAAGAAGCTGGAGGTCCTGCTGCGCGGGCGGTTCCACTGGGTAGGCATGAGAGGAACCATCGAGAGGTGGTGCAGAGACTGTGGCCCATGCAACCTCAGAAGGAAGGACCGTGCCAGCCAGAAGACTCCCCTGCAGTCCATCGTCACCAGGCAGCCGTTGGAACTGGTAGCCTTGGACCATGTAAAACTGACCCCCAGCAGAAGTGGCTACGTCTATGCGTTAACCATCGTGGATCACTACTCCCGGTTCTTGGTTGTAGTCCCCGTCAAGGACTTAACGGCTCAAACAGCAGCTAGAGCCTTCCAGCAGCACTTCTGCCGTCCACACGGATACCCAGAGCAGGTGCTGACGGACCAAGGACCTGCCTTTGAAGCGGAAGTCTTCCAGGAGTTCTGCACTCTGTATGGCTGCCGGAAGATAAGAACAACACCCTATCATCCGCAAACCAATGGACTCTGCGAGAAGATGAACCAGGTGGTGATAGACCTTCTGAAAACATTGCCCCTGGAAGAACGCAGTCTGTGGCCTGAGAAACTGCCTGATCTGGTGGACCTATACAACCACATCCCTGTAGGTTCTACCAACTGTACCCCGGCTTACCTAATGAGAGCAAGACCTGGTAAGCTGCCTGTTGATCTGGATATGGGAGTCCTGACACCCGAGAACACTTCACCAGAAGCAGACTGGGACACAGAGAGGCAGCAGCAGTACTGGAAAGTACAGGAGAGCGTTGAGCGAAGTCTCTGTCAAGCAAGAGAAAGACAGGAGAAGACTTACAACCAGTATGCTCCCGCTGTTCCCCTGGTACCTGGAGAGCAGGTCTTGAAAAGGAAGAGACGGCTCCACAAGTTGGACGACCAGTGGGAGAAGGACCCGTACACCGTACTGCCCTCAAGCCATGAGAACCCAAAAGTCTGCACAATCAGTAAGGATGGAGGAGAAACCACAGCCATTGTCTCCCGAGATCACCTGAAGAAGTGTCCCGAGAAGCTACGAAACCCTGAAGAAGATCAAGAAAACCCTCGACCCGCAGAGGAAAGGGAAGAGATGGTCAGTACTGTACTCGGGGACTTCCCTCGGTCTTGGACACAAGTAAATGGCGCTGTTGTGGTACCCGTCCTCACCTTCCTCCAGCCAGCATCCCAAGTGCCTACGGAAAAACAGGTAGAGCTGGAAGCGCAGCCGGTCCAGGAGGCAGAAGACCCCACACAAGCAGACCAGGAGAATCGACCCTCTGCTTATAGTGAGCCTGCCGTGCCCCTAGTGAGCCAAAGAGTCCGTAGACAGCTGCCCAGCTTACCTTCAACAGCTCCTACACCCGGTAGTTTAGGACCAGTCAGTCAGCTCCGTAGGTCTACTAGGGCCACTAAAGGCCAGTTGCCCGTACGTTGGAGGATCTAAAGTGTTTAGATTGTTTTATTTGTATGTACCTGTTTATAGTTGCTTGTAAATAATTATGTATTTCTAGTTATTTTATAGGTGTCTTTTATGGATTATCCGGAATCCTTTGTATATATGTTTGGAGCGTAACCCAGGAAAGGACTAAGACTGTTAAAGACTCAGGGTAGGACAGACCCCTACCTGGTTACGGCTCCCTGTTCTTTGGTGAAATGGACACCCTTGTTTTCTTCAAAAACTGCACCCGGTTGCGGACACGCCGTGACCATCCTAATGTGTTTTTCTTTACTGTACTGTTTCTGTTTATAACTTGTTATGTTTTAAAAAAAATATATATATATATATATGTTTAGTCCCGGAGTACTAAATTTTACTAGGGGGGAATGTGGCACCCCAGGGGTCTGGTTTCCACAGTAATAGCAATATTACGTCTGAGAGCAGGTGGGAGGTCTCCTGGTCAGGAATCCTAAGCATGCCACACCTCCTGCCCAGTCCTGGGAGGGGAAGAACTTCCCCTATATAAACTGGGGCTGAGGCAGGGTTAGAGAGGAGAGAAAGAGAAGAGGAGTCCCAGACAGAGACACAGTCTGGTCTGGAGTGAGGCAGCTATAGGGAAAGAGAGATCAGGAGCTCTGTGGGAGCCGTGTTAAAAGAGGTCAGGGGCTGGAAGCTGTAGAGCTCGCCCTGATTGAAGAGTTCTCACCGGACCCGGAGTCCGAGGCTGTGGGGACTAATCCTTACCCAGCAGCAGAAACCGACCGGCAGGGGATTTCAGGTCCTCTGGCCAAGAAACCCGAAGGCACGGTCACACGCAAGGGACCAGCACCGCCGTCGTGAAGCGGAAGCTACCAGAAGGCCCCGAGTCACCGGCCATACGGGTGAGCACCACACGGTACACTCAGGGACGTGGGCTACTTTTACCCGCCTCTAGCAAGGTAGCCAGAAGAGTACAATTAGTTGGGGAGGCCTACAACTCCACCTGGCCAGGGGAGATCCCATCTGCTCACGGACTGACCAGGCCCCGATCGCTAGCCAGTACTCCGGGAGGGTCTATCTTTGCCACCAGTAAAGACCCTGAATTACACCGCACCGTCTCTGAGTGTTTCATCATCCACGTCCGCTGCCCTGAGGCCATACCCCTCCCGTTGGGGGTTATACCATCCACGCTGCACGACCGTACCACCGGCCTCAGCGGTCTGCCCTGCAGCGGCGGTTTCGTAACCGCATTCAACGGGTGGCGTAGTCGAACAATATCACATCTGCCACTAAAAACATCGCCACTTAGTTTGACACCCTGGGCACGGACCGGGTCACCGCCACGAGGACTACTATCCCCAACAGATCCGGCTCCGGGTATTCCCCTAACATGGCCCAGGGGGCGAGTCACATAGATGCCACAGAGAAATATATATATAGTACAATGCAAAGATTTCACTTCTTACATTACATGACAGATATCTATTGTAAATTCCACAATAGCTCAGAAACCAGCGAATCGCTCCACACAGTATACTGGCCCCCATAAAATGCTCCATACAGGATACTGGCCCCCATATAATGCTCCATACAGAATACTGGCCCCCACATAACGCTCCATACAGAATACTGGCCCCCATAAAATGCTCCATACAGGATACTGGTCCCCATATAGCGCTCCATACAGGATAATGGCCCCCATATAACGTTCCATACAGAATACTGGCCCCCATATAATGCTCCATACAGATAACGCTCCATACAGGATGCTGGTCTCCATATAACGCTCCATACGGAATACTGGCCCCCATATAACGCTCCAGACAGAATACTGGCTCCCATATAACGCTCCATACAGGATACTGTCCCCCATATAATGATCCATACAGGATACTGGTCCCCATATAACCCTCCATACAGAATACTGGCCCCCATATAACGCTCCATACAGAATACTGGCCCCCATATAACTCTCCATGCAGGCTGTTCCCCACACATAATGCCTCACGCAGGCTGTTACCCCCACATAATGCCCCACGCAGGCTGTTGCCCCCACATAATTCCCCATGCAGGCTGTTCCCCCCCATATAATGCCCCATCTAGGATGTCACCCCCCTTATAATGCCCCATGCAGGATGACACACACCACCCTTCCTTATAATGCCCCATGCTGGATGTCACCCCCCCCCTCCCTTATAATGCCCCATGCAGGGTGACACACACACTCCCTCCCTTATAATGCCCCATGCAGGATGTCACACACCCCCTCCCTTATAATGTCCCATGCAGGATGTCACACACACCCCCTCCCTTACAATGCCCCATGCAGGATGTCACACACCCCCCTCCGTTATACTGCCCCATGCAGGATGTCACACAACTACCCCATATAATGCCCCATGCAGGATGTCACACACCCACACCTCGCCCCCCTACCTTACTGTATAATGCCCCATGCAGGATGTCACACCCCCCTCCCTTATAATGCCCCATACAGGATGTCACACCCCCCTCCCTTATAATGCCTCCTGACGAAACTGTCGCAGCGGTGAAACGCGCGTCGAGGTAACAAGTGAGCCATCTAAGACCACATCCCTATGTCTACAGGTAATATACCTTTCCTTATTGTATACTCTGACATTGCCTTTATAATATTATCAATAGTATTATCTCTATTGGACCTAATATAGAGACTATAAGGAAGGAATTTACTAACTTTTCTATACTAAAAAATATTGTCTATTCCGAATTATAGATCTAGGGTAGAAACAAAATAGTGGTCTGGCTAATAGGTCCTTTCTAATAAACCTCTTGTACTAAAGTTTATGTCCTGTATCCATATGTATGAGAATATCTATACCATAACATATTTTAAAACTTTTGATAAAATAAACTTTTTCTGATATATAAATTACTGTTATCTATTGCTCCCTCCTTGCCTCTATAAGTACTTATAATGCCCCATGCAGGATGTCACCCCCCCTTATAATGCCCCATGCAGGATGTCACCCCCCCTTATAATGCCCCATACAGGATGTCACACCCCCCCTCCCTTATACTGCCCCATGCAGGATGTCACTCAACTACCCCATATAATGCCCCATGCAGGATATCACACACCCCCACCTCACCCCCTCCCTTATAATGCCCCATGCAGGATGTCACACCCCCCCTCCCTTATAATGACCCATGCAGGATGTCACACTCTGCGTGGCTTTAAGCCTGCGAAACCCATGGTGTTTGCAGGTGAGTTGAACCCTAATACAAATTAAATGGTCCCTGTACTTGATCTCATTCGATAGATAATGTGAAAAATCCCTTTATAAAGTTCAATTAAGTTGGAGTTACTTTTCAGGGGTTAGATAATCTAAAAGTGTCGGCCACTAGGGTCTCCCTTCTGTCTAAGTGTAATTTGTCTCTAGCAGCAGAAACCCCCCTATATGGATTATCGGAAGTGGGGCTTGGCCTTTGTCTGTTTGCTCTTGCCTGTCAAGCTATATATGCAGGCATAACAGAGATGCAGCCTTTCAGTTAATTGTAGGCATCTCATTAAGCAGTGTCGGAAGCAATGCATGCTGAGTAATGAGAGAAAGGATGTCCCGGGACCTATAGTACTGACAGAATGCTGATAACGAGGAATCGTCCACTCCAAAAGAGTGGATGGCAAGTTACAGAGCATGTGTATTGGTACTGTTCCAGGACATACTGTTTTATCTACAGTCCATTTAGAATCAAAACTCTGTTCTACATAATATTGTACATGGAACAGAGTATTATGCCAATGTAACTGCAACACGCATCGAAGTCAAAATCTAGGCAGAATTACACCTATAGCCCCCTCAGACTATGCAAAACACCAATTGAGCTTTAACAACTTCAGCTCAAGTGCTCAAAAACTGTGTAACGGGGTCGGAAAGCTATTGTACAGTATACAGTATATATTTTATTAGCGTAATATTAAAACCTGTATTACAAGAGCACTTAGTTCAAGATTCAGCCTCCAGATGGCGTGACATCAGAGATTAGACACATCTGCAAGAGCGTCCTCAACAATGAATATATAGTCAATCACAGGGACTAGACGTGTAATGTATTAGTACAACAGTATAACGAGTGTTGTGTAGAGATGAGCGAACCCGAACTGTAAAGTTTGGGGTTCATACCGGACACCTAGTGTCCAATGCTGAACTCCGAACACTGACAAGTCCGTTTTAAGAGTGAGAGACCTCCTAGCCCTTACTATGACCATTTTACAGCATAAAAAAGTTTGTGTCTCTATTGACTTCTATGGGGTTTGGGTTCTGGTACCCGAACCGAACTTTGGACTAAAGTTTGGTCAAAACCGAACATCCACGGGGTTCGCTCATCCCTAGTGTAGTGTAAATTCTACATATTTTGCGCCTGAGTACCAGTAATGAGGAGATCCTTACCCATTATGTGCCTGCCACTCTCCTAAACACGCGTTTCACTTTTTTAGCTTCTTCAGAGGGACACAGTGAATAGAAAAGTCAACACACATTAAACTGGTAAACGAAAACTGCAACAGCCGGGGGCTGCTTTAGACCTCGGGCTCTCTCCTGGGAAAAGGCTCGTTCCTCCCGACGGAGGCTAACCGGTCCCCTGAGGCTGAGCGCGGGGTGGCGTCGCTCCCGGACACTTTGTGCACGTCCAGGGCGTACCACCCTCGCACCCCCTGGTGGCGAGAAAAGGTTACCGTATCGACGGGAAGAGTTTCCGGCCAGGATGTCCTTTCTTCAGACGCGGCTCGACATCCCGCCAGCTGACGAAGACGTCGTCCTGGTACTGGGGACATCAGATGAACCCCCACCCCGCCTCATGGTGGAAGCGGACGACTTGGGCTTCCACTCGGGGACTGGGATGGGTGGCCTCTTCTTGACGAGCCCGGGATTTGGCAGCTTTGGCCCGTACCTTGAGGCGCTCGCAACGCTGCTCCCGTTGACGCTGCTCCCGAGCGAGCTGGAAAATCTGGTCGCTGCACCTCTGGCTCCTCCTCTGCACTTCAGCCCGGGTCTCCCGGGGGAAGCCCATCAGGTCACCCCCCTGATTTTCCCAGGCCCACTCTTCCGCCTCGGGCCAGGTTACTGCTGGTGCGGGTAGCTGGGTCAACACAGGTTGCTGCGGGTCCTCTACCGGGTTGGAGCCGGTGGATTCCTCTGCAGTTTCAGGCACCTCCGATTCAGGGTTTGGGCGGCATCGCAGATCCCCACTCATAGCTGCCGCTTGCAGCTCCGGAGCCAAAGCCTGCTCCCAGGTGGCCGCGTGGGGAATTAAATACTCCGTCATGAGGTCCAGGATTGTCACGGTAGGCTCTGCAGCCGGGGCAGGGGTTGCACACTCACCCGCCGCTGGGCCGCCCTCGACCTCTGTCACGGCGTCACTTTGTCCTGGGATCTCAACTACTTGGCGGCGGTCCCGGATATGCAGCAGCATCTCCTCCCGCCACGCAGCCGTCGCCGCCTCCTGGGCCTCTCTCTGCCTTCTCAAGAGTCCCGGAGCTTCCTGCCGGAGAAATTCAAAATCTCCAGATGTGAGGATACTGCTGCCTCGTTCTCTGCCGGGTGAAGGGCCTGAACCGGGTTCAGAAGGTGCGTGGGTTTGCTCCCCAGAAGGGTCCATGTCTGCCTCTGACGAATGCCAAGCTCCGACTGCAATGGCCGCACCTTGTTGCTTTTCTTCTTCCTCCTCTTTCGGGGCGGTTCCTGGGCGGCATGCTGACAGGCCCGCCTTCGTTCAGCCCATCCGGTTTGACGGGCATTACCCCGCGGACAGTCTCTGATGGAAGGGGCAGTCCACATTTTTGGCGCTAAGAGGGAGCCCAGCCCATGATGGGTGGCGTTCAAAGACAGTCTTTTCACAGCATTATGGCGCCTGTTCTTCTTGGGCGGCGCCATTTTAAGTGTAAAACAACAGTTCAAGGTGTAAGGAACACAGTACCCGGTAGCAATGGGTACTTCCTTCCTTTGCTGCGGGCACGCTATCCTGCCGACTACGCCAGGTTGTGATGCCTCATGCTCGAAAAAAGCCCTTTAGTTTACCCTGGGTGATGGGGGGCTCGGAGTCGGGTCCTGTGATGGAGAGATGGGGTGCAGCCATGGCCCGGACCCGACCCGTGCTCAGGGCCGTCACATTAAAAAGGATGTTGTGGGCTCGTCCGGGTTGAGTGGCTGATTAACGACTACGCCACCTGTGGTGCCTGGTGAAGGGCCACCAGCGCCGCTGCAGTCCGCTGAGGCATGGTGTTATGGCAGCCAGAGTTATTACTACTCCCCACAGGTGGAGCAAGGCCTCAGGGCAGAGGGACAGGAGGATGGGAGTAGTAGTAGAGGGAGACGGGCACCGCGTCTCGCGGTGTGGCGCAGAATAAACAGTCCGGAGGCCATAGGGGTGAACTTCCAAGGCTTTACTCACTTTAGAGATGGCAGAAGGAAGGCGACTCCCTGCTCCCAGCGGAGTCCTGCGGTCTCCGAGTAAGTCCAGCATTCAGTCGGGACCCTACACCAGAGTGTTCCTGAACTACAGACCGAATCCTTTCCTGTCCGTGTGTGTGCAAATAGGCTGGGACTCCCTCTGAGCTCCTCTCAGAACAAGGGCACGGGTGGCAGCTCCGCTCCGTCCGATACCCGGTGGGATCCTCTGGGCCTACCGGGCTTTCCCATCCAGGACGTAGAGTAGCAAGGTCGGTTGTCGGGGGCCGGTACCCCTCTTGCAGCCGGAGTCCCTCTGAATATATCAGCATGGCGAGGACAGGTGGCGTACACCGCTCCGTCTGCATCCTGCCTGGGATCCATTTGCTATGGAGCCACACACTTTAGCTCCGGGCCTTCTTGGTCCTGGTCATTGGCCGGGTTGAGACATTCCTTGTCTACAACCTGCCCTTCGTCCCAAGGCTAAGGTACGAGGGCTGTGTCCCTTACCGATCCAGGCCCACACAGGATCTGCACTCCGGGAGGGAGGTCACAGTTAGACACAGTATATGACAGCACAGAAGAACAGCCGAAAGACCAAGATGGCTTTTTATTAAATATGACATTTAAAGTGTAACTAATTTGTAAGTCCTCCACCCTCACCCACGAACTGGTTCCCCTAACTCTTGGTTCCCCAGTCTCCCTGTAACCAGGGGAGCAGCACCTAGTGCATACTAGCTCCCTCTGGTGGAGAAATGTGGTGTTGGATGCAAAGGTTGGGTGACGACTATCACACTTTTCTTACCTCGGAGGAGGAACACTACACTCCATTAGAGAAGTGCAGCATCCCTGTGGCGGTCGAACCCTCAGGGGCACCACAATACCAAACACTGCCCCCCAGGCACCAGATGTAACCCACTGTATCAATTCCTTTAAGGCTAAAGTTACAGCTATAGAATAGATTGACCTTGACAATTCAAGTGCTTTCTTGTGGGAAGTATGTGCACCTCCCGATCATTTCAGTGGAGAGCGACCATTCCCAGCCACCTCTATTGAGAATCCATGACAGACACAGGCGCTGTACCCTCGCCTGTCACACTTCAGAAATCCTACTAATTCCTTGTAACGGCCAGGAACGCCTCTATGATTGGATTAGGAACGGTGATCACAGAGTAGATAAATGCCAGAGAACCTTTATTCTGCAGCCGCAGTTTTCATCCCATTAGACTCGGCCTATTTTACAGAAGCCGAGATAATTGAGGAGAGATGTAAGGAAGGAACCTCACGATCCTCCAGGACTAGTCAGCTCAGAGCCGTGACGTGTGGACAATTCAGCTGCTTACAAGCTGTATACAGGATACACACAAGCTGTATACAGGATACATACAAAACATATACAAGCTATATACAGGATACACACAAGCTGTATACAGGATACATACAAAACATATACAAGCTATATACAGGATACACACAAGCTGTATACAGGATACATACAAGCTGTATACAGGATACACACAAGCTGTATACAGGATACACACAAGCTGTATACAGGATACATACAAAACATATACAAGCTATATACAGGATACACACAAGCTGTACACAGGATACACACAAGCTGTATACAGGATACATACAAGCTGTATACAGGATACACACAAGCAGTATCCAGGATACATACAAGACACATACAAGCTATATACAGGATACACACAAGCTGTATACAGGATACATACAAGCTGTATACAGGATACACACAAGCTGTATACAGGATACATACAAGACACATACAAGCTATATACAGGATACACACAAGCTGTATACAGGATACACACAAGCTGCATACAAGATACATACAAGACACATACAAGCTATATACAGGATACACACAAGCTGTATACAGGATACATACAAGCTGTATACAGGATACACACAAGCTGTATACAGGATACATACAAGACACATACAAGCTATATACACGATACACACAAGCTGTATACAGGATACATACAAGCTGTATACAGGATACACACAAGCTGTATACAGGATACATACAAGACACATACAAGCTGTATACAGGATACACACAAGCTGTATACAAGATACATACAAGACACATACAAGCTATATACAGGATACACACAAGCTGTATACAGGATACATACAAGCTGTATACAGGATACACACAAGCTGTATACAGGATACATACAAGCTGTATACAGGATACACACAAGCTGTAAACAGGATACACACAAGCTGTATACAGGATACATACAAGACACATACAAGCTATATACAGGATACACACAAGCTGTATACAGGATACATACAAGCTGTATACAGGATACACACAAGCTGTATACAGGATACATACAAGCTGTATACAGGATACACACAAGCTGTAAACAGGATACACACAAGCTGTATACAGGATACATACAAGCTGTATACAGGATATACACAAGCTGTATACAGGATACACACAAGCTGTATACAGGATACATACAAGCTGTATACAGGATACACACAAGCTGTATACAGGATACATACAAGCTATAAACAGGATACACACAAGCTGTATACAGGATACACACAAGCTGTATACAGGATACATACAAGATACATACAAGCTGTATACAGGATACATACAAGCTGTATACAGGATACACACACGCTGTATACAGGATACATACAAGCTGTATACAGGATACACACAAGCTGTATACAGGATACATACAAGCTGTATACAGGATACACACAAGCTGCATACAGGATACACACAAGCTGTATACAGGACACACATAAGCAGTATACAGGACACACATAAGCTGTATACAGGATACACACAAGCTATATACAGGATACACACAAGCTGTATACAAGATACATACAAGATACATACAAGCTGTATACAGGATAGACACAAGCTGTATACAGGATACATACAAGATACACACAAGCTGTATACAGGATACACACAAGCTATATACAGAATATACACAAGCTGTATACGGCATACATACAAGCTGCATACAGGATACACACAAGCTGTATACAGGATACACACAAGCTGTATACAGAATACACACAAGCTGTATACAGGATACAGACAAGCTGTATACAGGATACATACAAGCTGCATACAGGATATACACAAGCTGTATACAGTATACACACAAGCTATATACAGGATACATAAAAGCTGTTTACAGGATACACACAAGCTGCATACAGGATACATACAAGCTGTATACAGGATACACACAAGCTATATACAGGATATACACAAGCTATATACAGGATACACACAAGCTGTATACAGGATACACACAAGCTGTATACAGGATATACACAAGCTGTATACAGGATATACACAAGCTGTATACAGGATACACACAAGCTGTATACAGGATACATACAAGCTGTATACAGGATATACACAAGCTGTATACAGGATACACACAAGCTGTATACAGGATACACACAAGCTGTATACAGGATACATACAAGCTGTATACAGGATACACACAAGTTGTATACAGGATACACACAAGCTGTATACAGGATATATACAATCTGCCTACAATTCACATATAAGCTGCATACAAGCTGTATACAGGATATACACAAGCCGTATACAGGATACACACAAGCTGTATACAGGATACACACAAGTTGTATACAGGATACATACAAGCTGTATACAGGATACACACAAGCCGTATACAGGATACACAGAAGCTGTATACAGGATACACACAAGCTGTATACAGGATACACACAAGTTGTATACAGGATACATACAAGTTGTATACAGGATACATACAAGCTGTATACAGGATACACACAAGCTGTATACAGGATACACACAAGCTGTATACAGGATACATACAAGCTGTATACAGGATACCCACAAGCTGTATACAGGATACATACAAGCTGTATACAGGATACACACAAGCTGTATACAGGATACATACAAGTTGTATACAGGATACATACAAGCTGTATACAGGATACACACAAGCTGTATACAGGATACATACAAGCTGTATACAGGATACACACAAGCTGTATACAGGATACATACAAGTTGTATACAGGATACATACAAGCTGTATACAGGATACACACAAGCTGTATACAGGATACACACAAGCTGTATACAGGATACATGCAAGCTGCATATAGGATACATACAAGCTGTAGACAGGATACACACAAGCTGTAGAAAGGATACATACAAGCTGTATATAGGACACATACAAGTTGTATACAGGATACACACAAGCTGTACACAGGATACACACAAGCTGTATACAGGATACACACAAGCTGTATACAGGATACATACAAGCTGTATACAGGATACACACAAGCTGTATACAGCATACATACAAAACACATACAAGCTGTATACAGGATACACACAAGCTGTATACAGGATACACACAAGCTGTATACAGGATACACACAAGCTGTATACAGGATACATACAAGCTGTATACAGGATACACACAAGCTGTATACAGAATACACACAGGCTGCATACAGGATACACACAAGCTGTATACAGGATACACACAAGCCGTATACAGGATACACACAAGCCGTATACAGAATACACACAAGCTGTATACAGGATACACACAAGCTGTATACAGGATATATACAATCTGCCTACAATTCACATATAAGCTGCATACAAGCTGTATACAGGATATACACAAGCTGTATACAGGATACACACAAGCTGTATACAGGATACACACAAGTTGTATACAGGATACATACAAGCTGTATACAGGATACACACAAGCTGTATACAGGATACACACAAGCTGTATACAGGATACACACAAGCTGTATACAGGATATACACAAGCTGTATACAGGATAAATACAAGCTGTATACAGAATATATACAAGCTGTATACAAGCAGAGCTGAAGTGCAGGTTTATGTGAATTTTGCTGCCGTGAGTTTAGCTGGAAGAGCCCAGTATAATCCTCAGTGTCTCCGGCCTCAGGTCTATGTTCACACCACGTTCCTTAGACTCTCTGACATGTTGTTACGTGAAGCTTCTTTTGGGTGTTTTTCGGTCGTCTCCTGAGCATTTTCCCTTTAGTGTTTTTCCAGCAGTTTTTTTTATGGTTTTTCTCATGGTTTTTGTGGCGTTTTCTTTATTGTGGTTTTTCGGTCTCGTTCCACTGAATAATGAAGAGACACTTGTGGTTTATTAACAATGGGAAAAGCCCAAACCCCCCGACATCTTCTGCTCCTTCTCCTGCCTTGTCCCGTATAGGCCGGAGCGGAGGACAGAGCGGAGGACGGAGCAGAGGACGAGCTGAGGCTGGAGCTGAGGCTGGAGCTGAGGACGGAGGGGAGGCCGGAGCGGAGGACGGAGGGGAGGCCGGAGCGGAGGACAGAGCGGAGGACGGAGCAGAGGACGAGCTGAGGCTGGAGCTGAGGCCGGAGTGGAGGACGGAGGGGAGGCCGGAGTGGAGGCCGGAGTGGAGGACGGAGGGGAGGCCGGAGCGGAGGACGGAGCAGAGGACGAGCTGAGGCTGGAGCTGAGGCCGGAGCGGAGGACGGAGGGGAGGCCGGAGCGGAGGACGGAGGGGAGGCCGGAGCGGAGGACGGAGGGGAGGCCGGAGCGGAGGACGGAGGGGAGGCCGGAGCGGAGGACGGAGGGCAGGGCGGAGGGGAGGACGGAGGGGAGGCCGGAGCTGAGGCCGGAGCGGAGGACGGAGGGGAGGCCGGAGCGGAGGACGGAGGGGAGGCCGGAGCGGAGGACGGAGGGGAGGCCGGAGCGGAGGACGGAGGGGAGGCCGGAGCGGAGGACGGAGGGCAGGGAGGAGCAGAGGACGAGCTGAGGCTGGAGCTGAGGCCGGAGCGGAAGACGGAGGGGAGGCCGGAGCGGAGGACGGAGGGGAGGCCGGAGCGGAGGACAGAGCGGAGGACGGAGCAGAGGACGAGCTGAGGCTGGAGCTGAGGCCGGAGCGGAGGACGGAGGGGAGGCCGGAGTGGAGGACGGAGGGGAGGCCGGAGCGGAGGACAGAGCGGAGGACGGAGCAGAGGACGAGCTGAGGCTGGAGCTGAGGCCGGAGCGGAGGACGGAGGGGAGGCCGGAGCGGAGGCCGGAGCGGAGGACGAGTAGAGGACGGAGCGGAGGACGGAGGGCAGGGCGGAGGGGAGGACGGAGGGGAGGCCAGAGCTGAGGCCGGAGGGGAGGACGGAGCGGAGGACGGAGGGGAGGACGGAGGGGAGGACAGAGCGGAGGACGAGCTGAGGACGGAGGGGAGGCCGGAGGGGACACTTCTCTGCGGCTTGATAAGAGACGTATCTGAGCCGCCATGGGCCCCGCGAGGGAGTACAGAGACGCCGTCTATTCCTGGCAGCGGCCTCCGGCTTCCTCAGGGGCTTTCTGTGGCGGAATCCGCCTGTGAGAGGCGCAGTGTGAACACAGCCTTACTGGCAGACACTGCGAGACTCTGTGCTGGACCCCACAATGTAACACGGGTATCCCCCGCTGAGAATAACCACAAGAGCCCAGCAGGGACACAGGAAACCCCGTGCTTTTATGTATCTTGGAGCCTACAGATTTACGTTACATAAGATAAAACAGATGAGACCCCCCAGGGATGAAATCCTATAACCCCCCCCTATAAAGCGCAGCCAAGCTCCTCCCCTGTACAGTGATAACAGGACTATTATAGCGCTATTACAGGCGAGTAGGTAACGTGTCTCCAGCCAATAAGAGCGGCCCGTCCATTATCCAATCAGATTACAGAGGTGTCGGGGCAGCGACCAATCAGGACGCGCTGATGACAGCTCTGGATCGGCGGTCCCGGCTTCCCGTCCGTGCTCTTTATCGGTGTCCGCTCCGCTCTCAGGAGCGGCTGTCAGGCGGTGTCTAGTAACCGTCTGTGAATACGTTCCCGGCTTCCCTGCCTGTTACGCTGCTGGTGGAGGGCGGTTTGTGTTATGGCGTCTTATTACCTCCGTTACATGACAAGCGCTGGCTTGTCAGCTGCCGTGAGACTACAACTCCCAGCATGCCCGCCTATGGCCTGATGGTGCTGGTGTGCCGGGAGCTGTAATGTCGCCATGTTGGCTCTCCTGTGGCTTACTCTAGTCTTGCGCTGCTGCTAGACAGCAGTAGGGGGAGCCCTGTGCATAGGATTTCATATATGGGCTCTATAACCCAAGTCTGTTCCCCGGGCTCCCCCTGGTGGTGGATGCAGGTATAGCATGGGGCTGAATGGTGAGCTGCTCTTCGCCCGGCTTCTGTAGTTAGAGAGAAACCTCCCTACTAATTCTCTGGGGTTTCCTGTTCTCCTTGTCTCTACAGTCTGTGGTAGTGCAGATGAATCATGTACTGCTGAATACATGGACCTGATGCATGAAGACTAGTGATGAGCGAGCATGCTCTCTACTGCTCGGTGCTCGCCCCAGCATCTCACTGCTCGAGATGCTCCACGCTCGCCGAGTATTTCCGGGGTTGCTCGGCGGGAGCTCGAGTCCCCTCCCTGCATGCTTGTTGCTCTTTACCGAGCTAATGAACATGCAGGGATTGCCTGTCACTCATTGTAATGCCGCAGCCATGTTGGTTGTGGCATTACAGTGATTGGCTGGCCGCACAGAGTCATCAGGTCTATATCAGAGCTGGGGCCGCTGTGCTCGTCAGTCACTCCGGAATCAGACAGTGGAGGGAGAGCAGGTAGATCTGTGGCTCACACCACCGAGCCTAAAGCCAGGCATGGTCGTGTGTGACAATGGCCGGACCCTGGTGGCAGCTCTGAGGCGAGCTCACACACGTACCATGCCTGGCCCATGTGCTTAACCTCGTGGTTCAGCGCTGTCTCAAATCCTACCTGGAGCTGCCGGATCTGCTTGTTAAAGTACGCCGCCTGTGTGCCCATTTTAGAAAATCACCTCCAGCTTCCGCCACCCTTGCCGTGTTTCCGCAGCGTTTGCAGCTTCCGGCTCATAGACTGGTATGTGATGTCCCTACGCGTTGGAACTCTACACTGCAGATGTTGGGAAGGATTTGTGAGCAGAAGAGGGCAGTTGTTGACTACCAGCATCAACAAGGCCGTCGGTATTCAGTTCAGACTCCACACATAACACCTCAGGAGTGGACATGGATGTCAGACATATCCTCCAAAACTTTGAGGACTCCACCAAGATGGTGAGTGGCGATGACGCCATAATTGGGCTATGTGCCCACGATGCAGAAATGAAGCAGAAAATTTCTGCATCATTTCTGCATCTCCCTGGCAGATTATGCATGCGTTTTTCCTGCCAAATACATGCGGATTTGAAGCGTTTTCACATGCGTTTCCGCATGCGGATTGACAAGCGCTTTCCAGGCGATTTTAGCATCACTTGGAAAGTGCTTGACAACTAGGTCACACTATATAAATCCATGCAACCGGCATGGATTTATATAGTGTGACCGTAAGAATGTTTAAAAATAAAAAAATAAACCTATACTTACCCTCCGATGGCCCGGCGTGTGTAGCTGCGCTCGCTTCTGTCTGCTAGCTGATCGCAGGACACTGCACTGAAGGGCCTGCGGTCACATGACTGTGACGTCACCGCAGGTCCTTCAGTCCTGCCCGCAAGCAAAGGGAAGGAGACCGGGGGCCATCAAAAGGTGAATATAAACTTTATTTTTTATTTTATTCTTTTTTTTACAGGTACAATGGTACCCAGGTCTGGATGAGAGTCTCCTCTCCTCCAGGACTGGGTACCATCCGCACATTGAAACGCATATAATCCGTGAGTACAAATGTACTGACACGAATTATGTGCGTCTCAATGCAAGTCAATGGCGGCGATTACGCTGCGCTTCCGCAAAATTAATGGACATGCTGCGGATTTTTGAGCGCAGCATAAACGCTGCGGAAACATCCGCAGCATGGGCATAGAACTTGCGGAATCCCCTTGGGGACCATGGGGGGCGGATTACCTAGCGTTTAACAAGCGTTTATGCTGCGGAAATTCCACAGCATATACGCTTGAGAAACGCTATGTGGGCACTTAGCCTTAGCGTCACCATCCTGCTTCTGTCTTCTGAAATGCTCTCTGCTCACAATAAAAGAGTATGCACTGCTGGCGGAGCACGATGAGATGGAGCAAGGAACCATACAGGGTGATTACACACAGCCCAGCCTCATCTCATCCCAATGTGGATTGGGTGACAATGAGGAAGAGGAGGAGTAAGAACAGGAGCTAGTTTCCTGCGCTATAGATGGTACTATCTGCACTACTGTCATACCGTCTGTTCAGCGTGGATGGTCTGAGGACAGAGAGGAGGAGAGCATGGTCAGTGGTCCTATTGGTGAGGACACAGAAGTATTGCCTGTTAGCAGTCTGGCACGCATGGCTGAGTTTGTTACGCTGCCTTTCCCATGACCCTCGCGTTCTCAAAATTTTGGGTGACCGTCATTACTGGTTGGTGACACTTCTAGACCCACTCTACAAGTAGAAATTTCTATCTCTTATTCCTGAGGCGGACAGGTCTACAAAAATGGGGCAGTACCAGAAGGCCCTTGTTGCGGAACTATTAAAAATCTGAAAACGCTGGTGGCAGAGGTCACAGTTCGTTGGACAACCAAGCAGCAGAGGCGAGAGACACAACTCCAATCCAGCAGAGGCAGTGGAACACTGTCCAAGTTCTGGGAGAATTTTCTCTGCCCCTCCCAGGCCCTGAGGCTCGGGGTACTCTCACAAGGAGAGCAAAGTTTGGGAAGATACTGAGGGAGTACCTTGCCGACCGTACCAACGTCCTCTGTAATTCCTCTGTGCCTTATAATTGTTTGGTATCCAAGCTGGATACGTGGAATGAACTGGCTCTCTACGCCTTGGAGGTCCTGGCCTGCCCTGCCGCCAGTGTTTTATCAGAGCGGGTTTTTAGTGACGTTGGTGGAATTATAACTGATAAGCACATCCGCCTGTCAACTGAAAATGCTGACAGGCTGTCTCTTATAAAAATGAACAAGGGCTGGATTGGGCCAGACTTCTCAACACCACAGTATGAAAGCAGCGTAACATAAACTCAAACCAGTGTCTTTTTTTGGGAGGTGTATTCACATGCACCTTTTCACACCCACACATGGGTATACGCTTCCTGATTTTGGTGGCTATTTGCTCTTGTCCTCCTCCTTCTCCTCATCATCCACCACCATATCACCAGGGTGACCGTGGTCCGTGATGCAACACCCACAAATTTTTTTAAAGGGTGTTTATGATGCCCATAAAAAAATTTTTTTATGTTGTATGTTATCTGTCAGGACCCTGTAATGGGTAATTGCTGCAGTGTAGACATGGCGGCTGATCAGTGCTGCTCATAGCACTATGGATCTGTCAGGTCCCTGTAATGGGTAATTGCTGCAGTGTAGACATGGCTGCTGATCAGTGCTGCTCATAGCACTATGGATCTGTCAGGACCCTGTAATGGGTAATTGCTGCAGTGTAGACATGGTGACTGATAAGTGCTGCTCATTGCACTATGGATCTGTCAGGACCCTGTAATAGGTAATTGCTGCAGTGTAGACATGGCTGCTGATCAGTGCTGCTCATAGCACTATGGATCTGTCAGGACCCTGTAATGGGTAATTGCTGCAGTGTAGACATGGCTGCTGAGCAGTGCTGCTCATTGCACTATGGATCTGTCAGGACCCTGTAATAGGTAATTGCTGCAGTGTAGACATGGCTGCTGATCAGTGCTGCTCATAGCACTATGGATCTGTCAGGACCCTGTAATGGGTAATTGCTGCAGTGTAGACATGGCTGCTGATCAGTGCTGCTCATAGCACTATGGATCTGTCAGGACCCTGTAATGGGTAATTGCTGCAGTGTAGACATGGCTGCTGATCAGTGCTGCTCATAGCACTATGGATCTGTCAGGACCCAGTAATGGGTAATTGCTGCAGTGTAGACATGGCGGCTGATCAGTGCTGCTCATAGCACTATGGATCTGTCAGGACCCTGTAATGGGTAATTGCTGCAGTGTAGACATGGCTGCTGATCAGTGCTGCTCATAGCACTATGGATCTGTCAGGACCCTGTAATGGGTAATTGCTGCAGTGTAGACATGGCTGCTGATCAGTGCTGCTTCTAGCACTATGGATCTGTGAGGACCCTGTAATGGGTAATTGCTGCAGTGTAGACATGGCTGCTGATCAGTGCTGCTTATAGCACTATGGATCGGTCAGGACCCTGTAATGGGTAATTGCTGCAGTGTAGACATGGCTGCTGATCAGTGCTGCTCATAGCACTATGGATCTGTCAGGACCCTGTAATGGGTAATTGCTGCAGTGTAGACATGGCTGCTGATCAGTGCTGCTCATAGCACTATGGATCTGTGAGGACCCTGTAATGGGCAATTGCTACAGTGTAGACATGGCTGCTGATCAGTGCTGCTCATAGCACTATGGATTGGTCAGGACCCTGTAATGGGTAATTGCTGCAATGCAGACATGGCGGCTGATCAGTGCTGCTCATAACACTATGGATCTGTCAGGTCCCTGTAATGGGTAATTGCTGCAGTGTAGACATGGCTGCTGATCAGTGCTGCCCATAGCACTATGGATCTGTCAGGACCCTGTAATGGGTAATTGCTGCAGTGTAGACATGGCTGCTGATCAGTGCTGCTCATAGCACTATGGATCTGTCAGGACCCTGTAATGGGTAATTGCTGCAGTGTAGACATGGCTGCTGATCAGTGCTGCTCATAGCACTATGGATCTGTCAGGTCCCTGTAATGGGTAATTGCTGCAGTGTAGACATGGCTGCTGATCAGTGCTGCTCATAGCACTATGGATCTGTCAGGACCCTGTAATGGGTAATTGCTGCAGTGTAGACATGGCTGCTGATCAGTGCTGCTCATAGCACTATGGATCGGTCAGGACCCTGTAATGCGTAATTGCTGCAGTGTAGACATGGCTGCTGATCAGTGCTGCTCATAGCACTATGGATCGGTCAGGACCCTGTAATGCGTAATTGCTGCAGTGTAGACATGGCTGCTGATCAGTGCTGCTCATAGCACTATGGATCTGTCAGGTCCCTGTAATGGGTAATTGCTGCAGTGTAGACATGGCTGCTGATCAGTGCTGCCCATAGCACTATGGATCTGTCAGGACCCTGTAATGGGTAATTGCTGCAGTGTAGACATGGCTGCTGATCAGTGCTGCTCATAGCACTATGGATCTGTC
This sequence comes from Phyllobates terribilis, assembly GCF_046119375.1. Lineage (NCBI taxonomy): Eukaryota > Metazoa > Chordata > Amphibia > Anura > Dendrobatidae > Phyllobates > Phyllobates terribilis. The sequence goes on from NW_027362839.1 coordinate 5,046,331, forward strand.
AGGACCCTGTAATGGGTAATTGCTGCAGTGTAGACATGGCTGCTGATCAGTGCTGCTCATAGCACTATGGATCTGTCAGGTCCCTGTAATGGGTAATTGCTGCAGTGTAGACATGGCTGCTGATCAGTGCTGCTCATAGCACTATGGATCGGTCAGGACCCTGTAATGGGTAATTGCTGCAGTGTAGACATGGCTGCTGATCAGTGCTGCTCATAGCACTATGGATCGGTCAGGACCCTGTAATGGGTAATTGCTGCAGTGTAGACATGGCTGCTGATCAGTGCTGCTCATAGCACTATGGATCTGTCAGGACCCTGTAATGCGTAATTGCTGCAGTGTAGACACGGCTGCTGATCAGTGCTGCTCATAGCAATATGGATCTGTCAGGACCCTGTAATGGGTAATTGCTGCAGTGTAGACATGGCTGCTGATCAGTGCTGCTCATAGCACTATGGATCTGTCAGGTCCCTGTAATGGGTAATTGCTGCAGTGTAGACATGGCTGCTGATCAGTGCTGCTCATAGCACTATGGATCGATCAAGACCCTGTAATGGGTAATTGCTGCAGTGTAGACATGGCGGCTGATCAGTGCTGCTCATAACACTATGGATCTGTCAGGTCCCTGTAATGGGTAATTGCTGCAGTGTAGACATGGCTGCTGCTCAGTGCTGCTCATAGCTGAATGGATCTGTGAGGACCCTGTAATGGGTAATTGCAGTGTAGACATGGCTACTGATCAGTGCTGCTCATAGCACTATGGATCTGTCAGGTCCCTGTAATGGGTAATTGCTGCAGTGTAGGCATAGCTGCTGATCAGTGCTGCTCATAGCACTATGGATCTGTCAGGTCCCTGTAATGGGTAATTGTTGCAGTGTAGACATGGCTGCTGATCAGTGCTGCTCATAGCACTATGGATCTGTCAGGACCCTGTAATGGGTAATTGCTGCAGTGTAGATATGGCTGCTGATCAGTGCAGCTCATAGCACTATGGATCGATCAAGACTCTGTAATGGGTAATTGCTGCAGTGTAGACATGGCGGCTGATCAGTGCTGCTCATAACACTATGGATCTGTCAGGTCCCTGTAATGGGTAGTTGCTGCAGTGTAGACATGGCTACTGATCAGTGCTGCTCATAGCACTATGGATCTGTCAGGTCCCTGTAATGGGTAATTGCTGCAGTGTAGACATGGCTGCTGATCAGTGCTGCTCATAGCAGTATGGATCTGTCAGGACCCTGTAATGGGTAATTGCTGCAGTGTAGACATGGCTGCTGATCAGTGCTGCTCATAACACTATGGATCTGTCAGGTCCCTGTAATGGGTAATTGCTGCAGTGTAGACATGGCTGCTGATCAGTGCTGCTCATAGCACTATGGATCTGTCAGGACCCTGTAATGGGTAATTGCTGCAGTGTAGACATGGCTGCTGATCAGTGCTGCTCATAGCACTATGGATCTGTCAGGACCCAGTAATGGGTAATTGCTGCAGTGTAGACATGGCGGCTGATCAGTGCTGCTCATAGCACTATGGATCTGTCAGGACCCTGTAATGGGTAATTGCTGCAGTGTAGACATGGCTGCTGATCAGTGCTGCTCATAGCACTATGGATCTGTCAGGACCCTGTAATGGGTAATTGCTGCAGTGTAGACATGGCTGCTGATCAGTGCTGCTTCTAGCACTATGGATCTGTGAGGACCCTGTAATGGGTAATTGCTGCAGTGTAGACATGGCTGCTGATCAGTGCTGCTTATAGCACTATGGATCGGTCAGGACCCTGTAATGGGTAATTGCTGCAGTGTAGACATGGCTGCTGATCAGTGCTGCTCATAGCACTATGGATCTGTCAGGACCCTGTAATGGGTAATTGCTGCAGTGTAGACATGGCTGCTGATCAGTGCTGCTCATAGCACTATGGATCTGTGAGGACCCTGTAATGGGCAATTGCTACAGTGTAGACATGGCTGCTGATCAGTGCTGCTCATAGCACTATGGATTGGTCAGGACCCTGTAATGGGTAATTGCTGCAATGCAGACATGGCGGCTGATCAGTGCTGCTCATAACACTATGGATCTGTCAGGTCCCTGTAATGGGTAATTGCTGCAGTGTAGACATGGCTGCTGATCAGTGCTGCCCATAGCACTATGGATCTGTCAGGACCCTGTAATGGGTAATTGCTGCAGTGTAGACATGGCTGCTGATCAGTGCTGCTCATAGCACTATGGATCTGTCAGGACCCTGTAATGGGTAATTGCTGCAGTGTAGACATGGCTGCTGATCAGTGCTGCTCATAGCACTATGGATCTGTCAGGTCCCTGTAATGGGTAATTGCTGCAGTGTAGACATGGCTGCTGATCAGTGCTGCTCATAGCACTATGGATCTGTCAGGACCCTGTAATGGGTAATTGCTGCAGTGTAGACATGGCTGCTGATCAGTGCTGCTCATAGCACTATGGATCGGTCAGGACCCTGTAATGCGTAATTGCTGCAGTGTAGACATGGCTGCTGATCAGTGCTGCTCATAGCACTATGGATCGGTCAGGACCCTGTAATGCGTAATTGCTGCAGTGTAGACATGGCTGCTGATCAGTGCTGCTCATAGCACTATGGATCTGTCAGGTCCCTGTAATGGGTAATTGCTGCAGTGTAGACATGGCTGCTGATCAGTGCTGCCCATAGCACTATGGATCTGTCAGGACCCTGTAATGGGTAATTGCTGCAGTGTAGACATGGCTGCTGATCAGTGCTGCTCATAGCACTATGGATCTGTCAGGACCCTGTAATGGGTAATTGCTGCAGTGTAGACATGGCTGCTGATCAGTGCTGCTCATAGCACTATGGATCTGTCAGGTCCCTGTAATGGGTAATTGCTGCAGTGTAGACATGGCTGCTGATCAGTGCTGCTCATAGCACTATGGATCGGTCAGGACCCTGTAATGGGTAATTGCTGCAGTGTAGACATGGCTGCTGATCAGTGCTGCTCATAGCACTATGGATCGGTCAGGACCCTGTAATGGGTAATTGCTGCAGTGTAGACATGGCTGCTGATCAGTGCTGCTCATAGCACTATGGATCTGTCAGGACCCTGTAATGCGTAATTGCTGCAGTGTAGACACGGCTGCTGATCAGTGCTGCTCATAGCAATATGGATCTGTCAGGACCCTGTAATGGGTAATTGCTGCAGTGTAGACATGGCTGCTGATCAGTGCTGCTCATAGCACTATGGATCTGTCAGGTCCCTGTAATGGGTAATTGCTGCAGTGTAGACATGGCTGCTGATCAGTGCTGCTCATAGCACTATGGATCGATCAAGACCCTGTAATGGGTAATTGCTGCAGTGTAGACATGGCGGCTGATCAGTGCTGCTCATAACACTATGGATCTGTCAGGTCCCTGTAATGGGTAATTGCTGCAGTGTAGACATGGCTGCTGCTCAGTGCTGCTCATAGCAGAATGGATCTGTGAGGACCCTGTAATGGGTAATTGCAGTGTAGACATGGCTACTGATCAGTGCTGCTCATAGCACTATGGATCTGTCAGGTCCCTGTAATGGGTAATTGCTGCAGTGTAGGCATAGCTGCTGATCAGTGCTGCTCATAGCACTATGGATCTGTCAGGTCCCTGTAATGGGTAATTGTTGCAGTGTAGACATGGCTGCTGATCAGTGCTGCTCATAGCACTATGGATCTGTCAGGACCCTGTAATGGGTAATTGCTGCAGTGTAGATATGGCTGCTGATCAGTGCAGCTCATAGCACTATGGATCGATCAAGACTCTGTAATGGGTAATTGCTGCAGTGTAGACATGGCGGCTGATCAGTGCTGCTCATAACACTATGGATCTGTCAGGTCCCTGTAATGGGTAGTTGCTGCAGTGTAGACATGGCTACTGATCAGTGCTGCTCATAGCACTATGGATCTGTCAGGTCCCTGTAATGGGTAATTGCTGCAGTGTAGACATGGCTGCTGATCAGTGCTGCTCATAGCAGTATGGATCTGTCAGGACCCTGTAATGGGTAATTGCTGCAGTGTAGACATGGCTGCTGATCAGTGCTGCTCATAACACTATGGATCTGTCAGGTCCCTGTAATGGGTAATTGCTGCAGTGTAGACATGGCTGCTGATCAGTGCTGCTCATAGCACTATGGATCTGTCAGGTCCCTGTAATGGGCAATTGCTGCAGTGTACACATGGCTCCTGATCAGTGCAGCTCATAGCACTATGGATCTGTCAGGTCCCTGTAATGGGTAATTGCTGCAGTGTAGACATGGCAGCTGATCAGTGCTGCTCATAGCACTATGGATCTGTCAGGTCCCTGTAATGGGCAATTGCTGCAGTGTACACATGGCTCCTGATCAGTGCAGCTCATAGCCCTATGGATCTGTCAGGACCCTGTAATGGGTAATTGCTGCAGTGTAGACATGGCGGCTGATCAGTGCTGCTCATAGCACTATGGATCTGTCAGGACCCTGTAATGAGTAATTGCTGCAGTGTAGACATGGCTGCTGATCAGTGCTGCTCATAGCCCTATGGATCTGTCAGGACCCTGTAATGGGTAATTGCTGCAGTGTAGACATGGCGGCTGATCAGTGCTGCTCATAGCACTATGGATCTGTCAGGTCCCTGTAATGGGTAATTGCTGCAGTGTAGACATGGCTGCTGATCAGTGCTGCTCATGGCTCTATGGATCTGTCCGGTTCCGGTAATGGGTAATTGCTGCAGTGTAGACATGGCTACTGATCAGTGCTGCTCATGGCTCTATGGATCTGTCCGGTTCCTGTAATGGGTTGTTGCTGTGGTTGGAGGCACAGTCCTCTATTCTCTGGTCCTGGCATCTGTAGGAGGATCATCGCTATAACACTGGGCACCTGCTTACCAGGAATGGCTTCCTCTCCTGAGCTCACGCTATACTCCTCCTGACAAGGACCAGCATTATGAAGGGCTCCTCTAATATTCCTGAGTTGTGGTGTCAGGAGATTGTCCAGGGGTTGGTGAGGAGGACACTACTTGTTGGTGTGTTCTAAAATGAAACGTGGCTCATTCTTATATTTTGCCTGCAGAATCTGACTATAATGGCGACCGTGATCTACAGTGACCAGGAGAACGGTGATGTTAATGCTGCGCTGTTGTCCAGAGATCGTGCACAGCTATCAGGTGCCGGTAAGTGGTTTCTAAAGGTAACGGCCGATCTGGCCCCAATTCATCAAGGGGTTTAATAGATTTCTAGCAGAACTCTGACAGGTCAAAACTTTTATGCAACTAGATGTTAATTTTTTTATATAATATATATATATAATTGGTTAGTATATGGGTACAGGAGGCGCTGTGGGCTCGTCACTACTAGTGGCAGCAAATTTGTGGACAGGGAACCAGGGTTGTCCAAATAAGTGTTGATATAGCCGAGAAGAAGTAAATTTGCGCTAGTGGTAGTGAACAGAAGGACGGCACGAGAGATTTTGAGTGCAAGGGATAATTTTATTTAATCGAACATGTGCTTAAAAATAGCTAGTTAAAATGATTCAGACTCAGTGAGGTCACTGGGTCGGATATAAGAATAGTTATTAAAAGTATTAAAAGTTATAAAATCGATAAATAGATCGGTGTCCACTGATACAAGGTAATCACTGATTGATAAAAATAGGCCTTTTTCCCTCGTAGTCTGAGGATGTTCGGTTGCAGTAGATGTATAAGGAGGCAAAGGCTTGTAGACCTGGTGGGATAGAATAGGAATGTATAAATATGGTATACTAATAAGCGATGGGGGAAGGGGTAGGTATCTGTTTGTCTGTGGTTACCTGATACTGGTGCCTCGTATGGGGTATGGAGGTTCACTGGTGGCACGTGTTGGTGCCTGGGAGGGAGGACGAGGGGTACCTAGAGTGGGGTACACAAAAAAATGTATGGATAAGTGGGGGTGGAACTCGACAGAGATGTCTCTGCTGGACTCTGAGTTAGGTCGTGAGTTACCTGTTCTTGGTATGGTACTCAATAGACTGTGGTAGTAGTTAGCTGTTGATCCACAGTAGCACTGCTACTGGTGTGACAGTCAGCAGGCTGTGTGGATAATACTGGATTCACCGGAGCAGTACTATAGGGAGTGAGAGGAGACAAGTATTAAGAATAGGGTGCAGGGCTCAAGGGTTAAGGTACAGGGTTCAAAGAGGGTAGTTTTGGATTAGTTACCTTCTAGAGGGTAGCGGGGGGTGTCCTGATTATTTTGGATGACTAGGAGGTATCGGTCCTGGTCCTTCTTGGAGAGAGGTAGAGGATATGTCACACACGGCTGTGGGTTGATGATCTGAGTTAGATCTGCAGGGGGAAGGAATAGGGATAGATCATAAATTAACTGATGTAGCTGTGGTACAAGCCTTGGAGACAAGAGTTTTGGGGTTACCTGTTGGTAGGTACAAGGGGCATCCAGGGACGTCTTAGAATGAGCTGGAGGTAGTAGTCCTGGTCCCTTGTTGAGTGGAGGTAGCACGAGGAGGTCAGAAGTAGGATGCAGCAAGAGGCTTGTACTAGCATGTAATGCCTCTGTTCGCTGTATAGAGATCTGTAGGGAGGGGGAGGGGGTGTATCTGTTAAGGTATCACTGGATTGTGGCTGTAGCCTCCAGTTTTTACCCAGAGATCGTGATTTACCTGCTTCGTAGGGATTAGGGTGTCAATAGTAGATGCTGGTTCAGGTCTCCATAATGTAGATACAGCAGGGTGCTGTAGTAGGAGGCTATAGTTATGTCAGAGGTAACCAGAGATAGGATACAGTAGGTGGCTTATGTTTTCCTATGTTGGGTGCACCAGGAGGCTCTGGCTGGAAACAGTGGGTGCCAGATTCAGCAATAGGGAGGGTGGCTGGTGCAGAGCCCAACTGAAGGGGTTGATAGCAAGTACTGCGGGGAACAGGGAAAAACCGTTAGAGGGTCAGCTGCGTACAGTATGGACTTGGTGGGGCAGGGGCCCGTTGTTACTTACGGTCTGTAGAGGGCTTCACCGTCTGGGGGTGGTCGAGGTCCGGAGCGAGAGCGGAGTCCTGGCCGGTGACTGCCGCGTGCTCGCTACTTCCGGGTAGGAGGAGGAGAGAGAGAGTATGTGGAGAGCGCACGAGAGGGGGGCAGCGTGACGTGGGGTCACGTGGTGTGCAGCGTGCACAAGGTACGGAGGCCTGTGGGCGCCTCTTTAGCTGTGTTAAGGGTCAGTCCGACGCGTTTCAACAACTGCGGCTGTCTTCCTCAGGGATGGCTTAACCCAGTCAAATGGTGTCCTTATATATGCAGGGCTGGTGACGTCATAGGTCAATTTGTTAGTCATTAAATGCAAAGAGCTCTATTTCGCTGTTCAATCCTCTTGGTCTTAAGGTGTTCAGTTTAAAAATCCACTCACTTTCTTTCCTGGACATGCTCTTAATAAAATCTCCTTGTCTCCAGTTCTTGTGGACGATTTGTATACCTACTATTTTAATTCCTTTTATTGACCCATTGTGTTTTTTTATAAAGTGTTTTGAGAGAGGGTGGCCCTTGTATTTATTTTTGATGTTCCTTAAATGTTCGTTGATCCTGATGTTCATAGGTCTTTTTGTTCTGCCTATATATAATTTGCCACATGAGCAATATAGCCCGTATATGACCCCTGTGGTGTTGCATGTTATAAAATCTGTGATGGGGTATATTTCTTTTTGGTGGCTGACAGTGTGTTGTTTTGGTGTGTTTAGGGTTTTGCATGTCTTACATTTTTTGCATGGAAAGAAGCCTTTTAGTTTTTGATGGAATGGGGTTTGAGGTTTTTGAGAACTGGTGTGTATCCTTACTGTGGGGGCTATAATTGATCCTAGGTTACGTGCCTTTTTGAAGATGAATTTGGGTCGGTTTGGGATTTTGTCATCGTGTTCGATTAAATAAAATTATCCCTTGCACTCAATATATATATATTTATTTATTTAAGCACTTTCACTCCAGCTCTGCCAAGTGGACGGAGCATGGTGAAGCCACCTGAGTCACAACTTTCCATAAATTAAGTGCACCCCATCACTATGGTGCGCCTCACCAGAAGTGTTAAGTGGAGTCCACCTCATAATAAACTTTGCTTTTACTTTTGCCCACCCATCTTTAAAGAATCTCTCCCATCAGTTTTTATTCTCTATATATTGCAGTCATCATATTATATAGCACTGTGTACTTACAATTGCTCATTTTGCCTTTCTACCCAGCTTATTGTCATTTACCTAATGGAAAAGAGATGTGATTAAAAACTGACTAGCTGAATCCTTCTAATCTCTATGTTAACACAAGGTGAACTTTTCCTGCATGAGTCATAAGTCCCTGCAGAGGAGGAGGGGGCAGCTGGGTCAGGAGGTGAAGAGGAGAATGATTTTTGCAGGGAAGAGGCTTCCTGATGCTTCCTGTTTCTACATAGAAAAGAATTTACTGGGTAGAAAGGTAAAGTGAGCAATTGTTAGTACACAGTTCTATATAATTACGATATATTAAGAGGATAAGCTCTGATGGGAGAGGTTCTTTAAGACTGTCATGTATTGGGTAATGAGTTGGGGTGTCAGTCTCCATCAGTGCTGGCTGAACACTGACTATCCTGCTCAGATTACTACACATGGCGCTGCTCCTCCCTGTAGTATGGGCTACGCAGGACGGTGCCGAGGCTCCAGATTCTACCTGCACAGCAACAAGGTCCCAACACTTCTACCTCTATAACTTGCCTAATGCAGACGCAAACCTGCAGCCTTTCCGCTGAGATCTTGTCGGCCTTCTACACTGCCATGGCTTTGTCTGCACAATGTAGCTTAAAGGGAATGTCCACTTCTTAAGCATCCTAGAAGTCTACAATATAAGGTCGGTATTTCTCTAACCCTCTGCCTTATTTGGCTGTCATTGAAGGCAATCAGCGAAATGGGTTCAATTTTCTATAGAAGTGGCAGAATTTAACCCCTTCCTGACCGTGTTATTTCCCATCTCTGCATTTTTCTTATTCTTCTAAGAGCAGTAACTTTATCTTTCTGTCAATACAGCCTTATGAGGGTTTTTGTTTTTATGCCGTTCACTGATCAGGTTAATTATTTTTATATTTTGATTGGACTTTTACAGAAGTAACGCCCATATGTTTTATTTTAAAATGGGTCATAGAGGGGCAGGGGTGATTTGAATGTTCAGATTATACTTTTTCCTTTTTGTCCCCTTAGGCTGTGTGCCCACGATGCATTTTTTAAGCATTTCCGCAGCGGCAATAATGCTGCAGAAACGCTTAAAAAACACATGGTAGAAGGCCTGCCATGTTCCCCAATGATAACCCGCATGTGCTGTGCACATGCTGCGGAAATTTCTGCTGCGGATTATCATTGCGGAAAAAAAACGCAGCACTACCAATTATTTTGCGGAAGTGCTGCTTTTTCGCCGCCACTTACTTGCATTAGATCGCATGGATTATGCATCACTGTATATGTAGATGCGCAATCCACGCGTTCCAATGTGCGGATGGTTCCCAGGTCTAGAGGAGAGGAGACCGTCCTCCGGACCCGGGTACTATAGAAACTGTGAAAAAAAGAATAAAATAAAAACTAAATATGATACTTACCTTCTGGCGGCCCCCGCTGCGCCCCTCCTCTCATGCCGGCAAATCGCGATGGACTGAAGGACCTGCGCTGATGTCATAGTCATGTGATGGGTCACGCGACGCTGACGTTGGCAGGTCCTTCAGTGCAGTGTACCGCGATCTGCCTGCAGTCAGCACCGAGTGAAGCAAGACTCTGGGGTCTATCGGAAGATAAGTATAGATTTATTTTTTATTTTTTGACATTCTCTCGGGTCACACTATATAAATCCATGCCGTTTGCATGGATTTATATAGTGTGACCAAGTTGACAAGCACTTTCCAAGTGATGCTAAAATCGCTTGGAAAGCGCTTGACAACCCGCATGCGGAAATGCATGTTAAGAACTCTTCATTTCCGCATGTCCCTGGCAGGAAAATGCATGTACAATCCGCATGTACAATCCGCATGTACAATCCACATGTACAATCCACATGCGTTTTTTCTGCCAGGGGAGATGCAGAAACGCTCAGGAAAAATCCGGAGTATTTCTGCATCGTGGGCACATAGCCTTAGGGGACTTGAACATGCAATCATCTGATTTCTTGTTACGTACAGCAATACTGCAGTATATAGCCAGCATTCACAGATCTGTCATGACAGGCATGGGTCTTTTCAGCAGACTCCTTTCTGGCAGTGATGGCATCCCACGATCGTGTTACAGGAGCACAGATGGGCACATGGCATGACTCCCTTCTCAGTTCGCTGTTAATGCCGCTGTCCGTCTCTAACAGGTGAAGCTCTGCCCTACATGTGGCTATTAGAGGTTGATGATGGCTAAATATCACAGCTAGCATATGATGTAACTGCAAATCATGTTGGTAAGGGGTTAAAGTGCCACTCCAGTGGGTTTTTTTTCTTTCACTTTTAGTGCAGAAATGATTTTCAAGTATGTGCTCAGATTGGGCATGGGTGCTGGGATTACTAGTACACCTGACATCCAGGTGGGCATAATTCTGTTCCTTGCGTATTGGAAGACTCTGCCACTGCTGCTTTGGTGTTGGCAATCTTTCAGTTTCTTGCCCATTGATGCTCGGGAACAGTCCTCAAAGTATCTATTTATCGGTCGACCATGACTGCACCACGAGAGAGGGAATCCGCCCACCAAGTACAAGAAACCTACAGGCTTAAAAGGGGCGGCACCTCTCGCCTCAGTTTGGTTTCCTATCCTTGATGAAGGGAACCTGTGGCAGGCTTACCTGTTGAAGATGTACGGATTCTGAAGAATCGAGCTGTCGAGCAGCGCCCACAGCCTGGGGTCGGCAGCTCCAGCATCGCTCTGCGTCAGTGGCTGTGGAGCGGCGCCTATGTCTGGGGTTGGCAGCCCCAGCATCAAATGGGCGCTGGATGGCAGCAGGGGCTGTGCCCCTGTCTGGGGTTGGCAGCCCCAACATCATGCTGGTGCCAGATGGTAAGGGGGAGCTGCGCCCCTGTCTGGGGTGGGCCGCCCCAGTGTCGTTCTGGCGCCAGGCAGTGGTGTCCCTGTGGGAAGTTGCAGCTTCAGTGCCGCATGATACGGCGGGGCCACACGCTTCCGGTCTCTCTATGTAGCCGGAGGCGTGGCATGATGCTGCTGTGCGCCCCGGTGGTCACGTGACCGGACCAGGAAGTTCCGGCCACATGTGTGCCGACTCCAAAGGGAGTGCTGCAATAACCTCTACGGCCAGCAGGTGGCACGCCCAGTGGTAGAATTAGCAACCCTTAAATCCCTCTCCCTTAAAACAGCACTACTAATAATAGCTTTAACCTCTGCTAGGAGGATTGGTCACATTCAGGCTCTGTCTACGGCCTTACCATTTACTCAAATCCTGGATGATAGGCAGGATCAGGTTTAAGAATTACTCTATCTCCCTAAGGTAGCTACTCATTTCCACTGACTTCAGGAAGTAGTACTACCCTCCTTCTGTCCTAATCCGAGTAACCAGAAGGAAGCAGAGTTGCATACATTAGACGTAAGGAGTTGTGTGGTTAGGTACCTCTCGGTTACCAAAGACTTTAGGAAAGAGAGCTCATTGTTTATATCCTACCAAGGGGTTAGGAAAGGGTTTAAAGTCAAGGTCCCCGTAGCTAGATGGATGAGGGAGGCTATTTCTCTAGCTTATGCGTTTAGTGACGAAGAAGTATCACAAGGGTTGAACGCTCACTCCACCCGGGCTGTCTATCTCCTGGGCAGAGAAGAGAGGTGTTTCTCGATTGACATATGTAAGGCTGCTACCTGGTCTTCTCCCTCTACATTCTATAGGCACTATAGACTGGATATGGGTGTTTCATCTGACCTCACCTTTGGGAGATGGGTGCTCCAAGCTGTGGACCCTCCCTAGACTTCTTAATCTCTACAATTCTCTCGTGGTGCTGTCATGGTCGACCGATGGTCATAAGTTACTTACCGGTAACGGGATTTTTCTGAGACCATGACAGCACCCTTATATTTCCTCCCTTCATGTTTGTGGGAGCACTTTGTTTGTTAGAATTTCACACTTAATGGGTGGTGTATGAGTAATTTTGTGATTGTTTGCTATGTTTATCCTGGCAGTCCTCTCAATACTCTGTAATCCAGACTGAGGCGAGAAGTGGCACCCCTTGTTAAGCCTGTAGGTTTGCTGTCCTTGGTGGGCTGACCCCCCCCCCCCCCATGGTGCTGTCATGGTCTCCGAAAGATCCTGTTACCGGTAAGTAACTTGACTTTTTCCCTATAGGAAAGTCGCTTGTCAAAAGCCACCAGGGCAAAGTGCGCAGTTCTGCATCAAGTGGGAAAACATCAAGAAAAGCTCTGGGAAATGTCAACAAGCAAGTAATGACCCAGAAGAACGGGCAGCCTCTGAAAGGAGACCGGAAAGTGCCAAAGCCTGCGCCAGCTGTTATACAGGTATAATGTATTACCGCAGCTCTGATCATACACCGCTCTTGTGTTCTGCCCTGTACTGATGTACAGACTTGTATCTACATAATCCTAAAATGCCACAGGAACATCTGCAAGAAGATCACATGGCATGTTCTACTATTACAAGTCCCATTATTATCTGTTGGATTAAAGTGGGCTAATATCTGGCTAATCTAGCTGTGTAATGTGTATGGGGGTCTCCTGGCTGCCCTAACAAATGTTCAGTTCAAATACCCGCTCCTTGTTCTCTAGGCACAAATTGCTTAGAGACAGCAGATTACCCTCCTCCCCACAGAACACATGAGAGCTCATCTGTATGTTGGGAGAGATGGCTGCTAGCCAAACAGTGTATGGCCAGGCCACAGCTATGCCACAGGGGCTTGGCTGACTCCTTTTCAGATCATATATGGAGAACCTAATGGCAAACACTGGATAAATGAAGCTTGTGACCTGGTTCCTGTTCCCCTCTAGGTTTCTGGCACTTCTGATAAGACAGACGAGCAGCAGTACCCCGACATTGAGAAGTTTGTTCCCTACAATCCTGCAGGTAACTCTTCCACACCTTGCTGTACCTATTGCCTGCCATTAGCCACTTGCCTTTACATTTAATTTTGAGCATGAGAATCAATTCTAATACTTGCACCTGAAGCTGGATGGGGTTAGTGAATTTGTCACCAGGATTTTGCTGCCCCATCTGAGAGCAGCATGACTTAGGGGCAGAGACCCTGATTACAGTGATGGATCACTTGGTGCAGTTCAGAGTAACTGTGTCTGCTGCAGATCTACAAATGCTCTGAATGCTGGGCTCTGTATAACCCCACCCACATCACTGATTGGTAGCTTTCTGCCTATGCACAGTGTACAGAACTATCCATCCATTGTGGGGACAGGGTTGGACTACATGGCAGAAGCTTTACTAGTCATCTGGTGGCAGTCTCCTGCTTGTGGAGGATCTCTTATCAAAACTACAGCAATCAGCCCAGAAAGCAACACGTCACTGGAATTGGGGATCTTTGTCCCCACGTTGTGCTGCTCTCAGATCAGGTGGCAATAAACCTGGTGACAGATTCCCTTTAAATGCAGTTTAGGGCCATCTCTGTTACACTCTTACTCTCTATTAGCTGCAATGTCCCATCTGCCTAATGCAGCCACAGATCTCATGGCTGCAGTATCCGGATCTTCAGAAACTCGCTGACATCGTGTCAGTTAATCCAATGAGTGTTTGCAGTGACAGCAATGTCTGTTAGCTGGGCTTCTGCTGCTGCTCAGTTGTGGAGGAGAGCAGACAGATGTCAGTGTGGTGTTCGGAGGCTCCTGGGGCCCCTGCACGTGACATCAGGAGTGCCAGAGATCCAGAGTGTGGTCTTGGGCTCCACTATACAGGTGGGACTTTGCAGCTATTTGGGGGTGGGGAGAGGAGGACACAACACTGACGTGTGCAGTGAAGGTGGTTAAAGTTCATTGACGCTAGATGACTCATTTTGTTGCATTGAGCCCATAGACAAACTAGGAATGCCAAAGAACCAATCAAGAACAACCGAACTAAATAGTCAAATTCTGCAAAAATAGGAAATTTAAAAAACGTATAATGAATACACGGTTAAGTAAGTGACACCGTAGAGACAGGCACTCACACCAATGTACATACAATAGTTAAAATAGAAAAATATAGAATAGATGTATACTACCAGGAGTAGTTCTAGAACGCACACCAGGGGTAGGTGTAGAACCGCCCGCCAGGGTTAGTACTGGAACCGCCCACTGGCACCAGGGGTAGTACTGGAACCGCCCACTGGCGCCAGGGGTAGTACTGGAACTGCCCACTGGTGCCAGGGGTAGTACTGGGACCGCCCACTGGCGCCAAGGGTAGTACTGGGACCGCCCACTGGCGCCAAGGGTAGTACTGGGACCGCCCACTGGCGCCAAGGGTAGTACTGGAACCGCACACTGGCGCCAGGAGTAGTACTGGAACCGCCCACTGGCGCCAGGGGTAGTACTGGAACCGCCCACTGGCGCCAGGGGTCATACTGGAACCGCCCACTGGCGCCAGGGGTCGTACTGGAACCACCCACTGGCGCCAGGGGTCGTACTGGAACCGCCCACTGGCGCCAGGGGTCGTACTGGAACCGCCCACTGGCGCCAGGGGTCGTACTGGAACCGCCCACTGGCGCCAAGGGTAGTACTGGGACCGCCCACTGGCGCCAAGGGTAGTACTGGGACCGCCCACTGGCGCCAAGGGTAGTACTGGGACCGCCCTCTGGCGCCAGGGGTCGTACTGGAACCGCCCACTGGCGCCAGGGGTCGTACTGGAACCGCCCACTGGCGCCAGGGGTCGTACTGGAACCGCCCACTGGCGCCAGGGGTCGTACTGGAACCGCCCACTGGCGCCAGGGGTCGTACTGGAACCGCCCACTGGCGCCAGGGGTCGTACTGGAACCGCCCACTGGCGCCAGGGGTCGTACTGGAACCGCCCACTGGCGCCAGGGGTCGTACTGGAACCGCCCACTGGCGCCAGGGGTAGTTCTTGAACCGCCCACCAGGAGCATACCAGGAACAGTACTAGAACCGCCCACGAGGACTTGCACGCTAGGAGTAATTCTAGAACCACCCACCGGCACCAGGGGTTGTTCAGGAACCGCCCGCCAGGGGTAGATCTAGAACCGCCCTCCAGCACCAGGAGTAATTCTAGAACCGCCCACCATCACCAGGGGTTGTTCTAGAACCGCCCACCAAAACTAGGGGTAGTTCTAGAACCAACCACCAGGGGTAATTCTAGAACCGCCCACCATCACCAGGGGTTGTTCAGGAACCACCCGCCAGGGGTAGATCTAGAACCGCCCTCCAGGAGTAATTCTAGAACCACCCACCATCACCAGGGGTTGTTCTGGAACCGCCCACCAGGGTAGTTCTAGAACCGCCCACCAAAACTAGGAGTAGTTATATAACCGCCCACCAGGAGCAGTACTAGAACTGCACACTAGGAGTACTTCTAAAACCGCCCATCAGCACCAGGGGTTGTTCCAGAACCATCCGCCAGGGGTTGTTCTAGAACCACCAGCACCAGGAGCAGTACTAGAACTGCCAACACCAGGAGCAGTACTAGAACTGCCAGCACCAGGAGCAGTACTACAGTAGAACCGGCAGCACCAGGAGCAGTACTAGAACCGCCATCACCAGGAGCAGTACTAGAACCGCCCCGCCAGGAGCAGTACTAGAACCGCCAGCACCAGTACTAGACCCGCCCCGCCAGGAGCAGTACTAGACCCGCCATCACCAGGAGCAGTACTAGACCCGCCCCGCCAGGAGCAGTACTAGACCCGCCCCACCAGGAGCAGTACTAGACCCGCCCCGCCAGGAGCAGTACTAGACCCGCCCCGCCAGGAGCAGTACAAGACCTGCCCCGCCAGGAGCAGTAGTAGACCCGCCCCGCCAGGAGCAGTACTAGACCCGCCCCGCCAGCACCAGGAGCAGTACTATAACCGCCAGGAGCAGGACTAGAACCGCCAGCACCAGGAGCAGGACTAGAACCGCCAGCACCAGGAGCAGGACTAGAACCGCCAGCACCAGGAGCAGGACTAGAACCGCCAGCACCAGGAGCAGGACTAGAACCGCCAGGAGCAGGACTAGAACCGCCAGCACCAGGAGCAGGACTAGAACCGCCAGCACCAGGAGCAGGACTAGAACCGCCAGCACCAGGTGCAGTACTAGACCCGCCCCGCCAGGAGCAGTACTAGACCCGCCCCGCCAGGAGCAGTACTAGACCCGCCCCGCCAGGAGCAGTACTAGACCCGCCCCGCCAGGAGCAGTACTAGACCCGCCCCGCCAGGAGCAGTACTAGACCCGCCCCGCCAGGAGCAGTACTAGACCCGCCCCGCCAGGAGCAGTACTAGACCCGCCCCGCCAGGAGCAGTACTAGACCCGCCCCGCCAGGAGCAGTACTAGACCCGCCCCGCCAGGAGCAGTACTAGACCCGCCCACCAGCAGCAGGAGCAGGACTAGAACCGCCAGCACCAGGAGCAGTACTAGAACCGCCAGCACCAGGAGCAGTACTAGAACCGCCAGCACCAGGAGCAGTACTAGAACCGCCAGCACCAGGAGCAGTACTAGAGCCGCCCCGCCAGGAGCAGTACTAGAGCCGCCCCGCCAGGAGCAGTACTAGAGCCGCCCCGCCAGGAGCAGTACTAGAGCCGCCCCGCCAGGAGCAGTACTAGAGCCGCCCCGCCAGGAGCAGTACTAGAGCCGCCCCGCCAGGAGCAGTACTAGAGCCGCCCCGCCAGGAGCAGTACTAGAGCCGCCCCGCCAGGAGCAGTACTAGAGCCGCCCCGCCAGGAGCAGTACTAGAACCGCCCCGCCAGGAGCAGTACTAGAACCCGCCCGCCAGCACTAGGAGTAGTTTGAGAACCGCCCACAGTCAGCAGAGGGTAGTTTTTTGACCGCCCCACAGTCAGCAGAGGGTAGTTTTTTGACCGCCCCACAGTCAGCAGAGGGTAGTTTTTTGACCACCCCACAGTCAGCAGAGGGGGTAGTTTTTTGACCGCCCCACAGTCAGCCGAGGGGGTAGTTTTTTGACCGCCCCACAGTCAGCCGAGGGGGTAGTTTTTTGACCGCCCCACAGTCAGCCGAGGTGGTAGCTTTTTGACCGCCCCACAGTCAGCCGAGGGGGTAGCTTTTTGACCGCCCCACAGTCAGCCGAGGGGGTAGCTTTTTGACCGCCCCACAGTCAGCCGAGGGGGTAGCTTTTTGACCGCCCCACAGTCAGCCGAGGGGGTAGCTTTTTGACCGCCCCACAGTCAGCCGAGGGGGTAGCTTTTTGACCGCCCCACAGTCAGCCGAGGGGGTAGCTTTTTGACCGCCCCACAGTCAGCCGAGGGGGTAGCTTTTTGACCGCCCCACAGTCAGCCGAGGGGGTAGCTTTTTGACCGCCCCACAGTCAGCCGAGGGGGTAGCTTTTTGACCGCCCCACAGTCAGCCGAGGGGGTAGCTTTTTGACCGCCCCACAGTCAGCCGAGGGGGTAGCTTTTTGACCGCCCCACAGTCAGCCGAGGGGGTAGCTTTTTGACCGCCCCACAGTCAGCCGAGGGGGTAGCTTTTTGACCGCCCCACAGTCAGCCGAGGGGGTAGCTTTTTGACCGCCCCACAGTCAGCCGAGGGGGTAGCTTTTTGACCGCCCCACAGTCAGCCGAGGGGGTAGCTTTTTGACCGCCCCACAGTCAGCCGAGGGGGTAGCTTTTTGACCGCCCCACAGTCAGCCGAGGGGGTAGCTTTTTGACCGCCCCACAGTCAGCCGAGGGGGTAGCTTTTTGACCGCCCCACAGTCAGCCGAGGGGGTAGCTTTTTGACCGCCCCACAGTCAGCCGAGGGGGTAGCTTTTTGACCGCCCCACAGTCAGCCGAGGGGGTAGCTTTTTGACCGCCCCACAGTCAGCCGAGGGAGTAGTTTATTGACCGCCCCACAGTCAGCCGAGGGGGTAGTTTATTGACCGCCCCACAGTCAGCCGAGGGGGTAGTTTTCTGACCGCCCCACAGTCAGCCGAGGGGGTAGTTTTCTGACCGCCCCACAGTCAGCCGAGGGGGTAGTTTTCTGACCGCCCCACAGTCAGCCGAGGGGGTAGTTTTCTGACCGCCCCACAGTCAGCCGAGGGGGTAGTTTTCTGACCGCCCCACAGTCAGCCGAGGGGGTAGTTTTTTGACCGCCCCACAGTCAGCCGAGGGGGTAGTTTTCTGACCGCCCCACAGTCACCAGAGGGTAGTTTTATGACCGCCCCACAGTCACCAGAGGGTAGTTTTATGACCGCCCCACAGTCACCAGAGGGTAGCCCCTAACCTATTAGTCCCCTGTGCAGCTGCACTGGTTGCACCAATGATATCCACTTAGCCTAGTAAAATCTATCATCCCTTATCAAAGCTGAGCAACAAAAAACTCTCCTAGTTACCCATAGCAATCAGAAATTAAAAGGGTATTCCCATCTCCAAGATCCTATCGCAATATATAGTAGGTGTAATAATAATAATATTAGCAAATACCTCCAATAAGAAATGTAGAATACTTTTTCTGATTCGCTATGTTTCTTTCCTCATGTGCAGGCATTGCAGGACCTTAGGTATCTATGGTTACGACCACTAGCAACTAGATAACTATCGCTATAAGTGGTTTGTAAGCATGGATAGCTAAGGTCCTGCAATGCCTGCACATGAGGGAAGAGACATGGCGAATCAGAAAAACTATTCTACATTTCTAATTGGAGGTATTTGCTAACATTATTATTATTACACCTACTCCATATTCCACAGTGATATAAAAAAAGAATAAAAAGGGGAGACAAGGGGCGCAGAGTCTAAGTGTAGATGAATATGTGCATTTGCCACAACAATATTTGTTTTTTGCACTCACCCTTTAGATGTCTTGTATTTTCACTCAAATGATCTGTATAGTGGATCAGCTCTTTGCAATCCTCTGGTCTGCAGCACAAATGCGGGAACTATGTCAGCCCTGGTATAAGACTTGCATGTTGGATATTGTAGTGGAGAGAAGATTTCCCTTTTTCGGCGCTTCCAGAGGATAAGGATCGTTACAGATGAATTCTTTTTCTCAAAATCAGATTTATTCGGACACTATATTAAGAACAAACAACGTGTTTCTGCCAGCAACGGCCTTCATCAGGTATAATATGCACTTGTAAGGACTTTAAGGGAAGACAATCTTTATAGACTAGTTACTCTTAAGATGTCTGTTTTTTTTTTTCTTCTTTCCTTGACTTGGTTGAATTGATTAGGATTGACACCACACCCCAATTAAGTTAGGAGAGTGGGTAGTTGTTCAGCATTACATTCTAGCACCATTCTGTGTACTAGAATGGTAGATTTTTTGATATTAGAATGAACATATATATAATAAAATTCCTTTCTCTTATCATTTCCTTCACTTTCCCCTCCTTATATATATAGAAAGAGAAAGTGATATATAATAGTAATTTTAGAATACATAGTTGTGATTAAAATATACCTGGTGATGGTTATATTTATATATAAAAAAATAATAATAAATAAATTACATAGTACTGATCATAAAAATACATAATTGTTAGTCTAGTATATAAAAAAATTCATAAAATATAACAGTTATTTTTACAGGAATGAGATCTTACAATAAAACAAATATTATTTTCAGTATTGGTAAATAGGGCTGTGCATTATTAAATATACATTTTTTTTCTTCTTTTTCCCCCTCACACATTTTCCACTATATCATTAAGACCATCTGGATATAGGGTTTTCAATCTAAAGATCCAATAAGACTCTTTTCTGTTTAGTTTCTGGAGTTACCTTTATGTCAAATTGTTTGTGGTGTTTAACTAAAAGGTGTCTGGACAAACTGTGTTTTAAAAAACCTTTTTTGGTGTTGTGTCTGTGGCCATTCATACGCGACCGCAGTGTCTGTGTAGTGCGGCCCACGTATTGAAGACCACAGGCACAATTGATCACGTAGATAACGTGATCACTCTCACAAGTAAGGTGCTGGTTTATATTTATTGTCTCTCCTGTGCTTCTTGATGTGATACATTTTTGTTTGTGACTAATGATATTGCAGCAATGACATTTTTTTGATCCACATCTAAAAACTCCAAGGGGATTTTGTATAGGAGTCTTTTTTGGTCTTAAAGGAGAGAGGGGTTTCCCTAAGACACTAGGCGCAATAATGTTCCCAATAGTAACCGCCCTCCGGAATGTGATACCAGGATTCTCCGGTAGCCACTTTTTGAGAAAGGAATCCCTTCTTAGAATGTACCAATACTTTTTTTAAAAATAATAAATACAAAAATACTGAAAAAATATCATTCAGTACCAAAGACAATATTTCAAAATCAGAGAAGTTAGCTCTCAAGCAATTGAAAAATAATAAAAAAAATAGTCATCAGACAAGCTGATAAAGGAGGTGGAGTGGTCATTCAGGACAGGGAAACATATCTGCAGGAAGCTCACAATATCCTAGCAGATAAAAAATACTATAACAAATTAGATACAGATCCTGCAAAAACATTTAAATCAGAATACCACATGTTCATAAATGTAGCATATTCACAAAATATTATCAATAAAAAAAAAAACATTTCCTGACAAACAAAAACCCAAACACAGCAATTTTTTATCATTTACCAAAGGTCCACAAAAACCCTGTAGTACCACCAGGTAGACCGATTATTTCCGGTATTGGATCTCTAACTAGTCAGTTATCTCACTATATAGACTTACATCTTCAGGACCTTGTAAAAAAGCTACCGTCTTTCCTCCATGATTCTTACCAACTTATAAAGGAATATAGTTCTTTAAACTGGGAAAATGATTATCTTTTCATTACACTGGATGTGAATGCTCTGTACTCCAATATAGAACATAATATGGGAGTTGAAGCAGTATCACACTATTTATCTGAGATTCCAAATATGCCGTCGGCCCAGAGAGATTTCCTTCTATTAGGCTTAAAGTTTATATTGGAGCATAATGTTTTTGAATTCCAGGGTGAATTGTTCCTGCAGCAGTTTGGCACCGCGATGGGGACTCGGGTCGCGCCAAGTTTCGCTAATCTTTTTATGGGGCGATTCGAGTCCTCATCTCCCATCAGCCAAACACCATTTAAGGAACACATATTGCTATATAGAAGCTATATAGATGATTTAATCATCTTCTGGAAGGGCACAGAAAAACAAGCTATTTCTCTTATAGAGGAACTTAACAAAAATAGTTGGGGTATTTCATTCACATATAACATGGATAAAGAAAAAATCCATTATCTGGACCTGGAAATCAGTCACTCTAATAATAAAATTATAAGTAAAACCTTTTTTAAAAAAAAACGGATTCTAATGGATTTTTGGACTTTCGGAGCGCACATTATCCAAAATGGAAGCAGAACATACTGTTCAGCCAATAGCTGCGCATCCGAAAGAACAATACGAAAAACAAAGATTATGTGGAACAATCCAAAATTCGGACTAAAAAATTCTTGGATAAAAAACACCCCAAAAAAATGATAGCAGAAGCCTATGAAACCAACCTGAAAAAAACTCAAAATGAATGTCTGTATGAAAAACTCACAGAAAAAAAACAGTGCTCTGTTATAGACAATGAACAAACAAATACGTACAAAAAGAGAGATAAAGAAAATAATACAAGATGGCAATATAATTTTATTACTGCTTTTAATCAGGGAAGTGTGAAAGTAAGACAGATTTTAAAAAAGTATTGGTACATTCTAAGAAGGGATTCCTTTCTCAAAAAGTGGCTACCGGAGAATCCTGGTATCACATTCCGGAGGGGGGTTACTATTGGGAACATTATTGCGCCTAGTGTCTTAGGGAAACCCCTCTCTCCTTTAAGACCAAAAAAGACTCCTATACAAAATCCCCTTGGAGTTTTTAGATGTGGATCAAAAAAATGTCATTGCTGCAATATCATTAGTCACAAACAAAAATGTATCACATCAAGAAGCACAGGAGAGACAATAAATATAAACCAGCACCTTACTTGTGAGAGTGATCACGCTATCTACGTGATCAATTGTGCCTGTGGTCTTCAATACGTGGGCCGCACTACACAGACACTGCGGTCGCGTATGAATGGCCACAGACACAACACCAAAAAAGGTTTTTTAAAACACAGTTTGTCCAGACACCTTTTAGTTAAACACCACAAACAATTTGACATAAAGGTAACTCCTGTTGAACAAATACCACAGAATGACATAAATAGGATCCAGAAACTAAACAGAAAAGAGTCTTATTGGATCTTTAGATTGAAAACCCTATATCCAGATGGTCTTAATGATATAGTGGAAAATGTGTGAGGGGGAAGAAGAAAAAAAAAATGTATATTTAATAATGCACAGCCCTATTTACCAATACTGAAAATAATATTTGTTTTATTGTAAGATCTCATTCCTGTAAAAATAACTGTTATATTTTATGATTTTTTTTTATATACTAGACTAACAATTATGTATTTTTATGATCAGTACTATGTAATTTATTTTTTTATATAAATATAACCATCACCAGGTATATTTTAATCACAACTATGTATTCTAAAATTACTATTATATATCACTTTCTCTTTCTATATATATAAGGAGGGGAAAGTGAAGGAAATGATAAGAGAAAGGAATTTTATTATATATATGTTCATTCTAATATCAAAAAATCTACCATTCTAGTACACAGAATGGTGCTAGAATGTAATGCTGAACAACTACCCACTCTCCTAACTTAATTGGGGTGTGGTGTCAATCCTAATCAATTCAACCAAGTCAAGGAAAGAAGAAAAAAAAAAACACGACATCTTAAGAGTAACTAGTCTATAAAGATTGTCTTCCCTTAAAGTCCTTACAAGTGCATATTATACCTGATGAAGGCTGTTGCTGGCAGAAACGCGTTGTTTGTTCTTAATATAGTGTCCGAATAAATCTGATTTTGAGAAAAAAAATTCATCTGTAACGATCCTTATCCTCTGGAAGCGCCGAAAAAGGGAAATCTTCTCTCCACTACAACCTACTCCATATTGGGAGAGGATTTTGGAGATGGGAATACCCCTGTAATAAAAGCTGAGGTCTGACTGGTTGCTATGGGTAACGAGAATAGTTGTAATTCTGCTACATAATCTACATAATTTCTCCCCTTTCTCATCATTCAGGTGGATGTGACGGGGTCCTGGGTCTCCTCCTCCGCTTCCATCCGGTCAGTCTTGTCATGGCTCAGTGAAGGCTAAGAAGCGGGTTATTCTGTTCTTCTTGGCTTTCTCCTGTCCCTATTCTCCAATCGATTCTTCTTGCCTTCCTTGTGGTTTGTGAGCTCCCGTGTGTCTCCTCTCACCTGCGCTCCTGTGTATGCAGGCACCTGCCATTGTGATGTCATCGCTATGTCATAGATTCCACATTCCGGCACCTGCCATTGTGATGTCATCGCTATGTCGCCATGCTTCCACATGCTGGTATGTGCCTCTGATATTACAGCTTTGGCCAATATGGCTGTAGTCCTGGGGCAGCATAAGTCACATGACTGGTACCAGTCGTATGGTTCAGGACATTGCAGTCCAATTGAAGAAATCATTGCTTGATTACAATCCGGTTTTCCACACAATTTACCTCACACACATTATTTACACCAGTGCATTATTAATGGCCGTACAGAACTAGCCCTCAAAAAGGCTGGGTTTATTGAGGTCCTGACAAGACCAGGTAATGAAGGGTTTATTACAGGGTTTGATATGGAGGTTGGATGTGGAACTAGGAATGTGATAGGCTGGTGGTGGAGTTCTAGTGAGATTTATATAATAGGAGGGCAGCCATATTTGGCGTGACATTCAGCGCTGGCTTCACTTTCCTCTCCTACAGACATCATTGACATCTGGAGGAGGTGGGAGAGCAGCTGCAGCGGTCAATTCCTCCAAAGTACGAGAGAGTGACGACACCTCTGATTGGCCGCAGGGATCGCGGGCCCCGGGAGAGCCAGTGCTGACACTGCTGGAATGGCCAAACCAGGTCTTCATAGGTAATTGAATAAAATGGAGGTTTATTTAGAATAAAGTTACAAGTAAAGGTATAGATAAGGATAAGATATAAAAACCTTATACAGAAACCTCTATGAATGAGAAGTGGGTCTGCCTTCTTGCAAAAGGGTGCAGTATTTAAATGTAAATTTCTCTCATGCATGGAGTTTCCACGCACGCCCAGACAATATAATGAAATGACATGGAAATCTGTATTCCAAGCAAAACATCCATATTCACAGGTGATTTGAATGAGAGAAAAATTTATTTTGTATAATAGTTACAGTTCAGAGATGGAGATGAGACATAAAATGCGTATACAGGACCCCTATGAATGAGAGCGGGACCTACTGTGTTACAGAAGAGTGCAGGATCTAAACCAAAGTTCTGGCTCACAGTAACAAAGTTTCCATGCATGTTCAGATTAAACATTACAATTCTTAGTTCTCAAGGATAAGTCTGTTGCAGGAGACCTCCAGACGCCTGGTTTCTGTGAGTACATTTTATCTATGGAATAACATGGTACAGAACTTTCTAACAATATCTGCAGGCTCAGCCTTGATTTCCTTTACAGAAACAAAACATGATTTAATAAAGCTAGACTATATCAGACGTATCACAAGTAATATAACATATTGGAAAATTATGGATTATAATTACTGTATTGATTATTTTCTTTATTAGAAATATTTAAAGTAAAATATAATTAATACTTAAGCATAAATCTGACAAGGAGGCTTCCAGGCGGTTTGTTTCTGAAAGAATATCTGATCTATAGTGCAATGTCTTACAGAACCTTCTGACCATATCGGAAGCTTAGCACAGAGGCAGATCTGTTTTCCGGCACCCGGAGCAAGAATTCAGTTTGGCGCCCCCCCCACACACCGCTCATGCAGTTTGAATAGTAGTCATGTGACCGCTCATATACGATTTGCTTTTTGACAGTCACGTGACTAGCTGCTCTTCCTAATTCTCTCAATTTCAGTGAAAAACTACAGCCCCTATTTCATGAAGAGAAGCAGGATTAAAGGCTAGTTGTCACATAACCGTAAGTATGAAAATCACATACGAGTGGTCATGTGGTGTCTGCTGGACCCAGCTAGCAGAGCTGAATCCTGACATTGAGTATATTGCACGCTGTTAAAGTTGGGCATGCTACAGTACTTAATTTTATAATTAAAAGGGTTGTCCAGGTTTGTGATTAAAGTCGGCAGTAACTCTAGGTGGCTGCAGACTTCTGAATACTCGCAGCGCATGCACTGCACACTTTCACCTTTCCTCCAGCACAGGAGAATCCTGAAAGGTCATGTGAGTGCAAGTATGAGATTTTCATACTTCTGGCCACATTCCAACTAAACGTCACCAGCCTCACTCAAGTCATTTGTATAGAATGAGGCCACGCATGTCTAGTTGGCATGTGACCAAGTGTATGCAAATCGCATAATTGTGGTTTCAAGATTTCCTGCTCTCACCACTAGCGCCAGAGAATCCTGACCGCATGCAGTGCACATGCGCACGGTGAAAATTCAGAGGTCTGCTGTCAGTGATTGCAGACTTTCATCACAAATTTGAACAGCCCTTTTAATTTTCCTAAAACAAATAAAAACAGAGTAACTCTTGTCAGACAGCACAACACTTTATTAATATGGCCATGTATCGTGTAATTTTATAAGTTATGGACTGTTCAATGTGTACAGGATCAGAACCAATAACTGCACAATAATACATCAACATAACTACCAGCAGTATGCAAAAATACAGCATTACAACCCTCATCAGTACAGTACAACACCAGAACCACCATCAGTACATGTACTGTCTCCTCCTTGGTATGTCCTCACACTGTCTCTTCATGTTACCCCTTTCCCCACATTACCCAGTCTCTATTATGTGCCCGCACAAGCTTTTCTCCTCCTATACTGTCTCCTGACACCCCCCCACCATTCCTTATACTATTTCTGCACACATCCCCCCCCACCCCCGTTCCTCATTATTTCCACACACCCATTCACGCTTGCTCCTCGCACATTCCCTCCCCGCAGTGTTTCCACACCCATTCCTCACCCCCGCTCACTATTCTGTTTCCTCACACATTCTCCCCTCGCTCTCCGTACTGTTTCTTCACACATTCTCGCCATACTGTCTCCTCAAATTCACCCAGCATTACAATAATTCTTTGGTTCCTTCAGCTTAATTGGAGCGCTTGCCACACCAACAGACATTCTTCACGCCTATGTGTCGCTGAAGAGTGTCATCAGCAGTGTAATCAGATGACCTGATGATGCTGCTGACGTCGCCCTGACCCAGAAGTGCGGGAAGTCAGTGCTTGAATTGTTCTTGTGCATGAAAGACGTGAGTAAAGTTGATTGCTGGGAGCCGTTGTTGCACCTTCTCTGAGCCGGCCATCAAGCTAATAGCTGAATCCCACTATGGGGGCGGCAGAGACACGTCTGACCGCGACTTTAGGTGGCCCGATGGCGCCCCCTGGCCGGCTGCACTGAAGTTTAATGCCACACCTGCACCCCCTTAGATACGCCCCTGATTAGAATTGGTTTCTTTTAGCTGAAACAAAACATCACTTTATAAAGCTGACATATAATCCATCATTTGCCAATATGTTATATTACTTGTTATAATAGCTATACAGATTATTTTCATCAGTTCCCACCTTTGTTTTGCACGTAAACAACTCTATGAATCACAAAATTAAAAGCAATAGCTACTTTTTCAAGCTTAAAAGTACAGTTTCTATTTTGAATCTTCATGTGTATTTGCAATGTCTAGAATTATAATAACACAAATTGCAACAATAGGTTTTGAGGAATGAAACAAAGAACTCAATGAACTGAGCTCCTAGGGAACCTATTTTGGATGCTATCACTTGGAGCTCTTTTACATTCTTGAGATGCTCAATCACAACTTCAGAGCTATCAAAGATACAACATTAATCCTCCACGAATGAACTCACAACCTTGAGCTGCCAGTAAGAAATCTGCTACTCTACATGTCTGTTCTAATTCTAAAGAGATTTCTGCCAGAGCATCAGAAGTCTCATTGATAACCTGGTCCATAATATTACTATACAGATTTAGCTTTTTCATAATGAGGATACCCCAACCTATCAAAATTGGGGCCATTGAATAGAATCATAGATTCGTAACTGTAAGTGACCTCCAGGTTCATCGTGTTCAACCCCCTGCTCAATGCAAGATTCAATAAACCATCTCCGGACAGATGTCTGTCCAGCCTCTGTTTGAAGACTTCTATTGAAGGCGAACTCGCCACCTCTCGTGGCAGCCTGTTCCACTCATTGATCACCCTGTCAAAATGTTTTTTCTAATATCTAATCTGTATCTGCTCCCTTTTCAGTTTTATTCCATTGCTTCTCGTGTTTCCATGTGCAAATTAGAATAAAGATGATCCCTCTACACTGTCCCATCCCTTCAGATATTTGTAGACAGCTATTAAGTCTCCTCTTGGCCTTCTTTTTGCAAGCTAAACATTCTCAGATCCTTTAACCGTTCCTCGTTGGACATAGTTTGCAGTCCGCTCAATATCCTCGTGGATCTTCTCTGAACTTGTTCCAGTTTTTCGATGTCTTTTTCAAATGTGGTGCCCAGAAGTGGACACAGTATTTCAGATGAGGTCTGACCATGGAGGAGTAGAGGGGGATAATTACTTCCCTTTATCTAGATTCTATGCTTCTCTTAATACATCCCAGAACTGTTTGCCTTTATTTCTGCTGCATCACACTGTTGACTTATGTGCAATCTGTGATCTATTATTATACCCAAGTCTTTTTCACATGTGCTGTTGCTTGGTTCTATTCTTCCCATTCTGTAGATGTCCTTTTCGCTTTTTTCTTGCCCAATGAATGTAATTTTAAAAGTGGTAAAAATATCCCTTCTGATAATGATAGCCATGTGATGTGAAGAGCTAATCAGTTCTTTAACCCCTTCACCCTTGTTTCACCTTCATGACTAGGCCAACTTGTACAATTTAGACCACTGCCACTTTATATTGTAGTAACTCTGAACGCTTCAAATCCCAATGATTGAGATTGGGTTTTTTTTTTTTGACACATTGTACTTTTAGTAGTAAACTTACAGTTAGGTCCATATATATTTGGACAGAGACAAAATTTTTCTAATTTTGTTTCACAATATTTTTATTGAATTTTATCAACATTTAAACACGAACTCGAACATGGTTCGTATGGGGGGTGGGGTGGGGAGGGATGGAAAGGGGGGGGGAGGGGAAAGAATTTGTGAAAGGGGAAGGAGGGTAATCAGGTACATTAGCATTGTTTATCCAAGATAATATAAGTCAAAACAAAACAGAACAAGTAAAAGTGAATACGCTTAGCAATGACACATTGGAACAACATGTTAAACCTGTGTGAAAGGTTTGGGAATGACGATTGTCTGTCTATGGTTTCTCTTTAATCGGGGAATTTTTTTGACCATAATGACCATTTTTTTAAGTTTCTTGTTGAGCCATTTATGCTGGAAGCATATCTGAACTCATACGATTTATGGAGTGAGATTCTGCCTAGAAGTTCGAAGAAACGAGGGGGATCTGGTTTCTTCAAGTTATATGCGATTGAATTTTTTATTACCAAACATATGTGGATGATAAGGTATCTAGTGTGTGAGGTCAGTGATTCCAACTCTAAGGACAAGAGAGCCTTCTGAGGTGTAAGGGCGATTTCTTGGTTGGTTAGGTTATTAATTAGTTTAGACGTCTGAGCCCAGATTTTTTTAATTTTGGGGCAGTTCCAGAAAATGTGGATCAGATCTCCGTATTGCCCGCAATTTCTCCAACAGAGAGGGGAATTGTTGGGGTCTATATGCGAGGGTCTTAAAGGGGTATAGTACCAACGTGATAACGTTTTATAGTATCCCTCATGTAACGCCATGCAAATGTTGGAGGAATATGATGAGCAGAGGGCGTTTTCCCACATCTCCATTGTGAAGGATGTATTTAAGTCTACTTCCCATTTTTTCATGAATGTAGTTTTTTTTAAAAATGCGTCTTTGTTAAAACTTGAGTAAATATATTTCAGACTCCAGAAGATGTTATGGTTTGTATTACGAAGTAAGTTTATAGAGGCCTCAGACATTGATTTCCTGCTGGATAGAAATATTCCAATCATGTCCTTAGTCATTGAGTAGTAGAAGAACTTGTCGGATGTCAATTTAAATTTGGATTTTAGTTCTGCGAAGGGAATAAAATTGCTACTGTTAAAAATGTCTTTGATTTTGCTTATGCCTATGATGGGCCAATGAGAGGGGAATGGGTGATTGTAGATTGCTGCGATATATGAAAGAGGAAAATTCAGTGAGTTATTTGAATTGTTTTTGCTTCTATTGAGAGTAATGAACTTTCCCCAAGCAAATAAAGCAGCTTGGAAGATAGGGTGGGATGGAGTATACGGGGATTTTTTTAAAAGATTATTAAGGAGTAGATTTTGGGGAAGAAGGTTACCATTGAGCAATGTCTCCAATTCAATCCATGCTGGAGGGTGTTTTGAATGTAACCAGTATTGGCTTTGTTTAATTAAATTTGCTAAATAGTAAGTGTTCACATTGATGAGACCAATGCCACCGTTAACTTTGCTTTTATATAGCAAAGCTGTCGGGGTCCTCGCTTTTTTACCGCTCCAAAAGAATGTATTGATAAGGCATTGCATCTTGGTTATGTATGGGGCGGGAATAATTAAGGGAAGGTTTCTTAGTACGTATAAGATTTTAGGAAGTGCAAATGCTTTCAGGATTAGCGACTTGCCTAGCCACGATAGGTCTTTGTCGTTAAAGTATTGTAAGTCTTTATTTATTGTTTCTGTAATTGAAACCATATTTTTGGTGATAATTGAGTTTATATTTTTTGTGATGATGATTCCTAGGTATGTGAATTCTTCCTCTTCCCAATCGTAGTTAAAGTCTTTTTTTATTGTATTTATTATGCAGTTGCTTAGGTTGATTTGGATTATTTTTGATTTTTTGTTGTTTATTTTGAAATACGATATTTCTGAGAATTTTTCCAGGGTGTTTGTTACCTCTTTGACCGAATTGAGGGGGTCAGCTAGTGTAAGGAGAATATCGTCTGCAAACAGACTAATTGTAAATTGTGGGGAGCCTGCCTGTATCCCTTTGATATTTTCATTTTCCCTGATTTTTTGTGCGAGGGGTTCAATTGCCAAAGCAAACAAAAGAGGTGATAGGGGGCAACCCTGCCTGGTTCCGTTATTTATTTTTATTGGGCTAGATAAGTGATTGTTGGCGTATATTTTGGCAGAGGGGTTAGAGTATAACGTGAGGATGGAAGACAAAATTTTTTCGTCAAAACCAAATTTCATTAGTGCAAGTTTTAAATATAGCAAGTTGAGACGATCGAACGCTTTTTCAGCGTCAGGAGGATTGATGGGGTTTTGGATAAATTCAATAATTTGATAATATTAATGAGGCGTCTCGTTCCGTCTGTAGATTGTCTTTTTTCAACAAAGCCAATTTGATCGTTGTTTATTAAGGTAGGTAATATAGATTTTAATCTATTTGCCAACACTTTGGAGTATAGTTTGACATCGGTGTTTATAAGGGAGATGGGCCTGAAGTTTTTGACATCCTCCGGATTTCCTTTGGGTTTGGGTATAAGTATGATTATGGCTTCCAGCATTTCGTCTGGGAATGAGCCCTGAGACGCTGCCTTATTAAATACTTGGGTGAGGTGAGGGGTAAGAATAGATTCGAACGTTTTGAAATATTCGTTGTTGAATCCGTCGGGGCCTGGGGATTTATAGGGTTTTAGTTGTGTTATTGCCTCGATGACCTCTTTTTCTGTAAAGGGGGATGATAACGTTTCTAAGTCATGTTTACTGGCTTTTGGTAGATTAATTGAGGAAAGGAATTTGTTGATGAGTTCTTTGTTAGGCTTTGGTATGGAATCATTTGTGTTAATATTATATAGTTTATGATAGTCTCCACTTTTGAGAAATACTATCTCTTTTGGGTGATGTCTAAGTGTGCCATCCTCCGATAGAACTTTATTAATCCTGTTTTGTATCCTCTTTTTCTTAATACGGTTCATCATAAATTTAGTCGGTTTGTTCAAGGATGCATATACTTTAAATTGTGAGTTCTTGACTAGAGATTCAAAGGGGGCAAATAATTCTTTTTTGAGTTCTACTCTTAAATTATGAATTTCTTGGCCAATTTTTCGAGAGGGTGGGTAAGTGTTGGTTTGGATCTCCTCCTTAGATCTAATTAAGGCTTGGAGTTCTATAATTTTAGCCCTATTCTTCTTTTTGATGGAGGATGACAGTTTCAGCAATGTCCCTCTGAGGACTGCCTTATGAGCATTCCAGAGGGTAAATGGACTAATGGTTTCATCTTCATTTTCATTGAAGTATTGTTTTAAATTTTCCTCAATTATAGATCTGTACTCTGGTGAATAAAGGAGGGACGGGTTGCATTTCCAAAGAAAGCTATTAGTGAGGGGTGGGCCTAACCTAATTTCTCCCAGCTAAGGGGAGTGGTCAGAGATAGTTTTTGGGAGAATTTCAATTTTTTCAATTTTTAAGATGGAAAAGACATCAGTTAGAATAAGGTCTATTCTGGACGCAGTCTGGTGGACGTCTGAAAAAAACGTGTACTCTTTTGAGGTAGTGTTGATACACCTAAATGCGTCAAACAGCTCGTTTTTTATTAGCCACGGGTTTAGGGAAGCAGATAGACATCTTCTGGGGGATGAGGAGTCCATATGACCATCAGGAACCATATTGAAATCACCCAGTATAAACAGTTCTCCCTTCTTGATTTTGGAAATCTTTTTCATCACCTTGTTAAGAAAGCTGATTTGTCTTTTTTTGGGAGCATAAATGTTTACAATTGTACAAATCTTGTTATTGACCCCACAAACAAGAATGTGATATCTGCCATTAGGGTCAGAAACCTCTTCTTCAAGTTTAAAGGGGACGGTATTTTTGATTATAGTGGCGACCCCCGCTTTTTTTTTATTCTTGTTTGTAGACTCAAAAATGTTAGTAAAGTTTTTGTGGCCGAATTTGGGATGATTGGATTCAGAGAATTTTGTCTCTTGTAGACAGATAATGTCCGCTTTTTGGGAGTTAATTTCTTTCCAGAGGGAGAATCTTTTATTCGGGCTATTTAGTCCCTTAACATTATATGATGATATTTTAATACTCAAGTTGGAGAATGCTTATATTCAATTGGGAAAGGTGGAGAGATTTAGGAGTTGGAATCAGGTAGTATGTTAAAGCTTTTTAGATGACTACACAGGTGAGTTATTATAAATGTGTCATAAAATGTGTGAACAATTCACAATGCAAACAACAAACAAATGAGAACAATAACACAACTTTTGGATTGTACGTGTTAAGCGAAGTGAATATTTGTGTAATAAAATCACGACTTCTAGACAAACCTCCAGGGGATACCTACTGGTCCGTAGGGGTTTTTTTCTGGGGGAAAAAAGTTTGTGAAATTGTCCGATGTAGAACAACCAGGTTGTTAGAAGAGAAAATCCCAGTGTGAAGAGGTCCAGTTAGGATTGCATACAGTTGGTATATAACACACTACGAAACGCATAATACCTGTATGATGAAAAGGTTATATAATTATAACATAACATTAAATCCTTCAACAACGTGGAGGGAAACTGCAGCTTTAAGCAGTAAACACATTTTTAGAAAAGGTAATGGTTAGCCGGAAGTTCAACGATTGTCCCTTTGGGAGAGAGGAGAGACTTTAAATGAGGAATCGTCCTTCAGCGAGGCAATAAATTTACGCCCTTCCTCGGGGGAGAAAAGAACGATGTTTTTTCCTTCGTGAAAAACTAATAGTTTTAGCGGGAAGCCCCATCTGTAGGGCACTCCCGATTCTCTCAAATATGTCGTGGTGTCTCTGAAGGATTTTCTGGCGTCTATTGTTTCCTTAGACAGGTCTGTGTAGATTTTGAGATCTTTAAATGGTTCAGGAAAGGTTTTTTCTACCTTGATAAAGTTTTGAATTTTTTCTTTTGTTTGGTAGAAGTGAATTCGTAAGATTGTATCTCTTGGGGTGTCGGCTGCAACTGAGTTGGGACGGGGTAGTCTGTGGATCCTGTCTATAGTGAGTTCTTGATTGGATAATAAGGGCAGAGCTTTTTTGAACACTGATTTAGCGTATTCAGATAGATCTTGTGATGGGACCGTCTCCGGAATACCTCGTATTTTGAGGTTGTTCCTGCGGTTACGGTCCTCCAAATCTGCAAGTTTTGCTCTGAGATTGTTGATCTCTGCGTGGGTATTATACTGGTCGTTTGTTGCTTTTTCGGTTTTGACTTCTACAAGAGTAAGTCTTTTTTCATAATCCTCCAGTCTTTTATTGAAAACTTGGAAAGTGGAATTTATTGTTTCTGTTTGTTTGTCCAGAGTAATTTTCATATTATCGTTAATCACTCTGGCCAATTCTAACATGTAAGATTCAGTGTTATTTGAGGGAGGTGGAAATTCCTTGAAAATGCCTGAATTGTAAGAAGCTTTATCGGGGGTCTTGGGCCCGTGATCTGTTTTCTGCTTATTTTTTTCCGGGCTATGATTTGGGGATGAGTCTGTGAAGTCAGAGTCTGAGTCAGACTCAGCGTGATCCTGGCACACTGTGCCCTTGTGACCCCAGCTTTCAGGTTTCGATCTTTTATGAGATATTGAGGTGTCCATTCCTTCGAAGTTCAGATTGTTAGGTGCGATTGAAGGAGGATGGTCCTTGTTTATGACTGTTGGAGGGGATAGGATAGAGGAAGAGGGATTTTGGAAAGAAGTTTGTGACACTTCTTTTTGGGAATTTTTTCTGGAGGTTGATTTTTCTTCCCTTTTGAGGGGAGATCTGGACTTGAGAGGGCTTGCTGTATTTGGAGAGTCCTCCAGGGTATTACAGTATGTGTGGTAATGAGGATTTTTCTCGGCAGGATTTTTAGATTTATTTGTAGAATTAGAGGATTTGCTACTTGCAGTAGCACTTTTTTTTAGTAGAGCTCATGTTTGACTGTGTCAGTTAGAGCAAAATTTGAAATTTTTAGACAGGATTTGATTTTGAAATGAGTTTATCCGACACCTCTGTAGTTTATAGGTTTTTGTAAAGAAAAAAAAAATGTTATTGGATATTAAATGATAACAACCAAGCAGAGGTAATCTGTCAGAGATATAATTAAGCTGTATTACTAAGTGAGAAAAATACAAGTTAGACGGTTGGAAATAAGTCCGTGGGACTCTGTAATCCTAACGTTTAATATGATTTTCCTTCTTTTCCAGTGACAGGTTGAGACCTATTGCCTGAACATAGGAGAGTTTTGTAGGGGATCCAAGTAAATGATACGAGAATTGAACCTTAAGAGATCAGTAGCACTGATTTATTGTGCCAAAATTGAGGAAGTCACAACTTTGTCGTGTTATATGTGTCATAGATTTTGCATTCAGATGTGATCTATGCTCAAGATTGGCAGTTGGCAGAAGTAATTCTGTAGATGCAAGTAGGGAACAGTGTTACGTTTTGCAATTCCAATTAGTGCTGCGAGATGCACTTAGATTCTGCTGTTGAGGCAGTTGACTGTCAGGTGTAACACTGTAGGTGTTAGGGGAGTTGTAGCTGTGATATGCAGATGGCAATCTGTATTCACACTCTGCATATATACATTGCAGTTCTGTCTCTTTTGGAACTCAATGTGCCACAAGGTCCAGTTAATATTTAAATGCAGAGCAGTCAGCAGTCTGTATTCACACTGTGGGAGCTGAGAAGGACGCGATGATTCCTTCGTTCGCCGGTTAGTAGGGGGGGACGGGACGGGGGAGTATGTACTAGCCTGTACTATGTCTCCGCTGATCCGGTGTCCTCTTCGCTCCCTCCGTGCAGTCCGCGCTGTCCTCCTCACAGTGGTGCTGGATCTTCTCCTCCGTGCCTTCCTGTGTGGGACCTCGGTCGGCCTTTTCGTGATCCAAGGGTGTCAGGAAGGATGTGGGTTTGTGATGAGGCACAGCTTGTTAATGGTGCCTGAGGTGCTGTCGCCTTCCCTCTTCTCCCTTGGGAACTTGAGCTGTGCTTCTGATGGTGGGAAAGTGCAGCCGCCGGCTTCAAGTAGCTGGAACAACTTCAATTTTGGTGCGATTTCTTCAGGGAAGGTCTCAAAATACTCCTGAGAAGTTCCCCAGACGGATTTTGTAGGAGCATTTGGGATTTCCTCATTTAAATTGCTTTGAGGTAGCTTTGATTTGGTTGCCTGTATGGAGCTCAGCTCTTCTGCGACCTACATCAGCCAAGCCCAGGCCACGTCCCCCACTTCTACTTTTTAAACCATTTTCACTATGCAGCATTTTTCCACACCTGCCTCTCTAGTTGATTGGAGGGGTGTCGGTCCTGAGGAAAGGTCTTGGGAGCCTACCGACAACATCGTTCTCCCCCCTGTGATTTTTGAGCAGTTTCTCTGTCGGGTTGGCCTAAAGAACAGTGGGGCGTAAGGGGGGTGCTGTCACAGCAGTAACTCACGTGCCTCCTCAGCGTCGTCCTACTCTCCATCGTCAGCGTTCGGCGTCTCCTCCCATCAGGTCGGCTCGCTGAGGTTTGCCTCTTGCAGCTCTCCTCTGCACAGCTGCAACAGCATGGTGTTTTCCATTTGACCTTAGGGGGCGTGGCCGGTCTCTGCAGGAATTTAACCCTGCTTTGTCCTGCAGAGATCAGGAGTGGTACCTGGCGACTACCTGCGGCCAAGACTATCCTCGCCACCAGAGGCTCTAGTGAAAACCAGTTAGTTGCTTAGTCACGCCACTCCAGGGTAAGCCCGGCCCCAGGAGCAGTGGGTCCACACCCAGCCGTGTTACAGGAAGTTTTCATCAGTTTTTATTTTAAGTACATTAAGACAACTTTTTCTGTTGAACAACTTCCTTTGTAGAGAAGCTGTCACTTGACATAAATGTGTAATTTTTTCCGTTCTCATGAATCTGCGTCATTTTGTTTTTCTTTCCTGTGCCCCTTCGTTTCTAAAATATGGCACTTACGCCTTGTGTAAAGTAGTCTTTTTAGCCAACTCGGAGTGGTCTTTAACCCCTTACTGGCCAGGGGCGTATTAGTACGCCCCAGGCCATCACCCCCGGTTCCGCACCTAGTGGTTGGCGCTCATAGCACATGAGCATTTCTACTACATAGAGGCAATCTGCTCATCGCCTTTCTGAAGCCGAGCCGATCAGGTAACTGCAGCTTCTGGTTTCCTGTGGAGACTATTGAAGAGGCAGAAAGTGGAAAAAATGTTTTTAAAAATATAAAAAAGGTAAAACAATATATAAAAGTTTAAATCGCCCCCTTTCACCCGATTCAAAATAAAATAATAATAAAGAAAAAACACATACACATATTAGGTATTGCTGCGTTCAGAATCGCCCATTCTATCAATATAAAAAAAAGAATTAATCCGATCAGTAAACGGCGTAACGAGAAAATTCTAAACGCCAGAATTATGTTTTTTGGTCGTCGCAACATTGAAATAAAATGAAATAACGGGCGATCAGCTCGAAACACAAAAAATAAGCCCTCACTTGGCCCCAGATCCCGAAAAATGGAGACTCTACGGGTCTCGGAAAATGGCGCCATTTTTAGCAAACTTTGGATTTTTTTTTCACCACTTAAATAAAAAGAACCTATACATGTTTGGTGTCTACAAACTCGTAATGACCTGGAGAGTCATAATTGCAGGTCAGTTATAGCATTCAGTGAACGTGGTAAAAAAAAACAACAACCGTGGAATTGCATTTCATTTGCAATTTCACCGTGCTTGGAATTTTTTCCCCCGTTCTCCAGTACATGATATGGTAAAACCAGTGATGGCGTTTAAAAGTCCAACTTGTCCCGCAAAAAATAAGCCCTCACATGGCAATATTGACCGAAAAATAAAAAGGCTATGGGTCTGGGAAGAAGGGGAGCAAAAAATGAAAATGCAAAAATGGAAAATGCTCCGGTCATTAAGGGGTTAAAAAGCCTCCCATGTAGAGGAGTTTTGTATCACTACCACTTAGCTAAAGGGACAAGATGAATCTATAAGTAAGAGGAGTGGAGTGGCCGATGGAAATGGGAATAAAACCAATCCCAGATCCAGAAGAACAGCGGCATTTACACCAAATAAATGTTCTAGATTTATGACAAGTGACAGATCCTATTTAATGTGATTGTTTCTGTGACAAAACAGACATTTTCTGCTATTCTAGAACTCCTTTCCATATAAATGTATTGTGGCTCTAGATGGTACCGTGTATGCGATCATTGTAATCTCCATTACTGGATAGAATTAGAGAAGAAAGACTAAGGCTCGAAGCTGTGACCAAAAATTATCAAAAGTGACTGCAGATTTTATTTGTATCTTTTTTAGGCAAAAGGAGTTAATAACAGCGATCACCTGACCGGGGTCTTACATCTTCAAGCAACTATTCCCAATCATCTGGGGAATCTACAAGAAGAAATGTCTTGTTTGCAGCCACTGATTTCTCTGCCTCCATTCAGTCCACAGTTGTGGATTTGTCCGGCTGAATCTTCCATGAGGCTTTTCCTCCATCACTGACTGCGAGGATCCATCACAGAACTGCCATAGATTCAGCTTATGTGCTCAGACATCACTGGGAGCCCCCCAGCAATGTATACATGACATTGCCAGAACAGACCACCCCACTGTATCCAGAGCTGATCACTCCGTACTAGGACCCTGGAATAGAAGTGGACGGCCCCCACACACAGGGGGCAGCTGTGGACGTGGTCCTGTGCCGGCTTCATTAGGGCAAGGTATATAGAGGATCTCATCTGTACCGAGAAGCCGGACAAGCAGTCCTGCAGCAGAAGTGACCGAACACTGCGAGGGTCAGGACCTAGGACCACCTCTTGGGAGGAGGAGGATGTTTTAATGAAGTATAAAAACTTAGGACACTATAGTCCTGATTGATCAATGCAATTATGCCAGAATTCTGGTGTAAATCACTTTGAAAAGTCACAATTTTTGTGCATTGTTGAGTTGATCAAAAATGTTGTAACGTTTGGTGTTTTCACGTCAGTTTTGCCCAGCTTCACCAAAATGGGCAGAGTTGGGGCAGGATGGAAGTGTGGCACCACAGCTTGTCTAATTCATAGCGAACTGTGGCTTCCCTTACACCAGAAATCTTACTCCAGTCCGTGACTGGAGTAAGATTTGTGGCAAGGTGCACACACCACTTGTCAGAAGTGCATAATTCATGCGCCACTTAATGAATCTGGACCGTCTGACTCCAGCACGCTCCCTCATCAAGAGCAGCTTGAATATGGCCAGTCTTAATGAATCCGTGTCCTAAGTGCTTTACTAGTTAAAGAATAACCGTTGTTTTAATTTTT
This sequence comes from Phyllobates terribilis, assembly GCF_046119375.1. Taxonomy (NCBI): domain Eukaryota; kingdom Metazoa; phylum Chordata; class Amphibia; order Anura; family Dendrobatidae; genus Phyllobates; species Phyllobates terribilis. Next base: position 5,084,729 of record NW_027362839.1, read on the forward strand.
GTTTTGTAAATTAATATTACACATGAAAATAAGTAATTTTATAATCTTATCAGAGAAGTCTTCTTTTTCCTGCTGGATTGATCTTTCAGTCTCAATTCGCGGTAACATCTGTAAAATCTGTATTCAGTGAAGACAAACTTTCCTATTAGTGAGATAGATGACAGTTAATGCTATTAATACTCGTTAAAGAAGGAAGGGGGGAGGAGCTAGCAGAAGGGGGAGGAGCTAGCGGAAGGCACAGACCTTCTGCTGCAAGTTCTCCTGAAACCACAGTTACTTCTCCATGGAAGATTGCAGCTGGTGTTTATACATAGAATCCTAGAACATTAGAATTGGAGGAACCTCCAGGGTCCTAGTGTCCAACCCCTGCTCAATGCAGGATTCACTAAACCATCTCAGACAAATGTCTGTCCAGCCTCTGTTTGAAGACTTCCATTGAAGGAGAATTCACCACCTCTCGTGGCAGCCTGTTCCATTGAAAAACGCACCAAATCTGCAGCGTGTGCACACAGCCTTGTTGTTCTTTTGGTCACAGGCAGGTCTTTGCACAGTCCTGAATGATAAGTACAGCACATACACGCTAAGGCTATGTGCCCACGTAGCAGATTTACATGCATTTTTTCTGCCAGAGAGAAGTGTTTTTTCAGCATTTTTTCAGCGTTTTTTCAAGCACTTTTCCAAGTGATTTTGAGCATCACCTGGAAAGTGCTTGACAAGTTGGTCACACAATATAAATCCATGCAACCGGCATGGATTTATATTGTGTGACCAACTTAGATGCTTTAAATGCTGCATCTATAGTACAAAAAAGATAAGAATTAAAAAGTTAGAAATAAAAAAACCCTGTATACTCACCTCTCCAGTCTCCTCCCGGCAGCGTTCTCTCTCTTAAGTGTCCCGTGGTATACTGGCAGGACCTGCGGTGACGTCATCTAGTCAGCTGATGGTCACGCGACCATCACCTGACCTCTGACGTCAGCGGTCGGTTGACCATCAGCTGACTAGATGACGTCACCGCAGGTCCTGCCAGTACACCACTGGACGCCGAGGAGAGAGGACGCCGCCGGGAGCAGACCGGAGAGGGGAGTATACAGGTTTTTTTTATTTTTAACTTATTTATTTCTTTTTTTCACCGCTTGGTAGCCGGGATGAAGAGGAGTTGTAGTCTCTTCTTCATCCTGGGTACCACACGCACCCCGATTACGCTGCAAATTCTCGGCCATTGAATTTAATTGAAACGCAGTAAATCCACATATACCTGCGGGTTTGCTGCTTTTCAATGGCCGCGTAATCGCGGTAGAAATGGTCATGCTGCGTTTTGCAACGCAATGCGAATTCGGCGCGCTAATTAGCGCATCATGTGCACAGCACATCCCAATTCACATTGCTTTGCATGGCAGACGGTTTTACATGGGCACATAGCCTAAGAGCGGGGAGCAGCTCTAGTGTCACCTGCTGGGATGGCACAATCACTGTCAGCAGGATACAGGGGACATTATCAGAAAGGAGGAGATGACGTCTCTGCCCTCTCGCCTATCAGAGAATAGATGGCTGTATACGGGGGGCCTTATCCTCCTCTATTACACAGCACTCAGCTCCTAAAGGGAATGATTTGACCATAATACAATATATTTGAGTGGGGCCAGTGCTCCAGGTTTACCTTCATAATGTTGAATGGAGATTGATCAGTTCCAGTGTGTCTGAACAGGGTCCGAGCCCACATCTCCTGAGCTCAGGCTTTACACTGAGCATCACTGTCACGGAGGTCAGATTAGAAGGGCATGGAGCACGATGTGGATGGTTGCCTCCGTATCCGCCATTACCTGGACTGCTAGCTTTACCTGGACACTCTGGATCAGCTCCTCCGTCTTGTCGAGACCTCTAAGGGCCTGTTCACACAAGCAGATAAAATATCATTCAGAGTTTCATCCAGAAAAGTGGGAGAATTCTTTTCTCACTTGTCGTCCATGTGCAGTCCAGATCTAATCTGGCTTTTTAACCATTTACAGTTTCCAGGGCTACAGGATTGCAATGTATCTGTAAAAAGCAGATTTTTTTCTGTACCCATAGACTTGAATGGGTGAATCTTGTCTGACGGATGAAACGAGGACATGCTGCCATTTTCTTTCTTTATTTTTTGCTCACACACAGATTCGATCAGTGACAAAAAAGAAAAATGACTCCTCTGCACTTTCCCATTGAATCCCATTGGTCTGAGTGCCGTCCATTTGTTCCACAGACAACTTTCCTACTGAAAATACATTCGTGTGAACGAGTCCTAAGAAAGACATTGTAATTGGTTATTAGATGTTGACTGAAGTTTGGCTCTGAAAATGCAGGGCTCTTAAAGACGTTCTCTAATACTTTAATGCAGATGATTTATGCATAAAATAGGTGGTCTATATCAGATCGTTGTAGGTCCGACTCTTGGCTCCCCACCAATAAGCTGTTTATAGCAATGGCAACGGCCGGATGTAACTTGTGAACAGAGCGCACCCCAGTGGCCACTGCCTGGTGCTGCAGATCACCTCCGGTACTCCTCAATAGCTGGTCTGCACCCGGCAGCGGCCGCAGTGTACGGAGCGGTTTTGTTCCACTTTGAACATTGCCTGCATCTTGCCAGAGGTGATGACAGCTGATCATCGGGGGGCCGATGGTTGGACCCCACCTATCTTATATTAATGACCTATCCAGTGGAGTATAAAAGTGTTTGATAACTCCTTTTAAAATCTTGTTTCCATCCCATTGTCTTATACAGCGTGTATCTGTGTTCTTTCTGTAACCAGATGGGCCTGACCTCTGATGGTTCTTCTAGGCTTCTATTACAGCTCTTACAGCCCCAGCATGCATCATTTGTGCTGGAGAGGAATATGAAGACGCAGGAGCAAATAGAAGAACAATTAGGAAAGCTTGGATTATTAGAAGAGCAAAAAATGCTCATAGTGGAGGTGAGACTATTATTATTTTTTTGTAACTTTCATTTTTATATTTTTTTATTTTTAGGACATTTGTTTCCTCTCTTCAGAAAATAACAGCAGATAAGATTGATTAAAGCTTCTGGAAAGGTGTTCAATAACGTCTGATCAGGTGGCTGGTTTGTAATGGTTGTCCCATCTTACCAATCCCTCTCTTCTACCATGAATGTGACATTGTGGGATGAATATATATATATATATGTATATGTGTATGTGTGAAAAGTTGTTTGCCCCTTCCTGATTTCTCATTCTTTTGCATGTTTGTCATACTTAAATATTTCAGATCTAAAAACAAATTTTAATATTAGACAAAGATAACACAAGTAAACACAAAATGCAGTTTTTAAATGAAGATCCTAATTATTAAGGGAAAAAGAAATCCAAACCTACAGGGCCCTGTGTGAAAAAGTGATTGCCCTCTAAACCTAATAACTGGTTGAAGCACCCTCAGCAACAACAACTACAATCAAGTGTTTGGGATAATTGGCAATGAGTCTTTTACAACACTCTGGAGGAATTTTTGCCCACTCATCTTTGCAAAATTGTTGTAATTTAGCCACATTGGAGGGTTTCCGAGCATGAACCGCTTTCTTAAGGTCAGGACTTTGACTAAGCCACTGCAAAGTCTTAATTTTGTTTTCCTTTAGCCATTCAGAGGTGGACTTAATAGTGTGTTTTGGATCATTGTCCTGCTGCATAACCCAAGTGCACTTCAGCTTGAGGTCATGAACAGATGGCCGGACATTCTCTTTCAGGATTTTTTGGTTAACCAGCAGAATTCATGGTTCCATTTACCACAGCAAGTCTTCCAGGTCCTGAAGCAGCATAACAGTCCCAGACCATCACGCTACCGCCACCATATTTTACTGTTGGTATGATGTTCCTTTTTTGAAATGCAGTGTTACTTCTACGCCAGATGTAATGGGACACACACCTTCCAAAAAGTTCAACTTTTGTCTTGTCAGTCCACTGAGTATTCTCCCAAAAGTCTTGGCGATCATCAAGATGTTTTCTGCCAAAACTGAGATGAGCCTTTGTTCTTATTGCTCAGCAGTGGTTTTCGTCTTGGAACTCTGCTATGTGTGTCATTTTTGCCCAGTCTCTTTCTTATGGTGTAGTCATGAACACTGTCCTTAACTGAGGCAAGTGAGACCTGCAGTTCTCTGGATGTTGTTGTGGGGTCTTTTGTGACCTCTTGGATGAGTCGTTGCTGCGCTCTTGGGGTAATTTTGATCAGCCGGCCACGCCTAGGAAAGTTCTCCATTGTTCCATATTTTCGCCTATTGTGGATAATGACTCCCACTGTGGTTCGCTGGAGTCCCAAATCTTTAGAAATGGCTTTAGAACTTTTTCCAGACTGATAGATCTCAATTACTTTGTTTCTCATTTGGTCCTGAATTTCTTTGGATCGCAGCATGATGTCTAGATTTAGAGGATCTTTTGTTCTACTTCACTTTGTCAGGCATGTCCTATTTAAGTGATTTCTTGATTGAGACCACGTGTGGCAGTAAACAGGGCTGTGTGGGGCTACGGAAATTAAACTCAGCTTCCCAAAGATGTGACAAATCACAGTTAATTTATGTTTTAAGGAGGGAGGGGCATCACTTTTTCACACAGGGCCCTGTAGGTTTGGATTTCCTTTTCCCTTAATCATAAAAACCTTCCTTTTAAAAACTGCATTTTGTGTATACGTGTGCTATCTTTGTCTAATAGGAGTCTGCTGCTGACATTGGTATTGGGGTAATGTCCCCCAATTCAGTTAATATCCTCCATCCTGGTATGTATGGTCCCTCCTTCCTGGTATATGTGACCCCCATCCCATCTTGGTATACGTGGCCCTCATCCCCATCCTGGAATGCATGGCACCCCTTGATCCCCCATCCTGGTATTCATGGCACCCCTTTGATCTACCATCCTGGTATGCATGGCACCCCCTGATCCCCGTCCTAGTTTTCATGGCACCCCTTGATCCCCCATCCTGGTATGCATGGCACCTCTTGATCCCCCATCCTGGTATGCATGGCACCCCTTGATCACCCATCCTGGTATGCATGACACCCCTTGATCCCCCATTCTGGTATGTATGGCACCCCGTGATCACACATCCTGGATATATACAGTACAGACCAAAAGTTTGGACACACCTTCTCAGTTAAAGATTTTTCTGTATTTTCAATGACTATGAAAATTGTACATTCACACTGAAGGCATCAAAACTATGAATTAACACGTGTGGAATTATATACTTAACAAAAAAGTGTGAAACAACTGAAAATATGTCTTATATTCTAGGTTCTTCAAAGTAGCCACCTTTTGCTTTGATGACTGCTTTGCACACTCTTGGCATTCTCTTGATGAGCTTCAAGAGGTAGTCACCGGAAATGGTTTTCACTTCACAGGTGTGCCCTGTCAGGTTTAATAAGTGGGATTTCTTGCCTTATAAATGGGGTTGGGACCATCAGTTGTGTTGTGCAGAAGTCTGGTGGATACACAGCTGATAGTCCTACTGAATAGAATTTGTACTATGGCAAGAAAAAAAGCAGAAAAACATGTCCCCAGCATGAGACACCCATTCAGGGCCAATAAACACTAAACTATGGAGGGCACCATCCAAATCAAAAAGGGGATCAACATGCTGCACACCACATAAATACACATGAAAAAAGGGAAAAGAGGTGTGCTATGAAGCAGTGATCACCCAGCAATACTTCAATAAATTATCAAACGTTATAATAAGTGACAATAAATTTTATTCATTACAAATATAAATACATACAAACAACGTCAAAAAACCCAAATAGCTAAAACACAAGTAAAATCAATATAGTGGGGTTACCCACTAATTTGAAGCCCACCTGCTCCAAAAAAACATCCCTAGTTACAACAGAACAACTTTTTGTGGTATGTGAGTATATAGTATTTGTCAGCTCAGATATTCTATATGGGCTTCATTTATGTTTGGGACTCTTTGTATTTTTCAATATATACTCTGCTGTAGTAGGCACATATTTCCCTCTTCATCTTTCTGGACTATAGTACACCTCCTTGAATACTAATGTCAGGCAGTCATAACTAATTTGCATGTGTACGATATTGATCACCAGGGATAATACTGGCACTTGTTGTATTATGGTACTGCTTGTTCTGTTGTAACTAGGGATGTTTTTTTGGAGCAGGTGGGCTTCAAATTAGTGGGAAACCCCACTATATTGATTTTACTTGTGTTTTAGCTATTTGGGTTTTTTGACGTTGTTTGTATGTATTTATATTTGTAATGAATAAAATTTATTGTCACTTATTATAACGTTTGATAATTTATTGAAGTATTGCTGGGTGATCATTGCTTCATAGCACACCTCTTTTCCCTTTTTCACACCCATTCAGGGCCGGCGTAAGGGCATGTAGACTAGGCATCTGCCTAGGGCCTCCAGCCCGTGGCGTGCCGCTATACGGCCCGTGAGTTCGTCCCCCCGCATCGCGCATTGAACTGTATTGGTAGCGGGGAAATGACTGTGCCTGCAGAGTGGTGCTGCTGAGACGCTCTGCAGAGCATGGAGCAGCTGGAGAACGAGGAGAGGTGAGTATTGTATGTATTTGTTTTTTATACGTGGTGACCATAATACTGCAGAACTGGGGGGCTGCATTATACTGTATGGAGTGGCTGAATTATACTCTATCGTTGGGGCCGAATTATACTTTATCGAGGACTATGGGTTGCATTATATTATATGTACTATATGTTTGGCTGCTTTATACTATAGGGAGGCTGCATTATACTCTATTAAGGACTGAGGAGAATGCATTATACTATATGAAGGACTATGGGAGTGCATTATACACTATGAAGGACTATGGAGAGTGCATTATATTATAGGGAGGGCTATGGGGAGTGTTTTATACTATAGGGAGGGCTATAGGGAGTGCATTATACTATATGGAGGGCTATAGGGAGTGCATTATACTATATGGAGGACTATGAGGTGCATTCCATTATATGGAGGACTATGGGGAGTATATTATACTATATGGAGGGCTATGGGGAGTGTATTATACTATATGGAGGACTATGAGGTGCATTATACTATATGAAGGGCTATGGGGAGTGTATTATACTATATGGAGGGCTATGGGGAGTGTATTAAACTATATGGAGGACTATGAGGTGCATTATACTAACATGGAGGGCTATGGGGAGTACATTATACTATATGGAGGACAATGAGGTGCATTATACTATATGGAGGACAATGAGGTGCATTATACTATATGGAGGGCTATGGGGGAGTGTATTATACTATATGGAGGGCTATGGGGAGAGTATTATACTATATGGAGGACTATGAGGTGCATTATACTATATGGAGGGCTATGGGGAGTGTATTATACTATATGGAGGGCTATGGGGAGTGTATTATACTATATGGAGGACTATGAGGCACATTATACTATATGGAGGGCTATGGGGAGTGTATTATACTATATGGAGGACTATGAGGTGCATTATGCTATATGGAGGGCTATGGGGAGTGTATTATACTATATGGAGGACTATGAGGTGCATTATACTAATATGGAGGGCTATGGGGAGTGCATTATACTATATGGAGGGCTATGAGGTGCATTATACTATATGGAAGGCTATGGGGAGTGTATTATACTATATGGAGGGCTATGGGGAGTGTATTATACTATATGGAGGGCTATGGGGAGTGTATTATACTATATGGAGGACTATGAGGTGCATTATACCATATGGAGGGCTATGGGGAGTGTATTATACTATATGGAGGACTATGAGGTGCATTATAGTATATGGAGGGCTATGGGGAGTGTATTATACTATATGGAGGACTATGAGGAGCATTATACTATATAGAGGGTTATGGGGCAGTGTATTATACTATATGGAGGGCTATGGGGAGTGTATTATACTATATGGAGGGCTTTGGGGAGTGTATTATACTATGTGGAGGACTATGAGGTGCATTATACTATATGGAGGACTATGGGTAGTATATTATACTATGTGGAGGGCTATGGGGAGTGTATTATACTATTTGGAGGAATATGGGCCATATTATACAATATTGAGCGCTGTGGGACGCATTATACAATATGGAGGACTATGGGGAGTACATTATATTATAGGGAGGGCTATAGGGAGTGCATTATACTATATGGAGGGCTATGGGGCAGTGTATTATACTATATGGAGGGCTGTGGGGCAGTGTATTATACTATACAGAGGGCTATGGGAAGTGTATTATACTCTATGGAGGACCATGGGGAATGTATTATACTATATTGAGGAATATGGGTCACATTATACAATATGGAGGGCTGTGGGACACATTATACTATATGGAGGACTATTGGGAGTGCATTATACTATATGGAGGACTATGGGGAGTATATTATACTATATGGAGGGCTATGGGGAGTGCATTATACTATATGGAGGACTATGGGGAGTATATTATACTATATGGAGGGCTATGGGGAGTGCATTATACTATATGGAGGGCTATGGGGAGTGCATTATACTATATGGAGGGCTATGGGGAGTGTATTATACTATATGGCGGACTATGAGGTTCATTATACTATATGGACGACTATGAGGTGCATTATACTATGTGGAGGGCTACGGGGAGTGTATTATACTATTTGGAGGAATATGGGTCACATTATACAATATGGAGCTCTGTGGGGCACATTATACAATATTGAAGACTTTGGGGAGTGCATTATACTATAGGGAGTGTATTATACTATATGGAGGGCTATGGGGAAGTATATTATACTATATGGAGGGCTATGGGGCAGTGTATTATACTATATGGAGGGCTATGGGGCAGTGTATTATACTATATGGAGGACTTGAGGTGCATTATACTATATGGAGGGCTATGGGGAATGTATTTACTATATTGAGGAATATGGGCCACATTATACAATATGGAGGGCTGTGGGGCACATTATACAATATGAAAGACTATGGGGAGTGCATTATACTATATGAAGGTCTATGGGGAGTATATTATACTATATGGAGGGCTATGAGGTGCATTATACTATATGCAGGGCTATGAGGTGCATTATACTATATGGAGAACTATGAGGTGCATTATACTATATAGAGAGCTATGTGAAGTGTATTATACTATTTGGAGGACCATGGGCCTCATTATACAATATGGAGGCCTGTGGGGCACATTATACAATATGGAGGACTATGGCATGTATTATACTAAACAAGCAAAATGCTGCCTATTCATCGAGTAATTGGATTGTTTATGCCAGAACAAAAATCCTTGTTCTCAGCAGCACATCGGCCGGTGTAACCTGCAGATGTGCTGCTGATAACATGATGCTGTATGGGGACAGATTGATCTATTAGTGATTGTTCTGTATCCATCATTCTTCCTCAGCTGGTGTAAAGAGGTCGGGAAACAAGCGTTGAACGGCTTCAGTATTGCGGATTGCGCTCGTTTAGCGGCCTGATCTCAGCGCATGTAAATACAAGCTAAATGTTTGTGTGGTGCTGTATGTCAGCATTTGGGACCCCACTTTAAACTTTTCCCCAGGGCCCCACTTTATCTAAAATCGGCCCTGCACCCATTTAAATGGTTCCCGTCCGCCGCACAGACTGGGAGAGAGAGGGGAGACTATTTGTGGCTTATGTAGTGGCGCTCAGTTTTGTGGAAATTGGAGGGAAAGTTTTCTTTTAATTTATGAAATTCAATTCATGTGATAAATTTAAAAAAATATTAGTAACAATTCAACTTTATTTTAGTCCTTAGGTTATGGGTGAGGATCTTTTGGCAGAAAGAACAGAGGAAGGACAAACGGACACAAAAACCACTCAGACATTGGCCTCTTACATAATGGCGTCTGACGCCGAGTTCAGAGTCAAATGGTTTCAGAAAGCGACCACTTTCCTAATGAGCAGCGAGTAAAGATGATCAGCTCTCCGCCATCACTGACTGTCTGCCAACTGGAGCTTGTCCATCTCTAATCATTCCTGCTCAATGGGGGCCACAATATTTTGACTTCACAGTAATCACTGACATCTTTTCGGAGTATATTGTATACATAGTGATCTTTATACGGCTGGAGCACTTACAGTAGCCAATCAGATGGCATGCAGGTAGCGTTGTGCGAGATCCAGTATGCCGTCCTGCTTCTATCATTAGAGGGTCCTGCTAGAGAACAGCGGCCACACTATTATACTGTGTCCAGAGTTACAGGACTCTGTCAGATGTGGACTGCTACGTTCCAAAAAATGCTTAATAAGTTATTTTTTTTCAAACTGGATTGATATGCAAAATATTTTTAATAAAATAATTTTCTTATACTTGCAGGGTTTCTGTTTATTCAGTAATGTTGTAGCTGTTTTCTCTCACGCTGTGGATGATTGTAAATGAATACAGTTTCCTACATAATCATTGCAGCGGATCAGTTAAAAACGGGTGCCGTATGTGTTGTACCCAGGGCCGGCATCACCACCCGGGCAAGTGCCTGGGCCCTGAGCGAGCAGGGGGCCCACTCACCCTCTGGGACACCAGCGCGCTATGGGGCCCATGAGTCGGCGGGGCCTGATGCCAGCGAATGGGCACGTGCACTGGGCCTTCCCCAGTGCTTTAAACTGTTTGCAATACTTACCTCTCCCTGTTCCTCTGCTGCTCCTCTGTCTTCTGCGTCTTCTTACTCTGTGACATCTCAGGGCAGAGGGCGCAATGACGTCACTACAGAGCGCCCTCTGCTGAGCAGTCCCAGTGCAGAGAGTCGGAAGACGCTGATGAGACAGGCCTGCTTCCAGCAAGGAGCGGTGAGTATTTGATTTTTTTTTTTAATGTAATGAGTATTATATGGGGCTCATTATCTATTGAACAATATATGGGGCCCATTATGTATGGAGTATTATATGGGGCTCATTATGTATGGAGTATTATATAGGGCTCATTATCTATTGAACAATATATGGGGCTCATTATGTATGGAGTAATATATGGGGATCATTATCTATTGGACAATATATGGGGCTCATGTATGGAGTATTATATGGGGCTCATTATCTATGGAACATTATATGGGGCTCATTATGTATGGAGTATTATATGGGGCTCATTATCTATTGAACAATATATGGGGCCCATTATGCATGGAGTATTATATGGGGCTTATTATCTATTGAACAATATATGGGGCTCATTATGTATGGAGTATTATATGGGGCTTATTATCTATTGAACAATATATGGGGCTCATTATGTATGGAGTATTATATGGGGCTCATTATCTATTGAACAATATATGGGGCCCATTATGTATGGAGTAATATATGGGGATCATTATGTATGGAGTAATATATGGGGATCATTATCTATTGAACAATATATGGGGCTCATTATGTATGGAGTATTATATGGGGCTTATTATCTACTGAACAATATATGGGGCTCATTATGTATGGAGTATTATATGGGGCTCATTATCTATTGAACAATATATGGGACTCATTATGTATGGAGTATTATATGGGGCTCATTATCTATTGAACAATATATGGGGCCCATTATGTATGGAGTATTATATAGGGCCCATTATCTATGGAGCATTATATGGGGCCTATTCTTTATGGAGCAATATATTGGGCCCACTATTTATGGAGCAATATATAGGGCCCATACTGTATGGAGCAATATATGGGGCCCATACTGTATGGAGCAATATTTGGGCTCCATTATTCTGTATGGAGCATTATATGGTACCCATTATGTATGGAGCAATATATAGGGCTCATTTTACTTTATGGAGTAATATATGGGGTCCATTATACTGAATGGAGCAATATATGGGGATCATACTGTATGGAGCATTATATGCGGTCCATTATTCTGTATGGAGCAATATATGGTGCCCATAGTACTGGATGCAGGACCATGTGCTGCCCATAATACTGTATGGAGGACCATGTGGTGTCCATAATACTGTATGGAGGACCATGTGGTGTCCATAATACTGTATGGAGGACCATGTGGTGTCCATAATACTGTATGGAGGACCATGTGGTGCCCATAATACTGTATGGAGGACCATGTGGTGTCCATAATACTGTATGGAGGACCATGTGGTGCCCATAATACTGTATGGAGGACCATGTGGTGCCCATAATACTGTGTGGAGGACCATGTGGTGCCCATAATACTGTATATGGAGGACCATGTGGTGCCCATAATACTGTATATGGAGGATCACGTGGTGCCCATAATACTGTATATGGAGGACCACGTGGTGCCCATAATACTGTATATGGAGGACCACGTGGTGCCCATAATACTGTATGGAGGACCATGTGGTGCCCATAATACTGTATAGATGACCATGTGGTGCCCATAATACTGTATGGAGGACCATGTGGTGCCCATAATACTGTATGGAGGACCATGTGGTGCCCATAATACTGTATATGGAGGACCATGTGGTGCCCATAATACTGTATATGGAGGACCACGTGGTGCCCATAATACTGTATATGGAGGACCACGTGGTGCCCATAATACTGTATATGGAGGACTATGTGGGGCCCATAATACTGTATATGGAGGACCACGTGGGGCCCATAATACTGTATATGGAGGACCACGTGGGGCCCATAATACTGTATATGGAGGACCACGTGGTGCCCATAATACTGTATATGGAGGACCTCGTGGTGCCCATAATACTGTATATGGAGGACCATGTGGGGCCCATAATACTGTATATGGAGGACTACGTGGGGCCCATAATACTGTATAGAGGACTATATTGTCTGGTCTGAACTGTGCGCTGGGAGGATTCGCCGGTTTCTGAGCTGTTGTAGACTTTACAATAGATATCACTCATGTAATGTGAGAAGTGAAATCTTTAGCATTGTACTATACCTATATTTCTGTGCATCATGAATCGTGGTAGGTGTGAAAGGGGCCCACTGAGACTTTTGCCCGGGGCCCATGAAATCCTGGAGCGGCCCTGGTTGTGGCATCTATTTCTTTTTGTACTGTGTGCATGAGTTTTAATGGCGAATTTCTTTAAAAAATCAGTGGGATAAACCGTCATCTGAACTTGTCCCTTAACTTACATTGGTCTGTGAGGTGATCTGAAAGCAGAAAATCCAATGCTGACTTCTAGAACATTTGGGGTAACTTTCCCGCATTGGTCTCTACATAATCTGTGAATTCAGGGAACTGCTAGATCTGCGGCAGATAAAAGAGGGATTATATCAAAATGCCATCATGCAGACCAGCAAGTGACACATCGCTGGGATAAGGTCCTCTGCCCGACTTGTTGCTTTTAGATTACATAGCAAAAACCTGATGACAGTTTCCCTGTAATAAAATCCCAGAGCTTCTCACATGGGAAATCCAGCGGGTGGCAGATACTGGCCTGGAATCCTGCAGATACACAGCACTGCCGTCGCCTATACACTGCATTGTGAAAGGATTTGGCCCCCTTGAACTTTTCTACCTTTTGCCACATTTCTGGCTTTAAACATAAAGATATAAAATTCTATTTTTTGGGGGAAGAATCAACAACAAGTGGGACACAATCGTGAAGTGGAATGAAATTTATTTGCTATTTTAAACTTTTTTAACAAATTAAAAACTGAAAAGTGGGGCGTGCAATATTATTCGGCCCCCTTGAGTTAATACTTTGTAGCGCCACCTTTTGCTGCGATTACAGCTGCAAGTCGCTTGGGGTATGCCTCTATCAGTTTTGCACATCGAGTGGCTGAAATTCTTGCCCATACTTCCTTGCAAAACAGCTGGAGCTCATTGAGGTTGGATGGAGGGCGTTTGTGAACAGCAGTTTTCAGCTCTTTCCAAGATTCTCGTTTGGATTCAGGTCTGGACTTTGACTTGGCCATTCTAACACCTGGATATGTTTATTTTTGAACCATTCCATTGTAGATTTTGCTTTATGTTTGGGATCATTGTCTTGTTGGAAGATAAATCTCCGTCCCAGTCTCAGGTCTTTTGCAGACTCCAACAGGTTTTCTTCCAGAATGGTCCTGTATTTGGCTCCATCCATCTTCCCATCAATTTTAACCATCTTCTCTGTCCCTGCTGAAGAAAAGCAGGCCCAAACCATGATGCTGCCACCACCATGTTAGACAGTGGGGATGGTGTTTTGAGGGTGATGAGCTGTGTTGCTTTTACGCCAAACATATCGTTTTGCATTGTGGCCAAAAAGTTTGATTTTGGTTTCATCTGACCAGAGCACCTTATTCCACATGTTTGGTGTGTCTCCCAGATGGCTTGTGGCAAACTTCAAACGAGACTTTTTATAGATATCTTTGAGAAATGGCTTTCTTCTTGCCATTCTTCCATAAAGCCCAGATTTGTGCAGTGTATAACTGATTGTTGTCCTATGGACAGACTAACCCACCTCAGCTCTAGATCTCTGCAGTTCATCCAGAGTGATCATGGGCCTTTTGGCGGCATCTCTGATCAGTCTTCTCCTTGTTCGAGATGAAAGTTTAGAGCAGTGTTTCCCATACTCCAGTCCTCACAGACCCCACAGGTCATGTTTTCAGGATTTCCATAGTATTGCACAGGTGAGAAAATTCCTGATGCCTTGATGATACTTCCATCACCTATGCAATACTAAGGAAATCCTGAAAACATGACCTGTGGTGGTCCGTGAGGACTGGAGTTTGGGAAACACTGGTTTAGAGGGACGGCCGGGTCTTGGTAGATTAGCATTGGTCTGATACTCCTTCCATTTCAATATGATCGCTTGCACAGTGCTCCTTGAGATGTTTAAAACTTGGGAAATCTTTTTGTATCCAAATCCGGCTTTGAACTTCGCCACAACAGTATCTCGGACCTGCCTGGTGTGTTCCTTGGTCTTCATGGTGCTCTCTGCACTTGAAACAGAACCCTGAGACTATCACAGAGCAGGTGCATTTATACAGAGACTTGATTACACACAGGTGGATTCTAGTTATCGTTACCAGTCATTTAGGACAACATTGGATCAGTGGATTCTAGTTATCGTTACCAGTCATTTAGGACAACATTGGATCATTCAGAGATCCTCACTGAACTTCTGGAGTGAGTTTGCTGCACTGAAAGTAAAGGGGCCGAATAATATTGCACGCCCCACTTTTCATTTTTTATTTTTAAGTTTAAAATATCCAATACATTTCATTCCCACTTGTTGATTCTTCCCAAAAAAATTTGAATTTTATATCTTTATGTTTGAAGCCAGAAATGTGGCAAAAGGTGGAAAAGTTCAAGGGGGCCAAATCCTTTCACAATGCGCTGTATCTACCACTCGCTGACCTCCCTCTGTGAGAAGCTGATGGTTATTAATGATGGAATACAATGTTTTATTATAGCGGTGAGTGCTGCATTCACTTCTTACACTCATTCATGTGGATTTGTCTGATTAGTGACCTGCACCAGCTTATATCATGGGGCTGCTCAAAGTATAAAAATTTACCAAAAAGGTGTGGTCTGTTTATTTTCTTTTGGTTTCCATTTTGTTTTACTTTTTTTTTTTCTTTACGTGGATCTTTC
Organism: Phyllobates terribilis; assembly: GCF_046119375.1. Lineage (NCBI taxonomy): Eukaryota > Metazoa > Chordata > Amphibia > Anura > Dendrobatidae > Phyllobates > Phyllobates terribilis. The sequence continues at coordinate 5,100,273 of NW_027362839.1, forward strand.
TGTAAAAAATAAATAAATAAAATATAGTCAACCTCTGGTATGCTCTACTACCATGAGATCCCCATAATAAAGGCAGAATTTAATAAAGGGTTACACATTTATCCAAGACATTGAAAGTTATGGCTAAAAAGGTAAAAAGACTTTTCTTTTTTTGCAGCAAAATTGGCTACAATTGCCCAGACAGGTTATATTTGCCCACAGCGTCGGACTGGGGAGACTGGGGCCCACCCTACAGCTAGATGCAGATACCTGTTAGCCTTTATCCCCGTTATAGTGGGACCTCGACTGTAAAACACAGGCGGCTCCTGCACATCTACTGTGCGCACAGCACAACTGGGATGGACAATTACGGTAGTTTGCATTAAAGGGCTTCTTTGGTGAAAACAAGTTATCACCGATCCATGGGCTCCTCAGGATTGGTGATAACTTAATGATCGTTTGGGTCCGACCATAGGAAACCGCACTGATCAGAATTGGGAAGTTTTATCCCTGACAGGACACTTTTATCCCCATTTTAAAATGCAGCGTCAGGTGGGATGTCTGACCGCAGATCCATTCATTCTCTTTGGGGCTTCCAGAAAAAAACAAGAGCAGCGCTCGCAGCCATTGAGGGAATGAATGGATCAGTGGTGAAGTCACACATGCTGCTCCAGTCTAGTGGGGATAAAAGCTCCACATTCTACCAATCGGTGCGGGTCCCAGCAGTCAGACCCCCACCAATCAATACCTTATCACTTATCCTTTGGAAAGGTGATTACCTGTTTTCACAGTAGAATTCCTGTAAGTTCATCTTGTTCCAAGTATTTAATCAGAAATCTAAATAAAGATTATTCTCCTAATATCAGAGAGAACAATTGACTGCTATACACAACACAATCCACTTTTTCAAGACCAATAATACCACATTCAAGGGAGAACTAACGTGACACTGTGACCAGACCACATATTACCAGCATAAAGCGACCGAATAATCCCACGTAGAAGGGAGAAATACAGCCACACCGTGACCAGACCACATATTACCACCACATAGTGACCGAATAATACCACATATTGTATAAGGGACAAATATCGCCACACCATGATCAGACCAGATTTTAGCAGCATATAGCGACCAAATTATTCCACATAGAAGGGAGAACTACCGTCACACCGTGAGCAGACCACATGACCACCACATAGTGACCGAACAATACCTCATACTGTAAAAGGGACAAATATCGCCACACCATGACCAGACCAGATTTTAGCAGCATATAGCGACCAAATTATTCCATATAGAAGGGAGAACTACCGTCACACCGTGAGCAGACCACATATGACCACCACATAGTGACCGAACAATACCTCATACTGTAAAAGGGACAAATATCGCCACACCATGACCAGACCAGATTTTAGCAGCATATAGCGACCAAATTATTCCACATAGAAGGGAGAACTACCGTCACACCGTGAGCAGACCATATATGACCACCACATAGTGACCGAACAATACCTCATACTGTAAAAGGGAGAAATATCGCCACACCATGACCAGACCAGATATTACCAACATATAGCGACCCAAATAATTCCACATACAAGGGAGAAATACCACCACACCATGTCCACACCACATAGTGACCAAATAATAACACATACAGGGATAAATACCACACCATGACCGGACCAGATATTACAACATAGTGACCGAATATTACAATACTGATCATTAATGAAATGTCCTCGGACGTACATTCAGTTGAAACCAGTGGGCCCCCTCTACGTCCTGCTCAGGGTCCTGCCAAGGACCCTGGCCCACCGGATAATCGTTCAGTGTCCCGGTGCTCCAGTCAGACCCTGTTTGCCCACCAAACTCATCCATTTAAATGTCTGATTTTAGAGTTTGCATTGTGTTCCTTTTCTTTGCTTATAAAAACATAATAATTATAGTCTATGGACCTTTTCTGATGCTGATGGTTCACAAAAGAAATTTGAGACATGTTTGATTGTAATCTGATTTGCAGATAAAGCTGGCCCATTCAAATGATTGGATTGCCAAAAAAAGATCCATTTGCATCCTTGTTCTGTATGTTTTTCACTGACTAATGTTAGAAGTTTGTAAATCTTCATCACTTTTTTTCTCTCATCAATAGGTGGCAGAAAATGTCATTTTTCAACATGAGGAGAGAAAACTTCATTCCATCACTTTACCTGATGGGCCCATGCAGGGTCGGACTGGCCTGGTGTGATAAATTCCCGGTGGGCCCCGATGAGAGAGTGAGAGAATTGGTAGCGGGGGCTCTTAAAAAGTGCGGGCCCTTTAAAAGCGCAGCCGAAGGAAATGTAGCGTCGCGTGCGGCGCTCCTACTATTCAGTGGTGACAGCGGGTGACGCGCATAGTCACATGACAGGAGGACGTGATCTTGGTGGGCGGTGACACGCACCGCGCTCTGCTTTCCCGCTGGTGGCTGGCAGTTGTGTGGTGTCAGGTGACACGCTGACGTCACGCTCTCCTCTTTCTGCTCCCCTGCCGGTTTTCGATACGCCGACGCCGCGCTCTGCTCTCCAGTCCCGGCTCCTGCTCCCTTGGAATTGGCCTTGTAACACCGGCTCCCATCCGGGTATGTAACACCGCACCAGCACCGCGCACCGCCCTCTTCTCTCCTGCTCTCTTGGCCTTTTAAGCCGGCTCCTGGGCTGAGTATGCGGTGACCTGCACTCTGCTCTCTCACCATCACCCTGGAAACAAGGCTGCCGGCCCCGGCTACAGCTCTCCCTGCTTCAACTTCAAGTCAAGTGCAATAGCCACGTTTTTCTGGGTGAGTGTTCCCAGCATTGGTCATCATCCATATATGGAGGGGTCGCAGGCTGGTCACATGGTGACATGGATGGAGACATGGGGCTGAAGGCGGGGCTGGCTGGACCCATGGGGACATGGGGCTGAAGGGGGGGCTGGATGGACTCATGGGGACATGTGGCTGAAGGGGGGCTGGATTGACCCATGGGGACATGGATGGGGACATGAAGCTGAAGGGGGGGCTGGCTGGACCCATGGAGACATGGGGCTGAAGGGGGGGCTGGATGGACCCATGGAGACATGGATGGAGACATGGGGCTGAAGGGGGGGCTGGATGGACCCATGGGGACATGGATGGAGACATGGGGCTGAAGGGGGGGCTGGATGGACCCATGGGGACATGGATGGAGACATGGGGCTGAAGGGGGGGCTGGATGGACCCATGGGGACATGGATGGAGACATGGGGCTGAAGGGGGGGCTGGATGGACCCATGGGGACATGGATGGAGACATGGGGCTGAAGGGGGGGCTGGATGGACCCATGGGGACATGGATGGAGACATGGGGCTGAAGGGGGGGCTGGATGGACCCATGGGGACATGGATGGGGACATGGGGCTGGATGGACCCATGGGGACATGGGGCTGAAGGGGGGGCTGGATGGACCCATGGGGACATGGGGCTGGATGGACCCATGGGGACATGGGGCTGGATGTACCCATGGGGACATGGATGGGGACATGGGGCTGAAGGGGGGGCTGGATGGACCCATGGGGACATGGGGCTGGATGGACCCATGGGGACATGGGGCTGGATGGACCCATGGGGACATGGGGCTGGATGGACCCATGGGGACATGGGGCTGGATGGACCCATGGGGCTGGATGGACCCATGGGGACATGGGGCTGGATGGACCCATGGGGACATGGGGCTGGATGGGGACATGGGGCTGGATGGACCCATGGGGACATGGGGCTGGATGGACCCATGGGGACATGGAGCTGGATGGACCCATGGGGACATAGATGGACCCATGGGGACATGGAGCTGGATGGACCCATGGGGACATGGATGGGGACATGGGGCTGGATGGACCCATGGGGACATGGGGCTGGATGGACCCATGGGGACATGGGGCTGGATGGACCCATGGGGACATGGGGCTGGATGGACCCATGGGGACATGGGGCTGGATGGACCCATGGGGCTGGATGGACCCATGGGGACATGGGGCTGGATGGACCCATGGGGACATGGGGCTGGATGGGGACATGGGGCTGGATGGACCCATGGGGACATGGGGCTGGATGGACCCATGGGGACATGGAGCTGGATGGACCCATGGGGACATAGATGGACCCATGGGGACATGGAGCTGGATGGACCCATGGGGACATGGATGGGGACATGGGGCTGGATGGACCCATGGGGACATGGGGCTGGATGGACCCATGGGGACATGGGGCTGGATGGACCCATGGGGACATGGGGCTGGATGGACCCATGGGGACATGGATGGGGACATGGGGCTGGATGGACCCATGGGGACATGGATGGGGACATGGGGCTGGATGGACCCATGGGGACATGGATGGGGACATGGGGCTGGATGGACCCATGGGGACATGGGGCTGGATGGGGACATGGGGACATGGGGCTGGATGGACCCACGGGGACATGGATGGGGACATGGGGCTGAAGGGGGGGCTGGATGGACCCACGGGGACATGGATGGGGACATGGGGCTGAAGGGGGGGCTGGATGGACCCACGGGGACATGGGGCTGAAGGGGGGGCTGGATGGACCCACGGGGACATGGATGGGGACATGGGGCTGAAGGGGGGGCTGGATGGACCCACGGGGACATGGATGGGGACATGGGGCTGGATGGACCCACGGGGACATGGATGGGGACATGGGGCTGGCTGGACCCACGGGGACATGGATGGGGACATGGGGCTGGCTGGACCCACGGGGACATGGATGGGGACATGGGGCTGGCTGGACCCACGGGGACATGGATGGGGACATGGGGCTGGCTGGACCCACGGGGACATGGATGGGGACATGGGGCTGGCTGGACCCACGGGGACATGGATGGGGACATGGGGCTGGCTGGACCCACGGGGACATGGATGGGGACATGGGGCTGGCTGGACCCACGGGGACATGGATGGGGACATGGGGCTGAATGGGGGGGCTGGCTGGACCCATGGGGACATGGGGCTGAATGGGGGGGCTGGCTGGACCCATGGGGCTGAATGGGGGGGCTGGCTGGACCCATGGGGCTGAATGGGGGGCTGGCTGGACCCATGGGGCTGAATGGGGGGGCTGGCTGGACCCATGGGGCTGAATGGGGGGGCTGGCTGGACCCAATGGGACATGGGGCTGAATGGGGGGGCTGGCTGGACCCATGGGGACATGGGGCTGAATGGGGGGGGCTGGCTGGACCCATGGGGACATGGGGCTGAATGGGGGGGGCTGGATGGACCCATGGGGACATGGGGCTGAATGGGGGGGCTGGCTGGACCCATGGGGACATGGATGGGGACATGGGGCTGAATGGGGGGGCTGGCTGGACCCATGGGGACATGGGGCTGAAGGAGGGGCTGACTGGACCCATGGGGACATGGATGGGGACATGGGGCTGATGGGGGGGGCTGGCTGGACCCATGGGGACATGGGGCGGAAAGGGGAGCTGGATGGACCCATGGGGACATGGAGGGGGACATGGGGCGGAAAGGGGGGCTGGATGGACCCATGGGGACATGGGGCTGAAGGGGGGGGGGCTGGCTGGACCCATGGTGACATGGATGGGGACATGGGGCTGAAGGGGGGGCTGGGTGGACGCATGGGGTGACATATGGATGGAGGCAGGGGGCTGAAGGGGGGGCTGGCTGGACGCATGGGGAGACATGGATGGAGGCATGGGGCTGAAGGGGGGGGCTGGCTGGACGCATGGGGAGACTTATGGATGGAGGCACGGGGCTGAAGGGGGGGGCTGGCTGGACGCATGATCGGACACATGGAGGTGAAGGTGGCCAAGTTGGGGACCTGGATGGACACATGGAGGTGAAGGGCGGCAAGCTGGACACATGGGGACCTGGATAGATATATGGGGTGGGGTGGGATGCATATATGAGGGGGACAGGATGGATATATGAAGGGGGGCGGGCTGGACACATGGAGGCCCGGATGGATATATGGGAGGGGCAGGCTGGACACATGGAGACCAGAATGGATATATGGGGGGGGGGGTCAGGTTGGATAGATGGGTGGCCACGCTGGACAAGGGACTTTATTACTGTTTAGGGGCCAGATTGAGGAACTTTATTAGTTTATGATGGCGAATGGGGAACATTATTACTTTAGAGTCCAATTAGGGACATTATTACTTCTGTAATATAATTTACTTTTTAGGAAACTGTTTTCCATAAGAGGGGACAAAAGGGGGGTCCTGTTACTGTGCAGGGCGCCACTATGTCGCTTTATTTCTTCAACTGGTGTAGTGTAGAATCCTGGGGAAAAGTGGGAATGTGCTCTAAAAGAGATCAGTTATTGATAACTGTGTGTTATTTTCTGCAGAGATGATTCCTGGCTGGAAGAAGTGATGGCGGACTGTGCCAGATGAAGAAAAGCGAAGATGAAGAACTTCACCTAGAGACATCACTGGTGAGTCAGTGTATTACTGTACACTTACACTATATAGTATATACTGAGCTCCTGTGTATGTCACTCGTGATAACTGTATTACCTGTACACTATATACAGAGCTCCTGTGTATAATGTCACCGGTGATCACTGTATTACCTGTACACTGACACTATATACAGAGCTCCTGTGTATAATGTCACTGGTGATCACTGTATTACCTGTACACTATATACAGAGCTCCTGTGTATAATGTCACTGGTGATCACTGTATTACCTGTACACTGACACTATATACAGAGCTCATATGTATAGTGACAGTGTTGTTAGTATTGTGGTTTGTATTCCTGATCAGTATTGTAGTATTTGGTCACTATGTGGTGGTAATATGTGGTCTGGTCATGGTGTGGTGATATTTGTCCCTTTTGTATGTGGTATTATTGGTGTTGTTATAGTGGATTATGTTGTGTATGGCGGTCATTTGTTCTCGCTGAGATTAACTAGGAAAAGATTTTTTTCAATGAGGCCACGGCTTCACTATCCGTATTTGGTCAGTATTTTTTCTCAGTAGTGAGAGGCAAAAGCAGGAGTGGGTGATAAATCCAGAATTGGTGACTTGTTTCTATTCTACCTTTTCTCTGATTGTTCCTCACCTGGTTTTGGCTCCCACTCCTGAGAATAATCCTGACTGAATACTGATAGTGGGGCTGTGGCCTTAGAGATGAAATACTTGGAGCAGAGCGTCAAAGATGGACTTACAGGGGTTCTCCGGTGAAAACAAGTAATCACCTCTCCACAGGATCAGTGATAACTTATTGATTGGTGGGGGTCTGACTACTGGGACCTGCACCGATCGGCAGAATGTGGAGCTTTTCTCCCCATTAGACTGGAGCTCATGTGCGACTCGACCACTGATCCATTCTTCCAATCGGTGCGGTTTCCAATCAATAAGTGATCACCTATCCTGTGTAGCCCATGAATCTGTGATCACTTGTTTTAACCGCAGAAGCTCTTTCATGCAAACTCCAGAAATTGTCCATCCCTGTTCTAGTCTGTGCACAGTAGATGTGAGGAGCCGCCGGTCACTGCTCCACTATAACAGGGAGATAATATAAGAGAACCACCGAATGATAGGTCCAATACAACAAAAGCAATTCAAAAATACCTTTATTCAAGTTATGGTTAAAGTGACACTACATACACAAGGAAAGCCGCATTATAATAGTCATACAGCAATGTTATAATATATACTAGACTCTGAGATATATAGATGAATAAGAATAGATAAACATCAAGCAGGTTAATACATGGAAGGAAGGGGACAAACGGAAAGGGGTTATATCACCGAAATGGCAACTAAGAAAACATGTGAATGGCCAAATCATAAATATATATATATGTACATGGCAGTGTGGAGAGGAAAATTCCCGTGTGCTCCATGTCATTTAATAGTACATATACCCCATGCTTATCCATACAGTCCAGAGTAATCAGTGTGTAAGCCCAAATATAGAGTGTATCTACCTGCACAGAAGTCCAGTGTGTATAAATGGCATCAAGCGGCGCAGCCCCGACGCGCGTTTCGGACACACGTCCTTCGTCAGGGGGTAGCGTCCATATGAACCAGCACGTATAAAAATACTAATGTGACCAATCGGTAAGCACCGGGTGTCCTACATAATTAGGATCGCCCGCAATTAAGCTCCAAATTGAGGCGGGCGCATACAGCTGGTTATCCGCCGGTGTATACAGGCAGCGCTTGATGTGCACGCATGCGGCGGCCGGAGGGACTGGAAGTCGCGGGCATCGCGTCATGCATCAGCCGACGACGGGAACACACGTGACCCGGGTCACCTGATGCATAGAGACACGTGACCGCAGCCTCACGGAGCACAGACGGCGCATGCGCGCAGCGCTTACTCGTAGAATGGGCATCAAATTGTCCTCTGTATCCAAGCAACCACGGGAGATCAGGAAGCCAGAATGGAGAAAGGAACACAAGAGGAATAAGGATCACGCAGATAGAGACAACTCGGGGAATCAGAGTGACAATAAGTAAGTGTGAGACTAGTGAAGTGACTGTGCAAATCATACAAATATAATCATATGTTATGTATATACACATCGACCACAATGGGAGATATGCATAGAGAGGAAGAGGGATAAAGTGAACATGTGCTATATATCAAAGACCTATAATGGCCAGTTAAAACATTAAGGTGTGTGTATATAGAGTATAACACAGTGTATATATCCATATTTGAATATATTTGCGTATACATACATATCAAATATAAAGTGTTTACGTGCAATAAATAGAGTAACATGAAAAAAAGGGGGGGGAAAGAAAAAAAGAGAAGAGAAAAAAATATATATATAAAAGATATATATAAAAAATAAAATAAAAATTTTTTTTTACATATAAATATATAGATAGATAGTAAAAACAATCAGATAATACATCAACATACGTATGGAAATAATATACAGGTGAGACATTCTATCCCATCAAGAAAAAATTATATTTTTATATATAAAATATATAAAGAAAGAAAAAAGGGGGAGAGGGGAAGGGGGGGAAGAGAAGAACAATATAATAACGGCTTCCAATCTTCAATCCCGAAATATGTCATAACACTAGGATCCCACTCCGATGCTAGATCAAAGGCCACATCAGAAATAAACTATAAGAGGGGAGAGAGAGTTAAAATTACTATCATATAGAAAATAAATAAAAACATGTTAAAAACAAATTAAAAACAAACAGGCAGGTTCAAGGACTAGATTGGTCACAGAAATGGAACGTAACTCATGTCAATACCGGTAGGCCAATTCCTTAGATTAAGGAGAATCTGCTCCAGTGATGCGGATTTTATACAACAGGCCGATATATTAAAGATGCGATTCTTGGAGAGAGGCTACAGCCGTCGCTCCGTCAAAAGAGCATTTAATAGGGCTAAACATACCTCTAGACACAATGAACTATATTCAAATAAGACACAGCCAACGAACAGAACTGTTAGATTCATCACACAGTATCATGGTCAAACTAATCTGATGCGCTATTTTCTAAACAAATCTTGGCCCATCCTACAATCTGACCCTGTGCTCTCGAGATATTTGAGCCCGAAACCCAATATCACTTTTCGTCGGTCACGTAATTTACGGGACGATCTAGTGAAAAGTCACTATACCAATGAAAGAACAACTTTTATGTCTAAAGTGAAACCACTCAAAGGCTGTAGACCCTGTGGTAAATGTGTGGCATGTTCAAATGTGGTGCGATCCGACACATTTCAAAGCTCGGACGGACTTACAATATATAATATCCAACACCTCATTACATGTACCACAACTGCAGTGATCTATTATGCCACTTGCCCATGCTCATTAATCTATGTGGGATTAACTACCCGCCAATTAAAGGTTAGGATACGCGAGCATGTTCTTGGTATTATAGCAGCAAAAGAAATCAATGATCCATCGCTCTTGAAGACAATACCGAGACACTTCAAGACATTTCACGGATGTGACGCCTCATTACTTAGAGTAATTGGAATTGATATGGTTCCACCTAACATTAGAGGAGGCAAGATAAGTAAACGTCTGGCCCAATTAGAAACAAGATGGATCTGGACATTGAAAACTGTCTGTCCTTTGGGACTCAATGAGAACATGAGTTACGTTCCATTTCTGTGACCAATCTAGTCCTTGAACCTGCCTGTTTGTTTTTAATTTGTTTTTAACATGTTTTTATTTATTTTCTATATGATAGTAATTTTAACTCTCTCTCCCCTCTTATAGTTTATTTCTGATGTGGCCTTTGATCTAGCATCGGAGTGGGATCCTAGTGTTATGACATATTTCGGGATTGAAGATTGGAAGCCGTTATTATATTGTTCTTCTCTTCCCCCCCTTCCCCTCTCCCCCTTTTTTCTTTCTTTATATATTTTATATATAAAAATATAATTTTTTCTTGATGGGATAGAATGTCTCACCTGTATATTATTTCCATACGTATGATGATGTATTATCTGATTGTTTTTACTATCTATCTATATATTTATATGTAAAAAAAAAAATTTATTTTATTTTTTATATATATCTTTTATATATATATTTTTTTCTCTTCTCTTTTTTTCTTTCCCCCCCCTTTTTTTCATGTTACTCTATTTATTGCACGTAAACACTTTATATTTGATATGTATGTATACGCAAATATATTCAAATATGGATATATACACTGTGTTATACTCTATATACACACACACCTTAATGTTTTAACTGGCCATTATAGGTCTTTGATATATAGCACATGTTCACTTTATCCCTCTTCCTCTCTATGCATATCTCCCATTGTGGTCGATGTGTATATACATAACATATGATTATATTTGTATGATTTGCACAGTCACTTCACTAGTCTCACACTTACTTATTGTCACTCTGATTCCCCGAGTTGTCTCTATCTGCGTGATCTTTATTCCTCTTGTGTTCCTTTCTCCATTCTGGCTTCCTGATCTCCCGTGGTTGCTTGGATACAGAGGACAATTTGATGCCCATTCTACGAGTAAGCGCTGCGCGCATGCGCCGTCTGTGCTCCGTGAGGCTGCGGTCACGTGTCTCTATGCATCAGGTGACCCGGGTCACGTGTGTTCCCGTCGTCGGCTGATGCATGACGCGATGCCCGCGACTTCCGGTCCCTCCGGCCGCCGCATGCGTGCACATCAAGCGCTGCCTGTATACACCGGCGGATAACCAGCTGTATGCGCCCGCCTCAATTTGGAGCTTAATTGCGGGCGATCCTAATTATGTAGGACACCCGGTGCTTACCGATTGGTCACATTAGTATTTTTATACGTGCTGGTTCATATGGACGCTACCCCCTGACGAAGGACGTGTGTCCGAAACGCGCGTCGGGGCTGCGCCGCTTGATGCCATTTATACACACTGGACTTCTGTGCAGGTAGATACACTCTATATTTGGGCTTACACACTGATTACTCTGGACTGTATGGATAAGCATGGGGTATATGTACTATTAAATGACATGGAGCACACGGGAATTTTCCTCTCCACACTGCCATGTACATATATATATATTTATGATTTGGCCATTCACATGTTTTCTTAGTTGCCATTTCGGTGATATAACCCCTTTCTGTTTGTCCCCTTCCTTCCATGTATTAACCTGCTTGATGTTTATCTATTCTTATTCATCTATATATCTTAGAGTCCAGTATATATTATAACATTGCTGTATGACTATTATAATGCGGCTTTCCTTGTGTATGTAGTGTCACTTTAACCATAACTTGAATAAAGGTATTTTTGAATTGCTTTTGTTGTATTGGACCTATCATTCGGTGGTTCTCTTATATTATGTGTCTTACCGAATGGTCTGCCATTTCACGTTGGTCCATATAATAAGTACACGATTACTTACCGGCCCGTTGATTTGCGGGTCTGAATATGATCAGTGTCTTATACTGTTATATTCAGTGTTGTATATATCTGATAATTTTACTGTGTTTTGCACAGGCTCCGTCTACTCTGAATATGGACCTAAAAGCCAGGGAACTATCCTGGCAGGGACAAATTAATGAAGTTTTTGGTAACAGTGGTGCTGCAGCTTTGGATTCTATTGGTTCACAGGTTGATATAGCTACTAACGTAATTAGGAACCTATTGTTAAAAAGGACACGCCTTTGGTGGAATAAAGCTTTCCTTGAAAATTACATTCTGAAACAGTTGATCCCTAGAGGCCTTAGGGTACGGGTCATACCATCCTTTCTGATTGAAGATAAGGACTTTATTAGGGATTGGGAGCAAGTGTGTAATGACACATCTAAGAGATTTATGGAGTTATTGATACAACTCAATCTCAAGTCCATCAATGAGATTGATAAATCCCTTGAAAAGACGGTCTCCAATGCAAAAGTGGATTTATCTGTGGATCAAATTAACTCCATTGATGCACAGATGAATAAGTCCATGGACTTGTGGGTAAAGGACATCCAGGCGAACCATGCCAAAAAACTAACTAGAGACCAGAGGGATTTTTCGATGGGCAGAGTATATAGGTGGAAGAAACTTACTCCCCCGGGCCTAACTAGGGATCGCACCCCATCTATTTCATCAAACCCGCCGACCAGCGAGGCATCTGACGCCTCCTCTTCCGTCTCTGTATCTACTCCAAAACGGAAACGCGAGTTACGGTTCCCTCCTAACAAGCGCAACTATAACTACTCACCAGAATCTAGAGGCAGCTTGAAGGTAATTAACCTAAGTTCTCACTCTTTTTCCCAGCAGGAGATTTCGTTGTTGAATAAAGGTTTGATGTTTTGCCCTTCAGCACAATTCGATAGGTTTACGGCCATTAAAGATCTCCATCTTTTTGCACGGAAATTACTATTTAAAAGATACTTCCATGATGAGGCCGCCTTTTGTTTATTTCCCACAGAGACGGAACAGGAGGCGTTAGCCAACCTGGAAGAACTGGCGGAGGAACATAACAGTCCGATAGGGGGTAAGATCCCTTCCTCTATTAGACCACGCTCTCAGAAATTCCCACCCCTATCTACGTGTCCCACCATTGATGTATTTGTTAAAATGGTGAGCAAAGACTTTGAGAAAATTCCACGTTACCCAACATTAGATAATTTGACTAGAGATGAGAGACAGTGTCTCCAGCGGCTGCGTAAGTTGCCAGATGTGGTGTTTAAACCAGCTGATAAGGGTGGGAATGTGGTGATCTGGCCTAAATCAATGTACGAGGATGAAGCCTTCCGCCAATTGAGAAGTGTGGAATGCTATAAGAAACTAACCTTTAATCCCATAATAAAATATCAGACGGAACTCTCCTCTATCTTACAAATAGCTAGGGACAATGGAGTCATTTCAAAAGAACTACATCTAGCACTCCAGGTCAGTGAACCCTCCATTCCCACCCTGTATCTTTTACCAAAAATACATAAAAACTGCCAAACACCACCAGGGAGACCAATTATCTCAGGGAAAGGGAATTACCTGGAAAATGTAAATCGATTCATTGACACCAAACTGCAGCCGCTGGTAGAATCACTACCTTCTTTTACCAAAGACACCTCTGAGTTCTTGAGGAAAATAGATGGGCTTCACATAGATGGGGATACCATTCTCGTAACAGGTGATGTAGAATCATTGTATACCAATATTCCCCATGCAGATGGAATACGGGCTACCCAATTCTTTCTGCAGTCTTCATCCAACACAACGGATATGAGTGATCTCATTATCCAACTACTAGAGTTCACCCTATCTCATAACTTTTTTCTATTCAATGGGTCCTTCTACCTACAGCTCCGGGGTACCGCAATGGGTGCGGCATTTGCACCGGCATATGCTAATTTATTCCTGGGGCTGTGGGAGAGGGACCTATTCCTGTCAGATCAGTATCCATCTATGGACCGCGTTCTTTTTTGGACGCGATACATAGATGATATATTCTTGATCTGGCAGGGGACCATTAAAGAATTACATCAATTTATGAATGATTTGAATCAGAATCATTTAAACATTCACCTTACATATCAATACGACACGGACTCCATCGATTTCCTGGATGTGAAGATATATAGGGATGCCCATAACTGTTTACAATCCACTCTATTCCGTAAAGATACAGCGGTGAATTCTCTACTGCTGGCATCTTCGTCACATCCTCCAGCAATGATTCGGTCAATACCGGTAGGCCAATTCCTTAGATTAACCACTTCGCGCCAGAGCCTGTTTTTGCCTTCGTGACCGGGCCAATTTTTTCAATTCTGACCACTGTCACTTTATGAAGTAATTACTCTGGAACGCTTCAACGTATTCCCCTGATTCTGAGAATGTTTTTTTCATGACATATTGTACTTCATGATAGTGGTAAAATTTCTTCCATATAACTTGCGTTTATTTGTGAAAAAATCGGAAATTTGGCGAAAATTTAGAAAATTTTGCAATTTTCAAACTTTTAATTTTCATGCCCTTAAATCAGAGAGATATGTCACACAAAATAGTTAATAAATAACATTTCCCACATGTCTACTTTACATCAGCACAATTTTGGAACCAAAATTTTTTTTTGTTAGGGAGCTATAAGGGTTAAAAGTTGACCAGCGATTTCTCATTTTTCCAACAAAATTTACAAAAACATTTTTTTATGGACCACATCATATTTGAAGTCACTTTGAGGGGTCTTTATGACAGAAAATACCCAAAAGTGACACCATTCTAAAAACTGCACCCCTCAAGGTGCTCAAAACCACATTCAAGAACTTTATTAACCCTTCAGGTGCTTCACAGGAATTTTTGGAATGTGGAAAAAAAAAATTAACATTTAACTTTTTTCACAAAAATGTTACTTTAGACCCAATTTTTTTTATTTTCACAGGGGTAACAGGAAAAAATGGACCCCAAATTTTTTTGTGCAATTTCTCTTGAGCGTGCTGATACCCCATATGTGGTGGAAAACCACTGTTTGGGCGCACTGCAGGGTTCGGAAGGGAAGGAGCGCCATTAGACTTTTTGAATGTAAAATTTGTCTGAATAATTAGCAGACACCATGTTGCGTTTGGAGAGCTCCTGATGTGCCTAAACAGTGGAAACCCCCCACAAGTGACACCATTTTGGAAACTAGACCCCTTAGGGAACTTATCTAGATGTGTGCTGAGCACCTTGAACCCCAAGGTGCTTCACAGAAGTTTATAATATTGAGCTGTAAAAATAAAATTTTCACATTTTTCCCACAAAACCGTTTTTCATCCCTTAATTTTGCATTATCATAAGGGTAATAGGATAAATTGCACCATGAAATTTGTTGTGCAATTTCTCCTGAACACGCTGATACCCCATATGTGGAGGCAAATTACTGTTTGGGCGCATGGCAGGGTTTGAAAGGGAAGGAGCGCCATTTGACTTTTTGAATGTAAAATTTGTTTGAATAATTAGCAGACGCCATGTCGCATTTGGGGAGCCCCTAATGTGACTAAACAGTGGAAACCCCCCACAAGTGCCACCATTTTGGAAACTAGACCCCTTAGGGAACTTATCTAGATGTGTGGTAAGCACCTCGCACCCCCAGCTGCTTCACAGAAGTTTATAATATTGAGCCGTAAAAATAAAATTTTCACATTTTTCCCACAAAACCGTTTTTCATCCCTTAATTTTGCATTATCATAAGGGTAATAGGATAAATTGCACCATGAAATTTGTTGTGCAATTTCTCCTGAACACGCTGATACCCCATATGTGGAGGCAAATTACTGTTTGGGCGCATGGCAGGGTTTGAAAGGGAAGGAGCGCCATTTGACTTTTTGAATGTAAAATTTGTTTGAATAATTAGCAGACGCCATGTCGCATTTGGGGAGCCCCTAATGTGACTAAACAGTGGAAACCCCCCACAAGTGCCACCATTTTGGAAACTAGACTCCTTAGGGAACTTATCTAGATGTGTGGTGAGCACCTTGAACCCCAAGGTGCTTCACAGAAGTTTATAATATTGAGCCGTGAAAATAAAATTTTCACATTTTTCCCATAAAAAATGTTTTTCATCCCCTAATTTTGCATTATCATAAGGATAACCGGAGAAATTGCACCATGAAATTTGTTGTACAATTTCTCCTGAGTACGCCGATACCCCATATGTGGGGGAAAACCACTGCTTTGGTGTACGGCAGGGTTCGGAAGAGAAAGGAGCGCTATGTTGGCTGGGATAGGCAGCAGACACCATGTCACATTTGAAGAGTCGCTGACATGCCAAAACAGCAGAAGCCCCCACAAGTGACCCCATTTTGTAAACTACACCTCTCAAGGAATTCATCTAGGGAAGTAGTGAGTATTTTTTAATTTTTAAATTTATACCATTGGGCAGTGAAAAAATCATAATTATATTTTTACCACAAAAAAATGTTTTACCCTCAGATTTTACATTTTCACACAGGGCAATGGGTAAAAATGGTGCCGAAATGTGTCACACAATTTCTTCTAAAAGTGTCAATACCCCATATGTGGCTGTATCGTACCGCTTAGCCATACGGTGAGATCTGGGGGGGACAGAGTGCTATTTGACAATTGGAGAACAAATTATTGTAGAATAGGCATTTGGATTTGGGAGCACAAAATTTTCTGAATTTCTTTTGGGGGGCAAGGGTCATTTTGCTTTTCCAGAGCCTTTCTGCTACCAGTAACTTGGAAGTCCCTTATATTTTTAACAGATGACAGACCTGAGTGGGGACTAGCTTTTTTTGAGGACTGAGTTGAAGCTTTTATTGGGAACATTTTACGTAACATTTATCCGGCGCTCTAGGCTGAGCACTTACATCGGGGTTTCCATCTAAATTTCCAAGTGATGTAATTCAGATGAAACCCCTGCAGGATCCATTCACTGTAATGAGGCAGCAGAGTTACTCTGGACACCGTCTGGCCTCTGTGTAGCGGTGTCCTTTTTTTCAGAAGTGCACAAAACTGTGGCCAACCGCACTTTTATGCACGCCTAAAACAAATGACACCGTGGGATCCCAGGCTAGACGGCGTCCACAGTGGCCTATATCTGTCTCATTACAGGGAATCTTCCGTCATGGGTTCCGGCTGAATCATGTATTTCAGAGATTTACACGGAAACTCTGGTGTAAGTGCTCAGCGCAGAGCACAGGATAAATGTGAGCAGAGCCTTACTGGGATCTTTGGGGACATAATAAACAAATCAGTAGCAGGTGAAGAATTGGTTTTATTTATTTTTTACGCCGTTCCTAGTGTGATATAACTGATTAGATTACTTTATTCTTCGGGTCGGTGTGATTACAGAGATACCAGATTGATATCGGGTTTTTATGACTGACAGCTGTCACACACTAAAAGACGCTTTTTTTGCAAAATCTAGTTTTTGCATCACCATATTTTGAGAGCTATAATTTTTCCATATTTCGGCCGACAGAGTCATGTGACGGCTTGTTTTTTGCGGGACGAGTTGACATTTTTATTGGTACCATTTTTGGGTATGTGACATTTTTTGATCGCTTTCTATTCCGTTTTTTGGGAGGTAAAATTAACAAAAACAAACAATTCAGGAATTGTTTTTTGAGTTTTTTTTTTATGCCGTTCTGCGTGTGGTAAAAGTGATCAGGCAGCGTTATTCTTCGGGTCAGTACATTTACAGCGATACTACACTTACTGTATTTTTTTTATGTTTTGGCGCTTTTACACAATAAAATATTTTATAGAAAAAAATATTTTTTTTGCATTGCTTTATTCTGAGCGCTATAACTTTTTTATTTTTCGGCTGATAGAGCTGTATGGCGGCTTTTTTTTTGCGTAACAAGATGACGTTTTCAGTGGTACCATTTTTATTTCTATTTTGTTTTTTGATCGCATTTTTTTCCACTTTTTGTTTGGCAATATGATGAAAAAGCATATTTTTTTGCTCCGTTTTTTATTTATTTTTATTACGGTGTGCACAGAAGGAGTTAATTAGTGTGACAGTTTTATAGCTCGGGTTGTTTCGGACGCGGCGATACCAAATATGTGTACTTTTTTTGGTTTTGTAAAAATATACGGATTTATTGGTTTAATATTTTATTTATTTATTTTTATTTATTTTGTGATTTTTTTTATTAATAGTTTAAAAACTTTTTTTTTACTTTTTTTCACATTTTTTCTTAGTCCCTGTATGGGACATTAATTTTTATTTTTCTGATCTCATGTAATGTAATAGACATATATTACATTACATGAGATCTTCCCTGACTGTTTCAGTCAGAGTCTCCTGTCTGGCTACAGCTGCAGCTGAGCCAGACAGGACACCATATATGGCAGAGCTGGAGGCGGTCATGTGACCTCCAGCTGCCATAGCAACCCCAGGTCCTGGAAGGACTCGGAGGTCTTCGGAGAGGTAAGTTGACGACCCCCTCTCCTCCTGCTGTCTCCTATATGCCGTGATCACTATAGATCACAGCATATAGAAGACAGCTAGGGGTTAACATCACTGGGACCTGATCTAATCAGGTCCCGATGATGTTCCCTGTCAGAGCTAACGCTCTGCACCGGAATCGCAGCGCTTGCAGGACCCTGGGGGTCCTGAGCGCTGCGAGACCACCCACCGTTTTTAAACGTCGGCGCTGCACAGAGCCCAGCAAGCGCCGACGTTTATCTACAGTGGGCGGTCGGGAACCGGTTAAGGAGAATCTGCTCCAGTGATGCGGATTTTATACAACAGGCCGATATATTAAAGATGCGATTCTTGGAGAGAGGCTACAGCCGTCTCTCCGTCAAAAGAGCATTTAATAGGGCTAAACATACCTCTAGACACAATGAACTATATTCAAATAAGACACAGCCAACGAACAGAACTGTTAGATTCATCACACAGTATCATGGTCAAACTAATCTGATGCGCTATTTTCTAAACAAATCTTGGCCCATCCTACAATCTGACCCTGTGCTCTCGAGATATTTGAGCCCGAAACCCAATATCACTTTTCGTCGGTCACGTAATTTACGGGACGATCTAGTGAAAAGTCACTATACCAATGAAAGAACAACTTTTATGTCTAAAGTGAAACCACTCAAAGGCTGTAGACCCTGTGGTAAATGTGTGGCATGTTCAAATGTGGTGCGATCCGACACATTTCAAAGCTCGGACGGACTTACAATATATAATATCCAACACCTCATTACATGTACCACAACTGCAGTGATCTATTATGCCACTTGCCCATGCTCATTAATCTATGTGGGATTAACTACCCGCCAATTAAAGGTTAGGATACGCGAGCATGTTCTTGGTATTATAGCAGCAAAAGAAATCAATGATCCATCGCTCTTGAAGACAATACCGAGACACTTCAAGACATTTCACGGATGTGACGCCTCATTACTTAGAGTAATTGGAATTGATATGGTTCCACCTAACATTAGAGGAGGCAAGATAAGTAAACGTCTGGCCCAATTAGAAACAAGATGGATCTGGACATTGAAAACTGTCTGTCCTTTGGGACTCAATGAGAACATGAGTTACGTTCCATTTCTGTGACCAATCTAGTCCTTGAACCTGCCTGTTTGTTTTTAATTTGTTTTTAACATGTTTTTATTTATTTTCTATATGATAGTAATTTTAACTCTCTCTCCCCTCTTATAGTTTATTTCTGATGTGGCCTTTGATCTAGCATCGGAGTGGGATCCTAGTGTTATGACATATTTCGGGATTGAAGATTGGAAGCCGTTATTATATTGTTCTTCTCTTTCTCCCCCTTTTTTCTTTCTTTATATATTTTATATATAAAAATATAATTTTTTCTTGATGGGATAGAATGTCTCACCTGTATATTATTTCCATACGTATGATGATGTATTATCTGATTGTTTTTACTATCTATCTATATATTTATATGTAAAAAAAAAAATTTATTTTATTTTTTATATATATCTTTTATATATATATTTTTTTCTCTTCTCTTTTTTTCTTTCCCCCCCCTTTTTTTCATGTTACTCTATTTATTGCACGTAAACACTTTATATTTGATATGTATGTATACGCAAATATATTCAAATATGGATATATACACTGTGTTATACTCTATATACACACACACCTTAATGTTTTAACTGGCCATTATAGGTCTTTGATATATAGCACATGTTCACTTTATCCCTCTTCCTCTCTATGCATATCTCCCATTGTGGTCGATGTGTATATACATAACATATGATTATATTTGTATGATTTGCACAGTCACTTCACTAGTCTCACACTTACTTATTGTCACTCTGATTCCCCGAGTTGTCTCTATCTGCGTGATCTTTATTCCTCTTGTGTTCCTTTCTCCATTCTGGCTTCCTGATCTCCCGTGGTTGCTTGGATACAGAGGACAATTTGATGCCCATTCTACGAGTAAGCGCTGCGCGCATGCGCCGTCTGTGCTCCGTGAGGCTGCGGTCACGTGTCTCTATGCATCAGGTGACCCGGGTCACGTGTGTTCCCGTCGTCGGCTGATGCATGACGCGATGCCCGCGACTTCCGGTCCCTCCGGCCGCCGCATGCGTGCACATCAAGCGCTGCCTGTATACACCGGCGGATAACCAGCTGTATGCGCCCGCCTCAATTTGGAGCTTAATTGCGGGCGATCCTAATTATGTAGGACACCCGGTGCTTACCGATTGGTCACATTAGTATTTTTATACGTGCTGGTTCATATGGACGCTACCCCCTGACGAAGGACGTGTGTCCAAAACGCGCGTCGGGGCTGCGCCGCTTGATGCCATTTATACACACTGGACTTCTGTGCAGGTAGATACACTCTATATTTGGGCTTACACACTGATTACTCTGGACTGTATGGATAAGCATGGGGTATATGTACTATTAAATGACATGGAGCACACGGGAATTTTCCTCTCCACACTGCCATGTACATATATATATATTTATGATTTGGCCATTCACATGTTTTCTTAGTTGCCATTTCGGTGATATAACCCCTTTCCGTTTGTCCCCTTCCTTCCATGTATTAACCTGCTTGATGTTTATCTATTCTTATTCATCTATATATCTTAGAGTCTAGTATATATTATAACATTGCTGTATGACTATTATAATGCGGCTTTCCTTGTGTATGTAGTGTCACTTTAACCATAACTTGAATAAAGGTATTTTTGAATTGCTTTTGTTGTATTGGACCTATCATTCGGTGGTTCTCTTATATTATGTGTCTTACCGAATGGTCTGCCATTTCACGTTGGTCCATATAATAAGTACACGATTACTTACCGGCCCGTTGATTTGCGGGTCTGAATATGATCAGTGTCTTATACTGTTATAACAGGGAGAGCAGAGAAAAGAGATCTGCATATTGCTGTAGTTGGCCCCTAGAGTCAATGTCCCCTGTGGGCCCCAGACACCCCAGTCCGACCCTGCTGACATCTGATTAAGGCCTAAGGCCCCGTTCACATGTCAGGTTTTAATCAGTGTTTTTTTTCTAATTTTCATCTGATTTTGGTCAGTGTGTCAGTTTTTCTCCTCAGTGGGGCATATTTTTTTATATGTAAAGTAAAAAGCTAAAGGTTTCCTAGCCTCGCTTGCCCGGCCTATAGACCCTGGAGAACAAGCAGTACAGGCAACATGGTTGGTTCTGGCCATTTTTCTGACAGACTCATTGACTTCAATAGATGATCTTTATCTACAAATCGGAAGAAAATCGGACCGGTCTCAGTTCTGATTTACAGATCAATCGTCCACAAAAAATAGAGCTGTAAACCTGTCCCCGGTCTATAACGGAGCATATGCTACCTGTTAGAGAAATAACCAGACGTGAAAAGAGCCATGTGCTATTCTTACAGGGAAGGGGCCACCATTTTATGTTTTGTATTAATAATTATGTAATCAATTATTTTTAATACAAAATTAAATGTCCCACTTTATTAGTTTTTTAGTTATTTATTTTTACATTGGCCACTGGGGGCTGCCATTTTTATTTGGGGGGTGTGTAAGAAGCGCTCTTACACACCTCATTTACTGCAGCCCTGGCCATAAGAGACAGTAGTCTGTCACCGACCCTATCTCTAACATTAGAGGCAGCTCCTCCTGCCTCTAGCTGTGACCTGGGCACGCCCCCTTGGCTGTCCAGGTCGCAGCCATGGGAGGAGATTGCAGCCATCTTTGTGGAGCCTGCAGTGTAAGCTGTACATTCCCCCTGTCGTCGCACGCACTGCTCAGTCAGAGCGTGCCATGACAGGAGCTGCCGGGGAGGAAATGCCTGGGAGTGGACGTCCCGAGTGAGTATCTGCAGCGGCGCCGTGCGGTGATCTCAGCTTCTCTGCTGTTATCACCGCCGACATCTTCAGGCAACACAGACACAGCGCTGCATGGGAACGTGGAAGGTGAGTAGAAGCGTTTATTGTTTTTTGTTTTTTTTTCCTTTGCAGTGAATATATGGGGGCATATACACACAAGGGTGGAGTTGGAGGCATATACCCACCAGGATGGATGGAAGAGGCATATACCCACCAGGATGGAGGGGGCATATACCCACCAGGATGTAGGGAGTGTGCATATACCCACCAATGAAGGGGGGCATTTACCCACCAGGATGGATGAAGGGGGCATATATCCACCAGGATGGATGGAGGGGGGGTGTATACCCACAAGGATGAAGGTGGGGCATATACCGACAAGGATGGAGGGGGGCATATACCCACCAGGATGGATGGACGGGGGCATATACCCACCAGGATGGATGGAGGGGGGACATATACCCACCAGGATGGATGGAGGGGGGGCATATACCCACCAGGATGGATGGAGGGGGGGCATATACCCACCAGGATGGATGGAGGGGGGGCATATACCCACCAGGATGGAGAGGTGGCATATACCCACCAGGATGGAGAGGTGGCATATACCCACCAGGATGGAGAGGTGGCATATACTCACCAGAATAGAGGGAGGGGGCATATACACCTACCCAGGATGGATGAAGGGGCATATACACCTACCCAGGCTGGATGAATGGAGGGGCATATACACCTTCCCAGGATGGATGGATGGAGGGGCATATACACCTACCCAGGATGGATGGATGGAGGGGCATATACACCTACCCAGGATGGATGGATGGAGGGGCATATACACCTACCCAGGATGGATGGATGGATGGAGGGGCATATACACCTACCCAGGATGGATGGATGGAGGGGCATATACACCTACCCAGGATGGATGGATGGAGGGGCATATACACTTAGGATGGATGGATGGATGGAGGGGCATACACACCTTCCCAGGATGGATGGATGGAGGGGCACATACACCTACCCAGGATGGATGGATGGAGGGGCATATACACCTACCCAGGATGGATGGATGAATGGATGGAGGGGCATATACACCTACCCAGGATGGATAGATGGAGGGGCACATACACCTACCCAGGATGGATGGATGGAGGGGCATATTCTCCTACCTAGGATGGATGGAGGGGCATATTCTCCTACCAAGGATGGATGGAGGGGCATATACTCCTACCCAGGATGGATAGATGATGGAGCATATATACTTATCCAGGATGGATGGAGGGGCATATACACCTACCCAGGATGTATGGAGGGGCATATACACCTACCCAGGATAGATGGAGGGGCCGATACACCTACCCAGGATGGATTTATGGATGGAGGGGCATCTACACCTACCCAGGATGGATGGATGGAGAAGCATCTACACCTACCCAGGATGGATGGATGGGGAAGCATATACACCTACCCAGGATGGATGGATGGAGGGGCATATACACCTACCCAGGATGGATGGAGGGGCATATACACCTACCCAGGATGGTTGGAGGGGAATATACACCTACTCAGGATGGATGGATGGAGGGGAATATACACCTACCCAGGATCGATGGATGGAGGGGAATATACACCTACCCAGGATGGATGGATGGAGGGGCATCTACACCTACCGAGGGTGGATGGATGGAGGGGCATCTATACCTAACCAGGATGGATGGAGGGGCATATACACCTACCAGAATAGACTACCCAGGATGGATGGAGGGGCATCTACGCCTACCCAGAATGGATGGATGAAGGGGCATATACACCTACCCAGGATGGATGGATGGAGAAGCATATACACCTACCCAGGATGGATGGATGGAGGGGCATATACACCTACCCAGGATGGATGGATGGAGGGGAATATACACCTACCTAGGATGGGTGGAGGGGAATATACACCTACCTAGGATGGATGGGTGGAGGGGAATATACACCTACCCAGGATGGATGGATGGAGGGGCATCTACACCTACCCAGGGTGGATGGATGGAGGGGCATCTATACCTAACCAGGGTGGATGGATGGAGGGGCATTTTCACCTAACCAGGATGGATGGAGGGGCATATGCATCTACCAGAATAGACTACCTAGGATGGATGGATGGATGGAGGGGCATCTACACCTACCCAGGATGGATGGATGAAGGGACATATACACCTACCTAGGATGGATGGATGGAGGGGCATATACACCTACCTAGGATGGATGGATGGAGGGGGATATACACCTACCTAGGATGGATGGATGGAGGGGGATATACACCTACCCAGGATGGATGGATGGAGGGGGATATACACCTACCCAGGATGGATGGATGGAGGGGGATATACACCTACCCAGGATGGATGGATGGAGGGGCATATACACCTACCCAGGATGGATGGATGGAGGGGCATATACACCTACCCAGGATGGATGGATGGAGGGGGATATACACCTACCCAGGATGGATGGATGGAGGGGGATATACACCTACCCTGGATGGAGGGGGATATACACCTACCCTGGATGGATGGATGGATGGAGGGGGATATACACCTACCCAGGATGGATGGATGGAGGGGCATATACACCTGCCCAGGATGGATGGAGGGGCATATACACCTACCCTGGATGGATGGATGGATGGAGGGGCATCTACACCTACCCAGGATGGGGACCATATTCCATATACCAGGATGGGGCATATAGAAGGATGAGGGGCATATACTGTAGGGCGTATATGGTGTCATTACGCTTTGGCTCTTTTGATACCTGTGATACGTCTGACCTCATAGTATGTCCCCCCCTTTTTACTCTTTTGAAGGAGGCTGTTTTACACTTGAAGCATATATGTGTTACAATCCATAACTAAATCGTGTATATTTTTTATTTTTCCTCTTTATTGGTTAACTCCGGAATGAAGCACCGCTTTGTATTCATTTATATGAGATATTTTCATGTGCTGAGTGTCGACTTATTTGTTACCCCCCCTCTTTTTCTCAGATATGATTGTAATTTGATTTATCATGAGACGATGGATTTTCGTTTTTTATACAGTTCTTCCCATTTTTTGTATTGTTTTAGATAAACCTTAATAAAGGCTGAGGCCGAAGTGTTGGTCATACATCTGTCTCATGAACAATTTATTGTCTGAATAAATTCCTTGATTTGCATCAATATCCATTGTGCCTAAAGGTTTTTATATATATATATATATATATATATATGTATATATATATATATATGTATATGTATTTTTCCATGTGAGTTTTCTTATAATGTTTTTAAATAGAAGACCGTATTGCGATATCATTGAGATACAAATGTTTCTGTTGCGATCCTCAGCTCTACCTGAGAACACAATCTGCGTGGGACTGGGCCGAGTGGGGGGCAACTGGCCAACATATAGCGGCGGGCACTCTGCAGCAACTCAGCACTGTTGACTTTGGAGGTCCTCTTCATTCCCTGGTGGTCAGCGGCTGCATGCATCCCCTAGAACTAGATATGCTAAGATTGTTTGCTGTGGAGCCCTTTAGTTTCTATCAGATAAATGTGGAGGACAACTCAACATATCTGTCATCATAGACAATCTGTGCCGAATCCGCACCCCTCACTGCTGAGCAGCTACCCTGTCTAGGTGGCAGCACACAGTGCTTTGTGTGTGTCCCATTGTGTTACTAGTGATATAGCAGTATACTAGGGATGCACCAACTCCACATTTTTATTAATATTACTCCAGATATGGACGAAACCCTCCAAGATGCAGGCTTTATTATACTACAGAATTTTGGTGCATCCATAATATATGCTCAAGCACTTTAATAGAAACCTGTTCCACCATGTCCATCCTTCACTGCGTTACTGGTATTTATTTGGAAACACAGGGATATTCCAGGAAAACGTGTTTTATGCTTAATAAAAATAAACTGATCACATTTTCAGAGAATTTCCACTGGTATTTATCTCCTTTTTTGTAATTTATCTGTCTGGTTAATTCACACTTTTCTTGTTTTTTGTACAACCAGTTAATGGAGTGGTCTCAGTTTCTTAAAGGGAGTCTGTCACCCCAATACTCAAATCATTTATGGATTTGTATAGGAATCTTGGCCCCTATAAAAAAAATATACTTTAGGTACAGATATTTTTATGCAAAAACAGCATTTACACCCCACGCTTAATTACCATCCTCTGCCCCTCCCCTTACGATGATTGACAGCACTGCCTATATTGAATCCTCAGCCCTGCACACACTGACACTGCAGGAGCTGAAAACTCAGTGTCCGAGCTTGCGGGCATCCTCTGATCCCCTTGTCCAGTCTACAGTTGTCTCGTTCAGTGGGCAGAAAAAAGCTTTTACTTAAAAATTGTAAGTCTCGATTTGAGTTTGCCAAAAGACATGTGGGAGACTCCCAAAATATATGGAGGAATGTGCTGTGGTCAGATGAGACCAAAATTGAAGTTTTTGGCCACCAAGGTAAATGCTATGTCTGGCACCAAACCAACAGCTCATCACCCCAAGAACACCATCCCCACAGTGAAACATGGTGGTTGCAGTATCATGCTGTGGGTATGTTTTTCTGCAGCAGCCACCTCCATTATCTGAATGCAAGGAAGATTGTGAACTTGTGCTACTTGTGCAGTAACACTTTGTCATTTCTGCTCCATTCTGTCTTCAAGCACAGGGTTAACAATGCTCTGACTCCATATCCGGCTTCATGGCTTGATCATAGATGCTGGATCCTGATTCCCAAGAAAATCCCACCAACCCAAGATTGTGAAAGAAATGCACAAAACACTTTTAGTGAATGTTAAATAGACCAAATTTTATTACAAATCATATTATTTCATTCAGTGTCTGAAATTTAGAATCAGCCAATTGCTATGAAAAAGACACTGAAAATGGCAAACCTCCGACTCACGAAGAATCATCCGTCAGCACTCAGGAGAGGAAAACCCCCTGTGGAGGAAACCTCTAGGGAACCATGGCTGGAGGACTTGCCCATCCCTCGGGCTTAGAAGGATAGTGCCAACAAGTAACAGCAAATTGTACTAGAATTTGTACATTGTATCATATTTACAGTGAGACATAATATACATCCACTATAGATATGATAGCAGTGACATCACATAGTCATACAAGTTACACATTACATCATCAGAAAACAGACAGTAATGGAGAAGGTCAAAGTAGGTGCCCTGTGCGAGCACCATATGGAGAAGTCTAATGCGACATCTCCAGGCCGTACACATAAAGGTGAAGGCAACTAGTACCGGACGTGAGGGAGATCTGGCTGCAACATCTGTCACCCCATTGATCGCTAGGGTTAGGCTGATCTGGCTGGCTAGGCGATATGGCTGATCTGGCTGGCTAGGCTGTATGGCTGATCTGGCTGGCTAGGCGGTATGGCTGATCTGGCTGGCTAGGCCGTATCCCCTTCCTCCCTTACAGGTTATGGAGTGATGAAGCTCCAGGTCTCCAGACACATCAAGTACGGCGCTTCATACGGCTGAATGACCTGTGGTTCCGGAATCATCTTCTATATCATAGATGTATGTGTTTATGACATCAGCACAGTTGCCGTAGTTACCACAGGTGTTCATTACTGGTGCTTCACTGGCTAGAAAGTCTCTCTCAGTGTTCCAAAGAATTAACCCTTGAATGACTGGCACTGTACATTTGTCCAGAATCCTGTAACATAATCTTGTCACTGTGCAGGACCGTTATCAATATTATACTTTAAAATTGCCCTAAACAAAGTCTAATTAGTGAGCGCATCTACAGATTTGATGGGTAACAAGCACAATAATCCCCTTAAGCCCTACTAAATGCATAAATGTCCAATATGAGTACAGAGCAGTCCATACAGAATGGATGATACAGAGGGCAATACAGTTAGATAAAGAAGTAGAAAGCCAAACCAAGTAAATGTCTCCTGAGATCTCGGCTACTGAGGTCTCAATTGCGCATCTGCTGCCTCAGGCGGCCATTTGTGTAACACAAGCGATCAGAAGATCACAGCTTCTAGTCTGCTAAGGAGACTATTGAAGCATGTAAAAAGTAAAAAAAAAATATTTAAAAGTTCAAATCACCCCCCTTTTACCCCATTCAAAATAAAACAATCAAAAATCCACGTTTGGTATCGCCGCATTTAGAATCGCCCGATCTATCAATATATAATAAGAATGACTTCGATCAGTAAACCGTATAACGAGAAAAAAAAAAAAAACTCCAGAATTAAGTTGTTTTGGTCACCGCAACATTGCATTAAAATGTAATAACAGGCGATCATAACATCATATCTACACCAAAACGGTATCAATAAAAATGTCAGCTCAGTGCGCAAAAAATAACCCCTGACCCGGCTCTAGATCACGAAAAATGGAGACGCTACGGTCTCGGAAAAATGATTATTTTTTTTTACAAGCTTTGAATTTTGATTTCACCACTTAAATAAAATAGAAGCTCCACATGTTTGGTAACTACGAACTCGTAATGACCTGGAGAATCATAATGGCCGGTCAGTGTTAGCATTTACTGAACATGGTAAAAAAAAACCTTTTGTGGAATTGCACTTTTTTTGCCATTTCACTGCACTTGGATATTTTTCCCATTTTCCAGTACACAATATGGTAAAATCAATGGTGGTGTTCAAAAGAATAACTCATCCCACAATACAACAAGCCCTCACATGGCCATATTGACGGGAAAATAGAAAAGTTATGCTCTGGGAAGAAGGGGAGCAAAAAATGAAAACGGAAAACCTGAGGTGATAAAGGGGTTAACTGGAATTTTCTGCCATGGACTCATTGGCAAATCTGAAATAGATATTTCTCGCTCCCTTATCAGGGTGGAAACATATATCTTTGGCCTCATTCAGACGTCTGTTTTTCATGTTTGTGTCCTCTCCATATTTGTTACGGATAGATCACATACACAATATAATCTGTGGAGTCGTCCACATGTCATTTTTTTGTTGAAAACCGTGTAGTGTCCGTTTTTTATCCTAGTGGTTGATGAAAATTCTCCAGTCAGATCTATGGGTCCATGACATCGCTGACAGCTGGCATTGCCATCCATGTGCTGTCTGTGATAACACTGTCACCAGAGGAGAAGCTTCTCAATTTATGGATTTATTTTGCATACAAGAAAAGCTGATGAAACGCTGAAGATAAAACTGACCACTTTCAGACATTTTTTGCATATACGATAAGTCACTGACATCTGATTAAGGCCTAAGGCCCCGTTCACATGTCAGGTTTTAATCAGTGTTTTTTTCTCATTTTCATCTGATTTTGGTCAGGGTGTCAGTTTTTCTCCTCAGTGGGGCATATTTTTTTATATGTAAAGTAAAAAGCTAATGGTTTCCTAGCCTCGCTTGCCCGGCCTATAGACACTGGAAAACAAGCAGTACAGGCAACATGGTTGGTTCTGGCCATTTTTCTGACAGACTCATTGACTTCAATAGATGATCTTTATCTACAAATCGGATGAAAATCGGACCGGTCTCAGTTCTGATTTACAGATCAATCGTCCACAAAAAATAGAGCTGTAAACCTGTCCCCGGTCTATAACGGAGCATATTCTACCTGTTAGAGAAATAACCAGACGTGAAAAGAGCCGTGTGCTATTCTTACAGGGAAGGGGCCACCATTTTATGTTTTGTATTAATAATTATGTAATCAATTATTTTTAATACAAAATTAAATGTCCCACTTTATTAGTTTTTTATTTATTTATTTTTACATTGGCCACTGGGGGCTGCCATTTTTATTTGGGGGGGGTGTAAGAAGCGCTCTTACACACCTCATTTACGGCAGCCCTGGCCATAAGAGACAGTAGTCTGTCACCGACCCTATCTCTAACATTAGAGGCCGCTCCTCCTGCCTCTAGCTGTGACCTGGGCACGTACCCTTGGCTGTTCAGGTCGCAGCCGTGGGAGGAGATTGCAGCCATCTTTGTGGAGCCTGCAGTGTAAGCTGTACATTCCCCCTGTCATCGCACGCACTGCTCAGTCAGAGCGTGCCATGACAGGAGCTGCCGGGGAGGAAATGCCTGGGAGTGGACGTCCCGAGTGAGTATCTGCGGCGGCGCCGTGCGGTGATCTCAGCTTCTCTGCTGTTATCACTGCCGACATCTTCAGGCAACACAGACACAGCGCTGCGTGGGAACGTGGAAGGTGAGTAGAAGCGTTTATTGTTTTTTGTTTTTTATTTCCTTTGCAGTGAATATATGGGGGCATATACACACAAGGGTGGAGTTGGAGGCATATACCCACCAGGATGGATGGAAGAGGCATATACCCACCAGGATGTAGGGAGTGTGCATATACCCACCAATGAAGGGGGGCATTTACCCACCAGGATGGATGAAGGGGGCATATATCCACCAGGATGGATGGAGGGGGGGCATACACCCACAAGGATGGAGGGGGGGTGTATACCCACAAGGATGAAGGTGGGGCATATACCAACAAGGATGGAGGGGGGCATATACCCACCAGGATGGATGGACGGGGGCATATACCCACCAGGATGGATGGAGGGGGCATATACTCACCAGGATGGATGGAGGGGGGGCATATACCCACCAGGATGGATGGAGGGGGGGCATATACCCACCAGGATGGAGAGGTGGCATATACCCACCAGGATGGAGATGTGGCATATACTCACCAGAATAGAGGGAGGGGGCATATACACCTACCCAGGATGGATGAAGGGGCATATACACCTTCCCAGGCTGGATGAATGGAGGGGCATATACACCTTCCCAGGATGGATGGATGGAGGGGCATATACACCTACCCAGGATGGATGGATGGAGGGGCATATACACCTACCCAGGATGGATGGATGGAGGGGCATATACACCTACCCAGGATGGATGGATGGAGGGGCATATACACCTAACCAGGATGGATGGATGGAGGGGCATATACACCTACCCAGGATGGATGGATGGAGGGGCATATACACTTACCTAGGATGGATGGATGGATGGAGGGGCATACACACCTTCCCAGGATGGATGGATGGATGGAGGGGCATACACACCTTCCCAGGATGGATGGATGGATGGAGGGGCATACACACCTTCCCAGGATGGATGGATGGAGGGGCACATACACCGACCCAGGATGGATGGATGGAGGGGCATATACACCTACCCAGGATCGATGGATGGAGGGGCATATACACCTACCCAGGATGGATAGATGGAGGGGCACATACACCTACCCAGGATGGATGGATGGAGGGGCATATTCTCCTACCTAGGATGGATGGAGGGGCATATTCTTCTACCAAGGATGGATGGAGGGGCATATACTCCTACCCAGGATGGATGGATTGATAAAGGGGCATCTACACCTAACCAGGATGGATAGATGATGGAGCATATATACTTATCCAGGATGGATGGAGGGGCATATACACCTACCCAGGATGGATGGAGGAGCATATACACCTACCCAGGATGGATGGAGGGACATATACACCTACCCAGGATGGATGGAGGGGCATATACACCTACCCAGGATAGATGGAGGGGCCGATACACCTACCCAGGATGGAGTTATGGATGGAGGGGCATCTACACCTACCCAGGATGGATGGAGAAGCATCTACACCTACCCAGGATGGATGGATGGAGGGGCATATACACCTACCCAGGATGGATGGATGGAGGGGCATATACACCTACCCAGGATGGTTGGAGGGGAATATACACCTACCCAGGATGGATGGATGGAGGGGAATATACACCTACCCAGGATGGATGGATGGAGGGGCATCTACACCTACCGAGGGTGGATGGATGGAGGGGCATCTATACCTAACGAGGATGGATGGAGGGGCATATACACCTACCAGAATAGACTACCCAGGATGGATGGAGGGGCATCTACGCCTACCCAGAATGTATGGATGAAGGGGCATATACACCTACCCAGGATGGATGGATGGAGAAGCATATACACCTACCCAGGATGGATGGATGGAGGGGCATATACACCTACCCAGGATGGATGGATGGAGGGGAATATACACCTACCTAGGATGGGTGGAGGGGAATATACACCTACCTAGGATGGATGGGTGGAGGGGAATATACACCTACCCAGGATGGATGGATGGAGGGGCATCTACACCTACCCAGGGTGGATGGATGGAAGGGCATCTATACCTAACCAGGGTGGATGGATGAAGGGGCATTTTCACCTAACCAGGATGGATGGAGGGGCATATACACCTACCAGAATAGACTACCTAGGATGGATGGATGGATGGAGGGGCATCTACACCTACCCAGGATGGATGGATGAAGGGGCATATACACCTACCCAGGATGGATGGATGGATGGAGGGGCATATACACCTACCTAGGATGGATGGATGGAGGGGGATATACACCTACCTAGGATGGATGGATGGAGGGGGATATACACCTACCGAGGATGGAGGGGGATATACACCTACCCAGGATGGATGGATGGAGGGGGATATACACCTACCCAGGATGGATGGATGGAGGGGCATATACACCTACCCAGGATGGATGGATGGAGGGGGATATACACCTACCCAGGATGGATGGATGGAGTGGGATATACACCTACCCAGGATGGATGGATGGAGGGGGATATACACCTACCCTGGATGGATGGATGGAGGGGGATATACACCTACCCAGGATGGATGTATGGAAGGGGATATACACCTACCCAGGATGGATGGATGGAGGGGCATATACACCTGCCCAGGATGGATGGAGGGGCATATACACCTACCCTGGATGGATGGATGGATGGAGGGGCATCTACACCTACCCAGGATGGGGACCATATTCCATATACCAGGATGGGGCATATACAAGGATGAGGGGCATATACTGTAGGGCATATATTGGGCCGTTACGCTGTAATGCAATATATAGGGCCATTGCTCTGTGGCTCACCATATGGTGTCATTACGCTTTGGCTCTTTTGATACCTGTGATACGTCTGACCTCATAGTATGTCCCCCCTTTTTACTCTTTTGAAGGAGGCTGTTTTACACTTGAAGCATATATGTGTTACAATCCATAACTAAATCGTGTATATTTTTTTATTTTTCCTCTTTAGTGGTTAACTCTGGAATGAAGCACCGCTTTGTATTCATTTATATGAGATATTTTCATGTGCTGAGTGTCGGCTTATTTGTTACCCCCCCTCTTTTTCTCAGATATGATTGTAATTTGATTTATCATGAGACGATGGATTTTCGTTTTTTATACAGTTCTTCCCATTTTTGTATTGTTTTAGATAAACCTTGATAAAGGCTGAGGCTGAAGTGTTGGTCATACATCTGTCTCATGAACAATTTATTGTCTGAATAAATACCTTGATTTGCATCAATATCCATTGTGCCTAAAGGTTTATATATATAAAATAAGTATTTTTGCTTGTGAGTTTTCTTATAATGTTTTTAAATAGAAGACCGTATTGCGATATCATTGAGATACAAATGTTTCTGTTGCGATCCTCAGCTCTACCTGAGAACACAATCTGCGTGGGACTGGGCCGAGTGGGGGGCATCTGGCCAACATATAGCGGCGGGCACTCTGCAGCAACTCAGCACTGTTGACTTTGGAGGTCCTCTTCATTACCTGGTGATCAGCGGCTGCATGCATCCCCTAGAACTAGATATGCTAAGACTGTTTGCTGTGGAGCCCTTTAGTTTCTATCAGATAAATGTGGAGGACAGCTCAACATATCTGTCATCATAGACAATCTGTGCCGAATCCGCACCCCTCACTGCTGAGCAGCTACCCTGTCTAGGTGGCAGCACACAGTGCTTTGTGTGTGTCCCATTGTGTTACTAGTGATATAGCAGTATACTAGGGATGCACCAACTCCACATTTTTATTAATATTACTCCAGATATGGACGAAACCCTCCAAGATGCAGGCTTTATTATACTACAGAATTTTGGTGCATCCATAATATATGCTCAAGCACTTTAATAGAAACCTGTTCCACCATGTCCATCCTTCACTGCGTTACTGGTATTTATTTGGAAACACAGGGATATTCCAGGAAAACGTGTTTTATGCTTAATAAAAATAAACTGATCACATTTTCAGAGAATTTCCATTGGTATTTATCTCCTTTTTTGTAATTTATCTGTCTGGTTAATTCACACTTTTCATGTTTTTTGTACAACCAGTTAATGGGGTGGTCTCAGTTTCTTAAAGGGAGTCTGTCACCCCAATACTCAAATCATTTATGGATTTGTATAGGAATCTTGGCCCCTATAAAAAAAATATACTTTAGGTACAGATATTTTTATGCAAAAACAGCATTTACACCCCACGCTTAATTACCATCCTCTGCCCCTCCCCTTACGATGATTGACAGCACTGCCTATATTGAATCCTCAGCCCTGCACACACTGACACTGCAGGAGCTGAAAACTCAGTGTCCGAGCTTGCGGGCATCCTCTGATCCCCTTGTCCAGTCTACAGTTGTCTCGTTCAGTGGGCAGAAAAAAGCTTTACTTAAAAATTGTAAGTCTCGATTTGAGTTTGCCAAAAGACATGTGGGAGACTCCCAAAATATATGGAGGAATGTGCTGTGGTCAGATGAGACCAAAATTGAAGTTTTTGGCCACCAAGGTAAATGCTATGTCTGGCACCAAACCAACAGCTCATCACCCCAAGAACACCATCCCCACAGTGAAACATGGTGGTTGCAGTATCATGCTGTGTGTATGTTTTTCTGCAGCAGCCACCTCCATTATCTGAATGCAAGGAAGATTGTGAACTTGTGCTACTTGTGCAGTAACACTTTGTTATTTCTGCTCCATTCTGTCTTCAAGCACAGGGTTAACAATGCTCTGACTCCATATCCGGCTTCATGGCTTGATCATAGATGCTGGATCCTGATTCCCAAGAAAATCCCACCAACCCAAGATTGTGAAAGAAATGCACAAAACACTTTTAGTGAATGTTAAATAGACCAAATTTTATTACAAATCATATTATTTCATTCAGTGTCTGAAATTTAGAATCAGCCAATTGCTATGAAAAAGACACTGAAAATGGCAAACCTCCGACTCACGAAGAATCATCCGTCAGCACTCAGGAGAGGAAAACCCCCTGTGGAGGAAACCTCTAGGGAACCATGGCTGGAGGACTTGCCCATCCCTCGGGCTTAGAAGGATAGTGCCAACAAGTAACAGCAAATTGTACTAGAATTTGTACATTGTATCATATTTACAGTGAGACATAATATACATCCACTATAGATATGATAGCAGTGACATCACATAGTCACACAAGTTACACATTACATCATCAGAAAACAGACAGTAATGGAGAAGGTCAAAGTAGGTGCCCTGTGCGAGCACCATATGGAGAAGTCTAATGCGACATCTCCAGGCCGTACACATAAAGGTGAAGGCAACTAGTACCGGACGTGAGGGAGATCTGGCTGCAACATCTGTCACCCCATTGATCGCTAGGGTTAGTTTGATCTGGCTGGCTAGGCGGTACGGCTGATCTGGCTGGCTAGGCGGTATGGCTGATCTGGCTGGCTAGGCGGTATGGCTGATCTGGCTGGCTAGGCGGTATGGCTGATCTGGCTGGCTAGGCCGTATCCCCTTCCTCCCTTACAGGTTATGGAGTGATGAAGCTCCAGGTCTCCAGACACATCAAGTATGGCGCTTCATACGGCTGAATGACCTGTGGTTCCGGAATCATCTTTTATATCATAGATGTATGTGTTTATGACATCAGCACAGTTGCCGTAGTTACCACAGGTGTTCATTACTGGTGTTTCACTGGCTAGAAAGTCTCTCTCAGTGTTCCAAAGAATTAACCCTTGAATGACTGGCATTGTACATTTGTCCAGAATCCTGTAACATAATCTTATCACTGTGCAGGACCGTTATCAATATTATACTTTAAAATTCCCTTAAACAAAGTCTAATTAGTGATCGCATCTACAGATTTGATGGGTAACAAGCACAATAATCCCCTTAAGCCCTACTAAATGCATAAATGTCCAATATGAGTACAGGGCAGTCCATACAGAATGGATGATATAGAGGGCAATACAGTTAGATAAAGAAGTAGAAAGCCAAACCAAGTAAATGTCTCCTGAGATCTCGGCTACTGAGGTCTCAATTGCGCATCTGCTGCCTCAGGCGGCCATTTGTGTAACACAAGCGATCGGAAGATCACAGCTTCTAGTCTGCTAAGGAGACTATTGAAACATGTAAAAAGTAAAAAAAAAATATTTAAAAGTTCAAATCACCCCCCTTTTACCCCATTCAAAATAAAACAATCAAAAATACACGTTTGGTATCGCCGCATTTAGAATCGCCCGATCTATCAATATATAAAAAGAATGACTTCCATCAGTAAACTGTATAACGAGAAAAAAAACAAAACTCCAGAATTAAGTTGTTTTGGTCGCCGCAACATTGCATTAAAATGTAATAACAGGCGATCATAACATCATATCTACACCAAAACGGTATCAATAAAAATGTCAGCTCAGTGCGCAAAAAATAACCCCTGACCCGGCTCTAGATCACGAAAAATGGAGACGCTACGGGTCTCGGAAAAATTATTATTTTTTTTTACAAGCTTTGAATTTTGATTTCACCACTTAAATAAAATAGAAGCTCCACATGTTTGGTAACTACGAACTCGTAATGACCTGGAGAATCATAATGGCCGGTCAGTGTTAGCATTTACTGAACATGGTAAAAAAAAACCTTTTGTGGAATTGCACTTTTTTTGCCATTTCACTGCACTTGGATATTTTTCCCATTTTCCAGTGCACAATATGGTAAAATCAATGGTGGTGTTCAAAAGAATAACTCATCCCACAATAAAACAAGCCCTCACATGGCCATATTGACGGAAAAATAGAAAAGTTATGGCTCTGGGAAGAAGGGGAGCAAAAAATGAAAGCGGAAAAACCTGAGGTGATAAAGGGGTTAACTGGAATTTTCTGCCATGGACTCATTGGCAAATCTGAAATAGATATTTCTCGCTCCCTTATCAGTGTGGAAACATATATCTTTGGCCTCATTCAGACGTCTGTTTTTCATGTTTGTGTCCTCTCCATATTTGTTACGGATAGATCACATACACAATATAATCTGTGGAGTCGTCCACATGTCATTTTTTTTGTTGAAAACCGCGTAGTGTCCGTTTTTTATCCTAGTGGTTGATGAAAATTCTCCAGTCAGATCTATGGGTCCATGACATCGCTGACAGCTGGCATTGCCATCCATGTGCTGTCTGTGATAACACTGTTACCAGAGGAGAAGCTTCTCAATTTATGGATTTATTTTGCATACAAGAAAAGCTGATGAAACGCTGAAGATAAAAACTGACCACTTTCAGACATTTTTTGCATATACGATAAGTCACTGACATCTGATTAAGGCCTAAGGCCCCGTTCACATGTCAGGTTTTAATCAGTGTTTTTTTCTCATTTTCATCTGATTTTGGTCAGGGTGTCAGTTTTTCTCCTCAGTGGGGCATATTTTTTTATATGTAAAGTAAAAAGCTAAAGGTTTCCTAGCCTCGCTTGCCCGGCCTATAGACCCTGGAAAACAAGCAGTACAGGCAACATGGTTGGTTCTGGCCATTTTTCTGACAGACTCATTGACTTCAATAGATGATCTTTATCTACAAATCGGATGGAAATCGGACCGGTCTCAGTTCTGATTTACAGATCAATCGTCCACAAAAAATAGAGCTGTAAACCTGTCCCCGGTCTATAACGGAGCATATTCTACCTGTTAGAGAAATAACCAGACGTGAAAAGAGCCATGTGCTATTCTTACAGGGAAGGGGCCACCATTTTATGTTTTGTATTAATAATTATGTAATCAATTATTTTTAATACAAAATTAAATGTCCCACTTTATTAGTTTTTTAGTTATTTATTTTTACATTGGCCACTGGGGGTTGCCATTTTTATTTGGGGGTTGTGTAAGAAGCGCTCTTACACACCTCATTTACGGCAGCCCTGGCCATAAGAGACAGTAGTCTGTCACCGACCCTATCTCTAAGATTAGAGGCCGCTCCTCCAGCCTCTAACTGTGACCTGGGCACGCCCCCTTGGCTGTTCAGGTCGCAGCCGTGGGAGGAGATTGCAGCCATCTTTGTGGAGCCTGCAGTGTAAGCTGTACATTCCCCCTGTCGTCGCACGCACTGCTCAGTCAGAGCGTGCCATGACAGGAGCTGCTGGGGAGGAAATGCCTGGGAGTGGACGTCCCGAGTGAGTATCTGCGGCGGCGGCGCCGTGCGGTGATCTCAGCTTCTCTGCTGTTATCACCGCCGACATCTTCAGGCAACACAGACACAGCGCTGCGTGGGAACGTGGAAGGTGAGTAGAAGCGTTTATTGTTTTTTTTTTTTTTTCCTTTGCATTGAATATATGGGGGCATAAACCCACCAGGATGGAGGAGGAGGCATAAACCCACCAGGATGGAGGAGGAGGCATAAACCCACCAGGATGGAGGAGGGGGCATATACCCACCAGGATGGAGGAAGGGCATATACCCACCAGGATGGATGGGGGGGGGCATATACCCACTAGTATGGAGGGGGGGCATATACCCACCAGGATGGATGAAGGGGGGGCATATACCCACCATGATGGATGTAGGGGGGGCATATACAAGCCAGGATGGAGGGGGGCATATACCCACCAGTATGGAGTGGGGGATATACCCACCAGGATGGATGGATGGAGGGGGGCATATACTGACCGGGATGGATGGAAGGACATATACAACTAACCAGGATAGATGGAGGTACATATACACCTACTCAGGATGGATGGATGGAGGGGCATATACACTTGCCCAGGATGGATGGATGGAGGGGCATATACACCTACCCAGAATGGATGGATGGAGAGGCATATACACCTAACCAGGATGGATTGAGGGGCATATACACATACCCAGGATGGATGGATGGATGGAGGGGCATTAACACCTACGCAGGATGGATGGATGCAGGGGCATTTACACCTAC
Source organism: Phyllobates terribilis (assembly GCF_046119375.1). NCBI lineage: Eukaryota > Metazoa > Chordata > Amphibia > Anura > Dendrobatidae > Phyllobates > Phyllobates terribilis. The sequence continues at coordinate 5,139,591 of NW_027362839.1, forward strand.
CCAGGAAGGATGGATGGAGGGGCATTTACACCTACCAAGGATGGATGAAGGGATGGAGGGGCATTTACACCTACACAGGATGGATGGATGGAGGGGCATATACACCTACCCAGGAAAGATGGAGGGGCAGATAATCCTACCCAGGATGGATGGAGGGGCATATACACCTATCAAGGATGGATGGAGGGGCATATACACCTACCCAGAATGGATGTATGGAGAGGCATATACACCTACCCAGGATAGATGGAAGGAGGAGGGGCATGTACACCTACCCAGGATGGATGGAGGGGCATATACACCTACCCAGGATGGATGGATGGAGGGGCATATACACCTATCCAGGATGGATGGATGGAGGGGCATTTACACCTACCCAGGATGGATGGATGGAGGGGCATTTACACCTACCCAGGATGGATGGATGGATGGAGGGGCATTTACACCTACCATGGATGGATGTATGGATGGAGGGGCATGTACACCTACCCAGGATAGATGGATGGATGGAGGGGCATGTACACCTACCCAGGATGGATGGAAGGATGGAGGGGCATTTACACCTACCCAGGATGGATGGATGGAGGGGCATTTACACCTACCCAGGAGGGATGGATGGATGGAGGGGCATTTACACCTACCCAGGAGGGATGGATGGATGGAGGGGCATTTACTCCTACCCAGGAGGGATGGATGGATGGAGGAGCATTTACACCTACCCAGGATGGATGGATGGATGGAGGGGCATTTACACCTACCCTGGATGGATGGATGGATGGATGGAGGGGCATATACACCTACCCAGGATGGATGGATGGATGGAGGGGCATTCACACCTACCCTGGATGGATGGACGGGCATTTACACCTACCCAGGATGGATGGATGGAGGGGCATTTACACCTACCCAAGATGGATGGGTGGAGGGGCATTTACACCTACCATGGATGGATGGATGGATTTAGAGGCATGTACACCTACCCAGGATGGATGGATGGATGGATGGAGGGGCATTTACACCTACCCAGGATGGATGGATGGAGGGGCATTTACACCTACCCAGGATGGATGGATGGAGGGGCATTTACACCTACCCAGGATGGATGGAGGGGCATTTACACTTACCCAGGATGGATGGATGGATGGATAGAGGGGCATTTACTCCTACCCAGGATGGATGGATGGATGAAGGGGCATATGCATTTATCCAGGATGGATGGATGGAGGGGCATATACACCTACCCAGGATGGATGGAGGGGCATCTACACCTGTCCAGGATGGATGGATGGAGGGGCATCTACGCCTACTCAGAATGGATGGATCGATGGAGGGACATATACGCCTACTCAGAATGGATGGATCGATGGAGGGGCATATACATCTACCCAGGATGGATGGATGGGGTGACATATAAACCTACCCAGCATGGATGGATGGAGGGGCATTTACACCTACCCAGGATTGATGGATGGATGAAGGGGCTTATACACCTACCCAGGATGAATGGATGGAGGCGCATCTACACCTAACCAGGATGGATGAATGGAGGGGCATCTACACCTAACCAGGATGGATGGAGGGGCATATCCACCTATCCAGGATGGATGGATGGAGGGGCATTTACACCTACCCAGGATGGATGGATGGAGGGGCATTTACACCTACCCAGGATGGATGGATGGATGGAGGGGCATTTACACCTACCATGTATGGATGGAGGGGCATGTACACCTACCCAGGATAGATGGATGGATGGAGGGGCATGTACACCTACCCAGGATGGATGGATGGATGGATGGAGGGGCATTTACACCTACCCAGGATGGATGGATGGAGGGGCATTTACACCTACCCAGGAGGGATGGATGGATGGAGGGGCATTTACACCTACCCAGGAGGGATGGATGGATGGAGGGGCATTTACTCCTACCCAGGAGGGATGGATGGATGGAGGAGCATTTACACCTACCCAGGATGGATGGATGGATGGAGGGGCATTTACACCTACCCTGGATGGATGGATGGATGGTTGGAGGGGCATATACACCTACCCAGGATGGATGGATGGATGGAGGGGCATTCACACCTACCCTGGATGGATGGATGGACGGGCATTTACACCTACCCAGGATGGATGGATGGAGGGGCATTTACACCTACCCAAGATGGATGGGTGGAGGGGCATTTACACCTACCATGGATGGATAGATGGATTTAGAGGCATGTACACCTACCCAGGATGGATGGATGGATGGATGGAGGGGCATTTACACCTACCCAGGATGGATGGATGGAGGGGCATTTACACCTACCCTGGATGGATGGATGGATGGAGGGACATTTACACCTACCCAGGATGGATGGATGGAGGGGCATTTACACCTACCCAGGATGGATGGATGGATGGAGGGGCATTTACACCTACCCAGGATGGATGGAGGGGCATTTACACCTACCCAGGAGGGATGGATGGATGGAGGGGCATTTACTCCTACCCAGGATGGATGGATGGATGGATAGAGGGGCATTTACTTCTACCCAGGATGGATGGATGGATGAAGGGGCATATGCATTTATCCAGGATGGATGGATGGAGGGGCATATACACCTACCCAGGATGGATGGAGGGACATCTACACCTGCCCAGGATGGATGGATGGAGGGGCATCTACGCCTACTCAGAATGGATGGATCGATGGAGGGACATATACGCCTACTCAGAATGGATGGATCGATGGAGGGGCATATACATCTACCCAGGGTGGATGGATGGGGTGACATATAACCCTACCCAGCATGGATGGATGGAGGGGCATTTACACCTACCCAGGATTGACGGATGGATGAAGGGGCTTATACACCTACCCAGGATGAATGGATGGAGGTGCATCTACACCTAACCAGGATGGATGAATGGAGGGGCATCTACACCTAACCAGGATGGATGGAGGGGCATATACACCTACCAGAATAGACTACCCAGGATGGATGGATGGATGGAGGGGCATCTACGCCTACCCAGAATGGATGAAGGGGCATATACACCTACCCAGGATGGATGGATGGCTGGAGGGGCATATACAGCTACCCAGGATGGATGGATGGAGGGGCCGAAACACCTACCTACGATGGATGGAAGGGCATATACACCTATCTAGGATGGATGGAGGGGCATATACACCTACCCAGGATGGATGGAGGGGCATTTACACCTACCCAGGAAGGATGGATGGAGGGGCATTTACACCTACCCAGGAGGGATGGATGGATGGAGGGGCATTTACACCTACCCAGGAGGGATGGATGGATGGATGGGCATTTACTCCTACCCAGGAGGGATGGATGGATGGAGGAGCATTTACACCTACCCAGGATGGATGGATGGATGGAGGGGCATTTACACCTACCCTGGATGGATGGATGGATGGAGGGGCATATACACCTACCCAGGATGGATGGATGGATGGAGGGGCATTCACACCAACCCTGGATGGATGGATGGAGGGGCATTTACACCTACCCAGGATGGATGGATGGAGGGGCATTTACACCTACCCAGGATGGATGGGTGGAGGGGCATTTACACCTACCATGGATGGATGGATGGATTTAGAGGCATGTACACCTACCCAGGATGGATGGATGGATGGAGGGGCATTTACACCTACCCAGGATGGATGGATGGAGGGGCATTTACACATACCCAGGATGGATGGATGGATGGAGGGACATTTACACCTACCCAGGATGGATGGATGGAGGGGCATTTACACCTACCCAGGATGGATGGATGGAGGGGCATTTACACCTACCCAGGATGGATGGAGGGGCATTTACACCTACCCAGGAGGGATGGATGGATGGAGGGGCATTTACTCCTACCCAGGATGGATGGATGGATGGATAGAGGGGCATTTACTCCTACCCAGGATGGATGGATGGATGAAGGGGCATATGCATTTACCCAGGATGGATGGATGGAGGGGCATATACACCTACCCAGGATGGATGGAGGGGCATCTACACCTGCCCAGGATGGATGGATGGAGGGGTATCTACGCCTACTCAGAATGGATGGATCGATGGAGGGGCATATACGACTACTCAGAATGGATGGATCGATGGAGGGGCATATACATCTACCCAGGATGGATGGATGGGGTGACATATAAACCTACCCAGCATGGATGGATGGAGAGGCATTTACACCTACCCAGGATTGATGGATGGATGAAGGGGCATATACACCTACCCAGGATGGATGGATGGATGGAGGGGCATTCACACCAACCCTGGATGGATGGATGGAGGGGCATTTACACCTACCCAGGATGGATGGATGGAGGGGCATTTACACCTACCCAGGATGGATGGGTGGAGGGGCATTTACACCTACCATGGATGGATGGATGGATTTAGAGGCATGTACACCTACCCAGGATGGATGGATGGATGGAGGGGCATTTACACCTACCCAGGATGGATGGATGGAGGGGCATTTACACATACCCAGGATGGATGGATGGATGGAGGGACATTTACACCTACCCAGGATGGATGGATGGAGGGGCATTTACACCTACCCAGGATGGATGGATGGAGGGGCATTTACACCTACCCAGGATGGATGGAGGGGCATTTACACCTACCCAGGAGGGATGGATGGATGGAGGGGCATTTACTCCTACCCAGGATGGATGGATGGATGGATAGAGGGGCATTTACTCCTACCCAGGATGGATGGATGGATGAAGGGGCATATGCATTTACCCAGGATGGATGGATGGAGGGGCATATACACCTACCCAGGATGGATGGAGGGGCATCTACACCTGCCCAGGATGGATGGATGGAGGGGTATCTACGCCTACTCAGAATGGATGGATCGATGGAGGGGCATATACGACTACTCAGAATGGATGGATCGATGGAGGGGCATATACATCTACCCAGGATGGATGGATGGGGTGACATATAAACCTACCCAGCATGGATGGATGGAGGGGCATTTACACCTACCCAGGATTGATGGATGGATGAAGGGGCATATACACCTACTCAGGATGAATGGATGGAGGGGCATCTACACCTAACCAGGATGGATGGATGGAGGGGCATGTACGCCTAACCAGGATGGATGGAGGGGCATATACACCTACCAGAATAGACTACCCATGATGGATGGATGGATGGATGGATGGAGGGGCATCTACACCTAACCAGGATGGATGAATGGAGGGGCATATACACCTATCTAGGATGGATGGAGGGGCATATACACCTACCCAGAATGGATGTATGGAGAGGCATATACACTTACCCAGGATAGATGGATGGAGGAGGGGCATGTACACCTACCCAGGATGGATGGAGGGGCATATAAAACTACCCAGGATGGATGGATGGAGGGGCATATACACCTACCCAGGATGGATGGATGGAGGGGCATTTACACCTACCCAGGATGGATGGATGGAGGGGCATTTACACCTATCCAGGATGGATGGATGGAGGGGCATTTACACCTACCCAGGATGGATGGATGGATGGAGGGGCATTTACACCTACCATGGATGGATGTATGGATGGAGGGGCATGTACACCTACCCAGGATAGATGGATGGATGGAGGGGCATGTACACCTACCCAGGATGGATGGATGGATGGAAGGGCATTTACACCTACCCAGGATGGATGGATGGAGGGGCATTTACACCTACCCAGGAGGGATGGATGGATGGAGGGGCATTTACACCTACCCAGGAGGGATGGATGGATGGAGGGGCATTTACTCCTACCCAGGAGGGATGGATGGATGGAGGAGCATTTACACCTACCCAGGATGGATGGATGGATGGAGGGGCATTTACACCTACCCTGGATGGATGGAGGGGCATATACACCTACCCAGGATGGATGAATGGATGGAGGGGCATTCACACCTACCCTGGATGGATGGATGGACGGGCATTTACACCTACCCAGGATGGATGGATGGAGGGGCATTTACACCTACCCAAGATGGATGGGTGGAGGTGCATTTACACCTACCATGGATGGATGGATGGATTTAGAGGCATGTACACCTACCCAGGATGGATGGATGGATGGAGGGGCATTTACACCTACCCAGGATGGATGGATGGAGGGGCATTTACACCTACCCAGGATGGATGGATGGATGGAGGGACATTTACACCTACCCAGGATGGATGGATGGAGGGGCATTTACACCTACCCAGGATGGATGGATGGATGGATGGAGGGGCATTTACACCTACCCAGGATGGATGGAGTGGCATTTACACCTACCCAGGAGGGATGGATGGATGGAGGGGCATTTACTCCTACCCAGGATGGATGGATGGATGGATAGAGGGGCATTTACTCCTACCCAGGATGGATGGATGGATGAAGGGGCATATGTATTTACCCAGGATGGATGGATGGAGGGGCATCTACACCTACCCACAATGGATGGAGGGGCATCTACACCTGCCCAGGATGGATGGATGGAGGGGCATCTACGCCTACTCAGAATGGATGGATCGATGGAGGGGCATATACGACTACTCAGAATGGATGGATCGATGGAGGGGCATATACATCTACCCAGGATGGATGGATGGGGTGACATATAAACCTACCCAGCATGGATGGATGGAGGGGCATTTACACCAACCCAGGATTGATGGATGGATGAAGGGGCATATACACCTACCCAGGATGAATGGATGGAGGCGCATCTACAACTAACCAGGATGGATGAATGGAGGGGCATCTACACCTAACCAGGATGAATGGAGGGGCATATACACCTACCAGAATAGACTACCCAGGATGGATGGAGGGGCATCTACGCCTACCCAGAATGGATGAAGGGGCATATACACCTACCCAGGATGGATGGATGGCTGGAGGGGCATATACAGCTACCCAGGATGGATGGATGGAGGGGCCGATACACCTACCTAGGATGGATGGAGGGGCATATACACCTACCTAGGATGGATGGAGGGGCATATACACCTACCCAGGATGGATGGAGGGGCATTTACACCTACCCAGGATGGATGGATGGATGGAGGGGCATTTACACCTACCCAGGAGGGATGGATGGATGGAGGGGCATTTACACCTACCCAGGAGTGATGGATGGATGGGGGGGCATTTACTCCTACCCAGGAGGGATGGATGGATGGAGTAGCATTTACACCTACCCAGGATGGATGGATGGATGGAGGGGCATTTACACCTACCCTGGATGGATGGATGGATGGAGGGGCATATACACCTACCCAGGATGGATGGATGGATGGAGGGGCATTCACAGCTACCCTGGATGGATGGATGGAGCGGCATTTACACCTACCCAGGATGGATGGATGGAGGGGTATTTACACCTACCCACGATGGATGGATGGAGGGGCATTTACACCTACCCAGGATGGATGGATGGATGGAGGGACATTTAAACCTACCCAGGATGGATGATGGAGGGGCATTTACACCTACCCAGGATGGATGGATGGATGGATGGAGGGGCATTTACACCTACCCAGGATGGATGGAGGGGCATTTACACCTACCCAGGAGGGATGGATGGATGGAGGTGCATTTACTCCTACCCAGGATGGATGGATGGATGGATAGAGGGGCATTTACTCCTACCCAGGATGGATGGATGGATGAAGTTGCATATGCATTTACCCAGGATGGATGGATGGAGGGGCATATACACCTACCCAGGATGGATGGAGGGGCATCTACACCTGCCCAGGATGGATGGATGGAGGGGCCTATACACCTACCTAGGATGGATGGAGGGGCATATACACCTACCTAGGATGGATGGAGGGGCATATACACCTACCCAGGATGGATGGAGGAGCATTTACACCTACCCAGGATGGATGGATTGATGGAGGGGCATTTACACCTACCCTGGATGGATGGATGGATGGAGGGGCATATACACCTACCCAGGATGGATGGATGGATGGAGGGGCATTCACATCTACCCTGGATGGATGGATGGATGGAGCGGCATTTACACCTACCCAGGATGGATGGATGGAGGGGCATTTACACCTACCCACGATGGATGGTTGGAGGGGCATTTACACCTACCATGGATGGATGGAGGGGCATTCACATCTACCCTGGATGGATGGATGGAGCGGCATTTACACCTACCCAGGATGGATGGATGGAGGGGCATTTACACCTACCCACGATGGATGGATGGAGGGGCATTTACACCTACCCAGGATGGATGGATGGATGGAGGGACATTTAAACCTACCCAGGATGGATGGATGGAGGGGCATTTACACCTACCCAGGATGGATGGATGGAGGGGCATTTACACCTACCCAGGATGGATGGAGGGGCATTTACACCTACCCAGGAGGCATGGATGGATGGAGGGGCATTTACTCCTACCCAGGATGGATGGATGGATGGATAGAGGGGCATTTACTCCTTCCCAGGATGGATGAATGGATGAAGGGGCATATGCATTTACCCAGGATGGATGGATGGAGGGGCATATACACCTACGCAGGATGGATGGAGGGGCATCTACACCTGCCCTGGATGGATGGATGGAGGGGCATCTACGCCTACTCAGAATTGATGGATCGATGGAGGGGCATATACGCCTACTCAGAATGGATGGATCGATGGAGGGGCATATACATCTACCCAGGATGGATGGATGGGGTGACATATAAACCTACCCAGCATGGATGGATGGAGGGGCATTTACACCTACCCAGGATTGATGGATGGATGAAGGGGCATATACACCTACCCAGGATGAATGGATGGAGGGGCATCTACACCTAACCAGGATGGATGGATGGAGGGGCATCTACGCCTAACCAGGATGGATGGAGGGGCATATACACCTACCAGAATAGACTACCCATGATGGATGGATGGATGGATGGAGGGGCATCTACACCTAACCAGGATGGATGAATGGAGGGGCATCTACACACCTAACCAGGATGAATGGAGGGGCATATACACCTACCAGAATAGACTATCCAGGATGGATAGATGGATGGAGGGGCATCTACGCCTACCCAGAATGGATGAAGGGGCATATACACCTACCCAGGATGGATGGATGGCTGGAGGGGCATATACAGCTACCCAGGATGGATGGATGGAGGGGCCGATACACCTACCTAGGATGGATGGAGGGGCATATAAACCTACCTAGGATGGATGGAGGGGCATATACACCTACCCAGGATGGATGGAGGGGCATATACACCTACCCAGGATGGATGGAGGGGCATTTACATCTACGCAGGATGGATGGAGGGGCACATACACCTACCCAGGATGGATGGAGGGGCACATACACCTACCTAGGATGGATGGAGGGGCACATACACCTACCTAGGATGGATGGAGGGGCATATACACCTACCCAGGATGGATGGAGGGGCATATACACCTACCCAGGATGGATGGAGGGGCATTTACATCTACGCAGGATGGATGGAGGGGCACATACACCTACGCAGGATGGATGGAGGGGCATATACAGCTACCCAGGATGGATGGAGGGGCATATACAGCTACCCAGGATCGATGAATGAAGGGGCATATACAGTACAGACCAAAAGTTTGGACACACCTTCTCATTTAAAGATTTTTATGTATTTTCATGGCTATGAAAATTGTACATTCACACTGAAGGCATCAAAACTATGAATTAACACATGTGGAATTGTATACTTAACAAAAAAGTGTGAAACAACTGAAAATATGTCTTATATTCTAGGTCCTTCAAAGTAGCCACCTTTTGCTTTGATGACTGCTTTGCACACTTTTGGCATTCTCTTGATGAGCTTCAAGTGGTAGTCACCGGAAATGGTTTTCACTTCACAGGTGTGCCCTGTCAGGTTTAATAAGTGGGATTTCTTGCCTTATAAATGGGGTTGGGACCATCAGCTGTGTTGTGCAGAAGTCTGGTGGATACACAGCTGATAGTCCTACTGAAAAGACTGTTAGAATTTGTATTATGGCAAGAAAAAAGGAGCTAAGTAAAGAAAAACGAGTGGCCATCATTACTTTAAGAAATGAAGGTCAGTCAGTCCAAAAAATTGGGAAAACTTTGAAAGTGTCCCCAAGTGCAGTTGCAAAAACCATCAAGAACTACAAAGAAACTGGCTCACATGAGGACCACCCCAGGAAAGTAAGACCAAGAGTCACCTCTGCTTCTGAGGATAAGTTTATCCGAGTCACCAGCCTCAGAAATCGCAGGTTAACAGCAGCTCAGATTAGAGACCAGGTCAATGCCACACAGAGTTCTAGCAGCAGACACATCTCTTCAACAACTGTTATGAGGAGACTTTGTGCAGCAGGCCTTCATGGTAAAATAACTGCTAGGAAACCACTGCTAAGGACAGGCAACAAGCAAAAGAGACTTGTTTGGGCTAAAGAACACAAGGAATGGATATTAGACCAGTGGAAATCTGTGCTTTGGTCTGATGAGTCCAAATTTGAGATCTTTGGTTTCAACCACTGTGTCTTTGAGCGATGCAGAAAAGGTGAACGGATGGACTCTGCATGCCTGGTTCCCACTGTGAAGCATGGAGGAGGAGGTGTGATGGTGTGGGGGTGCTTTGCTGGTGACACTGTTGGTGATTTATTCAAAATTGAAGGCATACTGTACCAGCATGGCTACCACAGCAGCGGCATGCTATTCCATCCGGTTTGCGTTTAGTTGGACCATCATTTATTTTTCAACAGTACAATGACCCCAAACACACCTCCAGACTGTGTAAGGGATATTTGACCAAGAAGGGGAGTGATGGGGTGCTACGCCAGATGACCTGGCCTCCACAGTCACCAGAACTGAACCCAATCGAGATGGTTTGGGGTGAGCTGGACCGCAGAGTGAAAGCAAAAGGGCCAACAAGTGCTAAGCATCTCTGGGAACTCCTTCAAGATTGTTGGAAGACCATTTCTGGTGATTACCTCTTGAAACTCACCAAGAGTGTGCAAAGCAGTCATCAAAGCAAAAGGTGGCTACTTTGAAGAACCTAGAATATAAGACATATTTTCAGTTGTTTCACACTTTTTTGTTAAGTATATAATTCCACATGTGTTAATTCATAGTTTTGATGCCTTCAGTGTGAATGTACAATTTTCATAGTCCTGAAAATACAGAAAAATCTTTAAATGAGAAGGTGTGTCCAAACTTTTGGTCTGTACTGTACACCTGCCCATTATGGATGAAGGGGCATATTCTCCTACCAAGGATGGATGGATGGAGGGGCATAAATACCTACCCAGGATGGATGGATGGAGGGGCATATACACCTACCCAGGATGGATGGAGGAGCATATACACCTACCCAGGATGGATGGATGGAGGGGGATATACACCTACCCAGGATGGATGGATGGAGGGGGATATACACCTACCCAGGATGGATGGATGGAGGGGGATATACACCTACCCAGGATGGATTAATGGAGGGGGATATACACCTACCCAGGATGGATGGATGGAAGGGTATATACACCTGCCCAGGATGGATGGAGGGGCAAATACTGCTACCCAGGATGGATGGATGGATGGAGGGGCATATACACCTACCCATAATGGATGGAAGGATGGATGGAGGGGTATCCACATCCATCATGGATGGATGGAGGGGCATCTACACCGACCAAGGATGGATGAATGGAGGGGCATATACACCTACCCAGGATGGATGGATGGAGGGGCATATACACCTACCCAGGATGGATGGATGGAGGGGCATATACACCTACCCAGGATGGATGGATGGAGGGGCATTTACACCTACCCAGGATGGATGAATGGAGGGGCATCTACACCTACCTAGAATGGATGGATGGAGAGGCATATACACCTACCCAGGATGGATGGATGGAGGGGCATATACACCTACCCAGGATGGATGGATGGAGGGGCATATACACCTACCCAGGATGGATGGATGGAGGGGCATATACACCTACCCAGGATGGATGGATGGAGGGGCATATACACCTACCCAGGATGGATGGATGGAGGGGCATTTACACCTACCCAGGATGGATGGATGGAGGGGCATATACACCTACTCAGGATGGAAGGATGGAGAGGCTTATACACCTACTCAAGATGGATGGATGGAGGGGCATGTACACCTACTCAGGATGGATGGATGGAGGGGCATTTACAGCTACCCAGGATGGATGGAGGGGCATATACACCTACCCTGGATGGATGGGGGGGGTGTATACACCTACCCAGGATGGATGTAGGGGAATAAACACCTATCCAGGATGGATGGATGGAGGGGCATATACACCTACCCAGGATGGATGGATGGAGGGGCATATACACCTTCCTACGATCGATGGATGGAGGGGCATATACACCTACCCAGGATGGATGGAAGGAGGGGCATATACACCTACCCAGGATGGATGAATGGAGGGGCATATTCTCCTACCATGGATGGATAGAGGGGCATATACTCCTACCCTGCATGGATGGATGGAGGGGCATATACTCCTACCAAGCATAGATGTATGGAGGGTCATCTACACCTAACCAGGATGGATGGAGGGGCATAAACACATACTAGAATAAACTACCCAGGATGGATGGATGGAGAGTCATCTACGCCTACCCAGAAAGGATGGATGGAGGGGCATATACACCTACCCAGGATGGATGGAGGGGCATATACACCTACCCAGGATGGATGGAGGGGCCAATACATCTACCCAGGATGGATTGATGGATGGAGGGGCATCTACAACTACCCAGAATTGATGGATGGAGAGGCATATACACCTACCCAGGATGGATGGATGGAGAGGCATATACACCTACCCAGGATGGATGGATGGCGGGGCATATACACATACCCAGGATGGATGGTTGGGGCATATACACCTACCCAGGATGGATGGATGGATGGATAGAGGGGAATATACACCTACCGAGGATGGATGGATGGATGAATGGAAAAGAATATACATCTATCCAGGATGGATGGCTGGAGGGGCATTTACACCTAGCTAGGATGCATGGATGGATGGATGGAGGTGCATATACACCCACCCAAGATGGGGACCATATTCCATATACCAGGATGGGGCATATACAAGGATGAGGGGCATATACTGTAGGGCGTATATTGGGCCATTACGCTGTAATGCAATATATAGGGCCATTGCTCTGTGGCTCACCATATGGTGTCATTACGCTTTGGCTCTTTTGATACCTGTGATACGTCTGACCTCATAGTATGTCCCCCCTTTTTACTCTTTTGAAGGAGGCTGTTTTACACTTGAAGCATATATGTGTTACAATCCTAACTAAATCGTGTGTATTTTTTATTTTTCCTCTTTAGTGGTTAACTCTGGAATGAAGCACCGCTTTGTATTCATTTATATGAGATATTTTCATGTGCTGAGTGTCGGCTTATTTGTTACCCCCCCTCTTTTTCTCAGATATGATTGTAATTTGATTTATCATGAGACGATGGATTTTCGTTTTTTATACAGTTCTTCCCATTTTTGTATTGTTTTAGATAAACCTTGATAAAGGCTGAGGCCGAAGTGTTGGTCATACATCTGTCTCATGAACAATTTATTGTCTGAATAAATACCTTGATTTGCATCAATATCCATTGTGCTTAAAGGTTTATATATATATAAAATAAGTATTTTTGCTTGTGAGTTTTCTTATAATGTTTTTAAATAGAAGACCGTATTGCGATATCATTGAGATACAAATGTTTCTGTTGCGATCCTCAGCTCTACCTGAGAACACAATCTGCGTGGGACTGGGCCGAGTGGGGGGCATCTGGCCAACATATAGCGGCGGGCACTCTGCAGCAACTCAGCACTGTTGACTTTGGAGGTCCTCTTCATTCCCTGGTGGTCAGCGGCTGCATGCATCCCCTAGAACTAGATATGCTAAGACTGTTTGCTGTGGAGCCCCCTAGTTTCGATCAGATAAATGTGGAGGACAGCTCAACATATCTGTCATCATAGACAATCTGTGCCGAATCCGCACCCCTCACTGCTGAGCAGCTACCCTGTCTAGGTGGCAGCACACAGTGCTTTGTGTGTTTCCCATTGTGTTACTAGTGATATAGCAGTATACTAGAGATGCACCAACTCCACATTTTTATTAATATTACTCCAGATATGGACGAAACCCTCCAAGATGCAGGCTTTATTATACTACAGAATTTTGGTGCATCCATAATATATGCTCAAGCACTTTAATAGAAACCTGTTCCACCATGTCCATCCTTCACTGCGTTACTGGTATTTATTTGGAAACACAGGGATATTCCAGGAAAACGTGTTTTATGCTTAATAAAAATAAACTGATCACATTTTCAAAAAATTTCCATTCGTGTTTATCTCCTTTTTTGTAATTTACCTGTCTGGTTATTTCACACCTTTCATGTTTTTTCTACAACCAGTTAATGGGGTGGTCTCAGTTTCTAAAAGGGAGTCTGTCACCCCCAATACTCAAATCATTTATGGATTTGTATAGGAATCTTGGCCCCTATAAAAAAAATTCTACTTTAGGTACAGATTATATTTTTATGCAAACAAACCATTTACACCCCCGCTTAATTACCATTCTCTGCCCCTTCCCTTATGATGATTGACAGCACTGCCTATATTGAATCCTCAGCCCTGCACACACTGACACTGCAGGAGCTGAAAACTCAGTGTCCGAGCTTGCGGGCATCCTCTGATCCCCTTGTCCAGTCTATAGTTGTCTCTTTCAGTGGGCAGAAAAAAAGCTTCTGCTTAAAAATTGTAAGGCTCGATTTGAGTTTGCCAAAAGACATGTTGGAGACTCCCAAAATATATGGAGGAATGTGCTGTGGTCAGATGAGACCAAAATTGAAGTTTTTGGCCACCAAGGTAAATGCTGTGTCTGGCACCAAACCAACAGCTCATCACCCCAAGAACACCATCCCCACAGTGAAACATGGTGGTTGCAGTATCATGCTGTGGGTATGTTTTTCTGCAGCAGCCACCTCCATTATCTGAATGCAAGGAAGATTGTGAACTTGTGCTACTTGTGCAGTAACACTTTTTCATTTCTGCTCCATTCTGTCTTCAAGCAGAGGGTTAAAAATGCTCTGACTCCATATCCGGCTTCATGGCTTGATCATAGATGCTGGATCCTGATTCCCAAGAGAATCCCACCAACCCAAGATTGTGAAAGAAATGTACAAAACACTTTTAGTGAATGTTAAGTAGACCAAATTTTATTACAAATCATATTATTTCATTCAGTGTCTGAAATTTAGAATCAGCCAATTGCTATGAAAAAGACACTGAAAATGGCAAACCTCCGACTCACGAAGAATCATCCGTCAGCACTCAGGAGAGGAAAACCCCCTGTGGAGGAAACCTCTAGGGAACCATGGCTGGAGGACTTGCCCATCCCTCGGGCTTAGAAGGATAGTGCCAACAAGTAACAGCAAATTGTACTAGAATTTGTACATTGTATCATATTTACAGTGAGACATAATATACATCCACTATAGATATGATAGCAGTGACATCACATAGTCACACAAGTTACACATTACATCATCAGAAAACAGACAGTAATGGAGAAGGTCAAAGTAGGTGCCCTGTGCGAGCGCCATATGGAGAAGTCTAATGCGACATCTCCAGGCCGTACACATAAAGGTGAAGGCAACTAGTACTGGACGTGAGGGAGATCTGGCTGCAACATCTGTCACCCCATTGATCGCTAGGGTTAGTTTGATCTGGCTGGCTAGGCGATATGGCTGATCTGGCTGGCTAGGCGGTATGGCTGATCTGGCTGGCTAGGCGGTATGGCTGATCTGGCTGGCTAGGCGGTATGGCTGATCTGGCTGGCTAGGCCGTATCCCCTTCCTCCCTTACAGGTTATGGAGTGATGAAGCTCCAGGTCTCCAGACACATCAAGTACGGCGCTTCATACGGCTGAATGACCTGTGGTTCCGGAATCATCTTCTATATCATAGATGTATGTGTTTATGACATCAGCACAGTTGCTGTAGTTACCACAGGTGTTCATTACTGGTGTTTCACTGGCTAGAAAGTCTCTCTCAGTGTTCCAAAGAATTAACCCTTGAATGACTGACACTGTACATTTGTCCAGAATCCTGTAACATAATCTTGTCACTGTGCAGGACGTTATCAATATTATACTTTAAAATTGCCCTAAACAAAGTCTAATTAGTGAGCGCATCTACAGATTTGATGGGTAACAAGCACAATAATCCCCTTAAGCCCTACTAAATGCATAGATGTCCAATATGAGTACAGAGCAGTCCATACAGATTGGATGATACAGAGGGCAATACAGTTAGATAAAGAAGTAGAAAGCCAAACCAAGTAAATGTCTCCTGAGATCTCGGCTACTGAGGTCTCAATTGCGCATCTGCTGCCTCAGGCGGCCATTTGTGTAACACAAGCGATCGGAAGATCACAGCTTCTAGTCTGATAAGGAGACTATTGAAGCATGTAAAAAGTAAAAAAAAATATTTAAAAGTTCAAATCACCCCCCTTTTACCCCATTCAAAATAAAACAATCAAAAATACACGTTTGGTATCGCCGCATTTAGAATCGCCCGATCTATCAATATATAAAAAGAATGACTTCCATCAGTAAACTGTATAACGAGAAAAAAAACAAAACTCCAAAATTAAGTTGTTTTGGTCGCCGCAACATTGCATTAAAATGTAATAACAGGCGATGATAACATCATATCTACACCAAAACGGTATCAATAAAAATGTCAGCTCAGTGCGCAAAAAATAACCCCTGACCCGGCTCTAGATCACGAAAAATGGAGACGCTACGGGTCTCGGAAAAATGATTATTTTTTTTACAAGCTTTGAATTTTGATTTCACCACTTAAATAAAATAGAAGCTACACATTTTTGGTAACTACGCCATATTGACAGAAAAATAAAAAAGTTATGGCTCTGGGAAGAAGGGAGCAAAAAATGAAAGCGCAAAAACGGAAAAACCTGAGGTGATAAAGGGGTTAACTGGAATTTTCTGCCATGGACTCATTGGCAAATCTGAAATAGATATTTCTCGCTCCCTTATCAGTGTGGAAACATATATCTTTGGCCTCATTCAGACGTCTGTTTTTCATGTTTGTGTCCTCTCCATATTTGTTACGGATAGATCACATACACAATATAATCTGTGGAGTCGTCCACATGTCATTTTTTTGTTGAAAACCGCGTAGTGTCCGTTTTTTATCCTAGTGGTTGATGAGAATTCTCCAGTCAGATCTATGGGTCCATGACATCGCTGACAGCTGGCATTGCCATCCATGTGCTGTCTGTGATAACACTGTTACCAGAGGAGAAGCTTCTCAATTTATGGATTTATTTTGCATACAAGAAAAGCTGATGAAACGCTGAAGATAAAAACTGACCACTTTCAGACATTTTTGCATATACGATAAGTCACTGTCATCTGATTAAGGCCTAAGGCCCCGTTCACATGTCAGGTTTTAATCAGTGTTTTTTTTCTCATTTTCATCTGATTTTGGTCAGTGTGTCAGTTTCTCTCCTCAGTGGGGCATATTTTTTTATATGTAAAGTAAAAAGCTAATGGTTTCCTCGCCTCGCTTGCCCGGCCTATAGACACTGGAGAACAAGCAGTACAGGCAACATGGTTGGTTCTGGCCATTTTTCTGACAGACTCATTGACTTCAATAGATGATCTTTATCTACAAATCAGATGGAAATCGGACCGGTCTCAGTTCTGATTTACAGATCAATCGTCCACAAAAAATAGAGCTGTAAACCTGTCCCCGGTCTATAACGGAGCATATTCTACCTGTTAGAGAAATAACCAGACGTGAAAAGAGCCGTGTGCTATTCTTACAGGGAAGGGGCCACCATTTTATGTTTTGTATTAATAATTATGTAATCAATTATTTTTAATGCAAAATTAAATGTACCACTTTATTAGTTTTTTATTTATTTATTTTTTCATTGGCCACTAGGGGCTGCCATTTTTATTTGGGGGGGGGTGTAAGAAGCGCTCTTACACACCTCATTTACGGCAGCCCTGGCCATAAGAGACAGTAGTCTGTCACCGACCCTATCTCTAACATTAGAGGCAGTTCCTCCTGCCTCTAACTGTGACCTGGGCACGCCCCCTTGGCTGTCCAGGTCGCAGCCATGGGAGGAGATTGCAGCCATCTTTATGGAGCCTGCAGTGTAAGCTGTACATTCCCCCTGTCGTCGCACGCACTGCTCAGTCAGAGCGTGCCATGACAGGAGCTGCCGGGGAGGAAATGCCTGGGAGTGGAGGCCCCGAGTGAGTATCTGTGGCGGCGCCGTGCGGTGATCTCAGCTTCTCTGCTGTTATCACTGCCGACATCTTCAGGCAACACAGACACAGCGCTGCGTGGGAACGTGGAAGGTGAGTAGAAGCGTTTATTGTTTTTTTTTTTTTTCCTTTGCATTGAATATATGGGGGCATAAACCCACCAGGATGGAGGAGGAGGCATAAACCCACCAGGATGGAGGAGGAGGCATAAACCCACCAGGATGGAGGAGGAGGCATAAACCCACCAGGATGGAGGAGGAGGCATATACCCACCAGGATGGAGGGTGCATATACCCACCAGGATGGAGGAAGGGCATATACCCACCAGGATGGATGGAGGGGGGGCATATACCCACCAGTATGGAAGGGGGGCATATACCCACCAGGATGGATGGAGGGGGGGCATATACCCACCAGTATGGAGGGGGGGATATACCCACCAGGATGGATGGATGGAGGGGGGCATATACTGACCGGGATGGATGGAGTGGCATATACACCTAACCAGGATGGATGAAGGTACATACGTTCCTCTCCCAGAACTCCAACTATTGGTCTCCTCACTACCCGGAGGTTTACTGACTGCTGTACAAAGAGGAGGAGATGCCACACAGTGGTAGACATGACCATGACCTTATTTTGAGTTGTGTTGCTGCCGTCAATTTCTACATTAGGTAAGTTTTTCAAATGAAATGGAAAATGTCTGATGTTCACCCTCTGATCTGTGATCTATGTTCTGTTGTGAATAAAATGTGGCTATAAGAGATTTCCCAATCATTGCATTCTTGTTTTCTTTCCATTTTTACACACGGCCCCAACTTTTTGGGAATTGGGGCTGTAATTTATGGTCATGTTCACAATGTCCACAAAGATAAAACATGGATATATCCATTTTCCATCGGATTTGCAGATAAAACTCGCCCCTTCGAGTGAAAGTTTGTAAGGAGAATGCACAGCACTCGGATGCTATCCACGTCATTTGAGCGATGTTCGTCTTTTAGGGTTTAATGGGCAGAAGACGCTT
The DNA here is from genome assembly GCF_046119375.1 of Phyllobates terribilis. Lineage (NCBI taxonomy): Eukaryota > Metazoa > Chordata > Amphibia > Anura > Dendrobatidae > Phyllobates > Phyllobates terribilis. The sequence continues at coordinate 5,158,994 of NW_027362839.1, forward strand.
GGAAACGCTAAAGGGACGTCACATAAATGTGTCACATACATTGACATGATGCAGATTTTAATTCTACATTGCAAACAATTTCTGCATGAAATCAGCAGAGACATTTATTTTCAGCGTGCAGATTACATTTTGTAAACTTCCATCCGCTTTCCTGCTGCTATAATACGCTGCGGCTTTTCCACAGAGAGAGGACCCTGGTCCACAACATTTTGCTTATTTTGTTGGGAATTGGGCCCTCCGGAGTATGGGAGCTGACACTGATATGGGAGGTTTTATGCTGTTTGTGCAGTATTTGGGACATTAATTTATCAATTATTCGGCCAGGGTATAACAGTATTTTTAGGTAATGATTTGTATTGTACTAATATTTAAAACTTTAATACAATAAACTTTACGGTGTGATGTCAGGACTATGGCACAGTTATTCGGCCGGTGTATTTCAGTATTGTACAGCACTATTATTTGGGGACTTTCTGACGTGTATTTATGGACTGCGGGGTAGAATTATTTTGTGCATTGTATTGCACTATTTTCCATAGAACTGTGTGGCTATATTATTTGGCCAGCATATGGTAGTAGTTTTTGGCACTAGGGATACTATTATTCTGAAACTTTGTGTCATCATTTTATGGACTGTACAATTCTGTTCATACTAATGTAATTGCTTCTATTTTTATAGTCTATGTAACATTTTGAACACCGTACGGTATTATTTTATGACAGAATTATTTGACCACTTTATGGAATTATTTTCTTATGGACTGTATGGCGCCATTATTTAGTTATTGTATCGTCGTTTTTAGTAATTATGTGTTACTATTCTTTAGAGTTTCATATGGTGGGTATTTAGGGATTGTTTGGTGGAATTAATTTGACCACTGTATGGCAGTATTATTGAGGCATTATAATAGGCCCATTGTGTGACTGTTGAAAGTATATCCAGCGGAGCCGTCACCACAGGGAGTCTCACATGTAGACCCAGGTGATGTGTTTGACCTGAGAAAAATACCTCCACTAGCTTTGGGGGGGAGGGTGAGAGCAGTTCTGTCCATTCAGAGGGCTGATCCCAGTGAAGGAGAAAAGAAGCCACATGGTTAGAGTTGGTGGAATGTCGTTGAAGGGATAGTATCTAGTCTGAGGATCTGGACCATGGATGAATCGATGGCTTATGGCGTAGAGATCAGCTACCACCTGAGCTGAATAAATGTGCTACAGTTGTGGGATCCGTGATCCATTGTCTGGATTTGATACATTTTCTTAAAGGACTGTTGCTACTGGGCACCTTTGCTTCTATCGTTTTATGTGTCACATGGAGGATCGTGGACTGTGACTACAGACTATACTTGCTGGAGATACGAAATATGTGGGCCAACCAAAAGTTGGGGGATAGTGAGTATCGCTTGGCACAAAGGCAGTGGAATTACCTCCCCGGGGAGGGGATCTTGTGGACTGAGACAATTGTATTTTGGACATTTACCTGGAATTGCTGTATTACCATGGATGTAAGGAATAAAATAGTGTTGCTTGTAGATGGTAAGCTTAGGAGCAGGGACCTCACTCCTCATGTAACAGTTTAAACTGTCTTACCGTGTATTGAACTTATTGTATGTACATGTCCCCGCTTAATTGTAAAGTGCTGCGGAATATGTTGGCGCTATATAAATAAAAATCATTATTATTATTAACCTGCCTAAGTAATTATTGAAATGCACCATCTCAGATCTTCACAGTATGGACCCCAAAATAGTAAGGATAAAAACTACAGCAAACACTGCAAATAAAAAAAATAAGAAAGTTGGAAAGCAAAGAGGAAGCAATAGGACTATGTGACCCAGGACCTGGTGCAGCCATCTACTAATGTGCAGGACACCCTGGGGACAATGTCCTCCCCATCCATTAGAACTACAAGGTCCAGCAGACAAGCAGCAGAGCACATCACTCCTTCCCTCCATGTTCCGCTGCAAGTCCAGCGCCGACATTACCGCACATGGCCGCTAGATGGCGGGGCACCTCTGCTGTTGCAGCCAATACTAGCGTGCAGGTGAAGTCGCTGGCCACTAGGTGGAGGGTCATCTCTGCTGTTGCTTCCATTACAATTGCTGGGTGCAGTCGCTGGCCACTAGGTGGCGGCAGACTTTTCCAGGCTGGAATGTTGCTCTCCTCTGCTCTTGCAGTCTGATATAACGCTGGGGATTGTGGGCAGCAGAGATCACAGCCGCCTTGTCTCCTCCACACTCCGTGGAGAGATCCTGTCAGTGAGCCGCCCTTCCTGTCAGGGAGCCGGGGAGAGCCTGACCGCTGCCTCCATCCATCACCGGCCGCTGCTGCGGGCTCAGGTAAGTAGCAGCCCCGTGCCCGCAGCCCATGTCCCGGGCTGAGAAGCCTCCGGCTGCTGATTGCTGCTGGCAGAGGCGATGGCATCCGGGACTGGCAGCAGGTGATGGGTCCTGTGTGATGTGGGCACATACTGGTCAGATGGGGGCACAGCAGTGCCAGGGAAGCTGGCAGGAGGAGATGCCCATAGTGTGTGGTGTCTGGGGTGATGGGGTGAGACTGGCACCTGCCCTGATAACGCTGCCAGTGCCCGGGAGACTTGTGCCGCTCACTGTGCCCGGGGAGACTCGATCACCTGCTGATCTGCCAGTATTCTACAGCTGGGATTGGCTGTAAGAAGCGGATTGTAACCAAGTCCTAGTGATTAGCTGCAGCGTCGCTATGTTCCATTGTGATCATTATATACCAGGGATTAGCTGCAGCATCGCTATGTGCCATTGTGATCGTTATATACCAGGGATTAGCTGCAGCGTCGCTCTGTGCCATTGTGATCGTTATATACCAGGGATTAGCTGCAGTGTCGCTCTGTGCCATTGTGATGTTATATACCAGGGATTATCTGCAGCGTCGCTCTGTGCCATTGTGATCGTTATATACCAGGGATTAGCTGCAGTGTCGCTCTGTGCCATTGTGATAGTTATATACCAGGGATTAGCTGCAGTGTCGCTCTGTGCCATTGCGATCGTTATATACCAGGGATTAGCTGCAGCGTTGCTCTGTGCCATTGTGATCGTTATATACCAGGGATTAGCTGCAGTGTCGCTATGTGCCATTGTGATCGTTATATACCAGGGATTAGCTGCAGCGTCGCTCTATGCCATTGTGATCGTTATATACCAGGGATTAGCTGCAGCGTCGCTCTGTGCCATTGTGATCGTTATATACCAGGGATTAGCTGCAGCGTCGCTCTGTGCCATTGTGATCCTAATATTCCGGGTTACAATGTGACCCTATAAGATGTGAGTAGCCCCTGAGTAATAGACACGAGGAGGTGAAGGACCCTCCTGCTGTTCCTCCTGGCCCGGTGGCCGTGGCACATGAGGACGTCCACTCCAGTGATGGGTATCAATGTTATTATATTATTTTCTGATAACTGAATATTTTATCAACGGTATTTTCTGCCGTTAATGTTAGTGTTGGTGAGGTCCCAGTGTGCTATGAGATATTCCCCAGCGCCTTCTCTCCTGCTGATCCCCCTTCCATTCCTCCGTGCTGCTGATATCCCCCCCTCCATTCCTCCGTGCTGCTTCTATCCCCCCTCCATTCCTCCGTGCTGCTGCTATCCCCCCTCCATTCCTCCGTGCTGCTGCTATCCCCCCCTCCATTCCTCCGTGCTGCTGCTATCCCCCCTCCATTCCTCCGTGCTGCTGCTATCCCCCCCTCCATTCCTCCTTGCTGCTGCTATCCCCCCTCCATTCCTCCGTGCTGCTGATACCCCCCCTCCATTCCTCCGTGCTGCTGCTATCCCCCCTTCCATTCCTCCGTGCTGCTGCTATCCCCCCTCTATTCCTTCGTGCTGCTGCTGATATCTCCCCCTCTATTCCTTCGTGCTGCTGCTGATATCTCCCCCTCCATTCCTCCGTGCTGCTGCTGATATCCCCCCTCCATTCATTCCACCGTGCTGCTGCTGATATTCCCCCCTCCATTCCTCCGTGCTGCTGCTGATATCCCCCCCTCCATTCCTCCGTGCTGCTGCTGATATCCCCCCTCCATTCCTCCGTGCTGCTGATATCCCCCCCTCCATTCCTCCGTGCTGCTGATACCCCCCCCTCCATTCCTCTGTGCTGCTGCTGATATACCCCCTCCATTCCTCCGTGCTGCTGATATCCCCCCCCCTCCATTCCTCCGTCCTGCTGACCGGGTCCCCGCTACTTTCTTCTCTTCTTCCATTGTTGGCTCGTGCCTTTCCCATTCAAGTAGTGGTGGTAGCAGGTATGGCCACTGAATTGGCTGCAGCAGTCACATGCCAACAGTACTGGGAAAGGAGCCTGGTGGGACCCGACCAGCAGCATGGAGGACTAGGGGGGGATCAGCAGGGGCTGTTCAGTATTTCCATCCCACACTCAGCCCATACCTACATATAGAATGTGATGTCTGCAGCCGATCTATAGCTACTGATTGTCTGCAGCGTTCCTCGGTGCACTTCACTATTGAGGGCGCTGTCTGGGATCGTCCTCACCCACTGGGATTCTGGCAATAATGAGAAGCGATAAATGACGGGTGAGGAAAATCCTGGAGAAAAGCCGCAAAGAGAAACCTTCAGGGTGTTTCCTACTGATTCTATAGAAATCCTTTTCTCCGCCAGTAACATAGTCCATTAGCCCCCATAGGGACCGCCTGGTGGTCAGGGGGTCCGGGGTGTTGTGCCCTGGTGGTCAGGGTGTCCGGGGTGTTGTGGTCAGGGGGTCTGGTGTGTTGCACCTGTGGCCTCTGTACATTTATAAGGGTGGAGTCGCTGATATCAGCCACAATATAGTGAGACATAAAGATGGAGAAATGCTGGAGATCTCCGGATCCACTGTGATCTCCTAGAAGAGATCTGCCGGTGACGCTCCAGAAACGATGACTGTTCGGAGCTCCGCACCTTGGATACGAGTGGGGTCTCATTCACACCTCCGTAATCTTCACGTGTGCAAGAAAAATGCTCCCGTGGTCCTCAGTGTTCTGGATATAAGTATAAGGGTCTGTGCGCACCACGTCTTGTAGATGCCGGCGACCCGCTCAACTTTACTACAGGAAGAAGCTGCAGAAACCGAGACAGGGAGAACTCCGAGCAGAAACCGCCTGGAGAACGGAGCGGTCACTTCTAACCGTGTGGCCTCTTCATAAACGTGAAACGGTTAAAGGACTGACCATGTGCACAGCGAGGCGGATTACATTGCAGGGTATATGGTCATTCTATCTATTTAGTGGGTGGTTGTTCTTCAGACGGGTTGTGGAGCGTACCGGCCTGATAAAGGCGCTGTGTGCACAGAGCCTAAACCTGCAGCGGGAATCATAGGGTCAGCCATGAATCTCTGCTCGTAGATCACATTGCAAATGCACAAGGGATTTATTAGTGTGAACTCCCGGTAACAATGCTCACACTCACTGGGTGGATGTGGACCAAGCCTGCTCATATTCACCACCCAACATGTATGGTGTTTCTTCATGTCTGGGAAGGAAAGATCAGGCATATTGGATAGCAGCATGCCCAATCCTTTTCTTCTGAGAGAAGCTGTCATCAGTAAATATATTTCTAAAGGTGCTATTGCCATGAAATTCTCACCAGATGTCGGTAACAGCCCATCCAATCCACACAGGCAAAGAAATCACCATAGATGTCCATAAATGAAGTTTTGTGTAATGAGAAATGACAATTTCTCAGCTGGAGGACTACGAGGCATCGAGTGATATCATTGCTACTAATGGAGACAAGTGTAGAGAATTCTGCTACTTCTGGGCTTAGGACCATTATGTGCAAAAAGTGTATGGTGTGTGTTACCAAAATAGGAATACCTCTTTAAAGGGGTTGTCCGAGCTTTTATACTTTTCAATGTGTGTGTCTAAGTTGCAGAATGCTGCCCCCTTGTAATATACTCACTGTCAGCATTCTGCACGGTTGCCTACATACTATACTTCAGCATGTGACCAGCCTCACTCCTGATTTTGGAGGACCTGGTCACATCCTGACTAGTCTTTTCGTGTTCTGTTCGGAGACTAGTCATGAAGTCACAACTAACACCACACCCAGTTTCTGCTAGACCCTCCTCCTTCAGCCTCCTGTGCCTGCACACAGTGCAAGGCGGCAGTGGCATGTCACAGCTGGTGGCACTAACCAGTCCAATCAGCTGTTAGCAGAGACATACGGGTGAACTGAATGGTGGAACAAGGAACTGAAAGCTTCTTCCTCCACTGATCAATCTCAGGAAAGGCTGGAGGTCCTGTCACTGATGATGATGGGAAAACAGTGCTGCTGTAGGTGCAGCGCAAAATCACATTCTGCAAATGGGAAAGTAATCAGACCTAGGTATTTCTAATAGCTGCAGAGCAGGTGACATTACTTTGACCAATGTCCTAATAGACCTTTCTTCAGTCAAGGTCTAATAGGAGCAGTAAGATGTCAGTCATGGGGGTCACTGTTAGGACCCCAACTTCTATAGAAACTCATCTGCCCTGTAATCGTATCTCCCTCTCCTTCTGTCCAAACCATCTAGATGCTGTGGTTGCTACTGACGGTGGGGTATAAGGGGTTAACCTGCCAGGATCAGGAATAGCTCCGCCAGCAGCGGGACTGTGTAATACAGCTGTACGACTGCTGCAGATCTCGTAGGTGCCCTGACGACACCTGCCTGATGAAAATGTGCACTATTGAGCGGGTGCTGGATCCTGACTGTGAAGTAGATTTTCGATGCTTCTCGGGAACCAGTTATTCTTAATCTTTCAGCAGGTTAAGGGTAGAGAGTCTGATTCCAGTGATGTGTCAATTACTGGGTGTGTTTTGCTGTTTTAATACAATCAGTATTTTATCAGCAGGACGTTGTCACTACAAGACTAGGTGTCTCGTGTCTCCTAGTCCAACCACACCGCCATCACTGGTTAGCGGCTTTCTGTCAATATACAGTGTACACAGAAAGCTGCCAATCAATGGTGTGTTCAGGGTTATACAGGGCTCAACATCTGAGCTCTGCTACAGAGAAAAGTGTGATTCTATCACAATTGCTGCACCCAGTAAGTGGCACATCGCTGGAATCAGGGTCTCTGTCCCTACATCATGCTGCTGTCAGATTACATAGCAAAAACCTGCTGACAGATTCCTGTTAAGGCCCAGCTATAATATCACTGTAACACTATCATTAGATGTGAGCTCCCTATACCTGTATACCTGCTGCTGTGGTGCTGCACAAAAAGTTATTCACAAAACGAGTGTATACATGTATATCTATATCTCCTGAATGGTATTACTGCTAGATTTACTATAGATATACAGTACAGACCAAAAGATGAAGCTCATCAAGAGAATGCCAAGAGTGTGCAAAGCAGTCATCAAAGCAAAAGGTGGCTACTTTGAAGAACCTAGAATATAAGACATATTTTCAGTTGTTTCACACTTTTTTGTTAAGTATATAATTCCACATGTGTTAATTCATAGTTTTGATGCCTTCAGTGTGAATGTACAATTTTCATAGTCATGAAAATACAGAAAAATCTTTAAATGAGGTGTGTCCAAACTTTTGGTCTGTACTTTATATGATTGTGAACTAAAAGTAAACGACACAAAGTGAATAACAATTGATCATACTTTCCATACGCTAATGAAAGTGCTACAGTGCATATATGAACAATAAAAAATGTGTATATAATTTCTTTAAAACAATAATAAATATATAAGGATTGAGAGGAACCACTAATTTTAAAAACCTCTATATCAAAAAAGCTCTTGTATGAATATCCAGCAGCCTGTCACTGGTATTTATTCAGATAAGTATGATGAACAGAACTCCGGAATGTGAAGACCAATTCCTCGTTGGCGAAATATCATCAATTCAGATGTATTTTTATTGTGTAAAAGCGCCAACACATAAAAAAACTATATAGATGTAGTATAGCAGTAAATGTACTGACCCGAAGAATAAAGCGACCTTATCAATTTTACCACACGTGGAACAGCGTAAAAAACAATTCCTGAATTGTTGATTTTTGTTTCTTCTGCCTCCCAAAAATAGGAGTAGAAAGCGATCAAAAAATGTCACGTGCCCGAAAATGATACCAATAAAACCGTCAACTTGTCCCGCAAAAAACAAGCCCTGACATGACTCTCTCGGCCGAAATATGGAAAAATTATAGCTATCAAAATATGGGGATGCAAAAACTAGTCTTTACAAAAAAAGCGTCTTTTATGAATATGAATCTGGTATCGTTGTAATCGCACCAACCCGAAGAATAAAGTCGTCTAATCACTTATACCACACGAGGAACAGCGTAAAAAATAAGCTCTAGCATTAGAGTTACGGTTAGACCACGGCCTCATTATCAGTATTCAGTCAGTATTTTTTCTCAGGAGTGGGAACCAAAACCAGGAGTGGGTGATAAATGCAGAGTTGGTGACTTGTTTCTATTATACATTTTCTCTGATTGTTCTTCTCCTGGTTTTGTCTCCCACTCCTGAGAAACAATACTGACCCAATACTGATAATGGGGCCCTGGCCTTAGGGTTGTTTTAGGGTTAGGGTTGTGTTGAGGTTGGGATTTTTTCAAAAGTAAAGAAAAAAAAAAATGATGACGGTATGGTGACTAGTCTTGAGCGCAAGTGCTCGCTACTTGAGTATGCATCGGGTACCGGGTATACACTGAGTATCGCAGGTGCTCAAGTGACATGCTCGAGTCTCTGCCCCATATGTTTCACGGCTGTTATACAGCCAAAAGAACAAAACACATGGGGATTGCCTGCTATGCTTCGGCAATCCCTGCATGGTTTTTTTTTTTGTTGTTTTTTTGAGTATCTAGAAACCGTGAAACATGCGAGGCGGGGACTCGAGCATGTCACTCAAGCCCCCGCGATACTTGTTTCATACCTGAGTACCTGATGCAAACTCAAGTAACGAGCACTTGCGCTTAAGACTAATAACAACATAATGTTATCAAACTCTGTGTTCTGTGTCGTACCTCTGGGTTCAAAATGTTCACTATACCCTGTGACAAAGTCACTGGCAAAGTACTGGAGGGAAGATGTGTAGCACTGAGATTAGGAGCTCCAGTAATTAAATATAGGAAAAAGGTTCCAGCACACGAAGGGGTTACTCAGCCATCTTTAGTTCTAAGGTGGTTAAACACCTGTAGAAAGGAAGGAGGTCAGAGGATAAAATCCCAGCCTTTTAGAGCATTTGTGTGTAGGGTGGGTTTGGAGGTGAAAGCTCTGAGCTGTTTTGTCATGTGAAGGAAAGACAAACCTTGAGTTATTTGTTCCTGAAGCGGGCGGTTACTCGTAGCAACAAGGACTGTGCCATACGTTATGTTTTGTTTTTCCTGTTAGGCCAGGAAGGCCGTGTTTGTTTTTGCTATCTGTGCTGTGGTTTATGCAGCATTCTTAATAAACCCAGCAGAAGATTTAAAGAGACAATGTTCCTGTGTACCGCTATATGCAACCAAGTGAGCCGATCTACAACAACCCCTTGATAAAATCCTTGGGGGGTCTAGTTTCCAAAATGGGGTCACTTGTGGGGGATGTCCACTGTTTAGGTGCATCAGGGGCTCTCCAAATGCGACATGGCGTCCGCTCTCGATTCCTGCCAATTTTGCGTTCAAAAAGTCACACAGTGCTCCTTCCCTTCTGAACCCTGCCGTGCGCGCAAACAGTGGTTTTTCCTCACATATCAGGTATCGGCGTACTCAGGAGAAATTGCACAACAAGTTTTTGGGTCCATTTTCTCCTCCTACCCTTGTGAAAATAAAAAAATTTGGGGCTAAAAGATCATTTTTGTGAAAAATGTTAAATGTTCATTTTTTTCTTCCACATTCCAAAAATTCCTGTGAAGCACCTGAAGGGTTAATAAACTTCTTGAATGCTGTTTTGAGCACCTTGAGGGGTGCAGTTTTTAGAATGCTGTCATATAGTCACTTCCACCTCCTATCCACGATCTGTCACAAACTCTCGCAACCCTTTTAACCTTATTCCCATCCGCCCAGCCCCCGCCTCCCCAGTCCCACTTACAGGAGCTCTATGCAATGCTCGCTCCGTGTGCAACAAACTTTCCTACATCCATGAGCTTTTCATTACTAACAAACTCTCCTTCATCGGCATCACCGATACCTGGCTCACCACCTCTGACACGGCGTCCCCAGCTGCACTTTCGTACAGTGGATTCCATCTTTCTCACACACCCCGCTCCAATTTCAAGCATGGTGGAGGAGTAGGTTTTCTGTCAGGCAACTGCTCCTTCACCCATATCCCACTGCCACCCTCCATTACTCTCCCCTCCTTTGAAGTACACTGTGTGCTCATCTACTCCCCCCTCCAACTGGCCATTGTTTACTGCTCCCCAGGACTAGCCACCACCTTCTTTGACCACTTCAACACCTGGCTGCTTAATTTCCTTTCCGATGACATCCCCACTATCATCATGGGTGACTTCAACATCCCCATTGACACTTCCCACTCATCAGTCTCGAAGCTTCTATTCCTCACTTCCTCCTTCAGCCTTGCTCAATGGTCTTCAGCCCCCACTCACAAAGATGGCCACACACTTGACCTCATCTTCACCCTCATCTGTTCCCTATCTAACCTCTCAAGCTCACCTCTCCCTCTTTCTGACCACAACTTGCATTCTCTTACCTATCCTCTCCAGGTACACAAGCCACACTCCACAAACTTGCGCACCCTCACAGAAATCTCAAACACCTTGACCTACACTCAATCTCTGAATCCCTTCTCCCTCTCACAGGCATAAGTTCATTACACAATGCAAATGCTGCTGCCACTTTATATAACACCTCAATAGCTGCAGCTCTCAAATCGGTCGCCCCCTGACACTTATCACAGCTCGCCCATTCAACCGGCAACCCTGGCACACCAACCTGACTAAAGAACTGCGAAGGGCCTCCAGGGTTGCTGAGTGAAAATGGAAAAGGTCCCACTCCAACGAGCACTTCATTGCATTCTAACAGTCCCTCACTACCTTCAAGTCCACACTTACTGCAGCTAAACAAACATACTTCTCATCTCTCATATCATCCCTGTCTCACAACCCTAAACAGCTATTCAAAACTTTCAGTTCTCTCCTCCGTCCCCCAGCGCCTCCTTCATCTCCTCTCATCTCAGCCGAAGACTTTGCCACATTCTTCAAGCAGAAGGTTGACACCATCAGACAAATCTTTTGACTAAAGTCCCCACAGCCCCTCCTCACACCTACTCAACCATCCTCCTCCAAAACCAGCTTCTCCACCATTACAGACAATCAACTCTCCTCTTTACTCTCCAAATCACACCTCACCACCTGCAAACTTGACCCAGTCCCGTCCCACCTCATCCCTAAACTTAACACTATTCTCATCCCAACCCTAACCCACCTTTTCAACCTGTCACTAACAACTGGTGTCTTCCCCTCATGCTTCAAACATGCCTCGATCACACCCATCCTCAAAAAGCCATCCCTTGACCCATCCTCTCTGTTTAGCTATCGCCCTATATCACTTCTCCCCTATGCCTCAAAACTACTGGAACAACATGTCCATTCTGAACTGTCCTCCCACCTCTCCTCTTTGACTGCCTCCAATCTGGCTTCCGAACGCACCACTCCACTGAAACTTCCCTGACTTAAGTCACCAACGACCTACTAACTGCCAAATCCAAGCAACACTACTCTGTCCTCCTCCTCCTGGACCTGTCATCTGTCTTTGACACAGTCGACCATTCCCTCTTACTACAGACTCTCATCTCTTGGCATCACGGACTTGGCCCTATCTTGGATCTCTTCATACCTAACTGACCGGACATTCAGTGTCTGCCACTCACACACCACCTCCTCATCTCGCCCCCTATCTGTCAGTGTCCCCCAAGGTTCAGTCCTAGGACCCCTGCTCTTCTCCATCTACACCTTCGCCCTGGGACAGCTCATAGGGTCCCATGGCTTTCAATATCACCTCTATGCTGATGACACACAGATCTACCTCTCTGGATCCGATTTCTCCTCCCTACTAACCAAAATCCCACAATGTCTGTCCGCTATTTTATCCTTCTTCTCTGAAGTTTCTAAAACTTAACATAGACAAAACTGAATTCATCATTTTTCCACCGTCTCACTAACCCCCCCCCCCCAACTGACCTATCCATTAAAGTCAATGGCTGCCCAATCTCCCTAGTCCCGCAAGCCCGCTGCCTCAGGGTAACCCTGGACTCTAACCTCTCCTTTAAACCACATATCCAAGCGCTTTCCACTTCCTTCCGACTCCAACTCAAAAAATATCTCCCGGATCCGCACATTCCTCAACCACGAATCTGCAAAAACACTAGTGCACGCCCTCATCATCTCCTGCCTTGACTACTGCAACCTCTTGCTCTGTGGCCTCCCTTCTACCACTCGCACACCTCCAATCTATCCTAAACTCTGCTGCCCGACTAATCCACGTGTCCCCCGCCTCTCCTCTCTGTCAATCCCTTCACTGGCCCCCCATTGCCCAGAGACTCCAGTGTAGGGCCAGCAATGGCAGCCCTGGGAGCAGCAGTACAGTATATCACTATAACCATAGTGAGCATCCAGGAGATGTGTGGCTGGCATGGCCGTGCTGTTTCTGTGGCAGAAGCCACATGATATAAAGACAAAGTAGCACTAAAGCATGGAAACATGAAATACATGGAATCTGAATGTCATTACTGCTTTAGATAATAAGAAAAAATGGAGATGTTTAGCACATAATTTGGCCAATTCATGCAAACCCAGCAGCCAACGACAAGGCACTTTCCGGTTTGCTGGGAACTGATGTAATGTGAATCCTCTGCTAGGCTAAAGCCTGCATTTATGGGTAGCTAGGATCCTGCTGCAATTAAATCCACCACAGGCTGGAGGGTGGAGCGCTCGGTCAGAGAGACCATATACAAATAGCAAAAAACTGACTGTCACTTCCAAATCAGAAGACTGGTGTGTACAAGTCCCCTCTGGAGCCGGGCTGCGCCCACTAGTCGGGTTCTGCCCGGGAGTATGTATAATGCATATATCCCCGCCGTCCCCGGGTCAGAAACCAGCGACTCCGCACAGTGCCCAGTCTCTGCGCTGGAGGGTTTATAAGTCTGCAGTTACACACTGACCCCACAACCCCTTACAGCAGCCAACCATTTGCTTTGTGTGTAATACCAGGGTGAACCCAAGGTTATGGAATGATTTGTACTCACAGAACTATAATAAAACAATATATTTGTCACTTAGTTGATTTCCTTATAGAATGATCAGACTCGCAGAATATCAAGAAATCAGTTCTGCAGGTTTGTAGGAAAGACTTTGCCCATAAATCCAAAAGACTTTGCTAAAACATCTGAAAAGAATTCTGCCACCATCCCTTTCTTTTAGGAAGGATAATGGCCGTTCTCTTTCTTCCCTTTCAGAAGGCGTTTAATGTGTCCAGCGACTGCTCTGCACTTATACCGCTGGCAAACACCGCAATGAGGAGCGACGTCCAGGAAAGTCAGGCGCGCTGCTTACTACGTCTGGGGAGGCGCAAAGAAGCGCTGGAGAGCGCAGAACTGCTGGGAATGGAATTGGAGACATTATAGGAAACATTATTTCTCCAACTTGAGAAGAAAAAGTTTCTTTATTATGTTTAAAAGTAAAAATGGATGAAACTTACCTTTTTGTTTTTTAACTAGAGCATAATAGTATGGAAAAGTTGTCATATTTGCATTGGTCCAGGATCTCCTTCTGCCAGTGCCACCTATGTGAGAATGGAGCTGCCAACACCTGGGACCAGCGCTGATATAGTGTTGTGGGAAAACGCTGCAAAGTCAGAATGCTTTACAAAATAAGTGTTGTGTAGGGGGGGCATGTCCGGCAGCCATTGGGTGCGTATGTGTCCAAGGGGGCTCCGAGCTACACAGAGGGCTCATCCCGGCATGGAGGGCCATCAGTGTGACTCCTCTTGGTTACAAGAAGCTTATGGGCCATTTTCAGATGAGTTTGGCTGTGCTCCATTAGCATGGCCTACGCGATGCTCAGAGTTGCGGCCTCACTTGAGCTGAGGTGGGAGACCAGAGGACCTTGTCTGCCATTGTCCTGTTACGAATGGGCCCCAGACTGTGAGACCCGACTCAGAAACACATGGCCCCTTAGCAGCGCTTCACTAATTGGTACTGTCCGTTACCACAAGATGGCGTAGTTGGCCCAGACCAAGGGTGCAGTTCTAGGTAGACATTGTCCCCCCTGATACCATCACCTATTTACCAGCGCTCAGAGGGAGAGCGAGAGGAGACTGAGGAACAGGGCACAGATACGCCCTCACAGACATTATCGGGCGCACGTACAGTCTGATGTCAGCCATACCAGTGCAAGTGGCAGTATCTTTCATTAGTCAGCACATGTAATATGCAGGTACTGTTATGTCTGACCTTATTCTGAGCATAGTACTCTGCTGCCCTCATGTGGTGAATGTGAAAACTGAAACATCTCTGCACATATAAATAAAAATGATTATTCTATCATAGCACCAACATATTCTGCAGCACTTTCCAATTAAGTAAGGACCTGTACAGACAATAAAAACAATACAATGTAAGACATTTTATCTGTTACAGGAGGAGTGAGGGCCCTGCTCGCAAGCTTACAATTTATATACTGAACTCTCTCAGCATCTTAAAGAAGGAAGTGGGAGGAGCTAGCAGAAGGGGAGGAGCTAGCGGAAGGGGGAGGAGCTAGCGGAAGGCACAGACCTTCTGCTGCAATTTCTCCTGAAACCACAGTTACTTCTCCATGGAAGATTGCAGCTGGTGTTTATACATAGAATCCTAGAACATTAGAATTGGAGGAACCTCCAGGGTCCTAGTGTCCAACCCCTGCTCAATGCAGGATTCACTAAAGCATCTCAGACAAATGTCTGTCCAGACTCTGTTTGAAGACTTCCATTGAAGGAGAATTCACCACCTCTCGTGGCAGCCTGTTCCATTGAAAAACGCACCAAATCTGCAGCGTGTGCACACAGCCTTGTTGTTCTTTTGGTCACAGGCAGGTCTTTGCACAGTCCTGAATGATAAGTACAGCACATACACGCTAAGGCTATGTGCCCACGTAGCAGATTTACATGCAGATTTACATGCAGATTTACATGCAGATTTACATGCAGACTTACATGCAGATTTACATGCAGATTTACATGCAGACTTACATGCAGATTTACATGCAGACTTACATGCAGACTTACATGCATTTTTTCTGCCAGAGAGAAGTGTTTTTTCAGCATTTTTTCAAGCACTTTTCCAAGTGATTTTGAGCATCACTTGGAAAAGTGCTTGACAAGTTGGTCACACAATATAAATCCATGCAACCGGCATAGACTTATATTGTGTGGCCAACTTAGATGCTTTAAATGCTGCATCTATAGTAAAAAAAAAAAAAGAATTAAAAAGTTAAAAATAAAAAAACCCTGTATACTCACCTCTCCAGTCTCCTCCCGGCGGCGTTCTCTCTTTTCAGTGTCCCGTGGTATACTGGCAGGACCTGCGGTGACTTCATCTAGTCAGCTGATGGTCACGCGACCATCACCTGACCTCTGACATCAGCGGTCGCGTGACCATCAGCTGACTAGATGACGTCACCGCAGGTCCTGCCAGTACACCGCTGGACGCCGAGGAGAGAGGACGCCGCCGGGAGCAGACCGGAGAGGGGAGTATACAGGTTTTTTTTATTTTTAGCTTATTTATTTCTTTTTTTCACCGCTTGGTAGCCGGGATGAAGAGGAGTTGTAGCCTCTTCTTCATCCTGGGTACCACACGCACCCCGATTACGCTGCAAATTCTCGGCCATTGAATTTAATTGAAACGCAGCAAATCCACATATACCTGCGGGTTTGCTGCTTTTCAATGGCCGCGTAATCGCGGTAGAAATGGTCATGCTGTGTTTTGCAACGCAATGCGAATTCGGCGCGCTAATTAGCGCATCATGTGCACAGCACATCCCAATTCACATTGCTTGGCATGGCAGACGGTTTTACATGGGCACATAGCCTAAGAGCGGGGAGCGGCTCTAGTGTCACCTGCTGGGATGGCACAATCATGGTCAGCAGGATACAGGGGACATTATCAGAAAGGAGGAGATGACGTCTCTTCCCTCCCGCCTATCAGAGAATAGATTGCTGTATACGGGGGGCCTTATTCTCCTCTATTACACAGCACTCAGCTCCTAAAGGGAATGATTTGACCATAATACAATATATTTGAGTGGGGCCAGTGCTCCAGGTTTACCTTCATAATGTTGAATGGAGATTGATCAGTTCCAGTGAGTCTGAACAGGGTCCGAGCCCACATCTCCTGAGCTCAGGCTTTACACTGAGCATCACTGTCACGGAGGTCAGATTAGAAGGGCATGGAGCACGATGTGGATGGTTGCCTCCGTATCCGCCATTACCTGGACTGCTAGCTTTACCTGGACACTCTGGATCAGCTCCTCCGTCTTGTCGAGACCTCTAAGGGCCTGTTCACACAAGCAGATAAAATATCATTCAGAGTTTCATCCAGAAAAGTGGGAGAATTCTTTTCTCACTTGTCGTCCATGTGCAGTCCAGATCTAATCTGGCTTTTTAACCATTTACAGTTTCCAGGGCTACAGGATTGCAATGTATCTGTATAAAGCAGATTTTTTTCTGTACCCATAGACTTGAATGGGTGAATCTTGTCTGACGGATGAAACGAGGACATGCTGCCATTTTCTTTCTTTATTTTTTGCTCACACACAGATTCGATCAGTGACAAAAAAGAAAAATGACTCCTCTGCACTTTCCCATTGAATCCCATTGGTCTGAGTGCCGTCCATTTGTTCCACAGACAACTTTCCTACTGAAAATACATTCGTGTGAACGAGTCCTAAGAAAGACCTTGTAATTGGCTATTAGATGTTGACTGAAGTTTGGCTCTGAAAATGCAGGGCTCTTAAAGACGTTCTCTAATACTTTAATGCAGATGATTTATGCATAAAAT
This sequence comes from Phyllobates terribilis, assembly GCF_046119375.1. Classification (NCBI taxonomy): domain Eukaryota; kingdom Metazoa; phylum Chordata; class Amphibia; order Anura; family Dendrobatidae; genus Phyllobates; species Phyllobates terribilis. The sequence continues at coordinate 5,175,978 of NW_027362839.1, forward strand.
AGGTGGTCTATATCAGATCGTTGTAGGTCCGACTCTTGGCTCCCCACCAATAAGCTGTTTATAGCTCTGGCAACGGCCGGATGTAACTTGTGAACAGAGCGCACCCCAGTGGCCACTGCCTGGTGCTGCAGATCACCTCCGGTACTCCTCAATAGCTGGTCTGCACCCGGCAGCGGCCGCAGTGTACGGAGCGGTTTTGTTCCACTTTGAACATTGCCTGCATCTTGCCAGAGGTGATGGCGGCTGATCATCGGGGGGCTGATGGTTGGACCCCCACCTATCTTATATTAATGACCTATCCAGTGGAGTATAAAAGTGTTTGATAACTCCTTTTAAAATCTTGTTTCCATCCCATTGTCTTATACAGCGTGTATCTGTGTTCTTTCTGTAACCAGATGGGCCTGACCTCTGATGGTTCTTCTAGGCCTCTATTACAGCTCTTACAGCCCCAGCATGCATCATTTGTGCTGGAGAGGAATATGAAGACGCAGGAGCAAATAGAACAACAATTAGGAAAGCTTGGATTATTAGAAGAGCAAAACATGCTCATAGTGGAGGTGAGACTATTATTATTTATTTATTTTATTTTTTTCAACTTTCATTTTTATATTTTTTTATTTTTAGGACATTTGCTTCCTCTCTTCAGAAAATACCAGTAGATAAGATTGATTAAAGCTTCTGGAAAGGTGTTCAATAACGTCTGATCAGGTGGCTGGTTTGTAATGGTTGTCCCATCTTACCAATCCCTCTCTTCTACCATGAATGTGACATTGTGGGATGAATATATATATATATGTATATGTGTATGTGTGAAAAGTTGTTTGCCCCTTCCTGATTTCTCATTCTTTTGCATGTTTGTCATACTTAAACATTTCAGATCTCAAAACAAATTTTAATATTAGACAAAGATAACACAAGTAACCACAAAATGCAGTTTTTAAATGAAGATCCTAATTATTAAGGGAAAAATAAATCCAAACCTACAGGGCCCTGTATGAAAAAGTGATTGCCCTCTAAACCTAATAACTGGTTGAAGCACCCTCAGCAACAACAACTACAATCAAGTGTTTGGGATAATTGGCAATGAGTCTTTTACAACACTCTGGAGGAATTTTTGCCCACTCATCTTTGCAAAATTGTTGTAATTTAGCCACATTGGAGGGTTTCCGAGCATGAACCTCTTTCTTAAGGTCAGGACTTTGACTAAGCCACTGCAAAGTCTTAATTTTGTTTTCCTTAAGCCACTCAGAGGTGGACTTAATAGTGTGTTTTGGATCATTGTCCTGCTGCATAACCCAAGTGCACTTCAGCTTGAGGTCATGAACAGATGGCCGGACATTCTCTTTCAGGATTTTTTGGTTAACCAGCAGAATTCATGGTTCCATTTACCACAGCAAGTCTTCCAGGTCCTGAAGCAGCATAACAGTCCCAGACCATCACGCTACCGCCACCATATTTTACTGTTGGTATGATGTTCCTTTTTTGAAATGCTGTGTTACTTCTACGCCTGATGTAATGGAACACACACCTTCCAAAAAGTTCAACTTTTGTCTTGCCAGTCCACAGAGTATTCTCCCAAAAGTCTTGGCGATCATCAAGATGTTTTCTGCCAAAACTGAGATGAGCCTTTGTTCTTATTGCTCAGCAATGGTTTTCGTCTTGGAACTCTGCTATGCGTGTCGTTTTTGCCCAGTCTCTTTCTTATGGTGTAGTCATGAACACTGTCCTTAACTGAGGCAATTGACACCTGCAGTTCTCTGGATGTTGTTGTGGAGTCTTTTGTGACCTCTTGGATGAGTCGTTGCTGCGCTCTTGGGGTAATTTTGATCAGCTGGCCACGCCTAGGAAAGTTCACCATTGTTCCATATTTTCGCCTATTGTGGATAATGACTCCCACTGTGGTTCGCTGGAGTCCCAAATCTTTAGAAATGGCTTTAGAACTTTTTCCAGACTGATAGATCTCAATTACTTTGTTTCTCATTTGGTCCTGAATTTCTTTGGATCGCAGCATGATGTCTAGCTTTAGAGGATCTTTTGTTCTACTTCACTTTGTCAGGCATGTCCTATTTAAGTGATTTCTTGATTGAGAACACGTGTGGCAGTAAACAGGGCTGTGTGGGGCTACGGAAATTGAACTCAGCTTCCCAAAGATGTGACAAATCACAGTTAATTTATATTTTAAGGAGGGAGGGGCATCACTTTTTCACACAGGGCCCTGTAGGTTTGGATTTCCTTTTCCCTTAATCATAAAATACTTCCTTTTAAAAACTGCATTTTGTGTATACTTGTGCTATCTTTGTCTAATAGGAGTCTGCTGCTGACATTGGTATTGCGGTAATGTCCCCCAATTCTGTTAATATCCTCCATCCTGGTATGTATGGTCCCTCCTTCCTGGTATATGTGGCCCCCATCCCATCTTGGTATACGTGGCCCTCATCCCAATCCTGGAATGCATGGCACCCCTTGATCCCCATCCTAGTTTTCATGGCACCCCTTGATCCCCCATCCTGGTATACATGGCACCCCTTGATCCCCCATCCTGGTATGCATGGCATCCCTTGATCACCCATCCTGGTATGCATGACACCCCTTGATCCCCCATTCTGGTATGTATGGCAACCCTTGATCACACATCCTGGATATATACAGTAACAGACCAAAAGTTTGGACACACCTTCTCATTTAAAGATTTTTCTGTATTTTCAATGACTATGAAAATTGTACATTCACACTGAAGGCATCAAAACTATGAATTAACACATGTGGAATTATATACTTAACAAAAAAGTGTGAAACAACTGAAAATATGTCTTATATTCTAGGTTCTTCAAAGTAGCCACCTTTTGCTTTGATGACTGCTTTGCACACTCTTGGCATTCTCTTGATGAGCTTCAAGAGGTAGTCACCAGAAATGGTTTTCACTTCATAGGTGTGCCCTGTCAGGTTTAATAAGTGGGATTTCTTGCCTTATAAATGGGGTTGGGACCATCAGTTGTGTTGTGCAGAAGTCTGGTGGATACACAGCTGATAGTCCTACTGAATAGAATTTGTACTATGGCAAGAAAAAAAGCAGAAAAACACGTCCCCAGCATGAGACACCCATTCAGGGCCGGCGTAAGGGCAGGCAGACTAGGCATCTTCCTAGGGCCTCCAGCCCGTGGCGTGCCGCTATAGGGCCCGTGAGTTCGTCCCCCCGCATCGCGCATTGAACTGTATCGGTAGCGGGGGAATGACTGTGCCTGCAGAGTGGAGCTGCTGAGACGCTCTGCAGAGCATGGAGCAGCTGGAGAACGAGGAGAGGTGAGTATTGTATGTATTTGTTTTTTATACGTGGTGACCATAATACTGCAGAACTGGGGGGCTGCATTATACTGTATGGAGTGGCTGAATTATACTTTATCGAGGACTATGGATTGCATTATATTATATGTACTATATGTTTGGCTGCATTATACTATAGGGAGGCTGCATTATACTGTATTAAGGACTGAGGAGAATGCATTATACTATATGAAGGACTATGGGGAGTGCATTATACACTATAAAGGACTATGGGGAGTGCATTATACTATAGGGAGGGCTATGAGGAGTGCATTATACTATAGGGAGGGCTATAGGGAGTGCATTATACTTTATGGAGGACTATGAGGTGCATTCCATTATATGGAGGACTATGGGGAGTATATTATACTATATGGAGGGCTATGGGGAGTGTATTATACTATTTGGAGGAATATCGACCACATTATACAATATGGAGGGCTGTGGGGCACATTATACAATATGGAGGACTATGGGGAGTATATTATACTATATAGAGGGTTATGGGGAGTGCATTATACTATATAGAGGGCTATCGAGAGTGTATTATACTATATGGAGGACTATGGGCCTCATTATACAATATGGGGGGCTGTGGGGCACATTATAAAATATGGAGGACTATGACATGTATTATACTAAACAAGCAAAATGCTGCCGATTCATCGAGTAATTGGATTGTTTATGCCAGAACAAAAATCCTTGTTCTCAGCAGCACATCGGCCGGTGTAACCTGCCGATGTGCTGCTGATAACATGATGCTGTATGGGGACAGATTGATCTATTAGTGATTGTTCTGTATCCATCATTCTTCCTCAGCTGGTGTAAAGAGGTCGGGAAACAAGCGTCGAACGGCTTCAGTATTGTGGATTGCGCTCGTTTAGCGGCCTGATCTCAGCGCATGTAAATACAAGCTAAATGTTTGTGTGGTGCTGTATGTCAGCATTTGGGACCCCACTTTAAACTTTTCCCCAGGGCCCCACTTTATCTAAAATCGGCCCTGCACCCATTTAAATGGTTCCCGTCCGCTGCACAGACTGGGAGAGAGAGGGGAGACTATTTGTGGCTTATGTAGTGGCGCTCAGTTTTGTGGACATCGGAGGGAAAGTTTTCTTTTAATTTATGAAATTCAATTCATGTGATAAATTTAAAAAAATATTAGTAACAATTCAACTTTATTTTAATCCTTAGGTTATGGGTGAGGATCTTTTGGCAGAAAGAACAGAGGAAGGACAAATGGACACAAAAACCACTCAGACATTGGCCTCTTACATAATGGCGTCTGATGCCGAGTTCACAGTCAAATGGTTTCAGAAAGCGAGCACTTTCCTAATGAGCAGCGAGTAAAGATGATCAGCTCTCCGCCATCACTGACTGTCTGCCAACTGGAGCTTGTCCATCTCTAATCATTCCTGCTCAATGGGGGCCACAATATTTTTACTTCACAGTAATCACTGACATCTTTTCGGAGTATATTGTATACATAGTGATCTTTATACGGCTGGAGCACTTACAGTAGCCAATCAGATGGCATGCAGGTAGCGTTGTGCGAGATCCAGTATGCCGTCCTGCTTCTATCATTAGAGGGTCCTGCTAGAGAACAGCGGCCACACTATTATACTGTGTCCAGAGTTACAGGACTCTGTCAGATGGGGACTGCTACGTTCCAAAAAATGCTTAATAAGTTGTTTTTTTTTCAAACTGGATTGATATGCAAAATATTTTTAATAAAATCATTTTCTTATACTTTGCAGGGTTTCTGCTTATTCAGTAATGTTGTAGCTGTTTGCTCTCACGCTGTGGATGATTGTAAATGAATACAGTTTCCTACATAATCATTGCAGCGGATCAGTTAAAAACGGGTGCCGTATGTGTTGTACCCAGGGCCGGCATCACCACCCGGGCAAGTGCCTGGGCCCTGAGCGAGCAGGGGGCCCACTCACCCTCTGGGACACCAACGCGCTATGGGGCCCATGAGTCAGCGGGGCCTGATGCCAGCGAATGGGCACTTGCACTGGGCCTTCCCCAGTGCTTTAAACTGTTTTCAATACTTACCTCTCCCTGTTCCTCTGCTGCTCCTCTGTCTTCTGCGTCTTCTTACTCTGTGACATCTCAGGGCAGAGGGCGCGATGACGTCACTACAGAGCGCCCTCTGCTGAGCAGTCCCAGTGCAGGAAGTCGGAAGACGCTGATGAGACAGGCCTGCTTCCAGCAAGGAGCGGTATTTGATTTTTTTTTTTATGTAAGGAGTATTATATGGGGTTCATTATGTATGGAGTATTATATGGGGCTCATTATCTATTGAACAATATAAGGGGCTCATTATGTATGGAGTATTATATGGGGCTCATTATCTATTGAACAATATGAGGGGCTCATTATGTATGGAGTATTATATGGGGCTCATTATCTATTGAACAATATATGGGGCCCATTATGTAAGGAGTATTATATGTGGCTCATTATCTATTGAACAATATATGGGGCCCATTATGTATGGAGTATTATATAGGGCCCATTATCTATGGAGCATTATATGGGGCCTATTCTTTATGGAGCAATATATTGGGCCCACTATTTATGGAGCAATATATAGGGCCCACTATTTATGGAGCAATATATAGGGCCCATACTGTATGGAGCAATATTTGGGCTCCATTATTCTGTATGGAGCATTATATGGTACCCATTATGTATGGAGCAATATATGGGGCTCATTTTACTTTATGGAGCAATATATGGGGTCCATTATACTGAATGGAGCAATATATGGGGATCATACTGTATGGAGCATTATATGCGGTCCATTATTCTGTATGGAGCAATATATGGTGCCCATAGTACTGGATGCAGGACCATGTGCTGCCCATAATACTGTATGGAGGACCATGTGGTGTCCATAATACTGTATGGAGGACCATGTGGTGTCCATAATACTGTATGGAGGACCATGTGGTGTCCATAATACTGTATTGAGGACCATGTAGTGCCCATAATACTGTGTGGAGGACCATGTGGTGCCCATAATACTGTGTGGAGGACCATGTGGTGCCCACAATACTGTATATGGAGGACCATGTGGTGTCCATAATACTGTATGGAGGACCATGTGGTGTCCATAATACTGTATATGGAGGACCACGTTGTGCCCATAATACTGTATATGGAGGACCACGTGGTGTCCATAATACTGTATATGGAGGACTACATGGGGCCCATAATACTGTATAGAGGACTATATTGTCTGGTCTGAACTGTGCGCTGGGAGGATTCGCCGGTGTCTGAGCTGTTGTAGACTTTACAATAGATATCACTCATGTAATGTGAGAAGTAAGTGAGATCTTTAGCATTGTACTATACCTATATTTCTGTGCATCATGAATCGTGGTAGGTGTGAAAGGGGCCCACTGAGACTTTTGCCCGGGGCCCATGAAATCCTGGAGCGGCCCTGGTTGTGGCATCTATTTCTTTTTGTACTGGATGCATGAGTTTTAATGGCGAATTTCTTTCAAAAAACAGTGGGATAAACAGTCATCTGAACTTGTCCCTTAACTTACATTGGTCTGTGAGGTGATCTGAAAGCAGAAAATCCAATGCTGACTTCTAGAACATTTGGGGTAACTTTCCCGCATTGGTCTCTACATGATCTGTGAATTCAGGGAACTGCTAGATCTGCAGCAGATAAAAGAGGGATTATATCAAAATGCCATCATGCAGACCAGCAAGTGACACATCGCTGGGATAAGGTCCTCTGCCCCGACTTGTTGCTTTTAGATTACATAGCAAAAAGCTGATGACAGTTTCCCTGTAATAAAATCCCAGAGCTTCTCCCATGGGAAATCCAGCGGGTGGCAGATACTGGCCTGGAATCCTGCAGATACACAGCACTGCCGTCGCCTATACACTGCATTGTGAAAGGATTTGGACCCCTTGAACTTTTCTACCTTTTGCCACATTTCTGGCTTCAAACAAAGATATAAAATTCTATTTTTTGGGGGAAGAATCAACAACAAGTGGGACACAATCGTGAAGTGGAATGAAATTTATTTGCTATTTTATACTTTTTTAACAAATTAAAAACTGAAAAGTGGGGCGTGCAATATTATTCGGCCCCCTTGAGTTAATACTTTGTAGCGCCACCTTTTGCTGCGATTACAGCTGCAAGTCGCTTGGGGTATGTCTCTATCAGTTTTGCACATCGAGTGGCTAAAATTCTTGCCCATACTTCCTTGCAAAACAGCTCGAGCTCATTGAGGTTGGATGGAGGGCGTTTGTGAACAGCAGTTTTCAGCTCTTTCCAAGATTCTCGTTTGGATTCAGGTCTGGACTTTGACTTGGCCATTCTAACACCTGGATATGTTTATTTTTGAACCATTCCATTGTAGATTTTGCTTTATGTTTGGGATCATTGTCTTGTTGGAAGATAAATCTCCGTCCCAGTCTCAGGTCTTTTGCAGACTCCAACAGGTTTTCTTTCAGAATGGTCCTGTATTTGGCTCCATCCATCTTCCCATCAATTTTAACCATTTTCTTTGTCCCTGCTGAAGAAAAGCAGGCCCAAACCAAGATGCTGCCACCACCATGTTCGACAGTGGGGATGGTGTTTTGAGGGTGATGAGCTGTGTTGCTTTTACGCCAAACATATCGTTTTGCATTGTGGCCAAAAAGTTTGATTTTGGTTTCATCTGACCAGAGCACCTTATTCCACATGTTTGGTGTGTCTCCCAGATGGCTTGTGGCAAACTTCAAATGAGACTTTTTATGGATATCTTTGAGAAATGGCTTTCTTCTTGCCATTCTTCCATAAAGCCCAGATTTGTGCAGTGTACAACTGATTGTTGTCCTATGGACAGACTAACCCACCTCAGCTCTAGATCTCTGCAGTTCATCCAGAGTGATCATGGGCCTTTTGGCTGCATCTCTGATCAGTCTTCTCCTTGTTCGAGATGAAAGTTTAGAGCAGTGTTTCCCATACTCCAGTCCTCACAGACCCCACAGGTCGTGTTTTCAGGATTTCCATAGTATTGCACAGGTGAGAGAATTCCTGATGCCTTGATGATACTTCCATCACCTATGCAACACTAAGGAAATCCTGAAAACACGACCTGTGGGGGTCCGTGAGGACTGGAGTTTGGGAAACACTGGTTTAGAGGTACGGCCTGGTCTTGGTAGATTTGCATTGGTCTGATACTCCTTCCATTTCAATATGATCGCTTGCACAGTGCTCCTTGAGATGTTTAAAACTTGGGAAATCTTTTTGTATCCAAATCCGGCTTTGAACTTCGCCACAACAGTATCTCGGACCTGCCTGGTGTGTTCCTTGGTCTTCATGATGCTCTCTGCACTTGAAACAGAACCCTGAGACTATCACACAGCAGGTGCATTTATACAGAGACTTGATTACACACAGGTGGATTCTAGTTATCGTTACCAGTCATTTAGGACAACATTGGATCATTCAGAGATCCTCACTGAACTTCTGGAGTGAGTTTGCTGCACTGAAAGTAAAGGGGCCGAATAATATTGCTCGCCCCACTTTTCAGTTTTTATTTTTTTTTAAAAGTTTAAAATATCCAATAAATTTCATTCCCACTTGTTGATTCTTCCCAAAAAAATTTCAATTTTATATCTTTATGTTTGAAGCCAGAAATGTGGCAAAAGGTGGAAAAGTTCAAGGGGGCCAAATCCTTTCACAATGCGCTGTATCTACCACTCGCCGACCTCCCTCTGTGAGAAGCTGATGTTTATTAATGATGGAATACAATGTTTTATTATAGCGGTGAGTGCTGCATTCACTTCTTACACTCATTCATGTGGATTTGTCTGATTAGTGACCTGCACCAGCTTATATCATGGGGCTGCTCAGAGTATAAAAATTTACCAAAAAGGTGTGGTCTGTTTATTTTCTTTTGGTTTCCATTTTGTTTTACTTTTTTTTTTTTTTCTTTACGTGGATCTTTCTGTAAAAAATAAATAAAAACTAAAATATAGTCAACCTCTGGTATGCTCTACTACCATGAGATCCCCATAATAAAGGCAGAATTTAATAAAGGGTTACACATTTATCCAAGACATTGAAAGTTATGGTTAAAAAGGTAAAAAGACTTTTCTTTTTTTGCAGCAAAATTGGCTACAATTGCCCAGACAGGTTATATTTGCCCACAGCGTGGGACTGGGGAGACTGGGGCCCACCCTACAGCTAGATGCAGATACCTGATAGCCGTTATCCCCGTTATAGTGGGACCTCGACTGTAAAACACAGGCGGCTCCTGCACATCTACTGTGCGCACAGCACAACTGGGATGGACAATTACGGTAGTTTGCATTAAAGGGCTTCTTTGGTGAAAACAAGTTATCACCGATCCCTGGGCTCCTCAGGATTGGTGATAACTTAATGATCGTTTGGGTCCGACCATTGGAAACCGCACTGATCAGAATTGGGAAGTTTTATCCCTGACAGGACACTTTTATCCCCATTTTAAAATGCAGCGGCAGGTGGGATGTCTGACCGCAGATCCATTCATTCTCTTTGGGGCTTCCAGAAAAAAACAAGAGCAGCGCTCGCAGCCATTGAGGGAATGAATGGATCAGTGGTGAAGTCGCACATGCTGCTCCAGTCTAGTGGGGATAAAAGCTCCACATTCTACCAATCGGTGCGGGTCCCAGCAGTCAGACCCCCACCAATCAATACCTTATCACTTATCCTTTGGAAAGGTGATTACTTGTTTTCACAGTAGAATTCCTGTAAGTGCATCTTGTTCCAAGTATTTAATCACAAATCTAAATAAAGATTATTCTCCTAATTAATATCAGAGAGAACAATTGACTGCTGTACACAACACAATCCACTTTTTCAAGACCAATAATACCACATTCAAGGGAGAACTAACGTGACACTGTGACCAGACCACATATTACCAGCATAAAGCGACCGAATAATCCCACGTAGAAGGGAGAAATACAGCCACACTGTGACCAGACCACATATTACCACCACATAGTGACCGAATAATACCACATATTGTATAAGGGACAAATATCGCCACACCATGATCAGACCAGATTTTAGCAGCATATAGCGACCAAATTATTCCACATAGAAGGGAGAACTACCGTCACACCGTGAGCAGACCACATATGACCACCACATAGTGACCGAACAATACCTCATACTGTAAAAGGGACAAATATCGCCACACCATGACCAGACCAGATTTTAGCAGCATATAGCGACCAAATTATTCCACATAGAAGGGAGAACTACCGTCACACCGTGAGCAGACCACATATGACCACCACATAGTGACCGAACAATACCTCATACTGTAAAAGGGACAAATATCGCCACACCATGACCAGACCAGATTTTTGCAGCATATAGCGACCAAATTATTCCACATAGAAGGGAGAACTACCGTCACACCGTGAGCAGATCACATATGACCACCACATAGTGACCGAACAATACCTTATACTGTAAAAGGGAGAAATATCGCCACACCATGACCAGACCAGATATTACCAACATACAGCGACCAAATAATTCCACATACAAGGGAGAAATACCACCACACCATGTCCACACCACATAGTGACCAAATAATAACACATACAGGGATAAATACCACACCATGACCGGACCAGATATTACAACATAGTGACCGAATATTACAATACTGATCATTAATGAAATGTCCTCGGACGTACATTCAGATGAAACCAGTGGGCCCCCTCTACGTCCTGCTCAGGGTCCTGCCAAGGACCCTGGCCCACCGGATAATCGTCCAGTGTCCCGGTGCTCCAGTCAGACCCTGTTTGCCCACCAAACTCATCCATTTAAATGTCTGATTTTAGAGTTTGCATTGTGTTCCTTTTCTTAGCTTATAAAAACATAATAATTATAGTCTATGGACCTTTTCTGATGCTGATGGTTCACAAAAGAAATTTGAGACATGTTTGATTGTAATCTGATTTGCAGATAAAACTGGCCCATTCAAATGATTGGATTGCCAAAAAAAGATCCATTTGCATCCTTGTTCTGTATGTTTTTCACTGACTAATGTTAGAAGTTTGTAAATCTTCATCACTTTTTGTCTCTCATCAATAGGTGGCAGAAAATGTCATTTTTCAACATGAGGAGAGAAAACTTCATTCCATCACTTTACCCGATGGGCCCATGCAGGGTCGGACTGGCCTGGTGTGATAGCGGGAAAAATTCCCGGTGGGCCCCGATGAGGGAGTGAGAGAATTGGTAGCGGGGGCTCTTAAAAAGTGCGGGCCCTTTAAAAACGCAGCCGAAGGAAATGTAGCGTCGCGTGCGGCGCTCCTACTATTCAGTGGTGACAGCGGGTGACGCGCATAGTCACATGACAGGAGGACGTGATCTTGGTGGGCGGTGACACGCACCGCGCTCTGCTTTCCCGCTGGTGGCTGGCAGTTGTGTGGTGTCAGGTGACACGCTGACGTCACGCTCTCCTCTCCCTGCTCCCCTGCCGGCTTTTGATACGCCGACGCCGCGCTCTGCTCTCCAGTCCCGGCTCCTGCTCCTTTGGAATTGGCCTTGTAACACCGGCTCCCGTCCGGGTATGTAACACCGCACCGCCCTCTTCTCTCCTGCTCTCTTGGCCTTTTAAGCCGGCTCCTGGGCTGAGTATGCGGTGACCTGCACTCTGCTCTCTCACCATCACCCTGGAAACAAGGCTGCCGGCCCCGGCTACAGCTCTCCCTGCTTCACCTTCAAGTCAAGTGCAATATCCACGTTTTTCTGGGTGAGTGTTCCCAGCATTGGTCATCATCCATATATGGAGGGGTCGCAGGCTGGTCACATGGGGACATGGGGCTGAAGGGGGGACTGGCTGGACCCATGGGAACATGGATGGGGACATGGGGCAGAAGGGGGGCCTGGCTGGACCCATGGTGACATGGATGGAGACATGGGGCTGAAGGGGGGGGCTGGATGGACCCATGGGGACATGGATGGAGACATGGGGCTGAAGGGGGGGGCTGGATGGACCCATGGGGACATGGATGGAGACATGGGGCTGAAGGGGGGGCTGGCGGGACCCATGGGGACATGGATGGAGACATGGGGCTGAAGGGGGGGGGGCTGGATGGACCCATGGGGACATGGATGGAGACATGGGGCTGAAGGGGGGGCTGGCGGGACCCATGGGGACATGGATGGAGACATGGGGCTGAAGGGGGTGCTGGATGGACCCATGGGGACATGGAGGGGGATATGGGGCTGAAGGGGGGGCTGTCTGGACCCATGGGGCTGAAGGGGGGGCTGGTTGGACCCATGGGGACATGGGGCTGAAGGGGGGGCTGGCTGGACCCATGGGGACATGGATGGGGACATGGGGCTGAAGGGGGGGCTGGCTGGACCCATGGGGACATGGATGGGGACATGGGGCTGAAGGGGGGGCTGGATGGACCCATGGGGACATGGAGGGGGACATGGGGCTGAAGGGGGGGCTGTCTGGACCGATGGGGACATGGGGCTGAAGGGGGGGCTGGATGGACACATGGGGACATGGGGCTGAAGGGAGGGCTGGCTGGATCCATGGGGACATGGAGGAGGACATGGGGCTGAAGGGGGGGGGGGGCTGGCTGGATCCATGGGGACATGGAGGAGGACATGGGGCTGAAGGGGGGGGGGCTGGCTGGATCCATGGGGACATGGAGGAGGACATGGGGCTGAAGGGGGGGGGGCTGGCTGGATCCATGGGGACATGGAGGAGGACATGGGGCTGAAGGGGGGGGGCTGGCTGGATCCATGGGGACATGGAGGAGGACATGGGGCTGAAGGGGGGGGGGGGCTGGCTGGATCCATGGGGACATGGAGGAGGACATGGGGCTGAAGGGGGGGGGGCTGGCTGGATCCATGGGGACATGGAGGAGGACATGGGGCTGAAGGGGGGGGGGCTGGCTGGATCCATGGGGACATGGAGGAGGACATGGGGCTGAAGGGGGGGGGCTGGCTGGACCCATGGGGACATGGAGGGGGACATGGGGCTGAAGGTGGGCTGGATGGACCCATGGGGACATGGAGGGGGACATGGGGCTGAAGGTGGGCTGGATGGACCCATGGGGACATGGAGGGGGACATGGGGCTGAAGGTGGGCTGGATGGACCCATGGGGACATGGAGGGGGACATGGGGCTGAAGGGGGGGCTGGCTGGACCCATGGGGACATGGAGGGGGACATGGGGCTGAAGGGGGGGCTGGCTGGACCCATGGGGACATGGAGGGGGACATGGGGCTGAAGGTGGGGCTGGCTGGACCCATGGGGACATGAAGGGGGACATGGGGCTGAAGGGGAGGCTGGCTGGACCCATGGGGACATGGGGCTCAAGGGGGGGCTGGCTGGACCCATGGGGACATGGAGGGGGACATGGGGCTGAAGGGGAGGCTGGCTGGACCCATGGGGACATGGGGCTCAAGGGGGGGCTGGCTGGACCCATGGGGACATGGAGGGGGACATGGGGTGGAAGGGGGGGCTGGCAGGACCCATGGGGACATGGGGCTGAAGGGGGGGGTGGCTGGCTGGACCCATGGTGACATGGATGGGGACATGGGGCTGAAGGGGGGGGCTGGATGGACCCATGGGGACATGGATGGGGACATGGGGCTGAAGGGGGGAGGGCTGGCTGGACGCATGGGGAGACATGGATGGAGGCATGGTGCTGAAGGGGGGGGCTGGATGGAGGCATGGGGCTGAAGGGGGTGCTGGCTGGACGCATGGGAGGACATATGGATGGAGGCACGGGGCTGAAGGGGGGGCTGGCTGGACGCATGGGGGGACCCATGGAGGTGAAGGGGGCCAAGTTGGGGACCTGGATGGACACATGGAGGTGAAGGGGGGCAAGCTGGACACATGGGGACCTGGATGGACACATGGAGGTGAAGGGCGGCAAGCTGGACACATGGGGACCTTCATGGATACATGGAGGTAAAGGGCGGCAAGCTGGACACATGGGGACCTGGATGGACACATGGAGGTGAAGGGCAGCAAGCTGGACACATGGGGACTTGGATGGACACATGGAGGTAAAGGGCGGCAAGCTGGACACATGGGGACCTGGATAGATATATGGGGTGGGGTGGGATGCATATATGAGGGGGACAGGATGGATATCTGAAGGGAGGCGGGCTGGTCACATGGAGGCCCGGATGGATATATGGGAGGGGCAGGCTGGACACATGGAGACCAGAATGGATATATGGGGGGGGGGTCAGGATGGATAGATGGGGGCCACGCTGGACAAGGGACTTTATTACTGTTTAGGGGCCAGATTGAGGAACTTTATTAGTTTATGATGGCGAGTGGGGAACATTATTACTTTAAAGTCCAATTAGGGACATTATTACTTCTGTAATATAACTTACTTTTTAGGAAACAGTTTTCCATAAGAGGGGACAAAAGGGGGGTCCTGTTACTGTGCAGGGCGGCACTATGTCGCTTTATTTCTTCAACTGGTGTAGTGTAGAAGCCTGGGGAAAAGTGGGAATGTGCTCTAAAAGAGATCAGTTATTGATAACTGTGTGTTATTTTCTGCAGAGATGATTCCTGGCTGGAAGAAGTGATGGCGGACTGTGCCAGATGAAGAAAAGCGAAGATGAAGAACTTCACCTAGAGACATCACTGGTGAGTCAGTGTATTACTGTACACTTACACTATATAGTATATTCAGAGTTCCTGTGTATGTCACTGGTGACCAGTGTATTACCTATATACAGAGCTCCTGTGTATAATGTCACTCGTGATAACTGTATTACCTGTACACTATATGCAGAGCTCCTGTGTATAATGTCACGCGTGATAACTGTATTACCTGTACACTATATACAGAGCTCCTGTGTATAATGTCACCGGTGATCACTGTATTACCTGTACACTGACACTATATACAGAGATCCTGTTTATAATGTCACTGGGGATCACTGTATTACCTGTACACTGACACGATATACAGAGATCCTGTTTATAATGTCACTGGGGATCACTGTATTACCTGTACACTGACACTATATACAGAGCTCATATGTATAGTGACAGTGTTGTTAGCATTGTGGTTTGTATTCCTGATCAGTATTGTATTATTTGGTCACTATGTGGTGGTAATATGTGGTCTGGTCATGGTGTGGCGATATTTGTCCCTTTTGTATGTGGTATTATTGGTGTTATTATAGTGGATTATGTTGTGTATGGCGGTCATTTGTTCTCGCTGAGATTAACTAGGAAAAGATTTTTTTCCATGAGGCCACGGCTTCACTATCAGCATTTGGTCAGTATTGTTTCTCAGTAGTGAGAGGCAAAAGCAGGAGTGGGTGATAAATCCAGAATTGGTGACTTGTTTCTATTCTACCTTTTCTCTGATTGTTCCTCACCTGGTTTTGGCTCCCACTCCTGAGAATAATCCTGACTGAATACTGATAGTGGGGCTGTGGCCTTAGAGATGAAATACTTGGAGCAGAGCGTCAGAGATGCACTTACAGTGGATCTCCGGTGAAAACAAGTAATCACCTCTCCACAGGATCAGTGATAACTTTTTGATTGGTGGGGGTCTGACTACTGGGACCTGCACCGATCGGCAGAATGTGGAGCTTTTCTCCCCATTAGACTGGAGCTCATGTGCGACTCGACCACTGATCCATTCATTCCCTCAGAGGCTGCGAGCGCTGCTCTTTTTTGGAAGCCCCCAAGAGAACGAATGAGGCTGTGGTCAGACGTCCCACCTGTCGCTGCATTTTAAAATGGGGATAAGTGTCCTGTTAGGGATGAAACTTCCCCATTCTTCCAATCAATAAGTGATCACCTATCCTGTGCAGCCCATGAATCTGTGATCACTTGTTTTAACCAAAGAAGCTCTTTCATGCAAACTCCAGAAATTGTCCATCCCTGTTGTAGTCTGTGCAGAGTAGATGTGAGGAGCCGCCGGTCACTGCTCCACTATAACAGGGAGAGCAGAGAAGAGAGATCTGCATATTGCTGTAGGTGGCCCCTAGAGTCAATGTCCCCTGTGGGCCCAGACGCCCCAGTCCGACCCTGCTGACATCTGATTAAGGCCTAAGGCCCCGTTCACATGTCAGGTTTTAATCAGTGTTTTTTTCTCATTTTCATCTGATTTTGGTCAGTGTGTCAGTTTTTCTCCTCAGTGGGGCATATTTTTTTATATGTAAAGTAAAAAGCTAAAGGTTTCCTAGCCTCGCTTGCCCGGCCTATAGACACTGGAGAACAGGCAGTACAGGCAACATGGTTGGTTCTGGCCATTTTTCTGACAGACTCATTGACTTCAATAGATGATCTTTATCTACAAATCGGATGAAAATCGGACCGGTCTCAGTTCTGATTTACAGATCAATCGTCCACAAAAAATAGAGCTGTAAACCTGTCCCCGGTCTATAACGGAGCATATTCTACCTGTTAGAGAAATAACCAGACGTGAAAAGAGTCGTGTGCTATTCTTACAGGGAAGGGGCCACCATTTTATGTTTTGTATTAATAATTATGTAATCAATTATTTTTAATACAAAATTAAATGTCCCACTTTATTAGTTTTTTATTTATTTATTTTTACATTGGCCACTAGGGGCTGCCATTTTTATTTGGGGGGGGGGGGGGTGTAAGAAGCGCTCTTACACACCTCATTTACAGCAGCCCTGGCCATAAGAGACAGTAGTCTGTCACCGACCCTATCTCTAACATTAGAGGCCGCTCCTCCTGCCTCTAGCTGTGACCTGGGCACGCCCCCTTGGCTGTTCAGGTCGCAGCCGTGGGAGGAGATTGCAGCCATCTTTGTGGAGCCTGCAGTGTAAGCTGTACATTCCCCCTATCGTCGCACGCACTGCTCAGTCAGAGCGTGCCATGACAGGAGCTGCCGGGGAGGAAATGCCTGGGAGTGGACGTCCCGAGTGAGTATCTGCGGCGGCGCCGTGCGGTGATCTCAGCTTCTCTACTGTTATCACTGCCGACATCTTCAGGCAACACAGACACAGCGCTGCGTGGGAACGTGGAAGGTGAGTAGAAGCATTTATTGTTTTGTTTATTTTTTTCCCTTTGCATTGAATATATGGGGGCATATACACACCAGGGTGGAGTTGGAGGCATATACCCACCAGGGTGGAGGAGGGGGCATATACCCACCAGGATGGATGGAAGGGGCATATACCCACCAGGATGTAGGGAGTGTGCATATACCCACCAATGAAGGGGGGCATTTACCCACCAGGATGGATGAAGGGGGCATATATCCACCAGGATGGATGGAGGGGGGGGCATACACCCACAAGGATGGAGGGGGGGCATATATCCACAAGGATGAAGGTGGGGCATATACCGACAAGGATGGAGGGGGGCATATACCCATCAAGATGGATGGAGGGGGGCATATACCCACCAGGAAGGATGGAGGGGGGCATATACCCACCAGGATGGATGGAGGGGGGGCATATACCCACCAGGATGGATGGAGGGGGGGCATATACCCACCAGGATGGATGGAGGGGGGCATATACCCACCAGGATGGATGGAGGGGGGCATATACCCACCAGGATGGATGGAGGGGGGCATATACCCACCAGGATGGATGGAGGGGGGCATATACCCACCAGGATGGATGGAGGGGGGCATATACCCACCAGGATGGATGGAGGGGGGCATATACCCACCAGGATGGATGGGGGGGGCATATACCCACCTGGATGGAGGGGGGGGCATATACCCACCAGGATGGAGAGGTGGCATATACTCACCAGAATAGAGGGAGGGGGCATATACACCTACCCAGGATGGATGGAGGGGCATATACACCTTCCCAGGATGGATTGATGGAGGGGCATATATACCTACCCAGGATAGATGGATGGAGAGGCATATACACCTACCCAGGATGGATGGATGGAGGGGCATATACACCTACCCAGGATGGATGAATGGAGGGGTATCTACACCTACCCAGAATGGATGGATGGAGGGGCATATACACCTACCCAGGATGGATGGATGGAGGGGCATATACACCTACCCAGGATGGATGGATGGAGGGGCATATACACCTACCCAGGATGGATGGATGGAGGCGCATATACACCTACCCAGGATGGATGGATGGAGGCGCATATACACCTACCCAGGATGGATGGATGGAGGCGCATATACACCTACCCAGGATGGATGGATGGAGGCGCATATACACCTACCCAGGATGGATGGATGGAGGCGCATATACACCTACCCAGGATGGATGGATGGAGGCGCATATACACCTACCCAGGATGGATGGATGGAGGCGCATATACACCTACCCAGGATGGATAGATGGAGGGGTATATACACCTACCCAGGATGGATGGATGGAGGGGCATATACACCTACCCAGAATGGATGGATGGAGGGGCATATTCTCCTACCAAGGATGGATGGAGGGGCATATACTCCTACCCAGCATGGATGGATGGAGGGTCATCTACACCTTACCAGGATGGATGGAGGGGCATAAACACATACTAGAATAGACTACCCACGATGGATGGATGGAGGGTCATCTACGCCTACCCAGAATGGATGGATGGAGGGGCATATACACCTACCCATGATGGATGGATGGGCCGATACACCTACCCAGGATGGATTGATGGATGGAGGGGCATATACACCTACCCAGAATTGATGGATGGAGAGGCATATACACCTACCCAGGATGGATGGATGGAGAGGCATATACACCTACCCAGGATGGATGGATGGATGGAGGGGCATATACACCTACCCAGGATGGATGGATGGAGGAAGGGACATATACTGCTACCCAGGATGGATGGATGGAGGGGCATATACACCTACCCAGGATGGATGGACGGGCAAATACACCTACCCAGGTTGGATGGAGGGGCCGAAACACCTATCCAGGATGGATTGATGGATGGAGGGGCATCTACAACTACCCAGAATTGATGGATGGAGAGGCATATACACCTACCCAGGATTAATGGATGGAGAGGCATATTCACCTACCCAGGATGGATGGTTGGAGGGGCATATACACCTACTCAGGAAGGATGGAAGGGTATATACACCTATCCAGGATGGATGGAGGGGCATATATACCTACCCAGGATGGATGGATGGAGGGGCATATACACCTACCCAGGATGGGGACCATATTCCATATACCAGGATGGGGCATGTAGAAGGATGAGGGGCATATACTGTAGGGCATATATTGGGCCATTACGCTTTGGCTCTTTTGATACCTGTGATACGTCTGACCTCATAGTATGTCCCCCCCTTTTTACTCTTTTGAAGGAGGCTGTTTTATACTTGAAGCATATATTTGTTACAATCCATAACTAAATCGTGTATATTTTTTATTTTTCCTCTTTAGTGGTTAACTCTGGAATGAAGCACCGCTTTGTATTCATTTATATGGGATATTTTCATGTGCTGAGTGTCGGCTTATTTGTTACCCCCCCTCTTTTTCTCAGATATGATTGTAATTTGATTTATCATGAGACGATGGATTTTCGTTTTTTATACAGTTCTTCCCATTTTTGTATTGTTTTAGATAAACCTTGATAAAGGCTGAGGCCGAAGTGTTGGTCAAACATCTGTATCATGAACAATTTATTGTCTGAATAAATACCTTGATTTGCATCAATATCCATTGTGCCTAAAGGTTTATATATATATAAAATAAGTATTTTTGCATGTGAGTTTTCTTATAATGTTTTTAAATAGAAGACCGTATTGCGATATCCTTGAGATACAAATGTTTCTGTTGCGATCCTCAGCTCTACCTGAGAACACAATCTGCGTGGGACTGGGCCGAGTGGGGGGCATCTGGCCAACATATAGCGGCGGGCACTCTGCAGCAACTCAGCACTGTTGACTTTGGAGGTCCTCTTCATTCCCTGGTGGTCAGCGGCTGCATGCATCCCCTAGAACTGGATATGCTAAGACTGTTTGCTGTGGAGCCCTCTAGTTTCGATCAGATAAATGTGGAGGACAGCTCAACATATCTGTCATCATAGACAATCTGTGCCGAATCTGCACCCCTCACTGCTGAGCAGCTACCCTGTCTAGGTGGCAGCACACAGTGCTTTGTGTGTGTCCCATTGTGTTACTAGTGATATAGCAGTATACTAGGGATGCACCAACTCCACATTTTTATTAATATTACTCCAGATATGGACGAAACCCTCCAAGATGCAGGCTTTATTATACTACAGAATTTTGGTGCATCTATAATATATGCTCAAGCACTTTAATAGAAACCTGTTCCACCATGTCCATCCTTCACTGCGCTACTGGTATTTATTTGGAAACACAGGGATATTCCAGGAAAACGTGTTTTATGCTTAATAAAAATAAACTGATCACATTTTCAGAGAATTTCCATTGGTGTTTATGTCCTTTTTTGTAATTTACCTGTCTGGTTAATTCACACTTTTCATGTTTTTTGTACAACCAGTTAATGGGGTGGTCTCAGTTTCTTAAAGGGAGTCTGTCACCCCAATACTCAAATCATTTATGGATTTGTATAGGAATCTAGGCCCCTATAAAAAAAATATACTTTAGGTACAGATGATATTTTTATGCAAAAACAGGATTTACACCCCACGCTTAATTACCATTCTCTGCCCCTCCCCTTACGATGATTGACAGCACTGCCTATATTGAATCCTCAGCCCTGCACACACTGACACTGCAGGAGCTGAAAACTCAGTGTCCGAGCTTGCGGGCATCCTCTGATCCCATTGTCCAGTCTACAGTTGTCTCGTTCAGTGGGCAGAAAAAAGCTTTTACTTACAATTTTTAAGTCTCGATTTGTTTGCCAAAAGACATGTGGGAGACTCCCAAAATATATGGAGGAATGTGGTTTGGTCAGATGAGACCAAAATTGAACTTTTTGGCCACCAAGGTAAATGCTATGTCTGGCACCAAACCAACAGCTCATCACCCCAAGAACACCATCCCCACAGTGAAACATGGTGGTTGCAGTATCATGCTGTGGGTATGTTTTTCTGCAGCAGCCACCTCCATTATCTGAATGCAATGAAGATTGTGAACTTGTGCTACTTGTGCGGTAACACTTTTTCATTTCTGCTCCATTCTGTCTTCAAGCACAGGGTTAACAATGCTCTGACTCCATATCCGGCTTCATGGCTTGATCATAGATGCTGGATCCTGATTCCCAAGAAAATCCCACCAACCCAAGATTGTGAAAGAAATGCACAAAACACTTTTAGTGAATGTTAAATAGACCAAATTTTATTACAAATCATATTATTTCATTCAGTGTCTGAAATTTAGAATCAGCCAATTGCTATGAAAAAGACACTGAAAATGGCAAACCTCCGACTCACGAAGAATCATCCGTCAGCACTCAGGAGAGGAAAACCCCCTGTGGAGGAAACCTCTAGGGAACCATGGCTGGAGGACTTGCCCATCCCTCGGGCTTAGAAGGATAGTGCCAACAAGTAACAGCAAATTGTACTAGAATTTGTACATTGTATCATATTTACAGTGAGACATGATATACATCCACTATAGATATGATAGCAGTGACATCACATAGTCACACAAGTTACACATTACATCATCAGAAAACAGACAGTAATGGAGAAGGTCAAAGTAGGTGCCCTGTGCGAGCACCATATGGAGAAGTCTAATGCGACATCTCCAGGCCGTACACATAAAGGTGAAGGCAACTAGTACCGGACGTGAGGGAGATCTGGTTGCAACATCTGTCACCCCATTGATCGCTAGGGTTAGTTTGATCTGGCTGGCTAGGCGATATGGCTGATCTGGCTGGCTAGGCGATATGGCTGATCTGACTGGCTAGGCGGTATGGCTGATCTGGCTGGCTAGGCGGTATGGCTGATCTGGCAGGCTAGGCGGTATGGCTGGCTAGGCGGTATGGCTGATCTGGCTGGCTAGGCAGTATCCCCTTCCTCCCTTACAGGTTGTGGAGTGATGAAGCTCCAGGTCTCCAGACACATCAAGTACGGCGCTTCATACGGCTGAATGACCTGTGGTTCCGGAATCATCTTTTATATCATAGATGTATGTGTTTATGACATCAGCACAGTTGCTGTAGTTACCACAGGTGTTCATTACTGGTGCTTCACTGGCTAGAAAGTCTCTCTCAGTGTTCCAAAGAATTAACCCTTGAATGACTGGCATTGTAGATTTGTCCAGAATCCTGTAACATAATCTTGTCACTATGCAGGACCGTTATCAATATTATACTTTAAAATTGCCCTAAACAAAGTCTAATTAGTGAGCGCATCTACAGATTTGATGGGTAACGAGCACAATAATCCCCTTAAGCCCTACTAAATGCATAAGTGTCCAATATGAGTACAGAGCAGTCCATACAGAATGGATGATATAGAGGGCAATACAGTTAGATAAAGAAGTAGAAAGCCAAACCAAGTAAATGTCTCCTGAGATCTCGGCTACTGAGGTCTCAATTGCGCATCTGCTGCCTCAGGCGGCCATTTGTGTAACACAAGCGATCGGAAGATCACAGCTTCTAGTCTGCTAAGGAGACTATTGAAGCATGTAAAAAGTAAAAAAAAATATTTAAAAGTTCAAATCACCCCCCTTTTGCCCCATTCAAAATAAAACAATCAAAAACACACGTTTGGTATCGCTGCATTTAGAATCGCCCGATCTATCAATATATAAAAAGAATGACTTCCATCAGTAAACTGTATAACGAGAACAAAAACAAAACTCCAAAATTAAGTTGTTTTGGTCGCCGCAACATTGCATTAAAATGTAATAACAGGCGATCATAACATCATATCTACACCAAAACGGTATCAATAAAAATGTCAGCTCAGTGCGCAAAAAATAACCCCTGACCCGGCTCTAGATCACGAAAAATGGAGACGCTACCGGTCTCGGAAAAATGATTATTTTTTTTTACAAGCTTTGAATTTTGATTTCACCACTTAAATAAAGTAGAAGCTACACATGTTTGGTAACTACGAACTCGTAATGACCTGGAGAATCATAATGGCCGGTCAGTGTTAGCATTTACTGAACATGGTAAAAAAAAACTTCTGTGGAATTGCACTTTTTTTGACATTTCACTGCACTTGGATATTTTTCCCATTTTCCAGTACACAATATGGTAAAATCAATGTTGGTGTTCAAAAGAATAACTCATCCCACAATAAAACAAGCCCTCACATGGCCATATTGACGGAAAAATAAAAAAGTTATGGCTCTGGGAAGAAGGGAGCAAAAAATGAAAGCGCAAAAACGGAAAAACCTGAGGTGATAAAGGGGTTAACTGGAATTTTCTGCCATGGACTCATTGGCAAATCTGAAATAGATATTTCTCGCTCCCTTATCAGTGTGGAAACATATATCTTTGGCCTCATTCAGACGTCTGTTTTTCATGTTTGTGTCCTCTCCATATTTGTTACGGATAGATCACATACACAATATAATCTGTGGAGTCGTCCACATGTCATTGTTTTTTTGAAAACCGCGTAGTGTCCGTTTTTTATCCTAGTGGTTGATGAAAATTCTCCAGTCAGATCTATGGGTCCATGACATCGCTGACAGCTGGCATTGCCATCCATGTGCTGTCTGTGATAACACTGTTACCAGAGGAGAAGCTTCTCAATTTATGGATTTATTTTGCATACAAGAAAAGCTGATGAAACGCTGAAGATAAAAACTGACCACTTTCAGACATTTTTTGCATATACGATAAGTCACTGACATCTGATTAAGGCCTAAGGCCCCGTTCACATGTCAGGTTTTAATCAGTGTTTTTTTCTCATTTTCATCTGATTTTGGTCAGTGTGGCAGTTTTTCTCCTCAGTGGGGCATATTTTTTTATATGTACAGTAAAAAGCTAAAGGTTTCCTCGCCTCGCTTGCCCGGCCTATAGACACTGGAAAACAAGCAGTACAGGCAACATGGTTGGTTCTGGCCATTTTTCTGACCGACTCATTGACTTCAATAGATGATCTTTATCTACAAATCGGATGAAAATCGGACCGGTCTCAGTTCTGATTTACAGATCAATCGTCCACAAAAAATAGAGCTGTAAACCTGTCCCCGGTCTATAACGGAGCATATTCTACCTGTTAGAGAAATAACCAGACGTGAAAAGAGCCGTGTGCTATTCTTACAGGGAAGGGGCCACCATTTTATGTTTTGTATTAATAATTATGTAATCAATTATTTTTAATACAAAATAAATGTACCACTTTATTAGTTTTTTATTTATTTATTTTTACATTGGCCACTAGGGGCTGCCATTTTTATTTGGGGGGTGTGTAAGAAGCGCTCTTACACACCTCATTTACGGCAGCCCTGGCCATAAGAGACAGTACAGTCATGGCCAAAAGTTTTGAGAATGACACCAAAATTATATTTTCACATGATCTGCTGGCCTCTGGTTTTTATTAGTGTTTGTCTGATGTTTATATCACATACAGAAATACGGTTATATGAAAAAGTTTGGGCACCCCTATTAATCTTAAGCTTAATGTTTTATAAAAATTGGTGTTTTTGCAACAGCTATTTCAGTTTGATATATGTAATAACTTTTGGACACAGTAATGTTTCTGCCTTGAAATGAGGTTTATTGTTCTAACAGAAAATGTGCAATCTGCATTCAAACAAAATTTGACAGGTGCATAAGTATGGGCACCCTTATCATTTTCTTGTTTTAAATACTCCTACCTACTTTTTACTGACTTACTAAAGCACTTTTTTTGGTTTTGTAACCTCATTGAGCTTTGAACTTCATAGCCAGGTGTATGCAATCATGAGAAAAGCTACTTAAAGTGGCCACTTGCAAGTTGTTCTCCTGTTTGAATCTCCTCTGAAGAGTGGCATCATGGGCTCCTCAAAACAACTGTCAAATGATCTGAAAACAAAGATTATTCAACATAGTTGTTCAGGGGAAGGATACAAAAAGCTGTCTCAGAGATTTAACCTGTCAGTTTCCACTGTGAGGAACATAGTAAGGAAATGGAAGAACACAGGCACAGTTCTTGTTAAGGCCAGAAGTGGCAGGCCAAGAAAAACATCAGAAAGGCAGAGAAGAAGAATGGTGAGATCAGTCAAGGACAATCCTCAGACCACCTCCAGAGAGCTGCAGCATCAACTTGCTGCAGATGGTGTCACTGTGCATCGGTCAACTATACAACGCACTTTGCACAAGGAGAAGCTGTATGGGAGAGTGATGCGAAAGAAGCCGTTTCTGCAAGCACGCCACAAACAGAGTCGGCTGAGGTATGCAAAAGCACATTTGGAGAAGCCAATTTCTTTTTGGAAGAAGGTCCTGTGGACTGATGAAACCAAGATTGAGTTGTTTGGTCATACAAAAAGGAGTTATGCATGGCGGCAAAAAAACACAGCATTCCAAGAAAAACACTTGCTACCCACAGTAAAATTTGGTGGAGGTTCCATCATGCTTTGGGGCTGTGTGGCCAATGCCGGCACCGGGAATCTTGTTAAAGTTGAGGGACGCATGGATTCCACTCAGTATCAGCAGATTCTTGACAATAATGTTCAAGAATCAGTGACAAAGTTGAAGTTACGCAGGGGATGGATCTTTCAGCAAGACAATGATCCAAAACACCGTTCCAAATCTACTCAGGCATTCATGCAGATGAACAATTACAATGTTCTGGAATGGCCATCCCAGTCCCCAGACCTGAATATCATTGAACATCTGTGGGATCATTTGAAGAGGGCTGTCCATGCTTGGCGACCATCAAACTTAACTGAACTGGAATTGTTTTGTAAAGAGGAATGGTTAAAAATACCTTCATCCAGGATCCAGGAAATCATTAAAAGCTACAGGAAGCGACTAGAGGCTGTTATTTTTGCAAAAGGAGGATCTACTAAATATTAATGTCACTTTTCTGGTGAGGTGCCCATACTTATGCACCTGTCAAATTTTGTTTGAATGCAGATTGCACATTTTCTGTTAGTACAATAAACCTCATTTCAAGGCAGAAACATTACTGTGTCCAACAGTTATTACATATATCAAACTGAAATAGCTGTTGCAAAAACACCAATTTTTATAAAACATTAAGCTTAAGATTAATAGGGGTGCCCAAACTTTTTCATATGACTGTATAATTGCAATCATATTATGAGTACCAATAGGTTATATTGACAGTTAGAATGAGTTAATGCAGCAAGTCAATATTTGCAGTGTTGCCCCTTCTTCTTCAAGACCTCTGTAATTCTCCCTGGCATGCTCTCAATCAACTTTTGTACCAAATCCTGACTGATAGCAGTCCATTCTTGCATAATCAATGCTTGCATTTTGCCAGAATTTGTTGGTTTTTGTTTTTCCACCCGTCTCTTGATGATTGACCACAAGTTCTTAATGGGATTAAGATCTGGGGAGTTTCCAGGCCATCGTCCCAAAATCTCTGTTTTGTTCCATGAGCCATTTAGTTATCACCTTTGCTTTATGGCAAGGTGCTCCATCATGCTGGAAAAGGCATTGTTGGGCGCCAAACTGCTCTTGGACGGTTGAGAGAAGTTGCTCTTGGAGGACATTCTGGTACCATTCTTTATTCATGGCTGTGTTTTTAGGCAAGACTGTGAGTGTGCCGATTCCCTTGGCTGAGAAGCAACCCCACACATGAATGGTTTCAGGATGCTTTACAGTTGGCATGAGACAAGACTGGTGGTAGCGCTCACCTCTTCTTCTCCGAATAATCTGTTTTCCAGATGTTCCAAACAATCGAGAAGGGGATTCATCAGAGAAAATGACTTTGCCACAGTCCTCAGCAGTCCACTCCCTGTACCTTTTGCAGAATATCAGTCGGTCCCTGATGTTTTTCTGGAGAGAAGTGGCTTCTTTGCTGCCCTCCTTGAAACCAGCCCTTGCTCAAAGAGTCTCCGCCTCACAGTGCGTGCAGAAGCACTCACACCAGCCTGCTGCCATTCCTGAGCAAGCTCGGCACTGCTGGTAGTCCGATCCCGCAGCTGAAACAGTTTTAAGATACGGTCCTGGCGCTTGCTGGTCTTTCTTGGGCGCCCTGGAGCCTTTTTGACAACAATGGAAGCTCTCTCCTTGAAGTTCTTGATGATGCGATAGATTGTTGACTAAGGTGCAATCTTTGTAGCTGTGATACTCTTCCCTGTTAGGCCATTTTTGTGCAGTGCAATGATGGCTGCACGTGTTTCTTTAGAGATAACCATGGTTAACTGAAGAGAAACAATGATACCAAGAACCAGCCTCCTTTTAAAGTGTCCAGTGATGTCATTCTTACTTAATCATGACTGATTGATCGCCAGCCCTGTCCTCATCAACACCCACACCTGTGTTAATGGATCACTCACTAAAACGATGTTAGCTGCTCCTTTTAAGGCAGGACTGCAATGATGTTGAAATGTGTTTTGGGGGTTAAAGTTCATTTTCTGGGCAAATATTGACTTAGCAAGTACAGTAATTGCTGTTAAGCTGATCACTCTTTGACATTCAGGAGTATATGCAAATTGCCATTACAAAAAATGAAGCCGTAAACTTTGGAAAAATTACTATTTGTCTCATTCTCAATACTTTTGGCCATGACTGTAGTCTGTCACCGACCCTATCTCTAACATTAGAGGCCGCTCCTCCTGCCTCTAGCTGTGACCTGGGCACGCCCCCTTGGCTGTCCAGGTCGCAGCCGTGGGAGGAGATTGCAGCCATCTTTGTGGAGCCTGCAGTGTAAGCTGTACATTCCCCCTGTCGTTGCACGCACTGCTCAGTCAGAGCGTGCCATGACAGGAGCTGCCGGGGAGGAAATGCCTGGGAATGGACGTCCCGAGTGAGTATCTGCGGCTGCGCCGTGCGGTGATCTCAGCTTCTCTGCTGTTATCACTGCCGACATCTTCAGGCAACACAGACACAGCGCTGCGTGGAAACGTGGAAGGTGAGTAGAAGCGTTTATTGTTTTGTTTTTTTTCCCTTTGCATTGAATACATGGGGGCATAAACCCACCAGGATGGAGGAGGGGGCATAAACCCACCAGGATGGAGGAGGAGGCATAAAACTACCAGGATGGAGGGGGCATATACCCACCATGATGGATGGAGGGGGGGCATATACCCACCATGATGGATGGAGGGGGGGCATATACCCACCAGTATGGAGGGGGGGATATACCCACCTGGATGGATGGATGGAGGGGGGCATATACTGACTGGGATGGATGGAGGGGCATATACACCTAACCAGGATGGATGGAGGGGCATATACACCTAACCAGAATGGATGGAGGTACATATACACTTACCCAGGATGGATGGATGGAGGGGCATATACACCTACCCAGAATGGATGGATGGAGAGGCATATACACCTAACCAGGATGGATTGAGGGGCATATACACCTACCCAGGATGGATGGATGGAGGTGCATATACACCTACCCTGGATGGATGGATGGAGGGGCATTTACACCTACCCAGGATGGATGGAGGGATGGAGAGGCATTTACACCTACCCAGGATGGATGGATGGGCATTTACACCTACCCAAGATGGATGGAGGGGCATATACACCTACCCAGGAAAGATGGAGGGGCAGATACTCCTACCCAGGATGGATGGAGGGGCAGATACTCCTACCCAGGATGGATGGAGGGGCATATACACCTATCCAGGATGGATGGAGGGGCATATACCCCTACCCAGGATGGATGGATGGAGGGGCATATACACCTACTCAGAATGGATGGATGGAGAGGCATATACACCTACCCTGGATGGATGGATGGATGGAGGGGCATGTACATCTACCCAGGATGGATGGAGGGGCATATACACCTACCCAGGATGGATGGATGGAGAGGCATTTACACCTACCCAGGATGGATAGATGGAGGGGCATTAACACCTACCCAGGATGGATGGATGGAGGGGCATTAACACCTACCATGGATGGATGGATGGATGGAGGGACATGTACACCTACCCAGGATGGATGGAGGGGCATGTACACCTACCCAGGATGGATGGAGGGGCATTTACACCTACCCAGGATGGATGGATGGATGGAGGGGCATTTACACCTACCCAGGATGGATGGAGGGCCATGTACACCTACCCAGGATAGATGGATGGATGGAGGGGCATGTACACCTACCCAGGAGTGATGGATGGATGGAGGGGCATTTACACCTACCCAGGAGGGATGGATGGATGGAGGGGCATTTACACCTACCCAGGATGGATGGATGGAGGGGCATTCACACCTACCCAGGATGGATGGATGGAGGGTCATTTACACCTACCCAGGATGGATGGATGGAGGAGCATTTACACCTACCCTGGATGGATGGATTTAGAGGCATGTACACCTACCCAGGATGGATGGATGGATGGAGGGGCATTTACACCTACCCAGGATGTATGGATGGAGGGGCATTTACACCTACCCAGGATGGATGTAGGGGCATTTACACCTACCCAGGAGGGATGGATGGATGGAGGGGCATTTACACCTACCCAGGATAGATGGATGGATTGACATTTACACCTAGCCAGGATGGATGGATGAAGGGGCATATACACTTACCCAGGATGGATGGATGGAGGGGCATATACACCTACCCAGAATGGATGGATGGAGAGGCATATACACCTAACCAGGATGGATTGAGGGGCATATACACATAGGATGGATGGATGTAGGGGCATTTACACCTACGCAGGATGGATGGATGGAGGGGCATATACACCTACCCTGGATGGATGGATGGAGGGGCATTTACACCTACCCAGGATGGATGGAGGGATGGAGAGGCATTTACACCTACCCAGGATGGATGGATGGGCATTTACACCTACCCAAGATGGATGGAGGGGCATATACACCTACCCAGGAAAGATGGAGGGGCAGATACTCCTACCCAGGATGGATGGAGGGGCATATACACCTATCCAGGATGGATGGAGGGGCATATACCCCTACCCAGGATGGATGGATGGAGGGGCATATACACCTACTCAGAATGGATAGATGGAGAGGCATATACACCTACCCAGGATGGATGGATGGAGGGGCATGTACATCTACCCAGGATGGATGGAGGGGCATATACACCTACCCAGGATGGATGGATGGAGAGGCATTTACACCTACCCAGGATGGATAGATGGAGGGGCATTAACACCTACCCAGGATGGATGGATGGAGGGGCATTAACACCTACCATGGATGGATGGATGGATGAAGGGACATGTACACCTACCCAGGATGGATGGAGGGGCATGTACACCTACCCAGGATGGATGGAGGGGCATTTACACCTACCCAGGATGGATGGATGGATGGAGGGGCATTTACACCTACCCAGGATGGATGGAGGGCCATGTACACCTATCCAGGATAGATGGATGGATGGAGGGGCATGTACACCTACCCAGGAGTGATGGATGTATGGAGGGGCATTTACACCTACTCAGGAGGGATGGATGGATGGAGGGGCATTTACACCTACCCAGGATGGATGGATGGAGGGGCATTCACACCTACCCAGGATGGATGGATGGAGGGTCATTTACACCTACCCAGGATGGATGGATGGAGGAGCATTTACACCTACCCTGGATGGATGGATGGATTTAGAGGCATGTACACCTACCCAGGATGGATGGATGGATGGAGGGGCATTTACACATACCCAGGATGGATGGATGGAGGGGCATTTTCACCTACCCAGGATGAATGGATGGATGGAGGGACATTTACACCTACCCAGGATGGATGGATGGATGGAGGGGCATTTACACCTACCCAGGATGGATGGATGGATGGAGGGGCATTTACACCTACCCAGGATGGATGGATGGATGGATGGAGGGGCATTTACACCTACCCAGGATGGATGTAGGGGCATTTACACCTACCCAGGATGGATGGATGGATGGAGGGGCATTTACACCTACCCAGGATAGATGGATGGATTGGCATTTACACCTAGCCAGGATGGATGGATGAAGGGGCATATACATTTACCCAGGATGGATGGATGGATGGAGGGGCATATACACCTACCCAGGATTGATGGAGGGGCGTCTACACCTGCCCAGGATGGATGGATGGATGGGCATCTACGCCTACTCAGAATGGATGGATCGATGGAGGGGCATATACATCTACCCAGGATGGATGGATGGGGGGGCATATAAACCTACCCAGCATGGATGGATGGAGGGGCATTTACACCTACCCAGGATGGATGGATAGAGGGGCATTTACACCTACCCAGGATGGATGGATGGATGAAGTGGCATATACGCCTACCCAGGATGGATGGATGAAGGGACATATACACCTACCCATGATGGATGGCGGGGCACATACACCTACCGAGGATGAATGGAGGGGCATATACACCTACCCAGGATGGATGGATGGAGGGGCACATACACCTACCTAGGATGGATGGAGGGGCATCTACACCTGCCTGGGATGGATGGATGGAGGGGCATCTACGCCTACCCAGAATGGATGGATCGATGGAGGGGCATATACATCTACCCAGGATGGATGGATGGGTGGGCATATAAACCTACCCAGCATGGATGGATGGAGGGGCATATACACCTACCCAGGATGGATGGATGGAAGGGCATATATACCTACCCAGAATGGATGGATGGAGGGGCATATACACCTAACCAGGATGGGGACCATATACCATATACGAAGATGTAGCCATATACAAGTATGGGGAGGGCATATACTGTGGGGCATATATGGGACCATTACGCTGTAGAGCACCATATGGGGACATTACGCTGTGGTTCACCATATGGGGCCATTACGCCTTTGGCTCACCATATGGGGCCATTACGCCTTTGGCTCACCATATGTGGCCATTACGCTGTGGCTGACCATATGTGGCCATTACACTGTGGCTCACCATATGTGGCCATTACGCTGTGGCTCACCATATGGGGCCATTACGCTGTTGCTTACCATATAGGGCCATTACGCTGTGGCTCACCATATGGGGCCATTACGCTGTGGCTCACCATATAGGGCCTTTACGCTGTGGGGCACCATATGGGGCCACTGAAGTTCTCCACTAAGGGGGTTAGAAACTCCTATTACAGTTACTGATGATTACTGCATGGCTCCTGTCACACAATTATGTTATAGCCTACTGACTTTGTACTTATATATAAAGATGATAATCATAGTGTCATTTCAGCAGAGACAGATGTTACAGACTTTGCAGTAACTAATAAAAATGATGCCTTAAAACATTCTCTCATTATTCTGGCATTTAGCAAATATTACAAATTATGGTAATCCTAATTGACCTAAAACGGGAAAGATTTATTCTGATTTCATGTCAGATATTGAGAAACACATGCATATGTGTCTTTTTATATAGTGTATGGAAACTTCAGGGTGGTGAGCCCGGGTGGTGAGCATTTTTATTGGTATATCGCCTCCCATGCTGGTATGTGCTGCCCCCCTCCTTGTATTTGTGATTCCCCCATCCTGTACCCACCATCCAATCCTGGTATGCGTGGTACCCCTCACCCCCAATCCTGGTATGCGTGGCACCCCTCACCCCCAATCCTGGTATGCGTGGCACCCTCACCCCCAATCCTGGTATGCTTGGCACCCCTCACCCCCAATCCTGGTATGCGTGGCACCCCTCACCCCCAATCCTGGTATGCGTGGCACCCTATCCCTCACTCCCAATCCCGGTATGCGTGGCACCCCTCACACCTATCCTGGTGTGTATGGTATCCCTCATCCTGGTATGCATGGCACCCTATCCCTCACTCCCAATCCCGGTATGCGTGGCTCCCCTCATCCCGGTATGCGTGGCACCCCTCACCCCCAATCCCGGTATGCGTGGCAACCCTCACTCCCAATCCCAGTATGCGTAGCACCCCTCATCCTTATCCTGGTGTGTATGGTATCCCTCATCCTAGTATGCATGGTACCCCATCCCTCTTCCCTATCCTGGTGTGTATGGTATCCTTCAACCTGGTATGCTTGGCACCCCATCCCTCATTCCCAATCCCGGTATGCGTGGCACCCCTCATCCCCAATCCCGGTATGCCTGGCACCCCTCATCCCTATCCTGGTATGTAATGGCACTCCTCATCACTATCCTGGTGTCTATTGTATCCCTCATCCTGGTATGCATGGTACCCCATCTCTCATCCCGGTATGCATGGCACTCCATCCCTCATCCCCAATCCCGGTATGCGTGGCACACCTCATCCCCAATCCCGGTATGCGTGGCACCCCTCATCCCCAATCCCGGTATGCGTGGCACCCTTCATCCCCAATCCTGGCATGCGTGGCAACCCTCATCCCCAATCCCGTCATGCGTGGCACCCCTCATCCCCAATCCCGTCATGCGTGGCACCCCTCATCCCCAATCCCGGCATGCGTGGCACCCCTCACCCCCAATCCCGGTATGCGTGGCACCCCTCATCCCCAATCCCGGTATGCGTGGCACCCCTCATCCCCAATCCCGGTATGCCTGGCACCCCTCACCCTCAATCCTGGTATGCATGGTCCCCTCAACCCCCAATCCTGGTATGTGTGTTACCCCTCACCCCCCAATCCTGGTAAGCGTGGTACCCCTCACCCCCCAATCCTGGTAAGCGTGGTACCCCTCACCCCCCAATCCTGGTATGCGTGGTACCCCTCACCCCCCAATCCTGGTATGCGTGGTACCCCTCACCCCCCAATCCTGGTATGCGTGGTACCCCTCACCCCCCAATCCTGGTATGCGTGGTAGCCCTCACCCCCAATCCTGGTATGTGTGGTACCCCTCACCCCCCAATCCTGGTATGTGTGGTACCCCTCATCCCCAATCCTGGTATGCGTGGCACTCCTCACCCCCAATCCCGGTATGCGTGGCACCCCTCACCCCAAATCCCGTTATGCGTGGCACCCCTCATCCCGGTATGCGTGGCACCCCTCATCCCTATCCTGGTATGTATGGCACCCCTCATCACTATCTTTGTGTGTATGGTATCCCTCATCCTGGTATGCATGGTACCCCATCCCTCATCCCGGTATGCATGGCATTCCATCCCTCATCCCCAATCCCGGTATGCATGGCATTCCATCCCTCATCCCCAATCCCGGTATGCGTGGCACCCCTCATCCCCAATCCCGGCATGCGTGGCACCCCTCATCCCCAATCCGGGCATGCGTGGCACCCCTCATCCCCAATCCCGTCATGCGTGGCACCCCTCATCCCCAATCCCGGCATGCGTGGCACCCCTCATCCCCAATCCTGGCATGCGTGGCACCCCTCATCCCCAATCCTTGTGAGTGTGGCACCCCTCATCCCCAATCCCGGTGTGCGTGGCACCCCTCACCCTCAATCCTGGTATGCATGGTCCCCTCACCCCCCAATCCTGGTATGCGTGTTACCCCTCACCCCCAATCCTGGTATGCGTGGTACCCCTCACCCCCCAATCCTGTTATGCTTGGTACCCCTCACCCCCCAATCCTGGTATGCGTGGTACCCCTCACCCCCCAATCCTGGTATGCGTGGTACCCCTCACCCCCCAATCCTGTTATGTGTGGTACCCCTCACCCCCTAATCTTGGTATGTGTGGCACCCCTCACCCCCCAATCCTGGTATGTGTGGCACCCCTCACCCCCCCAATCCTGGTATGTGTGGCACCCCTCTCCGCTCAATCCTGGTATGTGTGGCACCCCTCACCGCCCAATCCTGGTATGTTTGATACCCCTCACCCCCCAATCCTGGTATGCGTGGTACCCCTCACCCCCCAATCCTGGTATGCGTGGTACCCCTCACCGCCCATCCTGGTATGCGTGGTAGCCCTCACCCCCAATCCTTGTATGTGTGGTACCCCTCACCCCCCAATCCTGGTATGTGTGGTACCCCTCACCCCCCAATCCTGATATGTGTGGTACCCCTCACCCCCCAATCCTGGTATGCGTGGTACTCCTCACCCCCAATCCTGGTATGTGTGGTACCCCTCACCCCCAAATCCTGATATATGCATGGTCACCTCACCCCACAATCCTGTTATGTGTGGCCTCCTCATCCCTTTCACACTGTACACACATACAAAAAAAACAAAACAATTATACTCACCTTTCTTCTCTGTACTCCAGCGCTGCTGCGTCCTCTTCTGCTGGAGGCCGGGGGAGGAGTGCGGCGCCGGAGCACCGCGCTGTCCGGTGCCATTTTGCTGAAGACACGCTGTAAATGTGTCTTCAGTAAAATGGCGCCGGATAGCGCAATGCGCACGCGCCGGTCCGACGCCTTCACTCCGCCCCCGGTCTCCAGCGGAGAGAGGCGCCGCGGCAACGCTCCTCCCGGTCAGGTAAGTATCTAAGTATGACGCCGGAGATCGCGGTATGCGTTCAGTGTCTACGCATGCCGCGAACTCCGGCGCCATACACCTCCTCTTACCTGTAACGGCTGGATGCGTGCTTCTCTCTGGAGCCAGACTGCGCGTCACGCATGCGCAGTCTATCGAGGCTTCAGACAGAGACACGCATCCCGCCTTATATTATAGATATATGTATATATATAAAATATATATATATATACAGTACAGACCAAAAGTTTGGACACACCTTCTAATTTAAAGATTTTTCTGTATTTTCATGACTATGAAAATTGTACATTCACACTGAAGGCATCAAGACTATGAATTAACACATGTGGAATTATATACTTAACAAAAAAGTGTGAAACAACTGAAAATATGTCTTATATTCTAGGTTCTTCAAGGTAGCCACCTTTTGTTTTGATGACTGCTTTGCGCACACTTGGCATTCTCTTGATGAGCTTCAAGAGATAGTCATCGGAAATGGTCTTCTAACAATCTTGAAGGAGTTCCCAGAGATGCTTAGCACTTGTTGGCCCTTTTGCCTTCACTCT
This sequence comes from Phyllobates terribilis, assembly GCF_046119375.1. Classification (NCBI taxonomy): domain Eukaryota; kingdom Metazoa; phylum Chordata; class Amphibia; order Anura; family Dendrobatidae; genus Phyllobates; species Phyllobates terribilis. The sequence continues at coordinate 5,212,204 of NW_027362839.1, forward strand.
GCTGTCCAGCTCACCCCAAACCATCTCGATTGGGTTCTGGTCTGGTGACTGTGGAGGCCAGGTCATCTGGCGTAGCACCCCATCACTCTCCTTCTTGGTCAAATAGCCCTTACACAGCCTGGAGGTGTGTTTGGGGTCATTGTCCTGTTGAAAAATAAATGATGGTCCAACTAAACGCAAACCGGATGGAATAGCATGCCGCTGCAAGATGCTGTGGTACCCATGCTGGTTCAGTATGCCTTCAATTTTGAATAAATCCCCAACAGTGTCACCAGTAAAGCACCCCCACACCATCACACTTCCTCTTCCATGCTTCACGGTGGGAACCAGGCATGTAGAGTCCATCCGTTCACCTTTTCTGCGTCGCCCAAAGACACTGTGGTTGGAACCAAAGATCTCAAATTTGGACTCATCAGACCAAAGCAGATTTCCACTGGTCTAATGTTTATTCCTTGTGTTCTTTAGCCCAAACAAGTCTCTTCTGCTTGTTGCCTGTCCTTAGCAGTGGTTTCCTAGAAGCTATTTTACCATGAAGGCCTGCTGCACAAAGTCTCTTAACAGTTGTTGAAGAGATGTGTCTGCTGCTAGAACTCTGTGTGGCATTGACCTGGTCTCTAATCTGAGCTGCTGTTAACCTGCGATTTCTGAGGCTGGTGACTCGGATAAACTTATCCTCAGAAGCAGGGGTGACTCTTGGTCTTCCTTTCCTGGGGCGGTCCTCATGTGAGACAGTTTCTTTGTAGCGCTTGATGATTTTTGCAACTTCACTTGGGGACACTTTCAAAGTTTTCCCAATTTTTCGCACTGGCTGACCTTCATTTCTTAAAGTAATGATGACCACTCGTTTTTCTTTACTTAGAATTTGTATTATGGCAAGAAAAAAGCAGCTAACGGTCTATTCAGTAGGATTATCAGCTGTGTTTCCTCCAGACTTATGCACAACACAACTGATGGTCCCAACCCTATTTGTAAGGCAAGAAATCCCACTTATTAAACCTGACAGGGCACACCTGTGAAGTGAAAACCATTTCCGGTGACTACCTCTTGAAGCTCATCAAGAGAATGCCAAGAGTGTGCAAAGCAGTCATCAAAGCAAAAGGTGGCTACTTTGAAGAACCTAGAATATAAGACATATTTTCAGTTGTTTCACACTTTTTTTGTTAAGTATATAATTCCACATGTGTTAATTCATAGTTTTGATGCCTTCAGTGTGAATGTACAATTTTCATAGTCATGAAAATGCAGAAAAATCTTTAAATGAGAAGGTGTGTCCAAACTTTTGGTCTGTACTGTATATATATAATTTTGCATGTGAGCTTCCCTATCATAATGTTTTTAAATAGCAGACCATATTACGATATCATTGTGATACAAATGTTTCTGTTGCGATCCTCAGCTCTAATTGAGAACACAATCTGCGTGGGCCTGGGCCGAGTGGGGGCATCTGACCAACATTTAGCGGCAGGCCACGCGACTGCTATGGGGCCCGTGAGCCGGGGCTGCCCCATAGCAGTCGCCCCCCTCCTGCACCCCCCACTCCACTGCTTGATTGCCTCCGTCGCCCGCCAGTACTGTCTTCAGGCATGACTGTGTGCAGTGCGCTGTGTGGCTGTGTCTTGTAGTAATGACACGGCAGAGGCGACGCTACACCTTTAATTGTGCTTGTGTCGCCCCTGCTGTCATTACTAGCAGACCAGCCGCGCAGCACACTGCACGCGGCCATGCCTGAAAACAGAGCTGGTGGGCGATGGCGGCATTCAAGCAGCGGAGCTGGGGTGCAGGTGGGGGGACCCGATGAAGGGAGGCCCTGAGGGGGGCCCCGATGAAGGGAGGCCTCGAGGGGGGCCCCGATGAAGGGAGGCCTTGAGGGGGGCCCTGATGAATGCGGGCCCCGATGAAGGGAGGCCTCGAGAGGGGCCCTAATGAAGGGGGGCCCCGATGAAGGGAGGCCCTGAGAGGGGCCCCGATGAAGGGGGGCCCCAATGAAGGGAGGCCCTGAGGGGTGCCCTGATGAAGCGCCAGTAATTAAGCAGCGCTGGCAGAGCGGGGGAGCAGGAGGGGGGTCCTGATGAAGTGCTGGCTATCAAACACCGCCGGAGGTTCTCCCTGTGGAGATGCTTGGGGAGCAGTCCAGGCCCCGACGGCGAGTGGGCTCCTCTGATGGTCTAGGGCCTGTGATGGCCATCAGACAAGCCGGTGGCCCTGCCCAGTTGGACTGGACACAGGACAAGGGGCAGGTGAGTGAGGCTTGTCGCCAGATACCCCAATCCCCATATTAACCCCTTAACGCCCAATGACAGACACTGCACGGCATGAGCAGGTGTATGTTAACGCTCCTTGCCGTGCAGTGTCCGTCATGGCTTTAAACTTACTGTGTGTAGACACGCAGTGACAGTTAAGTAGTTAAGTACCGACAGCTGTCTGTGACAGCTGAGTGGCACGAGAAGGGGTGCAGGGATCCATGCTGTTGGTCCCCGCACCCAGATCGCTGAGATCGGTCAGTCAATTTGACTGACCGATCTCGGTATGATCGCCCAGGAGTGGCTGTAATATCAGCCCCTCCTGCATGTTCAGTGCCAAAGCTCAGCACTGCTGGTGGCTGAGCTCCGCCACTAAACAGCCAGGAGCAGTGTCAGCGCCGCCCCTGGCTGTTAACTCCCTGAATGCTGCGATTGAGCGCGATCGCCGTGTTCAGGAGGCAGGCAGAGGGACGGCAGTTCCCTCTGCCTTCAGATCGGCGCCCCTGCGATGTAATCGCGGGGCTCAATCGTTGCCATGGTGACCCGGGTCACCAAGCTACAGAAAGCTGCTGAAACCATGTTCACAGCATGGTCTCAGGAGCTTTCACTACAGGTATAATATACTGCAATGCATTATACCTGTGATCATAGGCGGATTATAATGAGGGCAATCTGGGCTACCGCCCAGGGCTCCGGGGGCCCCGGGACCCCGAGGGGTCTATGGCCAGATTGCCCTCATTATAATATGTGCGGTGTCGCGGCACATACCGGCAGTCATAGGTGGGGGGCCCCCGGATCGCTCCCCCAGCAGCGGCGCACGGCCACTGCTTCTTCTTCGGCCGGGCCAGCACTGCACCTGTTAACTTCCCCGTGTTTTCCCGGCCACGTCACAGCTAGGAGACACGGCCCTGTGTGCGGCCGTGTCTGCTAGTGTGAAGTCACGCAGTGCGCGCCCTGCACTGCTACTTACCACCGGAGAGGAGCTGGACGACAGGAGCCGGGGGATGGTGAGTGTGTGTGTGTGTGAGTGTGCAGATATGTGTTTATGCGTGTATGTATATGTCTGTATATGTTTGTGTGACTGCGTGCGGCCTCCCGCTGTCTCTGGGGGGGAGCGCCGTGCGGCCTCCCGCTGTGTATAGATGGCGCCATGCGGCCTCCCGCTGTGTATAGATGGCGCCGTGCGGCCTCCCGCTGTGTATAGATGGCTACCTGCGGCCTCCTGCTGTATATAGATGGCTACGTGCGGCCTACTGCTGTGTATAGATGGCTACGTGTGGCCCCCTGCTGTGTATAGATGGCTACGAGCGGCCTCCTGCTGTGTATAGATGGCTACTTGCGGCCTCCTGCTGTGTATAGATGGCTACCTGCGGCCTCCCACTGTGTATAGATGGCTACCTGCGGCCTCCCGCTGTGTATAGATGGCTTAGTGCGGCCTCCTGCTGTGTATAGATGGCACCGTGCGACCTCCCGCTGTGTATAGATGGCACCGTGCAGCCTCTCGCTGTGTATAGATGGCACCGTGCGGCCTCTCGCTGTGTATAGATGGCACTGTGCGGCCTCCCGCTGTGTATAGATGGCACAGTCCGGCCTCCTGCTGTGTATAGATGGCACCGTGTGGCCTCCTGATGTGTATAGGAGGATTGTGGCAGCTCATATTGTGTGTAGGGTCTCATACTGTATATAGGGGATGTCAGCATACTTAATTGTGCTCAATATTAAGTCACACAATTAATGTAGAAAAAAATATTATAATTAATATATTAATATTGTGCCAAATTAATTTCACGTGAACTATCACATGATCTATCACAGGGGATCATGTGACATGTCACGTGATACATCAGGTGTGTGTGGGGGGCGCCACGCCTTCTAAACTGCCCGGGGCCCTTGCTACTCTTAATCCACCCCTGCCTGTGATCAAAGAGAAAAAAGTGAAAGTCCCATAAAGGGACTAAGTAAAAAGTTTTAAAAAATTGTAAAAAAAAATATTCCAAAATAATAATAATAAAAATATTCACTAAGAAATACACATTTTTATGTAAAAAAAATAAATATATATAACTCCTATATAAAGTAAAGTATAGGCTATAGGAGGCAGAGAGTGCAGTATAAGTCATATATGGGGTCACCGCCTATATGATCTATATATCGCACTCTCTGCCTCCTATATGAAATATAGATCACACTCTCGGCCTCTTATAAGACATATATAGTCTATAAAGGGTCTTTAACACATCTGTGTTTCTAGTTCATGTGGTGACAGTTTCCACACGTACCGGAGACACATACACACGTAGACACATTCAAATGAATGGGTCTGTGCACATGTCAGTGTTTCCACGGACTGTGTGTCCGTGGGCAAAAGACGCTGACATGTCAGTTTTTTTATACACTGCACGGGCCGAAAAACGTCCCACACACGTGCACACTGATGACACACAGATGACATGCGTGTGTTATCCGTGTGACACATACCGGCGCCTGTGAATCAGCGGTACAGTTCATGCTGTTCCCAGGTGCTTAAGGAATCACTCATCTTTGTCCCCTGCCGGCACTGCCATCAGCGCTAGCAAGGGACAATGTTGAGAGTAGTAGGTTCACCTCCTGATGTCGCCAAAACCTGTAAATATAAGAAAATAAAAACATATTCACCTGGCTTGAGGCGACCACACATGCTGAGGAGAATGACTCCCTGCAGCGAGCGGGCCCCTACGCTGACCTCACTGAGTGACAGGGCATCGCTCACTGAGCTCAGCACAGGTCGGGGGCCCGCTCACTGCAACAAGTCATTCTCCTCCGCTCCTCAGCGTGTGTGGTCACTTCAAGCCAGGTGAGTATAATGTTTTTTTTATTTTAGTATTATATTTACAGGTTTTGGAGACATTTGGAGGTTAATACTATGAAGAGTGATTCCTTCAGCACCCGGTGCCTGGGAACAGCACAAACTGTACCGCTGATTCCCAGGCGCCGGTATGGTATGTGTGATCCTGATGCAGCACACGTATGCCACACAGACACGGATATCTCCGGTACTGGTTTTCCAGTACCGGAAATATCCGGGTGTGTGAAAGAGCCCTATGCCATATAGGAGGCCGAGAGTCTGCATGTCACATAGGAGACCAAGAGTGCGGTATACAATATATATGGGGCCTATATGACATAATAGACCACACTCTCTACCTCCTATATGAAATATAGATCACACTCTTGGCCTCTTATGACATATACAGTGTATATGTCATATAGGAGGCTGAGAGTGCGGGTCTATATGACGTATACAACACACTCAGCCTCATATATAAAGTATATATTATAGGAGACCGAAAGTGCGGTTTGTATGTCGTATAGGAGGCCGAGAGTGCGATATATGTCACGTGTGGGGCCTATATGATGATAGAAGTGAAGTATGCCGGCACCAGTTCCCAAATCTTGCCTGTTTAGTCAAAAAAACCTCTATGACGGGTTTTTTAGCCCTTGGCTATCCCCATCAGGAGGTGCAATGTCTAAATAAGCAGTGTTAATCAAATGTCCAAGGAAGTATGAAAAAGACAGCACTCACCAATGGATGCCAAAAAAGATCCTTTTATTTCAGATCCAGCATACAGACGTTGCAGATTGGTGAGTGCTATCTTTTTCATACCTCCTATATGATGTATAGATCGCACTTTCTACCTCATGACAAACAGACCGCACTCTCTTCCTTCTATATGACATATACAACGCATTTAGCCTCCTATATTTCATTGCAGCTATTTGGTAAATTCTAAAAAGTAATTTTTTTTTCTCATTAAAGTACACTCTGCGCCCCATCTTGACTGAAAAAAAACAGAAATGTAAAAATTTTTGCTAATTTATTAAAAAAGAAAAACTGAAATATCACATGGTCATAAGTATTCAGACCCTTTGCTCAGACACTCATATTTAAGTCACATGCTGTCCATTTCCTTGTGATCCTCCTTGAGATGGTTCTACTCCTTCATTGGAGTCCAGCTGTGTTTAATTAAACTGATAGGACTTGATTTGGAAAGGCACACACCTGTCTATATAAGACCTCACAACTCACAGTGCATGTCAGACCAAATGAGAATCTTGAGCTCAAAGGAACTGCCCAAGGAGCTCAGAGACAGAATTGTGGCAAGGCACAGATCTGGCCAAGGTTACAAAAGAACCTAGAATATAAGACATATTTTCAGTTGTTTCACACTTTTTGTTAAGTATATAATTCCACATGTGTTAATTCATAGTTTTGATGCCTTCAGTGTGAATGTACAATTTTCATAGTCAAGTTGTGTCACCCTGGCCTGGATGCTGTGTCTGAGAGCAGGGGGGAGGTTCTCTAGTCAGGGGAACATTAGCATGCAGTACCTCCTGTCTCAGGCCAGTAGGGGGAGCAGGCTGCCCCTATAAAAGCTGGTGCTGGGGGCAGGGTTAGAGAGAACTGGACGACCTGTCTCAGCACTGAGAAGTGTCCAGAGCAGAGAGGGACAGTCGTATTGCACCCTAAGAGGAAGTGTGGCAGAAGGAGAGCCACAAGCCAGAGACAAGAGGCGAAGCAAGCCTGTCTTGGCAGATAAAGGACTTTATTTACCAGACTTTGGTGTCTGAGGCTGGGAGGATTCCACATCCTACAGCAGATAACCAGTCCGCAGGGGACTGTATGTTCCTTGGCCTAAGAAACCTGGAGGATCTGCCACAACAGAAGGGACCAGTAAAGCCGTACCAGGCCGGGAGCAGAAAGGAACCCACGTCGCAGGCCATACAGGCGAGAGTACACGGAAAGCTCGGAAACGTGGGCTGTTACCCTATAAGGAGATAGCCAGAAGGAGCACAGAAAGCACGGTAGGCCTACACCCTCACCCTCACCCTGACCAGGGCCAATTTCCCCATTGCTCTCAGACATCCAGGTCCCCTCCTAGCCGGGACTGTTTATGGGTCTGTTTACCTGTTTTAGTTAAGGCCCTGGACTGCAACCTGTTGTCTGTGTGCTCCTTCACGCCTCCAGCACTACCGGTACTGGGACTCTCACCACCATCACTCCCACCATCCATTATACTGCCCTGGGGCCGCACTCTTCCCATGGGGAGTCACACTACCCTAGCTGCACACCTCATCAGCCCCAGCGGTCTGCATGCAGCGGTGGTTCCTAATAACCGCAATCCACGGGTGGCGTAGTCGGACATAATCATCAGCGCATAACAGACTACCACTGGCCTGACCACCCTGAGCCACGGAACCGGGTTGCCACTACTACTTCCATCGTTCCCCTACTGCCCGGATCCGAGTGCCCCACGGCCCAGGGGGCGAGTCAGCTTTGGCGTAGTCGGCAGGATTGCAACCAACCCGCCACAAACGGGTATTGCGTGCCTGAAAAAGACTTTGCACTTACCTGAAAAGATGTTTCCTGCCGTCCGGAGCCGTTTCCCGCCATTTCCAGCCGTCTCCCGCCATCTTCCATCGGTTCCCGCCATCTTCAGCTGTTTTCCCGCCATCCGAAGTCGTTTTCCCGCCGTCGGACCCCATCTTCAGGACGCCGCGCGGGAAGAAGAGGGGCGTGGACGCCGAAAGCACGCGAGACCTGAAGCTCCGCCCCACGCACCGACGCTGCGCAAGGTCCTGGAAGGGAGAGAGAGCGACGCTGACGTCACCAGGACGCGACGCAAGGTCCTCGTCCAGAGCAGCAGCAGCGGAGCCGCGGCCTACAGAAGAGGATCGTCGGAAGGTAGGCCACGCTTAACTAGTGGGGAGGAAGATGTCGGATACAGAGGCGCCCACTACCACCAATGCAGCTGCAGCAGCGGTGATGCCATTTTCCCTGCCCTACATCCCTGGAGCGGCCTGGCTGCCCAAGTACTCAGGGGAGCCCCATGCCCTAACTGACTTTAAGGAAAGGCTGTACAGTTTGTTCCAAGTCTACCCCCTGACAGAGGAACAGAAGGTCAGCATATTAACAGGGCAGTTAACTGGCGCAGCCCAAAGGGAGGTAAAATCATGGCCCACTGAGGAGAAAAGGACCGTGAAGGGTATTCTGGCCCGGCTGCGGGGTACCTTTGACACACGTACCTCCGCTGAAATTAAAATGAGGTTCTATGGATGTAAGCAGCGGGCACAGGACAGCATCAGAGACTATGCCCTAAATTTGCAGGAAGCCTTGAGGGCCATCCAACAAGCTGACCCTGGCAGTGTGCAGGAAACGGATAAGCTACTAACAGAACAGTTTATAGAAGGTCTGCTTTCTAGCGCCCACAGGACCCAGCTGTGCCTCATGTTCTTTCAGAACCCTGATCTGACCTTTGCCCAATTCAAGGACAGGGCCATAAGGGTGCTCCGTGAATCCGCAACAAGTGGTGCTATAAACCCCCGGCGCCCTGCTCTCACCTACCACCAGGATGCGGCGCCCTCCTCTATGGACTCCGTGGGGGCTGATGCACAGGCCCTGAACCAAGCCCCGTCGAAAGATTTGCACCACCAAGTCCAGGAGCTGACCAGGAGCGTCGCAGCGTTGACCAGGACCGTCCAGACGTTACAAGTGGACCCGTCAAGACCCATCGAGCTGGCTTCAAGTCCGGAGGATGTCCCGTGGTGTCGACAGAGGAGGATCCCGTCGTTCCGAGGGAGGCCCACCGACCGCTACGCAGAGGATGGACAGCCCATTTGCCGTCGATGCAACCAGCCCGGACACATTTCCAGGTACTGTAATTTAAACGGGTCCAACCTGGGGCAGAGGGCCAGCCCCCAGGCATAAGATCACCAGACCCTTATAATTGGCGTGATAAGTGCGTTGGGGGGCGCCCGGTTTTACCCGTGGTGCTGGACGGTATCCCCATGAGCGCCTTGCTGGATACTGGGTCGCAAGTAACCACTATCCCTTATGTACTTTTTAAGCAGTATTGGACTGATGCTGATATCACACGGTATCCAGACAGTAACTTGAGCATCATCGCCAGTAATGGCTTACCCGTGCAGCAGATGGGGTTCAAGGAGATGACCATTAAGATTGGTAAAGTTGAACTGCCGGCACAGGGAGTAATTGTTGTGGACATTGACCGTCATGAAAGTCACCCTAAAATAACTGTGGGTACTAACGTGATTGAAAATTGTCTTTCAGAGATCATTTTAATTCTACAACAGGTGGCGGTGAATGCTAGTTCCAGCCAACAGAGAGTCCTCAACAAGGAGATAAAAGCCCTGATGAGACCGCAGCAGGTAGAACTGTCTGGTGGTGAGATCGGTAGTGTAAGACTGAGTGACCCATTCCCCATTTCCATGCCTCCCAAAAGTGAAATGATGATCTGGTGTCGGACTGCAATCGGGTTGAGAGGTAGAGACTACCAAGCCATGGTAGAACCCGTGTACTCAGACAGCAGGCCCACCATTTTGACAGCCCGGGGGGTGGTTGATATCCGTCATGGGAGGGTGCCCGTTCCCATCCTCAACATTGGGGAGAGGGAAGTACACTTACCCAGGTACGCTACACTCGCCAAACTGTTTGTTGTCGAACACAAAGCTATCAGGGCCGTGGAACCCTTGCCTCCATCTCAACAGGCGGAGGGTAATGGCTCCCAGAAACAAAAGGAGGACTGGTGCCAGAAACTCCATGTGGGTGCTGACTCCACTCCCCTGCACCAAAAACAAGGAGTCTACCGGGTGGTACAGGAGTACGAGAGAGTCTTTAGTAAGCACCCACTAGACTTCGGCAGAGTAAAGGGGATAGAACACCACATCCCCACAGGGAGCCACCCACCGATAAAAGAAAGACACAGACCTGTACCCCCTGCACATTATCAGAATGCAAAGGGCATGCTAAGAGAAATGAAAGAAGCCGGGGTCATTAGAGATAGCTGTAGCCCCTGGGCAGCCCCCTTGGTTCTCGTGAAAAAGAAAGACGGCACCATGAGAATGTGCGTAGACTATAGACAAATCAACCGTATCACCCATAAAGACGCATACCCGCTGCCTAGAATAGAGGAGTCTTTAGCCGCACTAAAATCAGCTAACTTCTTTTCTACTTTGGACCTTACTAGCGGGTACTGGCAGGTTCCTGTGGCAGAGGCTGACAAGGAGAAGACCGCCTTCACCACCCCGATGGGACTGAGCGAGTTCAACTGTATGCCTTTCGGGCTCTGCAACGCACCAGGGACCTTCCAGCGATTGATGGAATGCTGTCTAGGGCACCGAAACTTCGAGACAGTCCTCCTTTATCTGGACGACGTGATCGTCTATTCGAAAACCTACGAGGACCATCTAAAGCACCTGGCTGAGGTGTTCGAAGCCCTGGCAGGCTATGGTCTGAAGGTGAAACCATCGAAGTGTCACCTGCTGAAACCAAAGGTCCAGTACCTAGGGCACGTGGTAAGCGCGGAAGGAGTGGCCCCCGACCCTGACAAGGTCACGGCAATCAAGAACTGGCCAAGCCCCTCGAACATCAAATAGGTGAGACAGTTTCTCGGATTGGTAGGCTACTACCGAAGGTTCATCCCCGGGTTCACTAGGATGGCAGCTCCTATGCAGGACCTCCTAATCGGACAGTCTAAGTCTAGGAGCCAAAAGCCGCCCTTCAAGTGGGATAAACCGGAAGAGGAGTCCTTCTGCCAGTTGAAGATGGCCCTCACGGGGGATGAGATCCTGGCCTACCCTGATTATGGTCAGCTTTTTATTCTCCACACGGATGCCAGTAATGTGTGACTGGGAGCAGTACTGTCCCAAAACCAACAGGGCAGAGAAAGGGTGATCGCGTACGCCAGCCGGAAGCTGAGGCCCACCGAGAGGAAGCCGGAGAATTGCAGCTCCTTCAAGCTAGAATTCTTGGCGGTGGTGTGGGCCGTGACAGAACGCTTCAAGCATTACCTGGCCTCCGCAAAGTTCACCGTGTACACGGACAACAACCCGTTGACACACCTGGACAATGCAAGACTGGGTGCCCTAGAACAGCGGTGGATGGCCCGTCTCTCCAACTATGACTTCGTGATCAAGTACCGGGCCGGCAAAACCAATGCCAACGCTGACGCCCTATCGAGGATGCCTCACTTACTTGAAGGTGACGAAGACCCAGAAGAGCTGGAGGAGGTAGAACTCCCCGTGTTTCACCGGTACTTAGCCGCTCAATACTCCCACCGCGTGAAGGAGGAGGATCTAACAACCGTGATGATCAATCCCGTACCTCACCACAGCTGGGCCGATACCCAAGATAGTGACCCTGCCATCCGCCTGGTGAAAGATCTGCTGACCCAGGAGGACGCCCGCATGGATCCGGATGCTCCAGAGGAAGCCAAGCAGCTGTGGAAGGAGAAGAGCAAGCTGTTCCTCTACGAAGGCAAGCTGTGCAGAAGGATTGTCAACCACCGGACGCACGAGCTGACCTGGCAAGTCGTGGTCCCAAGGCGGGATGCAGCTATGGTCCTGGGGGCTTACCATGACAGAGCAGGGCACTTTGGTTGGAAGAAACTGGAGTTCCTGCTAAGAGGAAGATTCTTTTGGGTCGGCATGAGAGGGGCTGTAGAAAAGTGATGCAGAGACTGTGGCCCTTGTCACCTAAGGAGGAAGGACCGTGCCAGCCAGAAGACACCCTTGAGGCCCATCGTCACCACGCAGCCTCTTGAGCTGGTAGCTCTGGACCACGTCAAATTGGCTCCAAGCCGGTCAGGATACATCTAAGCCCTGACAATCGTGGACCACTATTCCCGTTTTCTAGTGGTGGTCCCGGTAAAGGACTTGACAGCCCAAACAGCGGCCAGAGCCTTCCAGCAATACTTCTGCCGTCCACACGGGTATCCGGAACAAGCCCTGACAAACCTGGGTCCAGCGTTTGAGGCTGAAATCTTCCAAGAGTTCTGCATCCTCTATGGCTGTAAGAAGATTCGGACAACGCCTTACCATCCACAAACCAACGGGATGTGTGAGAAAATGAACAATATAGTCATTGATCTCCTGAAGACATTGCCCCTGGAGGAACGCAGCCTGTGGCCAGAAGAACTGCCGGACCTGATAGACTTATACAATCATATCCCGGTGAATGCTTCCAACTGCACCCCGGCTTACCTGATGCGAGCCAGACCAGGTAAGCTGCCCGTAGACCTGGAGATGGGAGTCCTGACGCCTGAGGACACCTCCCCGGATGCGGACTGGGATACGGAAAGGCAACTGCAGTACAAGAAGGTACAGGAGAGTGTGGAGAGGAGCCTGGCCAAGGTGAGAGAACGGCAAGAAAAACTCTTCAACCAACACGCCCCTGCTGGTCCCCTGGAACCTGGTGAGCAGGTCCTGAAGCGGAAGAGAAGGCTACATAAGTTGGACGACCAGTGGAAAAGGGAACCCTACACCGTACTTCAGTCTGATCACGACAACCCGAAGGTGTGCGTGATCACCAAGGATGGAGGAGAAACCACTAGTACCGTCTCCAGAGACCACCTCAAAAGGTGCCCCGAGCAACTCCGTAGTGCAGAAGAGGATCAGAGTGACCTTGAACCCGCAGAGGACAAGGAAGAAATGATCAGCACCGTTCTCGGAGAGTTCCCTCAGTCCTGGACTCGAATAAATGATGCCATAGTGGTACCCGTCCTGCATTTCCTGCAACCGACTGCGCAACAACCTGCACCAGAGCCGGAAGGTGAAGAGGAGCAAGCGATTCCAGAGGCAGAAGAGCCTGTCTCAGCCGCCCAGGAGAGTCAACCCTCTGCTGACAGTGAGCCTGCCATGCCTGCGGTAAGCCAAAGAACCCGCAGACAGCTGCCTGCCCTACCTGTACACCCAGCTGGTAGCTGTACCCCTAACGCTAGTGGGGAAAGCCAAGTCGGTCCACCACCAGACAGTGGGTTAAGGAGACCAACCAGGAGCACAAAGGGGCAGATACCCGCTCGCTGGAAAATATAGAGCGCGCTAAAATTGTAAATAACCCTGTTGCCAAATGTTGAATTGTTTGCCAAGTTACATGCTTGTTTGGTAATTCTGTGTTTCAGTTTCTTGCAGCTACCATAAGGACTCAAAGGTTATGGACTTTTTATAACCGGAATCTTGTATGGACTGCGTTCGGAGCCTAACCAAGGAATGAACTAAGACTGTGAAGGACTTGGGGTAGGACAGACCCCCACCCGGTTAAGGCTCCCCGTTGTATTGGTGATATGGACACCCGGTCACAGACCACACTGTGACCTTAAGAACTCAATCTGTGCGTCACTTTCCTGATAATGTTTTATGGTCATGCATATTGTCTTTGTTTATTGTTTAGTCCCAGAGTACTAAATTTCACTAGGGGGAATGTGTCACCCTGGCCTGGATGCCACAAAATGTAATAAAGCTGTGTCTGAGAGCAGGGGGGAGGTTCTCTAGTCAGGGGAACATTAGCATGCAGTACCTCCTGTCTCAGGCCAGTAGGGGGAGCAGGCTGCCCCTATAAAAGCTGGTGCTGGGGGCAGGGTCAGAGAGAACTGGACGGACCTGTCTCAGCACTGAGAAGTGTCCAGAGCAGAGAGGGACAGTCGTATTGCACCCTAAGAGGAAGTGTGGCAGAAGGAGAGCCACAAGCCAGAGACAAGAGGCGAAGTGAGCCTGTCTTGGCAGATAAAGGACTTAATTTACCAGATTTTGGTGTCTGAGGCTGGGAGGATTCCACATCCTACAGCAGATAACCAGTCCGCAGGGGACTGTATGTTCCTTGGCCTAAGAAACCTGGGGGCTCTGCCACAACAGAAGGGACCAGTAAAGCCGTACCAGGCCGGGAGCAGAAAGGAACCCACGTCGCAGGCCATACAGGCGAGAGTACACGGAAAGCTCGGAAACGTGGGCTGTTACCCTATAAGGAGGAGATAGCCAGAAGGAGCACAGAAAGCACGGTAGGCCTACACCCTCACCCTGACCAGGGCCAATTTCCCCATTGCTCTCAGACATCCAGGTCCCCTCCTAGCTGGGACTGTTTATGGGTCAGTTTACCTGTTTTAGTAAAGGCCCTGGACTGCAACCTGTTGTCTGTGTGCTCCTTCACGCCTCCAGCACTACCGGTACTGGGACTCTCACCACCATCACTCCCACCATCCATTATACTGCCCTGGGGCCGCACTCTTCCCGTGGGGAGTCACACTACCCTAGCTGCACACCTCATCAGCCCCAGCGGTCTGCATGCAGCGGAGGTTCCTAATAACTGCAATCCACGGGTGGCTTAGTCGGACATAATCATCAGCGCATAACAGACTACCACTGGCCTGACCACCCTGAGCCACGGAACCGGGTTGCCACTACTACTCCCATCGTTCCCCTACTGCCCGGATCCGAGTGCCCCACGGCCCAGGGGGCGAGTCAAAGTAAATACAGAAAAATCTTTAAATGAGATTATTATATATATATATATATATGTATATATTGCAGAGTACCACTTCTGTCCTGTATACTGGGCGTAATTCTCTGTATGTATTATTCTGTATATACAGTATATACACTGGATAGAACCAATTCTCCTGTCCTGTATACTGGGTGTAATTCTCTGTGTATGTATTATTCTGTATATACAGTATATACACTGGATAGAACCAATTCTCCTGTTCTGTATACTGGGCGTAATTCTCTGTATGTATTATTCTGTATATACAGTATATACACTGGATAGAACCAATTCTCCTGTCCTGTATACTGGGTGTAATTCTCTGTGTATGTATTATTCTGTATATACAGTATATACACTGGATAGAACCAATTCTCCTGTCCTGTATACTGGGTGTAATTCTCAGTATCTGTATATACACACTGCACTGCTAAAATAAAATGTATAATAATAATAATTTGAGTGGTTTACCCTCTGATACGTACCACTCCCAGCATGCACTATCAGATTTAACCCTTCAGGGCCTGCTGGGAGTTGTAGTTTGTTACAGCAGTGATGATGCGGGGACAGGTATTGCATTTGAACCCACAGCATCAAGTCATTCACACTTTAAAGAGAACCTGTCGCGTCCTACCTGCCCTCTACACTGCCCCCATAGCGTTGGTAGTGGTGCAATGTGCATCACTAACAAGCTGTTTTCATGAAAATCAAAGCAGCTAGAATGAATTTATAATGTTTAATATACTTATATCCTACCTGCCTTTTCAGTCATAGGGACGTGCTTGTCATATTCAGTCAAGGGTGGGCGCAGCATTCACTCACTGCTGGCGCCGTCCATGTATTTGAATCCTGTTCCCAACAAGTGGTAATATTGTGGGGCGCACTTGTAGATGTCCGGCCGCCTGCGCAGTGAGGCTGTGATTACCAGATTCACTGCGTATGCGCCGGGAACATAGCGCGTCATAGTGCATGCGCAGTGAAGCTGTGTAGTCCTCAGCTGCACTGCGCATGCGCTATGACGCTCTATACCCCGCGCATGCGCAGTGAAGCTGTGTAGTCCTCAGCTGCACTGCGCATGCGCTATGACGCTCTATACCCCGCGCATGCGCAGTGAAGCTGTGTAGTCCTCAGCTGCACTGCGCATGCGCTATGACGCTCTATACCCCGCGCATGCGCAGTGAGGCTGTATGATTATGACTTTTTCTTCACTTTGAAAATTGTTTAAGTTGGCTGAGGGACTGGGTGGTTTACCTAGGACAAGGAATGGCCATGTGTAAGAAAAACCGCTACTGATTGTAAATGACAGATTCTGTTAACTACAATAAATAAGTTGGTTAACAAGAAACACTTTGATATAGTGCACTACACAATACAGTTCTCTTTTACACACTGTATAGTTTGCTAAAAGGCACATGTTTTAGTGGGAGAGGCCAAAAAATGAACGAGTAATACAACCGTTTATGGTAGCTGTAGTGTGGGCCACTAGAGTCAATTCTCCTGGTGGGCCCTAGGCACCCCAGTCCAACCCTGCTTTGTACTGTGCCTCAAAAGTAGTTCCCAATTACATGTAGGGTATTGGCGTACTCAGGAGAAATTGCCCAACAAAATGAGAGGTTAATTTTCTTCTGTTACTCTTGTGAAAATAAAAAATTTGGGGCTGAAAGAAAATTTTTGTGGAAAAAAATAGATTTTTTTATTTTCATAGCTCTACGTTACAAACGTTTGTGAAGCACCTGGGGTTCAAAGTGCTCACCACACATCTAGATAAGTTTATTGAGGGGTCTAGTTTCCAAAATGGTGTCACTTGTGGGGGTTTCCACTGTTTAGGCGCATCAGGGGCTCTCCAAATGTGACATGGCGTCCGCTAATTATTCCAGCAAATTTTGAATTCAAAAAGTCAAATGGCGCTTCGTCCCTTCCGAGCCCTGCCATGTGCCCAAACAGTGGTCTTACAGCACATATTGGGTATTGGCATGCTCAGGAAAAATTGCACAATACATTTTGGGGTCAATTTTTATCTGTTACCCTTGTAAAAATAAAAAAAAGAGTCTAAATTACATTTGTTGTGAAAAAAAGATAAATGTTAATTTTTTTTCTTCCTCATTGCTTCAGTTCCTGTGAAGCACCTGAAGGGTTAATAAAGTTCTTGAATGTGGTTTTGAGCACCTTGAGGGGTGCAGTTTTTAGAATGGTGTCACTTTTGAGTATTTTCTGTCATAAAGGCCCCTCAAAGTCACTTGAAATGTGATGTGGTCCCTAAAAAAAAATGATTTTGTAAATTTTGTTGGAAAAATGAGAAATCGCTGGTCAACTTTTAACCTTTGTAACTTTCTAACAAAAAAAATTTTGTTTCCAAAATGCTGATGTAAAGTAGACATATGGGAAATATTAGTTATTAACTATTTTGTGTTACATATCTATCTGACTTAAAGGCATAACAATTCTAAGTTTGAAAATTGCGAAATTTTCAACATTTTCGCCAAATTTCCATTTTTTTCACAAATAAACGCAAGTCATATCGCATAAATTGTACCACTATCATGAAGTAAAATATGTCACAAAAAAACTATTTCAGAATCAGTGCGATCAGTTGAAGCGTTCCAGAGTTATTACCTCATAAAGTGACAGTGGTCATATTTAAAAAAATAATGCCCGGTCATTAACCTACAAAGTGGCTCAGTCCTTAAGGGGTTAAATATATTTCTAATGTGTCTTGTATGTATGACTGTGTATATATATTTATGTCTGTTTTATGTGTTTTTAAGAATGTGTTTAAATATGTAAGTATGTCTGTATGTGTACGTATCTGTGTATGTGCGTGTCTGCGTAATGTATGTGTGCATATCTGTGTACCATGTGTGTGTGTGTATGTCTGTGTACCGTGTGCGTGCATGTCTGCGTACCGTGTGCGTGCATGTCTGCGTACCGTGTGTGTGCATGTCTGCGTACCGTGTGCGTGCATGTCTGTGTACTGTGTGTGTGCATGTCTGCGTACTGTGTGCGTGCATGTCTGTGTACTGTGTGTGTGCATGTCTGCGTACCGTGTGCGTGCATGTCTGCGTACCGTGTGCGTGCATGTCTGCGTACCGTGTGCGTGCATGTCTGTGTACTGTGTGTGTGCATGTCTGAGTACTGTGTGCATGCATGTCTGTGTACTGTGTGTGTGCATGTCTGCGTACTGTGTGCATGCATGTCTGCGTACTGAGTGTGTGTGTTCATATCTGCGTACTGTGTATGTATGTCTGCATACTGTGTGTGCATCTGCGTACTGTGTGTGCGCGCATGTCTGCGTACTATGTGTGTGTGCATCTGTGTACTGTGTGTGCGCATGTCTGCGTACTGAGTGTGTGTGTGCATATCTGCGTACTATGTATGTATGTCTGCATACTGTGTGTGCGTGCATGTCTGCATACTATGTGTGTGTGAGCATCTGTGTACTGTGTGTGCGCATGTCTGTGTACTGTGTGTGTGAGCATCTGTGTACTGTGTGCGCACATGTCTGCGTACTGTGTGTGTGTGAGCATCTGTGTACTGTGTGTGTGCATGTCTGGGTACTGTGTGTGTGTGCATGTCTGTGTACTGTGTGTGTGCATGTCTGTGTACTGTGTGTGTTTGCATGTCTGTGTACTGTGTGTGTGCATGTCTGTGTACTGTGTGTGTGCATGTCTGGGTACTGTGTGTGTGTGCATGTCTGTGTACTGTGTGTGTGCATGTCTGCCTACTGTGTGTGTGTGAGCATGTCTGGGTACTGTGTGTGTGTGTGTGCATGTCTGTGTACTGTGTGTGTGCATGTCTGCGTACTGTGTGTGTGTGAGCATGTCTGGGTACTGTGTGTGTGCATGTCTGTGTACTGTGTACTGTGTGTGTGCGTGCGTGTCTGTGTACTGTGTGTGTGTGTGTGTTTGCATATGTGAAGGATGAGGGAGCAGGCTGGGCCCTGTGTTGTATACCTATATTTCTCTGCAGTATCTCTGCATCATGAATTGTGGTATGTGTTAAAGGGGCCACTGAGAGTCTTTCGCCCGGGGCCCACGAAACCCTGGAGCCGGCAATGATGGAGGAGGGAGCATCATGTGACACCCCCCTTTCCTATCATTACGCCTTTGCGTCTGACGCAGCAGCATGATGACGCGCCATGCTGTGTCAGACAGTGGAGCTGGCAGCTCCTGAGTTGCTGAGAGAGACGCGGTGCAGAGACTGAAGCAGCCAAGAATGAGGAGGGGTAAGTATGTATTTATTTATTCATTTTTAAATCAGTGTATACTGATAATACTGGAGGACTGGGGCTGCATTTTACCCTATGGTGGAGGGGGAGCTGCGTTTTACCCTCTGGGGGGCTGTATTATACTTCTTACAGGACCATGGGGTGCACTATACTGTGTTGAGGACAATGGGGAGTGCATTATACTACGCGGAGAACCATGGGGAGTTCATTATACTGCATGTAGGACCATGGACAGTGCATTATACTGTGTAGAGGACTATGGGGAGTTCATTATACTGTGTGGCGGACCATAGGGAGTGCATTATACTTGGTGAAAGACCATGGGGAGTGCATTATACTGCGTGGAGGACCATGGGGAGTGCATTATACTGCGTGGAGGACCATGGGTAGTTCATTATACTGCGTGGAGGACCATGGGGACTGCATTATACTGCGTGGAGGACCATAGGGAGTGCATTATACTGCGTGGAGGACCATGGGGAGTTCATTATACTGCGTGGAGGACCATAGGGAGTGCATTATGCTGCGTGGAGGACCATAGGGAGTGCATTATACTGCGTGGAGGACCATGGGGAGTTCATTATACTGCGTGGAAGACCATGGGGACTGCATTATACTGTGTGGAGGACCATAGGGAGTGCATTATACTGTGTTGAGGACCATGGGGAGTGCATTATACTGTGTTGAGGACCATGGCGAGTGCATTATACTGTGTGGGGGACCATGGCGAGTGCATTATATTGTGTGGAGGACCATGGCGAGTGCATTATACTGTGTGGAGAACCATGGGAAGTGTCTTATACTGTGTGGAGGACAATGGGGAGAGCATTATACTGAGTGGAGGACCATTGTTAGTGCATTATACTGTGTGGAGGACTATGGCGAGTGCATTATACTGTGTGGAGGAAGATGGTGAATGCATTATACTGTCGAGGACCATGGGGAGTGCATTATACTGCGTGGAGGACCATGGGAAGCATATTATACTGTGTGGAGGACCATAGGGAGTGCATTATACTGCGTGAAAGACCATGGGGAGTTCATTATACTGCATGTAGGACCATGGACAGTGCATTATACTGTGTAGAGGACTATGGGGAGTTCATTATACTGTGTGGAGGACCATAGGGAGTGCATTATACTTGGTGAAAGACCATGGGGAGTGCATTATACTGCGTGGAGGACCATGGGGAGTGCATGATACTGCGTGGAGGACCATGGGGAGTTCATTATACTGCGTGGAGGACCATGGGGACTGCATTATACTGCATGGAGGACCATAGGGAGTGCATTGTACTGCGTGGAGGACCATGGGGAGTTCATTATACTGCGTGGAGGACCATAGGGAGTGCATTATGCTGCGTGGAGGACCATAGGGAGTGCATTATACTGCGTGGAGGACCATGGGGAGTTCATTATACTGCGTGGAAGACCATGGGGACTGCATTATACTGTGTGGAGGACCATAGGGAGTGCATTATACTGTGTTGAGGACCATGGGGAGTGCATTATACTGCGTGGAGGACCATGGGGAGTGCATTATACTGTGTGGAGGACCATGGGGAGTTCATTATACTGCGTGGAGGACCATGGGGACTGCATTATACTGCGTGGAGGACCATGGGGAGTTCATTATACTGCGTGGAAGACCATGGGGACTGCATTATACTGTGTGGAGGACCATAGGGAGTGCATTATACTGTGTTGAGGACCATGGGGAGTGCATTATACTGCGTGGAGGACCATGGGGAGTGCATTATACTGCGTGGAGGACCATGGGGAGTTCATTATACTGCGTGGAGGACCATGGGGACTGCATTATACTGCGTGGAGGACCATGGGGAGTGCATTATACTGCATGGAGGACCATAGGGAGTGCATTGTACTGCGTGGAGGACCATGGGGAGTTCATTATACTGCGTGGAGGACCATAGGGAGTGCATTATGCTGCGTGGAGGACCATAGGGAGTGCATTATACTGCGTGGAGGACCATGGGGAGTTCATTATACTGCGTGGAAGACCATGGGGACTGCATTATACTGTGTGGAGGACCATAGGGAGTGCATTATACTGTGTTGAGGACCATGGGGAGTGCATTATACTGCGTGGAGGACCATGGGGAGTGCATTATACTGCGTGGAGGACCATGGGGAGTTCATTATACTGCGTGGAGGACCATGGGGACTGCATTATACTGCATGGAGGACCATGGGGAGTGCATTATTCTGCGTGGAGGACCATGGGGAGTTCATTATACTGCGTGGAGGACCATAGGGAGTGCATTATGCTGCGTGGAGGACCATAGGGAGTGCATTATACTACGTGGAGGACCATGGGGAGTTCATTATACTGCGTGGAAGACCATGGGGACTGCATTATACTGTGTGGAGGACCATAGGGAGTGCATTATACTGTGTTGAGGACCATGGGGAGTGCATTATACTGTGTTGAGGACCATGGCGAATGCATTATACTGTGTGGGGGACCATGGCGAGTGCATTATATTGTGTGGAGGACCATGGCGAGTGCATTATACTGTGTGGAGAACCATGGGAAGTGTCTTATACTGTGTGGAGGACCATGGGGAGAGCATTATACTGAGTGGAGGACCATTGTTAGTGCATTATACTGTGTGGAGGACTATGGCGAGTGCATTATACTGTGTGGAGGAAGATGGTGAATGCATTATACTGTCGAGGACCATGGGGAGTGCATTATACTGTGTGGAGGACCATGGGAAGCATATTATACTGTGTGGAGGACCATAGGGAGTGCATTATACTGCGTGGAGGACCATAAGGAGTGCATTATTCTGAGTGGAGGACCATATGGAGTGCATTATACTGCGTGGAGGACCATAGGGAGTGCATTATACTGCGTGCAGGACCATGGAGAGCGTATTATACTGTGTGAAGTACCCTAGGGAGTGCATTATACTGCTTGGAAGACCATAGGGAGTGCATTATACTGCGTGGAGGTCCATGGGGACTGCATTATACTGTGTGGAGGACCATAGGGAGTGTATTATACTGCGTGGAGGACCATGGGGAGTGTATTATACTGTGTGCAGGACCATAGCGAGTGCATTATACTGTGTGGAGGACCATGACGAGTGCATTATACTGTGTGCAGGACCATGGCGAGTGCATTATACTGTGTGCAGGACCATGGCGAG
Source organism: Phyllobates terribilis (assembly GCF_046119375.1). NCBI lineage: Eukaryota > Metazoa > Chordata > Amphibia > Anura > Dendrobatidae > Phyllobates > Phyllobates terribilis. The sequence goes on from NW_027362839.1 coordinate 5,234,155, forward strand.
TGCATTATACTGTGTGGAGGACCATGACGAATGCATTATACTGTGTGCATTACCATGGCGAGTGCATTATACTGTGTGAAGGACCATGACGAGTGCATTATACTGTGTGGAGGACCATGGCGAGTGAATTATACTCTGTGAAGGACCATGGTGAATGCATTATACTGTGGAGGACCATGATGAATGTGTTATACTGTGGAGGATCATGGGGAGTGCATTATACTCTGTGGAGTGTGGAGAGGTGTGGGGCCATATACTGTATGCTAGGCCCACTATACTGCATGGAGGGCTGTGTGGGGATCACAGGTGTGGGGATCATAAAGTGTTGGGGTCACCATACTTTGCCCTGGGAGTTGAGGTGGGGTACAGTAGGGTCATCATACTGCACATGTGGAGGAATTCACCATGGGGATATCATACTGTGTTTGGGGGAAACTTTTGTTGGCATCATATTTATGGGGCAATGAAAAAGGAATCTAGCACTTCAGCAGGAGGAAAATTACTATGTAAAGGTTGGAAAGTTGTGAGATCTGCTCTTCTATGACCCCAAGAATTTTTTATATTTTTGTTTTGGGAAGGGGGCGGGGGGACAATTAGAACTTCTGCTATGGGGACCCATGAATCTTATGTATGCCCCTTGGTGCGGGCACTCTGCAGCAACTCAGCACTGTTGACTTTGGAGGTCCTCTTCATTCCCTGGTGATCAGTGGCTGCATGCATCCCCTAGAACTGGATATGCTAAGATTGTTTGCTGTGGAGCCCTCTAGTTTCGATCAGATAAATGTGGAGGACAGCTCAACATATCTGTCATCATAGACAATCTGTGCCGAATCCGCACCCCTCACTGCTGAGCAGCTACCCTGTCTAGGTGGCAGCACACAGTGCTTTGTGTGTGTCCCATTGTGTCACTAGTGATATAGCAGTATACTAGGGATGCACCAACTCCACATTTTTATTAATATTACTCCAGATATGGACGAAACCCTCCAAGATGCAGGCTTTATTATACTACAGAATTTTGGTGCATCCATAATATATGCTCAAGCACTTTAATAGAAACCTGTTCCAATTATCCAAATAAGCGGTAGGAGGCGCTGGTAGGCTGATCACTGATAAGCAGCGAATCAAGGGACACAAACCACAATGTGTCAATGGGGTAGTACCAATACAAATAGGGGTATAATTCGCGCTTGGGTAGTGGGTAGAGGGAAAATGGGGAGTTACCAACGTGGAGGCGTAACTAAGGACTAGTAGTAGATTGGATAAAATAAATTAAGCTTTATTTGAAAAAATAGATAAAACCAGTTAAAAGTGATAAAAGTAATAAAATCTCTGATCAGAGGTCAGTATATCTAGAGAATAGGAGTAACGTATTATTTTGATAGAAGATGGTCCTTAATGTGGTCCAGAGGTGTAAGAACCTGTGGAAAAAGGGGTAAGGGAGGTTAGTTTAGTGGGATATTGGATAAGGTCAGGATGAGATAATTGGTGACCAATGTACCTGTAGTAGGGTCCTTGTTCTTATTGGTGAATAAGTATCAGGGACTATCTGTTAGGTAGGTGCTCTTATTCCATGGTGGGAGAATCTACAGGACAAATTAAGAGGTATAAAGGATAAATTAAGGTAGAGAGATGCGTAAAGTAAGTAAATTCTCTGTACCTACTGTAATCCGGGCGGATATTAGTTTCGGGTAAGAAGAGGTCCAGAGGCCTAGGCTTCCTGGAAACCTGGTGTCCTGGGTTGTCTTTTTAGTCTACCTGCAGTGAAGGTAGAGGGTGGGCAGAAAACGATCTTTGCCCTAGTAGGGGCTATAAATAAGTAGTGGATATTTACCTGTGTGGAGGAAGATGGTGAATGCATTATACTGTCGAGGACCATGGGGAGTGCATTATACTGCGTGGAGGACCATGGGAAGCATATTATACCTGGTGTCCTGGTTTTCCTGCAGAAAGCAGCTCACTAGCGCTAAGAGACCGCTGCATCCTGTGTGTCACGTGCCAGCGCGTCACACTAGTCTCGCGTGCTTTCTGCAGGAAGCGCGCGCTCTCCCTATCCGAGATCACGCGAGGAGCGGAAGTCTCCGGCCGGGACTCCGCTCTCGCTCCGGATACAGTCACGGTACCTGCCGACAGGACGCCCCCGTCCCTGGGACAACTATCTGACTCAGATCCACGCAGACTTCCCCAACTGTGAGTAACTGGATGCTGCGACCGCTCCGTCTACTTTGCACAGCTTTACCCTGCATTGACTAACCGGCCGCTTCCCTCCTAGAACCAGGTCTATACGTTAAGACTACCCCTACCAATATTTTCTCCTATCTGATCACGACCGGCTCTGGGACCTAGGGGAACCACCGTGCTACAAACTTCCCTGACAAGGCATACCTAGTAGGATTCTCATATCTCAAGTAGGATTTCTCCTATCTGGCCACGACCGGCTCTAGGACCTAGGGGAACCACCGTGCTACAAACTTCCTTGACAAGGTATACCTGGTAGGATTCTCATACCTTGGCTGGCTGTCATCTTGCCTCACCTGACCCATGTGACTCACCTCACTACAGGTTCAATTATCACACCACCAGGACGTACAGGGTCACCACTGTTACAGACCCACCGGACTTCCCTGGACTGCTACAGGTGACCTAATGGAACACACCTGCACCATCAGGTAAATATCCACTACTTATTTATAGCCCCTACTAGGGCAAAGATCGTTTTCTGCCCACCCTCTACCTTCACTGCAGGTAGACTAAAAAGACAACCCAGGACACCAGGTTTCCAGGAAGCCTAGGCCTCTGGACCTCTTCTTACCCGAAACTAATATCCGCCCGGATTACAGTAGGTACAGAGAATTTACTTACTTTACGCATCTCTCTACCTTAATTTATCCTTTATACCTCTTAATTTGTCCTGTAGATTCTCCCACCATGGAATAAGAGCACCTACCTAACAGATAGTCCCTGATACTTATTCACCAATAAGAACAAGGACCCTACTACAGGTACATTGGTCACCAATTATCTCATCCTGACCTTATCCAATATCCCACTAAACTAACCTCCCTTACCCCTTTTTCCACAGGTTCTTACACCTCTGGACCACATTAAGGACCATCTTCTATCAAAATAATACGTTACTCCTATTCTCTAGATATACTGACCTCTGATCAGAGATTTTATTACTTTTATCACTTTTAACTGGTTTTATCTATTTTTTCAAATAAAGCTTAATTTATTTTATCCAATCTACTACTAGTCCTTAGTTACGCCTCCACGTTGGTAACTCCCCATTTTCCCTCTACCCACTACCCAAGCGCGAATTATACCCCTATTTGTATAGAAACCTGTTCCACCATGTCCATCCTTCACTGCGCTACTAGTATTTATTTGGAAACACAGGGATATTCCAGGAAAACGTGTTTTATGCTTAATAAAAATAAACTGATCACATTTTCAAAGAATTTCCATTGGTATTTATCTCCTTTTTGTAATTTACCTGTCAGGTTAATTCACACTTTTCATGTTTTTTCTACAACCAGTTAATGGGGTGGTCTCAGTTTCTTAAAGGGAGTCTGTCACCCCAATACTCAAATCATTTATGGATTTGTATAGGAATCTTGGCCCCTATAAAAAAAATTATACTTTAGGTACAGATGATATTTTTATGCAAAAACAGCATTTACACCCCACGCTTAATTACCATCCTCTGCCCCTCCCCTTACAATGATTGACAGCACTGCCTATATTGAATCCTCAGCCCTGCACACACTGACACTGCAGGAGCTGAAAACTCAGTGTCCGAGCTTGCGGGCATCCTCTGATCCCCTTGTCCAGTTTACAGTTGTCTCTTTCAGTGGGCAGAAAAAAAGCTTTTACTTAAAAATTGTAAGGGTCGATTTGAGTTTGCCAAAAGACATGTGGGAGACTCCCAAAATATATGGAGGAATGTGCTGTGGTCAGATGAGACCAAAATTGAACTTTTTGGCCACCAAGGTAAATGCTATGTCTGGCACCAAACCAACAGCTTATCACCCCAAGAACACCATCCCCACAGTGAAACATGGTGGTTGCAGTATCATGCTGTGGGTATGTTTTTCTGCAGCAGCCACCTCCATTATCTGAATGCAAGGAAGATTGTGAACTTGTGCTACTTGTGCAGTAACACTTTGTCATTTCTGCTCCATTCTGTCTTCAAGCACAGGGCTAACAATGCTCTGACTCCATATCCGGCTTCATGGCTTGATCATAGATGCTGGATCCTGATTCCCAAGAAAATCCCACCAACCCAAGATTGTGAAAGAAATGCACAAAACACTTTTAGTGAATGTTAAATAGACCAAATTTTATTACAAATCATATTATTTCATTCAGTGTCTGAAATTTAGAATCAGCCAATTGCTATGAAAAAGACACTGAAAATGGCAAACCTCCGACTCACGAAGAATCATCCGTCAGCACTCAGGAGAGGAAAACCCCCTGTGGAGGAAACCTCTAGGGAACCATGGCTGGAGGACTTGCCCATCCCTCGGGCTTAGAAGGATAGTGCCAACAAGTAACAGCAAATTGTACTAGAATTTGTACATTCTATCATATTTACAGTGAGACATAATATACATCCACTATAGATATGATAGCAGTGACATCACATAGTCACACAAGTTACACATTACATCATCAGAAAACAGACAGTAATGGAGAAGGTCAAAGTAGGTGCCCTGTGTGAGCACCATATGGAGAAGTCTAATGTGACATCTCCAGGCCGTACACATAAAGGTGAAGGCAACAAGTACCGGACGTGAGGGAGATCTGGCTGCAACATCTGTCACCCCATTGATCGCTAGGGTTAGTTTGATCTGGCTGGCTAGGCGATATGGCTGATCTGGCTGGCTAGGCGGTATGGCTGATCTGGCTGGCTAGGCGGTATGGCTGGTCTGGCTGGCTAGGCGGTATGGTTGATCTGGCTGGCTAGGCCGTATCCCCTTCCTCCCTTACAGGTTGTGGAGTGATGAAGCTCCAGGTCTCCAGACACATCAAGTACGGCGCTTCATACGGCTGAATGACCTGTGGTTCCGGAATCATCTTCTATATCATAGATGTATGTGTTTATGACATCAGCACAGTTGCCGTAGTTACCACAGGTGTTCATTACTGGTGCTTCACTGGCTAGAAAGTCTCTCTCAGTGTTCCAAAGAATTAACCCTTGAATGACTGGCATTGTACATTTGTCCAGAATCCTGTAACATAATCTTGTCACTGTGCAGGACCGTTATCAATATTATACTTTAAAATTGCCCTAACCAAAGTCTAATTAGTGAGCGCATCTACAGATTTGATGGGTAACAAGCACAATAATCCCCTTAAGCCCTACTAAATGCATAAATGTCCAATATGAGTACAGAGCAGTCCATACAGAATGGATGATATAGAGGGCAATACAGTTAGATAAAGAAGTAGAAAGCCAAACCAAGTAAATGTCTCCTGAGATCTCGGCTACTGAGGTCTCAATTGCGCATCTGCTGCCTCAGGCGGCCATTTGTGTAACACAAGCGATCGGAAGATCCCAGCTTCTAGTCTGCTAAGGAGACTATTGAAGCAGGTAAAAAGTAAAAAAAAATATTTAAAAGTTCAAATCACCCCCCTTTTACCCCATTCAAAATAAAACAATCAAAAATCCACGTTTGGTATCGCCGCATTTAGAATCGCCCGATCTATCAATATATAAGAAGAATGACTTCGATCAGTAAACTGTATAACGAGAAAAAAAAAAAAACTCCAAAATTAAGTTGTTTTGGTCGCCGCAACATTGCATTAAAGTGTAATAACAGGCGATCATAACATCATATCTACACCAAAACGGTATCAATAAAGATGTCAGCTCAGTGCGCAAAAAATAACCCCTGACCCGGCTCTAGATCACGAAAAATGGAGACGCTACGGGTCTCGGAAAAATGATTATTTTTTTTTACAAGCTTTGAATTTTGATTTCACCACTTAAATAAAATAGAAGCTCCACATGTTTGGTAACTACGAACTCGTAATGACCTGGAGAATCATAATGGCCGGTCAGTGTTAGCATTTACTGAACATGGTAAAAAAAAACCTTTTGTGGAATTGCACTTTTTTTGCCATTTCACTGCACTTGGATATTTTTCCCATTTTCCAGTGCACAATATGGTAAAATCAATGGTGGTGTTCAAAAGAATAACTCATCCCACAATAAAACAAGCCCTCACATGGCCATATTGACGGAAAAATAAAAAAGTTATGGCTCTGGGAAGAAGGGGAGCAAAAAATGAAAGCGCAAAAACGGAAAAACCTGAGGTGATAAAGGGGTTAACTGGAATTTTCTGCCATGGACTCATTGGCAAATCTGAAATAGATATTTCTCGCTCCCTTATCAGTGTGGAAACATATATCTTTGGCCTCATTCAGACGTCTGTTTTTCATGTTTGTGTCCTCTCCATATTTGTTACGGATAGATCACATACACAATATAATCTGTGGAGTCGTCCACATGTCATTTTTTTGTTGAAAACCGCGTAGTGTCCGTTTTTTATCCTAGTGGTTGATGAAAATTCTCCAGTCAGATCTATGGGTCCATGACATCGCTGACAGCTGGCATTGCCATCCATGTGCTGTCTGTGATAACACTGTTACCATAGTAACATAGTAACATAGTTTGTAAAGCCGAATAAAGACTTGCGTCCATCAAGTTCGACCTGTTAGTTCTGTAATTGCTAAAGTTGATCCAGAGGAGGGCAAAAACCCCAAATGATTTAGCCAATCTTCACCTGAGGAAAAATTCCCTCCCGACTCTGAAACCAGCAGTCAGAATAAATCCCTGTATCAACCTACTATTTTATTTTATTTTTAAGTATACGCTGAAATCTGCCTGGTATCTAGAAATGCATCCAGTCCCCGCTTGAACTGGTGTAGTGAATCCGACATTACCGTCTCCTCACTCAGTGAATTCCATATTCTCACTGCTCTTACCGTAAAGAACCCCTTCCTATGCTGGTGCTGAAACCTTTTCTCTTCCAGTCTTAGTGAATGCCCTCTTGTTACCGTAATATCCCTCCTTTTGAACAAATCTCGGGCAAGATCTCTATACTGTCCCCTAACATATTTGTACACATTTATTATGTCCCCCCTCAACCTTCTCTTTTCCAGGCTGAATAGTCCTAGTTTTGCCAACCTCTCTGGGTATTGCAGTCCCTCCATTCCCTTTATTAATTTTGTTGCACTCCTTTGTACCTTTTCAAGCTCATTTATATCCTTTCTATATATTGGGGCCCATAACTGAGCACAGTATTCCAAGTGTGGTCTGACCAGTGCTTTGTACAGTGGAAGAACAATGTTCTCATCCTTTGCAGCTATACCTCTTCTGATACATCCCATTACCCTGTTTGCCCTTACAGCAGCGGCCTGACTTTGGGCACTCCAATTTAGTTTGCTATCAATCAAGATGCCCAAGTCCTTCTCCATCTCTGAATTCCCCAATGATTTTCCATTCAGTGAGTACTGGTGACTTCCATTTTTCCTTCCCATATGTATGACCTTACATTTCTCCTCGTTAAACCTCATTTGCCATTTAATGCTCCACCTACCCAGCTTATCCAAATCCCTCTGTAGGTCTGCACTGTCCTCTTTTGTATTAATTGTTTTACATAACTTTGTGTCATCTGCTAATATTGATATTTTACTATTTATCCCGTTGACTATGTCGTTAATAAAGATATTAAATAACATTGGGCCTAGTACAGACCCCTGTGGTAACCCACTAGTGACGCTTACCCAATCTGAGTATATTCCATTTATAACCACCCTCTGCCTTCTATCCTTTAGCCAGTTTGCTACCCACTTGCAGACATTTTCCTCCAGCCCCATCATTCTCATTTTGTATACCAACCTATTATGTGGCACGCTATCGAACGCTTTTGAGAAGTCGAGATACACGACATCCACTGGTTCCACTGGTTCCCCCTGATCTACTCAAAGTTTGTCAGGATGGTACATATGTCAGACATCCAGGTCCACTCCTGAAGTCTTATGTGTGGAGTCTGACCTGAATATCGACGGCCTTGTTGCAGCTGGTACTCCACAACTGCTCTCTTCTGCTCACAAATCCTTTGCAACATGTGGAGGGTAGAGTTCCAGCATGTGGGGACATCACACACCAGTCGGTGTGCCGGAAGCTGCAAACGCTGCTGCAACACAGCAAGGGCGGCGGAAGCTGTAGCCGACTTGCGAAAATGAGCTGACAGGCGGCGTACTTTCACGAGCAGATCTGACAACTCGGGGTACGATTTAAGAAACCGCTGAACCACGAGGTTAAGCACATGAGCCAGGCATGGTACGTGTGTGATCTCACCTCGCCTCAGAGCCGCCACCAGGTTAAGGCCATTGTCACACACGACCATGCCGGGATGTAGGTTCAGCGGTCTCAGCCACAGATCTGCCTGCTCTTTCACAGCTGTCCACAACTCACAAGCAGTGTGAGGTTTATCACCTAAGCTTATGAGTTTCAGCACAGCCTGTTGCCGCTTGGCGGAGGCAGTACTGCAATGCTTCCAGCTTGTAACTGATGTGGTGATATCTGAGATGGAGGCTGAACATGAGGAGGAGGAGGAGGATGCGCAGGAGCTGTACACTGTGGGGGCAACTCTGACTGACATAGGGCCCGCAATCCTCGGTGTGGGGAGGATGTGTTCCGTCCCAAGGTCCGACTGGGTCCCGGCTTCCACTATGTTTACCCAGTGTGCCGTCAGAGAGATGTACCGTCCCTGGCCACAAGCACTTGTCCACGTGTCCGTTGTCAGGTGGACTCTCCCAGTAACTGCGTTGTTGAGGGCACGGCAGATGCTTTGGGACACGTGCTTGTGTAGTGCGGGGATGGCACACCGGGCAAAATAGTGTCGGCTGGGGACCGAGTACCGAGGGACGGCCACCGCCATAAGATTGCGGAAGGATTCCGTCTCCACCAGCCTAAAAGGCAGCATTTCCAATGCAAGCAGTCGTGAAATGTGCGAATTTAGGACTGTGGCCTGTGGGGCGTTAGCTGCGAATTTCCGCTTTCGTTCAAAGGTCTGGGATATGGACAATTGAATGCTGCGGTGGGACGTGGACGTTGATGCTGTTTCTTGAGAAACTGCCATAACAAGTGAAGACTGAGAGGAGGGGGCATTTTTACATGCAGTATGGACAGGGGATTGCCTTGCACACACAACAGGGGGTTCTATTGCACGCACAACAGTGGAAGAAGCAGTGGTGACACCCGCTGACACTTGTCGTGGACCCTGGGTTTCGCCCCACAAAGTCGGGTGCTTTGCTGCCATGTGCCTGATCATGCTGGTGGTGGTCAGGCTGGTAGTTTTGTCACCCCTGCTGATGCTGGCATGGCAGGTGGAACATATGGCCTTTTTGGGGTTATCAGCAGAGTCTTTAAAAAAATTCCAGACTCTGGAAGACCTACCGCTTGTACTGGCAACGTCCCTCGTGTTGGTGTTACGGGGAACGGTTGCCTGCCTTCTGTCTGCGGCCACCACACTGCTTCTTCCTGCCTGTTGGGGTACTCTGCCTCCCTCCCCCTGTGTGCTGCTGGCCTCACTCTGCATGTCCTCCTTCCACGTTGGGTCAGTTACTAGATCATCCACCACCTCCTCCTCTTCCACTTGCGCACCACGATCCTCCTCCTCACTTCCTGGCAATTGTGTCTCGTCATCGTCCACCTCTTGTGACAGATTGCCAACGTCGACTTCCTGTGGCCGTGGCTGTTCAAATATTTGGGCATCGCAACATGGGATCTCCTCTGCCACCACTTCAAGCGTATCAGGCGAGGGGCCCAAATATGGAAATGGACCAGTGAACAGCTCTTCAGAGTGTCCAAGTGTGGGATCACTTGCTGTCTGACGACACTCGGCATGGTGGGAGGAAGGAGCATCAGGGTGAGGAGGAGTATGCGGTCGAGACTCACGGCTACTAAGAGTTGACCGTGTGGAAGACAGACCGGAGGTGGTGGTGCCCAGGTAACTGGAAGTATTGTCTGCTATCCAATTAATAACCTGTTCACACTGATCAGTTCTCAATACTGGTGTTGTTCTGTGCTTCCCTAGTAATTCGGTCAAGAAGTGGGAGCGAGAAGGTGTGGCTGTTGGTTGTGGCACATTTTCACCTTGGCCACGGCCCCGTCCTCTGCACGAACCATCACAGAACGTCCACTTCCATGTCCCTTGCCACGCGCCTTGCCCATTATAAATGAAGTAAAATAGCTTACACTTGCACTATCAATGGAAAAAGGGTAATAAAGAGTAGATTAGAACCGTGGCAGAGGAAAACCACAGTTATTGTTTACTGGGGTATACCACACTTTTTTAAATAGAGATATTTGCGGCTGAACAGTGAGCGACACACTCAAACTGCTTTTTTTTTAGATACCAAAGGCCCAAAACTGGATAGTACAGCGATTTGACCCGTGGAACTGCGAAACCACACTGGGATGTCGGGCCTACACAAGACTATTTTCAACAGATATATTTTTGTGTCACAACAGTTAGGAGACTACTGTTTTTCTTTACGGAAAAAACTACCAAAACCTGAATAATAGAGATTTTTTTACCGTGGAACAGCAAAACCACAGTTATAATTTACTGGTGTATACCAGGCTTTTTAAAATATATATATATTTGCGGCTGAACAGTGAGCGACACACTCAAACTGTTTTATTTAGATACAAATGGCCCAAAAGTGGATAATACAGAGGTTTGTACCGTGGAACTGCAAAACCACACTTGTATTTCTTGGGCCTACACCAGACTATTTTCAACAGATATATTTGTGTCTGAAAAATCAGGGAGACACTATTATTATTTTTATACAGCAAAAAATGCCAAAAACAGGATAATAGAGATGTTTTACCGTGGAACAGCAAAAGCACACTTCTGTCTCTCTGGCCTACACCAGACTATTTTCAACAGATATATTTGTGTCTGAAAAATCAGGGAGACACTATTATTATTTTTATACAGCAAAAAATGCCAAAAACAGGATAATAGAGATGTTTTACCGTGGAACATCAAAACCACAGTAATAATTTACTGGTGTATACCAGGCTTTTTAAAATATATATATATTTGCGGCTGAACAGTGAGCGACACACTCAAACTGTTTTTTTTTAGATACAAATGGCCCAAAAGTGGATAATACAGAGGTTTGTACCGTGGAACTGCAAAACCACACTTGTATTTCTCGGGCCTACACCAGACTATTTTCAACAGATATATTTGTGTCTGAAAAATCAGGGAGACACTATTTTTTTTTTTTTTTACAACAAAAAATGCAAAAAGCAGGATAATAGAGATTTTTTACCATGGAACAGCAAAAGCACACTTCTGTCTCTCTGGCCTACACCAGACTATTTTCAACAGATATATTTGTGTCTGAAAAATCAGGGAGACACTATTATTATTTTTATACAGCAAAAAATGCCAAAAACAGGATAATAGAGATGTTTTACCGTGGAACATCAAAACCACAGTAATAATTTACTGGTGTATACCAGGCTTTTTAAAATATATATATATTTGCGGCTGAACAGTGAGCGACACACTCAAACTGTTTTTTAGATACAAATGGCCCATAGAACTGCAAAACCACACTTCTGTTTCTCTGGCCTACACCAGACTATTTTCAACAGATATATTTGTGTCTGAAAAATCAGAGGCACACTTTTTTTTTGGGGGGGGGGGGGGACACCAAAAGGTTAATAAGATGGGTATTTGTACATTGTGAAGGAGGAAAAAAAAAGAGGATTTTGATAAAAAAAAGGATTTTTCCTGGCCCCCGGGACCTGGAGCTAAGTCCAGCAATTTCAGCAACAGGAGCAGCACACAGGACTGTAATGCAGCGTTTGCTGGTATAACCACTGCGTCTCCTATACAGCCTGCCTGCCTGCCTGATATACCTGGGATGGATATTAGTCCTGAGAAGGACTGTTTGTTTGATCTGGCAGCCTTTACAGACCCTACACTAACTATTTTGCAGGATATATCTCTCCCTAAATCAGCAGCGCTGTCCCTACACTGTCTGATCCGGAGCGACTGTGTCCAAGATGGCGGCACCCGGTTTTAAATACTCGAGGTGATGCTGTGCGGCCAGCCAATCACTGTAATGCCAACAAACAACATGGCTGCGGCATTACAGTGACTGGCTGGCAATCCCTGCATGTTCATTGGCTCTGTAAAGAGCGCCAAACATGCAGGGCGGAGACCCGAGCTCCCGCCCGAGTAACCCGGAAATGCTCGGTGCTCGCCGAACATCCCGAGTAGCGTGATGCTCGGGCGAGTACCGAGCAGTGTCGAGCATGTTCGCTCAACACTAGTCCTTACATTTCCAGGAGGGATTACAGAGGAAGTGCGTATAGTAAAGTTCTTACATTTCCATGAGAAATTAAAGAGGAAGCGCACAAAGTACAGTCGTTACATTTCCAGGAGTATTTACAGAGGAAGTGCAAAAAGTAAAGTTCTTACATTTCCAGGAGGGATTACAGAGGAAGTGCATAAAGTAAAGTTCTTACATTTCCAGGAGGGATTACAGAGGAAGTGCATAAACTAAAGTTCTTACATTTCCAGGAGGAATTACAGAGGAAATGCACAACGTTCTTACATTTCCAGGAGGGATTACAGAGGAAGTGCACAAAGTAGATTTCTTACATTTCCAGGAGGGATTACAGAGGAAGTGCATAAAGTAAAGTTCTTACATTTCCAGGAGGGATTACAGAGGAAGGGCATAAAGTAAAGTTCTTACATTTCCAGGAGGGATTACAGAGGAAGTGCACAAAGTAGATTTCTTACATTTCCAGGAGGGATTACAGTGGAAGTGCATAAAGTAAAGTTCTTACATTTCCAGGAGGGATTACAGAGGAAGTGCATAAAGTAAAGTTCTTACATTTCCAGGGGGGATTACAGAGGAAGTGCATAAAGTAAAGTTCTTACATTTCCAGGAGTAATTAAAGAGGAAGTGCACAAAGTAGAGTCCTTACATTTCCAGGAGGATTTACAGAGGAAGTGCACAAAGTAAAGTTCTTACATTTCCAGGAGGGATTACAGAGGAAGTGCATATAGTAAAGTTCTTACATTTCCATGAGGAATTAAAGAGGAAGTGCAGAAAGTAGAGTCCTTACATTTCCAGGAGGGATTACAGAGGAAGTGCACAAAGTAGAGTCCTTACATTTCCAGGAGGGATTACAGGGGATGTGCACAAAGTAGAGATCTTACATTTCCAGGAGTATTTACAGAGGAAGTGCAAAAAGTAAAGTTCTTACATTTCCAGGAGGGATTACAGAGGAAATGCATAAAGTAAAGTTCTTACATTTCCATGAGGAATTAAAGAGGAAATGCACAAAGTAGAGTTCTTACATTTCCAGGAGGGATTACAGAGGAAGTGCATAAAGTAGAGTTCTTACATTTCCAGGAGTATTTACAGAGGAAGTGCAAAAAGTAAAGTTCTTACATTTCCAGGAGGGATTACAGAGGAAATGCATAAAGTAAAGTTCTTACATTTCCATGAGGAATTAAAGAGGAAATGCACAAAGTAGAGTTCTTACATTTCCAGGAGGGATTACAGAGGAAGTGCATAAAGTAGAGTTCTTACATTTCCAGGAGGGATTACAGAGGAAGTGCACAAAGTAAAGTTCTTACATTTCCAGGAGGGATTACAGAGGAAGTGCATAAAGTAAAGTTCTTACATTTCCAGGAGGGATTACAGAGGAAGTGCAAAAAGTAAAGTTCTTACATTTCCAGGAGGGATTACAGGGGATGTGCACAAAGTAGAGTTCTTACATTTCCAGTAGGATTTACAGAGGAAGTGCAAAAAGTAAAATTCTTACATTTCCAGGAGGGATTACAGAGAAAGTGCATAAAGTAAAATTCTTACATTTCCAGGAGGGATTACAGAGGAAGTGCATAAAGTAAAGTTCTTACATTTCCAGGAGGGATTACAGGGGATATGCACAAAGTAGAGTTCTTACTTTTCCAGGAGGATTTACAGAGGAAGTGCATAAAGTAAAATTCTTACATTTCCAGGAGGGATTACAGGGGATGTGCACAAAGTAGAGTTCTTACATTTCCAGGAGGGATTACAGAGGAAGTGCATAAAGTAAAGTTCTTACATTTCCAGGAGGGATTACAGAGGAAGTGCATAAAGTAAAGTTCTTACATTTCCAGGAGGGATTACAGAGGAAGTGCATAAAGTAAAGTTCTTACATTTCCAGGAGGGATTACAGAGGAAATGCATAAAGTAAAGTTCTTACATTTCCAGGAGGGATTACAGGGGATGTGCACAAAGTAGAGTTCTTAAATTTCAGGAGGGATTACAGAGGAAGTGCATAAAGTAAAGTTCTTACATTTCCAGGAGGGATTACAGAGGAAGTGCATAAAGTAAAGTTCTTACATTTCCGGGAGGGATTACAGAGGAAGTGCATAAAGTAAAGTTCTTACATTTCCAGGAGGGATTACAGAGGAAGTGCACAAAGTAGATTTCTTACATTTCCAGGAGGGATTACAGTGGAAGTGCATAAAGTAAAGTTCTTACATTTCCAGGAGGGATTACAGAGGAAGTGCATAAAGTAAAGTTCTTACATTTCCAGGAGGGATTACAGAGGAAGTGCAAATTAAAGTTCTTACATTTCCAGGAGTAATTAAAGAGGAAGTGCACAAAGTAGAGTCCTTACATTTCCAGGAGGATTTACAGAGGAAGTGCACAAAGTAAAGTTCTTACATTTCCAGGAGGGATTACAGAGGAAGTGCACAAAGTAGAGTCCTTACATTTCCAGGAGGGATTACAGGGGAAGTGCAGAAAGTAAAGTTCTTACATTTCCAGGAGGAATTACAGAGGAAATGGACAATGTTCTTACATTTCCAGGAGGGATTACAGAGGAAGAGCACAAAGTAGATTTCTTACATTTCCAGGAGAGATTACAGAGGAAGTGCATAAAGTAAAGGTCTTACATTTCCAGGAGGGATTACAGAGGAAGTGCATAAAGTAAAGTTCTTACATTTCCAGGAGAGATTACTGAGGAAGTGCATAAAGTAGAGTTCTTACATTTCCAGGAGGGATTACAGAGGAAGTGCAAAAGTAAAGTTCTTACATTTCCAGGAGGGATTACAGAGGAAGTGCACAAAGTAAAGTTCTTACATTTCCAGGAGGGATTACAGAGGAAGTGCACAAAGTAGAGTCCTTACATTTCCAGGAGGGATTACAGGGGAAGTGCAGAAAGTAAAGTTCTTACATTTCCAGGAGGAATTACAGAGGAAATGCACAACGTTCTTACATTTCCAGGTGGGATTACAGAGGAAGTGCACAAAGTAGATTTCTTACATTTCCAGGAGGGATTACAGAGGAAGTACATAAAGTAAAGTTCTTACATTTCCAGAAGGGATTACAGAGGAAGTGCATAAAGTAAAGTTCTTACATTTCCAGGAGGGATTACAGAGGAAGTGCATAAAGCAAAGTTCTTACTTTTCCAGGAGGGATTACAGAGGAAGTGCATAAAGTAAAGTTCTTATATTTCCAGGAGGAATTACAGAGGAAGTCCATAAAGTAAAGTTCTTACATTTCCAGGACGGATTACAGGGGAAGTGCAGAAAGTAGAGTCCTTACATTTCCAGGAGGGATTACAGGGGAAGTGCAGAAAGTAAAGTTCTTACATTTCCAGGAGGAATTACAGAGGAAATGCACAATGTTCTTACATTTCCAGGAGGGATTACAGAGGAAGAGCACAAAGTAGATTTCTTACATTTCCAGGAGAGATTACAGAGGAAGTGCATAAAGTAAAGGTCTTACATTTCCAGGAGGGATTACAGAGGAAGTGCATAAAGTAAAGTTCTTACATTTCCAGGAGAGATTACAGAGGAAGTGCATAAAGTAGAGTTCTTACATTTCCAGGTGGGATTACAGAGGAAGTGCAAAAGTAAAGTTCTTACATTTCCAGGAGGGATTACAGAGGAAGTGCATAAAGTTAAGTTCTTACATTTCCAGGGGGAATTAACGAGGAAGTGCAGAAAGTGGAGTCCTTACATTTCCAGGAGGGATTACAGGGGATGTGCACAAAGTAGAGTTCTTACATTTCCAGGAGGGATTACAGAGGAAGTGCATAAAGTAAAGTTAATACATTTCCAGGAGGAATTACAGAGGAAATGCACAACGTTCTTACATTTCCAGGAGGGATTACAGAGGAAGTGCACAAAGTAGATTTCTTACATTTCCAGGAGGGATTACGGAGGAAGTGAAGTAAAGTTCTTGCATTTCCAGGAGGGATTGCAGAGGAAGTGCATAAAGTAAAGTTCTTACATTTCCAGGAGGGATTACAGAGGAAGTGCATAAAGTAAAGTTCTTACATTTCCAGGAGGGATTACAGAGGAAGTGCATAAAGTAAAGTTCTTACATTTCCAGGAGGGATTACAGAGGAAGTGCATAAAGTAAAGTTCTTACATTTCCAGGAGTAATTAAAGAGGAAGTGCACAAAGTAGAGTCCTTACATTTCCAGGAGGATTTACAGAGGAAGTGCACAAAATCAAGTTCTTACATTTCCAGGAGGGATTACAGAGGAAGTGCACAAAGTAGAGTCCTTACATTTCCAGGAGGGATTACAGGGGAAGTGCAGAAAGTAAAAAGTTCTTACATTTCCAGGAGAAATTACAGAGGAAATGCATAAAGTAGGTTTCTTATATTTCTAGGAGGGATTACAGAGGAAGTGCATAAAGTAAAGTTCTTACATTTCCAGGAGGAAACCGCGCGCATTTTGAATCTTTTTTTTTGAGCTTTTTTCACTGTTTTCAGAACATTAACAGTAAGAACATGGAAGAGTCCAGGAGCCATTTGGTGAGCTGCATATCCTGCTACATGTTCACAGACTTGCCAGTGGAAAAGCCAAACTTCACATGCCAGAAATGCAAGCTTGTGTCCCTGTTGGAGGAAAAGTTGCGAAATCTAGAAGAGAGGTTAACTACCTTGAAAATCATTAAGGAAGGTGAAGAGTTCTTAGACAGAGCAGAATTATCTCTTCATGATTCAGAAAGAGAAGAAATTCGAACTGCACCTGACGAAACAGAGGAATGGAAGCATGTGACCCACAGAAGCAGGAGGATCGAGAGGCAGTCAGCACCCATACTGCTCAGGAACCAGTACCAGGCTCTCACGCAGGAGAACCATGAAGAAATACAGCAAAATAAGACTTTGCCAGCAATGAATAACCTTGTAAGCCCTCAGAATTCTCCTGGATGGAGAAAGAAGAATGTTGTGAAGAAAAAACGGAGAGTGGTGGTCATGGGGGATTCCCTGTTAAGAGGAACTGAGGCCGCTATCTGCAGACCAGACATAACCTCAAGAGAAATGTGCTGTCTTCCAGGAGCAAAAATTAAAGATGTGTCTGACAGGATATCAAGACTCTTCAGACCTACAGATCACTACCCATTCCTGCTAATACATGTGGGGACAAATGACACCGCAAGAAAGGACCTGGAAACCATCTGCAGTGACTTTGAAGACTTAGGCAAGAAAGTGAAAGAATTGGGAGCGCAGGTGGTCTTCTCATCCATCCTCCCAGTGGATGGCCATGGAACAATGAGGTGGAATAAGATTCTACAGGTGAACAACTGGCTACGTCGATGGTGCCGTCAACAAGGATTTGGATTTCTGGATCACGGAATGAATTACCTATACGATGGACTACTTGCTAGAGATGGGGTGTACCTTACGAAGACTGGAAAACATGTATTTGGAAGTCGCCTTGCTACACTCATCAGAAGAGCTTTAAACTAGAACAATGTGGGAAGGGAAGCAAAAGGCCAGAAAAAGCCATACAGCTGACAAATACTATTGAGATCTCTGCTACTGGAAGTGGAAAGGAAGAACAAAGACAAAACAATTTAAATAATAAAAATATGGGAGGAAGAGAAACCAATCACAAACTAAAATGTTTTTATACAAATGCACAAAGCATGGGCAACAAACAAGGAGAATTGGAACTACTAATGCAGGAAAAGAAATATGATGTCATTGGAATCACTGAAACTTGGTGGGACGATACACATGATTGGAATAAAAGGCTAAAAGGATACAACTTATTTGCAAGAAACAGACTTGATAAACGAGGAGGAGGTGTCGCATTGTATGTTAGAAAAGCGTATATCTGCACAGAGATTGAAGCTTCAGAGACTGGGAGTTCTGTGGAAACTGTTTGGGTAAGAATACAAGGAGAGAACAACGGAAAGGACACCATTGTAGGCATTTACTACAGGCCACCTGGGCAAGCTGAAGATATGGATGAACTCTTTATGTATCAAATGACCAAGTTCTCCAAAAAATATGACGTAGTGGTCATGGGAGATTTCAACTATCCAGACATTTGTTGGGAATCTCTCTCAAGTAAAACTAACAGGTCAAGCAAATTCTTATCCTCTCTTGCTGACAACTTTATCTTCCAAAAGGTAGGGGAGAAAACAAGGGGATCTGCTACTTTGAATCTAATCCTTATAAACAGGGAGGAAATGGTTGAGGAGGTAAAGGTGGCTGGGACCCTAGGAGGCAGCGATCATGCTATTATAGAATTTTGGATAACTAGAGGAAGACATGTGAAGACTCAAACTTCAAGGTTAGATTTTAGAAAGGCAGATTTTAAGAGACTCAGAAAGAGAATAGGAGGGATCCAATGGCTGGATGTCCTTAAGGACAAAAATGTCCAGGAAGGATGGGAAATTTTTAAAAATGAGATTCTCAAAGCACAATCGTTAACAATCCCGAAAAGTAGGAAGAATGGGAAGCATTTAAGGAAACCAGGATGGATGAACACAGAACTTAAACACATGCTAAAAAGAAAGAAAGAAATGTTTATTAAATGGAAAGAGGGAGGCATATCTAAAGAAGATTATAATGCAGTCTGCAGATCCTGCAGGGCACGTATCAGGTTAGCTAAAGCTGACAATGAATTAAGGCTTGCAAGAGATGTCAAAAGCAATAAAAAAGGATTTTGGGGGTATGTCAAAAGTAAAAGAAAAGTCAAAGATGCTATAGGATTTTTACAGGATGAAAATGGAGAAATGGTAAGAGAGGATGTTGAGAAGGCCGAACTTTTTAATTCCTATTTTGCATCTGTTTTCTCTCAGAAAGAAAATGTAACATCAACTGATCTTCACTGTCCTTTTAAAGGAATAGAGGAATCCAAGTTATCTGTAAACAGAAAGATTGTGAGGGAATATTTAGCTAACATAAATGAGTTCAAGTCTCCAGGTCCAGATGAATTACACCCCAGAGTACTGAAGGAGATCGTAGAAGAAATTTTAGAACCACTCTCCATAATCTTTGAAAATTCTTGGAGAACAGGAGAAGTCCCAGAAGACTGGAGAAGAGCAAATGTTGTTCCTATCTTCAAAAAGGGGAAGAAGGTGGACCCAGGGAACTATAGGCCGGTGAGTCTGACTTCTATACCAGGAAAGATCTTTGAACAAATTATTAAACAACATGTATGTAAGTACCTGGATAAGAATGAAGTGATTAACCAGAGTCAGCATGGGTTTGTAACTAACAAGTCATGTCAGACTAACTTAATTTTCTTCTATGACAGAATCACTGACTGGGTGGATCAGGGAAATGCTGTAGATATAGTATATCTTGACTTCAGCAAAGCATTTGACAAAGTATCTCACACCATCCTTATTGAAAAAATGACCAAGTATGCAATGGACCAGGCAACTGTTAGGTGGATTCATAACTGGCTTAGTGATTGGACTCAAAGGGTGGTTGTAAATGGCTTCACATCCAGCTGGATGAATGTCTCAAGTGGGGTACCACAGGGCTCCGTCCTGGGACCTGTATTGTTCAACATCTTTATCAATGATTTAGATGAAGGAATTGAGGGTAAACTGATTAAATTTGCTGATGACACAAAGCTAGGAGGGATAGCTAATACTAGAGAAGAGAGAGAGAGGATTCAAAAAGACCTAAATAAACTGGAGCAGTGGGCAGCAACCAACAGAATGGTTTTTAACAGGGAAAAATGCAAAGTACTACATCTGGGCAATAAAAATGAAAAAAGCATATACAGAATGGGAGGAATAGAGCTAAGCAACAGTACATGTGAAAAAGACTTAGGTATACTAATAGATCATAGACTGAACATGAGTCAACAGTGTGATGCAGCAGCAAAAAAGGCAAATACAATTCTGGGATGTATTAGCAGAAGCATACAGTCTAGATCACGTGAAGTCATTATCGGTCTTTACTCCTCTTTGGTCAGACCTCATCTGGAATACTGTGTACAGTTTTGGGCACCACATTTTAAAAAAGACATAGACAAACTGGAGCAAGTTCAGAGAAGAGCGACCAGAATGGTGACTGGTCTGCAAACCATGTCCTATGAGGAACGGTTGCAGGATTTGGGAATGTTTAGCTTGCAAAAAAGAAGACTGAGAGGAGACTTAATAGCTGTATACAAATATGTCAAGGGCTGTCACATTGTAGAAGGATCATCTTTATTCTCATTTGCACAAGGAAAGACTAGAAGCAATGGGATGAAACTAAATGGGAGGAGACACAGATTAGATATTAGAAAAAACTTTTTGACAGTTAGGGTGATTAATGAGTGGAACAGGCTGCCACGAGCGGTGGTGAGTTCCCCTTCAATGGACGTCTTCAAACAGAGGCTGGACAGACATCTGTCTGAGATGATTTAGTGAAACCTGCTTTGAGCAGGGGGTTGGACCAGATGACCCAGGAGGTCCCTTCCAACTCTACCATTCTATGATTCTATGATTACAGAGGAAGTGCATAAAGTAAAGTTCTTACATTTCCAGGAGGGATTACAGAGGAAGTGCATAAAGTAAAGTTCTTACATTTCCAGGGGGGGATTACAGAGGAAGTGCATAAAGTAGAGTTCTTACATTTCCAGGAGGGATTACAGAGGAAGTGCAAAAAGTAGAGTTCTTACATTTCCAGGTGGGATTACAGAGGAAGTGCAAAAGTAAAGTTCTTACATTTCCAGGAGGGATTACAGAGGAAGTGCATAAAGGTAAGTTCTTATATTTCCAGGGGGAATTAACGAGGAAGTGCAGAAAGTGGAGTCCTTACATTTCCAGGAGGGATTACAGGGGATGTGCACAAAGTAGAGTTCTTACATTTCCAGGAGGATTTACAGAGGAAGTGCACAAAGTAAAGTTCTTACATTTCCAGGAGGGATTACAGAGGAAGTGCACAAAGTAGAGTCCTTACATTTCCAGGAGGGATTACAGGGGAAGTGCAGAAAGTAAAGTTCTTACATTTCCAGGAGGAATTACAGAGGAAATGCACAACGTTCTTACATTTCCAGGAGGGATTACAGAGGAAGTGCACAAAGTAGATTTCTTACATTTCCAGGAGGGATTACAGAGGAAGTGCATAAAGTAAAGTTCTTACATTTCCAGGAGGGATTACAGAGGAAGTGCATAAAGTAAAGTTCTTACATTTCCAGGAGGGATTACAGAGGAAGTGCATAAAGCAAAGTTCTTACTTTTCCAGGAGGGATTACAGAGGAAGTGCATAAAGTAAAGTTCTTACATTTCCAGGAGGAATTACAGAGGAAGTCCATAAAGTAAAGTTCTTACATTTCCAGGAGGGATTACAGGGGAAGTGCAGAAAATAAAGTTCTTACATTTCCAGGAGGAATTACAGAGGAAATGCACAACGTTCTTACATTTCCAGGAGGGATTACAGAGGAAGTGCACAAAGTAGATTTCTTACGTTTCCAGGAGGGATTACAGAGGAAGTGCATAAAGTAAAGTTCTTACATTTCCAGGAGGGATTACAGAGGAAGTGCATAAAGTAAAGTTAATACATTTCCAGGAGGGATTACAGAGGAAGTGCATAAAGCAAAGTTCTTACATTTCCAGGAGTGATTACAGAGGAAGTGCATAAAGTAAAGTTCTTACATTTCCAGGAGGAATTACAGAGGAAGTCCATAAAGTAAAGTTCTTACATTTCCAGGAGGAATTACAGAGGAAGTGCAAAAAGTAAAGTTCTTACATTTCCAGGAGGGATTACAGAGGAAGTCCATAAAGTAAAGTTCTTACATTTCCAGGAGGAATTACAGAGGAAATGCACAACGTTCTTACATTTCCAGGAGGGATTACAGAGGAAGTGCACAAAGTAGATTTCTTACATTTCCAGGAGGGATTACGGAGGAAGTGAAGTAAAGTTCTTGCATTTCCAGGAGGGATTACAGAGGAAGTGCATAAAGTAAAGTTCTTACATTTCCAGGAGGGATTACAGAGGAAGTGCATAAAGTAAAGTTCTTACATTTCCAGGAGGGATTACAGAGGAAGTGCATAAAGTAAACTTCTTACATTTCCAGGAGGGATTACAGAGGAAGTGCACAAAGTAGAGTCCTTACATTTCCAGGAGGATTTACAGAGGAAGTGCACAAAATAAAGTTCTTACATTTCCAGGAGGAATTACGGAGGAAATGCACAACGTTCTTACATTTCCAGGAGGGATTACAGAGGAAGTGCACAAAGTAGATTTCTTATATTTCTAGGAGGGATTACAGAGGAAGTGCATAAAGTAAAGTTCTTACATTTCCAGGAGGGATTACAGAGGAAGTGCATAAAGTAAAGTTCTTACATTTCCAGGGGGGATTACAGAGGAAGTGCATAAAGTAGAGTTCTTACATTTCCAGGAGGTATTACAGAGGAAGTGCAAAAAGTAAAGTTCTTACATTTCCAGGAGAGATTACAGAGGAAGTGCATAAAGTAAAGTTCTTACATTTCCAGGACGGATTACAGAGGAAGTGCATAAAGTAAAGTTCTTACATTTCCAGGAGGGATTACAGAGGAAATGCATGAAGTAAAGTTCTTACATTTCCAGGAGGTATTACAGGGGATGTGCACAAAGTAGAGTTCTTAAATTTCAGGAGGGATTACAGAGGAAGTGCATAAAGTAAAGTTCTTACATTTCCAGGAGGGATTACAGAGGAAGTGCATAAAGTAAAGTTCTTACATTTCCAGGAGGGATTACAGAGGAAGTGCATAAAGTAAAGTTCTTACATTTCCAGGAGGGATTACAGAGGAAATGCATAAAGTAAAGTTCTTACATTTCCAGGAGGGATTACAGGGGATGTGCACAAAGTAGAGTTCTTAAATTTCAGGAGGGATTACAGAGGAAGTGCATAAAGTAAAGTTCTTACATTTCCAGGAGGGATTACAGAGGAAGTGCATAAAGTAAAGTTCTTACATTTCCGGGAGGGATTACAGAGGAAGTGCATAAAGTAAAGTTCTTACATTTCCAGGAGGGATTACAGAGGAAGTGCACAAAGTAGATTTCTTACATTTCCAGGAGGGATTACAGTGGAAGTGCATAAAGTAAAGTTCTTACATTTCCAGGAGGGATTACAGAGGAAGTGCATAAAGTAAAGTTCTTACATTTCCAGGAGGGATTACAGAGGAAGTGCAAATTAAAGTTCTTACATTTCCAGGAGTAATTAAAGAGGAAGTGCACAAAGTAGAGTCCTTACATTTCCAGGAGGATTTACAGAGGAAGTGCACAAAGTAAAGTTCTTACATTTCCAGGAGGGATTACAGAGGAAGTGCACAAAGTAGAGTCCTTACATTTCCAGGAGGGATTACAGGGGAAGTGCAGAAAGTAAAGTTCTTACATTTCCAGGAGGAATTACAGAGGAAATGGACAATGTTCTTACATTTCCAGGAGGGATTACAGAGGAAGAGCACAAAGTAGATTTCTTACATTTCCAGGAGAGATTACAGAGGAAGTGCATAAAGTAAAGTTCTTACATTTCCAGGAGGGATTACAGAGGAAGTGCATAAAGTAAAGTTCTTACATTTCCAGGAGAGATTACTGAGGAAGTGCATAAAGTAGAGTTCTTACATTTCCAGGAGGGATTACAGAGGAAGTGCAAAAGTAAAGTTCTTACATTTCCAGGAGGGATTACAGAGGAAGTGCATAAAGTAAAGTTCTTACATGTCCAGGGGGAATTAACGAGGAAGTGCAGAAAGTGGAGTCCTTACATTTCCAGGAGGGATTACAGGGGATGTGCACAAAGTAGAGTTCTTACATTTCCAGGAGGATTTACAGAGGAAGTGCACAAAGTAAAGTTCTTACATTTCCAGGAGGGATGACAGAGGAAGTGCACAAAGTAGAGTCCTTACATTTCCAGGAGGGATTACAGGGGAAGTGCAGAAAGTAAAGTTCTAACATTTCCAGGAGGAATTACAGAGGAAATGCACAACGTTCTTACATTACCAGGAGGGATTACAGAGGAAGTGCACAAAGTAGATTTCTTACATTTCCAGGAGGGATTACAGAGGAAGTGCATAAAGTAAAGTTCTTACATTTCCAGGAGGGATTACAGAGGAAGTGCATAAAGTAAAGTTCTTACATTTCCAGGAGGGATTACAGAGGAAGTGCATAAAGCAAAGTTCTTACTTTTCCAGGAGGGATTACAGAGGAAGTGCATAAAGTAAAGTTCTTATATTTCCAGGAGGAATTACAGAGGAAGTCCATAAAGTAAAGTTCTTACATTTCCAGGACGGATTACAGGGGAAGTGCAGAAAGTAGAGTCCTTACATTTCCAGGAGGGATTACAGGGGAAGTGCAGAAAGTAAAGTTCTTACATTTCCAGGAGGAATTACAGAGTAAATGCACAATGTTCTTACATTTCCAGGAGGGATTACAGAGGAAGAGCACAAAGTACATTTCTTACATTTCCAGGAGAGATTACAGAGGAAGTGCATAAAGTAAAGGTCTTACATTTCCAGGAGTGATTACAGAGGAAGTGCATAAAGTAAAGTTCTTACATTTCCAGGAGAGATTACAGAGGAAGTGCATGAAGTAGAGTTCTTACATTTCCAGGTGGGATTACAGAGGAAGTGCAAAAGTAAAGTTCTTACATTTCCAGGAGGGATTACAGAGGAAGTGCATAAAGTTAAGTTCTTACATTTCCAGGGGGAATTAACGAGGAAGTGCAGAAAGTGGAGTCCTTACATTTCCAGGAGGGATTACAGGGGATGTGCACAAAGTAGAGTTCTTACATTTCCAGGAGGATTTACAGAGGAAGTGCACAAAGTAAAGTTCTTACATTTCCAGGAGGGATTACAGAGGAAGTGCACAAAGTAGAGTCCTTACATTTCCAGGAGGGATTACAGGGGAAGTGCAGAAAGTAAAGTTCTTACATTTCCAGGAGGAATTACAGAGGAAATGCACAACGTTCTTACATTTCCAGGAGGGATTACAGAGGAAGTGCACAAAGTAGATTTCTTACATTTCCAGGAGGGATTACAGAGGAAGTGCATAAAGTAAAGTTCTTACATTTCCAGGAGGGATTACAGAGGAAGTGCATAAAGTAAAGTTCTTACATTTCCAGGATGGATTACAGAGGAAGTGCATAAAGCAAAGTTCTTACTTTTCCAGGAGGGATTACAGAGGAAGTGCATAAAGTAAAGTTCTTACATTTCCAGGAGGAATTACAGAGGAAGTCCATAAAGTAAAGTTCTTACATTTCCAGGCGGGATTACAGGGGAAGTGCAGAAAATAAAGTTCTTACATTTCCAGGAGGAATTACAGAGGAAATGCACAACGTTCTTACATTTCCAGGAGGGATTACAGAGGAAGTGCACAAAGTAGATTTCTTACGTTTCCAGGAGGGATTACAGAGGAAGTGCATAAAGTA
Source organism: Phyllobates terribilis (assembly GCF_046119375.1). NCBI lineage: Eukaryota > Metazoa > Chordata > Amphibia > Anura > Dendrobatidae > Phyllobates > Phyllobates terribilis. The sequence continues at coordinate 5,259,860 of NW_027362839.1, forward strand.
AAGTTCTTACATTTCCAGGAGGGATTACAGAGGAAGTGCATAAAGTAAAGTTAATACATTTCCAGGAGGGATTACAGAGGAAGTGCATAAAGCAAAGTTCTTACATTTCCAGGAGGGATTACAGAGGAAGTGCATAAAGTAAAGTTCTTACATTTCCAGGAGGAATTACAGAGGAAGTCCATAAAGTAAAGTTCTTACATTTCCAGGAGGAATTACAGAGGAAGTGCAAAAAGTAAAGTTCTTACATTTCCAGGAGGGATTACAGAGGAAGTCCATAAAGTAAAGTTCTTACATTTCCAGGAGGAATTACAGAGGAAATGCACAACATTCTTACATTTCCAGGAGGGATTACAGAGGAAGTGCACAAAGTAGATTTCTTACATTTCCAGGAGGGATTACGGAGGAAGTGAAGTAAAGTTCTTGCATTTCCAGGAGGGATTACAGAGGAAGTGCATAAAGTAAAGTTCTTACATTTCCAGGAGGGATTACAGAGGAAGTGCATAAAGTAAAGTTCTTACATTTCCAGGAGGGATTACAGAGGAAGTGCATAAAGTAAAGTTCTTACATTTCCAGGAGGGATTACAGAGGAAGTGCATAAAGTAAAGTTCTTACATTTCCAGGAGTAATTAAAGAGGAAGTGCACAAAGTAGAGTCCTTACATTTCCATGAGGATTTACAGAGGAAGTGCACAAAATAAAGTTCTTACATTTCCAGGAGGGATTACAGAGGAAGTGCACAAAGTAGAGTCCTTACATTTCCAGGAGGGATTACAGAGGAAGTGCACAAAGTAGATTTCTTACATTTCCAGGAGGGATTACGGAGGAAGTGAAGTAAAGTTCTTGCATTTCCAGGAGGGATTACAGAGGAAGTGCATAAAGTAAAGTTCTTACATTTCCAGGAGGAATTACAGAGGAAATGCACAACGTTCTTACATTTCCAGGAGGGATTACAGAGGAAGTGCACAAAGTAGATTTCTTATATTTCTAGGAGGGATTACAGAGGAAGTGCATAAAGTAAAGTTCTTACATTTCTAGGAGGGATTACAGAGGAAGTGCATAAAGTAAAGTTCTTACATTTCCAGGGGGGATTACAGAGGAAGTGCATAAAGTAGAGTTCTTACATTTCCAGGAGGGATTACAGAGGAAGTGCAAAAAGTAGAGTTCTTACATTTCCAGGTGGGATTACAGAGGAAGTGCAAAAGTAAAGTTCTTACATTTCCAGGAGGGATTACAGAGGAAGTGCATAAAGTTAAGTTCTTACATTTCCAGGGGAAATTAACGAGGAAGTGCAGAAAGTGGAGTCCTTACATTTCCAGGAGGGATTACAGGGGATGTGCACAAAGTAGAGTTCTTACATTTCCAGGAGGATTTACAGAGGAAGTGCACAAACTAAAGTTCTTACATTTCCAGGAGGGATTACAGAGGAAGTGCACAAAGTAGAGTCCTTACATTTCCAGGAGGGATTACAGGGGAAGTGCAGAAAGTAAAGTTCTTACATTTCCAGGAGGAATTACAGAGGAAATGCACAACGTTCTTACATTTCCAGGAGGGATTACAGAGGAAGTGCACAAAGTAGATTTCTTACATTTCCAGGAGGGATTACAGAGGAAGTGCATAAAGTAAAGTTCTTACATTTCCAGGAGGGATTACAGAGGAAGTGCATAAAGTAAAGTTCTTACATTTCCAGGAGGGATTACAGAGGACGTGCATAAAGCAAAGTTCTTACTTTTCCAGGAGGGATTACAGAGGAAGTGCATAAAGTAAAGTTCTTACATTTCCAGGAGGAATTACAGAGGAAGTCCATAAAGTAAAGTTCTTACATTTCCAGGAGGGATTACAGAGGAAATGCACAACGTTCTTACATTTCCAGAAGGGATTACAGAGGAAGTGCACAAAGTAGATTTCTTACATTTCCAGGAGGGATTACGGAGGAAGTGAAGTAAAGTTCTTGCATTTCCAGGAGGGATTACAGAGGAAGTGCATAAAGTAAAGTTCTTACATTTCCAGGAGGGATTACAGAGGAAGTGCATAAAGTAAAGTTCTTACATTTCCAGGAGGGATTACAGAGGAAGTGCATAAAGTAAACTTCTTACATTTCCAGGAGGGATTACAGAGGAAGTGCATAAAGTAAAGTTCTTACATTTCCAGGGGGGATTACAGAGGAAGTGCATAAAGTAGAGTTCTTACATTTCCAGGAGGGATTACAGAGGAAGTGCAAAAAGTAAAGTTCTTACATTTCCAGGAGGGATTACAGAGGAAGTGCATAAAGTAAAGTTCTTACATTTCCAGGACGGATTACAGAGGAAGTGCATAAAGTAAAGTTCTTACATTTCCAGGAGGGATTACAGAGGAAATGCATAAAGTAAAGTTCTTACATTTCCAGGAGGTATTACAGGGGATGTGCACAAAGGAGAGTTCTTAAATTTCAGGAGGGATTACAGAGGAAGTGCATAAAGTAAAGTTCTTACATTTCCAGGAGGGATTACAGAGGAAGTGCATAAAGTAAAGTTCTTACATTTCCAGGAGGGATTACAGAGGAAGTGCATAAAGTAAAGTTCTTACATTTCCAGGAGGGATTACAGAGGAAGTGCACAAAGTAGATTTCTTACATTTCCAGGAGGGATTACAGTGGAAGTGCATAAAGTAAAGTTCTTACATTTCCAGGAGGGATTACAGAGGAAGTGCATAAAGTAAAGTTCTTACATTTCCAGGAGGGATTACAGAGGAAGTGCATAAAGTAAAGTTCTTACATTTCCAGGAGTAATTAAAGAGGAAGTGCACAAAGTAGAGTCCTTACATTTCCAGGAGGATTTACAGAGGAAGTGCACAAAGTAAAGTTCTTACATTTCCAGGAGGGATTACAGAGGAAGTGCACAAAGTAGAGTCCTTACATTTCCAGGAGGGATTTCAGGGGAAGTGCAGAAAGTAAAGTTCTTACATTTCCAGGAGGAATTACAGAGGAAATGCACAATGTTCTTACATTTCCAGGAGGGATTACAGAGGAAGAGCACAAAGTAGATTTCTTACATTTCCAGGAGAGATTACAGAGGAAGTGCATGAAGTAAAGTTCTTACATTTCCAGGAGAGATTACAGAGGAAGTGCATAAAGTAGAGTTCTTACATTTCCAGGAGGGATTACAGAGGAAGCGCAAAAGTAAAGTTCTTACATTTCCAGGAGGGATTACAGAGGAAGTGCATAAAGTAAAGTTCTTACATTTCCAGGGGGAATTACAGAGGAAGTCCATAAAGTAAAGTTCTTACATTTCCAGGACGGATTACAGGGGAAGTGCAGAAAGTAGAGTCCTTACATTTCCAGGAGGGATTACAGGGGAAGTGCAGAAAGTAAAGTTCTTACATTTCCAGGAGGAATTACAGAGTAAATGCACAATGTTCATACATTTCCAGGAGGGATTACAGAGGAAGAGCACAAAGTAGATTTCTTACATTTCCAGGAGAGATTACAGAGGAAGTGCATAAAGTAAAGGTCTTACATTTCCAGGAGGGATTACAGAGGAAGTGCATAAAGTAAAGTTCTTACATTTCCAGGAGAGATTACAGAGGAAGTGCATAAAGTTAAGTTCTTACATTTCCAGGGGGAATTAACGAGGAAGTGCAGAAAGTGGAGTCCTTACATTTCCAGGAGGGAATACAGGGGATGTGCACAAAGTAGAGTTCTTACATTTCCAGGTGGGATTACAGAGGAAGTGCAAAAGTAAAGTTCTTACATTTCCAGGAGGGATTACAGAGGAAGTGCATAAAGTTAAATTCTTACATTTCCAGGGGGAATTAACGAGGAAGTGCAGAAAGTGGAGTCCTTACATTTCCAGGAGGGATTACAGGGGATGTGCACAAAGTAGAGTTCTTACATTTCCAGGAGGATTTACAGAGGAAGTGCACAAAGTAAAGTTCTTACATTTCCAGGAGGGATTACAGAGGAAGTGCACAAAGTAGAGTCCTTACATTTCCAGGAGGGATTACAGGGGAAGTGCAGAAAGTAAAGTTCTTACATTTCCAGGAGGAATTACAGAGGAAATGCACAACGTTCTTACATTTCCAGGAGGGATTACAGAGGAAGTGCACAAAGTAGATTTCTTACATTTCCAGGAGGTATTACAGAGAAAGTGCATAAAGTAAAGTTCTTACATTTCCAGGAGGGATTACAGAGGAAGTGCATAAAGTAAAGTTCTTACATTTCCAGGAGGGATTACAGAGGAAGTGCATAAAGCAAAGTTCTTACTTTTCCAGGAGGGATTACAGAGGAAGTGCATAAAGTAAAGTTCTTACATTTCCAGGAGGAATTACAGAGGAAATGCACAACGTTCTTACATTTCCAGGAGGGATTACAGAGGAAGTGCACAAAGTAGATTTCTTACGTTTCCAGGAAGGATTACAGAGGAAGTGCATGAAGTAAAGTTCTTACATTTCCAGGAGGGATTACAGAGGAAGTCCATAAAGTAAAGTTAATACATTTCCAGGAGGGATTACAGAGGAAGTGCATAAAGCAAAGTTCTTACATTTCCAGGAGGGATTACAGAGGAAGTGCATAAAGTAAAGTTCTTACATTTCCAGGAGGAATTACAGAGGAAGTCCATAAAGTAAACTTCTTACATTTCCAGGAGGAATTACAGAGGAAGTGCAAAAAGTAAAGTTCTTACATTTCCAGGAGGGATTACAGAGGAAGTCCATAAAGTAAAGTTCTTACATTTCCAGGAGGAATTACAGAGGAAATGCACAACGTTCTTACATTTCCAGGAGGGATTACAGAGGAAGTGCACAAAGTAGATTTCTTACATTTCCAGGAGGGATTACGGAGGAAGTGAAGTAAAGTTCTTGCATTTCCAGGAGGGATTACAGAGGAAGTGCATAAAGTAAAGTTCTTACATTTCCAGGAGGGATTACAGAAGAAGTGCATAAAGTAAAGTTCTTACATTTCCAGGAGGGATTACAGAGGAAGTGCATAAAGTAAAGTTCTTACATTTCCAGGAGGGATTACAGAGGAAGTGCATAAAGTAAAGTTCTTACATTTCCAGGAGTAATTAAAGAGGAAGTGCACAAAGTAGAGTCCTTACATTTCCAGGAGGATTTACAGAGGAAGTGCACAAAATAAAGTACTTACATTTCCAGGAGGGATTACAGAGGAAGTGCACAAAGTAGAGTCCTTACATTTCCAGGAGGGATTACAGGGGAAGTGCAGAAAGTAAAGTTCTTACATTTCCAGGAGGAATTACAGAGGAAATGCACAACGTTCTTACATTTCCAGGAGGGATTACAGAGGAAGTGCACAAAGTAGATTTCTTATATTTCTAGGAGGGATTACAGAGGAAGTGCATAAAGTAAAGTTCTTACATTTCCAGGAGGGATTACAGAGGAAGTGCATAAAGTAAAATTCTTACATTTCCAGGGGGGATTACAGAGGAAGTGCATAAAGTAGAGTTCTTACATTTCCAGGAGGGATTACAGAGGAAGTGCAAAAAGTAGAGTTCTTACATTTCCAGGTGGGATTACAGAGGAAGTGCAAAAGTAAAGTTCTTACATTTCCAGGAGGGATTACAGAGGAAGTGCATAAAGTTAAGTTCTTACATTTCCAGGGGGAATTAACGAGGAAGTGCAGAAAGTGGAGTCCTTACATTTCCAGGAGGGATTACAGGGGATGTGCACAAAGTAGAGTTCTTACATTTCCAGGAGGATTTACAGAGGAAGTGCACAAAGTAAAGTTCCTACATTTCCAGGAGGGATTACAGAGGAAGTGCACAAAGTAGAGTCCTTACATTTCCAGGAGGGATTACAGGGGAAGTGCAGAAAGTAAAGTTCTTACATTTCCAGGAGGAATTACAGAGGAAATGCACAACGTTCTTACATTTCCAGGAGGGATTACAGAGGAAGTGCACAAAGTAGATTTCTTACATTTCCAGGAGGGATTACAGAGGAAGTGCATAAAGTAAAGTTCTTACATTTCCAGGAGGGATTACAGAGGAAGTGCATAAAGTAAAGTTCTTACATTTCCAGGAGGGATTACAGAGGAAGTGCATAAAGCAAAGTTCTTACTTTTCCAGGAGGGATTACAGAGGAAGTGCATAAAGTAAAGTTCTTACATTTCCAGGAGGAATTACAGAGGAAGTCCATAAAGTAAAGTTCTTACATTTCCAGGAGGGATTACAGAGGAAATGCACAACGTTCTTACATTTCCAGGAGGGATTACAGAGGAAGTGCACAAAGTAGATTTCTTACATTTCCAGGAGGGATTACAGAGGAAGTGCATAAAGTAAAGTTCTTACATTTCCAGGAGGGATTACAGAGGAAGTGCATAAAGTAAAGTTAATACATTTCCAGGAGGGATTACAGAGGAAGTGCATAAAGCAAAGTTCTTACATTTCCAGGAGGGATTACAGAGGAAGTGCATAAAGTAAAGTTCTTACATTTCCAGGAGGAATTACAGAGGAAGTCCATAAAGTAAAGTTCTTACATTTCCAGGAGGAATTACAGAGGAAGTGCAAAAAGTAAAGTTCTTACATTTCCAGGAGGGATTACAGAGGAAGTGCATAAAGTAAAGTTCTTACATTTCCAGGAGGGATTACAGAGGAAGTGCATAAAGTAAAGTTCTTACATTTCCAGGAGTAATTAAAGAGGAAGTGCACAAAGTAGAGTCCTTACATTTCCAGGAGGATTTACAGAGGAAGTGCACAAAATAAAGTACTTACATTTCCAGGAGGGATTACAGAGGAAGTGCACAAAGTAGAGTCCTTACATTTCCAGGAGGGATTACAGGGGAAGTGCAGAAAGTAAAGTTCTTACATTTCCAGGAGGAATTACAGAGGAAATGCACAAGGTTCTTACATTTCCAGGAGGGATTACAGAGGAAGTGCACAAAGTAGATTTCTTATATTTCTAGGAGGGATTACAGAGGAAGTGCATAAAGTAAAGTTCTTACATTTCCAGGAGGGATTACAGAGGAAGTGCATGAAGTAAAATTCTTACATTTCCAGGGGGGATTACAGAGGAAGTGCATAAAGTAGAGTTCTTACATTTCCAGGAGGGATTACAGAGGAAGTGCAAAAAGTAGAGTTCTTACATTTCCAGGTGGGATTACAGAGGAAGTGCAAAAGTAAAGTTCTTACATTTCCAGGAGGGATTACAGAGGAAGTGCATAAAGTTAAGTTCTTACATTTCCAGGGGGAATTAACGAGGAAGTGCAGAAAGTGGAGTCCTTACATTTCCAGGAGGGATTACAGGGGATGTGCACAAAGTAGAGTTCTTACATTTCCAGGAGGATTTACAGAGGAAGTGCACAAAGTAAAGTTCTTACATTTCCAGGAGGGATTACAGAGGAAGTGCACAAAGTAGAGTCCTTACATTTCCAGGAGGGATTACAGGGGAAGTGCAGAAAGTAAAGTTCTTACATTTCCAGGAGGATTTACAGAGGAAATGCACAACGTTCTTACATTTCCAGGAGGGATTACAGAGGAAGTGCACAAAGTAGATTTCTTACATTTCCAGGAGGGATTACAGAGGAAGTGCATAAAGTAAAGTTCTTACATTTCCAGGAGGGATTACAGAGGAAGTGCATAAAGTAAAGTTCTTACATTTCCAGGAGGGATTACAGAGGAAGTGCATAAAGCAAAGTTCTTACTTTTCCAGGAGGGATTACAGAGGAAGTGCATAAAGTAAAGTTCTTACATTTCCAGGAGGAATTACAGAGGAAGTCCATAAAGTAAAGTTCTTACATTTCCAGGAGGGATTACAGAGGAAATGCACAACGTTCTTACATTTCCAGGAGGGATTACAGAGGAAGTGCACAAAGTAGATTTCTTACGTTTCCAGGAGGGATTACAGAGGAAGTGCATAAAGTAAAGTTCTTACATTTCCAGGAGGGATTACAGAGGAAGTGCATAAAGTAAAGTTAATACATTTCCAGGAGGGATTACAGAGGAAGTGCATAAAGCAAAGTTCTTACATTTCCAGGAGGGATTACAGAGGAAGTGCATAAAGTAAAGTTCTTACATTTCCAGGAGGAATTACAGAGGAAGTCCATAAAGTAAAGTTCTTACATTTCCAGGAGGAATTACAGAGGAAGTGCAAAAAGTAAAGTTCTTACATTTCCAGGAGGGATTACAGAGGAAGTCCATAAAGTAAAGTTCTTACATTTCCAGGAGGAATTACAGAGGAAATGCACAACGTTCTTACATTTCCAGGAGGGATTACAGAGGAAGTGCACAAAGTAGATTTCTTACATTTCCAGGAGGGATTACGGAGGAAGTGAAGTAAAGTTCTTGCATTTCCAGGAGGGATTACAGAGGAAGTGCATAAAGTAAAGTTCTTACATTTCCAGGAGGGATTACAGAGGAAGTGCATAAAGTAAAGTTCTTACATTTCCAGGAGGGATTACAGAGGAAGTGCATAAAGTAAACTTCTTACATTTCCAGGAGGGATTACAGAGGAAGTGCATGAAGTAAAGTTCTTACATTTCCAGGAGTAATTAAAGAGGAAGTGCACAAAGTAGAGTCCTTACATTTCCAGGAGGATTTACAGAGGAAGTGCACAAAATAAAGTTCTTACATTTCCAGGAGGGATTACAGAGGAAGTGCACAAAGTAGAGTCCTTACATTTCCAGGAGGGATTACAGGGGAAGTGCAGAAAGTAAAGTTCTTACATTTCCAGGAGGAATTACAGAGGAAATGCACAACGTTCTTACATTTCCAGGAGGGATTACAGAGGAAGTGCACAAAGTAGATTTCTTATATTTCTAGGAGGGATTACAGAGGAAGTGCATAAAGTAAAGTTCTTACATTTCCAGGAGGGATTACAGAGGAAGTGCATAAAGTAAAGTTCTTACATTTCCAGGGGGGATTACAGAGGAAGTGCATAAAGTAGAGTTCTTACATTTCCAGGAGGGATTACAGAGGAAGTGCAAAAAGTAAAGTTCTTACATTTCCAGGAGGGATTACAGAGGAAGTGCATAAAGTAAAGTTCTTACATTTCCAGGACGGATTACAGAGGAAGTGCATAAAGTAAAGTTCTTACATTTCCAGGAGGGATTACAGAGGAAATGCATAAAGTAAAGTTCTTACATTTCCAGGAGGTATTACAGGGGATGTGCACAAAGGAGAGTTCTTAAATTTCAGGAGGGATTACAGAGGAAGTGCATAAAGTAAAGTTCTTACATTTCCAGGAGGGATTACAGAGGAAGTGCATAAAGTAAAGTTCTTACATTTCCAGGAGGGATTACAGAGGAAGTGCATAAAGTAAAGTTCTTACATTTCCAGGAGGGATTACAGAGGAAGTGCACAAAGTAGATTTCTTACATTTCCAGGAGGGATTACAGTGGAAGTGCATAAAGTAAAGTTCTTACATTTCCAGGAGGGATTACAGAGGAAGTGCATAAAGTAAAGTTCTTACATTTCCAGGAGGGATTACAGAGGAAGTGCATAAAGTAAAGTTCTTACATTTCCAGGAGTAATTAAAGAGGAAGTGCACACAGTAGAGTCCTTACATTTCCAGGAGGATTTACAGAGGAAGTGCACAAAGTAAAGTTCTTACATTTCCAGGAGGGATTACAGAGGAAGTGCACAAAGTAGAGTCCTTACATTTCCAGGAGGGATTTCAGGGGAAGTGCAGAAAGTAAAGTTCTTACATTTCCAGGAGGAATTACAGAGGAAATGCACAATGTTCTTACATTTCCAGGAGGGATTACAGAGGAAGAGCACAAAGTAGATTTCTTACATTTCCAGGAGAGATTACAGAGGAAGTGCATAAAGTAAAGTTCTTACATTTCCAGGAGAGATTACAGAGGAAGTGCATAAAGTAGAGTTCTTACATTTCCAGGAGGGATTACAGAGGAAGCGCAAAAGTAAAGTTCTTACATTTCCAGGAGGGATTACAGAGGAAGTGCATAAAGTAAAGTTCTTACATTTCCAGGGGGAATTACAGAGGGAGTCCATAAAGTAAAGTTCTTACATTTCCAGGACGGATTACAGGGGAAGTGCAGAAAGTAGAGTCCTTACATTTCCAGGAGGGATTACAGGGGAAGTGCAGAAAGTAAAGTTCTTACATTTCCAGGAGGAATTACAGAGTAAATGCACAATGTTCATACATTTCCAGGAGGGATTACAGAGGAAGAGCACAAAGTAGATTTCTTACATTTCCAGGAGAGATTACAGAGGAAGTGCATAAAGTAAAGGTCTTACATTTCCAGGAGGGATTACAGAGGAAGTGCATAAAGTAAAGTTCTTACATTTCCAGGAGAGATTACAGAGGAAGTGCATAAAGTTAAGTTCTTACATTTCCAGGGGGAATTAACGAGGAAGTGCAGAAAGTGGAGTCCTTACATTTCCAGGAGGGATTACAGGGGATGTGCACAAAGTAGAGTTCTTACATTTCCAGGTGGGATTACAGAGGAAGTGCAAAAGTAAAGTTCTTACATTTCCAGGAGGGATTACAGAGGAAGTGCATAAAGTTAAATTCTTACATTTCCAGGGGGAATTAACGAGGAAGTGCAGAAAGTGGAGTCCTTACATTTCCAGGAGGGATTACAGGGGATGTGCACAAAGTAGAGTTCTTACATTTCCAGGAGGATTTACAGAGGAAGTGCACAAAGTAAAGTTCTTACATTTCCAGGAGGGATTACAGAGGAAGTGCACAAAGTAGAGTCCTTACATTTCCAGGAGGGATTACAGGGGAAGTGCAGAAAGTAAAGTTCTTACATTTCCAGGAGGAATTACAGAGGAAATGCACAACGTTCTTACATTTCCAGGAGGGATTACAGAGGAAGTGCACAAAGTAGATTTCTTACATTTCCAGGAGGTATTACAGAGAAAGTGCATAAAGTAAAGTTCTTACATTTCCAGGAGGGATTACAGAGGAAGTGCATAAAGTAAAGTTCTTACATTTCCAGGAGGGATTACAGAGGAAGTGCATAAAGCAAAGTTCTTACTTTTCCAGGAGGGATTACAGAGGAAGTGCATAAAGTAAAGTTCTTACATTTCCAGGAGGAATTACAGAGGAAATGCACAACGTTCTTACATTTCCAGGAGGGATTACAGAGGAAGTGCACAAAGTAGATTTCTTACGTTTCCAGGAAGGATTACAGAGGAAGTGCATGAAGTAAAGTTCTTACATTTCCAGGAGGGATTACAGAGGAAGTCCATAAAGTAAAGTTAATACATTTCCAGGAGGGATTACAGAGGAAGTGCATAAAGCAAAGTTCTTACATTTCCAGGAGGGATTACAGAGGAAGTGCATAAAGTAAAGTTCTTACATTTCCAGGAGGAATTACAGAGGAAGTCCATAAAGTAAAGTTCTTACATTTCCAGGAGGAATTACAGAGGAAGTGCAAAAAGTAAAGTTCTTACATTTCCAGGAGGGATTACAGAGGAAGTCCATAAAGTAAAGTTCTTACATTTCCAGGAGGAATTACAGAGGAAATGCACAACGTTCTTACATTTCCAGGAGGGATTACAGAGGAAGTGCACAAAGTAGATTTCTTACATTTCCAGGAGGGATTACGGAGGAAGTGAAGTAAAGTTCTTGCATTTCCAGGAGGGATTACAGAGGAAGTGCATAAAGTAAAGTTCTTACATTTCCAGGAGGGATTACAGAAGAAGTGCATAAAGTAAAGTTCTTACATTTCCAGGAGGGATTACAGAGGAAGTGCATAAAGTAAAGTTCTTACATTTCCAGGAGGGATTACAGAGGAAGTGCATAAAGTAAAGTTCTTACATTTCCAGGAGTAATTAAAGAGGAAGTGCACAAAGTAGAGTCCTTACATTTCCAGGAGGATTTACAGAGGAAGTGCACAAAATAAAGTACTTACATTTCCAGGAGGGATTACAGAGGAAGTGCACAAAGTAGAGTCCTTACATTTCCAGGAGGGATTACAGGGGAAGTGCAGAAAGTAAAGTTCTTACTTTTCCAGGAGGAATTACAGAGGAAATGCACAACGTTCTTACATTTCCAGGAGGGATTACAGAGGAAGTGCACAAAGTAGATTTCTTATATTTCTAGGAGGGATTACAGAGGAAGTGCATAAAGTAAAGTTCTTACATTTCCAGGAGGGATTACAGAGGAAGTGCATGAAGTAAAATTCTTACATTTCCAGGGGGGATTACAGAGGAAGTGCATAAAGTAGAGTTCTTACATTTCCAGGAGGGATTACAGAGGAAGTGCAAAAAGTAGAGTTCTTACATTTCCAGGTGGGATTACAGAGGAAGTGCAAAAGTAAAGTTCTTACATTTCCAGGAGGGATTACAGAGGAAGTGCATAAAGTTAAGTTCTTACATTTCCAGGGGGAATTAACGAGGAAGTGCAGAAAGTTGAGTCCTTACATTTCCAGGAGGGATTACAGGGGATGTGCACAAAGTAGAGTTCTTACATTTCCAGGAGGATTTACAGAGGAAGTGCACAAAGTAAAGTTCCTACATTTCCAGGAGGGATTACAGAGGAAGTGCACAAAGTAGAGTCCTTACATTTCCAGGAGGGATTACAGGGGAAGTGCAGAAAGTAAAGTTCTTACATTTCCAGGAGGAATTACAGAGGAAATGCACAACGTTCTTACATTTCCAGGAGGGATTACAGAGGAAGTGCACAAAGTAGATTTCTTACATTTCCAGGAGGGATTACAGAGGAAGTGCATAAAGTAAAGTTCTTACATTTCCAGGAGGGATTACAGAGGAAGTGCATAAAGTAAAGTTCTTACATTTCCAGGAGGGATTACAGAGGAAGTGCATAAAGCAAAGTTCTTACTTTTCCAGGAGGGATTACAGAGGAAGTGCATAAAGTAAAGTTCTTACATTTCCAGGAGGAATTACAGAGGAAGTCCATAAAGTAAAGTTCTTACATTTCCAGGAGGGATTACAGAGGAAATGCACAACGTTCTTACATTTCCAGGAGGGATTACAGAGGAAGTGCACAAAGTAGATTTCTTACGTTTCCAGGAGGGATTACAGAGGAAGTGCATAAAGTAAAGTTCTTACATTTCCAGGAGGGATTACAGAGGAAGTGCATAAAGTAAAGTTAATACATTTCCAGGAGGGATTACAGAGGAAGTGCATAAAGCAAAGTTCTTACATTTCCAGGAGGGATTACAGAGGAAGTGCATAAAGTAAAGTTCTTACATTTCCAGGAGGAATTACAGAGGAAGTCCATAAAGTAAAGTTCTTACATTTCCAGGAGGAATTACAGAGGAAGTGCAAAAAGTAAAGTTCTTACATTTCCAGGAGGGATTACAGAGGAAGTGCATAAAGTAAAGTTCTTACATTTCCAGGAGGGATTACAGAGGAAGTGCATAAAGTAAAGTTCTTACATTTCCAGGAGTAATTAAAGAGGAAGTGCACAAAGTAGAGTCCTTACATTTCCAGGAGGATTTACAGAGGAAGTGCACAAAATAAAGTACTTACATTTCCAGGAGGGATTACAGAGGAAGTGCACAAAGTAGAGTCCTTACATTTCCAGGAGGGATTACAGGGGAAGTGCAGAAAGTAAAGTTCTTACATTTCCAGGAGGAATTACAGAGGAAATGCACAAGGTTCTTACATTTCCAGGAGGGATTACAGAGGAAGTGCACAAAGTAGATTTCTTATATTTCTAGGAGGGATTACAGAGGAAGTGCATAAAGTAAAGTTCTTACATTTCCAGGAGGGATTACAGAGGAAGTGCATGAAGTAAAATTCTTACATTTCCAGGGGGGATTACAGAGGAAGTGCATAAAGTAGAGTTCTTACATTTCCAGGAGGGATTACAGAGGAAGTGCAAAAAGTAGAGTTCTTACATTTCCAGGTGGGATTACAGAGGAAGTGCAAAAGTAAAGTTCTTACATTTCCAGGAGGGATTACAGAGGAAGTGCATAAAGTTAAGTTCTTACATTTCCAGGGGGAATTAACGAGGAAGTGCAGAAAGTGGAGTCCTTACATTTCCAGGAGGGATTACAGGGGATGTGCACAAAGTAGAGTTCTTACATTTCCAGGAGGATTTACAGAGGAAGTGCACAAAGTAAAGTTCTTACATTTCCAGGAGGGATTACAGAGGAAGTGCACAAAGTAGAGTCCTTACATTTCCAGGAGGGATTACAGGGGAAGTGCAGAAAGTAAAGTTCTTACATTTCCAGGAGGATTTACAGAGGAAATGCACAACGTTCTTACATTTCCAGGAGGGATTACAGAGGAAGTGCACAAAGTAGATTTCTTACATTTCCAGGAGGGATTACAGAGGAAGTGCATAAAGTAAAGTTCTTACATTTCCAGGAGGGATTACAGAGGAAGTGCATAAAGTAAAGTTCTTACATTTCCAGGAGGGATTACAGAGGAAGTGCATAAAGCAAAGTTCTTACTTTTCCAGGAGGGATTACAGAGGAAGTGCATAAAGTAAAGTTCTTACATTTCCAGGAGGAATTACAGAGGAAGTCCATAAAGTAAAGTTCTTACATTTCCAGGAGGGATTACAGAGGAAATGCACAACGTTCTTACATTTCCAGGAGGGATTACAGAGGAAGTGCACAAAGTAGATTTCTTACGTTTCCAGGAGGGATTACAGAGGAAGTGCATAAAGTAAAGTTCTTACATTTCCAGGAGGGATTACAGAGGAAGTGCATAAAGTAAAGTTAATACATTTCCAGGAGGGATTACAGAGGAAGTGCATAAAGCAAAGTTCTTACATTTCCAGGAGGGATTACAGAGGAAGTGCATAAAGTAAAGTTCTTACATTTCCAGGAGGAATTACAGAGGAAGTCCATAAAGTAAAGTTCTTACATTTCCAGGAGGAATTACAGATGAAGTGCAAAAAGTAAAGTTCTTACATTTCCAGGAGGGATTACAGAGGAAGTCCATAAAGTAAAGTTCTTACATTTCCAGGAGGAATTACAGAGGAAATGCACAACGTTCTTACATTTCCAGGAGGGATTACAGAGGAAGTGCACAAAGTAGATTTCTTACATTTCCAGGAGGGATTACGGAGGAAGTGAAGTAAAGTTCTTGCATTTCCAGGAGGGATTACAGAGGAAGTGCATAAAGTAAAGTTCTTACATTTCCAGGAGGGATTACAGAGGAAGTGCATAAAGTAAAGTTCTTACATTTCCAGGAGGGATTACAGAGGAAGTGCATAAAGTAAACTTCTTACATTTCCAGGAGGGATTACAGAGGAAGTGCATGAAGTAAAGTTCTTACATTTCCAGGAGTAATTAAAGAGGAAGTGCACAAAGTAGAGTCCTTACATTTCCAGGAGGATTTACAGAGGAAGTGCACAAAATAAAGTTCTTACATTTCCAGGAGGGATTACAGAGGAAGTGCACAAAGTAGAGTCCTTACATTTCCAGGAGGGATTACAGGGGAAGTGCAGAAAGTAAAGTTCTTACATTTCCAGGAGGAATTACAGAGGAAATGCACAACGTTCTTACATTTCCAGGAGGGATTACAGAGGAAGTGCACAAAGTAGATTTCTTATATTTCTAGGAGGGATTACAGAGGAAGTGCATAAAGTAAAGTTCTTACATTTCCAGGAGGGATTACAGAGGAAGTGCATAAAGTAAAGTTAATACATTTCCAGGAGGGATTACAGAGGAAGTGCATAAAGCAAAGTTCTTACATTTCCAGGAGGGATTACAGAGGAAGTGCATAAAGTAAAGTTCTTACATTTCCAGGAGGAATTACAGAGGAAGTCCATAAAGTAAAGTTCTTACATTTCCAGGAGGGATTACAGGGGAAGTGCAGAAAGTAAAGTTCTTACATTTCCAGGAGGAATTACAGAGGAAATGCACAATGTTCTTACATTTCCAGGAGGGATTACAGAGGAAGAGCACAAAGTAGATTTCTTACATTTCCAGGAGAGATTACAGAGGAAGTGCATAAAGTAAAGTTCTTACATTTCCAGGAGAGATTACAGAGGAAGTGCATAAAGTAGAGTTCTTACATTTCCAGGAGGGATTACAGAGGAAGCGCAAAAGTAAAGTTCTTACATTTCCAGGAGGGATTACAGAGGAAGTGCACAAAGTAGATTTCTTACATTTCCAGGAGGGATTACGGAGGAAGTGAAGTAAAGTTCTTGCATTTCCAGGAGGGATTACAGAGGAAGTGCATAAAGTAAAGTTCTTACATTTCCAGGAGGGATTACAGAGGAAGTGCATAAAGTAAAGTTCTTACATTTCCAGGAGGGATTACAGAGGAAGTGCATAAAGTAAACTTCTTACATTTCCAGGAGGGATTACAGAGGAAGTGCATGAAGTAAAGTTCTTACATTTCCAGGAGTAATTAAAGAGGAAGTGCACAAAGTAGAGTCCTTACATTTCCAGGAGGATTTACAGAGGAAGTGCACAAAATAAAGTTCTTACATTTCCAGGAGGGATTACAGAGGAAGTGCACAAAGTAGAGTCCTTACATTTCCAGGAGGGATTACAGGGGAAGTGCAGAAAGTAAAGTTCTTACATTTCCAGGAGGAATTACAGAGGAAATGCACAACGTTCTTACATTTCCAGGAGGGATTACAGAGGAAGTGCACAAAGTAGATTTCTTATATTTCTAGGAGGGATTACAGAGGAAGTGCATAAAGTAAAGTTCTTACATTTCCAGGAGGGATTACAGAGGAAGTGCATAAAGTAAAGTTCTTACATTTCCAGGGGGGATTACAGAGGAAGTGCATAAAGTAGAGTTCTTACATTTCCAGGAGGGATTACAGAGGAAGTGCAAAAAGTAAAGTTCTTACATTTCCAGGAGGGATTACAGAGGAAGTGCATGAAGTAAAGTTCTTACATTTCCAGGACGGATTACAGAGGAAGTGCATAAAGTAAAGTTCTTACATTTCCAGGAGGGATTACAGAGGAAATGCATAAAGTAAAGTTCTTACATTTCCAGGAGGTATTACAGGGGATGTGCACAAAGTAGAGTTCTTAAATTTCAGGAGGGATTACAGAGGAAGTGCATAAAGTAAAGTTCTTACATTTCCAGGAGGGATTACAGAGGAAGTGCATAAAGTAAAGTTCTTACATTTCCAGGAGGGATTACAGAGGAAGTGCATAAAGTAAAGTTCTTACATTTCCAGGAGGGATTACAGAGGAAGTGCACAAAGTAGATTTCTTACATTTCCAGGAGGGATTACAGTGGAAGTGCATAAAGTAAAGTTCTTACATTTCCAGGAGGGATTACAGAGGAAGTGCATAAAGTAAAGTTCTTACATTTCCAGGAGGGATTACAGAGGAAGTGCATAAAGTAAAGTTCTTACATTTCCAGGAGTAATTAAAGAGGAAGTGCACAAAGTAGAGTCCTTACATTTCCAGGAGGATTTACAGAGGAAGTGCACAAAGTAAAGTTCTTACATTTCCAGGAGGGATTACAGAGGAAGTGCACAAAGTAGAGTCCTTACATTTCCAGGAGGGATTACAGGGGAAGTGCAGAAAGTAAAGTTCTTACATTTCCAGGAGGAATTACAGAGGAAATGCACAATGTTCTTACATTTCCAGGAGGGATTACAGAGGAAGAGCACAAAGTAGATTTCTTACATTTCCAGGAGAGATTACAGAGGAAGTGCATAAAGTAAAGTTCTTACATTTCCAGGAGAGATTACAGAGGAAGTGCATAAAGTAGAGTTCTTACATTTCCAGGAGGGATTACAGAGGAAGCGCAAAAGTAAAGTTCTTACATTTCCAGGAGGGATTACAGAGGAAGTGCATAAAGTAAAGTTCTTACATTTCCAGGGGGAATTAACGAGGAAGTGCAGAAAGTGGAGTCCTTACATTTCCAGGAGGGATTACAGGGGATGTGCACAAAGTAGAGTTCTTACATTTCCAGGAGGATTTACAGAGGAAGTGCAAAAAGTATAATTCTTACATTTCCAGGAGGGATTACAGAGGAAGTGCATAAAGTAAAGTTCTTACATTTCCAGGAGGGATTACAGAGGAAGTGCACAAAGTAGATTTCTTACATTTCCAGGACGGATTACAGTGGAAGTGCATAAAGTAAAGTTCTTACATTTCCAGGAGGGATTACAGAGGAAGTGCATAAAGTAAAGTTCTTACATTTCCAGGAGGGATTACAGAGGAAGTGCATAAAGTAAAGTTCTTACATTTCCTGGAGTAATTAAAGAGGAAGTGCACAAAGTAGAGTCCTTACATTTCCAGGAGGATTTACAGAGGAAGTGCACAAAGTAAAGTTCTTACATTTCCAGGAGGGATTACAGAGGAAGTGCACAAAGTAGAGTCCTTACATTTCCAGGAGGGATTACAGGGGAAGTGCAGAAAGTAAAGTTCTTACATTTCCAGGAGAAATTACAGAGGAAATGCACAACATTCTTACATTTCCAGGAGGGATTACAGAGGAAGTGCACAAAGTAGAGTCCTTACATTTCCAGGAGGGATTACAGAGGAAGTGCACAAAGTAGATTTCTTACATTTCCAGGAGGGATTACGGAGGAAGTGAAGTAAAGTTCTTGCATTTCCAGGAGGGATTACAGAGGAAGTGCATAAAGTAAAGTTCTTACATTTCCAGGAGGAATTACAGAGGAAATGCACAACGTTCTTACATTTCCAGGAGGGATTACAGAGGAAGTGCACAAAGTAGATTTCTTATATTTCTAGGAGGGATTACAGAGGAAGTGCATAAAGTAAAGTTCTTACATTTCCAGGAGGGATTACAGAGGAAGTGCATAAAGTAAAGTTCTTACATTTCCAGGGGGGATTACAGAGGAAGTGCATAAAGTAGAGTTCTTACATTTCCAGGAGGGATTACAGAGGAAGTGCAAAAAGTAGAGTTCTTACATTTCCAGGTGGGATTACAGAGGAAGTGCAAAAGTAAAGTTCTTACATTTCCAGGAGGGATTACAGAGGAAGTGCATAAAGTTAAGTTCTTACATTTCCAGGGGGAATTAACGAGGAAGTGCAGAAAGTGGAGTCCTTACATTTCCAGGAGGGATTACAGGGGATGTGCACAAAGTAGAGTTCTTACATTTCCAGGAGGATTTACAGAGGAAATGCACAACGTTCTTACATTTCCAGGAGGGATTACAGAGGTAGTGCACAAAGTAGATTTCTTACATTTCCAGGAGGGATTACAGAGGAAGTGCATAAAGTAAAGTTCTTACATTTCCAGGAGGGATTACAGAGGAAGTGCATAAAGTAAAGTTCTTACATTTCCAGGAGGGATTACAGAGGACGTGCATAAAGCAAAGTTCTTACTTTTCCAGGAGGGATTACAGAGGAAGTGCATAAAGTAAAGTTCTTACATTTCCAGGAGGAATTACAGAGGAAGTCCATAAAGTAAAGTTCTTACATTTCCAGGAGGGATTACAGAGGAAATGCACAACGTTCTTACATTTCCAGAAGGGATTACAGAGGAAGTGCACAAAGTAAAGTTCTTACATTTCCAGGAGGGATTACAGAGGAAGTGCATAAAGTAAAGTTAATACATTTCCAGGAGGGATTACAGAGGAAGTGCATAAAGCAAAGTTCTTACATTTCCAGGAGGGATTACAGAGGAAGTGCATAAAGTAAAGTTCTTACATTTCCAGGAGGAATTACAGAGGAAGTCCATAAAGTTCTTACATTTCCAGGAGGAATTACAGAGGAAGTGCAAAAAGTAAAGTTCTTACATTTCCAGGAGGGATTACAGAGGAAGTCCATAAAGTAAAGTTCTTACATTTCCAGGAGGAATTACAGAGGAAATGCACAACGTTCTTACATTTCCAGGAGGGATTACAGAGGAAGTGCACAAAGTAGATTTCTTACATTTCCAGGAGGGATTACGGAGGAAGTGAAGTAAAGTTCTTGCATTTCCAGGAGGGATTACAGAGGAAGTGCATAACGTAAAGTTCTTACATTTCCAGGAGGGATTACAGAGGAAGTGCATAAAGTAAAGTTCTTACATTTCCAGGAGGGATTACAGAGGAAGTGCATAAAGTAAACTTCTTACATTTCCAGGAGGGATTACAGAGGAAGTGCATAAAGTAAAGTTCTTACATTTCCAGGGGGGATTACAGAGGAAGTGCATAAAGTAGAGTTCTTACATTTCCAGGAGGGATTACAGAGGAAGTGCAAAAAGTAAAGTTCTTACATTTCCAGGAGGGATTACAGAGGAAGTGCATAAAGTAAAGTTCTTACATTTCCAGGACGGATTACAGAGGAAGTGCATAAAGTAAAGTTCTTACATTTCCAGGAGGGATTACAGAGGAAATGCATAAAGTAAAGTTCTTACATTTCCAGGAGGTATTACAGGGGATGTGCACAAAGTAGAGTTCTTAAATTTCAGGAGGGATTACAGAGGAAGTGCATAAAGTAAAGTTCTTACATTTCCAGGAGGGATTACAGAGGAAGTGCATAAAGTAAAGTTCTTACATTTCCAGGAGGGATTACAGAGGAAGTGCATAAAGTAAAGTTCTTACATTTCCAGGAGGGATTACAGAGGAAGTGCACAAAGTAGATTTCTTACATTTCCAGGAGGGATTACAGTGGAAGTGCATAAAGTAAAGCTCTTACATTTCCAGGAGGGATTACAGAGGAAGTGCATAAAGTAAAGTTCTTACATTTCCAGGAGGGATTACAGAGGAAGTGCATAAATTAAAGTTCTTACATTTCCAGGAGTAATTAAAGAGGAAGTGCACAAAGTAGAGTCCTTACATTTCCAGGAGGATTTACAGAGGAAGTGCACAAAGTAAAGTTCTTACATTTCCAGGAGAGATTACAGAGGAAGTGCATAAAGTAGAGTTCTTACATTTCCAGGAGGGATTACAGAGGAAGCGCAAAAGTAAAGTTCTTACATTTCCAGGAGGGATTACAGAGGAAGTGCATAAAGTAAAGTTCTTACATTTCCAGGGGGAATTACAGAGGAAGTCCATAAAGTAAAGTTCTTACATTTCCAGGACGGATTACAGGGGAAGTGCAGAAAGTAGAGTCCTTACATTTCCAGGAGGGATTACAGGGGAAGTGCAGAAAGTAAAGTTCTTACATTTCCAGGAGGAATTACAGAGTAAATGCACAATGTTCTTACATTTCCAGGAGGGATTACAGAGGAAGAGCACAAAGTAGATTTCTTACATTTCCAGGAGAGATTACAGAGGAAGTGCATAAAGTAAAGGTCTTACATTTCCAGGAGGGATTACAGAGGAAGTGCATAAAGTAAAGTTCTTACATTTCCAGGGGGGATTACAGAGGAAGTGCATAAAGTAGAGTTCTTACATTTCCAGGAGGGATTACAGAGGAAGTGCAAAAAGTAAAGTTCTTACATTTCCAGGAGGGATTACAGAGGAAGTGCATAAAGTAAAGTTCTTACATTTCCAGGACGGATTACAGAGGAAGTGCATAAAGTAAAGTTCTTACATTTCCAGGAGGGATTACAGAGGAAATGCATAAAGTAAAGTTCTTACATTTCCAGGAGGTATTACAGGGGATGTGCACAAAGTAGAGTTCTTAAATTTCAGGAGGGATTACAGAGGAAGTGCATAAAGTAAAGTTCTTACATTTCCAGGAGGGATTACAGAGGAAGTGCATAAAGTAAAGTTCTTACATTTCCAGGACGGATTACAGGGGAAGTGCAGAAAGTAGAGTCCTTACATTTCCAGGAGGGATTACAGGGGAAGTGCAGAAAGTAAAGTTCTTACATTTCCAGGAGGAATTACAGAGTAAATGCACAATGTTCTTACATTTCCAGGAGGGATTACAGAGGAAGAGCACAAAGTAGATTTCTTACATTTCCAGGAGAGATTACAGAGGAAGTGCATAAAGTAAAGGTCTTACATTTCCAGGAGGGATTACAGAGGAAGTGCATAAAGTAAAGTTCTTACATTTCCAGGGGGGATTACAGAGGAAGTGCATAAAGTAGAGTTCTTACATTTCCAGGAGGGATTACAGAGGAAGTGCAAAAAGTAAAGTTCTTACATTTCCAGGAGGGATTACAGAGGAAGTGCATAAAGTAAAGTTCTTACATTTCCAGGACGGATTACAGAGGAAGTGCATAAAGTAAAGTTCTTACATTTCCAGGAGGGATTACAGAGGAAATGCATAAAGTAAAGTTCTTACATTTCCAGGAGGTATTACAGGGGATGTGCACAAAGTAGAGTTCTTAAATTTCAGGAGGGATTACAGAGGAAGTGCATAAAGTAAAGTTCTTACATTTCCAGGAGGGATTACAGAGGAAGTGCATAAAGTAAAGTTCTTACATTTCCAGGAGGGATTACAGAGGAAGTGCATGAAGTAAAGTTCTTACATTTCCAGGAGGGATTACAGAGGAAGTGCACAAAGTAGATTTCTTACATTTCCAGGAGGGATTACAGTGGAAGTGCATAAAGTAAAGTTCTTACATTTCCAGGAGGGATTACAGAGGAAGTGCATAAAGTAAAGTTCTTACATTTCCAGGAGGGATTACAGAGGAAGTGCATAAATTAAAGTTCTTACATTTCCAGGAGTAATTAAAGAGGAAGTGCACAAAGTAGAGTCCTTACATTTCCAGGAGGATTTACAGAGGAAGTGCACAAAGTAAAGTTCTTACATTTCCAGGAGGGATTACAGAGGAAGTGCACAAAGTAGAGTCCTTACATTTCCAGGAGGGATTACAGGGGAAGTGCAGAAAGTAAAGTTCTTACATTTCCAGGAGGAATTACAGAGGAAATGCACAATGTTCTTACATTTCCAGGAGGGATTACAGAGGAAGAGCACAAAGTAGATTTCTTACATTTCCAGGAGAGATTACAGAGGAAGTGCATAAAGTAAAGTTCTTACATTTCCAGGAGAGATTACAGAGGAAGTGCATAAAGTAGAGTTCTTACATTTCCAGGAGGGATTACAGAGGAAGCGCAAAAGTAAAGTTCTTACATTTCCAGGAGGGATTACAGAGGAAGTGCATAAAGTAAAGTTCTTACATTTCCAGGGGGAATTAACGAGGAAGTGCAGAAAGTGGAGTCCTTACATTTCCAGGAGGGATTACAGGGGATGTGCACAAAGTAGAGTTCTTACATTTCCAGGAGGATTTACAGAGGAAGTGCAAAAAGTAAAATTCTTACATTTCCAGGAGGGATTACAGAGGAAGTGCATAAAGTAAAGTTCTTACATTTCCAGGAGGGATTACAGAGGAAGTGCACAAAGTAGATTTCTTACATTTCCAGGATGGATTACAGTGGAAGTGCATAAAGTAAAGTTCTTACATTTCCAGGAGGGATTACAGAGGAAGTGCATAAAGTAAAGTTCTTACATTTCCAGGAGGGATTACAGAGGAAGTGCATAAAGTAAAGTTCTTACATTTCCTGGAGTAATTAAAGAGGAAGTGCACAAAGTAGAGTCCTTACATTTCCAGGAGGATTTACAGAGGAAGTGCACAAAGTAAAGTTCTTACATTTCCAGGAGGGATTACAGAGGAAGTGCACAAAGTAGAGTCCTTACATTTCCAGGAGGGATTACAGGGGAAGTGCAGAAAGTAAAGTTCTTACATTTCCAGGAGAAATTACAGAGGAAATGCACAACGTTCTTACATTTCCAGGAGGGATTACAGAGGAAGTGCACAAAGTAGAGTCCTTACATTTCCAGGAGGGATTACAGAGGAAGTGCACAAAGTAGATTTCTTACATTTCCAGGAGGGATTACGGAGGAAGTGAAGTAAAGTTCTTGCATTTCCAGGAGGGATTACAGAGGAAGTGCATAAAGTAAAGTTCTTACATTTCCAGGAGGAATTACAGAGGAAATGCACAACGTTCTTACATTTCCAGGAGGGATTACAGAGGAAGTGCACAAAGTAGATTTCTTATATTTCTAGGAGGGATTACAGAGGAAGTGCATAAAGTAAAGTTCTTACATTTCCAGGAGGGATTACAGAGGAAGTGCATAAAGTAAAGTTCTTACATTTCCAGGGGGGATTACAGAGGAAGTGCATAAAGTAGAGTTCTTACATTTCCAGGAGGGATTACAGAGGAAGTGCAAAAAGTAGAGTTCTTACATTTCCAGGTGGGATTACAGAGGAAGTGCAAAAGTAAAGTTCTTACATTTCCAGGAGGGATTACAGAGGAAGTGCATAAAGTTAAGTTCTTACATTTCCAGGGGGAATTAATGAGGAAGTGCAGAAAGTGGAGTCCTTACATTTCCAGGAGGGATTACAGGGGATGTGCAGAAAGTAGAGTTCTTACATTTCCAGGAGGATTTACAGAGGAAGTGCACAAAGTAAAGTTCTTACATTTCCAGGAGGGATTACAGAGGAAGTGCACAAAGTAGAGTCCTTACATTTCCAGGAGGGATTACAGGGGAAGTGCAGAAAGTAAAGTTCTTACATTTCCAGGAGGAATTACAGAGGAAATGCACAACGTTCTTACATTTCCAGGAGGGATTACAGAGGAAGTGCACAAAGTAGATTTCTTACATTTCCAGGAGGGATTACAGAGGAAGTGCATAAAGTAAAGTTCTTACATTTCCAGGAGGGATTACAGAGGAAGTGCATAAAGTAAAGTTCTTACATTTCCAGGAGGGATTACAGAGGACGTGCATAAAGCAAAGTTCTTACTTTTCCAGGAGGGATTACAGAGGAAGTGCATAAAGTAAAGTTCTTACATTTCCAGGAGGAATTACAGAGGAAGTCCATAAAGTAAAGTTCTTACATTTCCAGGAGGGATTACAGAGGAAATGCACAACGTTCTTACATTTCCAGAAGGGATTACAGATGAAGTGCACAAAGTAGATTTCTTACGTTTCCAGGAGGGATTACAGAGGAAGTGCATAAAGTAAAGTTCTTACATTTCCAGGAGGGATTACAGAGGAAGTGCATAAAGTAAAGTTAATACATTTCCAGGAGGGATTACAGAGGAAGTGCATAAAGCAAAGTTCTTACATTTCCAGGAGGGATTACAGAGGAAGTGCATAAAGTAAAGTTCTTACATTTCCAGGAGGAATTACAGAGGAAGTCCATAAAGTTCTTACATTTCCAGGAGGAATTACAGAGGAAGTGCAAAAAGTAAAGTTCTTACATTTCCAGGAGGGATTACAGAGGAAGTGCATAAAGTAAAGTTCTTACATTTCCAGGGGGAATTAACGAGGAAGTGCAGAAAGTGGAGTCCTTACATTTCCAGGAGGGATTACAGGGGATGTGCACAAAGTAGAGTTCTTACATTTCCAGGAGGATTTACAGAGGAAGTGCAAAAAGTAAAATTCTTACATTTCCAGGAGGGATTACAGAGGAAGTGCATAAAGTAAAGTTCTTACATTTCCAGGAGGGATTACAGAGGAAGTGCACAAAGTAGATTTCTTACATTTCCAGGACGGATTACAGTGGAAGTGCATAAAGTAAAGTTCTTACATTTCCAGGAGGGATTACAGAGGAAGTGCATAAAGTAAAGTTCTTACATTTCCAGGAGGGATTACAGAGGAAGTGCATAAAGTAAAGTTCTTACATTTCCTGGAGTAATTAAAGAGGAAGTGCACAAAGTAGAGTCCTTACATTTCCAGGAGGATTTACAGAGGAAGTGCACAAAGTAAAGTTCTTACATTTCCAGGAGGGATTACAGAGGAAGTGCACAAAGTAGAGTCCTTACATTTCCAGGAGGGATTACAGGGGAAGTGCAGAAAGTAAAGTTCTTACATTTCCAGGAGAAATTACAGAGGAAATGCACAACGTTCTTACATTTCCAGGAGGGATTACAGAGGAAGTGCACAAAGTAGAGTCCTTACATTTCCAGGAGGGATTACAGAGGAAGTGCACAAAGTAGATTTCTTACATTTCCAGGAGGGATTACGGAGGAAGTGAAGTAAAGTTCTTGCATTTCCAGGAGGGATTACAAAGGAAGTGCATAAAGTAAAGTTCTTACATTTCCAGGAGGAATTACAGAGGAAATGCACAACGTTCTTACATTTCCAGGAGGGATTACAGAGGAAGTGCACAAAGTAGATTTCTTATATTTGTAGGAGGGATTACAGAGGAAGTGCATAAAGTAAAGTTCTTACATTTCCAGGAGGGATTACAGAGGAAGTGCATAAAGTAAAGTTCTTACATTTCCAGGGGGGATTACAGAGGAAGTGCATAAAGTAGAGTTCTTACATTTCCAGGAGGGATTACAGAGGACGTGCAAAAAGTAGAGTTCTTACATTTCCAGGTGGGATTACAGAGGAAGTGCAAAAGTAAAGTTCTTACATTTCCAGGAGGGATTACAGAGGAAGTGCATAAAGTTAAGTTCTTACATTTCCAGGGGGAATTAATGAGGAAGTGCAGAAAGTGGAGTCCTTACATTTCCAGGAGGGATTACAGGGGATGTGCAGAAAGTAGAGTTCTTACATTTCCAGGAGGATTTACAGAGGAAGTGCACAAAGTAAAGTTCTTACATTTCCAGGAGGGATTACAGAGGAAGTGCACAAAGTAGAGTCCTTACATTTCCAGGAGGGATTACAGGGGAAGTGCAGAAAGTAAAGTTCTTACATTTCCAGGAGGAATTACAGAGGAAATGCACAACGTTCTTACATTTCCAGGAGGGATTACAGAGGAAGTGCACAAAGTAGATTTCTTACATTTCCAGGAGGGATTACAGAGGAAGTGCATAAAGTAAAGTTCTTACATTTCCAGGAGGGATTACAGAGGAAGTGCATAAAGTAAAGTTCTTACATTTCCAGGAGGGATTACAGAGGACGTGCATAAAGCAAAGTTCTTACTTTTCCAGGAGGGATTACAGAGGAAGTGCATAAAGTAAAGTTCTTACATTTCCAGGAGGAATTACAGAGGAAGTCCATAAAGTAAAGTTCTTACATTTCCAGGAGGGATTACAGAGGAAATGCGCAACGTTCTTACATTTCCAGAAGGGATTACAGAGGAAGTGCACAAAGTAGATTTCTTACGTTTCCAGGAGGGATTACAGAGGAAGTGCATAAAGTAAAGTTCTTACATTTCCAGGAGGGATTACAGAGGAAGTGCATAAAGTAAAGTTAATACATTTCCAGGAGGGATTACAGAGGAAGTGCATAAAGCAAAGTTCTTACATTTCCAGGAGGGATTACAGAGGAAGTGCATAAAGTAAAGTTCTTACATTTCCAGGAGGAATTACAGAGGAAGTCCATAAAGTTCTTACATTTCCAGGAGGAATTACAGAGGAAGTGCAAAAAGTAAAGTTCTTACATTTCCAGGAGGGATTACAGAGGAAGTCCATAAAGTAAAGTTCTTACATTTCCAGGAGGAATTACAGAGGAAATGCACAACGTTCTTACATTTCCAGGAGGGATTACAGAGGAAGTGCACAAAGTAGATTTCTTACATTTCCAGGAGGGATTACAGAGGAAGTGAAGTAAAGTTCTTGCATTTCCAGGAGGGATTACAGAGGAAGTGCATAAAGTAAAGTTCTTACATTTCCAGGAGGGATTACAGAGGAAGTGCATAAAGTAAAGTTCTTACATTTCCAGGAGGGATTACAGAGGAAGTGCATAAAGTAAACTTCTTACATTTCCAGGAGGGATTACAGAGGAAGTGCATAAAGTAAAGTTCTTACATTTCCAGGGGGGATTACAGAGGAAGTGCATAAAGTAGAGTTCTTACATTTCCAGGAGGGATTACAGAGGAAGTGCAAAAAGTAAAGTTCTTACATTTCCAGGAGGGATTACAGAGGAAGTGCATAAAGTAAAGTTCTTACATTTCCAGGACGGATTACAGAGGAAGTGCATAAAGTAAAGTTCTTACATTTCCAGGAGGGATTACAGAGGAAATGCATAAAGTAAAGTTCTTACATTTCCAGGAGGTATTACAGGGGATGTGCACAAAGTAGAGTTCTTAAATTTCAGGAGGGATTACAGAGGAAGTGCATAAAGTAAAGTTCTTACATTTCCAGGAGGGATTACAGAGGAAGTGCATAAAGTAAAGTTCTTACATTTCCAGGAGGGATTACAGAGGAAGTGCATAAAGTAAAGTTCTTACATTTCCAGGAGGGATTACAGAGGAAGTGCACAAAGTAGATTTCTTACATTTCCAGGAGGGATTACAGTGGAAGTGCATAAAGTAAAGTTCTTACATTTCCAGGAGGGATTACAGAGGAAGTGCATAAAGTAAAGTTCTTACATTTCCAGGAGGGATTACAGAGGAAGTGCATAAATTAAAGTTCTTACATTTCCAGGAGTAATTAAAGAGGAAGTGCACAAAGTAAAGTCCTTACATTTCCAGGAGGATTTACAGAGGAAGTGCACAAAGTAAAGTTCTTACATTTCCAGGAGAGATTACAGAGGAAGTGCATAAAGTAGAGTTCTTACATTTCCAGGAGGGATTACAGAGGAAGCGCAAAAGTAAAGTTCTTACATTTCCAGGAGGGATTACAGAGGAAGTGCATAAAGTAAAGTTCTTACATTTCCAGGGGGAATTACAGAGGAAGTCCAAAAAGTAAAGTTCTTACATTTCCAGGATGGATTACAGGGGAAGTGCAGAAAGTAGAGTCCTTACATTTCCAGGAGGGATTACAGGGGAAGTGCAGAAAGTAAAGTTCTTACATTTCCAGGAGGAATTACAGAGTAAATGCACAATGTTCTTACATTTCCAGGAGGGATTACAGAGGAAGAGCACAAAGTAGATTTCTTACATTTCCAGGAGAGATTACAGAGGAAGTGCATAAAGTAAAGGTCTTACATTTCCAGGAGGGATTACAGAGGAAGTGCATAAAGTAAAGTTCTTACATTTCCAGGAGAGATTACAGAGGAAGTGCATAAAGTAGAGTTCTTACATTTCCAGGGGGAATTAACGAGGAAGTGCAGAAAGTGGAGTCCTTACATTTCCAGGAGGGATTACAGGGGATTTGCACAAAGTAGAGTTCTTACATTTCCAGGTGGGATTACAGAGGAAGTGCAAAAGTAAAGTTCTTACATTTCCAGGAGGGATTACAGAGGAAGTGCATAAAGTTAAGTTCTTACATTTGCAGGGGGAATTAACGAGGAAGTGCAGAAAGTGGAGTCCTTACATTTCCAGGAGGGATTACAGGGGATGTGCACAAAGTAGAGTTCTTACATTTCCAGGAGGATTTACAGAGGAAGTGCACAAAGTAAAGTTCTTACATTTCCAGGAGGGATTACAGAGGAAGTGCACAAAGTAGAGTCCTTACATTTCCAGGAGGGATTACAGGGGAAGTGCAGAAAGTAAAGTTCTTACATTTCCAGGAGGAATTACAGAGGAAATGCACAACGTTCTTACATTTCCAGGAGGGATTACAGAGGAAGTGCACAAAGTAGATTTCTTACATTTCCAGGAGGGATTACAGAGGAAGTGCATAAAGTAAAGTTCTTACATTTCCAGGAGGGATTACAGAGGAAGTGCATAAAGTAAAGTTCTTACATTTCCAGGAGGGATTACAGAGGACGTGCATAAAGCAAAGTTCTTACTTTTCCAGGAGGGATTACAGAGGAAGTGCATAAAGTAAAGTTCTTACATTTCCAGGAGGAATTACAGAGGAAGTCCATAAAGTAAAGTTCTTACATTTCCAGGAGGGATTACAGAGGAAATGCACAACGTTCTTACATTTCCAGAAGGGATTACAGAGGAAGTGCACAAAGTAGATTTCTTACGTTTCCAGGAGGGATTACAGAGGAAGTGCATAAAGTAAAGTTCTTACATTTCCAGGAGGGATTACAGAGGAAGTGCATAAAGTAAAGTTAATACATTTCCAGGAGGGATTACAGAGGAAGTGCATAAAGCAAAGTTCTTACATTTCCAGGAGGGATTACAGAGGAAGTGCATAAAGTAAAGTTCTTACATTTCCAGGAGGAATTACAGAGGAAGTCCATAAAGTTCTTACATTTCCAGGAGGAATTACAGAGGAAGTGCAAAAAGTAAAGTTCTTACATTTCCAGGAGGGATTACAGAGGAAGTCCATAAAGTAAAGTTCTTACATTTCCAGGAGGAATTACAGAGGAAATGCACAACGTTCTTACATTTCCAGGAGGGATTACAGAGGAAGTGCACAAAGTAGATTTCTTACATTTCCAGGAGGGATTACAGAGGAAGTGAAGTAAAGTTCTTGCATTTCCAGGAGGGATTACAGAGGAAGTGCATAAAGTAAAGTTCTTACATTTCCAGGAGGGATTACAGAGGAAGTGCATAAAGTAAAGTTCTTACATTTCCAGGAGGGATTACAGAGGAAGTGCATAAAGTAAACTTCTTACATTTCCAGGAGGGATTACAGAGGAAGTGCATAAAGTAAAGTTCTTACATTTCCAGGGGGGATTACAGAGGAAGTGCATAAAGTAGAGTTCTTACATTTCCAGGAGGGATTACAGAGGAAGTGCAAAAAGTAAAGTTCTTACATTTCCAGGAGGGATTACAGAGGAAGTGCATAAAGTAAAGTTCTTACATTTCCAGGACGGATTACAGAGGAAGTGCATGAAGTAAAGTTCTTACATTTCCAGGAGGGATTACAGAGGAAATGCATAAAGTAAAGTTCTTACATTTCCAGGAGGTATTACAGGGGATGTGCACAAAGTAGAGTTCTTAAATTTCAGGAGGGATTACAGAGGAAGTGCATAAAGTAAAGTTCTTACATTTCCAGGAGGGATTACAGAGGAAGTGCATAAAGTAAAGTTCTTACATTTCCAGGAGGGATTACAGAGGAAGTGCATAAAGTAAAGTTCTTACATTTCCAGGAGGGATTACAGAGGAAGTGCACAAAGTAGATTTCTTACATTTCCAGGAGGGATTACAGTGGAAGTGCATAAAGTAAAGTTCTTACATTTCCAGGAGGGATTACAGAGGAAGTGCATAAAGTAAAGTTCTTACATTTCCAGGAGGGATTACAGAGGAAGTGCATAAATTAAAGTTCTTATATTTCCAGGAGTAATTAAAGAGGAAGTGCACAAAGTAGAGTCCTTACATTTCCAGGAGGATTTACAGAGGAAGTGCACAAAGTAAAGTTCTTACATTTCCAGGAGAGATTACAGAGGAAGTGCATAAAGTAGAGTTCTTACATTTCCAGGAGGGATTACAGAGGAAGCGCAAAAGTAAAGTTCTTACATTTCCAGGAGGGATTACAGAGGAAGTGCATAAAGTAAAGTTCTTACATTTCCAGGGGGAATTACAGAGGAAGTCCAAAAAGTAAAGTTCTTACATTTCCAGGACGGATTACAGGGGAAGTGCAGAAAGTAGAGTCCTTACATTTCCAGGAAGGATTACAGGGGAAGTGCAGAAAGTAAAGTTCTTACATTTCCAGGAGGAATTACAGAGTAAATGCACAATGTTCTTACATTTCCAGGAGGGATTACAGAGGAAGAGCACAAAGTAGATTTCTTACATTTCCAGGAGAGATTACAGAGGAAGTGCATAAAGTAAAGGTCTTACATTTCCAGGAGGGATTACAGAGGAAGTGCATAAAGTAAAGTTCTTACATTTCCAGGAGAGATTACAGAGGAAGTGCATAAAGTAGAGTTCTTACATTTCCAGGGGGAATTAACGAGGAAGTGCAGAAAGTGGAGTCCTTACATTTCCAGGAGGGATTACAGGGGATGTGCACAAAGTAGAGTTCTTACATTTCCAGGTGGGATTACAGAGGAAGTGGAAAAGTAAAGTTCTTACATTTCCAGGAGTAATTACAGAGGAAGTGCATAAAGTTAAGTTCTTACATTTCCAGGGGGAATTAACGAGGAAGTGCAGAAAGTGGAGTCCTTACATTTCCAGGAGGGATTACAGGGGATGTGCACAAAGTAGAGTTCTTACATTTCCAGGAGGATTTACAGAGGAAGTGCACAAAGTAAAGTTCTTACATTTCCAGGAGGGATTACAGAGGAAGTGCACAAAGTATAGTCCTTACATTTCCAGGAGGGATTACAGGGGAAGTGCAGAAAGTAAAGTTCTTACATTTCCAGGAGGAATTACAGAGGAAATGCACAACGTTCTTACATTTCCAGGAGGGATTACAGAGGAAGTGCACAAAGTAAAGTTCTTACATTTCCAGGAGGGATTACAGAGGAAGTGCATAAAGTAAAGTTCTTACATTTCCAGGAGGGATTACAGAGGAAGTGCATAAAGCAAAGTTCTTACTTTTCCAGGAGGGATTACAGAGGAAGTGCATAAAGTAAAGTTCTTACATTTCCAGGAGGAATTACAGAGGAAGTCCATAAAGTAAAGTTCTTACATTTCCAGGAGGGATTACAGGGGAAGTGCAGAAAGTAAAGTTCTTACATTTCCAGGAGGAATTACAGAGGAAATGCACAACGTTCTTACATTTCCAGGAGGGATTACAGAGGAAGTGCACAAAGTAGATTTCTTATATTTCTAGGAGGGATTACAGAGGAAGTGCATAAAGTAAAGTTCTTACATTTCCAGGAGGGATTACAGAGGAAGTGCATAAAGTAAAATTCTTATATTTCCAGGGGGGATTACAGAGGAAGTGCATAAAGTAGAGTTCTTACATTTCCAGGAGGGATTACAGAGGAAGTGCAAAAAGTAGAGTTCTTACATTTCTAGGTGGGATTACAGAGGAAGTGCAAAAGTAAAGTTCTTACATTTCCAGGAGGGATTACAGAGGAAGTGCATAAAGTTAAGTTCTTACATTTCCAGGGGGAATTAACGAGGAAGTGCAGAAAGTGGAGTCCTTACATTTCCAGGAGGGATTACAGGGGATGTGCACAAAGTAGAGTTCTTACATTTCC
Source organism: Phyllobates terribilis (assembly GCF_046119375.1). Taxonomy (NCBI): domain Eukaryota; kingdom Metazoa; phylum Chordata; class Amphibia; order Anura; family Dendrobatidae; genus Phyllobates; species Phyllobates terribilis. Next base: position 5,292,386 of record NW_027362839.1, read on the forward strand.
AGGAGGATTTACAGAGGAAGTGCACAAAGTAAAGTTCTTACATTTCCAGGAGGGATTACAGAGGAAGTGCACAAAGTAGAGTCCTTACATTTCCAGGAGGGATTACAGGGGAAGTGCAGAAAGTAAAGTTCTTACATTTCCAGGAGGAATTACAGAGGAAATGCACAACGTTCTTACATTTCCAGGAGGGATTACAGAGGAAGTGCACAAAGTAGATTTCTTACATTTCCAGGAGGGATTACAGAGGAAGTGCATAAAGTAAAGTTCTTACATTTCCAGGAGGGATTACAGAGGAAGTGCATAAAGTAAAGTTCTTAGATTTCCAGGAGGGATTACAGAGGAAGTGCATAAAGCAAAGTTCTTACTTTTCCAGGAGGGATTACAGAGGAAGTGCATAAAGTAAAGTTCTTACATTTCCAGGAGGAATTACAGAGGAAGTCCATAAAGTAAAGTTCTTACATTTCCAGGAGGGATTACAGAGGAAATGCACAACGTTCTTACATTTCCAGGAGGGATTACAGAGGAAGTGCACAAAGTAGATTTCTTACGTTTCCAGGAGGGATTACAGAGGAAGTGCATAAAGTAAAGTTCTTACATTTCCAGGAGGGATTACAGAGGAAGTGCATCAAGTAAAGTTAATACATTTCCAGGAGGGATTACAGAGGAAGTGCATAAAGCAAAGTTCTTACATTTCCAGGAGGGATTACAGAGGAAGTGCATAAAGTAAAGTTCTTACATTTCCAGGAGGAATTACAGAGGAAGTCCATAAAGTAAAGTTCTTACATTTCCAGGAGGAATTACAGAGGAAGTGCAAAAAGTAAAGTTCTTACATTTCCAGGAGGGATTACAGAGGAAGTCCATAAAGTAAAGTTCTTACATTTCCAGGAGGAATTACAGCGGAAATGCACAACGTTCTTACATTTCCAGGAGGGATTACAGAGGAAGTGCACAAAGTAGATTTCTTACATTTCCAGGAGGGATTACGGAGGAAGTGAAGTAAAGTTCTTACATTTCCAGGAGGGATTACAGAGGAAGTGCATAAAGTAAAGTTCTTACATTTCCAGGAGGGATTACAGAGGAAGTGCATAAAGTAAACTTCTTACATTTCCAGGAGGGATTACAGAGGAAGTGCATAAAGTAAAGTTCTTACATTTCCAGGAGTAATTAAAGAGGAAGTGCACAAAGTAGAGTCCTTACATTTCCAGGAGGATTTACAGAGGAAGTGCACAAAATAAAGTTCTTACATTTCCAGGAGGGATTACAGAGGAAGTGCACAAAGTAGAGTCCTTACATTTCCAGGAGGGATTACAGGGGAAGTGCAGAAAGTAAAGTTCTTACATTTCCAGGAGGAATTACAGAGGAAATGCACAACGTTCTTACATTTCCAGGAGGGATTACAGAGGAAGTGCACAAAGTAGATTTCTTATATTTCTAGGAGGGATTACAGAGGAAGTGCATAAAGTAAAGTTCTTACATTTCCAGGAGGGATTACAGAGGAAGTGCATAAAGTAAAGTTCTTACATTTCCAGGGGGGATTACAGAGGAAGTGCATAAAGTAGAGTTCTTACATTTCCAGGAGGGATTACAGAGGAAGTGCAAAAATTAAAGTTCTTACATTTCCAGGAGGGATTACAGAGGAAGTGCATAAAGTAAAGTTCTTACATTTCCAGGAGGGATTACAGAGGAAATGCATAAAGTAAAGTTCTTACATTTCCAGGAGGTATTACAGGGGATGTGCACAAAGTAGAGTTCTTAAATTTCAGGAGGGATTACAGAGGAAGTGCATAAAGTAAAGTTCTTACATTTCCAGGAGGGATTACAGAGGAAGTGCATAAAGTAAAGTTCTTACATTTCCAGGAGGGATTACAGAGGAAGTGCATAAAGTAAAGTTCTTACATTTCCAGGAGGGATTACAGAGGAAGTGCACAAAGTAGATTTCTTACATTTCCAGGAGGGATTACAGTGGAAGTGCATAAAGTAAAGTTCTTACATTTCCAGGAGGGATTACAGAGGAAGTCCATAAAGTAAAGTTCTTACATTTCCAGGAGGAATTACAGAGGAAGTGCAAAAAGTAAAGTTCTTACATTTCCAGGAGGGATTACAGAGGAAGTCCATAAAGTAAAGTTCTTACATTTCCAGGAGGAATTACAGAGGAAATGCACAACATTCTTACATTTCCAGGAGGGATTACAGAGGAAGTGCACAAAGTAGATTTCTTACATTTCCAGGAGGGATTACGGAGGAAGTGAAGTAAAGTTCTTGCATTTCCAGGAGGGATTACAGAGGAAGTGTATAAAGTAAAGTTCTTACATTTCCAGGAGGGATTACAGAGGAAGTGCATAAAGTAAAGTTCTTACATTTCCAGGAGGGATTACAGAGGAAGTGCATAAAGAAAACTTCTTACATTTCCAGGAGGGATTACAGAGGAAGTGCATAAAGTAAAGTTCTTACATTTCCAGGAGTAATTAAAGAGGAAGTGCACAAAGTAGAGTCCTTACATTTCCAGGAGGATTTACAGAGGAAGTGCACAAAATAAAGTTCTTACATTTCCAGGAGGGATTACAGAGGAAGTGCACAAAGTAGAGTCCTTACATTTCCAGGAGGGATTACAGGGGAAGTGCAGAAAGTAAAGTTCTTACATTTCCAGGAGGAATTACAGAGGAAATGCACAACTTTCTTACATTTCCAGGAGGGATTACAGAGGAAGTGCACAAAGTAGATTTCTTATATTTCTAGGAGGGATTACAGAGGAAGTGCATAAAGTAAAGTTCTTACATTTCCAGGAGGGATTACAGAGGAAGTGCATAAAGTAAAGTTCTTACATTTCCAGGGGGGATTACAGAGGAAGTGCATAAAGTAGAGTTCTTACATTTCCAGGAGGGATTACAGAGGAAGTGCAAAAAGTAAAGTTCTTACATTTCCAGGAGGGATTACAGAGGAAGTGCATAAAGTAAAGTTCTTACATTTCCAGGACGGATTACAGAGGAAGTGCATAAAGTAAAGTTCTTACATTTCCAGGAGGGATTACAGAGGAAATGCATAAAGTAAAGTTCTTACATTTCCAGGAGGTATTACAGGGGATGTGCACAAAGTAGAGTTCTTAAATTTCAGGAGGGATTACAGAGGAAGTGCATAAAGTAAAGTTCTTACATTTCCAGGAGGGATTACAGAGGAAGTGCATAAAGTAAAGTTCTTACATTTCCAGGAGGGATTACAGAGGAAGTGCATAAAGTAAAGTTCTTACATTTCCAGGAGGGATTACAGAGGAAGTGCACAAAGTAGATTTCTTACATTTCCAGGAGGGATTACAGTGGAAGTGCATAAAGTAAAGTTCTTACATTTCCAGGAGGGATTACAGAGGAAGTGCATAAAGTAAAGTTCTTACATTTCCAGGAGGGATTACAGAGGAAGTGCATAAATTAAAGTTCTTACATTTCCAGGAGTAATTAAAGAGGAAGTGCACAAAGTAGAGTCCTTACATTTCCAGGAGGATTTACAGAGGAAGTGCACAAAGTAAAGTTCTTACATTTCCAGCAGGGATTACAGAGGAAGTGCACAAAGTAGAGTCCTTACATTTCCAGGAGGGATTACAGGGGAAGTGCAGAAAGTAAAGTTCTTACATTTCCAGGAGGAATTACAGAGGAAATGCACAATGTTCTTACATTTCCAGGAGGGATTACAGAGGAAGAGCACAAAGTAGATTTCTCACATTTCCAGGAGAGATTACAGAGGAAGTGCATAAAGTAAAGTTCTTACATTTCCAGGAGAGATTACAGAGGAAGTGCATAAAGTAGAGTTCTTACATTTCCAGGAGGGATTACAGAGGAAGCGCAAAAGTAAAGTTCTTACATTTCCAGGAGGGATTACAGAGGAAGTACATAAAGTAAAGTTCTTACATTTCCAGGGGATATTAACGAGGAAGTGCAGAAAGTGGAGTCCTTACATTTCCAGGAGGGATTACAGGGGATGTGCACAAAGTAGAGTTCTTACATTTCCAGGAGGATTTACAGAGGAAGTGCATAAAGTAAAGTTCTTACATTTCCAGGAGGGATTACAGGGGATGTGCACAAAGTAAAGTTCTTACATTTCCAGGAGGCATTACAGAGGAAGTGCATAAAGTAAAGTTCTTACATTTCCTGGAGTAATTAAAGAGGAAGTGCACAAAGTAGAGTCCTTACATTTCCAGGAGGATTTACAGAGGAAGTGCACAAAGTAAAGTTCTTACATTTCCAGGAGGGATTACAGAGGAAGTGCACAAAGTAGAGTCCTTACATTTCCAGGAGGGATTACAGGGGAAGTGCAGAAAGTAAAGTTCTTACATTTCCAGGAGGAATTACAGAGGAAATGCACAACGTTCTTACATTTCCAGGAGGGATTACAGAGGAAGTGCACAAAGTAGATTTCTTACATTTCCAGGAGGGATTACAGAGGAAGTGCATAAAGTAAAGTTCTTACATTTCCAGGAGTAATTAAAGAGGAAGTGCACAAAGTAGAGTCCTTACATTTCCAGGAGGATTTACAGAGGAAGTGCACAAGGTAAAGTTCTTACATTTCCAGGAGGGATTACAGAGGAAGTGCACAAAGTAGAGTCCTTACATTTCCAGGAGGGATTACAGGGGAAGTGCAGAAAGTAAAGTTCTTACATTTCCAGGAGGAATTACAGAGGAAATGCACAACGTTCTTACATTTCCAGGAGGGATTACAGAGGAAGTGCACAAAGTAGATTTCTTACATTTCCAGGAGGGATTACAGAGGAAGTGCATAAAGTAAAGTTCTTACATTTCTAGGAGGGATTACAGAGGAAGTGCATAAAGTAAAGTTCTTACATTTCCAGGAGGGATTACAGAGGAAGTACATAAAGCAAAGTTCTTACTTTTCCAGGAGGGATTACAGAGGAAGTGCATAAAGTAAAGTTCTTACATTTCCAGGAGGAATTACAGAGGAAGTCCATAAAGTAAAGTTCTTACATTTCCAGGAGGGATTACAGGGGAAGTGCAGAAAGTAAAGTTCTTACATTTCCAGGAGGAATTACAGAGGAAATGCACAACGTTCTTACATTTCCAGGAGGGATTACAGAGGAAGTGCACAAAGTAGATTTCTTACGTTTCCAGGAGGGATTACAACGGAAGTGCATGAAGTAAAGTTCTTACATTTCCAGGAGGGATTACAGAGGAAGTGCATAAAGTTCATACATTTCCAGGAGGAATTACAGAGGAAGTGCATAAAGCAAAGTTCTTACATTTCCAGGAGGGATTACAGAGGAAGTGCATAAAGTAAAGTTCTTACATTTCCAGGAGGAATTACAGAGGAAGTCCATAAAGTAAAGTTCTTACATTTCCAGGAGGAATTACAGAGGAAGTGCAAAAAGTAAAGTTCTTACATTTCCAGGAGGGATTACAGAGGAAGTCCATAAAGTAAAGTTCTTACATTTCCAGGAGGAATTACAGAGGAAATGCACAACGTTCTTACATTTCCAGGAGGGATTACAGAGGAAGTGCACAAAGTAGATTTCTTACATTTCCAGGAGGGATTACGGAGGAAGTGAAGTAAAGTTCTTGCATTTCCAGGAGGGATTACAGAGGAAGTGCATAAAGTAAAGTTCTTACATTTCCAGGAGGGATTACAGAGGAAGTGCATAAAGTAAAGTTCTTACATTTCCAGGAGGGATTACAGAGGAAGTGCATAAAGTAAAGTTCTTACATTTCCAGGAGGGATTACAGAGGAAGTGCATAAAGTAAAGTTCTTATATTTCCAGGAGTAATAAAAGAGGAAGTGCACAAAGTAGAGTCCTTACATTTCCAGGAGGATTTACAGAGGAAGTGCACAAAGTAAAGTTCTTACATTTCCAGGAGGGATTACAGAGGAAGTGCACAAAGTAGAGTCCTTACATTTCCAGGAGGAATTACAGAGGAAATGCACAACGTTCTTACATTTCCAGGAGGGATTACAGAGGAAGTGCACAAAGTAGATTTCTTACATTTCCAGGAGGGATTACAGAGGAAGTGCATAAAGTAAAGTTCTTACATTTCCAGGAGGGATTACAGACGAAGTGCATGAAGTAAAGTTCTTACATTTCCAGGAGGGATTACAGAGGAAGTCCATAAAGTAAAGTTCTTACATTTCCAGGAGGGATTACAGGGGAAGTGCAGAAAGTAAAGTTCTTACATTTCCAGGAGGAATTACAGAGCAAATGCACAACGTTCTTACATTTCCAGCAGGGATTACAGAGGAAGTGCACAAAGTAGAGTTCTTACATTTCCAGGAGGGATTACAGAGGAAGTGCATAAAGTAAAGTTCTTACGTTTCCAGGAGGGATTACAGAGGAAGTGCATAAAGTAAAGTTCTTACATTTCCAGGAGGGATTACAGAGGAAGTGCATAAAGTAAAGTTCATACATTTCCAGGAGGGATTACAGAGGAAGTGCATAAAGTAAAGTTCTTACGTTTCCAGGAGGGAATACAGAGGAAGTGTATAAAGTTCTTACATTTCCAGGAGGGATTACAGAGGAAGTGCATGAAGTAAAGTTCTTACATTTCCAGGAGGGATTAAAGAGGAAGTGCATAAAGTAAAGTTCTTACATTTCCCGGAGGGATTACAGAGGAAGTGCATAAAGTAAAGTTCTTACGTTTCCAGGAGGGATTACAGAGGAAGTGCATGAAGTAAAGTTCTTACATTTCCAGGAGGGATTACAGAGGAAGTGCATAAAGTAAAGTTCATATATTTCAAGGAGGGATTACAGAGGAAGTGCATAAAGCAAAGTTCTTACATTTCCAGGAGGGATTACAGAGGAAGTGCATAAAGCAAAGTTCTTACATTTCCAGGAGGGATTACAGAGGAAGTGCATAAAGTAAAGTTCTTACATTTCCAGGAGGGATTACAGGGGAAGTGCAGAAAGTAAAGTTCTTACATTTCCAGGAGGAATTACAGAGGAAATGTACAACGTTCTTACATTTCCAGGAGGGATTACAGAGGAAGTGCACAAAGTAGAGTTCTTACATTTCCAGGAGGGATTACAGAGGAAGTGCATAAAGTAAAGTTCTTACGTTTCCAGGAGGGATTACAGAGGAAGTGCATAAAGTAAAGTTCTTACATTTCCAGGAGGGATTACAGAGGAAGTGCATAAAGTAAAGTTCATACATTTCCAGGAGGGATTACAGAGGAAGTGCATAAAGTAAAGTTCTTACGTTTCCAGGAGGGAATACAAAGGAAGTGCATGAAGTAAAGTTCTTACATTTCCAGGAGGGATTACAGAGGAAGTGCATAAAGTAAAGTTCTTACGTTTCCAGGAGGGATTAAAGAGGAAGTGCATAAAGTAAAGTTCTTACATTTCCAGGAGGGATTACAGAGGAAGTGCATAAAGTAAAGTTCTTACGTTTCCAGGAGGGATTACAGAGGAAGTGCATGAAGTAAAGTTCTTACATTTCCAGGAGGGATTACAGAGGAAGTGCATAAAGTAAAGTTCTTACATTTCCAGGAGGGATTACAGAGGAAGTGCATAAAGTAAAGTTCTTACATTTCCAGGAGGGATTACAGGGGAAGTGCAGAAAGTAAAGTTCTTACATTTCCAGGAGGAATTACAGAGGAAATGCACAACGTTCTTACATTTCCAGGAGGCATTACAGAGGAAGTGCACAAAGTAGATTTCTTACGTTTCCAGGAGGGATTACAGAGGAAGTGCATAAAGTAAAGTTCTTACATTTCCAGGAGGGATTACAGAGGAAGTGCATAAAGTAAAGTTCATACATTTCCAGGAGGAATTACAGAGGAAGTGCATAAAGCAAAGTTCTTACATTTCCAGGAGGGATTACAGAGGAAGTGCAGAAAATAAAGTTCTTACATTTCCAGGAGGAATTACAGAGGAAGTCCATAAAGTAAAGTTCTTACATTTCCAGGAGGAATTACAGAGGAAGTGCAAAAAGTAAAGTTCTTACATTTCCAGGAGGGACTACAGAGGAAGTCCATAAAGTAAAGTTCTTACATTTCCAGGAGGAATTACAGAGGAAATGCACAACGTTCTTACATTTCCAGGAGGGATTACAGAGGAAGTGCACAAAGTAGATTTCTTACATTTCCAGGAGGGATTACGGAGGAAGTGAAGTAAAGTTCTTGCATTTCCAGGAGGGATTACAGAGGAAGTGCATCAAGTAAAGTTAATACATTTCCAGGAGGGATTACAGAGGAAGTGCATAAAGCAAAGTTCTTACATTTCCAGGAGGGATTACAGAGGAAGTGCATAAAGTAAAGTTCTTACATTTCCAGGAGGAATTACAGAGGAAGTCCATAAAGTAAAGTTCTTACATTTCCAGGAGGAATTACAGAGGAAGTGCAAAAAGTAAAGTTCTTACATTTCCAGGAGGGATTACAGAGGAAGTCCATAAAGTAAAGTTCTTACATTTCCAGGAGGAATTACAGCGGAAATGCACAACGTTCTTACATTTCCAGGAGGGATTACAGAGGAAGTGCACAAAGTAGATTTCTTACATTTCCAGGAGGGATTACGGAGGAAGTGAAGTAAAGTTCTTACATTTCCAGGAGGGATTACAGAGGAAGTGCATAAAGTAAAGTTCTTACATTTCCAGGAGGGATTACAGAGGAAGTGCATAAAGTAAACTTCTTACATTTCCAGGAGGGATTACAGAGGAAGTGCATAAAGTAAAGTTCTTACATTTCCAGGAGTAATTAAAGAGGAAGTGCACAAAGTAGAGTCCTTACATTTCCAGGAGGATTTACAGAGGAAGTGCACAAAATAAAGTTCTTACATTTCCAGGAGGGATTACAGAGGAAGTGCACAAAGTAGAGTCCTTACATTTCCAGGAGGGATTACAGGGGAAGTGCAGAAAGTAAAGTTCTTACATTTCCAGGAGGAATTACAAAGGAAATGCACAACGTTCTTACATTTCCAGGAGGGATTACAGAGGAAGTGCACAAAGTAGATTTCTTATATTTCTAGGAGGGATTACAGAGGAAGTGCATAAAGTAAAGTTCTTACATTTCCAGGAGGGATTACAGAGGAAGTGCATAAAGTAAAGTTCTTACATTTCCAGGGGGGATTACAGAGGAAGTGCATAAAGTAGAGTTCTTACATTTCCAGGAGGGATTACAGAGGAAGTGCAAAAATTAAAGTTCTTACATTTCCAGGAGGGATTACAGAGGAAGTGCATAAAGTAAAGTTCTTACATTTCCAGGACGGATTACAGAGGAAGTGCATAAAGTAAAGTTCTTACATTTCCAGGAGGGATTACAGAGGAAATGCATAAAGTAAAGTTCTTACATTTCCAGGAGGTATTACAGGGGATGTGCACAAAGTAGAGTTCTTAAATTTCAGGAGGGATTACAGAGGATGTGCATAAAGTAAAGTTCTTACATTTCCAGGAGGGATTACAGAGGAAGTGCATAAAGTAAAGTTCTTACATTTCCAGGAGGGATTACAGAGGAAGTGCATAAAGTAAAGTTCTTACATTTCCAGGAGGGATTACAGAGGAAGTGCACAAAGTAGATTTCTTACATTTCCAGGAGGGATTACAGTGGAAGTGCATAAAGTAAAGTTCTTACATTTCCAGGAGGGATTACAGAGGAAGTGCATAAAGTAAAGTTCTTACATTTCCAGGAGGGATTACAGAGGAAGTGCATAAATTAAAGTTCTTACATTTCCAGGAGGAATTACAGAGGAAGTCCATAAAGTAAAGTTCTTACATTTCCAGGAGGAATTACAGAGGAAGTGCAAAAAGTAAAGTTCTTACATTTCCAGGAGGGATTACAGAGGAAGTCCATAAAGTAAAGTTCTTACATTTCCAGGAGGAATTACAGAGGAAATGCACAACATTCTTACATTTCCAGGAGGGATTACAGAGGAAGTGCACAAAGTAGATTTCTTACATTTCCAGGAGGGATTACGGAGGAAGTGAAGTAAAGTTCTTGCATTTCCAGGAGGGATTACAGAGGAAGTGTATAAAGTAAAGTTCTTACATTTCCAGGAGGGATTACAGAGGAAGTGCATAAAGTAAAGTTCTTACATTTCCAGGAGGGATTACAGAGGAAGTGCATAAAGTAAACTTCTTACATTTCCAGGAGGGATTGCAGAGGAAGTGCATAAAGTAAAGTTCTTACATTTCCAGGAGTAATTAAAGAGGAAGTGCACAAAGTAGAGTCCTTACATTTCCAGGAGGATTTACAGAGGAAGTGCACAAAATAAAGTTCTTACATTTCCAGGAGGGATTACAGAGGAAGTGCACAAAGTAGAGTCCTTACATTTCCAGGAGGGATTACAGGGGAAGTGCAGAAAGTAAAGTTCTTACATTTCCAGGAGGAATTACAGAGGAAATGCACAACGTTCTTACATTTCCAGGAGGGATTACAGAGGAAGTGCACAAAGTAGATTTCTTATATTTCTAGGAGGGATTACAGAGGAAGTGCATAAAGTAAAGTTCTTACATTTCCAGGAGGGATTACAGAGGAAGTGCATAAAGTAAAGTTCTTACATTTCCAGGGGGGATTACAGAGGAAGTGCATAAAGTAGAGTTCTTACATTTCCAGGAGGGATTACAGAGGAAGTGCAAAAAGTAAAGTTCTTACATTTCCAGGAGGGATTACAGAGGAAGTGCATAAAGTAAAGTTCTTACATTTCCAGGACGGATTACAGAGGAAGTGCATAAAGTAAAGTTCTTACATTTCCAGGAGGGATTACAGAGGAAATGCATAAAGTAAAGTTCTTACATTTCCAGGAGGTATTACAGGGGATGTGCACAAAGTAGAGTTCTTAAATTTCAGGAGGGATTACAGAGGAAGTGCATAAAGTAAAGTTCTTACATTTCCAGGAGGGATTACAGAGGAAGTGCATAAAGTAAAGTTCTTACATTTCCAGGAGGGATTACAGAGGAAGTGCATAAAGTAAAGTTCTTACATTTCCAGGAGGGATTACAGAGGAAGTGCACAAAGTAGATTTCTTACATTTCCAGGAGGGATTACAGTGGAAGTGCATAAAGTAAAGTTCTTACATTTCCAGGAGGGATTACAGAGGAAGTCCATAAAGTAAAGTTCTTACATTTCCAGGAGGGATTACAGAGGAAGTGCATAAATTAAAGTTCTTACATTTCCAGGAGTAATTAAAGAGGAAGTGCACAAAGTAGAGTCCTTACATTTCCAGGAGGATTTACAGAGGAAGTGCACAAAGTAAAGTTCTTACATTTCCAGCAGGGATTACAGAGGAAGTGCACAAAGTAGAGTCCTTACATTTCCAGGAGGGATTACAGGGGAAGTGCAGAAAGTAAAGTTCTTACATTTCCAGGAGGAATTACAGAGGAAATGCACAATGTTCTTACATTTCCAGGAGGGATTACAGAGGAAGAGCACAAAGTAGATTTCTTACATTTCCAGGAGAGATTACAGAGGAAGTGCATAAAGTAAAGTTCTTACATTTCCAGGAGAGATTACAGAGGAAGTGCATAAAGTAGAGTTCTTACATTTCCAGGAGGGATTACAGAGGAAGCGCAAAAGTAAAGTTCTTACATTTCCAGGAGGGATTACAGAGGAAGTACATAAAGTAAAGTTCTTACATTTCCAGGGGATATTAACGAGGAAGTGCAGAAAGTGGAGTCCTTACATTTCCAGGAGGGATTACAGGGGATGTGCACAAAGTAGAGTTCTTACATTTCCAGGAGGATTTACAGAGGAAGTGCATAAAGTAAAGTTCTTACATTTCCAGGAGGGATTACAGGGGATGTGCACAAAGTAAAGTTCTTACATTTCCAGGAGGGATTACAGAGGAAGTGCATAAAGTAAAGTTCTTACATTTCCAGGAGGGATTACAGAGGAAGTGCATAAAGTAAAGTTCTTACATTTCCTGGAGTAATTAAAGAGGAAGTGCACAAAGTAGAGTCCTTACATTTCCAGGAGGATTTACAGAGGAAGTGCACAAAGTAAAGTTCTTACATTTCCAGGAGGGATTACAGAGGAAGTGCACAAAGTAGAGTCCTTACATTTCCAGGAGGGATTACAGGGGAAGTGCAGAAAGTAAAGTTCTTACATTTCCAGGAGGAATTACAGAGGAAATGCACAACGTTCTTACATTTCCAGGAGGGATTACAGAGGAAGTGCACAAAGTAGATTTCTTACATTTCCAGGAGGGATTACAGAGGAAGTGCATAAAGTAAAGTTCTAACATTTCCAGGAGTAATTAAAGAGGAAGTGCACAAAGTAGAGTCCTTACATTTCCAGGAGGATTTACAGAGGAAGTGCACAAGGTAAAGTTCTTACATTTCCAGGAGGGATTACAGAGGAAGTGCACAAAGTAGAGTCCTTACATTTCCAGGAGGGATTACAGGGGAAGTGCAGAAAGTAAAGTTCTTACATTTCCAGGAGGAATTACAGAGGAAATGCACAACGTTCTTACATTTCCAGGAGGGATTACAGAGGAAGTGCACAAAGTAGATTTCTTACATTTCCAGGAGGGATTACAGAGGAAGTGCATAAAGTAAAGTTCTTACATTTCTAGGAGGGATTACAGAGGAAGTGCATAAAGTAAAGTTCTTACATTTCCAGGAGGGATTACAGAGGAAGTACATAAAGCAAAGTTCTTACTTTTCCAGGAGGGATTACAGAGGAAGTGCATAAAGTAAAGTTCTTACATTTCCAGGAGGAATTACAGAGGAAGTCCATAAAGTAAAGTTCTTACATTTCCAGGAGGGATTACAGGGGAAGTGCAGAAAGTAAAGTTCTTACATTTCCAGGAGGAATTACAGAGGAAATGCACAACGTTCTTACATTTCCAGGAGGGATTACAGAGGAAGTGCACAAAGTAGATTTCTTACGTTTCCAGGAGGGATTACAACGGAAGTGCATGAAGTAAAGTTCTTACATTTCCAGGAGGGATTACAGAGGAAGTGCATAAAGTTCATACATTTCCAGGAGGAATTACAGAGGAAGTGCATAAAGCAAAGTTCTTACATTTCCAGGAGGGATTACAGAGGAAGTGCATAAAGTAAAGTTCTTACATTTCCAGGAGGAATTACAGAGGAAGTCCATAAAGTAAAGTTCTTACATTTCCAGGAGGAATTACAGAGGAAGTGCAAAAAGTAAAGTTCTTACATTTCCAGGAGGGATTACAGAGGAAGTCCATAAAGTAAAGTTCTTACATTTCCAGGAGGAATTACAGAGGAAATGCACAACGTTCTTACATTTCCAGGAGGGATTACAGAGGAAGTGCACAAAGTAGATTTCTTACATTTCCAGGAGGGATTACGGAGGAAGTGAAGTAAAGTTCTTGCATTTCCAGGAGGGATTACAGAGGAAGTGCATAAAGTAAAGTTCTTACATTTCCAGGAGGGATTACAGAGGAAGTGCATAAAGTAAAGTTCTTACATTTCCAGGAGGGATTACAGAGGAAGTGCATAAAGTAAAGTTCTTACATTTCCAGGAGGGATTACAGAGGAAGTTCATAAAGTAAAGTTCTTATATTTCCAGGAGTAATAAAAGAGGAAGTGCACAAAGTAGAGTCCTTACATTTCCAGGAGGATTTACAGAGGAAGTGCACAAAGTAAAGTTCTTACATTTCCAGGAGGGATTACAGAGGAAGTGCACAAAGTAGAGTCCTTACATTTCCAGGAGGAATTACAGAGGAAATGCACAACGTTCTTACATTTCCAGGAGGGATTACAGAGGAAGTGCACAAAGTAGATTTCTTACATTTCCAGGAGGGATTACAGAGGAAGTGCATAAAGTAAAGTTCTTACATTTCCAGGAGGGATTACAGACGAAGTGCATGAAGTAAAGTTCTTACATTTCCAGGAGGAATTACAGAGGAAGTCCATAAAGTAAAGTTCTTACATTTCCAGGAGGGATTACAGGGGAAGTGCAGAAAGTAAAGTTCTTACATTTCCAGGAGGAATTACAGAGCAAATGCACAACGTTCTTACATTTCCAGGAGGGATTACAGAGGAAGTGCACAAAGTAGAGTTCTTACATTTCCAGGAGGGATTACAGAGGAAGTGCATAAAGTAAAGTTCTTACGTTTCCAGGAGGGATTACAGAGGAAGTGCATAAAGTAAAGTTCTTACATTTCCAGGAGGGATTACAGAGGAAGTGCATAAAGTAAAGTTCATACATTTCCAGGAGGGATTACAGAGGAAGTGCATAAAGTAAAGTTCTTACGTTTCCAGGAGGGAATACAGAGGAAGTGCATAAAGTTCTTACATTTCCAGGAGGGATTACAGAGGAAGTGCATGAAGTAAAGTTCTTACGTTTCCAGGAGGGATTAAAGAGGAAGTGCATAAAGTAAAGTTCTTACATTTCCCGGAGGGATTACAGAGGAAGTGCATAAAGTAAAGTTCTTACGTTTCCAGGAGGGATTACAGAGGAAGTGCATGAAGTAAAGTTCTTACATTTCCAGGAGGGATTACAGAGGAAGTGCATAAAGTAAAGTTCATATATTTCAAGGAGGGATTACAGAGGAAGTGCATAAAGCAAAGTTCTTACATTTCCAGGAGGGATTACAGAGGAAGTGCATAAAGCAAAGTTCTTACATTTCCAGGAGGGATTACAGAGGAAGTGCATAAAGTAAAGTTCTTACATTTCCAGGAGGGATTACAGGGGAAGTGCAGAAAGTAAAGTTCTTACATTTCCAGGAGGAATTACAGAGGAAATGCACAACGTTCTTACATTTCCAGGAGGGATTACAGAGGAAGTGCACAAAGTAGAGTTCTTACATTTCCAGGAGGGATTACAGAGGAAGTGCATAAAGTAAAGTTCTTACGTTTCCAGGAGGGATTACAGAGGAAGTGCATAAAGTAAAGTTCTTACATTTCCAGGAGGGATTACAGAGGAAGTGCATAAAGTAAAGTTCATACATTTCCAGGAGGGATTACAGAGGAAGTGCATAAAGTAAAGTTCTTACGTTTCCAGGAGGGAATACAAAGGAAGTGCATAAAGTAAAGTTCTTACATTTCCAGGAGGGATTACAGAGGAAGTGCATAAAGTAAAGTTCTTACGTTTCCAGGAGGGATTAAAGAGGAAGTGCATAAAGTAAAGTTCTTACATTTCCAGGAGGGATTACAGAGGAAGTGCATAAAGTAAAGTTCTTACGTTTCCAGGAGGGATTACAGAGGAAGTGCATGAAGTAAAGTTCTTACATTTCCAGGAGGGATTACAGAGGAAGTGCATAAAGTAAAGTTCTTACATTTCCAGGAGGGATTACAGAGGAAGTGCATAAAGTAAAGTTCTTACATTTCCAGGAGGGATTACAGGGGAAGTGCAGAAAGTTAAGTTCTTACATTTCCAGGAGGAATTACAGAGGAAATGCACAACGTTCTTACATTTCCAGGAGGCATTACAGAGGAAGTGCACAAAGTAGATTTCTTACGTTTCCAGGAGGGATTACAGAGGAAGTGCATAAAGTAAAGTTCTTACATTTCCAGGAGGGATTACAGAGGAAGTGCATAAAGTAAAGTTCATACATTTCCAGGAGGAATTACAGAGGAAGTGCATAAAGCAAAGTTCTTACATTTCCAGGAGGGATTACAGAGGAAGTGCAGAAAATAAAGTTCTTACATTTCCAGGAGGAATTACAGAGGAAGTCCATAAAGTAAAGTTCTTACATTTCCAGGAGGAATTACAGAGGAAGTGCAAAAAGTAAAGTTCTTACATTTCCAGGAGGGACTACAGAGGAAGTCCATAAAGTAAAGTTCTTACATTTCCAGGAGGAATTACAGAGGAAATGCACAACGTTCTTACATTTCCAGGAGGGATTACAGAGGAAGTGCACAAAGTAGATTTCTTACATTTCCAGGAGGGATTACGGAGGAAGTGAAGTAAAGTTCTTGCATTTCCAGGAGGGATTACAGAGGAAGTGCATAAAGTAAAGTTCTTACATTTCCAGGAGGGATTACAGAGGAAGTGCATAAAGTAAAGTTCTTACATTTACAGGAGGGATTACAGAGGAAGTGCATAAAGTAAAGTTCTTGCATTTCCAGGAGGGATTACAGAGGAAGTGCACAAAGTAGAGTCCTTACATTTCCAGGAGGATTTACAGAGGAAGTGCACAAAGTAAAGTTCTTACATTTCCAGGAGGGATTACAGAGGAAGTGCACAAAGTAGAGTGCTTACATTTCCAGGAGGGATTACAGGGGAAGTGCAGAAAGTAAAGTTCTTACATTTCCAGGAGGAATTACAGAGGAAATGCACAACGTTCTTACATTTCCAGGAGGGATTACAGAGGAAGTGCACAAAGTAGATTTCTTACATTTCCAGGAGGGATTACAGGGGAAGTGCATGAAGTAAAGTTCTTACATTTCCAGGAGGGATTACAGAGGAAGTGCATAAAGTAAAGTTCTTACATTTCCACGAGGGATTACAGAGGAAGTGCATAAAGCAAAGTTCTTACTTTTCCAGAAGGGATTACAGAGGAAGTGCATAAAGTAAAGTTCTTACATTTCCAGGAGGAATTACAGAGGAAGTCCATAAAGTAAAGTTCTTACATTTCCAGGAGGGATTACAGGGGAAGTGCAGAAAGTAAAGTTCTTACATTTCCAGGAGGAATTACAGAGGAAATGCACAACGTTCTTACATTTCCAAGAGGGATTACAGAGGAAGTGCACAAAGTAGAGTTCTTACATTTCCAGGAGGGATTACAGAGGAAGTGCATGAAGTAAAGTTCTTACGTTTCCAGGAGGGATTACAGAGGAAGTGCATAAAGTAAAGTTCATACATTTCCAGGAGGGATTACAGAGGAAGTGCATAAAGTAAAGTTCTTACGTTTCCAGGAGGGATTACAGAGGAAGTGCATAAAGTAAAGTTCTTACATTTCCAGGAGGGATTACAGAGGAAGTGCATAAAGTAAAGTTCTTACGTTTCCAGGAGGGATTACAGAGGAAGTGCATGAAGTAAAGTTCATACATTTCCAGGAGGGATTACAGAGGAAGTGCATAAAGCAAAGTTCTTACATTTCCAGGAGGGATTACAGAGGAAGTGCATAAAGTAAAGTTCTTACATTTCCAGGAGGAATTACAGAGGAAATGCACAACGTTCTTACATTTCCAGGAGGGATTACAGAGGAAGTGCACAAAGTAGATTTCTTACATTTCCAGGAGGGATTACGGAGGAAGTGAAGTAAAGTTCTTGCATTTCCAGGAGGGATTACAGAGGAAGTGCAGAAAGTAAAGTTCTTACATTTCCAGGAGGGATTACAGAGGAAGTGCATAAAGTAAAGTTCTTACATTTCCAGGAGTAATTAAAGAGGAAGTGCACAAAGTAGAGTCCTTACATTTCCAGGAGGATTTACAGAGGAAGTGCACAAAGTAAAGTTCTTACATTTCCAGGAGGGATTACAGAGGAAGTGCACAAAGTAGAGTCCTTACATTTCCAGGAGGGATTACAGGGGAAGTGCAGAAAGTAAAGTTCTTACATTTCCAGGAGGAATTACAGAGGAAGTGCACAAAGTAAAGTTCTTACATTTCCAGGAGGGATTACAGAGGAAGTGCATATAGTAAAGTTCTTACATTTCCATGAGGAATTAAAAAGGAAGTGCAGAAAGTAGAGTCCTTTCATTTCCAGGAGGGATTACAGAGGAAGTGCACAAAGTAGAGTTCTTACATTTCCAGGAGGGATTACAGGGGATGTGCACAAAGTAGAGTTCTTACATTTGCAGGAGTATTTACAGAGTAAGTGCAAAAAGTAAAGTTCTTACATTTCCAGGAGGGATTACAGAGGAAGTCCATAATGTAAACTTCTTACATTTCCAGGAGGAATTACAGAGGAAGTGCAAAAAGTAAAGTTCTTACATTTCCAGGAGGGATTACAGAGGAAGTCCATAAAGTAAAGTTCTTACATTTCCAGGAGGAATTACAGAGGAAATGCACAACGTTCTTACATTTCCAGGAGAGATTACAGAGGAAGTGCACAAAGTAGATTTCTTACATTTCCAGGAGGGATTACGGAGGAAGTGAATTAAAGTTCTTGCATTTCCAGGAGGGATTACAGAGGAAGTGCATAAAGTAAAGTCCTTACATTTCCAGGAGGGATTAGAGGAAGTGCATAAAGTAAAGCTCTTACATTTCCAGGAGGGATTACAGAGGAAGTGCATAAAGTAAAGTTCTTACATTTCCAGGAGGGATTACAGAGGAAGTGCATAAAGTAAAGTTCTTACATTTCCAGGAGTAATTAAAGAGGAAGTGCACAAAGTAGAGTCCTTACATTTCCAGGAGGATTTACAGAGGAAGTGCACACAGTAAAGTTCTTACATTTCCAGGAGGGATTACAGAGGAAGTGCACAAAGTAGAGTCCTTACATTTCCAGGAGGGATTACAGGGGAAGTGCAGAAAGTAAAGTTCTTACATTTCCAGGAGGAATTACAGAGGAAATGCACAACGTTCTTACATTTCCAGGAGGGATTACAGAGGAAGTACACAAAGTAGATTTCTTACATTTCCAGGAGGGATTACAGAGGAAGTGCACAAAGTAGATTTCTTACATTTCCAGGAGGGATTACAGAGGAAGTGCATAAAGTAAAGTTCTTACATTTCCAGGAGGGATTACAGAGGAAGTGCATAAAGCAAAGTTGTTACATTTCCAGGAGGGATTACAGAGGAAGTGCATAAAGTAAAGTTCTTACATTTCCAGGAGGAATTTCAGAGGAAGTCCATAAAGTAAAGTTCTTACATTTCCAGGAGGGATTACAGGGGAAGTGCAGAAAGTAAAGTTCTTACATTTCCAGGAGGAATTACAGAGGAAATGCACAACGTTCTTACATTTCCAGGAGGGATTACAGAGGAAGTGCACAAAGTAGATTTCTTACGTTTCCAGGAGGGATTACAGAGGAAGTGCATAAAGTAAAGTTCTTACATTTCCAGGAGAGATTACAGAGGAAGTGCATAAAGTAAAGCTCATACATTTCCAGGAGGGATTACAGAGGAAGTGCATAAAGCAAAGTTCTTACATTTCCAGGAGGGATTACAGAGGAAGTGCATAAAGTAAAGTTCTTACACTTCCAGGAGAGATTACAGAGGAAGTGCACAAAGTAGATTTCTTACATTTCCAGGAGGGATTACAGTGGAAGTGCATGAAGTAAAGTTCTTACATTTCCAGGAGGGATTACAGAGGAACTGCATGAAGTAAAGTTCTTACATTTCCAGGAGGGATTACAGAGGATGTGCATAAAGTAAAGTTCTTACATTTCCAGGAGTAATTAAAGAGGAAGTGCACAAAGTAGAGTCCTTACATTTCCAGGAGGATTTACAGAGGAAGTGCACAAAGTAAAGTTCTTACATTTCCAGGAGGGATTACAGAGGAAGTGCATATAGTAAAGTTCTTACATTTCCATGAGGAATTAAAAAGGAAGTGCAGAAAGTAGAGTCCTTTCATTTCCAGGAGGGATTACAGAGGAAGTGCACAAAGTAGAGTTCTTACATTTCCAGGAAGGATTACAGGGGATGTGCACAAAGTAGAGTTCTTACATTTGCAGGAGTATTTACAGAGGAAGTGCAAAAAGTAAAGTTCTTACATTTCCAGGAAGGATTACAGAGGAAATGCATAAAGTAAAGTTCTTACATTTCCATGAGGAATTAAAGAGGAAGTGCACAAAGTAGAGTTCTTACATTTCCAGGAGGTATTACAGAGGAAGTGCATAAAGTAGAGTTCTTACATTTCCAGGAGGATTAACAGAGGAAGTGCAAAAAGTAAAGTTCTTACATTTCCAGGAGGGATTACAGAGGAAGTTCATAAAGTAAAGTTCTTACATTTCCAGGAGGAATTACAGAGGAAGTGCAAAAAGTAAAGTTCTTACATTTCCAGGAGGGATTACAGAGGAAGTCCATAAAGTAAAGTTCTTACATTTCCAGGAGGAATTACAGAGGAAATGCACAACGTTCTTACATTTCCAGGAGGGATTACAGAGGAAGTGCACAAAGTAGATTTCTTACATTTCCAGGAGGGATTACGGAGGAAGTGAATTAAAGTTCTTGCATTTCCAGGAGGGATTACAGGGGAAGTGCATAAAGTAAAGTTCTTACATTTCCAGGAGGGATTACAGAGGAAGTGCATAAAGTAAAGTTCTTACATTTCCAGGAGGGATTACAGAGGAAGTGGATAAAGTAAAGTTCTTACATTTCCAGGAGTAATTAAAGAGGAAGTGCACAAAGTAGAGTCCTTACATTTCCAGGAGGATTTACGGAGGAAGTGCACAAAGTAAAGTTCTTACATTTCCAGGAGGGATTACAGAGGAAGTGCACAAAGTAGAGTCCTTACATTTCCAGGAGGGATTACAGGGGAAGTGCAGAAAGTAAAGTTCTTACATTTCCAGGAGGAATTACAGAGGAAATGCACAACGTTCTTACATTTCCAGGAGGGATTACAGAGGAAGTACACAAAGTAGATTTCTTACATTTCCAGGAGGGATTACAGAGGAAGTGCACAAAGTAGATTTCTTACATTTCCAGGAGGGATTACAGAGAAAGTGCATAAAGTAAAGTTCTTACATTTCCAGGAGGGATTACAGAGGAAGTGCATAAAGCAAAGTTGTTACTTTTCCAGGAGGGATTACAGAGGAAGTGCATAAAGTAAAGTTCTTACATTTCCAGGAGGAATTACAGAGGAAGTCCATAAAGTAAAGTTCTTACATTTCCAGGAGGGATTACAGGGGAAGTGCAGAAAGTAAAGTTCTTACATTTCCAGGAGGAATTACAGAGGAAATGCACAAAGTTCTTACATTTCCAGGAGGGATTACAGAGGAAGTGCACAAAGTAGATTTCTTACGTTTCCAGGAGGGATTACAGAGGAAGTGCATAAAGTAAAGTTCTTACATTTCCAGGAGAGATTACAGAGGAAGTGCCTAAAGTAAAGTTCATACATTTCCAGGAGGGATTACAAAGGAAGTGCATAAAGCAAAGTTATTACATTTCCAGGAGGAATTACAGAGGAAGTGCATAAAGTAAAGTTCTTACATTTCCAGGAGGAATTACAGAGGAAGTCCATAAAGTAAAGTTCTTACATTTACAGGAGGAATTACAGAGGAAGTGGAAAAAGTAAAGTTCTTACATTTCCAGGAGGAATTACAGAGGAAATGCACAACGTTCTTACATTTCCAGGAGGAATTACAGAGGAAGTGCACAAAGTAGATTTCTTACATTTCCAGGAGGGATTACGGAGAAAGTGAAGTAAAGTTCTTGTATTTCCAGGAGGGATTACGGAGGAAGTG
The DNA here is from genome assembly GCF_046119375.1 of Phyllobates terribilis. Classification (NCBI taxonomy): domain Eukaryota; kingdom Metazoa; phylum Chordata; class Amphibia; order Anura; family Dendrobatidae; genus Phyllobates; species Phyllobates terribilis. The sequence goes on from NW_027362839.1 coordinate 5,313,564, forward strand.
CATAAAGTAAAGTTCTTACATTTCCAGGAGGGATTACAGAGGAAGTGCATAAAGTAAAGTTCTTACATTTCCAGGAGGGATTACAGAGGAAGTGCATAAAGTAAAGTTCTTACATTTCCAGGAGGATTTACAGAGGAAGTGCATATAGTAAAGTTCTTACATTTCCATCAGGAATTAAAGAGGAAGTGCAGAAAGTAGAGTCCTTACATTTCCAGGAGGGATTACAGAGGAAGTGCGTATAGTAAAGTTCTTACATTTCCATGAGGAATTAAAGAGGAAGTGCACAAAGTAGAATCCTTACATTTCCATGAGTATTTACAGAGGAATTGCAAAAAGTAAAGTTCTTACATTTCCAGGAGGGATTACAGAGGAAGTGCATAAAGTAAAGTTCTTACATTTCCAGGAGGAATTACAAAGGAAATGCACAACGTTCTTACATTTCCAGGAGGGATTACAGAGGAAGTGCACAAAGTAGATTTCTTACATTTCCAGGAGGGATTACAGAGGAAGTGCATAAAGTAAAGTTCTTACATTTCCAGGAGGGATTACAGAGGAAGTGCATAAAGTAAAGTTCTTACATTTCCAGGAGGGATTACAGTTGAAGTGCACAAAGTAGATTTCTTACATTTCCAGGAGGGATTACAGTGGAAGTGCATAAAGTAAAGTTCTTACATTTCCAGGAGGGATTACAGAGGAAGTGCATAAAGTAAAGTTCTTACATTTCCAGGAGGGATTACAGAGGAAGTGCATGAAGTAAAGTTCTTACATTTCCAGGAGTAATTAAAGAGGAAGTGCACAAAGTAGAGTCCTTACATTTCCAGGAGGATTTACAGAGGAAGTGCACAAAGTAAAGTTCTTACATTTCCAGGAGGGATTACGGAGGAAGTGCATATAGTAAAGTTCTTACATTTCTATGAGGAATTAAAAAGGAAGTGCAGAAAGTAGAGTCCTTACATTTCCACAAGGGATTACAGAGGAAGTGCACAAAGTAGAGTCCTTACATTTCCAGGAAGATTTACGGAGGAAGTGCACAAAGTAAAGTTCTTACATTTCCAGGAGGGATTACAGAGGAAGTGCACAAAGTAGAGTCCTTACATTTCCAGGAGGGATTACAGGGGAAGTGCAGAAAGTAAAGTTCTTACATTTCCAGGAGGAATTACAGAGGAAATGCACAACGTTCTTACATTTCCAGGAGGGATTACAGAGGAAGTACACTAAGTAGATTTCTTACATTTCCAGGAGGGATTACAGAGGAAGTGCACAAAGTAGATTTCTTACATTTCCAGGAGGGATTACAGAGGAAGTGCATAAAGTAAAGTTCTTACATTTCCAGGAGGGATTACAGAGGAAGTGCATAAAGCAAAGTTGTTACTTTTCCAGGAGGGATTACAGAGGAAGTGCATAAAGTAAAGTTCTTACATTTCCAGGAGGAATTACAGAGGAAGTCCATAAAGTAAAGTTCTTACATTTCCAGGAGGGATTACAGGGGAAGTGCAGAAAGTAAAGTTCTTACATTTCCAGGAGGAATTACAGAGGAAATGCACAACGTTCTTACATTTCCAGGAGGGATTACAGAGGAAGTGCACAAAGTAGATTTCTTACGTTTCCAGGAGGGATTACAGAGGAAGTGCATAAAGTAAAGTTCTTACATTTCCAGGAGAGATTACAGAGGAAGTGCCTAAAGTAAAGTTCATACATTTCCAGGAGGGATTACAGAGGAAGTGCATAAAGCAAAGTTATTACATTTCCAGGAGGGATTACAGAGGAAGTGCATAAAGTAAAGTTCTTACATTTCCAGGAGGAATTACAGAGGAAGTCCATAAAGTAAAGTTCTTACATTTCCAGGAGGAATTACAGAGGAAGTGGAAAAAGTAAAGTTCTTACATTTCCAGGAGGAATTACAGAGGAAATGCACAACGTTCTTACATTTCCAGGAGGAATTACAGAGGAAGTGCACAAAGTAGATTTCTTACATTTCCAGGAGGGATTACGGAGAAAGTGAAGTAAAGTTCTTGCATTTCCAGGAGGGATTACGGAGGAAGTGCATAAAGTAAAGTTCTTACATTTCCAGGAGGGAATACAGAGGAAGTGCATAAAGTAAAGTTCTTACATTTCCAGGAGGGATTACAGAGGAAGTGCATAAAGTAAAGTTCTTACATTTCCAGGAGTAATTAAAGGGGAAGTGCACAAAGTAGAGTCCTTACATTTCCAGGAGGATTTACAGAGGAAGTGCACAAAGTAAAGTTCTTACATTTCCAGGAGGGATTACAGAGGAAGTGCATAAAGTAAAGTTCTTACATTTCCAGGAGGAATTACAAAGGAAATGCACAACGTTCTTACATTTCCAGGAGGGATTACAGAGGAAGTGCACAAAGTAGATTTCTTACATTTCCAGGAGGGATTACAGAGGAAGTGCATAAAGTAAAGTTCTTACATTTCCAGGAGGGATTACAGAGGAAGTGCATAAAGTAAAGTTCTTACATTTCCAGGAGGGATTACAGTTGAAGTGCACAAAGTAGATTTCTTACATTTCCAGGAGGGATTACAGTGGAAGTGCACAAAGTAGATTTCTTACATTTCCAGGAGGGATTACAGAGGAAGTGCATATAGTAAAGTTCTTACATTTCCATGAGGAATTAAATAGGAAGTGCACAAAGTAGAGTTCTTACATTTCCAGGAGGTATTACAGAGGAAGTGCATAAAGTAGAGTTCTTACATTTCCAGGAGGGATTACAGAGGAAGTGCAAAAAGTAAAGTTCTTACATTTCCAGGAGGGATTACAGAGGAAGTGCATAAAGTAAAGTTCTTACATTTCCAGGGGGAATTAAAGAGGAAGTGCAGAAAGTAGAGTCCTTACATTTCCAGGAGGTATTACAGGGGATGTGCACAAAGTAGAGTTCTTACATTTCCAGGAGGATTTACAGAGGAAGTGCAAAAAGTAAAATTCTTACATTTCCAGGAGGGATTACAGAGGAAGTGCATAAAGTAAAATTCTTACATTTCCAGGAGGGATTACAGAGGAAGTGCATAAAGTAAAGTTCTTACATTTCCAGGAGGGATTACAGGGGATGTGCACAAAGTAGAGTTCCTACTTTTCCAGGAGGATTTACAGAGGAAGTGCATAAAGTAAAGTTCTTACATTTCCAGGAGGGATTACAGGGGATGTGCACAAAGTAGAGTTCTTACATTTCCAGGAGGGATTACAGAGGAACTGCATAAAGTAAAGTTCTTACATTTCCAGGAGGGATTACAGAGGAAGTGCGTAAAGTAAAGTTCTTACATTTCCAGGAGGGATTACAGAGGAAATGCATGAAGTAAAGTTCTTACATTTCCAGGAGGGATTGCAGGGGATGTGCACACAGTAGAGTTCTTACATTTCCAGGAGGGATTACAGAGGAAGTGCATAAAGTAAAGTTCTTACATTTCCAGGAGGGATTACAGAGGAAGTGCATAAAGTAAAGTTCTTACATTTCCAGGAGGGATTACAGAGGAAGTGCATAAAGTAAAGTTCTTACATTTCCAGGAGGGATTACAGAGGAAGTGCATAAAGTAAAATTCTTACATTTCCAGGAGGGATTACAGAGGAAGTGCATAAAGTAAAATTCTTACATTTCCAGGAGGGATTACAGAGGAAGTGCATAAAGTAAAGTTCTTACATTTCCAGGAGGGATTACAGGGGATGTGCACAAAGTAGAGTTCCTACTTTTCCAGGAGGATTTACAGAGGAAGTGTATAAAGTAAAGTTCTTACATGTCCAGGAGGGATTACAGGGGATGTGCACAAAGTAGAGTTCTTACATTTCCAGGAGGGATTACAGAGGAACTGCATAAAGTAAAGTTCTTACATTTCCAGGAGGGATTACAGAGGAAGTGCGTAAAGTAAAGTTCTTACATTTCCATGAGGGATTACAGAGGAAGTGCATAAAGTAAAGTTCTTACATTTCCAGGAGGGATTACAGAGAAATGCATGAAGTAAAGTTCTTACATTTCCAGGAGGGATTACAGAGGAAGTGCATAAAGTAAAGTTCTTACATTTCCAGGAGGGATTACAGAGGAAGTGCATAAAGTAAAGTTCTTACATTTCCAGGGGGAATTAAAGAGGAAGTGCAGAAAGTAGAGTCCTTACATTTCCAGGAGGTATTACAGGGGATGTGCACAAAGTAGAGTTCTTACATTTCCAGGAGGATTTACAGAGGAAGTGCAAAAAGTAAAATTCTTTCATTTCCAGGAGGGATTACAGAGGAAGTGCATAAAGTAAAATTCTTACATTTCCAGGAGGGATTACAGAGGAAGTGCATAAAGTAAAGTTCTTACATTTCCAGGAGGGATTACAGGGGATGTGCACAAAGTAGAGTTCCTACTTTTCCAGGAGGATTTACAGAGGAAGTGCATAAAGTAAAGTTCTTACATTTCCAGGAGGGATTACAGGGGATGTGCACAAAGTAGAGTTCTTACATTTCCAGGAGGGATTACAGAGGAACTGCATAAAGTAAAGTTCTTACATTTCCAGGAGGGATTACAGAGGAAGTGCGTAAAGTAAAGTTCTTACATTTCCATGAGGGATTACAGAGGATGTGCATACAGTAAAGTTCTTACATTTCCAGGAGGGATTACAGAGGAAATGCATGAAGTAAAGTTCTTACATTTCCAGGAGGGATTGCAGGGGATGTGCACAAAGTAGAGTTCTTACATTTCCAGGAGGGATTACAGAGGAAGTGCATAAAGTAAAGTTCTTACATTTCCATGAGGAATTAAAGAGGAAGTGCACAAAGTAGAGTTCTTACATTTCCAGGAGGTATTACAGAGGAAGTGCATAAAGTAGAGTTCTTACATTTCCAGGAGGATTAACAGAGGAAGTGCAAAAAGTAAAGTTCTTACATTTCCAGGAGGGATTACAGAGGAAGTCCATAATGTAAACTTCTTACATTTCCAGGAGGAATTACAGAGGAAGTGCAAAAAGTAAAGTTCTTACATTTCCAGGAGGGATTACAGAGGAAGTACATAAAGCAAAGTTCTTACTTTTCCAGGAGGGATTACAGAGGGAAGTGCATAAAGTAAAGTTCTTACATTTCCAGGAGGAATTACAGAGGAAGTCCATAAAGTAAAGTTCTTACATTTCCAGGAGGGATTACAGGGGAAGTGCAGAAAGTAAAGTTCTTACATTTCCAGGAGGAATTACAGAGGAAATGCACAACGTTCTTACATTTCCAGGAGGGATTACAGAGGAAGTGCACAAAGTAGATTTCTTACGTTTCCAGGAGGGATTACAACGGAAGTGCATGAAGTAAAGTTCTTACATTTCCAGGAGGGATTACAGAGGAAGTGCATAAAGTTCATACATTTCCAGGAGGAATTACAGAGGAAGTGCATAAAGCAAAGTTCTTACATTTCCAGGAGGGATTACAGAGGAAGTGCATAAAGTAAAGTTCTTACATTTCCAGGAGGAATTACAGAGGAAGTCCATAAAGTAAAGTTCTTACATTTCCAGGAGGAATTACAGAGGAAGTGCAAAAAGTAAAGTTCTTACATTTCCAGGAGGGATTACAGAGGAAGTCCATAAAGTAAAGTTCTTACATTTCCAGGAGGAATTACAGAGGAAATGCACAACGTTCTTACATTTCCAGGAGGGATTACAGAGGAAGTGCACAAAGTAGATTTCTTACATTTCCAGGAGGGATTACGGAGGAAGTGAAGTAAAGTTCTTGCATTTCCAGGAGGGATTACAGAGGAAGTGCATAAAGTAAAGTTCTTACATTTCCAGGAGGGATTACAGAGGAAGTGCATAAAGTAAAGTTCTTACATTTCCAGGAGGGATTACAGAGGAAGTGCATAAAGTAAAGTTCTTACATTTCCAGGAGGGATTACAGAGGAAGTGCATAAAGTAAAGTTCTTACATTTCCAGGAGGGATTACAGAGGAAGTGCATAAAGTAAAGTTCTTACATTTCCAGGAGGGATTACAGAGGAAGTGCGTAAAGTAAAGTTCTTACATTTCCAGGAGGGATTACAGAGGAAATGCATGAAGTAAAATTCTTACATTTCCAGGAGGGATTGCAGGGGATGTGCACACAGTAGAGTTCTTACATTTCCAGGAGGGATTACAGAGGAAGTGCATAAAGTAAAGTTCTTACATTTCCAGGAGGGATTACAGAGGAAGTGCATAAAGTAAAGTTCTTACATTTCCAGGAGGGATTACAGAGGAAGTGCATAAAGTAAAGTTCTTACATTTCCAGGAGGGATTACAGAGGAAGTGCATAAAGTAAAGTTCTTACATTTCCAGGAGGGATTACAGAGGAAGTGCATAAAGTAAAATTCTTACATTTCCAGGAGGGATTACAGAGGAAGTGCATAAAGTAAAGTTCTTACATTTCCAGGAGGGATTACAGAGGAAGTGCATAATGTAAAGTTCTTACATTTCCAGGAGGGATTACAGAGGAAGTGCATAAAGTAAAATTCTTACATTTCCAGGAGGGATTACAGAGGAAGTGCATAAAGTAAAATTCTTACATTTCCAGGAGGGATTACAGAGGAAGTGCATAAAGTAAAGTTCTTACATTTCCAGGAGGGATTACAGAGGAAGTGCATAAAGTAAAATTCTTACATTTCCAGGAGGGATTACAGAGGAAGTGCATAAAGTAAAGTTCTTACATTTCCAGGAGGGATTACAGGGGATGTGCACAAAGTAGAGTTCCTACTTTTCCAGGAGGATTTACAGAGGAAGTGCATAAAGTAAAGTTCTTACATTTCCAGGAGGGATTACAGGGGATGTGCACAAAGTAGAGTTCTTACATTTCCAGGAGGGATTACAGAGGAACTGCATAAAGTAAAGTTCTTACATTTCCAGGAGGGATTACAGAGGAAGTGCGTAAAGTAAAGTTCTTACATTTCCATGAGGGATTACAGAGGAAGTGCATAAAGTAAAGTTCTTACATTTCCAGGAGGGATTACAGAGGAAATGCATGAAGTAAAGTTCTTACATTTCCAGGAGGGATTACAGAGGAAGTGCATAAAGTAAAGTTCTTACATTTCCAGGAGGGATTACAGAGGAAGTGCATAAAGTAAAGTTCTTACATTTCCAGGGGGAATTAAAGAGGAAGTGCAGAAAGTAGAGTCCTTACATTTCCAGGAGGTATTACAGGGGATGTGCACAAAGTAGAGTTCTTACATTTCCAGGAGGATTTACAGAGGAAGTGCAAAAAGTAAAATTCTTTCATTTCCAGGAGGGATTACAGAGGAAGTGCATAAAGTAAAATTCTTACATTTCCAGGAGGGATTACAGAGGAAGTGCATAAAGTAAAATTCTTACATTTCCAGGAGGGATTACAGGGGATGTGCACAAAGTAGAGTTCCTACTTTTCCAGGAGGATTTACAGAGGAAGTGCATAAAGTAAAGTTCTTACATTTCCAGGAGGGATTACAGGGGATGTGCACAAAGTAGAGTTCTTACATTTCCAGGAGGGATTACAGAGGAACTGCATAAAGTAAAGTTCTTACATTTCCAGGAGGGATTACAGAGGAAGTGCGTAAAGTAAAGTTCTTACATTTCCATGAGGGATTACAGAGGAAGTGCATACAGTAAAGTTCTTACATTTCCAGGAGGGATTACAGAGGAAATGCATGAAGTAAAGTTCTTACATTTCCAGGAGGGATTGCAGGGGATGTGCACAAAGTAGAGTTCTTACATTTCCAGGAGGGATTACAGAGGAAGTGCATAAAGTAAAGTTCTTACATTTCCATGAGGAATTAAAGAGGAAGTGCACAAAGTAGAGTTCTTACATTTCCAGGAGGTATTACAGAGGAAGTGCATAAAGTAGAGTTCTTACATTTCCAGGAGGATTAACAGAGGAAGTGCAAAAAGTAAAGTTCTTACATTTCCAGGAGGGATTACAGAGGAAGTCCATAATGTAAACTTCTTACATTTCCAGGAGGAATTACAGAGGAAGTGCAAAAAGTAAAGTTCTTACATTTCCAGGAGGGATTACAGAGGAAGTACATAAAGCAAAGTTCTTACTTTTCCAGGAGGGATTACAGAGGGAAGTGCATAAAGTAAAGTTCTTACATTTCCAGGAGGAATTACAGAGGAAGTCCATAAAGTAAAGTTCTTACATTTCCAGGAGGGATTACAGGGGAAGTGCAGAAAGTAAAGTTCTTACATTTCCAGGAGGAATTACAGAGGAAATGCACAACGTTCTTACATTTCCAGGAGGGATTACAGAGGAAGTGCACAAAGTAGATTTCTTACGTTTCCAGGAGGGATTACAACGGAAGTGCATGAAGTAAAGTTCTTACATTTCCAGGAGGGATTACAGAGGAAGTGCATAAAGTTCATACATTTCCAGGAGGAATTACAGAGGAAGTGCATAAAGCAAAGTTCTTACATTTCCAGGAGGGATTACAGAGGAAGTGCATAAAGTAAAGTTCTTACATTTCCAGGAGGGATTACAGAGGAAGTGCATAAAGTAAAGTTCTTACATTTCCAGGAGGGATTACAGAGGAAGTGCGTAAAGTAAAGTTCTTACATTTCCAGGAGGGATTACAGAGGAAATGCATGAAGTAAAATTCTTACATTTCCAGGAGGGATTGCAGGGGATGTGCACACAGTAGAGTTCTTACATTTCCAGGAGGGATTACAGAGGAAGTGCATAAAGTAAAGTTCTTACATTTCCAGGAGGGATTACAGAGGAAGTGCATAAAGTAAAGTTCTTACATTTCCAGGAGGGATTACAGAGGAAGTGCATAAAGTAAAGTTCTTACATTTCCAGGAGGGATTACAGAGGAAGTGCATAAAGTAAAGTTCTTACATTTCCAGGAGGGATTACAGAGGAAGTGCATAAAGTAAAATTCTTACATTTCCAGGAGGGATTACAGAGGAAGTGCATAAAGTAAAGTTCTTACATTTCCAGGAGGGATTACAGAGGAAGTGCATAATGTAAAGTTCTTACATTTCCAGGAGGGATTACAGAGGAAGTGCATAAAGTAAAATTCTTACATTTCCAGGAGGGATTACAGAGGAAGTGCATAAAGTAAAATTCTTACATTTCCAGGAGGGATTACAGAGGAAGTGCATAAAGTAAAGTTCTTACATTTCCAGGAGGGATTACAGAGGAAGTGCATAAAGTAAAATTCTTACATTTCCAGGAGGGATTACAGAGGAAGTGCATAAAGTAAAATTCTTACATTTCCAGGAGGGATTACAGAGGAAGTGCATAAAGTAAAGTTCTTACATTTCCAGGAGGGATTACAGGGGATGTGCACAAAGTAGAGTTCCTACTTTTCCAGGAGGATTTACAGAGGAAGTGCATAAAGTAAAGTTCTTACATTTCCAGGAGGGATTACAGGGGATGTGCACAAAGTAGAGTTCTTACATTTCCAGGAGGGATTACAGAGGAACTGCATAAAGTAAAGTTCTTACATTTCCAGGAGGGATTACAGAGGAAGTGCGTAAAGTAAAGTTCTTACATTTCCATGAGGGATTACAGAGGAAGTGCATAAAGTAAAGTTCTTACATTTCCAGGAGGGATTACAGAGGAAATGCATGAAGTAAAGTTCTTACATTTCCAGGAGGGATTACAGAGGAAGTGCATAAAGTAAAGTTCTTACATTTCCAGGAGGGATTACAGAGGAAGTGCATAAAGTAAAGTTCTTACATTTCCAGGGGGAATTAAAGAGGAAGTGCAGAAAGTAGAGTCCTTACATTTCCAGGAGGTATTACAGGGGATGTGCACAAAGTAGAGTTCTTACATTTCCAGGAGGATTTACAGAGGAAGTGCAAAAAGTAAAATTCTTTCATTTCCAGGAGGGATTACAGAGGAAGTGCATAAAGTAAAATTCTTACATTTCCAGGAGGGATTACAGAGGAAGTGCATAAAGTAAAATTCTTACATTTCCAGGAGGGATTACAGGGGATGTGCACAAAGTAGAGTTCCTACTTTTCCAGGAGGATTTACAGAGGAAGTGCATAAAGTAAAGTTCTTACATTTCCAGGAGGGATTACAGGGGATGTGCACAAAGTAGAGTTCTTACATTTCCAGGAGGGATTACAGAGGAACTGCATAAAGTAAAGTTCTTACATTTCCAGGAGGGATTACAGAGGAAGTGCGTAAATTAAAGTTCTTACATTTCCATGAGGGATTACAGAGGAAGTGCATACAGTAAAGTTCTTACATTTCCAGGAGGGATTACAGAGGAAATGCATGAAGTAAAGTTCTTACATTTCCAGGAGGGATTGCAGGGGATGTGCACAAAGTAGAGTTCTTACATTTCCAGGAGGGATTACAGAGGAAGTGCATAAAGTAAAGTTCTTACATTTCCATGAGGAATTAAAGAGGAAGTGCACAAAGTAGAGTTCTTACATTTCCAGGAGGTATTACAGAGGAAGTGCATAAAGTAGAGTTCTTACATTTCCAGGAGGATTAACAGAGGAAGTGCAAAAAGTAAAGTTCTTACATTTCCAGGAGGGATTACAGAGGAAGTCCATAATGTAAACTTCTTACATTTCCAGGAGGGATTACAGAGGAAGTACATAAAGCAAAGTTCTTACGTTTCCAGGAGGGATTACAGAGGGAAGTGCATAAAGTAAAGTTCTTACATTTCCAGGAGGAATTACAGAGGAAGTCCATAAAGTAAAGTTCTTACATTTCCAGGAGGGATTACAGGGGAAGTGCAGAAAGTAAAGTTCTTACATTTCCAGGAGGAATTACAGAGGAAATGCACAACGTTCTTACATTTCCAGGAGGGATTACAGAGGAAGTGCACAAAGTAGATTTCTTACGTTTCCAGGAGGGATTACAACGGAAGTGCATGAAGTAAAGTTCTTACATTTCCAGGAGGGATTACAGAGGAAGTGCATAAAGTTCATACATTTCCAGGAGGAATTACAGAGGAAGTGCATAAAGCAAAGTTCTTACATTTCCAGGAGGGATTACAGAGGAAGTGCATAAAGTAAAGTTCTTACATTTCCAGGAGGAATTACAGAGGAAGTCCATAAAGTAAAGTTCTTACATTTCCAGGAGGAATTACAGAGGAAGTGCAAAAAGTAAAGTTCTTACATTTCCAGGAGGGATTACAGAGGAAGTCCATAAAGTAAAGTTCTTACATTTCCAGGAGGAATTACAGAGGAAATGCACAACGTTCTTACATTTCCAGGAGGGATTACAGAGGAAGTGCACAAAGTAGATTTCTTACATTTCCAGGAGGGATTACGGAGGAAGTGAAGTAAAGTTCTTGCATTTCCAGGAGGGATTACAGAGGAAGTGCATAAAGTAAAGTTCTTACATTTCCAGGAGGGATTACAGAGGAAGTGCATAAAGTAAAGTTCTTACATTTCCAGGAGGGATTACAGAGGAAGTGCATAAAGTAAAGTTCTTACATTTCCAGGAGGGATTACAGAGGAAGTGCATAAAGTAAAGTTCTTACATTTCCAGGAGGGATTACAGAGGAAGTGCATAAAGTAAAGTTCTTACATTTCCAGGAGGGATTACAGAGGAAGTGCGTAAAGTAAAGTTCTTACATTTCCAGGAGGGATTACAGAGGAAATGCATGAAGTAAAGTTCTTACATTTCCAGGAGGGATTGCAGGGGATGTGCACACAGTAGAGTTCTTACATTTCCAGGAGGGATTACAGAGGAAGTGCATAAAGTAAAGTTCTTACATTTCCAGGAGGGATTACAGAGGAAGTGCATAAAGTAAAGTTCTTACATTTCCAGGAGGGATTACAGAGGAAGTGCATAAAGTAAAGTTCTTACATTTCCAGGAGGGATTACAGAGGAAGTGCATAAAGTAAAGTTCTTACATTTCCAGGAGGGATTACAGAGGAAGTGCATAAAGTAAAATTCTTACATTTCCAGGAGGGATTACAGAGGAAGTGCATAAAGTAAAGTTCTTACATTTCCAGGAGGGATTACAGAGGAAGTGCATAAAGTAAAGTTCTTACATTTCCAGGAGGGATTACAGAGGAAGTGCATAAAGTAAAATTCTTACATTTCCAGGAGGGATTACAGAGGAAGTGCATAAAGTAAAATTCTTACATTTCCAGGAGGGATTACAGAGGAAGTGCATAAAGTAAAGTTCTTACATTTCCAGGAGGGATTACAGAGGAAGTGCATAAAGTAAAATTCTTACATTTCCAGGAGGGATTACAGAGGAAGTGCATAAAGTAAAATTCTTACATTTCCAGGAGGGATTACAGAGGAAGTGCATAAAGTAAAGTTCTTACATTTCCAGGAGGGATTACAGGGGATGTGCACAAAGTAGAGTTCCTACTTTTCCAGGAGGATTTACAGAGGAAGTGCATAAAGTAAAGTTCTTACATTTCCAGGAGGGATTACAGGGGATGTGCACAAAGTAGAGTTCTTACATTTCCAGGAGGGATTACAGAGGAACTGCATAAAGTAAAGTTCTTACATTTCCAGGAGGGATTACAGAGGAAGTGCGTAAAGTAAAGTTCTTACATTTCCATGAGGGATTACAGAGGAAGTGCATAAAGTAAAGTTCTTACATTTCCAGGAGGGATTACAGAGGAAATGCATGAAGTAAAGTTCTTACATTTCCAGGAGGGATTGCAGGGGATGTGCACAAAGTAGAGTTCTTACATTTCCAGGAGGGATTACAGAGGAAGTGCATAAAGTAAAGTTCTTACATTTCCAGGAGGGATTACAGAGGAAGTGCATAAAGTAAAGTTCTTACATTTCCAGGAGGGATTACAGAGGAAGTGCATAAAGTAAAGTTCTTACATTTCCAGGAGGGATTACAGAGGAAGTGCATAAAGTAAAGTTATTACATTTCCAGGGGGAATTAAAGAGGAAGTGCAGAAAGTAGAGTCCTTACATTTCCAGGAGGTATTACAGGGGATGTGCACAAAGTAGAGTTCTTACATTTCCAGGAGGATTTACAGAGGAAGTGCAAAAAGTAAAATTCTTTCATTTCCAGGAGGGATTACAGAGGAAGTGCATAAAGTAAAATTCTTACATTTCCAGGAGGGATTACAGAGGAAGTGCATAAAGTAAAGTTCTTACATTTCCAGGAGGGATTACAGGGGATGTGCACAAAGTAGAGTTCCTACTTTTCCAGGAGGATTTACAGAGGAAGTGCATAAAGTAAAGTTCTTACATTTCCAGGAGGGATTACAGGGGATGTGCACAAAGTAGAGTTCTTACATTTCCAGGAGGGATTACAGAGGAACTGCATAAAGTAAAGTTCTTACATTTCCATGAGGGATTACAGAGGAAGTGCATACAGTAAAGTTCTTACATTTCCAGGAGGGATTACAGAGGAAATGCATGAAGTAAAGTTCTTACATTTCCAGGAGGGATTGCAGGAGATGTGCACAAAGTAGAGTTCTTACATTTCCAGGAGGGATTACAGAGGAAGTGCATAAAGTAAAGTTCTTACATTTCCATGAGGAATTAAAGAGGAAGTGCACAAAGTAGAGTTCTTACATTTCCAGGAGGTATTACAGAGGAAGTGCATAAAGTAGAGTTCTTACATTTCCAGGAGGATTAACAGAGGAAGTGCAAAAAGTAAAGTTCTTACATTTCCAGGAGGGATTACAGAGGAAGTCCATAATGTAAACTTCTTACATTTCCAGGAGGAATTACAGAGGAAGTGCAAAAAGTAAAGTTCTTACATTTCCAGGAGGGATTACAGAGGAAGTACATAAAGCAAAGTTCTTACTTTTCCAGGAGGGATTACAGAGAGAAGTGCATAAAGTAAAGTTCTTACATTTCCAGGAGGAATTACAGAGGAAGTGCATAAAGTAAAGTTCTTACATTTCCAGGAGGGATTACAGGGGAAGTGCAGAAAGTAAAGTTCTTACATTTCCAGGAGGAATTACAGAGGAAATGCACAACGTTCTTACATTTCCAGGAGGGATTACAGAGGAAGTGCACAAAGTAGATTTCTTACGTTTCCAGGAGGGATTACAACGGAAGTGCATGAAGTAAAGTTCTTACATTTCCAGGAGGGATTACAGAGGAAGTGCATAAAGTTCATACATTTCCAGGAGGAATTACAGAGGAAGTGCATAAAGCAAAGTTCTTACATTTCCAGGAGGGATTACAGAGGAAGTGCATAAAGTAAAGTTCTTACATTTCCAGGAGGAATTACAGAGGAAGTCCATAAAGTAAAGTTCTTACATTTCCAGGAGGAATTACAGAGGAAGTGCAAAAAGTAAAGTTCTTACATTTCCAGGAGGGATTACAGAGGAAGTCCATAAAGTAAAGTTCTTACATTTCCAGGAGGAATTACAGAGGAAATGCACAACGTTCTTACATTTCCAGGAGGGATTACAGAGGAAGTGCACAAAGTAGATTTCTTACATTTCCAGGAGGGATTACGGAGGAAGTGAAATAAAGTTCTTGCATTTCCAGGAGGGATTACAGAGGAAGTGCATAAAGTAAAGTTCTTACATTTCCAGGAGGGATTACAGAGGAAGTGCATAAAGTAAAGTTCTTACATTTCCAGGAGGGATTACAGAGGAAGTGCATAAAGTAAAGTTCTTACATTTCCAGGAGGGATTACAGAGGAAGTGCATAAAGTAAAGTTCTTACATTTCCAGGAGTAATAAAAGAGGAAGTGCACAAAGTAGAGTCCTTACATTTCCAGGAGGATTTACAGAGGAAGTGCACAAAGTAAAGTTCTTACATTTCCAGGAGGGATTACAGAGGAAGTGCACAAAGTAGAGTCCTTACATTTCCAGGAGGGATTACAGGGGAAGTGCAGAAAGTAAAGTTCTTACATTTCCAGGAGGAATTACAGAGGAAATGCACAACGTTCTTACATTTCCAGGAGGGATTACAGAGGAAGTGCACAAAGTAGATTTCTTACATTTCCAGGAGGGATTACAGAGGAAGTGCATAAAGTAAAGTTCTTACATTTCCAGGAGGGATTACAGAGGAAGTGCATGAAGTAAAGTTCTTACATTTCCAGGAGGGATTACAGAGGAAGTCCATAAAGTAAAGTTCTTACATTTCCAGGAGGGATTACAGGGGAAGTGCAGAAAGTAAAGTTCTTACATTTCCAGGAGGAATTACAGAGCAAATGCACAACGTTCTTACATTTCCAGGAGGGATTACAGAGGAAGTGCACAAAGTAGAGTTCTTACATTTCCAGGAGGGATTACAGAGGAAGTGCATAAAGTAAAGTTCTTACGTTTCCAGGAGGGATTACAGAGGAAGTGCATAAAGTAAAGTTCTTACATTTCCAGGAGGGATTACAGAGGAAGTGCATAAAGTAAAGTTCATACATTTCCAGGAGGGATTACAGAGGAAGTGCATAAAGTAAAGTTCTTACGTTTCCAGGAGGGAATACAGAGGAAGTGCATAAAGTTCTTACATTTCCAGGAGGGATTACAGAGGAAGTGCATGAAGTAACGTTCTTACGTTTCCAGGAGGGATTAAAGAGGAAGTGCATAAAGTAAAGTTCTTACATTTCCAGGAGGGATTACAGAGGAAGTGCATAAAGTAAAGTTCTTACGTTTCCAGGAGGGATTACAGAGGAAGTGCATGAAGTAAAGTTCTTACATTTCCAGGAGGGATTACAGAGGAAGTGCATAAAGTAAAGTTCATATATTTCAAGGAGGGATTACAGAGGAAGTGCATAAAGCAAAGTTCTTACATTTCCAGGAGGGATTACAGAGGAAGTGCATAAAGCAAAGTTCTTACATTTCCAGGAGGGATTACAGAGGAAGTGCATAAAGTAAAGTTCTTACATTTCCAGGAGGGATTACAGGGGAAGTGCAGAAAGTAAAGTTCTTACATTTCCAGGAGGAATTACAGAGGAAATGCACAACGTTCTTACATTTCCAGGAGGGATTACAGAGGAAGTGCATAAAGTAAAGTTCTTACGTTTCCAGGAGGGATTACAGAGGAAGTGCATAAAGTAAAGTTCTTACATTTCCAGGAGGGATTACAGAGGAAGTGCATAAAGTAAAGTTCATACATTTCCATGATGGATTACAGAGGAAGTGCATAAAGTAAAGTTCTTACGTTTCCAGGAGGGAATACAAAGGAAGTGCATAAAGTAAAGTTCTTACATTTCCAGGAGGGATTACAGAGGAAGTGCATAAAGTAAAGTTCTTACGTTTCCAGGAGGGATTAAAGAGGAAGTGCATAAAGTAAAGTTCTTACATTTCCAGGAGGGATTACAGAGGAAGTGCATAAAGTAAAGTTCTTACGTTTCCAGGAGGGATTACAGAGGAAGTGCATGAAGTAAAGTTCTTACATTTCCAGGAGGGATTACAGAGGAAGTGCATAAAGTAAAGTTCATACATTTCCAGGAGGGATTACAGAGGAAGTGCATAAAGCAAAGTTCTTACATTTCCAGGAGGGATTACAGAGGAAGTGCATAAAGTAAAGTTCTTACATTTCCAGGAGGGATTACAGGGGAAGTGCAGAAAGTAAAGTTCTTACATTTCCAGGAGGAATTACAGAGGAAATGCACAACGTTCTTACATTTCCAGGAGGGATTACAGAGGAAGTGCACAAAGTAGATTTCTTACGTTTCCAGGAGGGATTACAGAGGAAGTGCATAAAGTAAAGTTCTTACATTTCCAGGAGGGATTACAGAGGAAGTGCATAAAGTAAAGTTCATACATTTCCAGGAGGAATTACAGAGGAAGTGCATAAAGCAAAGTTCTTACATTTCCAGGAGGGATTACAGAGGAAGTGCAGAAAATAAAGTTCTTACATTTCCAGGAGGAATTACAGAGGAAGTCCATAAAGTAAAGTTCTTACATTTCCAGGAGGAATTACAGAGGAAGTGCAAAAAGTAAAGTTCTTACATTTCCAGGAGGGATTACAGAGGAAGTCCATAAAGTAAAGTTCTTACATTTCCAGGAGGAATTACAGAGGAAATGCACAACGTTCTTACATTTCCAGGAGGGATTACAGAGGAAGTGCACAAAGTAGATTTCTTACATTTCCAGGAGGGATTACGGAGGAAGTGAAGTAAAGTTCTTGCATTTCCAGGAGGGATTACAGAGGAAGTGCATAAAGTAAAGTTCTTACATTTCCAGGAGGGATTACAGAGGAAGTGCATAAAGTAAAGTTCTTACATTTACAGGAGGGATTACAGAGGAAGTGCATAAAGTAAAGTTCTTACATTTCCAGGAAGGATTACAGAGGAAGTGCATAAAGTAAAGTTCTTACATTTCCAGGAGTAATAAAAGAGGAAGTGCACAAAGTAGAGTCCTTACATTTCCAGGAGGATTTACAGAGGAAGTGCACAAAGTAAAGTTCTTACATTTCCAGGAGGGATTACAGAGGAAGTGCACAAAGTAGAGTGCTTACATTTCCAGGAGGGATTACAGGGGAAGTGCAGAAAGTAAAGTTCTTACATTTCCAGGAGGAATTACAGAGGAAATGCACAACGTTCTTACATTTCCAGGAGGGATTACAGAGGAAGTGCACAAAGTAGATTTCTTACATTTCCAGGAGGGATTACAGGGGAAGTGCATAAAGTAAAGTTCTTACATTTCCAGGAGGGATTACAGAGGAAGTGCATAAAGTAAAGTTCTTACATTTCCAGGAGGGATTACAGAGGAAGTGCATAAAGCAAAGTTCTTACTTTTCCAGAAGGGATTACAGAGGAAGTGCATAAAGTAAAGTTCTTACATTTCCAGGAGGAATTACAGAGGAAGTCCATAAAGTAAAGTTCTTACATTTCCAGGAGGGATTACAGGGGAAGTGCAGAAAGTAAAGTTCTTACATTTCCAGGAGGAATTACAGAGGAAATGCACAACGTTCTTACATTTCCAAGAGGGATTACAGAGGAAGTGCACAAAGTAGAGTTCTTACATTTCCAGGAGGGATTACAGAGGAAGTGCATAAAGTAAAGTTCTTACGTTTCCAGGAGGGATTACAGAGGAAGTGCATAAAGTAAAGTTCATACATTTCCAGGAGGGATTACAGAGGAAGTGCATAAAGTAAAGTTCTTACGTTTCCAGGAGGGAATACAGAGGAAGTGCATAAAGTAAAGTTCTTACATTTCCAGGAGGGATTACAGAGGAAGTGCATAAAGTAAAGTTCTTACGTTTCCAGGAGGGATTACAGAGGAAGTGCATAAAGTAAAGTTCTTACATTTCCAGGAGGGATTACAGAGGAAGTGCATAAAGTAAAGTTCTTACGTTTCCAGGAGGGATTACAGAGGAAGTGCATGAAGTAAAGTTCTTACATTTCCAGGAGGGATTACAGAGGAAGTCCATGAAGTAAAGTTCATACATTTCCGAGAGGGATTACAGAGGAAGTGCATAAAGCAAAGTTCTTACATTTCCAGGAGGGATTACAGAGGAAGTGCATAAAGAAAAGTTCTTACATTTCCAGGAGGAATTACAGAGGAAATGCACAACGTTCTTACATTTCCAGGAGGGATTACAGAGGAAGTGCACAAAGTAGATTTCTTACATTTCCAGGAGGGATTACGGAGGAAGTGAAGTAAAGTTCTTGCATTTCCAGGAGGGATTACAGAGGAAGTGCAGAAAGTAAAGTTCTTACATTTCCAGGAGGGATTACAGAGGAAGTGCATAAAGTAAAGTTCTTACATTTCCAGGAGTAATTAAAGAGGAAGTGCACAAAGTAGAGTCCTTACATTTCCAGGAGGATTTACAGAGGAAGTGCACAAAGTAAAGTTCTTACATTTCCAGGAGGGATTACAGAGGAAGTGCACAAAGTAGAGTCCTTACATTTCCAGGAGGGATTACAGGGGAAGTGCAGAAAGTAAAGTTCTTACATTTCCAGGAGGAATTACAGAGGAAGTGCACAAAGTAAAGTTCTTACATTTCCAGGAGGAATTACAGAGGAAGTGCATATAGTAAAGTTCTTACATTTCCATGAGGAATTAAAAAGGAAGTGCAGAAAGTAGAGTCCTTTCATTTTCAGGAGGGATTACAGAGGAAGTGCACAAAGTAGAGTTCTTACATTTCCAGGAGGGATTACAGGGGATGTGCACAAAGTAGAGTTCTTACATTTGCAGGAGTATTTACAGAGTAAGTGCAAAAAGTAAAGTTCTTACATTTCCAGGAGGGATTACAGACGAAATGCATAAAGTAAAGTTCTTACATTTCCATGAGGAATTAAAGAGGAAGTGCACAAAGTAGAGTTCTTACATTTCCAGGAGGTATTACAGAGGAAGTGCATAAAGTAGAGTTCTTACATTTCCAGGAGGATTAACAGAGGAAGTGCAAAAAGTAAAGTTCTTACATTTCCAGGAGGGATTACAGAGGAAGTCCATAATGTAAACTTCTTACATTTCCAGGAGGAATTACAGAGGAAGTGCAAAAAGTAAAGTTCTTACATTTCCAGGAGGGATTACAGAGGAAGTCCATAAAGTAAAGTTCTTACATTTCCAGGAGGAATTACAGAGGAAATGCACAACGTTCTTACATTTCCAGGAGAGATTACAGAGGAAGTGCACAAAGTAGATTTCTTACATTTCCAGGAGGGATTACGGAGGAAGTGAATTAAAGTTCTTGCATTTCCAGGAGGGATTACAGAGGAAGTGCATAAAGTAAAGTCCTTACATTTCCAGGAGGGATTACAGAGGAAGTGCATAAAGTAAAGTTCTTACATTTCCAGGAGGGATTACAGAGGAAGTGCATAAAGTAAAGTTCTTACATTTCCAGGAGGGATTACAGAGGAAGTGCATAAAGTAAAGTTCTTACATTTCCAGGAGTAATTAAAGAGGAAGTGCACAAAGTAGAGTCCTTACATTTCCAGGAGGATTTACAGAGGAAGTGCACACAGTAAAGTTCTTACATTTCCAGGAGGGATTACAGAGGAAGTGCACAAAGTAGAGTCCTTACATTTCCAGGAGGGATTACAGGGGAAGTGCAGAAAGTAAAGTTCTTACATTTCCAGGAGGAATTACAGAGGAAATGCACAATGTTCTTACATTTCCAGGAGGGATTACAGAGGAAGTACACAAAGTAGATTTCTTACATTTCCAGGAGGGATTACAGAGGAAGTGCACAAAGTAGATTTCTTACATTTCCAGGAGGGATTACAGAGGAAGTGCATAAAGTAAAGTTCTTACATTTCCAGGAGAGATTACAGGGGAAGTGCAGAAAGTAAAGTTCTTACATTTCCAGGAGGAATTACAGAGGAAATGCACAACGTTCTTACATTTCCAGGAGGGATTACAGAGGAAGTGCACAAAGTAGATTTCTTACGTTTCCAGGAGGGATTACAGAGGAAGTGCATAAAGTAAAGTTCTTACATTTCCAGGAGGGATTACAGAGGAAGTGCATAAAGTAAAGTTCATACATTTCCAGGAGGAATTACAGAGGAAGTGCATAAAGCAAAGTTCTTACATTTCCAGGAGGGATTACAGAGGAAGTGCAGAAAATAAAGTTCTTATATTTCCAGGAGGAATTACAGAGGAAGTCCATAAAGTAAAGTTCTTACATTTCCAGGAGGAATTACAGAGGAAGTGCAAAAAGTAAAGTTCTTACATTTCCAGGAGGGATTACAGAGGAAGTCCATAAAGTAAAGTTCTTACATTTCCAGGAGGAATTACAGAGGAAATGCACAACGTTCTTACATTTCCAGGAGGGATTACAGAGGAAGTGCACAAAGTAGATTTCTTACATTTCCAGGAGGGATTACGGAGGAAGTGAAGTAAAGTTCTTGCATTTCCAGGAGGGATTACAGAGGAAGTGCATAAAGTAAAGTTCTTACATTTCCAGGAGGGATTACAGAGGAAGTGCATAAAGTAAAGTTCTTACATTTACAGGAGGGATTACAGAGGAAGTGCATAAAGTAAAGTTCTTACATTTCCAGGAAGGATTACAGAGGAAGTGCATAAAGTAAAGTTCTTACATTTCCAGGAGTAATAAAAGAGGAAGTGCACAAAGTAGAGTCCTTACATTTCCAGGAGGATTTACAGAGGAAGTGCACAAAGTAAAGTTCTTACATTTCCAGGAGGGATTACAGAGGAAGTGCACAAAGTAGAGTGCTTACATTTCCAGGAGGGATTACAGGGGAAGTGCAGAAAGTAAAGTTCTTACATTTCCAGGAGGAATTACAGAGGAAATGCACAACGTTCTTACATTTCCAGGAGGGATTACAGAGGAAGTGCACAAAGTAGATTTCTTACATTTCCAGGAGGGATTACAGGGGAAGTGCATAAAGTAAAGTTCTTACATTTCCAGGAGGGATTACAGAGGAAGTGCATAAAGTAAAGTTCTTACATTTCCATGAGGGATTACAGAGGAAGTGCATAAAGCAAAGTTCTTACTTTTCCAGAAGGGATTACAGAGGAAGTGCATAAAGTAAAGTTCTTACATTTCCAGGAGGAATTACAGAGGAAGTCCATAAAGTAAAGTTCTTACATTTCCAGGAGGGATTACAGGGGAAGTGCAGAAAGTAAAGTTCTTACATTTCCAGGAGGAATTACAGAGGAAATGCACAACGTTCTTACATTTCCAAGAGGGATTACAGAGGAAGTGCACAAAGTAGAGTTCTTACATTTCCAGGAGGGATTACAGAGGAAGTGCATAAAGTAAAGTTCTTACGTTTCCAGGAGGGATTACAGAGGAAGTGCATAAAGTAAAGTTCATACATTTCCAGGAGGGATTACAGAGGAAGTGCATAAAGTAAAGTTCTTACGTTTCCAGGAGGGAATACAGAGGAAGTGCATAAAGTAAAGTTCTTACATTTCCAGGAGGGATTACAGAGGAAGTGCATAAAGTAAAGTTCTTACGTTTCCAGGAGGGATTACAGAGGAAGTGCATAAAGTAAAGTTCTTACATTTCCAGGAGGGATTACAGAGGAAGTGCATAAAGTAAAGTTCTTACGTTTCCAGGAGGGATTACAGAGGAAGTGCATGAAGTAAAGTTCTTACATTTCCAGGAGGGATTACAGAGGAAGTGCATGAAGTAAAGTTCATACATTTCCGAGAGGGATTACAGAGGAAGTGCATAAAGCAAAGTTCTTACATTTCCAGGAGGGATTACAGAGGAAGTGCATAAAGTAAAGTTCTTACATTTCCAGGAGGAATTACAGAGGAAATGCACAACGTTCTTACATTTCCAGGAGGGATTACAGAGGAAGTGCACAAAGTAGATTTCTTACATTTCCAGGAGGGATTACGGAGGAAGTGAAGTAAAGTTCTTGCATTTCCAGGAGGGATTACAGAGGAAGTGCAGAAAGTAAAGTTCTTACATTTCCAGGAGGGATTACAGAGGAAGTGCATAAAGTAAAGTTCTTACATTTCCAGGAGTAATTAAAGAGGAAGTGCACAAAGTAGAGTCCTTACATTTCCAGGAGGATTTACAGAGGAAGTGCACAAAGTAAAGTTCTTACATTTCCAGGAGGGATTACAGAGGAAGTGCACAAAGTAGAGTCCTTACATTTCCAGGAGGGATTACAGGGGAAGTGCAGAAAGTAAAGTTCTTACATTTCCAGGAGGAATTACAGAGGAAGTGCACAAAGTAAAGTTCTTACATTTCCAGGAGGGATTACAGAGGAAGTGCATATAGTAAAGTTCTTACATTTCCATGAGGAATTAAAAAGGAAGTGCAGGAAGTAGAGTCCTTTCATTTCCAGGAGGGATTACAGAGGAAGTGCACAAAGTAGAGTTCTTACATTTCCAGGAGGGATTACAGGGGATGTGCACAAAGTAGAGTTCTTACATTTGCAGGAGTATTTACAGAGTAAGTGCAAAAAGTAAAGTTCTTACATTTCCAGGAGGGATTACAGACGAAATGCATAAAGTAAAGTTCTTACATTTCCATGAGGAATTAAAGAGGAAGTGCACAAAGTAGAGTTCTTACATTTCCAGGAGGTATTACAGAGGAAGTGCATAAAGTAGAGTTCTTACATTTCCAGGAGGATTAACAGAGGAAGTGCAAAAAGTAAAGTTCTTACATTTCCAGGAGGGATTACAGAGGAAGTCCATAATGTAAACTCCTTACATTTCCAGGAGGAATTACAGAGGAAGTGCAAAAAGTAAAGTTCTTACATTTCCAGGAGGGATTACAGAGGAAGTCCATAAAGTAAAGTTCTTACATTTCCAGGAGGAATTACAGAGGAAATGCACAACGTTCTTACATTTCCAGGAGAGATTACAGAGGAAGTGCACAAAGTAGATTTCTTACATTTCCAGGAGGGATTACGGAGGAAGTGAATTAAAGTTCTTGCATTTCCAGGAGGGATTACAGAGGAAGTGCATAAAGTAAAGTCCTTACATTTCCAGGAGGGATTACAGAGGAAGTGCATAAAGTAAAGTTCTTACATTTCCAGGAGGGATTACAGAGGAAGTGCATAAAGTAAAGTTCTTACATTTCCAGGAGGGATTACAGAGGAAGTGCATAAAGTAAAGTTCTTACATTTCCAGGAGTAATTAAAGAGGAAGTGCACAAAGTAGAGTCCTTACATTTCCAGGAGGATTTACAGAGGAAGTGCACACAGTAAAGTTCTTACATTTCCAGGAGGGATTACAGAGGAAGTGCATAAAGTAAAGTTCTTACATTTCCAGGAGGGATTACAGAGGAAGTGCATAAAGTAAAGTTCTTACGTTTCCAGGAGGGATTACAGAGGAAGTGCATGAAGTAAAGTTCTTACATTTCCAGGAGGGATTACAGAGGAAGTGCATGAAGTAAAGTTCATACATTTCCGAGAGGGATTACAGAGGAAGTGCATAAAGCAAAGTTCTTACATTTCCAGGAGGGATTACAGAGGAAGTGCATAAAGTAAAGTTCTTACATTTCCAGGAGGAATTACAGAGGAAATGCACAACGTTCTTACATTTCCAGGAGGGATTACAGAGGAAGTGCACAAAGTAGATTTCTTACATTTCCAGGAGGGATTACGGAGGAAGTGAAGTAAAGTTCTTGCATTTCCAGGAGGGATTACAGAGGAAGTGCAGAAAGTAAAGTTCTTACATTTCCAGGAGGGATTACAGAGGAAGTGCATAAAGTAAAGTTCTTACATTTCCAGGAGTAATTAAAGAGGAAGTGCACAAAGTAGAGTCCTTACATTTCCAGGAGGATTTACAGAGGAAGTGCACAAAGTAAAGTTCTTACATTTCCAGGAGGGATTACAGAGGAAGTGCACAAAGTAGAGTCCTTACATTTCCAGGAGGGATTACAGGGGAAGTGCAGAAAGTAAAGTTCTTACATTTCCAGGAGGAATTACAGAGGAAGTGCACAAAGTAAAGTTCTTACATTTCCAGGAGGGATTACAGAGGAAGTGCATATAGTAAAGTTCTTACATTTCCATGAGGAATTAAAAAGGAAGTGCAGAAAGTAGAGTCCTTTCATTTCCAGGAGGGATTACAGAGGAAGTGCACAAAGTAGAGTTCTTACATTTCCAGGAGGGATTACAGGGGATGTGCACAAAGTAGAGTTCTTACATTTGCAGGAGTATTTACAGAGTAAGTGCAAAAAGTAAAGTTCTTACATTTCCAGGAGGGATTACAGACGAAATGCATAAAGTAAAGTTCTTACATTTCCATGAGGAATTAAAGAGGAAGTGCACAAAGTAGAGTTCTTACATTTCCAGGAGGTATTACAGAGGAAGTGCATAAAGTAGAGTTCTTACATTTCCAGGAGGATTAACAGAGGAAGTGCAAAAAGTAAAGTTCTTACATTTCCAGGAGGGATTACAGAGGAAGTCCATAATGTAAACTCCTTACATTTCCAGGAGGAATTACAGAGGAAGTGCAAAAAGTAAAGTTCTTACATTTCCAGGAGGGATTACAGAGGAAGTCCATAAAGTAAAGTTCTTACATTTCCAGGAGGAATTACAGAGGAAATGCACAACGTTCTTACATTTCCAGGAGAGATTACAGAGGAAGTGCACAAAGTAGATTTCTTACATTTCCAGGAGGGATTACGGAGGAAGTGAATTAAAGTTCTTGCATTTCCAGGAGGGATTACAGAGGAAGTGCATAAAGTAAAGTCCTTACATTTCCAGGAGGGATTACAGAGGAAGTGCATAAAGTAAAGTTCTTACATTTCCAGGAGGGATTACAGAGGAAGTGCATAAAGTAAAGTTCTTACATTTCCAGGAGGGATTACAGAGGAAGTGCATAAAGTAAAGTTCTTACATTTCCAGGAGTAATTAAAGAGGAAGTGCACAAAGTAGAGTCCTTACATTTCCAGGAGGATTTACAGAGGAAGTGCACACAGTAAAGTTCTTACATTTCCAGGAGGGATTACAGAGGAAGTGCACAAAGTAGAGTCCTTACATTTCCAGGAGGGATTACAGGGGAAGTGCAGAAAGTAAAGTTCTTACATTTCCAGGAGGAATTACAGAGGAAATGCACAATGTTCTTACATTTCCAGGAGGGATTACAGAGGAAGTACACAAAGTAGATTTCTTACATTTCCAGGAGGGATTACAGAGGAAGTGCACAAAGTAGATTTCTTACATTTCCAGGAGGGATTACAGAGGAAGTGCATAAAGTAAAGTTCTTACATTTCCAGTAGGGATTACAGAGGAAGTGCATAAAGCAAAGTTGTTACATTTCCAGGAGGGATTACAGAGGAAGTGCATAAAGTAAAGTTCTTACATTTCCAGGAGGAATTTCAGAGGAAGTCCATAAAGTAAAGTTCTTACATTTCCAGGAGGGATTACAGGGGAAGTGCAGAAAGTAAAGTTCTTACATTTCCAGGAGGAATTACAGAGGAAATGCACAACGTTCTTACATTTCCAGGAGGGATTACAGAGGAAGTGCATAAAGTAAAGTTCTTACATTTCCAGGAGAGATTACAGAGGAAGTGCATAAAGTAAAGTTCATACATTTCCAGGAGGGATTACAGAGGAAGTGCATAAAGCAAAGTTCTTACATTTCCAGGAGGGATTACAGAGGAAGTGCATAAAGTAAAGTTCTTACACTTCCAGGAGAGATTACAGAGGAAGTGCACAAAGTAGATTTCTTACATTTCCAGGAGGGATTACAGTGGAAGTGCATAAAGTAAAGTTCTTACATTTCCAGGAGGGATTACAGAGGAAGTGCATAAAGTAAAGTTCTTACATTTCCAGGAGGGATTACAGAGGATGTGCATAAAGTAAAGTTCTTACATTTCCAGGAGTAATTAAAGAGGAAGTGCACAAAGTAGAGTCCTTACATTTCCAGGAGGATTTACAGAGGAAGTGCACAAAGTAAAGTTCTTACATTTCCAGGAGGGATTACAGAGGAAGTGCATATAGTAAAGTTCTTACATTTCCATGAGGAATTAAAAAGGAAGTGCAGAAAGTAGAGTCCTTTCATTTCCAGGAGGGATTACAGAGGAAGTGCACAAAGTAGAGTTCTTACATTTCCAGGAAGGATTACAGGGGATGTGCACAAAGTAGAGTTCTTACATTTGCAGGAGTATTTACAGAGGAAGTGCAAAAAGTAAAGTTCTTACATTTCCAGGAAGGATTACAGAGGAAATGCATAAAGTAAAGTTCTTACATTTCCATGAGGAATTAAAGAGGAAGTGCACAAAGTAGAGTTCTTACATTTCCAGGAGGTATTACAGAGGAAGTGCATAAAGTAGAGTTCTTACATTTCCAGGAGGATTAACAGAGGAAGTGCAAAAAGTAAAGTTCTTACATTTCCAGGAGGGATTACAGAGGAAGTTCATAAAGTAAAGTTCTTACATTTCCAGGAGGAATTACAGAGGAAGTGCAAAAAGTAAAGTTCTTACATTTCCAGGAGGGATTACAGAGGAAGTCCATAAAGTAAAGTTCTTACATTTCCAGGAGGAATTACAGAGGAAATGCACAACGTTCTTACATTTCCAGGAGGGATTACAGAGGAAGTGCACAAAGTAGATTTCTTACATTTCCAGGAGGGATTACGGAGGAAGTGAATTAAAGTTCTTGCATTTCCAGGAGGGATTACAGAGAAAGTGCATAAAGTAAAGTTCTTACATTTCCAGGAGGGATTACAGAGGAAGTGCATAAAGTAAAGTTCTTACATTTCCAGGAGGGATTACAGAGGAAGTGGATAAAGTAAAGTTCTTACATTTCCAGGAGTAATTAAAGAGGAAGTGCACAAAGTAGAGTCCTTACATTTCCAGGAGGATTTACGGAGGAAGTGCACAAAGTAAAGTTCTTACATTTCCAGGAGGGATTACAGAGGATGTGCACAAAGTAGAGTCCTTACATTTCCAGGAGGGATTACAGGGGAAGTGCAGAAAGTAAAGTTCTTACATTTCCAGGAGGAATTACAGAGGAAATGCACAACGTTCTTACATTTCCAGGAGGGATTACAGAGGAAGTACACAAAGTAGATTTCTTACATTTCCAGGAGGGATTACAGAAGAAGTGCACAAAGTAGATTTCTTACATTTCCAGGAGGGATTACAGAGGAAGTGCATAAAGTAAAGTTCTTACATTTCCAGGAGGGATTACAGAGGAAGTGCATAAAGCAAAGTTGTTACTTTTCCAGGAGGGATTACAGGAAGTGCATAAAGTAAAGTTCTTACATTTCCAGGAGGAATTACAGAGGAAGTCCATAAAGTAAAGTTCTTACATTTCCAGGAGGGATTACAGGGGAAGTGCAGAAAGTAAAGTTCTTACATTTCCAGGAGGAATTACAGAGGAAATGCACAACGTTCTTACATTTCCAGGAGGGATTACAGAGGAAGTGCACAAAGTAGATTTCTTACGTTTCCAGGAGGGATTACAGAGGAAGTGCATAAAGTAAAGTTCTTACATTTCCAGGAGAGATTACAGAGGAAGTGCCTAAAGTAAAGTTCATACATTTCCAGGAGGGATTACAAAGGAAGTGCATAAAGCAAAGTTGTTACATTTCCAGGAGGAATTACAGAGGAAGTCCATAAAGTAAAGTTCTTACATTTCCAGGAGGAATTACAGAGGAAGTGGAAAAAGTAAAGTTCTTACATTTCCAGGAGGAATTACAGAGGAAATGCACAACGTTCTTACATTTCCAGGAGGAATTACAGAGGAAGTGCACAAAGTAGATTTCTTACATTTCCAGGAGGGATTACGGAGAAAGTGAAGTAAAGTTCTTGCATTTCCAGGAGGGATTACGGAGGAAGTGCATAAAGTAAAGTTCTTACATTTCCAGGAGGGATTACAGAGGAAGTGCATAAAGTAAAGTTCTTACATTTCCAGGAGGGATTACAGAGGAAGTGCATAAAGTAAAGTTCTTACATTTCCAGGAGTAATTAAAGGGGAAGTGCACAAAGTAGAGTCCTTACATTTCCAGGAGGATTTACAGAGGACATGCACAAAGTAAAGTTCTTACATTTCCAGGAGGGATTACAGAGGAAGTGCATAAAGTAAAGTTCTTACATTTCCAGGAGGATTTACAGAGGAAGTGCATATAGTAAAGTTCTTACATTTCCATCAGGAATTAAAGAGGAAGTGCAGAAAGTAGAGTCCTTACATTTCCAGGAGGGATTACAGAGGAAGTGCGTATAGTAAAGTTCTTACATTTCCATGAGGAATTAAAGAGGAAGTGCACAAAGTAGAATCCTTACATTTCCATGAGTATTTACAGAGGAATTGCAAAAAGTAAAGTTCTTACATTTCCAGGAAGGATTACAGAGGAAGTGCATAAAGTAAAGTTCTTACATTTCCAGGAGGAATTACAAAGGAAATGCACAACGTTCTTACATTTCCAGGAGGGATTACAGAGGAAGTGCACAAAGTAGATTTCTTACATTGCCAGGAGGGATTACAGAGGAAGTGCATAAAGTAAAGTTCTTACATTTCCAGGAGGGATTACAGAGGAAGTGCATAAAGTAAAGTTCTTACATTTCCAGGAGGGATTACAGTTGAAGTGCACAAAGTAGATTTCTTACATTTCCAGGAGGGATTACAGTGGAAGTGCATAAAGTAAAGTTCTTACATTTCCAGGAGGGATTACAGAGGAAGTGCATAAAGTAAAGTTCTTACATTTCCAGGAGGGATTACAGAGGAAGTGCATGAAGTAAAGTTCTTACATTTCCAGGAGTAATTAAAGAGGAAGTGCACAAAGTAGAGTCCTTACATTTCCAGGAGGATTTACAGAGGAAGTGCACAAAGTAAAGTTCTTACATTTCCAGGAGGGATTACAGAGGAAGTGCATATAGTAAAGTTCTTACATTTCTATGAGGAATTAAAAAGGAAGTGCAGAAAGTAGAGTCCTTACATTTCCACGAGGGATTACAGAGGAAGTGCACAAAGTAGAGTCCTTACATTTCCAGGAAGATTTACGGAGGAAGTGCACAAAGTAAAGTTCTTACATTTCCAGGAGGGATTACAGAGGAAGTGCACAAAGTAGAGTCCTTACATTTCCAGGAGGGATTACAGGGGAAGGGCAGAAAGTAAAGTTCTTACATTTCCAGGAGGAATTACAGAGGAAATGCACAACGTTCTTACATTTCCAGGAGGGATTACAGAGGAAGTACACAAAGTAGATTTCTTACATTTCCAGGAGGGATTACAGAGGAAGTGCACAAAGTAGATTTCTTACATTTCCAGGAGGGATTACAGAGGAAGTGCATAAAGTAAAGTTCTTACATTTCCAGGAGGGATTACAGAGGAAGTGCATAAAGCAAAGTTGTTACTTTTCCAGGAGGGATTACAGAGGAAGTGCATAAAGTAAAGTTCTTACATTTCCAGGAGGAATTACAGAGGAAGTCCATAAAGTAAAGTTCTTACATTTCCAGGAGGGATTACAGGGGAAGTGCAGAAAGTAAAGTTCTTACATTTCCAGGAGGAATTACAGAGGAAATGCACAACGTTCTTACATTTCCAGGAGGGATTACAGAGGAAGTGCACAAAGTAGATTTCTTACGTTTCCAGGAGGGATTACAGAGGAAGTGCATAAAGTAAAGTTCTTACATTTCCAGGAGAGATTACAGAGGAAGTGCCTAAAGTAAAGTTCATACATTTCCAGGAGGGATTACAGAGGAAGTGCATGAAGCAAAGTTATTACATTTCCAGGAGGGATTACAGAGGAAGTGCATAAAGTAAAGTTCTTACATTTCCAGGAGGAATTACAGAGGAAGTCCATAAAGTAAAGTTCTTACATTTCCAGGAGGAATTACAGAGGAAGTGGAAAAAGTAAAGTTCTTACATTTCCAGGAGGAATTACAGAGGAAATGCACAACGTTCTTACATTTCCAGGAGGAATTACAGAGGAAGTGCACAAAGTAGATTTCTTACATTTCCAGGAGGGATTACGGAGAAAGTGAAGTAAAGTTCTTGCATTTCCAGGAGGGATTACGGAGGAAGTGCATAAAGTAAAGTTCTTACATTTCCAGGAGGGATTACAGAGGAAGTGCATAAAGTAAAGTTCTTACATTTCCAGGAGGGATTACAGAGGAAGTGCATAAAGTAAAGTTCTTACATTTCCAGGAGTAATTAAAGGGGAAGTGCACAAAGTAGAGTCCTTACATTTCCAGGAGGATTTACAGAGGAAGTGCACAAAGTAAAGTTCTTACATTTCCAGGAGGGATTACAGAGGAAGTCCATAAAGTAAAGTTCTTACATTTCCAGGAGGATTTACAGAGGAAGTGCATATAGTAAAGTTCTTACATTTCCATCAGGAATTAAAGAGGAAGTGCAGAAAGTAGAGTCCTTACATTTCCAGGAGGGATTACAGAGGAAGTGCGTATAGTAAAGTTCTTACATTTCCATGAGGAATTAAAGAGGAAGTGCACAAAGTAGAATCCTTACATTTCCATGAGTATTTACAGAGGAATTGCAAAAAGTAAAGTTCTTACATTTCCAGGAGGGATTACAGAGGAAGTGCATAAAGTAAAGTTCTTACATTTCCAGGAGGAATTACAAAGGAAATGCACAACGTTCTTACATTTCCAGGAGGGATTACAGAGGAAGTGCATAAAGTAAAGTTCTTACATTTCCAGGAGGGATTACAGAGGAAGTGCATAAAGTAAAGTTCTTACATTTCCAGGAGGGATTACAGTTGAAGTGCACAAAGTAGATTTCTTACATTTCCAGGAGGGATTACAGTGGAAGTGCACAAAGTAGATTTCTTACATTTCCAGGAGGGATTACAGAGGAAGTGCATATAGTAAAGTTCTTACATTTCCATGAGGAATTAAAGAGGAAGTGCACAAAGTAGAGTTCTTACATTTCCAGGAGGTATTACAGAGGAAGTGCATAAAGTAGAGTTCTTACATTTCCAGGAGGGATTACAGAGGAAGTGCAAAAAGTAAAGTTCTTACATTTCCAGGAGGGATTACAGAGGAAGTGCATAAAGTAAAGTTCTTACATTTCCAGGGGGAATTAAAGAGGAAGTGCAGAAAGTAGAGTCCTTACATTTCCAGGAGGTATTACAGGGGATGTGCACAAAGTAGAGTTCTTACATTTCCAGGAGGATTTACAGAGGAAGTGCAAAAAGTAAAATTCTTAAATTTCCAGGAGGGATTACAGAGGAAGTGCATAAAGTAAAATTCTTACATTTCCAGGAGGGATTACAGAGGAAGTGCATAAGTAAAGTTCTTACATTTCCAGGAGGGATTACAGGGGATGTGCACAAAGTAGAGTTCCTACTTTTCCAGGAGGATTTACAGAGGAAGTGCATAAAGTAAAGTTCTTACATTTCCAGGAGGGATTACAGGGGATGTGCACAAAGTAGAGTTCTTACATTTCCAGGAGGGATTACAGAGGAACTGCATAAAGTAAAGTTCTTACATTTCCAGGAGGGATTACAGAGGAAGTGCGTAAAGTAAAGTTCTTACATTTCCATGAGGGATTACAGAGGAAGTGCATAAAGTAAAGTTCTTACATTTCCAGGAGGGATTACAGAGGAAATGCATGAAGTAAAGTTTTTACATTTCCAGGAGGGATTGCAGGGGATGTGCACACAGTGGAGTTCTTACATTTCCAGGAGGGATTACAGAGGAAGTGCATAAAGTAAAGTTCTTCCATTTCCAGGAGGGATTACAGAGGAAGTGCATAAAGTAAAGTTCTTACATTTCCAGGAGGGATTACAGAGGAAGTGCATAAAGTAAAGTTCTTACATTTCCAGGAGGGATTACAGAGGAAGTGCATGAAGTAAAGTTCTTACATTTCCAGGAGGGATTATAGAGGAAGTGCATAAAGTAAAGTTCTTACATTTCCAGGGGGAATTAAAGAGGAAGTGCAGAAAGTAGAGTCCTTACATTTCCAGGAGGTATTACAGGGGATGTGCACAAAGTAGAGTTCTTACATTTCCAGGAGGATTTACAGAGGAAGTGCAAAAAGTAAAATTCTTACATTTCCAGGAGGGATTACAGAGGAAGTGCATAAAGTAAAATTCTTACATTTCCAGGAGGGATTACAGAGGAAGTGCATAAAGTAAAGTTCTTACATTTCCAGGAGGGATTACAGGGGATGTGCACAAAGTAGAGTTCCTACTTTTCCAGGAGGATTTACAGAGGAAGTGCATAAAGTAAAGTTCTTACATTTCCAGGAGGGATTACAGGGGATGTGCACAAAGTAGAGTTCTTACATTTCCAGGAGGGATTACAGAGGTAGTGCATAAAGTAAAGTTCTTACATTTCCAGGAGGGATTACAGAGGAAGTGCATGAAGTAAAGTTCTTACATTTCCAGGAGTAATTAAAGAGGAAGTGCACAAAGTAGAGTCCTTACATTTCCAGGAGGATTTACAGAGGAAGTGCACAAAGTAAAGTTCTTACATTTCCAGGAGGGATTACAGAGGAAGTGCATATAGTAAAGTTCTTACATTTCTATGAGGAATTAAAAAGGAAGTGCAGAAAGTAGAGTCCTTACATTTCCACGAGGGATTACAGAGGAAGTGCACAAAGTAGAGTCCTTACATTTCCAGGAAGATTTACGGAGGAAGTGCACAAAGTAAAGTTCTTACATTTCCAGGAGGGATTACAGAGGAAGTGCACAAAGTAGAGTCCTTACATTTCCAGGAGGGATTACAGGGGAAGTGCAGAAAGTAAAGTTCTTACATTTCCAGGAGGAATTACAGAGGAAATGCACAACGTTCTTACATTTCCAGGAGGGATTACAGAGGAAGTACACAAAGTAGATTTCTTACATTTCCAGGAGGGATTACAGAGGAAGTGCACAAAGTAGATTTCTTACATTTCCAGGAGGGATTACAGAGGAAGTGCATAAAGTAAAGTTCTTACATTTCCAGGAGGGATTACAGAGGAAGTGCATAAAGCAAAGTTGTTACTTTTCCAGGAGGGATTACAGAGGAAGTGCATAAAGTAAAGTTCTTACATTTCCAGGAGGAATTACAGAGGAAGTCCATAAAGTAAAGTTCTTACATTTCCAGGAGGGATTACAGGGGAAGTGCAGAAAGTAAAGTTCTTACATTTCCAGGAGGAATTACAGAGGAAATGCACAACGTTCTTACATTTCCAGGAGGGATTACAGAGGAAGTGCACAAAGTAGATTTCTTACGTTTCCAGGAGGGATTACAGAGGAAGTGCATAAAGTAAAGTTCTTACATTTCCAGGAGAGATTACAGAGGAAGTGCCTAAAGTAAAGTTCATACATTTCCAGGAGGGATTACAGAGGAAGTGCATAAAGCAAAGTTATTACATTTCCAGGAGGGATTACAGAGGAAGTGCATAAAGTAAAGTTCTTACATTTCCAGAAGGAATTACAGAGGAAGTGGAAAAAGTAAAGTTCTTACATTTCCAGGAGGAATTACAGAGGAAATGCACAACGTTCTTACATTTCCAGGAGGAATTACAGAGGAAGTGCACAAAGTAGATTTCTTACATTTCCAGGAGGGATTACGGAGAAAGTGAAGTAAAGTTCTTGCATTTCCAGGAGGGATTACGGAGGAAGTGCATAAAGTAAAGTTCTTACATTTCCAGGAGGGATTACAGAGGAAGTGCATAAAATAAAGTTCTTACATTTCCAGGAGGGATTACAGAGGAAGTGCATAAAGTAAAGTTCTTACATTTCCAGGAGTAATTAAAGGGGAAGTGCACAAAGTAGAGTCCTTACATTTCCAGGAGGATTTACAGAGGAAGTGCACAAAGTAAAGTTCTTACATTTCCAGGAGGGATTACAGAGGAAGTGCATAAAGTAAAGTTCTTACATTTCCAGGAGGATTTACAGAGGAAGTGCATATAGTAAAGTTCTTACATTTCCATCAGGAATTAAAGAGGAAGTGCAGAAAGTAGAGTCCTTACATTTCCAGGAGGGATTACAGAGGAAGTGCGTATAGTAAAGTTCTTACATTTCCAGGAGGAATTACAAAGGAAATGCACAATGTTCTTACATTTCCAGGAGGGATTACAGAGGAAGTGCATAAAGTAAAGTTCTTACATTTCCAGGAGGGATTACAGAGGAAGTGCATAAAGTAAAGTTCTTACATTTCCAGGAGGGATTACAGTTGAAGTGCACAAAGTAGATTTCTTACATTTCCAGGAGGGATTACAGTGGAAGTGCACAAAGTAGATTTCTTACATTTCCAGGAGGGATTACAGAGGAAGTGCATATAGTAAAGTTCTTACATTTCCATGAGGAATTAAAGAGGAAGTGCACAAAGTAGAGTTCTTACATTTCCAGGAGGTATTACAGAGGAAGTGCATAAAGTAGAGTTCTTACATTTCCAGGAGGGATTACAGAGGAAGTGCAAAAAGTAAAGTTCTTACATTTCCAGGAGGGATTACAGAGGAAGTGCATAAAGTAAAGTTCTTACATTTCCAGGGGGAATTAAAGAGGAAGTGCAGAAAGTAGAGTCCTTACATTTCCAGGAGGTATTACAGGGGATGTGCACAAAGTAGAGTTCTTACATTTCCAGGAGGATTTACAGAGGAAGTGCAAAAAGTAAAATTCTTACATTTCCAGGAGGGATTACAGAGGAAGTGCATAAAGTAAAATTCTTACATTTCCAGGAGGGATTACAGAGGAAGTGCATGAAGTAAAGTTCTTACATTTCCAGGAGGGATTACAGGGGATGTGCACAAAGTAGAGTTCCTACTTTTCCAGGAGGATTTACAGAGGAAGTGCATAAAGTAAAGTTCTTACATTTCCAGGAGGGATTACAGGGGATGTGCACAAAGTAGAGTTCTTACATTTCCAGGAGGGATTACAGAGGAACTGCATAAAGTAAAGTTCTTACATTTCCAGGAGGGATTACAGTGGAAGTGCACAAAGTAGATTTCTTACATTTCCAGGAGGGATTACAGAGGAAGTGCATATAGTAAAGTTCTTACATTTCCATGAGGAATTAAAGAGGAAGTGCACAAAGTAGAGTTCTTACATTTCCAGGAGGTATTACAGAGGAAATGCATAAAGTAGAGTTCTTACATTTCCAGGAGGGATTACAGAGGAAGTGCAAAAAGTAAAGTTCTTACATTTCCAGGAGGGATTACAGAGGAAGTGCATAAAGTAAAGTTCTTACATTTCCAGGGGGAATTAAAGAGGAAGTGCAGAAAGTAGAGTCCTTACATTTCCAGGAGGTATTACAGGGGATGTGCACAAAGTAGAGTTCTTACATTTCCAGGAGGATTTACAGAGGAAGTGCAAAAAGTAAAATTCTTACATTTCCAGGAGGGATTACAGAGGAAGTGCATAAAGTAAAATTCTTACATTTCCAGGAGGGATTACAGAGGAAGTGCATAAAGTAAAGTTCTTACATTTCCAGGAGGGATTACAGGGGATGTGCACAAAGTAGAGCTCCTACTTTTCCAGGAGGATTTACAGAGGAAGTGCATAAAGTAAAGTTCTTACATTTCCAGGAGGGATTACAGGGGATGTGCACAAAGTAGAGTTCTTACATTTCCAGGAGGGATTACAGAGGAACTGCATAAAGTAAAGTTCTTACATTTCCAGGAGGGATTACAGAGGAAGTGCGTAAAGTAAAGTTCTTACATTTCCATGAGGGATTACAGAGGAAGTGCATAAAGTAAAGTTCTTACATTTCCAGGAGGGATTACAGAGGAAATGCATGAAGTAAAGTTCTTACATTTCCAGGAGGGATTGCAGGGGATGTGCACAAAGTAGAGTTCTTACATTTCCAGGAGGGATTACAGAGGAAGTGCATAAAGTAAAGTTCTTACATTTCCAGGAGGGATTACAGAGGAAGTGCATAAAGTAAAGTTCTTACATTTCCAGGAGGGATTACAGAGGAAGTGCATAAAGTAAAGTTCTTACATTTCCAGGAGGGATTACAGAGGAAGTGCATAAAGTAAAGTTCTTACATTTCCAGGGGGAATTAAAGAGGAAGTGCAGAAAGTAGAGTCCTTACATTTCCAGGAGGTATTACAGGGGATGTGCACAAAGTAGAGTTCTTACATTTCCAGGAGGATTTACAGAGGAAGTGCAAAAAGTAAAATTCTTTCATTTCCAGGAGAGATTACAGAGGAAGTGCATAAAGTAAAATTCTTACATTTCCAGGAGGGATTACAGAGGAAGTGCATAAAGTAAAGTTCTTACATTTCCAGGAGGGATTACAGGGGATGTGCACAAAGTAGAGTTCCTACTTTTCCAGGAGGATTTACAGAGGAAGTGCATAAAGTAAAGTTCTTACATTTCCAGGAGGGATTACAGGGGATGTGCACAAAGTAGAGTTCTTACATTTCCAGGAGGGATTACAGAGGAACTGCATAAAGTAAAGTTCTTACATTTCCAGGAGGGATTACAGAGGAAGTGCGTAAAGTAAAGTTCTTACATTTCCATGAGGGATTACAGAGGAAGTGCATACAGTAAAGTTCTTACATTTCCAGGAGGGATTACAGAGGAAAT
This sequence comes from Phyllobates terribilis, assembly GCF_046119375.1. Lineage (NCBI taxonomy): Eukaryota > Metazoa > Chordata > Amphibia > Anura > Dendrobatidae > Phyllobates > Phyllobates terribilis. The sequence goes on from NW_027362839.1 coordinate 5,350,191, forward strand.
GCATGAAGTAAAGTTCTTACATTTCCAGGAGGGATTGCAGGGGATGTGCACAAAGTAGAGTTCTTACATTTCCAGGAGGGATTACAGAGGAAGTGCATAAAGTAAAGTTCTTACATTTCCAGGAGGGATTACAGAGGAAGTGCATAAAGTAAAGTTCTTACATTTCCAGGAGGTATTACAGAGGAAGTGCATAAAGTAAAGTTCTTACATTTCCAGGAGGGATTACAGAGGAAGTGCATAAAGTAAAGTTCTTACATTTCCAGGGGGAATTAAAGAGGAAGTGCAGAAAGTAGAGTCCTTACATTTCCTGGAGGTATTACAGGGGATGTGCACAAAGTAGAGTTCTTACATTTCCAGGAGGATTTACAGAGGAAGTGCAAAAAGTAAAATTCTTACATTTCCAGGAGGGATTACAGAGGAAGTGCATAAAGTAAAATTCTTACATTTCCAGGAGGGATTACAGAGGAAGTGCATAAAGTTCTTACATTTCCAGGAGGGATTACAGGGGATGTGCACAAAGTAGAGTTCCTACTTTTCCAGGAGGATTTACAGAGGAAGTGCATAAAGTAAAGTTCTTACATTTCCAGGAGGGATTACAGGGGATGTGCACAAAGTAGAGTTCTTACATTTCCAGGAGGGATTACAGAGGAACTGCATAAAGTAAAGTTCTTACATTTCCAGGAGGGATTACAGAGGAAGTGCATAAAGTAAAGTTCTTACATTTCCAGGGGGAATTAAAGAGGAAGTGCAGAAAGTAGAGTCCTTACATTTCCAGGAGGTATTACAGGGGATGTGCACAAAGTAGAGTTCTTACATTTCCAGGAGGATTTACAGAGGAAGTGCAAAAAGTAAAATTCTTTCATTTCCAGGAGAGATTACAGAGGAAGTGCATAAAGTAAAATTCTTACATTTCCAGGAGGGATTACAGAGGAAGTGCATAAAGTAAAGTTCTTACATTTCCAGGAGGGATTGCAGGGGATGTGCACAAAGTAGAGTTCTTACATTTCCAGGAGGGATTACAGAGGAAGTGCATAAAGTAAAGTTCTTACATTTCCAGGAGGGATTACAGAGGAAGTGCATAAAGTAAAGTTCTTACATTTCCAGGAGGGATTACAGAGGAAGTGCATAAAGTAAAGTTCTTACATTTCCAGGAGGGATTACAGAGGAAGTGCATAAAGTAAAGTTCTTACATTTCCAGGGGGAATTAAAGAGGAAGTGCAGAAAGTAGAGTCCTTACATTTCCAGGAGGTATTACAGGGGATGTGCACAAAGTAGAGTTCTTACATTTCCAGGAGGATTTACAGAGGAAGTGCAAAAAGTAAAATTCTTTCATTTCCAGGAGAGATTACAGAGGAAGTGCATAAAGTAAAATTCTTACATTTCCAGGAGGGATTACAGAGGAAGTGCATAAAGTAAAGTTCTTACATTTCCAGGAGGGATTACAGGGGATGTGCACAAAGTAGAGTTCCTACTTTTCCAGGAGGATTTACAGAGGAAGTGCATAAAGTAAAGTTCTTACATTTCCAGGAGGGATTACAGGGGATGTGCACAAAGTAGAGTTCTTACATTTCCAGGAGGGATTACAGAGGAACTGCATAAAGTAAAGTTCTTACATTTCCAGGAGGGATTACAGAGGAAGTGCGTAAAGTAAAGTTCTTACATTTCCATGAGGGATTACAGAGGAAGTGCATACAGTAAAGTTCTTACATTTCCAGGAGGGATTACAGAGGAAATGCATGAAGTAAAGTTCTTACATTTCCAGGAGGGATTGCAGGGGATGTGCACAAAGTAGAGTTCTTACATTTCCAGGAGGGATTACAGAGGAAGTGCATAAAGTAAAGTTCTTACATTTCCAGGAGGGATTACAGAGGAAGTGCATAAAGTAAAGTTCTTACATTTCCAGGAGGTATTACAGAGGAAGTGCATAAAGTAAAGTTCTTACATTTCCAGGAGGGATTACAGAGGAAGTGCATAAAGTAAAGTTCTTACATTTCCAGGGGGAATTAAAGAGGAAGTGCAGAAAGTAGAGTCCTTACATTTCCTGGAGGTATTACAGGGGATGTGCACAAAGTAGAGTTCTTACATTTCCAGGAGGATTTACAGAGGAAGTGCAAAAAGTAAAATTCTTACATTTCCAGGAGGGATTACAGAGGAAGTGCATAAAGTAAAATTCTTACATTTCCAGGAGGGATTACAGAGGAAGTGCATAAAGTTCTTACATTTCCAGGAGGGATTACAGGGGATGTGCACAAAGTAGAGTTCCTACTTTTCCAGGAGGATTTACAGAGGAAGTGCATAAAGTAAAGTTCTTACATTTCCAGGAGGGATTACAGGGGATGTGCACAAAGTAGAGTTCTTACATTTCCAGGAGGGATTACAGAGGAACTGCATAAAGTAAAGTTCTTACATTTCCAGGAGGGATTACAGAGGAAGTGCGTAAAGTAAAGTTCTTACATTTCCATGAGGGATTACAGAAGAAGTGCATAAAGTAAAGTTCTTACATTTCCAGGAGGGATTACAGAGGAAATGCATGAAGTAAAGTTCTTACATTTCCAGGAGGGATTGCAGGGGATGTGCACACAGTAGAGTTCTTACATTTCCAGGAGGGATTACAGAGGAAGTGCATAAAGTAAAGTTCTTACATTTCCAGGAGGGATTACAGAGGAAGTGCATAAAGTAAAGTTCTTACATTTCCAGGAGGGATTACAGAGGAAGTGCATAAAGTAAAGTTCTTACATTTCCAGGAGGGATTACAGAGGAAGTGCATAAAGTAAAGTTCTTACATTTCCAGGAGGGATTACAGAGGAAGTGCATAAAGTAAAATTCTTACATTTCCAGGAGGGATTACAGGGGATGTGCACAAAGTAGAGTTCTTACATTTCCAGAAGGGATTACAGAGGAAGTGCATAAAGTAAAGTTCTTACATTTCCACGAGGGATTACAGAGGAAGTGCATAAAGTAAAGTTCTTAAATTTCCAGGAGGGATTACAGAGGAAGTGCATAAAGTAAAGTTCTTACATTTCCAGGAGGGATTACAGAGGAAATGCATAAAGTAAAGTTCTTACATTTCCAGGAGGGATTACAGGGGATGTGCACAAAGTAGAGTTCTTACATTTCCAGGAGGGATTACAGAGGAAGTCCATAAAGTAAAATTCTTACATTTCCAGGAGGAATTACAGGGGATGTGCACAAAGTAGAGTTCTTACGTTTCCAGAAGGGATTACAGAGGAAGTGCATAAAGTAAAGTTCTTACATTTCCAGGAGGGATTACAGAGGAAGTGCACAAAGTAGATTTCTTACATTTCCAGGAGGGATTACAGTGGAAGTGCATAAAGTAAAGTTCTTACATTTCCAGGAGGGATTACAGAGGAAGTGCATAAAGTAAAGTTCTTACATTTCCAGGAGGGATTACAGAGGAAGTGCATAAAGTAAAGTTCTTACATTTCCAGGAGTAATTAAAGAGGAAGTGCACAAAGTAGAGTCCTTACATTTCCAGGAGGATTTACAGAGGAAGTGCACAAAGTAAAGTTCTTACATTTCCAGGAGGGATTACAGAGGAAGTGCATATAGTAAAGTTCTTACATTTCCATGAGGAATTAAAAAGGAAGTGCAGAAAGTTCAGTCCTTTCATTTCCAGGAGGGATTACAGAGGAAGTGCACAAAGTAGAGTTCTTACATTTCCAGGAAGGATTACAGGGGATGTGCACAAAGTAGAGTTCTTACATTTGCAGGAGTATTTACAGAGGAAGTGCAAAAAGTAAAGTTCTTACATTTCCAGGAGGTATTACAGAGGAAATGCATAAAGTAAAGTTCTTACATTTCCATGAGGAATTAAAGAGGAAGTGCACGAAGTAGAGTTCTTACATTTCCAGGAGGTATTACAGAGGAAGTGCATAAAGTAGAGTTCTTACATTTCCAGGAGGATTAACAGAGGAAGTGCAAAAAGTAAAGTTCTTACATTTCCAGGAGGGATTACAGAGGAAGTCCATAAAGTAAAGTTCTTACATTTCCAGGAGGAATTACAGAGGAAGTGCAAAAAGTAAAGTTCTTACATTTCCAGGAGGGATTACAGAGGAAGTGCATAAAGTAAAGTTCTTACATTTCCAGGAGTAATAAAAGAGGAAGTGCACAAAGTAGAGTCCTTACATTTCCAGGAGGATTTACAGAGGAAGTGCACAAAGTAAAGTTCTTACATTTCCAGGAGGGATTACAGAGGAAGTGCACAAAGTAGAGTCCTTACATTTCCAGGAGGGATTACAGGGGAAGTGCAGAAAGTAAAGTTCTTACATTTCCAGGAGGAATTACAGAGGAAATGCACAACGTTCTTACATTTCCAGGAGGGATTACAGAGGAAGTGCACAAAGTAGATTTCTTACATTTCCAGGAGGGATTACAGAGGAAGTGCATAAAGTAAAGTTCTTACATTTCCAGGAGGGATTACAGAGGAAGTGCATGAAGTAAAGTTCTTACATTTCCAGGAGGGATTACAGAGGAAGTCCATAAAGTAAAGTTCTTACATTTCCAGGAGGGATTACAGGGGAAGTGCAGAAAGTAAAGTTCTTACATTTCCAGGAGGAATTACAGAGCAAATGCACAACGTTCTTACATTTCCAGGAGGGATTACAGAGGAAGTGCACAAAGTAGAGTTCTTACATTTCCAGGAGGGATTACAGAGGAAGTGCATAAAGTTCTTACGTTTCCAGGAGGGATTACAGAGGAAGTGCATAAAGTTCTTACGTTTCCAGGAGGGATTACAGAGGAAGTGCATAAAGTAAAATTCTTACATTTCCAGGAGGGATTACAGAGGAAGTGCATAAAGTAAAGTTCTTACATTTCCAGGAGGGATTACAGGGGATGTGCACAAAGTAGAGTTCCTACTTTTCCAGGAGGATTTACAGAGGAAGTGCATAAAGTAAAGTTCTTACATTTCCAGGAGGGATTACAGGGGATGTGCACAAAGTAGAGTTCTTACATTTCCAGGAGGGATTACAGAGGAACTACATAAAGTAAAGTTCTTACATTTCCAGGAGGGATTACAGTGGAAGTGCACAAAGTAGATTTCTTACATTTCCAGGAGGGATTACAGAGGAAGTGCATATAGTAAAGTTCTTACATTTCCATGAGGAATTAAAGAGGAAGTGCACAAAGTAGAGTTCTTACATTTCCAGGAGGTATTACAGAGGAAGTGCATAAAGTAGAGTTCTTACATTTCCAGGAGGGATTACAGAGGAAGTGCAAAAAGTAAAGTTCTTACATTTCCAGGAGGGATTACAGAGGAAGTGCATAAAGTAAAGTTCTGACATTTCCAGGGGGAATTAAAGAGGAAGTGCAGAAAGTAGAGTCCTTACATTTCCAGGAGGTATTACAGGGGATGTGCACAAAGTAGAGTTCTTACATTTCCAGGAGGATTTACAGAGGAAGTGCAAAAAGTAAAATTCTTACATTTCCAGGAGGGATTACAGAGGAAGTGCATAAAGTAAAATTCTTACATTTCCAGGAGGGATTACAGAGGAAGTGCATAAAGTAAAGTTCTTACATTTCCAGGAGGGATTACAGGGGATGTGCACAAAGTAGAGCTCCTACTTTTCCAGGAGGATTTACAGAGGAAGTGCATAAAGTAAAGTTCTTACATTTCCAGGAGGGATTACAGGGGATGTGCACAAAGTAGAGTTCTTACATTTCCAGGAGGGATTACAGAGGAACTGCATAAAGTAAAGTTCTTACATTTCCAGGAGGGATTACAGAGGAAGTGCGTAAAGTAAAGTTCTTACATTTCCATGAGGGATTACAGAGGAAGTGCATAAAGTAAAGTTCTTACATTTCCAGGAGGGATTACAGAGGAAATGCATGAAGTAAAGTTCTTACATTTCCAGGAGGGATTGCAGGGGATGTGCACAAAGTAGAGTTCTTACATTTCCAGGAGGGATTACAGAGGAAGTGCAGAAAGTAAAGTTCTTACATTTCCAGGAGGGATTACAGAGGAAGTGCATAAAGTAAAGTTCTTACATTTCCAGGAGGGATTACAGAGGAAGTGCATAAAGTAAAGTTCTTACATTTCCAGGAGGGATTACAGAGGAAGTGCATAAAGTAAAGTTCTTACATTTCCAGGGGGAATTAAAGAGGAAGTGCAGAAAGTAGAGTCCTTACATTTCCAGGAGGTATTACAGGGGATGTGCACAAAGTAGAGTTCTTACATTTCCAGGAGGATTTACAGAGGAAGTGCAAAAAGTAAAATTCTTTCATTTCCAGGAGGGATTACAGAGGAAGTGCATAAAGTAAAATTCTTACATTTCCAGGAGGGATTACAGAGGAAGTGCATAAAGTAAAGTTCTTACATTTCCAGGAGGGATTACAGGGGATGTGCACAAAGTAGAGTTCCTACTTTTCCAGGAGGATTTACAGAGGAAGTGCATAAAGTAAAGTTCTTACATTTCCAGGAGGGATTACAGGGGATGTGCACAAAGTAGAGTTCTTACATTTCCAGGAGGGATTACAGAGGAACTGCATAAAGTAAAGTTCTTACATTTCCAGGAGGGATTACAGAGGAAGTGCGTAAAGTAAAGTTCTTACATTTCCATGAGGGATTACAGAGGAAGTGCATACAGTAAAGTTCTTACATTTCCAGGAGGGATTACAGAGGAAATGCATGAAGTAAAGTTCTTACATTTCCAGGAGGGATTGCAGGGGATGTGCACAAAGTAGAGTTCTTACATTTCCAGGAGGGATTACAGAGGAAGTGCATAAAGTAAAGTTCTTACATTTCCAGGAGGGATTACAGAGGAAGTGCATAAAGTAAAGTTCTTACATTTCCAGGAGGTATTACAGAGGAAGTGCATAAAGTAAAGTTCTTACATTTCCAGGAGGGATTACAGAGGAAGTGCATAAAGTAAAGTTCTTACATTTCCAGGGGGAATTAAAGAGGAAGTGCAGAAAGTAGAGTCCTTACATTTCCTGGAGGTATTACAGGGGATGTGCACAAAGTAGAGTTCTTACATTTCCAGGAGGATTTACAGAGGAAGTGCAAAAAGTAAAATTCTTACATTTCCAGGAGGGATTACAGAGGAAGTGCATAAAGTAAAATTCTTACATTTCCAGGAGGGATTACAGAGGAAGTGCATAAAGTTCTTACATTTCCAGGAGGGATTACAGGGGATGTGCACAAAGTAGAGTTCCTACTTTTCCAGGAGGATTTACAGAGGAAGTGCATAAAGTAAAGTTCTTACATTTCCAGGAGGGATTACAGGGGATGTGCACAAAGTAGAGTTCTTACATTTCCAGGAGGGATTACAGAGGAACTGCATAAAGTAAAGTTCTTACATTTCCAGGAGGGATTACAGAGGAAGTGCGTAAAGTAAAGTTCTTACATTTCCAGGAGGGATTACAGAGGAAATGCATGAAGTAAAGTTCTTACATTTCCAGGAGGGATTGCAGGGGATGTGCACACAGTAGAGTTCTTACATTTCCAGGAGGGATTACAGAGGAAGTGCATAAAGTAAAGTTCTTACATTTCCAGGAGGGATTACAGAGGAAGTGCATAAAGTAAAGTTCTTACATTTCCAGGAGGGATTACAGAGGAAGTGCATAAAGTAAAGTTCTTACATTTCCAGGAGGGATTACAGAGGAAGTGCATAAAGTAAAGTTCTTACATTTCCAGGAGGGATTACAGAGGAAGTGCATAAAGTAAAATTCTTACATTTCCAGGAGGGATTACAGGGGATGTGCACAAAGTAGAGTTCTTACATTTCCAGAAGGGATTACAGAGGAAGTGCATAAAGTAAAGTTCTTACATTTCCACGAGGGATTACAGAGGAAGTGCATAAAGTAAAGTTCTTAAATTTCCAGGAGGGATTACAGAGGAAGTGCATAAAGTAAAGTTCTTACATTTCCAGGAGGGATTACAGAGGAAGTGCATAAAGTAAAATTCTTACATTTCCAGGAGGGATTACAGAGGAAGTGCATAAAGTAAAGTTCTTACATTTCCAGGAGGGATTACAGGGGATGTGCACAAAGTAGAGCTCCTACTTTTCCAGGAGGATTTACAGAGGAAGTGCATAAAGTAAAGTTCTTACATTTCCAGGAGGGATTACAGGGGATGTGCACAAAGTAGAGTTCTTACATTTCCAGGAGGGCTTACAGAGGAACTGCATAAAGTAAAGTTCTTACATTTCCAGGAGGGATTACAGAGGAAGTGCGTAAAGTAAAGTTCTTACATTTCCATGAGGGATTACAGAGGAAGTGCATAAAGTAAAGTTCTTACATTTCCAGGAGGGATTACAGAGGAAATGCATGAAGTAAAGTTCTTACATTTCCAGGAGGGATTGCAGGGGATGTGCACAAAGTAGAGTTCTTACATTTCCAGGAGGGATTACAGAGGAAGTGCAGAAAGTAAAGTTCTTACATTTCCAGGAGGGATTACAGAGGAAGTGCATAAAGTAAAGTTCTTACATTTCCAGGAGGGATTACAGAGGAAGTGCATAAAGTAAAGTTCTTACATTTCCAGGAGGGATTACAGAGGAAGTGCATAAAGTAAAGTTCTTACATTTCCAGGGGGAATTAAAGAGGAAGTGCAGAAAGTAGAGTCCTTACATTTCCAGGAGGTATTACAGGGGATGTGCACAAAGTAGAGTTCTTACATTTCCAGGAGGATTTACAGAGGAAGTGCAAAAAGTAAAATTCTTTCATTTCCAGGAGGGATTACAGAGGAAGTGCATAAAGTAAAATTCTTACATTTCCAGGAGGGATTACAGAGGAAGTGCATAAAGTAAAGTTCTTACATTTCCAGGAGGGATTACAGGGGATGTGCACAAAGTAGAGTTCCTACTTTTCCAGGAGGATTTACAGAGGAAGTGCATAAAGTAAAGTTCTTACATTTCCAGGAGGGATTACAGGGGATGTGCACAAAGTAGAGTTCTTACATTTCCAGGAGGGATTACAGAGGAACTGCATAAAGTAAAGTTCTTACATTTCCAGGAGGGATTACAGAGGAAGTGCGTAAAGTAAAGTTCTTACATTTCCATGAGGGATTACAGAGGAAGTGCATACAGTAAAGTTCTTACATTTCCAGGAGGGATTACAGAGGAAATGCATGAAGTAAAGTTCTTACATTTCCAGGAGGGATTGCAGGGGATGTGCACAAAGTAGAGTTCTTACATTTCCAGGAGGGATTACAGAGGAAGTGCATAAAGTAAAGTTCTTACATTTCCAGGAGGGATTACAGAGGAAGTGCATAAAGTAAAGTTCTTACATTTCCAGGAGGTATTACAGAGGAAGTGCATAAAGTAAAGTTCTTACATTTCCAGGAGGGATTACAGAGGAAGTGCATAAAGTAAAGTTCTTACATTTCCAGGGGGAATTAAAGAGGAAGTGCAGAAAGTAGAGTCCTTACATTTCCTGGAGGTATTACAGGGGATGTGCACAAAGTAGAGTTCTTACATTTCCAGGAGGATTTACAGAGGAAGTGCAAAAAGTAAAATTCTTACATTTCCAGGAGGGATTACAGAGGAAGTGCATAAAGTAAAATTCTTACATTTCCAGGAGGGATTACAGAGGAAGTGCATAAAGTTCTTACATTTCAAGGAGGAATTACAGGGGATGTGCACAAAGTAGAGTTCCTACTTTTCCAGGAGGATTTACAGAGGAAGTGCATAAAGTAAAGTTCTTACATTTCCAGGAGGGATTACAGGGGATGTGCACAAAGTAGAGTTCTTACATTTCCAGGAGGGATTACAGAGGAACTGCATAAAGTAAAGTTCTTACATTTCCAGGAGGGATTACAGAGGAAGTGCGTAAAGTAAAGTTCTTACATTTCCATGAGGGATTACAGAAGAAGTGCATAAAGTAAAGTTCTTACATTTCCAGGAGGGATTACAGAGGAAATGCATGAAGTAAAGTTCTTACATTTCCAGGAGGGATTGCAGGGGATGTGCACACAGTAGAGTTCTTACATTTCCAGGAGGGATTACAGAGGAAGTGCATAAAGTAAAGTTCTTACATTTCCAGGAGGGATTACAGAGGAAGTGCATAAAGTAAAGTTCTTACATTTCCAGGAGGGATTACAGAGGAAGTGCATAAAGTAAAGTTCTTACATTTCCAGGAGGGATTACAGAGGAAGTGCATAAAGTAAAGTTCTTACATTTCCAGGAGGGATTACAGAGGAAGTGCATAAAGTAAAATTCTTACATTTCCAGGAGGGATTACAGGGGATGTGCACAAAGTAGAGTTCTTACATTTCCAGAAGGGATTACAGAGGAAGTGCATAAAGTAAAGTTCTTACATTTCCACGAGGGATTACAGAGGAAGTGCATAAAGTAAAGTTCTTAAATTTCCAGGAGGGATTACAGAGGAAGTGCATAAAGTAAAGTTCTTACATTTCCAGGAGGGATTACAGAGGAAATGCATAAAGTAAAGTTCTTACATTTCCAGGAGGGATTACAGGGGATGTGCACAAAGTAGAGTTCTTACATTTCCAGGAGGGATTACAGAGGAAGTCCATAAAGTAAAATTCTTACATTTCCAGGAGGAATTACAGGGGATGTGCACAAAGTAGAGTTCTTACGTTTCCAGAAGGGATTACAGAGGAAGTGCATAAAGTAAAGTTCTTACATTTCCAGGAGGGATTACAGAGGAAGTGCACAAAGTAGATTTCTTACATTTCCAGGAGGGATTACAGTGGAAGTGCATAAAGTAAAGTTCTTACATTTCCAGGAGGGATTACAGAGGAAGTGCATAAAGTAAAGTTCTTACATTTCCAGGAGGGATTACAGAGGAAGTGCATAAAGTAAAGTTCTTACATTTCCAGGAGTAATTAAAGAGGAAGTGCACAAAGTAGAGTCCTTACATTTCCAGGAGGATTTACAGAGGAAGTGCACAAAGTAAAGTTCTTACATTTCCAGGAGGGATTACAGAGGAAGTGCATATAGTAAAGTTCTTACATTTCCATGAGGAATTAAAAAGGAAGTGCAGAAAGTAGAGTCCTTTCATTTCCAGGAGGGATTACAGAGGAAGTGCACAAAGTAGAGTTCTTACATTTCCAGGAAGGATTACAGGGGATGTGCACAAAGTAGAGTTCTTACATTTGCAGGAGTATTTACAGAGGAAGTGCAAAAAGTAAAGTTCTTACATTTCCAGGAGGTATTACAGAGGAAATGCATAAAGTAAAGTTCTTACATTTCCATGAGGAATTAAAGAGGAAGTGCACGAAGTAGAGTTCTTACATTTCCAGGAGGTATTACAGAGGAAGTGCATAAAGTAGAGTTCTTACATTTCCAGGAGGATTAACAGAGGAAGTGCAAAAAGTAAAGTTCTTACATTTCCAGGAGGGATTACAGAGGAAGTCCATAAAGTAAAGTTCTTACATTTCCAGGAGGAATTACAGAGGAAGTGCAAAAAGTAAAGTTCTTACATTTCCAGGAGGGATTACAGAGGAAGTGCATAAAGTAAAGTTCTTACATTTCCAGGAGGGATTACAGAGGAAGTGCATAAAGTAAAGTTCTTACATTTCCAGGAGTAATAAAAGAGGAAGTGCACAAAGTAGAGTCCTTACATTTCCAGGAGGATTTACAGAGGAAGTGCACAAAGTAAAGTTCTTACATTTCCAGGAGGGATTACAGAGGAAGTGCACAAAGTAGAGTCCTTACATTTCCAGGAGGGATTACAGGGGAAGTGCAGAAAGTAAAGTTCTTACATTTCCAGGAGGAATTACAGAGGAAATGCACAACGTTCTTACATTTCCAGGAGGGATTACAGAGGAAGTGCACAAAGTAGATTTCTTACATTTCCAGGAGGGATTACAGAGGAAGTGCATAAAGTAAAGTTCTTACATTTCCAGGAGGGATTACAGAGGAAGTGCATGAAGTAAAGTTCTTACATTTCCAGGAGGGATTACAGAGGAAGTCCATAAAGTAAAGTTCTTACATTTCCAGGAGGGATTACAGGGGAAGTGCAGAAAGTAAAGTTCTTACATTTCCAGGAGGAATTACAGAGCAAATGCACAACATTCTTACATTTCCAGGAGGGATTACAGAGGAAGTGCACAAAGTAGAGTTCTTACATTTCCAGGAGGGATTACAGAGGAAGTGCATAAAGTTCTTACGTTTCCAGGAGGGATTACAGAGGAAGTGCATAAAGTTCTTACGTTTCCAGGAGGGATTACAGAGGAAGTGCATAAAGTAAAGTTCTTACATTTCCAGGAGGGATTACAGAGGAAGTGCATAAAGTAAAGTTCTTACGTTTCCAGGAGGGAATACAGAGGAAGTGCATAAAGTTCTTACATTTCCAGGAGGGATTACAGAGGAAGTGCATGAAGTAAAGTTCTTACGTTTCCAGGAGGGATTAAAGAGGAAGTGCATAAAGTAAAGTTCTTACATTTCCAGGAGGGATTACAGAGGAAGTGCATAAAGTAAAGTTCTTACGTTTCCAGGAGGGGTTACAGAGGAAGTGCATGAAGTAAAGTTCTTACATTTCCAGGAGGGATTACAGAGGAAGTGCATAAAGTAAAGTTCATATATTTCAAGGAGGGATTACAGAGGAAGTGCATAAAGCAAAGTTCTTACATTTCCAGGAGGGATTACAGAGGAAGTGCATAAAGCAAAGTTCTTACATTTCCAGGAGGGATTACAGAGGAAGTGCATAAAGTAAAGTTCTTACATTTCCAGGAGGGATTACAGGGGAAGTGCAGAAAGTAAAGTTCTTACATTTCCAGGAGGAATTACAGAGGAAATGCACAACGTTCTTACATTTCCAGGAGGGATTACAGAGGAAGTGCACAAAGTAGAGTTCTTACATTTCCAGGAGGGATTACAGAGGAAGTGCATAAAGTAAAGTTCTTACGTTTCCAGGAGGGATTACAGAGGAAGTGCATAAAGTAAAGTTCTTACATTTCCAGGAGGGATTACAGAGGAAGTGCATAAAGTAAAGTTCATACATTTCCAGGAGGGATTACAGAGGAAGTGCATAAAGTAAAGTTCTTACGTTTCCAGGAGGGAATACAAAGGAAGTGCATAAAGTAAAGTTCTTACATTTCCAGGAGGGATTACAGAGGAAGTGCATAAAGTAAAGTTCTTACGTTTCCAGGAGGGATTAAAGAGGAAGTGCATAAAGTAAAGTTCTTACATTTCCAGGAGGGATTACAGAGGAAGTGCATAAAGTAAAGTTCTTACGTTTCCAGGAGGGATTACAGAGGAAGTGCATGAAGTAAAGTTCTTACATTTCCAGGAGGGATTACAGAGGAAGTGCATAAAGTAAAGTTCATACATTTCCAGGAGGGATTACAGAGGAAGTGCATAAAGCAAAGTTCTTACATTTCCAGGAGGGATTACAGAGGAAGTGCATAAAGTAAAGTTCTTACATTTCCAGGAGGGATTACAGGGGAAGTGCAGAAAGTAAAGTTCTTACATTTCCAGGAGGAATTACAGAGGAAATGCACAACGTTCTTACATTTCCAGGAGGGATTACAGAGGAAGTGCACAAAGTAGATTTCTTAGGTTTCCAGGAGGGATTACAGAGGAAGTGCATAAAGTAAAGTTCTTACATTTCCAGGAGGGATTACAGAGGAAGTGCATAAAGTAAAGTTCATATATTTCCAGGAGGAATTACAGAGGAAGTGCATAAAGCAAAGTTCTTACATTTCCAGGAGGGATTACAGAGGAAGTGCAGAAAGTAAAGTTCTTACATTTCCAGGAGGAATTACAGAGGAAGTTCATAAAGTAAAGTTCTTACATTTCCAGGAGGAATTACAGAGGAAGTGCAAAAAGTAAAGTTCTTACATTTCCAGGAGGGATTACAGAGGAAGTCCATAAAGTAAAGTTCTTACATTTCCAGGAGGAATTACAGAGGAAATGCACAACGTTCTTACATTTCCAGGAGGGATTACAGAGGAAGTGCACAAAGTAGATTTCTTACATTTCCAGGAGGGATTACGGAGGAAGTGAAGTAAAGTTCTTGCATTTCCAGGAGGGATTACAGAGGAAGTGCATAAAGTAAAGTTCTTACATTTCCAGGAGGGATTACAGAGGAAGTGCATAAAGTAAAGTTCTTACATTTACAGGAGGGATTACAGAGGAAGTGAATAAAGTAAAGTTCTTACATTTCCAGGAGGGATTACAGAGGAAGTGCATAAAGTAAAGTTCTTACATTTCCAGGAGTAATAAAAGAGGAAGTGCACAAAGTAGAGTCCTTACATTTCCAGGAGGATTTACAGAGGAAGTGCACAAAGTAAAGTTCTTACATTTCCAGGAGGGATTACAGAGGAAGTGCACAAAGTAGAGTCCTTACATTTCCAGGAGGGATTACAGGGGAAGTGCAGAAAGTAAAGTTCTTACATTTCCAGGAGGAATTACAGAGGAAATGCACAACGTTCTTACATTTCCAGGAGGGATTACAGAGGAAGTGCACAAAGTAGATTTCTTACATTTCCAGGAGAGATTACAGGGGAAGTGCATAAAGTAAAGTTCTTACATTTCCAGGAGAGATTACAGAGGAAGTGCATAAAGTAGAGTTCTTACATTTCCAGGAGGGATTACAGAGGAAGCGCAAAAGTAAAGTTCTTACATTTCCAGGAGGGATTACAGAGGAAGTGCATAAAGTAAAGTTCTTACATTTCCAGGGGGAATTAACGAGGAAGTGCAGAAAGTGGAGTCCTTACATTTCCAGGAGGGATTACAGGGGATGTGCACAAAGTAGAGTTCTTACATTTCCAGGAGGATTTACAGAGGAAGTGCAAAAAGTAAAATTCTTACATTTCCAGGAGGGATTACAGAGGAAGTGCATAAAGTAAAGTTCTTACATTTCCAGGAGGGATTACAGAGGAAGTGCACATAGTAGATTTCTTACATTTCCAGGACGGATTACAGTGGAAGTGCATAAAGTAAAGTTCTTACATTTCCAGGAGGGATTACAGAGGAAGTGCATAAAGTAAAGTTCTTACATTTCCAGGAGGGATTACAGAGGAAGTGCATAAAGTAAAGTTCTTACATTTCCTGGAGTAATTAAAGAGGAAGTGCACAAAGTAGAGTCCTTACATTTCCAGGAGGATTTACAGAGGAAGTGCACAAAGTAAAGTTCTTACATTTCCAGGAGGGATTACAGAGGAAGTGCACATAGTAGAGTTCTTACATTTCCAGGAGGGATTACAGGGGAAGTGCAGACAGTAAAGTTCTTACATTTCCAGGAGGAATTACAGAGGAAATGCACAACATTCTTACATTTCCAGGAGGGATTACAGAGGAAGTGCACAAAGTAGATTTCTTACATTTCCAGGAGGGATTACAGAGGAAGTGCATAAAGTAAAGTTCTTACATTTCCAGGAGTAATTAAAGAGGAAGTGCACAAAGTAGAGTCCTTACATTTCCAGGAGGATTTACAGAGGAAGTGCACAAGGTAAAGTTCTTACATTTCCAGGAGGGATTACAGAGGAAGTGCACAAAGTAGAGTCCTTACATTTCCAGGAGGGATTACAGGGGAAGTGCAGAAAGTAAAGTTCTTACATTTCCAGGAGGAATTACAGAGGAAATGCACAACGTTCTTACATTTCCAGGAGGGATTACAGAGGAAGTGCACAAAGTAGATTTCTTACATTTCCAGGAGGGATTACAGAGGAAGTGCAAAAAGTAAAGTTCTTACATTTCCAGGAGGAATTACAGAGGAAATGCACAACGTTCTTACATTTCCAGGAGGGATTACAGAGGAAGTGCACAAAGTAGATTTCTTACATTTCCAGGAGGGATTACAGAGGAAGTGCATAAAGTAAAGTTCTTACATTTCCAGGAGGGATTACAGAGGAAGTGCATAAAGTAAAGTTCTTACATTTCCAGGAGGGATTACAGAGGAAGTGCATAAAGCAAAGTTCTTACTTTTCCAGGAGGGATTACAGAGGAAGTGCATAAAGTAAAGTTCTTACATTTCCAGGAGGAATTACAGAGGAAGTCCATAAAGTAAAGTTCTTACATTTCCAGGAGGGATTACAGGGGAAGTGCAGAAAGTAAAGTTCTTACATTTCCAGGAGGAATTACAGAGGAAATGCACAACGTTCTTACATTTCCAGGAGGGATTACAGAGGAAGTGCACAAAGTAGATTTCTTACGTTTCCAGGAGGGATTACAACGGAAGTGCATGAAGTAAAGTTCTTACATTTCCAGGAGGGATTACAGAGGAAGTGCATAAAGTTCATACATTTCCAGGAGGAATTACAGAGGAAGTGAATAAAGCAAAGTTCTTACATTTCCAGGAGGGATTACAGAGGAAGTGCATAAAGTAAAGTTCTTACATTTCCAGGAGGAATTACAGAGGAAGTCCATAAAGTAAAGTTCTTACATTTCCAGGAGGAATTACAGAGGAAGTGCAAAAAGTAAAGTTCTTACATTTCCAGGAGGGATTACAGAGGAAGTCCATAAAGTAAAGTTCTTACATTTCCAGGAGGAATTACAGAGGAAATGCACAACGTTCTTACATTTCCAGGAGAGATTACAGAGGAAGTGCACAAAGTAGATTTCTAACATTTCCAGGAGGGATTACGGAGGAAGTGAAGTAAAGTTCTTGCATTTCCAGGAGGGATTACAGAGGAAGTGCATAAAGTAAAGTTCTTACATTTCCAGGAGGGATTACAGAGGAAGTGCATAAAGTAAAGTTCTTACATTTCCAGGAGGGATTACAGAGGAAGTGCATAAAGTAAAGTTCTTACATTTCCAGGAGTAATAAAAGAGGAAGTGCACAAAGTAGAGTCCTTACATTTCCAGGAGGATTTACAGAGGAAGTGCACAAAGTAAAGTTCTTACATTTCCAGGAGGGATTACAGAGGAAGTGCACAAAGTAGAGTCCTTACATTTCCAGGAGGGATTACAGGGGAAGTGCAGAAAGTAAAGTTCTTACATTTCCAGGAGGAATTACAGAGGAAATGCACAACGTTCTTACATTTCCAGGAGGGATTACAGAGGAAGTGCACAAAGTAGATTTCTTACATTTCCAGGAGGGATTACAGAGGAAGTGCATAAAGTAAAGTTCTTACATTTCCAGGAGGGATTACAGAGGAAGTGCATGAAGTAAAGTTCTTACATTTCCAGGAGGGATTACAGAGGAAGTCCATAAAGTAAAGTTCTTACATTTCCAGGAGGGATTACAGGGGAAGTGCAGAAAGTAAAGTTCTTACATTTCCAGGAGTAATTACAGAGCAAATGCACAACGTTCTTACATTTCCAGGAGGGATTACAGAGGAAGTGCACAAAGTAGAGTTCTTACATTTCCAGGAGGGATTACAGAGGAAGTGCATAAAGTAAAGTTCTTACGTTTCCAAGAGGGATTACAGAGGAAGTGCATAAAGTAAAGTTCTTACATTTCCAGGAGGGATTACACAGGAAGTGCATAAAGTAAAGTTCATACATTTCCAGGAGGGATTACAGAGGAAGTGCATAAAGTAAAGTTCTTACGTTTCCAGGAGGGAATACAGAGGAAGTGCATAAAGTTCTTACATTTCCAGGAGGGATTACAGAGGAAGTGCATGAAGTAAAGTTCTTACGTTTCCAGGAGGGATTAAAGAGGAAGTGCATAAAGTAAAGTTCTTACATTTCCAGGAGGGATTACAGAGGAAGTGCATAAAGTAAAGTTCTTACGTTTCCAGGAGGGGTTACAGAGGAAGTGCATGAAGTAAAGTTCTTACATTTCCAGGAGGGATTACAGAGGAAGTGCATAAAGTAAAGTTCATATATTTCAAGGAGGGATTACAGAGGAAGTGCATAAAGCAAAGTTCTTACATTTCCAGGAGGGATTACAGAGGAAGTGCATAAAGCAAAGTTCTGACATTTCCAGGAGGGATTACAGAGGAAGTGCATAAAGTAAAGTTCTTACATTTCCAGGAGGGATTACAGGGGAAGTGCAGAAAGTAAAGTTCTTACATTTCCAGGAGGAATTACAGAGGAAATGCACAACGTTCTTACATTTCCAGGAGGGATTACAGAGGAAGTGCACAAAGTAGAGTTCTTACATTTCCAGGAGGGATTACAGAGGAAGTGCATAAAGTAAAGTTCTTACGTTTCCAGGAGGGATTACAGAGGAAGTGTATAAAGTAAAGTTCTTACATTTCCAGGAGGGATTACAGAGGAAGAGCATAAAGTAAAGTTCATACATTTCCAGGAGGGATTACAGAGGAAGTGCATAAAGTAAAGTTCTTACGTTTCCAGGAGGGAATACAAAGGAAGTGCATAAAGTAAAGTTCTTACATTTCCAGGAGGGATTACAGAGGAAGTGCATAAAGTAAAGTTCTTACGTTTCCAGGAGGGATTAAAGAGGAAGTGCATAAAGTAAAGTTCTTACATTTCCAGGAGGGATTACAGAGGAAGTGCATAAAGTAAAGTTCTTACGTTTCCAGGAGGGATTACAGAGGAAGTGCATGAAGTAAAGTTCTTACATTTCCAGGAGGGATTACAGAGGAAGTGCATAAAGTAAAGTTCATACATTTCCAGGAGGGATTACAGAGGAAGTGCATAAAGCAAAGTTCTTACATTTCCAGGAGGGATTACAGAGGAAGTGCATAAAGTAAAGTTCTTACATTTCCAGGAGGGATTACAGGGGAAGTGCAGAAAGTAAAGTTCTTACATTTCCAGGAGGAATTACAGAGGAAATGCACAACGTTCTTACATTTCCAGGAGGGATTACAGAGGAAGTGCACAAAGTAGATTTCTTACGTTTCCAGGAGGGATTACAGAGGAAGTGCATAAAGTAAAGTTCTTACATTTCCAGGAGGGATTACAGAGGAAGTGCATAAAGTAAAGTTCATACATTTCCAGGAGGAATTACAGAGGAAGTGCATAAAGCAAAGTTCTTACATTTCCAGGAGGGATTACAGAGGAAGTGCAGAATGTAAAGTTCTTACATTTCCAGGAGGAATTACAGAGGAAGTCCATAAAGTAAAGTTCTTACATTTCCAGGAGGAATTACAGAGGAAGTGCAAAAAGTAAAGTTCTTACATTTCCAGGAGGGATTACAGAGGAAGTCCATAAAGTAAAGTTCTTACATTTCCAGGAGGAATTACAGAGGAAATGCACAACGTTCTTACATTTCCAGGAGGGATTACAGAGGAAGTGCACAAAGTAGATTTCTTACATTTCCAGGAGGGATTACGGAGGAAGTGAAGTAAAGTTCTTGCATTTCCAGGAGGGATTACAGAGGAAGTGCATAAAGTAAAGTTCTTACATTTCCAGGAGGGATTACAGAGGAAGTGCATAAAGTAAAGTTCTTACATTTACAGGAGGGATTACAGAGGAAGTGAATAAAGTAAAGTTCTTACATTTCCAGGAGGGATTACAGAGGAAGTGCATAAAGTAAAGTTCTTACATTTCCAGGAGTAATAAAAGAGGAAGTGCACAAAGTAGAGTCCTTACATTTCCAGGAGGATTTACAGAGGAAGTGCACAAAGTAAAGTTCTTACATTTCCAGGAGGGATTACAGAGGAAGTGCAAAAAGTAGAGTCCTTACATTTCCAGGAGGGATTACAGGGGAAGTGCAGAAAGTAAAGTTCTTACATTTCCAGGAGGAATTACAGAGGAAATGCACAACGTTCTTACATTTCCAGGAGGGATTACAGAGGAAGTGCACAAAGTAGATTTCTTACATTTCCAGGAGGGATTACAGGGGAAGTGCATAAAGTAAAGTTCTTACATTTCCAGGAGGGATTACAGAGGAAGTGCATAAAGTAAAGTTCTTACATTTCCAGGAGGGATTACAGAGGAAGTGCATAAAGCAAAGTTCTTACTTTTCCAGAAGGGATTACAGAGGAAGTGCATAAAGTAAAGTTCTTACATTTCCAGGAGGAATTACAGAGGAAGTCCATAAAGTAAAGTTCTTACATTTCCAGGAGGGATTAAAGGGGAAGTGCAGAAAGTAAAGTTCTTACATTTCCAGGAGGAATTACAGAGGAAATGCACAACGTTCTTACATTTCCAGGAGGGATTACAGAGGAAGTGCACAAAGTAGAGTTCTTACATTTCCAGGAGGGATTACAGAGGAAGTGCATAAAGAAAAGTTCTTACGTTTCCAGGAGGGATTACAGATTACAGAGGAAGTGCATAAAGTAAAGTTCATACATTTCCAGGAGGGATTACAGAGGAAGTGCATAAAGTAAAGTTCTTACGTTTCCAGGAGGGAATACAGAGGAAGTGCATAAAGTAAAGTTCTTACATTTCCAGGAGGGATTACAGAGGAAGTGCATAAAGTAAAGTTCTTACATTTCCAGGAGGGATTACAGAGGAAGTGCATAAAGTAAAGTTCATACATTTCCAGGAGGAATTACAGAGGAAGTGCATAAAGCAAAGTTCTTACATTTCCAGGAGGGATTACAGAGGAAGTGCAGAAAGTAAAGTTCTTACATTTCCAGGAGGAATTACAGAGGAAGTCCATAAAGTAAAGTTCTTACATTTCCAGGAGGAATTACAGAGGAAGTGCAAAAAGTAAAGTTCTTACATTTCCAGGAGGGATTACAGAGGAAGTCCATAAAGTAAAGTTCTTACATTTCCAGGAGGAATTACAGAGGAAATGCACAACGTTCTTACATTTCCAGGAGGGATTACAGAGGAAGTGCACAAAGTAGATTTCTTACATTTCCAGGAGGGATTACGGAGGAAGTGAAGTAAAGTTCTTGCATTTCCAGGAGGGATTACAGAGGAAGAGCATAAAGTAAAGTTCTTACATTTCCAGGAGGGATTACAGGGGAAGTGCAGAAAGTAAAGTTCTTACATTTCCAGGAGGAATTACAGAGGAAATGCACAACGTTCTTACATTTCCAGGAGGGATTACAGAGGAAGTGCACAAAGTAGAGTTCTTACATTTCCAGGAGGGATTACAGAGGAAGTGCATAAAGTAAAGTTCTTACGTTTCCAGGAGGGATTACAGAGGAAGTGTATAAAGTAAAGTTCTTACATTTCCAGGAGGGATTACAGAGGAAGTGCATAAAGTAAAGTTCATACATTTCCAGGAGGGATTACAGAGGAAGTGCATAAAGTAAAGTTCTTACGTTTCCAGGAGGGAATACAAAGGAAGTGCATAAAGTAAAGTTCTTACATTTCCAGGAGGGATTACAGAGGAAGTGCATAAAGTAAAGTTCTTACGTTTCCAGGAGGGATTAAAGAGGAAGTGCATAAAGTAAAGTTCTTACATTTCCAGGAGGGATTACAGAGGAAGTGCATAAAGTAAAGTTCTTACGTTTCCAGGAGGGATTACAGAGGAAGTGCATGAAGTAAAGTTCTTACATTTCCAGGAGGGATTACAGAGGAAGTGCATAAAGTAAAGTTCATACATTTCCAGGAGGGATTACAGAGGAAGTGCATAAAGCAAAGTTCTTACATTTCCAGGAGGGATTACAGAGGAAGTGCATAAAGTAAAGTTCTTACATTTCCAGGAGGGATTACAGGGGAAGTGCAGAAAGTAAAGTTCTTACATTTCCAGGAGGAATTACAGAGGAAATGCACAACGTTCTTACATTTCCAGGAGGGATTACAGAGGAAGTGCACAAAGTAGATTTCTTACGTTTCCAGGAGGGATTACAGAGGAAGTGCATAAAGTAAAGTTCTTACATTTCCAGGAGGGATTACAGAGGAAGTGCATAAAGTAAAGTTCATACATTTCCAGGAGGAATTACAGAGGAAGTGCATAAAGCAAAGTTCTTACATTTCCAGGAGGGATTACAGAGGAAGTGCAGAAAGTAAAGTTCTTACATTTCCAGGAGGAATTACAGAGGAAGTCCATAAAGTAAAGTTCTTACATTTCCAGGAGGAATTACAGAGGAAGTGCAAAAAGTAAAGTTCTTACATTTCCAGGAGGGATTACAGAGGAAGTCCATAAAGTAAAGTTCTTACATTTCCAGGAGGAATTACAGAAGAAATGCACAACGTTCTTACATTTCCAGGAGGGATTACAGAGGAAGTGCACAAAGTAGATTTCTTACATTTCCAGGAGGGATTACGGAGGAAGTGAAGTAAAGTTCTTGCATTTCCAGGAGGGATTACAGAGGAAGTGCATAAAGTAAAGTTCTTACATTTCCAGGAGGGATTACAGAGGAAGTGCATAAAGTAAAGTTCTTACATTTACAGGAGGGATTACAGAGGAAGTGCATAAAGTAAAGTTCTTACATTTCCAGGAGGGATTACAGAGGAAGTGCATGAAGTAAAGTTCTTACATTTCCAGGAGTAATAAAAGAGGAAGTGCACAAAGTAGAGTCCTTACATTTCCAGGAGGATTTACAGAGGAAGTGCACAAAGTAAAGTTCTTACATTTCCAGGAGGGATTACAGAGGAAGTGCACAAAGTAGAGTCCTTACATTTCCAGGAGGGATTACAGGGGAAGTGCAGAAAGTAAAGTTCTTACATTTCCAGGAGGAATTACAGAGGAAATGCACAACGTTCTTACATTTCCAGGAGGGATTACAGAGGAAGTGCACAAAGTAGATTTCTTACATTTCCAGGAGGGATTACAGGGGAAGTGCATAAAGTAAAGTTCTTACATTTCCAGGAGGGATTACAGAGGAAGTGCATAAAGTAAAGTTCTTACATTTCCAGGAGGGATTACAGAGGAAGTGCATAAAGCAAAGTTCTTACTTTTCCAGAAGGGATTACAGAGGAAGTGCATAAAGTAAAGTTCTTACATTTCCAGGAGGAATTACAGAGGAAGTCCATAAAGTAAAGTTCTTACATTTCCAGGAGGGATTACAGGGGAAGTGCAGAAAGTAAAGTTCTTACATTTCCAGGAGGAATTACAGAGGAAATGCACAACGTTCTTACATTTCCAGGAGGGATTACAGAGGAAGTGCACAAAGTAGAGTTCTTACATTTCCAGGAGGGATTACAGAGGAAGTGCATAAAGTAAAGTTCTTACGTTTCCAGGAGGGATTACAGAGGAAGTGCATAAAGTAAAGTTCATACATTTCCAGGAGGGATTACAGAGGAAGTGCATAAAGTAAAGTTCTTACATTTCCAGGAGGGATTACAGAGGAAGTGCATAAAGTAAAGTTCTTACGTTTACAGGAGGGATTACAGAGGAAGTGCATAAAGTAAAGTTCTTACATTTCCAGGAGGGATTACAGAGGAAGTGCATAAAGTAAAGTTCTTACGTTTCCAGGAGGGATTACAGAGGAAGTGCATGAAGTAAAGTTCTTACATTTCCAGGAGGGATTACAGAGGAAGTGCATGAAGTAAAGTTCATACATTTCCAGGAGGGATTACAGAGGAAGTGCATAAAGCAAAGTTCTTACATTTCCAGGAGGGATTACAGAGGAAGTGCATAAAGTAAAGTTCTTACATTTCCAGGAGGAATTAAGGAGGAAGTGCACAAAGTAGAGTCCTTACATTTCCAGGAGGATTTACAGAGGAAGTGCACAAAGTAAAGTTCTTACATTTCCAGGAGGGATTACAGAGGAAGTGCACAAAGTAGAGTCCTTACATTTCCAGGAGGGATTACAGGGGAAGTGCAGAAAGTAAAGTTCTTACACTTCCAGGAGGAATTACAGAGGAAGTGCACAAAGTAAAGTTCTTACATTTCCAGGAGGGATTACAGAGGAAGTGCATATAGTAAAGTTCTTACATTTCCATGAGGAATTAAAAAGGAAGTGCAGAAAGTAGAGTCCTTTCATTTCCAGGAGGGATTACAGAGGAAGTGCACAAAGTAGAGTTCTTACATTTCCAGGAGGGATTACAGGGGATGTGCACAAAGTAGAGTTCTTACATTTGCAGGAGTATTTACAGAGTAAGTGCAAAAAGTAAAGTTCTTACATTTCCAGGAGGGATTACAGAGGAAATGCATAAAGTAAAGTTCTTACATTTCCATGAGGAATTAAAGAGGAAGTGCACAAAGTAGAGTTCTTACATTTCCAGGAGGTATTACAGAGGAAGTGCATAAAGTAGAGTTCTTACATTTCCAGGAGGATTAACAGAGGAAGTGCAAAAAGTAAAGTTCTTACATTTCCAGGAGGGATTACAGAGGAAGTCCATAATGTAAACTTCTTACATTTCCAGGAGGAATTACAGAGGAAGTGCAAAAAGTAAAGTTCTTACATTTCCAGGAGGGATTACAGAGGAAGTCCATAAAGTAAAGTTCTTACATTTCCAGGAGGAATTACAGAGGAAATGCACAACGTTCTTACATTTCCAGGAGAGATTACAGAGGAAGTGCACAAAGTAGATTTCTTACATTTCCAGGAGGGATTACGGAGGAAGTGAATTAAAGTTCTTGCATTTCCAGGAGGGATTACAGAGGAAGTGCATAAAGTAAAGTCCTTACATTTCCAGGAGGGATTACAGAGGAAGTACATAAAGTAAAGTTCTTATATTTCCAGGAGGGATTACAGAGGAAGTGCATAAAGTAAAGTTCTTACATTTCCAGGAGGGATTACAGAGGAAGTGCATAAAGTAAAGTTCTTACATTTCCAGGAGTAATTAAAGAGGAAGTGCACAAAGTAGAGTCCTTACATTTCCAGGAGGATTTACAGAGGAAGTGCACACAGTAAAGTTCTTACATTTCCAGGAGGGATTACAGAGGAAGTGCACAAAGTAGAGTCCTTACATTTCCAGGAGGGATTACAGGGGAAGTGCAGAAAGTAAAGTTCTTACATTTCCAGGAGGAATTACAGAGGAAATGCACAACGTTCTTACATTTCCAGGAGGGATTACAGAGGAAGTACACAAAGTAGAGTTCTTACATTTCCAGGAGGGATTACAGAGGAAGTGCACAAAGTAGATTTCTTACATTTCCAGGAGGGATTACAGAGGAAGTGCATAAAGTAAAGTTCTTACATTTCCAGGAGGGATTACAGAGGAAGTGCATAAAGCAAAGTTGTTACATTTCCAGGAGGGATTACAGAGGAAGTGCATAAAGTAAAGTTCTTACATTTCCAGGAGGAATTTCAGAGGAAGTCCATAAAGTAAAGTTCTTACATTTCCAGGAGGGATTACAGGGGAAGTGCAGAAAGTAAAGTTCTTACATTTCCAGGAGGAATTACAGAGGAAATGCACAACGTTCTTACATTTCCAGGAGGGATTACAGAGGAAGTGCACAAAGTAGATTTCTTACGTTTCCAGGAGGGATTACAGAGGAAGTGCATAAAGTAAAGTTCTTACATTTCCAGGAGAGATTACAGAGGAAGTGCATAAAGTAAAGTTCATACATTTCCAGGAGGGATTACAGAGGAAGTGCATAAAGCAAAGTTCTTACATTTCCAGGAGGGATTACAGAGGAAGTGCATAAAGTAAAGTTCTTACACTTCCAGGAGAGATTACAGAGGAAGTGCACAAAGTAGATTTCTTACATTTCCAGGAGGGATTACAGTGGAAGTGCATAAAGTAAAGTTCTTACATTTCCAGGAGGGATTACAGAGGAAGTGCATAAAGTAAAGTTCTTACATTTCCAGGAGGGATTACAGAGGATGTGCATAAAGTAAAGTTCTTACATTTCCAGGAGTAATTAAAGAGGAAGTGCACAAAGTAGAGTCCTTACATTTCCAGGAGGATTTACAGAGGAAGTGCACAAAGTAAAGTTCTTACATTTCCAGGAGCGATTACAGAGGAAGTGCATATAGTAAAGTTCTTACATTTCCATGAGGAATTAAAAAGGAAGTGCAGAAAGTAGAGTCCTTTCATTTCCAGGAGGGATTACAGAGGAAGTGCACAAAGTAGAGTTCTTACATTTCCAGGAAGGATTACAGGGGATGTGCACAAAGTAGAGTTCTTACATTTGCAGGAGTATTTACAGAGTAAGTGCAAAAAGTAAAGTTCTTACATTTCCAGGAGGGATTACAGAGGAAATGCATAAAGTAAAGTTCTTACATTTCCATGAGGAATTAAAGAGGAAGTGCACAAAGTAGAGTTCTTACATTTCCAGGAGGTATTACAGAGGAAGTGCATAAAGTAGAGTTCTTACATTTCCAGGAGGATTAACAGAGGAAGTGCAAAAAGTAAAGTTCTTACATTTCCAGGAGGGATTACAGAGGAAGTCCATAAAGTAAAGTTCTTACATTTCCAGGAGGAATTACAGAGGAAATGCACAACGTTCTTACATTTCCAGGAGAGATTACAGAGGAAGTGCAGAAAGTAGATTTCTTACATTTCCAGGAGGGATTACAGAGGAAGTGCATAAAGTAAAGTTCTTACATTTCCAGGAGTAATAAAAGAGGAAGTGCACAAAGTAGAGTCCTTACATTTCCAGGAGGATTTACAGAGGAAGTGCACAAAGTAAAGTTCTTACATTTCCAGGAGGGATTACAGAGGAAGTGCACAAAGTAGAGTCCTTACATTTCCAGGAGGGATTACAGGGGAACTGCAGAAAGTAAAGTTCTTACATTTCCAGGAGGAATTACAGAGGAAATGCACAACGTTCTTACATTTCCAGGAGGGATTACAGAGGAAGTGCACAAAGTAGATTTCTTACATTTCCAGGAGGGATTACAGAGGAAGTGCATAAAGTAAAGTTCTTACATTTCCAGGAGGGATTACAGAGGAAGTGCATGAAGTAAAGTTCTTACATTTCCAGGAGGGATTACAGAGGAAGTCCATAAAGTAAAGTTCTTACATTTCCAGGAGGGATTACAGGGGAAGTGCAGAAAGTAAAGTTCTTACATTTCCAGGAGGAATTACAGAGCAAATGCACAACTTTCTTACATTTCCAGGAGGGATTACAGAGGAAGTGCACAAAGTAGAGTTCTTACATTTCCAGGAGGGATTACAGAGGAAGTGCATAAAGTAAAGTTCTTACGTTTCCAGGAGGGATTACAGAGGAAGTGCATAAAGTAAAGTTCTTACATTTCCAGGAGGGATTACAGAGGAAGTGCATAAAGTAAAGTTCATACATTTCCAGGAGGGATTACAGAGGAAGTGCATAAAGTAAAGTTCTTACGTTTCCAGGAGGGAATACAGAGGAAGTGCATAAAGTTCTTACATTTCCAGGAGGGATTACAGAGGAAGTGCATGAAGTAAAGTTCTTACGCTTCCAGGAGGGATTAAAGAGGAAGTGCATAAAGTAAAGTTCTTACATTTCCAGGAGGGATTACAGAGGAAGTGCATAAAGTAAAGTTCTTACGTTTCCAGGAGGGGTTACAGAGGAAGTGCATGAAGTAAAGTTCTTACATTTCCAGGAGGGATTACAGAGGAAGTGCATAAAGTAAAGTTCATATATTTCAAGGAGGGATTACAGAGGAAGTGCATAAAGCAAAGTTCTTACATTTCCAGGAGGGATTACAGAGGAAGTGCATAAAGCAAAGTTCTTACATTTCCAGGAGGGATTACAGAGGAAGTGCATAAAGTAAAGTTCTTACATTTCCAGGAGGGATTACAGGGGAAGTGCAGAAAGTAAAGTTCTTACATTTCCAGGAGGAATTACAGAGGAAATGCACAACGTTCTTACATTTCCAGGAGGGATTACAGAGGAAGTGCACAAAGTAGAGTTCTTACATTTCCAGGAGGGATTACAGAGGAAGTGCATAAAGTAAAGTTCTTACGTTTCCAGGAGGGATTACAGAGGAAGTGCATAAAGTAAAGTTCTTACATTTCCAGGAGGGATTACAGAGGAAGTGCATAAAGTAAAGTTCATACATTTCCAGGAGGGATTACAGAGGAAGTGCATAAAGTAAAGTTCTTACGTTTCCAGGAGGGAATACAAAGGAAGTGCATAAAGTAAAGTTCTTACATTTCCAGGAGGGATTACAGAGGAAGTGCATAAAGTAAAGTTCTTACGTTTCCAGGAGGGATTAAAGAGGAAGTGCATAAAGTAAAGTTCTTACATTTCCAGGAGGGATTACAGAGGAAGTGCATAAAGTAAAGTTCTTACGTTTCCAGGAGGGATTACAGAGGAAGTGCATGAAGTAAAGTTCTTACATTTCCAGGAGGGATTACAGAGGAAGTGCATAAAGTAAAGTTCTTACATTTCCAGGAGGGATTACAGGGGAAGTGCAGAAAGTAAAGTTCTTACATTTCCAGGAGGAATTACAGAGGAAATGCACAACGTTCTTACATTTCCAGGAGGGATTACAGAGGAAGTGCACAAAGTAGATTTCTTACGTTTCCAGGAGGGATTACAGAGGAAGTGCATAAAGTAAAGTTCTTACATTTCCAGGAGGGATTACAGAGGAAGTGCATAAAGTAAAGTTCATACATTTCCAGGAGGAATTACAGAGGAAGTGCATAAAGCAAAGTTCTTACATTTCCAGGAGGGATTACAGAGGAAGTGCAGAAAGTAAAGTTCTTACATTTCCAGGAGGAATTACAGAGGAAGTCCATAAAGTAAAGTTCTTACATTTCCAGGAGGAATTACAGAGGAAGTGCAAAAAGTAAAGTTCTTACATTTCCAGGAGGGATTACAGAGGAAGTCCATAAAGTAAAGTTCTTACATTTCCAGGAGGAATTACAGAGGAAATGCACAACGTTCTTACATTTCCAGGAGGGATTACAGAGGAAGTGCACAAAGTAGATTTCTTACATTTCCAGGAGGGATTACGGAGGAAGTGAAGTAAAGTTCTTGCATTTCCAGGAGGGATTACAGAGGAAGTGCATAAAGTAAAGTTCTTACATTTCCAGGAGGGATTACAGAGGAAGTGCATAAAGTAAAGTTCTAACATTTACAGGAGGGATTACAGAGGAAGTGAATAAAGTAAAGTTCTTACATTTCCAGGAGGGATTACAGAGGAAGTGCATAAAGTAAAGTTCTTACATTTCCAGGAGTAATAAAAGAGGAAGTGCACAAAGTAGAGTCCTTACATTTCCAGGAGGATTTACAGAGGAAGTGCACAAAGTAAAGTTCTTACATTTCCAGGAGGGATTACAGAGGAAGTGCACAAAGTAGAGTCCTTACATTTCCAGGAGGGATTACAGGGGAAGTGCAGAAAGTAAAGTTCTTACATTTCCAGGAGGAATTACAGAGGAAATACACAACGTTCTTACATTTCCAGGAGGGATTACAGAGGAAGTGCACAAAGTAGATTTCTTACATTTCCAGGAGGGATTACAGGGGAAGTGCATAAAGTAAAGTTCTTACATTTCCAGGAGGGATTACAGAGGAAGTGCATAAAGTAAAGTTCTTACATTTCCAGGAGGGATTACAGAGGAAGTGCATAAAGCAAAGTTCTTACTTTTCCAGAAGGGATTACAGAGGAAGTGCATAAAGTAAAGTTCTTACATTTCCAGGAGGAATTACAGAGGAAGTCCATAAAGTAAAGTTCTTACATTTCCAGGAGGGATTACAGGGGAAGTGCAGAAAGTAAAGTTCTTCCATTTCCAGGAGGAATTACAGAGGAAATGCACAACGTTCTTACATTTCCAGGAGGGATTACAGAGGAAGTGCACAAAGTAGAGTTCTTACATTTCCAGGAGGGATTACAGAGGAAGTGCATAAAGTAAAGTTCTTACGTTTCCAGGAGGGATTACAGAGGACGTGCATAAAGTAAAGTTCATACATTTCCAGGAGAGATTACAGAGGAAGTGCACAAAGTAGATTTCTTACATTTCCAGGAGGGATTACGGAGGAAGTGAATTAAAGTTCTTGCATTTCCAGGAGGGATTACAGAGGAAGTGCATAAAGTAAAGTCCTTACATTTCCAGGAGGGATTACAGAGGAAGTGCATAAAGTAAAGTTCTTACATTTCCAGGAGGGATTACAGAGGAAGTGCATAAAGTAAAGTTCTTACATTTCCAGAAGGGATTACAGAGGAAGTGCATAAAGTAAAGTTCTTACATTTCCAGGAGTAATTAAAGAGGAAGTGCACAAAGTAGAGTCCTTACATTTCCAGGAGGATTTACAGAGGAAGTGCACACAGTAAAGTTCTTACATTTCCAGGAGGGATTACAGAGGAAGTGCACAAAGTAGAGTCCTTACATTTCCAGGAGGGATTACAGGGGAAGTGCAGAAAGTAAAGTTCTTACATTTCCAGGAGGAATTACAGAGGAAATGCACAACGTTCTTACATTTCCAGGAGGGATTACAGAGGAAGTACACAAAGTAGAGTTCTTACATTTCCAGGAGGGATTACAGAGGAAGTGCACAAAGTAGATTTCTTACATTTCCAGGAGGGATTACAGAGGAAGTGCATAAAGTAAAGTTCTTACATTTCCAGGAGGGATTACAGAGGAAGTGCATAAAGCAAAGTTGTTACATTTCCAGGAGGGATTACAGAGGAAGTGCATAAAGTAAAGTTCTTACATTTCCAGGAGGAATTTCAGAGGAAGTCCATAAAGTAAAGTTCTTACATTTCCAGGAGGGATTACAGGGGAAGTGCAGAAAGTAAAGTTCTTACATTTCCAGGAGGAATTACAGAGGAAATGCACAACGTTCTTACATTTCCAGGAGGGATTACAGAGGAAGTGCACAAAGTAGATTTCTTACGTTTCCAGGAGGGATTACAGAGGAAGTGCATAAAGTAAAGTTCTTACATTTCCAGGAGAGATTACAGAGGAAGTGCATAAAGTAAAGTTCATACATTTCCAGGAGGGATTACAGAGGAAGTGCATAAAGCAAAGTTCTTACATTTCCAGGAGGGATTACAGAGGAAGTGCATAAAGTAAAGTTCTTACACTTCCAGGAGAGATTACAGAGGAAGTGCACAAAGTAGATTTCTTACATTTCCAGGAGGGATTACAGTGGAAGTGCATAAAGTAAAGTTCTTACATTTCCAGGAGGGATTACAGAGGAAGTGCATAAAGTAAAGTTCTTACATTTCCAGGAGGGATTACAGAGGATGTGCATAAAGTAAAGTTCTTACATTTCCAGGAGTAATTAAAGAGGAAGTGCACAAAGTAGAGTCCTTACATTTCCAGGAGGATTTACAGAGGAAGTGCACAAAGTAAAGTTCTTACATTTCCAGGAGCGATTACAGAGGAAGTGCATATAGTAAAGTTCTTACATTTCCATGAGGAATTAAAAAGGAAGTGCAGAAAGTAGAGTCCTTTCATTTCCAGGAGGGATTACAGAGGAAGTGCACAAAGTAGAGTTCTTACATTTCCAGGAAGGATTACAGGGGATGTGCACAAAGTAGAGTTCTTACATTTGCAGGAGTATTTACAGAGTAAGTGCAAAAAGTAAAGTTCTTACATTTCCAGGAGGGATTACAGAGGAAATGCATAAAGTAAAGTTCTTACATTTCCATGAGGAATTAAAGAGGAAGTGCACAAAGTAGAGTTCTTACATTTCCAGGAGGTATTACAGAGGAAGTGCATAAAGTAGAGTTCTTACATTTCCAGGAGGATTAACAGAGGAAGTGCAAAAAGTAAAGTTCTTACATTTCCAGGAGGGATTACAGAGGAAGTCCATAAAGTAAAGTTCTTACATTTCCAGGAGGAATTACAGAGGAAATGCACAACGTTCTTACATTTCCAGGAGAGATTACAGAGGAAGTGCAGAAAGTAGATTTCTTACATTTCCAGGAGGGATTACAGAGGAAGTGCATAAAGTAAAGTTCTTACATTTCCAGGAGTAATAAAAGAGGAAGTGCACAAAGTAGAGTCCTTACATTTCCAGGAGGATTTACAGAGGAAGTGCACAAAGTAAAGTTCTTACATTTCCAGGAGGGATTACAGAGGAAGTGCACAAAGTAGAGTCCTTACATTTCCAGGAGGGATTACAGGGGAACTGCAGAAAGTAAAGTTCTTACATTTCCAGGAGGAATTACAGAGGAAATGCACAACGTTCTTACATTTCCAGGAGGGATTACAGAGGAAGTGCACAAAGTAGATTTCTTACATTTCCAGGAGGGATTACAGAGGAAGTGCATAAAGTAAAGTTCTTACATTTCCAGGAGGGATTACAGAGGAAGTGCATGAAGTAAAGTTCTTACATTTCCAGGAGGGATTACAGAGGAAGTCCATAAAGTAAAGTTCTTACATTTCCAGGAGGGATTACAGGGGAAGTGCAGAAAGTAAAGTTCTTACATTTCCAGGAGGAATTACAGAGCAAATGCACAACTTTCTTACATTTCCAGGAGGGATTACAGAGGAAGTGCACAAAGTAGAGTTCTTACATTTCCAGGAGGGATTACAGAGGAAGTGCATAAAGTAAAGTTCTTACGTTTCCAGGAGGGATTACAGAGGAAGTGCATAAAGTAAAGTTCTTACATTTCCAGGAGGGATTACAGAGGAAGTGCATAAAGTAAAGTTCATACATTTCCAGGAGGGATTACAGAGGAAGTGCATAAAGTAAAGTTCTTACGTTTCCAGGAGGGAATACAGAGGAAGTGCATAAAGTTCTTACATTTCCAGGAGGGATTACAGAGGAAGTGCATGAAGTAAAGTTCTTACGCTTCCAGGAGGGATTAAAGAGGAAGTGCATAAAGTAAAGTTCTTACATTTCCAGGAGGGATTACAGAGGAAGTGCATAAAGTAAAGTTCTTACGTTTCCAGGAGGGGTTACAGAGGAAGTGCATGAAGTAAAGTTCTTACATTTCCAGGAGGGATTACAGAGGAAGTGCATAAAGTAAAGTTCATATATTTCAAGGAGGGATTACAGAGGAAGTGCATAAAGCAAAGTTCTTACATTTCCAGGAGGGATTACAGAGGAAGTGCATAAAGCAAAGTTCTTACATTTCCAGGAGGGATTACAGAGGAAGTGCATAAAGTAAAGTTCTTACATTTCCAGGAGGGATTACAGGGGAAGTGCAGAAAGTAAAGTTCTTACATTTCCAGGAGGAATTACAGAGGAAATGCACAACGTTCTTACATTTCCAGGAGGGATTACAGAGGAAGTGCACAAAGTAGAGTTCTTACATTTCCAGGAGGGATTACAGAGGAAGTGCATAAAGTAAAGTTCTTACGTTTCCAGGAGGGATTACAGAGGAAGTGCATAAAGTAAAGTTCTTACATTTCCAGGAGGGATTACAGAGGAAGTGCATAAAGTAAAGTTCATACATTTCCAGGAGGGATTACAGAGGAAGTGCATAAAGTAAAGTTCTTACGTTTCCAGGAGGGAATACAAAGGAAGTGCATAAAGTAAAGTTCTTACATTTCCAGGAGGGATTACAGAGGAAGTGCATAAAGTAAAGTTCTTACGTTTCCAGGAGGGATTAAAGAGGAAGTGCATAAAGTAAAGTTCTTACATTTCCAGGAGGGATTACAGAGGAAGTGCATAAAGTAAAGTTCTTACGTTTCCAGGAGGGATTACAGAGGAAGTGCATGAAGTAAAGTTCTTACATTTCCAGGAGGGATTACAGAGGAAGTGCATAAAGTAAAGTTCTTACATTTCCAGGAGGGATTACAGGGGAAGTGCAGAAAGTAAAGTTCTTACATTTCCAGGAGGAATTACAGAGGAAATGCACAACGTTCTTACATTTCCAGGAGGGATTACAGAGGAAGTGCACAAAGTAGATTTCTTACGTTTCCAGGAGGGATTACAGAGGAAGTGCATAAAGTAAAGTTCTTACATTTCCAGGAGGGATTACAGAGGAAGTGCATAAAGTAAAGTTCATACATTTCCAGGAGGAATTACAGAGGAAGTGCATAAAGCAAAGTTCTTACATTTCCAGGAGGGATTACAGAGGAAGTGCAGAAAGTAAAGTTCTTACATTTCCAGGAGGAATTACAGAGGAAGTCCATAAAGTAAAGTTCTTACATTTCCAGGAGGAATTACAGAGGAAGTGCAAAAAGTAAAGTTCTTACATTTCCAGGAGGGATTACAGAGGAAGTCCATAAAGTAAAGTTCTTACATTTCCAGGAGGAATTACAGAGGAAATGCACAACGTTCTTACATTTCCAGGAGGGATTACAGAGGAAGTGCACAAAGTAGATTTCTTACATTTCCAGGAGGGATTACGGAGGAAGTGAAGTAAAGTTCTTGCATTTCCAGGAGGGATTACAGAGGAAGTGCATAAAGTAAAGTTCTTACATTTCCAGGAGGGATTACAGAGGAAGTGCATAAAGTAAAGTTCTAACATTTACAGGAGGGATTACAGAGGAAGTGAATAAAGTAAAGTTCTTACATTTCCAGGAGGGATTACAGAGGAAGTGCATAAAGTAAAGTTCTTACATTTCCAGGAGTAATAAAAGAGGAAGTGCACAAAGTAGAGTCCTTACATTTCCAGGAGGATTTACAGAGGAAGTGCACAAAGTAAAGTTCTTACATTTCCAGGAGGGATTACAGAGGAAGTGCACAAAGTAGAGTCCTTACATTTCCAGGAGGGATTACAGGGGAAGTGCAGAAAGTAAAGTTCTTACATTTCCAGGAGGAATTACAGAGGAAATACACAACGTTCTTACATTTCCAGGAGGGATTACAGAGGAAGTGCACAAAGTAGATTTCTTACATTTCCAGGAGGGATTACAGGGGAAGTGCATAAAGTAAAGTTCTTACATTTCCAGGAGGGATTACAGAGGAAGTGCATAAAGTAAAGTTCTTACATTTCCAGGAGGGATTACAGAGGAAGTGCATAAAGCAAAGTTCTTACTTTTCCAGAAGGGATTACAGAGGAAGTGCATAAAGTAAAGTTCTTACATTTCCAGGAGGAATTACAGAGGAAGTCCATAAAGTAAAGTTCTTACATTTCCAGGAGGGATTACAGGGGAAGTGCAGAAAGTAAAGTTCTTCCATTTCCAGGAGGAATTACAGAGGAAATGCACAACGTTCTTACATTTCCAGGAGGGATTACAGAGGAAGTGCACAAAGTAGAGTTCTTACATTTCCAGGAGGGATTACAGAGGAAGTGCATAAAGTAAAGTTCTTACGTTTCCAGGAGGGATTACAGAGGACGTGCATAAAGTAAAGTTCATACATTTCCAGGAGAGATTACAGAGGAAGTGCACAAAGTAGATTTCTTACATTTCCAGGAGGGATTACGGAGGAAGTGAATTAAAGTTCTTGCATTTCCAGGAGGGATTACAGAGGAAGTGCATAAAGTAAAGTCCTTACATTTCCAGGAGGGATTACAGAGGAAGTGCATAAAGTAAAGTTCTTACATTTCCAGGAGGGATTACAGAGGAAGTGCATAAAGTAAAGTTCTTACATTTCCAGAAGGGATTACAGAGGAAGTGCATAAAGTAAAGTTCTTACATTTCCAGGAGTAATTAAAGAGGAAGTGCACAAAGTAGAGTCCTTACATTTCCAGGAGGATTTACAGAGGAAGTGCACACAGTAAAGTTCTTACATTTCCAGGAGGGATTACAGAGGAAGTGCACAAAGTAGAGTCCTTACATTTCCAGGAGGGATTACAGGGGAAGTGCAGAAAGTAAAGTTCTTACATTTCCAGGAGGAATTACAGAGGAAATGCACGTTCTTACATTTCCAGGAGGGATTACAGAGGAAGTACACAAAGTAGATTTCTTACATTTCCAGGAGGGATTACAGAGGAAGTGCACAAAGTAGATTTCTTACATTTCCAGGAGGGATTACAGAGGAAGTGCATAAAGTAAAGTTCTTACATTTCCAGGAGGGATTACAGAGGAAGTGCATAAAGCAAAGTTGTTACATTTCCAGGAGGGATTACAGAGGAAGTGCATAAAGTAAAGTTCTTACATTTCCAGGAGGAATTTCAGAGGAAGTCCATAAAGTAAAGTTCTTACATTTCCAGGAGGGATTACAGGGGAAGTGCAGAAAGTAAAGTTCTTACATTTCCAGGAGGAATTACAGAGGAAATGCACAACGTTCTTACATTTCCAGGAGGGATTACAGAGGAAGTGCACAAAGTAGATTTCTTACGTTTCCAGGAGGGATTACAGAGGAAGTGCATAAAGTAAAGTTCTTACATTTCCAGGAGAGATTACAGAGGAAGTGCATAAAGTAAAGTTCATACATTTCCAGGAGGGATTACAGAGGAAGTGCATAAAGCAAAGTTCTTACATTTCCAGGAGGGATTACAGAGGAAGTGCATAAAGTAAAGTTCTTACACTTCCAGGAGAGATTACAGAGGAAGTGCACAAAGTAGATTTCTTACATTTCCAGGAGGGATTACAGTGGAAGTGCATAAAGTAAAGTTCTTACATTTCCAGGAGGGATTACAGAGGAAGTGCATAAAGTAAAGTTCTTACATTTCCAGGAGGGATTACAGAGGATGTGCATAAAGTAAAGTTCTTACATTTCCAGGAGTAATTAAAGAGGAAGTGCACAAAGTAGAGTCCTTACATTTCCAGGAGGATTTACAGAGGAAGTGCACAAAGTAAAGTTCTTACATTTCCAGGAGCGATTACAGAGGAAGTGCATATAGTAAAGTTCTTACATTTCCATGAGGAATTAAAAAGGAAGTGCAGAAAGTAGAGTCCTTTCATTTCCAGGAGGGATTACAGAGGAAGTGCACAAAGTAGAGTTCTTACATTTCCAGGAAGGATTACAGGGGATGTGCACAAAGTAGAGTTCTTACATTTGCAGGAGTATTTACAGAGTAAGTGCAAAAAGTAAAGTTCTTACATTTCCAGGAGGGATTACAGAGGAAATGCATAAAGTAAAGTTCTTACATTTCCATGAGGAATTAAAGAGGAAGTGCACAAAGTAGAGTTCTTACATTTCCAGGAGGTATTACAGAGGAAGTGCATAAAGTAGAGTTCTTACATTTCCAGGAGGATTAACAGAGGAAGTGCAAAAAGTAAAGTTCTTACATTTCCAGGAGGGATTACAGAGGAAGTCCATAATGTAAACTTCTTACATTTCCAGGAGGAATTACAGAGGAAGTGCAAAAAGTAAAGTTCTTACATTTCCAGGAGGGATTACAGAGGAAGTCCATAAAGTAAAGTTCTTACATTTCCAGGAGGAATTACAGAGGAAATGCACAACGTTCTTACATTTCCAGGAGAGATTACAGAGGAAGTGCAGAAAGTAGATTTCTTACATTTCCAGGAGGGATTACAGAGGAAGTGCATAAAGTAAAGTTCTTACATTTCCAGGAGTAATAAAAGAGGAAGTGCACAAAGTAGAGTCCTTACATTTCCAGGAGGATTTACAGAGGAAGTGCACAAAGTAAAGTTCTTACATTTCCAGGAGGGATTACAGAGGAAGTGCACAAAGTAGAGTCCTTACATTTCCAGGAGGGATTACAGGGGAAGTGCAGAAAGTAAAGTTCTTACATTTCCAGGAGGAATTACAGAGGAAATGCACAACGTTCTTACATTTCCAGGAGGGATTACAGAGGAAGTGCACAAAGTAGATTTCTTACATTTCCAGGAGGGATTACAGAGGAAGTGCATAAAGTAAAGTTCTTACATTTCCAGGAGGGATTACAGAGGAAGTGCATGAAGTAAAGTTCTTACATTTCCAGGAGGGATTACAGAGGAAGTCCATAAAGTAAAGTTCTTACATTTCCAGGAGGGATTACAGGGGAAGTGCAGAAAGTAAAGTTCTTACATTTCCAGGAGGAATTACAGAGCAAATGCACAACGTTCTTACATTTCCAGGAGGGATTACAGAGGAAGTGCACAAAGTAGAGTTCTTACATTTCCAGGAGGGATTACAGAGGAAGTGCATAAAGTAAAGTTCTTACGTTTCCAGGAGGGATTACAGAGGAAGTGCATAAAGTAAAGTTCTTACATTTCCAGGAGGGATTACAGAGGAAGTGCATAAAGTAAAGTTCATACATTTCCAGGAGGGATTACAGAGGAAGTGCATAAAGTAAAGTTCTTACGTTTCCAGGAGGGAATACAGAGGAAGTGCATAAAGTTCTTACATTTCCAGGAGGGATTACAGAGGAAGTGCATGAAGTAAAGTTCTTACGTTTCCAGGAGGGATTAAAGAGGAAGTGCATAAAGTAAAGTTCTTACATTTCCAGGAGGGATTACAGAGGAAGTGCATAAAGTAAAGTTCTTACGTTTCCAGGAGGGGTTACAGAGGAAGTGCATGAAGTAAAGTTCTTACATTTCCAGGAGGGATTACAGAGGAAGTGCATAAAGTAAAGTTCATATATTTCAAGGAGGGATTACAGAGGAAGTGCATAAAGCAAAGTTCTTACATTTCCAGGAGGGATTACAGAGGAAGTGCATAAAGCAAAGTTCTTACATTTCCAGGAGGGATTACAGAGGAAGTGCATAAAGTAAAGTTCTTACATTTCCAGGAGGGATTACAGGGGAAGTGCAGAAAGTAAAGTTCTTACATTTCCAGGAGGAATTACAGAGGAAATGCACAACGTTCTTACATTTCCAGGAGGGATTACAGAGGAAGTGCACAAAGTAGAGTTCTTACATTTCCAGGAGGGATTACAGAGGAAGTGCATAAAGTAAAGTTCTTACGTTTCCAGGAGGGATTACAGAGGAAGTGCATAAAGTAAAGTTCTTACATTTCCAGGAGGGATTACAGAGGAAGTGCATAAAGTAAAGTTCATACATTTCCAGGAGGGATTACAGAGGAAGTGCATAAAGTAAAGTTCTTACGTTTCCAGGAGGGAATACAAAGGAAGTGCATAAAGTAAAGTTCTTACATTTCCAGGAGGGATTACAGAGGAAGTGCATAAAGTAAAGTTCTTACGTTTCCAGGAGGGATTAAAGAGGAAGTGCATAAAGTAAAGTTCTTACATTTCCAGGAGGGATTACAGAGGAAGTGCATAAAGTAAAGTTCTTACGTTTCCAGGAGGGATTACAGAGGAAGTGCATGAAGTAAAGTTCTTACATTTCCAGGAGGGATTACAGAGGAAGTGCATAAAGTAAAGTTCATACATTTCCAGGAGGGATTACAGAGGAAGTGCATAAAGCAAAGTTCTTACATTTCCAGGAGGGATTACAGAGGAAGTGCATAAAGTAAAGTTCTTACATTTCCAGGAGGGATTACAGGGGAAGTGCAGAAAGTAAAGTTCTTACATTTCCAGGAGGAATTACAGAGGAAATGCACAACGTTCTTACATTTCCAGGAGGGATTACAGAGGAAGTGCACAAAGTAGATTTCTTACGTTTCCAGGAGGGATTACAGAGGAAGTGCATAAAGTAAAGTTCTTACATTTCCAGGAGGGATTACAGAGGAAGTGCATAAAGTAAAGTTCATACATTTCCAGGAGGAATTACAGAGGAAGTGCATAAAGCAAAGTTCTTACATTTCCAGGAGGGATTACAGAGGAAGTGCATAAAGTAAAGTTCATATATTTCAAGGAGGGATTACAGAGGAAGTGCATAAAGCAAAGTTCTTACATTTCCAGGAGGGATTACAGAGGAAGTGCATAAAGCAAAGTTCTTACATTTCCAGGAGGGATTACAGAGGAAGTGCATAAAGTAAAGTTCTTACATTTCCAGGAGGGATTACAGGGGAAGTGCAGAAAGTAAAGTTCTTACATTTCCAGGAGGAATTACAGAGGAAATGCACAACGTTCTTACATTTCCAGGAGGGATTACAGAGGAAGTGCACAAAGTAGAGTTCTTACATTTCCAGGAGGGATTACAGAGGAAGTGCATAAAGTAAAGTTCTTACGTTTCCAGGAGGGATTACAGAGGAAGTGCATAAAGTAAAGTTCTTACATTTCCAGGAGGGATTACAGAGGAAGTGCATAAAGTAAAGTTCATACATTTCCAGGAGGGATTACAGAGGAAGTGCATAAAGTAAAGTTCTTACGTTTCCAGGAGGGAATACAAAGGAAGTGCATAAAGTAAAGTTCTTACATTTCCAGGAGGGATTACAGAGGAAGTGCATAAAGTAAAGTTCTTACGTTTCCAGGAGGGATTAAAGAGGAAGTGCATAAAGTAAAGTTCTTACATTTCCAGGAGGGATTACAGAGGAAGTGCATAAAGTAAAGTTCATACATTTCCAGGAGGGATTACAGAGGAAGTGCATAAAGCAAAGTTCTTACATTTCCAGGAGGGATTACAGAGGAAGTGCATAAAGTAAAGTTCTTACATTTCCAGGAGGGATTACAGGGGAAGTGCAGAAAGTAAAGTTCTTACATTTCCAGGAGGAATTACAGAGGAAATGCACAACGTTCTTACATTTCCAGGAGGGATTACAGAGGAAGTGCACAAAGTAGATTTCTTACGTTTCCAGGAGGGATTACAGAGGAAGTGCATAAAGTAAAGTTCTTACATTTCCAGGAGGGATTACAGAGGAAGTGCATAAAGTAAAGTTCATACATTTCCAGGAGGAATTACAGAGGAAGTGCATAAAGCAAAGTTCTTACATTTCCAGGAGGGATTACAGAGGAAGTGCAGAAAGTAAAGTTCTTACATTTCCAGGAGGAATTACAGAGGAAGTCCATAAAGTAAAGTTCTTACATTTCCAGGAGGAATTACAGAGGAAGTGCAAAAAGTAAAGTTCTTACATTTCCAGGAGGGATTACAGAGGAAGTCCATAAAGTTCTTACATTTCCAGGAGGAATTACAGAGGAAATGCACAACGTTCTTACATTTCCAGGAGGGATTACAGAGGAAGTGCACAAAGTAGATTTCCTACATTTCCAGGAGGGATTACGGAGGAAGTGAAGTAAAGTTCTTGCATTTCCAGGAGGGATTACAGAGGAAGTGCATAAAGTAAAGTTCTTACATTTCCAGGAGGGATTACAGAGGAAGTGCATAAAGTAAAGTTCTTACATTTACAGGAGGGATTACAGAGGAAGTGAATAAAGTAAAGTTCTTACATTTCCAGGAGGGATTACAGAGGAAGTGCATAAAGTAAAGTTCTTACATTTCCAGGAGTAATAAAAGAGGAAGTGCACAAAGTAGAGTCCTTACATTTCCAGGAGGATTTACAGAGGAAGTGCACAAAGTAAAGTTCTTACATTTCCAGGAGGGATTACAGAGGAAGTGCACAAAGTAGAGTCCTTACATTTCCAGGAGGGATTACAGGGGAAGTGCAGAAAGTAAAGTTCTTACATTTCCAGGAGGAATTACAGAGGAAATGCACAACGTTCTTACATTTCCAGGAGGGATTACAGAGGAAGTGCACAAAGTAGATTTCTTACATTTCCAGGAGGGATTACAGGGGAAGTGCATAAAGTAAAGTTCTTACATTTCCAGGAGGGATTACAGAGGAAGTGCATAAAGTAAAGTTCTTACATTTCCAGGAGGGATTACAGAGGAAGTGCATAAAGCAAAGTTCTTACTTTTCCAGAAGGGATTACAGAGGAAGTGCATAAAGTAAAGTTCTTACATTTCCAGGAGGGATTACAGAGGAAGTGCATAAAGTAAAGTTCTTACGTTTCCAGGAGGGATTACAGAGGAAGTGCATAAAGTAAAGTTCATACATTTCCAGGAGGGATTACAGAGGAAGTGCATAAAGTAAAGTTCTTACGTTTCCAGGAGGGAATACAGAGGAAGTGCATAAAGTAAAGTTCTTACATTTCCAGGAGGGATTACAGAGGAAGTGCATAAAGTAAAGTTCTTACATTTCCAGGAGGGATTACAGAGGAAGTGCATAAAGTAAAGTTCATACATTTCCAGGAGGAATTACAGAGGAAGTGCATAAAGCAAAGTTCTTACATTTCCAGGAGGGATTACAGAGGAAGTGCAGAAAGTAAAGTTCTTACATTTCCAGGAGCAATTACAGAGGAAGTCCATAAAGTAAAGTTCTTACATTTCCAGGAGGAATTACAGAGGAAGTGCAAAAAGTAAAGTTCTTACATTTCCAGGAGGGATTACAGAGGAAGTCCATAAAGTAAAGTTCTTACATTTCCAGGAGGAATTACAGAGGAAATGCACAATGTTCTTACATTTCCAGGAGGGATTACAGAGGAAGTGCACAAAGTAGATTTCTTACATTTCCAGGAGGGATTACGGAGGAAGTGAAGTAAAGTTCTTGCATTTCCAGGAGGGATTACAGAGGAAGTGCATAAAGTAAAGTTCTTACATTTCCAGGAGGGATTACAGAGGAAGTGCATAAAGTAAAGTTCTTACATTTACAGGAGGGATTACAGAGGAAGTGCATAAAGTAAAGTTCTTACATTTCCAGGAGGGATTACAGAGGAAGTGCATGAAGTAAAGTTCTTACATTTCCAGGAGTAATAAAAGAGGAAGTGCACAAAGTAGAGTCCTTACATTTCCAGGAGGATTTACAGAGGAAGTGCACAAAGTAAAGTTCTTACATTTCCAGGAGGGATTACAGAGGAAGTGCACAAAGTAGAGTCCTTACATTTCCAGGAGGGATTACAGGGGAAGTGCAGAAAGTAAAGTTCTTACATTTCCAGGAGGAATTACAGAGGAAATGCACAACGTTCTTACATTTCCAGGAGGGATTACAGAGGAAGTGCACAAAGTAGATTTCTTACATTTCCAGGAGGGATTACAGGGGAAGTGCATAAAGTAAAGTTCTTACATTTCCAGGAGGGATTACAGAGGAAGTGCATAAAGTAAAGTTCTTACATTTCCAGGAGGGATTACAGAGGAAGTGCATAAAGCAAAGTTCTTACTTTTCCAGAAGGGATTACAGAGGAAGTGCATAAAGTAAAGTTCTTACATTTCCAGGAGGAATTACAGAGGAAGTCCATAAAGTAAAGTTCTTACATTTCCAGGAGGGATTACAGGGGAAGTGCAGAAAGTAAAGTTCTTACATTTCCAGGAGGAATTACAGAGGAAATGCACAACGTTCTTACATTTCCAGGAGGGATTACAGAGGAAGTGCACAAAGTAGATTTCTTACATTTCCAGGAGGGATTACGGAGGAAGTGAAGTAAAGTTCTTGCATTTCCAGGAGGGATTACAGAGGAAGTGCAGAAAGTAAAGTTCTTACATTTCCAGGAGGGATTACAGAGGAAGTGCATAAAGTAAAGTTCTTACATTTCCAGGAGTAATTAAAGAGGAAGTGCACAAAGTAGAGTCCTTACATTTCCAGGAGGATTTACAGAGGAAGTGCACAAAGTAAAGTTCTTACATTTCCAGGAGGGATTACAGAGGAAGTGAACAAAGTAGAGTCCTTACATTTCCAGGAGGGATTACAGGGGAAGTGCAGAAAGTAAAGTTCTTACATTTCCAGGAGGAATTACAGAGGAAGTGCACAAAGTAAAGTTCTTACATTTCCAGGAGGGATTACAGAAGAAGTGCATATAGTAAAGTTCTTACATTTCCATGAGGAATTAAAAAGGAAGTGCAGAAAGTAGAGTCCTTTCATTTCCAGGAGGGATTACAGAGGAAGTGCACAAAGTAGAGTTCTTACATTTCCAGGAGGGATTACAGGGGATGTGCACAAAGTAGAGTTCTTACATTTGCAGGAGTATTTACAGAGTAAGTGCAAAAAGTAAAGTTCTTACATTTCCAGGAGGGATTACAGAGGAAGTCCATAATGTAAACTTCTTACATTTCCAGGAGGAATTACAGAGGAAGTGCAAAAAGTAAAGTTCTTACATTTCCAGGAGGGATTACAGAGGAAGTCCATAAAGTAAAGTTCTTACATTTCCAGGAGGAATTACAGAGGAAATGCACAACGTTCTTACATTTCCAGGAGAGATTACAGAGGAAGTGCACAAAGTAGATTTCTTACATTTCCAGGAGGGATTACGGAGGAAGTGAATTAAAGTTCTTGCATTTCCAGGAGGGATTACAGAGGAAGTGCATAAAGTAAAGTCCTTACATTTCCAGGAGGGATTACAGAGGAAGTGCATAAAGTAAAGTTCTTACATTTCCAGGAGGGATTACAGAGGAAGTGCATAAAGTAAAGTTCTTACATTTCCAGGAGGGATTACAGAGGAAGTGCATAAAGTAAAGTTCTTACATTTCCAGGAGTAATTAAAGAGGAAGTGCACAAAGTAGAGTCCTTACATTTCCAGGAGGATTTACAGAGGAAGTGCACACAGTAAAGTTCTTACATTTCCAGGAGGGATTACAGAGGAAGTGCACAAAGTAGAGTCCTTACATTTCCAGGAGGGATTACAGGGGAAGTGCAGAAAGTAAAGTTCTTACATTTCCAGGAGGAATTACAGAGGAAATGCACAACGTTCTTACATTTCCAGGAGGGATTACAGAGGAAGTACACAAAGTAGATTTCTTACATTTCCAGGAGGGATTACAGAGGAAGTGCACAAAGTAGATTTCTTACATTTCCAGGAGGGATTACAGAGGAAGTGCATAAAGTAAAGTTCTTACATTTCCAGGAGGGATTACAGAGGAAGTGCATAAAGCAAAGTTGTTACATTTCCAGGAGGGATTACAGAGGAAGTGCATAAAGTAAAGTTCTTACATTTCCAGGAGGAATTTCAGAGGAAGTCCATAAAGTAAAGTTCTTACATTTCCAGGAGGGATTACAGGGGAAGTGCAGAAAGTAAAGTTCTTACATTTCCAGGAGGAATTACAGAGGAAATGCACAACGTTCTTACATTTCCAGGAGGGATTACAGAGGAAGTGCACAAAGTAGATTTCTTACGTTTCCAGGAGGGATTACAGAGGAAGTGCATAAAGTAAAGTTCTTACATTTCCAGGAGAGATTACAGAGGAAGTGCATAAAGTAAAGTTCATACATTTCCAGGAGGGATTACAGAGGAAGTGCATAAAGCAAAGTTCTTACATTTCCAGGAGGGATTACAGAGGAAGTGCATAAAGTAAAGTTCTTACACTTCCAGGAGAGATTACAGAGGAAGTGCACAAAGTAGATTTCTTACATTTCCAGGAGGGATTACAGTGGAAGTGCATAAAGTAAAGTTCTTACATTTCCAGGAGGGATTACAGAGGAAGTGCATAAAGTAAAGTTCTTACATTTCCAGGAGGGATTACAGAGGATGTGCATAAAGTAAAGTTCTTACATTTCCAGGAGTAATTAAAGAGGAAGTGCACAAAGTAGAGTCCTTACATTTCCAGGAGGATTTACAGAGGAAGTGCACAAAGTAAAGTTCTTACATTTCCAGGAGCGATTACAGAGGAAGTGCATATAGTAAAGTTCTTACATTTCCATGAGGAATTAAAAAGGAAGTGCAGAAAGTAGAGTCCTTTCATTTCCAGGAGGGATTACAGAGGAAGTGCACAAAGTAGAGTTCTTACATTTCCAGGAAGGATTACAGGGGATGTGCACAAAGTAGAGTTCTTACATTTGCAGGAGTATTTACAGAGTAAGTGCAAAAAGTAAAGTTCTTACATTTCCAGGAGGGATTACAGAGGAAATGCATAAAGTAAAATTCTTACATTTCCATGAGGAATTAAAGAGAAAGTGCACAAAGTAGAGTTCTTACATTTCCAGGAGGTATTACAG
Organism: Phyllobates terribilis; assembly: GCF_046119375.1. Lineage (NCBI taxonomy): Eukaryota > Metazoa > Chordata > Amphibia > Anura > Dendrobatidae > Phyllobates > Phyllobates terribilis. The sequence goes on from NW_027362839.1 coordinate 5,395,185, forward strand.
AGGAAGTGCATAAAGTAGAGTTCTTACATTTCCAGGAGGATTAACAGAGGAAGTGCAAAAAGTAAAGTTCTTACATTTCCAGGAGGGATTACAGAGGAAGTCCATAATGTAAACTTCTTACATTTCCAGGAGGAATTACAGAGGAAGTGCAAAAAGTAAAGTTCTTACATTTCCAGGAGGGATTACAGAGGAAGTCCATAAAGTAAAGTTCTTACATTTCCAGGAGGAATTACAGAGGAAATGCACAACGTTCTTACATTTCCAGGAGAGATTACAGAGGAAGTGCAGAAAGTAGATTTCTTACATTTCCAGGAGGGATTACGGAGGAAGTGAATTAAAGTTCTTGCATTTCCAGGAGGGATTACAGAGGAAGTGCATAAAGTAAAGTCCTTACATTTCCAGGAGGGATTACAGAGGAAGTGCATAAAGTAAAGTTCTTACATTTCCAGGAGGGATTACAGAGGAAGTGCATAAAGTAAAGTTCTTACATTTCCAGGAGGGATTACAGAGGAAGTGCATAAAGTAAAGTTCTTACATTTCCAGGAGTAATTAAAGATGAAGTGCACAAAGTAGAGTCCTTACATTTCCAGGAGGATTTACAGAGGAAGTGCACACAGTAAAGTTCTTACATTTCCAGGAGGGATTACAGAGGAAGTGCACAAAGTAGAGTCCTTACATTTCCAGGAGGGATTACAGGGGAAGTGCAGAAAGTAAAGTTCTTACATTTCCAGGAGGAATTACAGAGGAAATGCACAACGTTCTTACATTTCCAGGAGGGATTACAGAGGAAGTACACAAAGTAGATTTCTTACATTTCCAGGAGGGATTACAGAGGAAGTGCACAAAGTAGATTTCTTACATTTCCAGGAGGGATTACAGAGGAAGTGCATAAAGTAAAGTTCTTACATTTCCAGGAGGGATTACAGAGGAAGTGCATAAAGCAAAGTTGTTACAATTCCAGGAGGGATTACAGAGGAAGTGCATAAAGTAAAGTTCTTACATTTCCAGGAGGGATTTCAGAGGAAGTCCATAAAGTAAAGTTCTTACATTTCCAGGAGGGATTACAGGGGAAGTGCAGAAAGTAAAGTTCTTACATTTCCAGGAGGAATTACAGAGGAAATGCACAACGTTCTTATATTTCCAGGAGGGATTACAGAGGAAGTGCACAAAGTAGATTTCTTACGTTTCCAGGAGGGATTACAGAGGAAGTGCATAAAGTAAAGTTCTTACATTTCCAGGAGAGATTACAGAGGAAGTGCATAAAGTAAAGTTCATACATTTCCAGGAGGGATTAAAGAGGAAGTGCATAAAGCAAAGTTCTTACATTTCCAGGAGGGATTACAGAGGAAGTGCATAAAGTAAAGTTCTTACACTTCCAGGAGAGATTACAGAGGAAGTGCACAAAGTAGATTTCTTACATTTCCAGGAGGGATTACAGTGGAAGTGCATAAAGTAAAGTTCTTACATTTCCAGGAGGGATTACAGAGGAAGTGCATAAAGTAAAGTTCTTACATTTCCAGGAGGGATTACAGAGGATGTGCATAAAGTAAAGTTCTTACATTTCCAGGAGTAATTAAAGAGGAAGTGCACAAAGTAGAGTCCTTACATTTCCAGGAGGATTTACAGAGGAAGTGCACAAAGTAAAGTTCTTACATTTCCAGGAGCGATTACAGAGGAAGTGCATATAGTAAAGTTCTTACATTTCCATGAGGAATTAAAAAGGAAGTGCAGAAAGTAGAGTCCTTTCATTTCCAGGAGGGATTACAGAGGAAGTGCACAAAGTAGAGTTCTTACATTTCCAGGAAGGATTACAGGGGATGTGCACAAAGTAGAGTTCTTACATTTGCAGGAGTATTTACAGAGGAAGTGCAAAAAGTAAAGTTCTTACATTTCCAGGAAGGATTACAGAAGAAATGCATAAAGTAAAGTTCTTACATTTCCATGAGGAATTAAAGAGGAAGTGCACAAAGTAGAGTTCTTACATTTCCAGGAGGTATTACAGAGGAAGTGCATAAAGTAGAGTTCTTACATTTCCAGGAGGATTAACAGAGGAAGTGCAAAAAGTAAAGTTCTTACATTTCCAGGAGGGATTACAGAGGAAGTTCATAAAGTAAAGTTCTTACATTTCCAGGAGGAATTACAGAGGAAGTGCAAAAAGTAAAGTTCTTACATTTCCAGGAGGGATTACAGAGGAAGTCCAAAAAGTAAAGTTCTTACATTTCCAGGAGGAATTACAGAGGAAATGCACAACGTTCTTACATTTCCAGGAGGGATTACAGAGGAAGTGCACAAAGTAGATTTCTTACATTTTTAGGAGGGATTACGGAGGAAGTCAATTAAAGTTCTTGCATTTCCAGGAGGGATTACAGAGGAAGTGCATAAAGTAAAGTTCTTACATTTCCAGGAGGGATTACAGAGGAAGTGCATAAAGTAAAGTTCTTACATTTCCAGGGGGGATTACAGAGGAAGTGGATAAAGTAAAGTTCTTACATTTCCAGGAGTAATTAAAGAGGAAGTGCACAAAGTAGAGTCCTTACATTTCCAGGAGGATTTACGGAGGAAGTGCACAAAGTAAAGTTCTTACATTTCCAGGAGGGATTACAGAAGAAGTGCACAAAGTAGAGTCCTTACATTTCCAGGAGGGATTACAGGGGAAGTGCAGAAAGTAAAGTTCTTACATTTCCAGGAGGAATTACAGAGGAAATGCACAACGTTCTTACATTTCCAGGAGGGATTACAGAGGAAGTACACAAAGTAGATTTCTTACATTTCCAGGAGGGATTACAGAGGAAGTGCACAAAGTAGATTTCTTACATTTCCAGGAGGGATTACAGAGGAAGTGCATAAAGTAAAGTTCTTACATTTCCAGGAGGGATTACAGAGGAAGTGCATAAAGCAAAGTTGTTACTTTTCCAGGAGGGATTACAGAGGAAGTGCATAAAGTAAAGTTCTTACATTTCCAGGAGGAATTACAGAGGAAGTCCATAAAGTAAAGTTCTTAAATTTCCAGGAGGGATTACAGGGGAAGTGCAGAAAGTAAAGTTCTTACATTTCCAGGAGGAATTACAGAGGAAATGCACAACATTCTTACATTTCCAGGAGGGATTACAGAGGAAGTGCACAAAGTAGATTTCTTAAGTTTCCAGGAGGGATTACAGAGGAAGTGCATAAAGTAAAGTTCTTACATTTCCAGGAGAGATTACAGAGGAAGTGCCTAAAGTAAAGTTAATACATTTCCAGGAGGGATTACAAAGGAAGTGCATAAAGCAAAGTTATTACATTTCCAGGAGGAATTACAGAGGAAGTGCATGAAGTAAAGTTCTTACATTTCCAGGAGGAATTACAGAGGAAGTCCATAAAGTAAAGTTCTTACATTTCCAGGAGGAATTACAGAGGAAGTGGAAAAAGTAAAGTTCTTACATTTCCAGGAGGAATTACAGAGGAAATGCACAACGTTCTTACATTTCCAGGAGGAATTACAGAGGAAGTGCACAAAGTAGATTTCTTACATTTCCAGGAGGGATTACGGAGAAAGTGAAGTAAAGTTCTTGCATTTCCAGGAGGGATTACAGGGGAAGTGCAGAAAGTAAAGTTCTTACATTTCCAGGAGGAATTACAGAGGAAATGCACAACGTTCTTACATTTCCAGGAGGAATTACAGAGGAAGTCCATAAAGTAAAGTTCTTACATTTCCAGGAGGAATTACAGAGGAAGTGGAAAAAGTAAAGTTCTTACATTTCCAGGAGGAATTACAGAGGAAATGCACAACGTTCTTACATTTCCAGGAGGAATTACAGAGGAAGTGCACAAAGTAGATTTCTTACATTTCCAGGAGGGATTACGGAGAAAGTGAAGTAAAGTTCTTGCATTTCCAGGAGGGATTACGGAGGAAGTGCATAAAGTAAAGTTCTTACATTTCCAGGAGGGATTACAGAGGAAGTGCATAAAGTAAAGTTCTTACATTTCCAGGAGGGATTACAGAGGAAGTGCATAAAGTAAAGTTCTTACATTTCCAGGAGTAATTAAAGGGGAAGTGCACAAAGTAGAGTCCTTACATTTCCAGGAGGATTTACAGAGGAAGTGCACAAAGTAAAGTTCTTACATTTCCAGGAGGGATTACAGAGGAAGTGCATAAAGTAAAGTTCTTACATTTCCAGGAGGATTTACAGAGGAAGTGCATATAGTAAAGTTCTTACATTTCCATCAGGAATTAAAGAGGAAGTGCAGAAAGTAGAGTCCTTACATTTCCAGGAGGGATTACAGAGGAAGTGCGTATAGTAAAGTTCTTACATTTCCATGAGGAATTAAAGAGGAAGTGCACAAAGTAGAATCCTTACATTTCCATGAGTATTTACAGAGGAATTGCAAAAAGTAAAGTTCTTACATTTCCAGGAGGGATTACAGAGGAAGTGCATAAAGTAAAGTTCTTACATTTCCAGGAGGAATTACAAATGAAATGCACAACGTTCTTACATTTCCAGGAGGGATTACAGAGGAAGTGCACAGTAGATTTCTTACATTTCCAGGAGGGATTACAGAGGAAGTGCATAAAGTAAAGTTCTTACATTTCCAGGAGGGATTACAGAGGAAGTGCATAAAGTAAAGTTCTTACATTTCCAGGAGGGATTACAGTTGAAGTGCACAAAGTAGATTTCTTACATTTCCAGGAGGGATTACAGTGGAAGTGCACAAAGTAGATTTCTTACATTTCCAGGAGGGATTACAGAGGAAGTGCATATAGTAAAGTTCTTACATTTCCATGAGGAATTAAAGAGGAAGTGCACAACGTAGAGTTCTTACATTTCCAGGAGGTATTACAGAGGAAGTGCAAAAAGTAGATTTCTTACATTTCCAGGAGGGATTACAGTGGAAGTGCATAAAGTAAAGTTCTTACATTTCCAGGAGGGATTACAGAGGAAGTGCATGAAGTAAAGTTCTTACATTTCCAGGAGGAATTACAGAGGATGTGCATAAAGTAAAGTTCTTACATTTCCAGGAGTAATTAAAGAGGAAGTGCACAAAGTAGAGTCCTTACATTTCCAGGAGGATTTACAGAGGAAGTGCACAAAGTAAAGTTCTTACATTTCCAGGAGCGATTACAGAGGAAGTGCATATAGTAAAGTTCTTACATTTCCATGAGGAATTAAAAAGGAAGTGCAGAAATTAGAGTCCTTTCATTTCCAGGAGGGATTACAGAGGAAGTGCACAAAGTAGAGTTCTTACATTTCCAGGAAGGATTACAGGGGATGTGCACAAAGTAGAGTTCTTACATTTGCAGGAGTATTTACAGAGGAAGTGCAAAAAGTAAAGTTCTTACATTTCCAGGAAGGATTACAGAGGAAATGCATAAAATAAAGTTCTTACATTTCCATGAGGAATTAAAGAGGAAGTGCACAAAGTAGAGTTCTTACATTTCCAGGAGGTATTACAGAGGAAGTGCATAAAGTAGAGTTCTTACATTTCCAGGAGGATTAACAGAGGAAGTGCAAAAAGTAAAGTTCTTACATTTCCAGGAGGGATTACAGAGGAAGTTCATAAAGTAAAGTTCTTACATTTCCAGGAGGAATTACAGAGGAAGTGCAAAAAGTAAAGTTCTTACATTTCCAGGAGGGATTACAGAGGAAGTCCATAAAGTAAAGTTCTTACATTTCCAGGAGGAATTACAGAGGAAATGCACAACGTTCTTACATTTCCAGGAGGGATTACAGAGGAAGTGCACAAAGTAGATTTCTTACATTTCCAGGAGGGATTACGGAGGAAGTGAATTAAAGTTCTTGCATTTCCAGGAGGGATTACAGAGGAAGTGCATAAAGTAAAGTTCTTACATTTCCAGGAGGGATTACAGAGGAAGTGCATAAAGTAAAGTTCTTACATTTCCAGGAGGGATTACAGAGGAAGTGGATAAAGTAAAGTTCTTACATTTCCAGGAGTAATTAAAGAGGAAGTGCACAAAGTAGAGTCCTTACATTTCCAGGAGGATTTACGGAGGAAGTGCACAAAGTAAAGTTCTTACATTTCCAGGAGGGATTACAGAAGAAGTGCACAAAGTAGAGTCCTTACATTTCCAGGAGGGATTACAGGGGAAGTGCAGAAAGTAAAGTTCTTACATTTCCAGGAGGAATTACAGAGGAAATGCACAACGTTCTTACATTTCCAGGAGGGATTACAGAGGAAGTACACAAAGTAGATTTCTTACATTTCCAGGAGGGATTACAGAGGAAGTGCACAAAGTAGATTTCTTACATTTCCAGGAGGGATTACAGAGGAAGTGCATAAAGTAAAGTTCTTACATTTCCAGGAGGGATTACAGAGGAAGTGCATAAAGCAAAGTTGTTACTTTTCCAGGAGGGATTACAGAGGAAGTGCATAAAGTAAAGTTCTTACATTTCCAGGAGGAATTACAGAGGAAGTCCATAAAGTAAAGTTCTTACATTTCCAGGAGGGATTACAGGGGAAGTGCAGAAAGTAAAGTTCTTACATTTCCAGGAGGAATTACAGAGGAAATGCACAACATTCTTACATTTCCAGGAGGGATTACAGAGGAAGTGCACAAAGTAGATTTCTTACGTTTCCAGGAGGGATTACAGAGGAAGTGCATAAAGTAAAGTTCTTACATTTCCAGGAGAGATTACAGAGGAAGTGCCTAAAGTAAAGTTCATACATTTCCAGGAGGGATTACAAAGGAAGTGCATAAAGCAAAGTTATTACATTTCCAGGAGGAATTACAGAGGAAGTGCATAAAGTAAAGTTCTTACATTTCCAGGAGGAATTACAGAGGAAGTCCATAAAGTAAAGTTCTTACATTTCCAGGAGGAATTACAGAGGAAGTGGAAAAAGTAAAGTTCTTACATTTCCCGGAGTAATTAAAGGGGAAGTGCACAAAGTAGAGTCCTTACATTTCCAGGAGGATTTACAGAGGAAATGCACAACGTTCTTACATTTCCAGGAGGAATTACAGAGGAAGTGCACAAAGTAGATTTCTTACATTTCCAGGAGGGATTACGGAGAAAGTGAAGTAAAGTTCTTGCATTTCCAGGAGGGATTACGGAGGAAGTGCATAAAGTAAAGTTCTTACATTTCCAGGAGGGACTACAGATGAAGTGCATAAAGTAAAGTTCTTACATTTCCAGGAGGGATTACAGAGGAAGTGCATAAAGTAAAGTTCTTACATTTCCCGGAGTAATTAAAGGGGAAGTGCACAAAGTAGAGTCCTTACATTTCCAGGAGGATTTACAGAGGAAGTGCACAAAGTAAAGTTCTTACGTTTCCAGGAGGGATTACAGAGGAAGTGCATGAAGTAAAGTTCTTACATTTCCAGGAGGGATTACAGAAGAAGTGCATAAAGTAAAGTTCATACATTTCCAGGAGGGATTACAGAGGAAGTGCATAAAGCAAAGTTCTTACATTTCCAGGAGGGATTACAGAGGAAGTGCATAAAGTAAAGTTCTTACATTTCCAGGAGGGATTACAGGGGAAGTGCAGAAAGTAAAGTTCTTACATTTCCAGGAGGAATTACAGAGGAAGTCCATAAAGTAAAGTTCTTACATTTCCAGGAGGAATTACAGAGGAAGTGGAAAAAGTAAAGTTCTTACATTTCCAGGAGGAATTACAGAGGAAATGCACAACGTTCTTACATTTCCAGGAGGAATTACAGAGGAAGTGCACAAAGTAGATTTCTTACATTTCCAGGAGGGATTACGGAGAAAGTGAAGTAAAGTTCTTGCATTTCCAGGAGGGATTACAGGGGAAGTGCAGAAAGTAAAGTTCTTACATTTCCAGGAGGAATTACAGAGGAAATGCACAACGTTCTTACATTTCCAGGAGGAATTACAGAGGAAGTCCATAAAGTAAAGTTCTTACATTTCCAGGAGGAATTACAGAGGAAGTGGAAAAAGTAAAGTTCTTACATTTCCAGGAGGAATTACAGAGGAAATGCACAACGTTCTTACATTTCCAGGAGGAATTACAGAGGAAGTGCACAAAGTAGATTTCTTACATTTCCAGGAGGGATTACGGAGAAAGTGAAGTAAAGTTCTTGCATTTCCAGGAGGGATTACGGAGGAAGTGCATAAAGTAAAGTTCTTACATTTCCAGGAGGGATTACAGAGGAAGTGCATAAAGTAAAGTTCTTACATTTCCAGGAGGGATTACAGAGGAAGTGCATAAAGTAAAGTTCTTACATTTCCAGGAGTAATTAAAGGGGAAGTGCACAAAGTAGAGTCCTTACATTTCCAGGAGGATTTACAGAGGAAGTGCACAAAGTAAAGTTCTTACATTTCCAGGAGGGATTACAGAGGAAGTGCATAAAGTAAAGTTCTTACATTTCCAGGAGGATTTACAGAGGAAGTGCATATAGTAAAGTTCTTACATTTCCATCAGGAATTAAAGAGGAAGTGCAGAAAGTAGAGTCCTTACATTTCCAGGAGGGATTACAGAGGAAGTGCGTATAGTAAAGTTCTTACATTTCCATGAGGAATTAAAGAGGAAGTGCACAAAGTAGAATCCTTACATTTCCATGAGTATTTACAGAGGAATTGCAAAAAGTAAAGTTCTTACATTTCCAGGAGGGATTACAGAGGAAGTGCATAAAGTAAAGTTCTTACATTTCCAGGAGGAATTACAAATGAAATGCACAACGTTCTTACATTTCCAGGAGGGATTACAGAGGAAGTGCACAAAGTAGATTTCTTACATTTCCAGGAGGGATTACAGAGGAAGTGCATAAAGTAAAGTTCTTACATTTCCAGGAGGGATTACAGAGGAAGTGCATAAAGTAAAGTTCTTACATTTCCAGGAGGGATTACAGTTGAAGTGCACAAAGTAGATTTCTTACATTTCCAGGAGGGATTACAGTGGAAGTGCACAAAGTAGATTTCTTACATTTCCAGGAGGGATTACAGAGGAAGTGCATATAGTAAAGTTCTTACATTTCCATGAGGAATTAAAGAGGAAGTGCACAAAGTAGAGTTCTTACATTTCCAGGAGGTATTACAGAGGAAGTGCAAAAAGTAGATTTCTTACATTTCCAGGAGGGATTACAGTGGAAGTGCATAAAGTAAAGTTCTTACATTTCCAGGAGGGATTACAGAGGAAGTGCATAAAGTAAAGTTCTTACATTTCCAGGAGGAATTACAGAGGATGTGCATAAAGTAAAGTTCTTACATTTCCAGGAAGGATTACAGAGGAAATGCATAAAGTAAAGTACTTACATTTCCATGAGGAATTAAAGAGGAAGTGCACAAAGTAGAGTTCTTACATTTCCAGGAGGTATTACAGAGGAAGTGCATAAAGTAGAGTTCTTACATTTCCAGGAGGATTAACAGAGGAAGTGCAAAAAGTAAAGTTCTTACATTTCCAGGAGGGATTACAGAGGAAGTTCATAAAGTAAAGTTCTTACATTTCCAGGAGGAATTACAGAGGAAGTGCAAAAAGTAAAGTTCTTACATTTCCAGGAGGGATTACAGAGGAAGTCCATAAAGTAAAGTTCTTACATTTCCAGGAGGAATTACAGAGGAAATGCACAACGTTCTTACATTTCCAGGAGGGATTACAGAGGAAGTGCACAAAGTAGATTTCTTACATTTCCAGGAGGGATTACGGAGGAAGTGAATTAAAGTTCTTGCATTTCCAGGAGGGATTACAGAGGAAGTGCATAAAGTAAAGTTCTTACATTTCCAGGAGGGATTACAGAGGAAGTGCATAAAGTAAAGTACTTACATTTCCAGGAGGGATTACAGAGGAAGTGGATAAAGTAAAGTTCTTACATTTCCAGGAGTAATTAAAGAGGAAGTGCACAAAGTAGAGTCCTTACATTTCCAGGAGGATTTACGGAGGAAGTGCACAAAGTAAAGTTCTTACATTTCCAGGAGGGATTACAGAAGAAGTGCACAAAGTAGAGTCCTTACATTTCCAGGAGGGATTACAGGGGAAGTGCAGAAAGTAAAGTTCTTACATTTCCAGGAGGAATTACAGAGGAAATGCACAACGTTCTTACATTTCCAGGAGGGATTACAGAGGAAGTACACAAAGTAGATTTCTTACATTTCCAGGAGGGATTACAGAGGAAGTGCACAAAGTAGATTTCTTACATTTCCAGGAGGGATTACAGAGGAAGTGCATAAAGTAAAGTTCTTACATTTCCAGGAGGGATTACAGAGGAAGTGCATAAAGCAAAGTTGTTACTTTTCCAGGAGGGATTACAGAGGAAGTGCATAAAGTAAAGTTCTTACATTTCCAGGAGGAATTACAGAGGAAGTCCATAAAGTAAAGTTCTTACATTTCCAGGAGGGATTACAGGGGAAGTGCAGAAAGTAAAGTTCTTACATTTCCAGGAGGAATTACAGAGGAAATGCACAACATTCTTACATTTCCAGGAGGGATTACAGAGGAAGTGCACAAAGTAGATTTCTTACGTTTCCAGGAGGGATTACAGAGGAAGTGCATAAAGTAAAGTTCTTACATTTCCAGGAGAGATTACAGAGGAAGTGCCTAAAGTAAAGTTCATACATTTCCAGGAGGGATTACAAAGGAAGTGCATAAAGCAAAGTTATTACATTTCCAGGAGGAATTACAGAGGAAGTGCATAAAGTAAAGTTCTTACATTTCCAGGAGGAATTACAGAGGAAGTCCATAAAGTAAAGTTCTTACATTTCCAGGAGGAATTACAGAGGAAGTGGAAAAAGTAAAGTTCTTACATTTCCAGGAGGAATTACAGAGGAAATGCACAACGTTCTTACATTTCCAGGAGGAATTACAGAGGAAGTGCACAAAGTAGATTTCTTACATTTCCAGGAGGGATTACGGAGAAAGTGAAGTAAAGTTCTTGCATTTCCAGGAGGGATTACGGAGGAAGTGCATAAAGTAAAGTTCTTACATTTCCAGGAGGGATTACAGATGAAGTGCATAAAGTAAAGTTCTTACATTTCCAGGAGGGATTACAGAGGAAGTGCATAAAGTAAAGTTCTTACATTTCCCGGAGTAATTAAAGGGGAAGTGCACAAAGTAGAGTCCTTACATTTCCAGGAGGATTTACAGAGGAAGTGCACAAAGTAAAGTTCTTACATTTCCAGGAGGGATTACAGAGGAAGTGCATGAAGTAAAGTTCTTACATTTCCAGGAGGGATTACAGAGGAAGTGCATAAAGTAAAGTTCATACATTTCCAGGAGGGATTACAGAGGAAGTGCATAAAGCAAAGTTCTTACATTTCCAGGAGGGATTACAGAGGAAGTGCATAAAGTAAAGTTCTTACATTTCCAGGAGGGATTACAGGGGAAGTGCAGAAAGTAAAGTTCTTACATTTCCAGGAGGAATTACAGAGGAAATGCACAACGTTCTTACATTTCCAGGAGGGATTACAGAGGAAGTGCACAAAGTAGATTTCTTACGTTTCCAGGAGGGATTACAGAGGAAGTGCATAAAGTAAAGTTCTTACATTTCCAGGAGGGATTACAGAGGAAGTGCATAAAGTAAAGTTCATACATTTCCAGGAGGAATTACAGAGGAAGTGCATAAAGCAAAGTTCTTACATTTCCAGGAGGGATTACAGAGGAAGTGCATAAAGTAAAGTTCATATATTTCAAGGAGGGATTACAGAGGAAGTGCATAAAGCAAAGTTCTTACATTTCCAGGAGGGATTACAGAGGAAGTGCATAAAGCAAAGTTCTTACATTTCCAGGAGGGATTACAGAGGAAGTGCATAAAGTAAAGTTCTTACATTTCCAGGAGGGATTACAGGGGAATTGCAGAAAGTAAAGTTCTTACATTTCCAGGAGGAATTACAGAGGAAATGCACAACGTTCTTACATTTCCAGGAGGGATTACAGAGGAAGTGCACAAAGTAGAGTTCTTACATTTCCAGGAGGGATTACAGAGGAAGTGCATAAAGTAAAGTTCTTACGTTTCCAGGAGGGATTACAGAGGAAGTGCATAAAGTAAAGTTCTTACATTTCCAGGAGGGATTACAGAGGAAGTGCATAAAGTAAAGTTCATACATTTCCAGGAGGGATTACAGAGGAAGTGCATAAAGTAAAGTTCTTACGTTTCCAGGAGGGAATACAAAGGAAGTGAATAAAGTAAAGTTCTTACATTTCCAGGAGGGATTACAGAGGAAGTGCATAAAGTAAAGTTCTTACGTTTCCAGGAGGGATTAAAGAGGATGTGCATAAAGTAAAGTTCTTACATTTCCAGGAGGGATTACAGAGGAAGTGCATAAAGTAAAGTTCTTACGTTTCCAGGACGGATTACAGAGGAAGTGCATGAAGTAAAGTTCTTACATTTCCAGGAGGGATTACAGAGGAAGTGCATAAAGTAAAGTTCATACATTTCCAGGAGGGATTACAGAGGAAGTGCATAAAGCAAAGTTCTTACATTTCCAGGAGGGATTACAGAGGAAGTGCATAAAGTAAAGTTCTTACATTTCCAGGAGGGATTACAGGGGAAGTGCAGAAAGTAAAGTTCTTACATTTCCAGGAGGAATTACAGAGGAAATGCACAACGTTCTTACATTTCCAGGAGGGATTACAGAGGAAGTGCACAAAGTAGATTTCTTACGTTTCCAGGAGGGATTACAGAGGAAGTGCATAAAGTAAAGTTCTTACATTTCCAGGAGGGATTACAGAGGAAGTGCATAAAGTAAAGTTCATACATTTCCAGGAGGAATTACAGAGGAAGTGCATAAAGCAAAGTTCTTACATTTCCAGAAGGGATTACAGACGAAGTGCAGAAAGTAAAGTTCTTACATTTCCAGGAGGAATTACAGAGGAAGTCCATAAAGTAAAGTTCTTACATTTCCAGGAGGAATTACAGAGGAAGTGCAAAAAGTAAAGTTCTTACATTTCCAGGAGGGATTACAGAGGAAGTCCATAAAGTAAAGTTCTTACATTTCCAGGAGGAATTACAGAGGAAATGCACAACGTTCTTACATTTCCAGGAGGGATTACAGAGGAAGTGCACAAAGTAGATTTCCTACATTTCCAGGAGGGATTACGGAGGAAGTGAAGTAAAGTTCTTGCATTTCCAGGAGGGATTACAGAGGAAGTGCATAAAGTAAAGTTCTTACATTTCCAGGAGGGATTACAGGGGAAGTGCAGAAAGTAAAGTTCTTACATTTCCAGGAGGAATTACAGAGGAAATGCACAACGTTCTTACATTTCCAGGAGGGATTACAGAGGAAGTACACAAAGTAGATTTCTTACATTTCCAGGAGGGATTACAGAGGAAGTGCACAAAGTAGATTTCTTACATTTCCAGGAGGGATTACAGAGGAAGTGCATAAAGTAAAGTTCTTACATTTCCAGGAGGGATTACAGAGGAAGTGCATAAAGCAAAGTTGTTACATTTCCAGGAGGGATTACAGAGGAAGTGCATAAAGTAAAGTTCTTACATTTCCAGGAGGGATTTCAGAGGAAGTCCATAAAGTAAAGTTCTTACATTTCCAGGAGGGATTACAGGGGAAGTGCAGAAAGTAAAGTTCTTACATTTCCAGGAGGAATTACAGAGGAAATGCACAACGTTCTTACATTTCCAGGAGGGATTACAGAGGAAGTGCACAAAGTAGATTTCTTACGTTTCCAGGAGGGATTACAGAGGAAGTGCATAAAGTAAAGTTCTTACATTTCCAGGAGAGATTACAGAGGAAGTGCATAAAGTAAAGTTCATACATTTCCAGGAGGGATTAAAGAGGAAGTGCATAAAGCAAAGTTCTTACATTTCCAGGAGGGATTACAGAGGAAGTGCATAAAGTAAAGTTCTTACACTTCCAGGAGAGATTACAGAGGAAGTGCACAAAGTAGATTTCTTACATTTCCAGGAGGGATTACAGTGGAAGTGCATAAAGTAAAGTTCTTACATTTCCAGGAGGGATTACAGAGGAAGTGCATAAAGTAAAGTTCTTACATTTCCAGGAGGGATTACAGAGGATGTGCATAAAGTAAAGTTCTTACATTTCCAGGAGTAATTAAAGAGGAAGTGCACAAAGTAGAGTCCTTACATTTCCAGGAGGATTTACAGAGGAAGTGCATAAAGTAAAGTTCTTACATTTCCAGGAGCGATTACAGAGGAATTGCATATAGTAAAGTTCTTACATTTCCATGAGGAATTAAAAAGGAAGTGCAGAAAGTAGAGTCCTTTCATTTCCAGGAGGGATTACAGAGGAAGTGCACAAAGTAGAGTTCTTACATTTCCAGGAAGGATTACAGGGGATGTGCACAAAGTAGAGTTCTTACATTTGCAGGAGTATTTACAGAGGAAGTGCAAAAAGTAAAGTTCTTACATTTCCAGGAAGGATTACAGAAGAAATGCATAAAGTAAAGTTCTTACATTTCCATGAGGAATTAAAGAGGAAGTGCACAAAGTAGAGTTCTTACATTTCCAGGAGGTATTACAGAGGAAGTGCATAAAGTAGAGTTCTTACATTTCCAGGAGGATTAACAGAGGAAGTGCAAAAAGTAAAGTTCTTACATTTCCAGGAGGGATTACAGAGGAAGTTCATAAAGTAAAGTTCTTACATTTCCAGGAGGAATTACAGAGGAAGTGCAAAAAGTAAAGTTCTTACATTTCCAGGAGGGATTACAGAGGAAGTCCATAAAGTAAAGTTCTTACATTTCCAGGAGGAATTACAGAGGAAATGCACAACGTTCTTACATTTCCAGGAGGGATTACAGAGGAAGTGCACAAAGTAGATTTCTTACATTTTCAGGAGGGATTACGGAGGAAGTGAATTAAAGTTCTTGCATTTCCAGGAGGGATTACAGAGGAAGTGCATAAAGTAAAGTTCTTACATTTCCAGGAGGGATTACAGAGGAAGTGCATAAAGTAAAGTTCTTACATTTCCAGGGGGGATTACAGAGGAAGTGGATAAAGTAAAGTTCTTACATTTCCAGGAGTAATTAAAGAGGAAGTGCACAAAGTAGAGTCCTTACATTTCCAGGAGGATTTACGGAGGAAGTGCACAAAGTAAAGTTCTTACATTTCCAGGAGGGATTACAGAAGAAGTGCACAAAGTAGAGTCCTTACATTTCCAGGAGGGATTACAGGGGAAGTGCAGAAAGTAAAGTTCTTACATTTCCAGGAGGAATTACAGAGGAAATGCACAACGTTCTTACATTTCCAGGAGGGATTACAGAGGAAGTACACAAAGTAGATTTCTTACATTTCCAGGAGGGATTACAGAGGAAGTGCACAAAGTAGATTTCTTACATTTCCAGGAGGGATTACAGAGGAAGTGCATAAAGTAAAGTTCTTACATTTCCAGGAGGGATTACAGAGGAAGTGCATAAAGCAAAGTTGTTACTTTTCCAGGAGGGATTACAGAGGAAGTGCATAAAGTAAAGTTCTTACATTTCCAGGAGGAATTACAGAGGAAGTCCATAAAGTAAAGTTCTTAAATTTCCAGGAGGGATTACAGGGGAAGTGCAGAAAGTAAAGTTCTTACATTTCCAGGAGGAATTACAGAGGAAATGCACAACATTCTTACATTTCCAGGAGGGATTACAGAGGAAGTGCACAAAGTAGATTTCTTAAGTTTCCAGGAGGGATTACAGAGGAAGTGCATAAAGTAAAGTTCTTACATTTCCAGGAGAGATTACAGAGGAAGTGCCTAAAGTAAAGTTCATACATTTCCAGGAGGGATTACAAAGGAAGTGCATAAAGCAAAGTTATTACATTTCCAGGAGGAATTACAGAGGAAGTGCATGAAGTAAAGTTCTTACATTTCCAGGAGGAATTACAGAGGAAGTCCATAAAGTAAAGTTCTTACATTTCCAGGAGGAATTACAGAGGAAGTGGAAAAAGTAAAGTTCTTACATTTCCAGGAGGAATTACAGAGGAAATGCACAACGTTCTTACATTTCCAGGAGGAATTACAGAGGAAGTGCACAAAGTAGATTTCTTACATTTCCAGGAGGGATTACGGAGAAAGTGAAGTAAAGTTCTTGCATTTCCAGGAGGGATTACAGGGGAAGTGCAGAAAGTAAAGTTCTTACATTTCCAGGAGGAATTACAGAGAAAATGCACAACGTTCTTACATTTCCAGGAGGAATTACAGAGGAAGTCCATAAAGTAAAGTTCTTACATTTCCAGGAGGAATTACAGAGGAAGTGGAAAAAGTAAAGTTCTTACATTTCCAGGAGGAATTACAGAGGAAATGCACAACGTTCTTACATTTCCAGGAGGAATTACAGAGGAAGTGCACAAAGTAGATTTCTTACATTTCCAGGAGGGATTACGGAGAAAGTGAAGTAAAGTTCTTGCATTTCCAGGAGGGATTACGGAGGAAGTGCATAAAGTAAAGTTCTTACATTTCCAGGAGGGATTACAGAGGAAGTGCATAAAGTAAAGTTCTTACATTTCCAGGAGGGATTACAGAGGAAGTGCATAAAGTAAAGTTCTTACATTTCCAGGAGTAATTAAAGGGGAAGTGCACAAAGTAGAGTCCTTACATTTCCAGGAGGATTTACAGAGGAAGTGCACAAAGTAAAGTTCTTACATTTCCAGGAGGGATTACAGAGGAAGTGCATAAAGTAAAGTTCTTACATTTCCAGGAGGATTTACAGAGGAAGTGCATATAGTAAAGTTCTTACATTTCCATCAGAAATTAAAGAGGAAGTGCAGAAAGTAGAGTCCTTACATTTCCAGGAGGGATTACAGAGGAAGTGCGTATAGTAAAGTTCTTACATTTCCATGAGGAATTAAAGAGGAAGTGCACAAAGTAGAATCCTTACATTTCCATGAGTATTTACAGAGGAATTGCAAAAAGTAAAGTTCTTACATTTCCAGGAGGGATTACAGAGGAAGTGCATAAAGTAAAGTTCTTACATTTCCAGGAGGAATTACAAATGAAATGCACAACGTTCTTACATTTCCAGGAGGGATTACAGAGGAAGTGCACAAAGTAGATTTCTTACATTTCCAGGAGGGATTACAGAGGAAGTGCATAAAGTAAAGTTCTTACATTTCCAGGAGGGATTACAGAGGAAGTGCATAAAGTAAAGTTCTTACATTTCCAGGAGGGATTACAGTTGAAGTGCACAAAGTAGATTTCTTACATTTCCAGGAGGGATTACAGTGGAAGTGCACAAAGTAGATTTCTTACATTTCCAGGAGGGATTACAGAGGAAGTGCATGTAGTAAAGTTCTTACATTTCCATGAGGAATTAAAGAGGAAGTGCACAAAGTAGAGTTCTTACATTTCCAGGAGGTATTACAGAGGAAGTGCAAAAAGTAGATTTCTTACATTTCCAGGAGGGATTACAGAGGAAGTGCATAAAGTAAAGTTCTTACATTTCCAGGAGGGATTACAGAGGAAGTGCATAAAGTAAAGTTCTTACATTTCCAGGAGGGATTACAGAGGAAGTGCATAAAGTAAAGTTCTTACATTTCCAGGAGGAATTACAGAGGATGTGCATAAAGTAAAGTTCTTACATTTCCAGGAGTAATTAAAGAGGAAGTGCACAAAGTAGAGTCCTTACATTTCCAGGAGGATTTACAGAGGAAGTGCACAAAGTAAAGTTCTTACATTTCCAGGAGCGATTACAGAGGAAGTGCATATAGTAAAGTTCTTACATTTCCATGAGGAATTAAAAAGGAAGTGCAGAAATTAGAGTCCTTTCATTTCCAGGAGGGATTACAGAGGAAGTGCACAAAGTAGAGTTCTTACATTTCCAGGAAGGATTACAGGGGATGTGCACAAAGTAGAGTTCTTACATTTGCAGGAGTATTTACAGAGGAAGTGCAAAAAGTAAAGTTCTTACATTTCCAGGAAGGATTACAGAGGAAATGCATAAAGTAAAGTTCTTACATTTCCATGAGGAATTAAAGAGGAAGTGCACAAAGTAGAGTTCTTACATTTCCAGGAGGTATTACAGAGGAAGTGCATAAAGTAGAGTTCTTACATTTCCAGGAGGATTAACAGAGGAAGTGCAAAAAGTAAAGTTCTTACATTTCCAGGAGGGATTACAGAGGAAGTTCATAAAGTAAAGTTCTTACATTTCCAGGAGGGATTACAGAGGAAGTCCATAAAGTAAAGTTCTTACATTTCCAGGAGGAATTACAGAGGAAATGCACAACGTTCTTACATTTCCAGGAGGGATTACAGAGGAAGTGCACAAAGTAGATTTCTTACATTTCCAGGAGGGATTACGGAGGAAGTGAATTAAAGTTCTTGCATTTCCAGGAGGGATTACAGAGGAAGTGCATAAAGTAAAGTTCTTACATTTCCAGGAGGGATTACAGAGGAAGTGCATAAAGTAAAGTTCTTACATTTCCAGGAGGGATTACAGAGGAAGTGGATAAAGTAAAGTTCTTACATTTCCAGGAGTAATTAAAGAGGAAGTGCACAAAGTAGAGTCCTTACATTTCCAGGAGGATTTACGGAGGAAGTGCACAAAGTAAAGTTCTTACATTTCCAGGAGGGATTACAGAAGAAGTGCACAAAGTAGAGTCCTTACATTTCCAGGAGGGATTACAGGGGAAGTGCAGAAAGTAAAGTTCTTACATTTCCAGGAGGAATTACAGAGGAAATGCACAACGTTCTTACATTTCCAGGAGGGATTACAGAGGAAGTACACAAAGTAGATTTCTTACATTTCCAGGAGGGATTACAGAGGAAGTGCACAAAGTAGATTTCTTACATTTCCAGGAGGGATTACAGAGGAAGTGCATAAAGTAAAGTTCTTACATTTCCAGGAGGGATTACAGAGGAAGTGCATAAAGCAAAGTTGTTACTTTTCCAGGAGGGATTACAGAGGAAGTGCATAAAGTAAAGTTCTTACATTTCCAGGAGGAATTACAGAGGAAGTCCATAAAGTAAAGTTCTTACATTTCCAGGAGGGATTACAGGGGAAGTGCAGAAAGTAAAGTTCTTACATTTCCAGGAGGAATTACAGAGGAAATGCACAACGTTCTTACATTTCCAGGAGGGATTACAGAGGAAGTGCACAAAGTAGATTTCTTACGTTTCCAGGAGGGATTACAGAGGAAGTGCATAAAGTAAAGTTCTTACATTTCCAGGAGAGATTACAGAGGAAGTGCCTAAAGTAAAGTTCATACATTTCCAGGAGGGATTACAAAGGAAGTGCATAAAGCAAAGTTATTACATTTCCAGGAGGAATTACAGAGGAAGTGCATAAAGTAAAGTTCTTACATTTCCAGGAGGAATTACAGAGGAAGTCCATAAAGTAAAGTTCTTACATTTCCAGGAGGAATTACAGAGGAAGTGGAAAAAGTAAAGTTCTTACATTTCCAGGAGGAATTACAGAGGAAATGCACAACGTTCTTACATTTCCAGGAGGGATTAGGGAAAAAGTGAAGTAAAGTTCTTGCATTTCCAGGAGGGATTACGGAGGAAGTGCATAAAGTAAAGTTCTTACATTTCCAGGAGGGATTACAGATGAAGTGCATAAAGTAAAGTTCTTACATTTCCAGGAGGGATTACAGAGGAAGTGCATAAAGTAAAGTTCTTACATTTCCCGGAGTAATTAAAGGGGAAGTGCACAAAGTAGAGTCCTTACATTTCCAGGAGGATTTACAGAGGAAGTGCACAAAGTAAAGTTCTTACATTTCCAGGAGGGATTTACAGAGGAAGTGCATATAGTAAAGTTCTTACATTTCCATCAGGAATTAAAGAGAAAGTGCAGAAAGTAGAGTCCTTACATTTCCAGGAGGGATTACAGAGGAAGTGCGTATAGTAAAGTTCTTACATTTCCATGAGGAATTAAAGAGGAAGTGCACAAAGTAGAATCCTTACATTTCCATGAGTATTTACAGAGGAATTGCAAAAAGTAAAGTTCTTACATTTCCAGGAGGGATTACAGAGGAAGTGCATAAAGTAAAGTTCTTACATTTCCAGGAGGAATTACAAAGGAAATGCACAACGTTCTTACATTTCCAGGAGGGATTACAGAGGAAGTGCACAAAGTAGATTTCTTACATTTCCAGGAGGGATTACAGAGGAAGTGCATAAAGTAAAGTTCTTACATTTCCAGGAGGGATTACAGAGGAAGTGCATAAAGTAAAGTTCTTACATTTCCAGGAGGGATTACAGTTGAAGTGCACAAAGTAGATTTCTTACATTTCCAGGAGGGATTACAGTGGAAGTGCATAAAGTAAAGTTCTTACATTTCCAGGAGGGATTACAGAGGAAGTGCATAAAGTAAAGTTCTTACATTTCCAGGAGGGATTACAGAGGAAGTGCATGAAGTAAAGTTCTTACATTTCCAGGAGTAATTAAAGAGGAAGTGCACAAAGTAGAGTCCTTACATTTCCAGGAGGATTTACAGAGGAAGTGCACAAAGTAAAGTTCTTACATTTCCAGGAGGGATTACAGAGGAAGTGCATATAGTAAAGTTCTTACATTTCTATGAGGAATTAAAAAGGAAGTGCAGGAAGTAGAGTCCTTACATTTCCACGAGGGATTACAGAGGAGTGCACAAAGTAGAGTCCTTACATTTCCAGGAAGATTTACGGAGGAAGTGCACAAAGTAAAGTTCTTACATTTCCAGGAGGGATTACAGAGGAAGTGCACAAAGTAGAGTCCTTACATTTCCAGGAGGGATTACAGGGGAAGTGCAGAAAGTAAAGTTCTTACATTTCCAGGAGGAATTACAGAGGAAATGCACAACGTTCTTACATTTCCAGGAGGGATTACAGAGGAAGTACACAAAGTAGATTTCTTACATTTCCAGGAGGGATTACAGAGGAAGTGCACAAAGTATATTTCTTACATTTCCAGGAGGGATTACAGAGGAAGTGCATAAAGTAAAATTCTTACATTCCCAGGAGGGATTACAGAGGAAGTGCATAAAGCAAAGTTGTTACTTTTCCAGGAGGGATTACAGAGGAAGTGCATAAAGTAAAGTTCTTACATTTCCAGGAGGAATTACAGAGGAAGTCCATAAAGTAAAGTTCTTACATTTCCAGGAGGGATTACAGGGGAAGTGCAGAAAGTAAAGTTCTTACATTTCCAGGAGGAATTACAGAGGAAATGCACAACGTTCTTACATTTCCAGGAGGGATTACAGAGGAAGTGCACAAAGTAGATTTCTTACGTTTCCAGGAGGGATTACAGAGGAAGTGCATAAAGTAAAATTCTTACATTTCCAGGAGAGATTACAGAGGAAGTGCCTAAAGTAAAGTTCATACATTTCCAGGAGGGATTACAGAGGAAGTGCATAAAGCAAAGTTATTACATTTCCAGGAGGGATTACAGAGGAAGTGCACAAAGTAGATTTCTTACATTTCCAGGAGGGATTACAGAGGAAGTGCATAAAGTAAAGTTCTTACATTTCCAGGAGGGATTACAGAGGAAGTGCATAAAGCAAAGTTGTTACTTTTCCAGGAGGGATTACAGAGGAAGTGCATAAAGTAAAGTTCTTACATTTCCAGGAGGAATTACAGAGGAAGTCCATAAAGTAAAGTTCTTAAATTTCCAGGAGGGATTACAGGGGAAGTGCAGAAAGTAAAGTTCTTACATTTCCAGGAGGAATTACAGAGGAAATGCACAACATTCTTCCATTTCCAGGAGGGATTACAGAGGAAGTGCACAAAGTAGATTTCTTAAGTTTCCAGGAGGGATTACAGAGGAAGTGCATAAAGTAAAGTTCTTACATTTCCAGGAGAGATTACAGAGGAAGTGCCTAAAGTAAAGTTCATACATTTCCAGGAGGGATTACAAAGGAAGTGCATAAAGCAAAGTTATTACATTTCCAGGAGGAATTACAGAGGAAGTGCATGAAGTAAAGTTCTTACATTTCCAGGAGGAATTACAGAGGAAGTCCATAAAGTAAAGTTCTTACATTTCCAGGAGGAATTACAGAGGAAGTGGAAAAAGTAAAGTTCTTACATTTCCAGGAGGAATTACAGAGGAAATGCACAACGTTCTTACATTTCCAGGAGGAATTACAGAGGAAGTGCACAAAGTAGATTTCTTACATTTCCAGGAGGGATTACGGAGAAAGTGAAGTAAAGTTCTTGCATTTCCAGGAGGGATTACAGGGGAAGTGCAGAAAGTAAAGTTCTTACATTTCCAGGAGGAATTACAGAGAAAATGCACAACGTTCTTACATTTCCAGGAGGAATTACAGAGGAAGTCCATAAAGTAAAGTTCTTACATTTCCAGGAGGAATTACAGAGGAAGTGGAAAAAGTAAATTTCTTACATTTCCAGGAGGAATTACAGAGGAAATGCACAACGTTCTTACATTTCCAGGAGGAATTACAGAGGAAGTGCACAAAGTAGATTTCTTACATTTCCAGGAGGGATTACGGAGAAAGTGAAGTAAAGTTCTTGCATTTCCAGGAGGGATTACGGAGGAAGTGCATAAAGTAAAGTTCTTACATTTCCAGGAGGGATTACAGAGGAAGTGCATAAAGTAAAGTTCTTACATTTCCAGGAGGGATTACAGAGGAAGTGCATAAAGTAAAGTTCTTACATTTCCAGGAGTAATTAAAGGGGAAGTGCACAAAGTAGAGTCCTTACATTTCCAGGAGGATTTACAGAGGAAGTGCACAAAGTAAAGTTCTTACATTTCCAGGAGGGATTACAGAGGAAGTGCATAAAGTAAAGTTCTTACATTTCCAGGAGGATTTACAGAGGAAGTGCATATAGTAAAGTTCTTACATTTCCATCAGAAATTAAAGAGGAAGTGCAGAAAGTAGAGTCCTTACATTTCCAGGAGGGATTACAGAGGAAGTGCGTATAGTAAAGTTCTTACATTTCTATGAGGAATTAAAGAGGAAGTGCACAAAGTAGAATCCTTACATTTCCATGAGTATTTACAGAGGAATTGCAAAAAGTAAAGTTCTTACATTTCCAGGAGGGATTACAGAGGAAGTGCATAAAGTAAAGTTCTTACATTTCCAGGAGGAATTACAAATGAAATGCACAACGTTCTTACATTTCCAGGAGGGATTACAGAGGAAGTGCACAAAGTAGATTTCTTACATTTCCAGGAGGGATTACAGAGGAAGTGCATAAAGTAAAGTTCTTACATTTCCAGGAGGGATTACAGAGGAAGTGCATAAAGTAAAGTTCTTACATTTCCAGGAGGGATTACAGTTGAAGTGCACAAAGTAGATTTCTTACATTTCCAGGAGGGATTACAGTGGAAGTGCACAAAGTAGATTTCTTACATTTCCAGGAGGGATTACAGAGGAAGTGCATATAGTAAAGTTCTTACATTTCCATGAGGAATTAAAGAGGAAGTGCACAAAGTAGAGTTCTTACATTTCCAGGAGGTATTACAGAGGAAGTGCAAAAAGTAGATTTCTTACATTTCCAGGAGGGATTACAGAGGAAGTGCATAAAGTAAAGTTCTTACATTTCCAGGAGGGATTACAGAGGAAGTGCATAAAGTAAAGTTCTTACATTTCCAGGAGGGATTACAGAGGAAGTGCATAAAGTAAAGTTCTTACATTTCCAGGAGGAATTACAGAGGATGTGCATAAAGTAAAGTTCTTACATTTCCAGGAGTAATTAAAGAGGAAGTGCACAAAGTAGAGTCCTTACATTTCCAGGAGGATTTACAGAGGAAGTGCACAAAGTAAAGTTCTTACATTTCCAGGAGCGATTACAGAGGAAGTGCATATAGTAAAGTTCTTACATTTCCATGAGGAATTAAAAAGGAAGTGCAGAAATTAGAGTCCTTTCATTTCCAGGAGGGATTACAGAGGAAGTGCACAAAGTAGAGTTCTTACATTTCCAGGAAGGATTACAGGGGATGTGCACAAAGTAGAGTTCTTACATTTGCAGGAGTATTTACAGAGGAAGTGCAAAAAGTAAAGTTCTTACATTTCCAGGAAGGATTACAGAGGAAATGCATAAAGTAAAGTTCTTACATTTCCATGAGGAATTAAAGAGGAAGTGCACAAAGTAGAGTTCTTACATTTCCAGGAGGTATTACAGAGGAAGTGCATAAAGTAGAGTTCTTACATTTCCAGGAGGATTAACAGAGGAAGTGCAAAAAGTAAAGTTCTTACATTTCCAGGAGGGATTACAGAGGAAGTTCATAAAGTAAAGTTCTTACATTTCCAGGAGGGATTACAGAGGAAGTCCATAAAGTAAAGTTCTTACATTTCCAGGAGGAATTACAGAGGAAATGCACAACGTTCTTACATTTCCAGGAGGGATTACAGAGGAAGTGCACAAAGTAGATTTCTTACATTTCCAGGAGGGATTACGGAGGAAGTGAATTAAAGTTCTTGCATTTCCAGGAGGGATTACAGAGGAAGTGCATAAAGTAAAGTTCTTACATTTCCAGGAGGGATTACAGAGGAAGTGCATAAAGTAAAGTTCTTACATTTCCAGGAGGGATTACAGAGGAAGTGGATAAAGTAAAGTTCTTACATTTCCAGGAGTAATTAAAGAGGAAGTGCACAAAGTAGAGTCCTTACATTTCCAGGAGGATTTACGGAGGAAGTGCACAAAGTAAAGTTCTTACATTTCCAGGAGGGATTACAGAAGAAGTGCACAAAGTAGAGTCCTTACATTTCCAGGAGGGATTACAGGGGAAGTGCAGAAAGTAAAGTTCTTACATTTCCAGGAGGAATTACAGAGGAAATGCACAACGTTCTTACATTTCCAGGAGGGATTACAGAGGAAGTACACAAAGTAGATTTCCTACATTTCCAGGAGGGATTACAGAGGAAGTGCACAAAGTAGATTTCTTACATTTCCAGGAGGGATTACAGAGGAAGTGCATAAAGTAAAGTTCTTACATTTCCAGGAGGGATTACAGAGGAAGTGCATAAAGCAAAGTTGTTACTTTTCCAGGAGGGATTACAGAGGAAGTGCATAAAGTAAAGTTCTTACATTTCCAGGAGGAATTACAGAGGAAGTCCATAAAGTAAAGTTCTTACATTTCCAGGAGGGATTACAGGGGAAGTGCAGAAAGTAAAGTTCTTACATTTCCAGGAGGAATTACAGAGGAAATGCACAACGTTCTTACATTTCCAGGAGGGATTACAGAGGAAGTGCACAAAGTAGATTTCTTACGTTTCCAGGAGGGATTACAGAGGAAGTGCATAAAGTAAAGTTCTTACATTTCCAGGAGAGATTACAGAGGAAGTGCCTAAAGTAAAGTTCATACATTTCCAGGAGGGATTACAAAGGAAGTGCATAAAGCAAAGTTATTACATTTCCAGGAGGAATTACAGAGGAAGTGCATAAAGTAAAGTTCTTACATTTCCAGGAGGAATTACAGAGGAAGTCCATAAAGTAAAGTTCTTACATTTCCAGGAGGAATTACAGAGGAAGTGGAAAAAGTAAAGTTCTTACATTTCCAGGAGGAATTACAGAGGAAATGCACAACGTTCTTACATTTCCAGGAGGAATTACAGAGGAAGTGCACAAAGTAGATTTCTTACATTTCCAGGAGGGATTACGGAAAAAGTGAAGTAAAGTTCTTGCATTTCCAGGAGGGATTACGGAGGAAGTGCATAAAGTAAAGTTCTTACATTTCCAGGAGGGATTACAGATGAAGTGCATAAAGTAAAGTTCTTACATTTCCAGGAGGGATTACAGAGGAAGTGCATAAAGTAAAGTTCTTACATTTCCCGGAGTAATTAAAGGGGAAGTGCACAAAGTAGAGTCCTTACATTTCCAGGAGGATTTACAGAGGAAGTGCACAAAGTAAAGTTCTTACATTTCCAGGAGGGATTTACAGAGGAAGTGCATATAGTAAAGTTCTTACATTTCCATCAGGAATTAAAGAGGAAGTGCAGAAAGTAGAGTCCTTACATTTCCAGGAGGGATTACAGAGGAAGTGCGTATAGTAAAGTTCTTACATTTCCATGAGGAATTAAAGAGGAAGTGCACAAAGTAGAATCCTTACATTTCCATGAGTATTTACAGAGGAATTGCAAAAAGTAAAGTTCTTACATTTCCAGGAGGGATTACAGAGGAAGTGCATAAAGTAAAGTTCTTACATTTCCAGGAGGAATTACAAAGGAAATGCACAACGTTCTTACATTTCCAGGAGGGATTACAGAGGAAGTGCACAAAGTAGATTTCTTACATTTCCAGGAGGGATTACAGAGGAAGTGCATAAAGTAAAGTTCTTACATTTCCAGGAGGGATTACAGAGGAAGTGCATAAAGTAAAGTTCTTACATTTCCAGGAGGGATTACAGTTGAAGTGCACAAAGTAGATTTCTTACATTTCCAGGAGGGATTACAGTGGAAGTGCATAAAGTAAAGTTCTTACATTTCCAGGAGGGATTACAGAGGAAGTGCATAAAGTAAAGTTCTTACATTTCCAGGAGGGATTACAGAGGAAGTGCATGAAGTAAAGTTCTTACATTTCCAGGAGTAATTAAAGAGGAAGTGCACAAAGTAGAGTCCTTACATTTCCAGGAGGATTTACAGAGGAAGTGCACAAAGTAAAGTTCTTACATTTCCAGGAGGGATTACAGAGGAAGTGCATATAGTAAAGTTCTTACATTTCTATGAGGAATTAAAAAGGAAGTGCAGGAAGTAGAGTCCTTACATTTCCACGAGGGATTACAGAGGAAGTGCACAAAGTAGAGTCCTTACATTTCCAGGAAGATTTACGGAGGAAGTGCACAAAGTAAAGTTCTTACATTTCCAGGAGGGATTACAGAGGAAGTGCACAAAGTAGAGTCCTTACATTTCCAGGAGGGATTACAGGGGAAGTGCAGAAAGTAAAGTTCTTACATTTCCAGGAGGAATTACAGAGGAAATGCACAACGTTCTTACATTTCCAGGAGGGATTACAGAGGAAGTACACAAAGTAGATTTCTTACATTTCCAGGAGGGATTACAGAGGAAGTGCACAAAGTATATTTCTTACATTTCCAGGAGGGATTACAGAGGAAGTGCATAAAGTAAAATTCTTACATTCCCAGGAGGGATTACAGAGGAAGTGCATAAAGCAAAGTTGTTACTTTTCCAGGAGGGATTACAGAGGAAGTGCATAAAGTAAAGTTCTTACATTTCCAGGAGGAATTACAGAGGAAGTCCATAAAGTAAAGTTCTTACATTTCCAGGAGGGATTACAGGGGAAGTGCAGAAAGTAAAGTTCTTACATTTCCAGGAGGAATTACAGAGGAAATGCACAACGTTCTTACATTTCCAGGAGGGATTACAGAGGAAGTGCACAAAGTAGATTTCTTACGTTTCCAGGAGGGATTACAGAGGAAGTGCATAAAGTAAAATTCTTACATTTCCAGGAGAGATTACAGAGGAAGTGCCTAAAGTAAAGTTCATACATTTCCAGGAGGGATTACAGAGGAAGTGCATAAAGCAAAGTTATTACATTTCCAGGAGGGATTACAGAGGAAGTGCATAAAGTAAAGTTCTTACATTTCCAGGAGGAATTACAGAGGAAGTCCATAAAGTAAAGTTCTTACATTTCCAGGAGGAATTACAGAGGAAGTGGAAAAAGTAAAGTTCTTACATTTCCAGGAGGAATTACAGAGGAAATGCACAACGTTCTTACATTTCCAGGAGGAATTACAGAGGAAGTGCACAAAGTAGATTTCTTACATTTCCAGGAGGGATTACGGAGAAAGTGAAGTAAAGTTCTTGCATTTCCAGGAGGGATTACGGAGGAAGTGCATAAAGTAAAGTTCTTACATTTCCAGGAGGGATTACAGAGGAAGTGCATAAAGTAAAGTTCTTACATTTCCAGGAGGGATTACAGAGGAAGTGCATAAAGTAAAGTTCTTACATTTCCAGGAGTAATTAAAGGGGAAGTGCACAAAG
The DNA here is from genome assembly GCF_046119375.1 of Phyllobates terribilis. Taxonomy (NCBI): domain Eukaryota; kingdom Metazoa; phylum Chordata; class Amphibia; order Anura; family Dendrobatidae; genus Phyllobates; species Phyllobates terribilis. The sequence continues at coordinate 5,422,899 of NW_027362839.1, forward strand.
TAGAGTCCTTACATTTCCAGGAGGATTTACAGAGGAAGTGCACAAAGTAAAGTTCTTACATTTCCAGGAGGGATTACAGAGGAAGTGCATAAAGTAAAGTTCTTACATTTCCAGGAGGATTTACAGAGGAAGTGCATATAGTAAAGTTCTTACATTTCCATCAGGAATTAAAGAGGAAGTGCAGAAAGTAGAGTCCTTACATTTCCAGGAGGGATTACAGAGGAAGTGCGTATAGTAAAGTTCTTACATTTCCATGAGGAATTAAAGAGGAAGTGCACAAAGTAGAATCCTTACATTTCCATGAGTATTTACAGAGGAATTGCAAAAAGTAAAGTTCTTACATTTCCAGGAGGGATTACAGAGGAAGTGCATAAAGTAAAGTTCTTACATTTCCAGGAGGAATTACAAAGGAAATGCACAACGTTCTTACATTTCCAGGAGGGATTACAGAGGAAGTGCACAAAGTAGATTTCTTACATTTCCAGGAGGGATTACAGAGGAAGTGCATAAAGTAAAGTTCTTACATTTCCAGGAGGGATTACAGAGGAAGTGCACAAAGTAAAGTTCTTACATTTCCAGGAGGGATTACAGTTGAAGTGCACAAAGTAGATTTCTTACATTTCCAGGAGGGATTACAGTGGAAGTGCACAAAGTAGATTTCTTACATTTCCAGGAGGGATTACAGAGGAAGTGCATATAGTAAAGTTCTTACATTTCCATGAGGAATTAAAGAGGAAGTGCACAAAGTAGAGTTCTTACATTTCCAGGAGGTATTACAGAGGAAGTGCATAAAGTAGAGTTCTTACATTTCCAGGAGGGATTACAGAGGAAGTGCAAAAAGTAAAGTTCTTACATTTCCAGGAGGGATTACAGAGGAAGTGCATAAAGTAAAGTTCTTACATTTCCAGGGGGAATTAAAGAGGAAGTGCAGAAAGTAGAGCCCTTACATTTCCAGGAGGTATTACAGGGGATGTGCACAAAGTAGAGTTCTTACATTTCCAGGAGGATTTACAGAGGAAGTGCAAAAAGTAAAATTCTTACATTTCCAGGAGGGATTACAGAGGAAGTGCATAAAGTAAAATTCTTACATTTCCAGGAGGGATTACAGAGGAAGTGCATAAAGTAAAGTTCTTACATTTCCAGGAGGGATTACAGGGGATGTGCACAAAGTAGAGTTCCTACTTTTCCAGGAGGATTTACAGAGGAAGTGTATAAAGTAAAGTTCTTACATTTCCAGGAGGGATTACAGGGGATGTGCACAAAGTAGAGTTCTTACATTTCCAGGAGGGATTACAGAGGAACTGCATAAAGTAAAGTTCTTACATTTCCAGGAGGGATTACAGAGGAAGTGCGTAAAGTAAAGTTCTTACATTTCCATGAGGGATTACAGAGGAAGTGCATAAAGTAAAGTTCTTACATTTCCAGGAGGGATTACAGAGGAAATGCATGAAGTAAAGTTCTTACATTTCCAGGAGGGATTGCAGGGGATGTGCACAAAGTAGAGTTCTTACATTTCCAGGAGGGATTACAGAGGAAGTGCATTAAGTAAAGTTCTTACATTTCCAGGAGGGATTACAGAGGAAGTGCATAAAGTAAAGTTCTTACATTTCCAGGAGGGATTACAGAGGAAGTGCATAAAGTAAAGTTCTTACATTTCCAGGAGGGATTACAGAGGAAGTGCATAAAGTAAAGATCTTACATTTCCAGGGGGAATTAAAGAGGAAGTGCAGAAAGTAGAGTCCTTACATTTCCAGGAGGTATTACAGGGGATGTGCACAAAGTAGAGTTCTTACATTTCCAGGAGGATTTACAGAGGAAGTGCAAAAAGTAAAATTCTTTCATTTCCAGGAGGGATTACAGAGGAAGTGCATAAAGTAAAATTCTTACATTTCCAGGAGGGATTACAGAGGAAGTGCATAAAGTAAAGTTCTTACATTTCCAGGAGGGATTACAGGGGATGTGCACAAAGTAGAGTTCCTACTTTTCCAGGAGGATTTACAGAGGAAGTGCATAAAGTAAAGTTCTTACATTTCCAGGAGGGATTACAGGGGATGTGCACAAAGTAGAGTTCTTACATTTCCAGGAGGGATTACAGAGGAACTGCATAAAGTAAAGTTCTTACATTTCCAGGAGGGATTACAGAGGAAGTGCGTAAAGTAAAGTTCTTACATTTCCATGAGGGATTACAGAGGAAGTGCATACAGTAAAGTTCTTACATTTCCAGGAGGGATTACAGAGGAAATGCATGAAGTAAAGTTCTTACATTTCCAGGAGGGATTGCAGGGGATGTGCACAAAGTAGAGTTCTTACATTTCCAGGAGGGATTACAGAGGAAGTGCATAAAGTAAAGTTCTTACATTTCCAGGAGGGATTACAGAGGAAGTGCATAAAGTAAAGTTCTTACATTTCCAGGAGGGATTACAGAGGAAGTGAATAAAGTAAAGTTCTTACATTTCCAGGAGGGATTACAGAGGAAGTGCATAAAGTAAAGTTCTTACATTTCCAGGGGGAATTAAAGAGGAAGTGCAGAAAGTAGAGTCCTTACATTTCCTGGAGGTATTACAGGGGATGTGCACAAAGTAGAGTTCTTACATTTCCAGGAGGATTTACAGAGGAAGTGCAAAAAGTAAAATTCTTACATTTCCAGGAGGGATTACAGAGGAAGTGCATAAAGTAAAATTCTTACATTTCCAGGAGGGATTACAGAGGAAGTGCATAAAGTTCTTACATTTCCAGGAGGGATTACAGGGGATGTGCACAAAGTAGAGTTCCAACTTTTCCAGGAGGATTTACAGAGGAAGTGCATAAAGTAAAGTTCTTACATTTCCAGGAGGGATTACAGGGGATGTGCACAAAGTAGAGTTCTTACATTTCCAGGAGGGATTACAGAGGAACTGCATAAAGTAAAGTTCTTACATTTCCAGGAGGGATTACAGAGGAAGTGCGTAAAGTAAAGTTCTTACATTTCCATGAGGGATTACAGAGGAAGTGCATAAAGTAAAGTTCTTACATTTCCAGGAGGGATTACAGAGGAAATGCATGAAGTAAAGTTCTTACATTTCCAGGAGGGATTGCAGGGGATGTGCACACAGTAGAGTTCTTACATTTCCAGGAGGGATTACAGAGGAAGTGCATAAAGTAAAGTTCTTACATTTCCAGGAGGGATTACAGAGGAAGTGCATAAAGTAAAGTTCTTACATTTCCAGGAGGGATTACAGAGGAAGTGCATAAAGTAAAGTTCTTACATTTCCAGGAGGGATTACAGAGGAAGTGCATAAAGTAAAGTTCTTACATTTCCAGGAGGGATTACAGAGGAAGTGCATAAAGTAAAATTCTTACATTTCCAGGAGGGATTACAGGGGATGTGCACAAAGTAGAGTTCTTACATTTCCAGAAGGGATTACAGAGGAAGTGCATAAAGTAAAGTTCTTACATTTCCAGGAGGGATTACAGAGGAAGTGCATAAAGTAAAGTTCTTAAATTTCCAGGAGGGATTACAGAGGAAGTGCATAAAGTAAAGTTCTTACATTTCCAGGAGGGATTACAGAGGAAATGCATAAAGTAAAGTTCTTACATTTCCAGGAGGGATTACAGGGGATGTGCACAAAGTAGAGTTCTTACATTTCCAGGAGGGATTACAGAGGAAGTCCATAAAGTAAAATTCTTACATTTCCAGGAGGAATTACAGGGGATGTGCACAAAGTAGAGTTCTTACATTTCCAGAAGGGATTACAGAGGAAGTGCATAAAGTAAAGTTCTTACATTTCCAGGAGGGATTACAGAGGAAGTGCACAAAGTAGATTTCTTACATTTCCAGGAGGGATTACAGTGGAAGTGCATAAAGTAAAGTTCTTACATTTCCAGGAGGGATTACAGAGGAAGTGCATAAAGTAAAGTTCTTACATTTCCAGGAGGGATTACAGAGGAAGTGCATAAAGTAAAGTTCTTACATTTCCAGGAGTAATTAAAGAGGAAGTGCACAAAGTAGAGTCCTTACATTTCCAGGAGGATTTACAGAGGAAGTGCACAAAGTATAGTTCTTACATTTCCAGGAGGGATTACAGAGGAAGTGCATATAGTAAAGTTCTTACATTTCCATGAGGAATTAAAAAGGAAGTGCAGAAAGTAGAGTCCTTTCATTTCCAGGAGGGATTACAGAGGAAGTGCACAAAGTAGAGTTCTTACATTTCCAGGAAGGATTACAGGGGATGTGCACAAAGTAGAGTTCTTACATTTGCAGGAGTATTTACAGAGGAAGTGCAAAAAGTAAAATTCTTTCATTTCCAGGAGGGATTACAGAGGAAGTGCATAAAGTAAAATTCTTACATTTCCAGGAGGGATTACAGAGGAAGTGCATAAAGTAAAGTTCTTACATTTCCAGGAGGGATTACAGGGGATGTGCACAAAGTAGAGTTCCTACTTTTCCAGGAGGATTTACAGAGGAACTGCATAAAGTAAAGTTCTTACATTTCCAGGAGGGATTACAGGGGATGTGCACAAAGTAGAGTTCTTACATTTCCAGGAGGGATTACAGAGGAACTGCATAAAGTAAAGTTCTTACATTTCCAGGAGGGATTACAGAGGAAGTGCGTAAAGTAAAGTTCTTACATTTCCATGAGGGATTACAGAGGAAGTGCATAAAGTAAAGTTCTTACATTTCCAGGAGGGATTACAGAGGAAATGCATGAATTAAAGTTCTTACATTTCCAGGAGGGATTGCAGGGGATGTGCACACAGTAGAGTTCTTACATTTCCAGGAGGGATTACAGAGGAAGTGCATAAAGTAAAGTTCTTACATTTCCAGGAGGGATTACAGTGGAAGTGCATAAAGTAAAGTTCTTACATTTCCAGGAGGGATTACAGAGGAAGTGCATAAAGTAAAGTTCTTACATTTACAGGAGGGATTACAGAGGAAGTGCATAAAGTAAAGTTCTTACATTACCAGGGGGGATTACAGAGGAAGTGCATAAAGTAAAATTCTTACATTTCCAGGAGGGATTACAGGGGATGTGCACAAAGTAGAGTTCTTACATTTCCAGAAGGGATTACAGAGGAAGTGCATGAAGTAAAGTTCTTACATTTCCAGGAGGGATTACAGAGGAAGTGCATAAAGTAAAGTTCTTAAATTTCCAGGAGGGATTACAGAGGAAGTGCATAAAGTAAAGTTCTTACATTTCCAGGAGGGATTACAGAGGAAATGCATCAAGTAAAGTTCTTACATTTCCAGGAGGGATTACAGGGGATGTGCACAAAGTAGAGTTTTTACATTTCCAGGAGGGATTACAGAGGAAGTCCATAAAGTAAAATTCTTACATTTCCAGGAGGAATTACAGGGGATGTGCACAAAGTAGAGTTCTTACGTTTCCAGAAGGGATTACAGAGGAAGTGCATAAAGTAAAGTTCTTACATTTCCAGGAGGGATTACAGAGGAAGTGCACAAAGTAGATTTCTTACATTTCCAGGAGGGATTACAGTGGAAGTGCATAAAGTAAAGTTCTTACATTTCCAGGAGGGATTACAGAGGAAGTGCATAAAGTAAAGTTCTTACATTTCCAGGAGGGATTACAGAGGAAGTGCATAAAGTAAAGTTCTTACATTTCCAGGAGTAATGAAAGAGGAAGTGCACAAAGTAGAGTCTTACATTTCCAGGAGGATTTACAGAGGAAGTGCACAAAGTAAAGTTCTTACATTTCCAGGAGGGATTACAGAGGAAGTGCATATAGTAAAGTTCTTACATTTCCATGAGGAATTAAAAAGGAAGTGCAGAAAGTAGAGTCCTTTCATTTCCAGGAGGGATTACAGAGGAAGTGCACAAAGTAGAGTTCTTACATTTCCAGGAAGGATTACAGGGGATGTGCACAAAGTAGAGTTCTTACATTTGCAGGAGTATTTACAGAGGAAGTGCAAAAAGTAAAGTTCTTACATTTCCAGGAGGTATTACAGAGGAAATGCATAAAGTAAAGGTCTTACATTTCCATGAGGAATTAAAGAGGAAGTGCACGAAGTAGAGTTCTTACATTTCCAGGAGGTATTACAGAGGAAGTGCATAAAGTAGAGTTCTTACATTTCCAGGAGGATTAACAGAGGAAGTGCAAAAAGTAAAGTTCTTACATTTCCAGGAGGGATTACAGAGGAAGTCCATAAAGTAAAGTTCTTACATTTCCAGGAGGAATTACAGAGGAAATGCACAACGTTCTTACATTTCCAGGAGGGATTACAGAGGAATTGCACGAAGTAGATTTCTTACATTTCCAGGAGGGATTACGGAGGAAGTGAATTAAAGTTCTTGCATTTCCAGGAGGGATTACAGAGGAAGTGCATAAAGTAAAGTTCTTACATTTCCAGGAGGGATTACAGAGGAAGTGCATAAAGTAAAGTTCTTACATTTCCAGGAGGGATTACAGAGGAAGTGCATAAAGTAAAGTTCTTACATTTCCAGGAGGGATTACAGAGGAAGTGGATAAAGTAAAGTTCTTACATTTCCAGGAGTAATTAAAGAGGAAGTGCACAAAGTAGAGTCCTTACATTTCCAGGAGGATTTACAGAGGAAGTGCACAAAGTAAAGTTCTTACATTTCCAGGAGGGATTACAGAGGAAGTGCACAAAGTAGAGTCCTTACATTTCCAGGAGGGATTACAGGGGAAGTGCAGAAAGTAAAAAGTTCTTACATTTCCAGGAGGAATTACAGAGGAAATGCACAACGTTCTTACATTTCCAGGAGGGATTACAGAGGAAGTGCACAAAGTAGATTTCTTACATTTCCAGGAGGGATTACAGAGGAAGTGCACAAAGTAGATTTCTTACATTTCCAGGAGGGATTACAGAGGAAGTGCATAAAGTAAAGTTCTTACATTTCCAGGAGGGATTACAGAGGAAGTGCATAAAGCAAAGTTGTTACTTTTCCAGGAGGGATTACAGAGGAAGTGCATAAAGTAAAGTTCTTACATTTCCAGGAGGAATTACAGAGGAAGTCCATAAAGTAAAGTTCTTACATTTCCAGGAGGGATTACAGGGGAAGTGCAGAAAGTAAAGTTCTTACATTTCCAGGAGGAATTACAGAGGAAATGCACAACGTTCTTACATTTCCAGGAGGGATTACAGAGGAAGTGCACAAAGTAGATTTCTTACGTTTCCAGGAGGGATTACAGAGGAAGTGCATAAAGTAAAGTTCTTACATTTCCAGGAGAGATTACAGAGGAAGTGCATAAAGTAAAGTTCATACATTTCCAGGAGGGATTACAGAGGAAGTGCATAAAGCAAAGTTCTTACATTTCCAGGAGGGATTACAGAGGAAGTGCATAAAGTAAAGTTCTTACATTTCCAGGAGGAATTACAGAGGAAGTCCATAAAGTAAAGTTCTTACATTTCCAGGAGGAATTACAGAGGAAGTGCAAAAAGTAAAGTTCTTACATTTCCAGGAGGAATTACAGAGGAAATGCACAACGTTCTTACATTTCCAGGAGGAATTACAGAGGAAGTGCACAAAGTAGATTTCTTACATTTCCAGGAGGGATTACGGAGGAAGTGAAGTAAAGTTCTTACATTTCCAGGAGGGATTACAGAGGAAGTGCATAAAGTAAAGTTCTTACATTTCCAGGAGGGATTACAGGGGAAGTGCATAAAGTAAAGTTCTTACATTTCCAGGAGGGATTACAGAGGAAGTGCATAAAGTAAAGTTCTTACATTTCCAGGAGTAATTAAAGGGGAAGTGCACAAAGTAGAGTCCTTACATTTCCAGGAGGATTTACAGAGGAAGTGCACAAAGTAAAGTTCTTACATTTCCAGGAGGGATTACAGAGGAAGTGCATAAAGTAAAGTTCTTACATTTCCAGGAGGATTTACAGAGGAAGTGCATATAGTAAAGTTCTTACATTTCCATGAGTAATTAAAGAGGAAGTGCAGAAAGTAGAGTCCTTACATTTCCAGGAGGGATTACAGAGGAAGTGCGTATAGTAAAGTTCTTACATTTCCATGAGGAATTAAAGAGGAAGTGCACAAAGTAGAATCCTTACATTTCCATGAGTATTTACAGAGGAATTGCAAAAAGTAAAGTTCCTACATTTCCAGGAGGGATTACAGAGGAAGTGCATAAAGTAAAGTTCTTACATTTCCAGGAGGGATTACAGAGGAAGTGCATAATGTAAAGTTCTTACATTTCCAGGAGGAATTACAGAGGAAATGCACAACGTTCTTACATTTCCAGGAGGGATTACAGAGGAAGTGCACAAAGTAGATTTCTTATATTTCCAGGAGGGATTACAGAGGAAGTGCATAAAGTAAAGTTCTTACATTTCCAGGAGGGATTACAGAGGAAGTGCATAAAGTAAAGTTCTTACATTTCCAGGAGGGATTACAGAGGAAGTGCACAAAATAGATTTCTTACATTTCCAGGAGGGATTACAGTGGAAGTGCATAAAGTAAAGTTCTTACATTTCCAGGAGGGATTACAGAGGAAGTGCATAAAGTAAAGTTCTTACATTTCCAGGAGGGATTACAGAGGAAGTGCATAAAGTAAAGTTCTTACATTTCCAGGAGGGATTACAGAGGAAGTGCATAAAGTAAAGTTCTTACATTTCCAGGAGTAATTAAAGAGGAAGTGCACAAAGTAGAGTTCTTACATTTCCAGGCGGTATTACAGAGGAAGAGCATAAAGTAGAGTTCTTACATTTCCAGGAGGGATTACAGAGGAAGTGAAAAAAGTAAAGTTCTTACATTTCCAGGAGGGATTACAGAGGAAGTGCATAAAGTAAAGTTCTTACATTTCCAGGGGGAATTAAAGAGGAAGTGCAGAAAGTAGAGTCCTTACATTTCCAGGAGGTATTACAGGGGATGTGCACAAAGTAGAGTTCTTACATTTCCAGGAGCATTTACAGAGGAAGTGCAAAAAGTAAAATTCTTACATTTCCAGGAGGGATTACAGAGGAAGTGCATAAAGTAAAATTCTTACATTTCCAGGAGGGATTACAGAGGAAGTGCATTAAGTAAAGTTCTTACATTTCCAGGAGGGATTACAGGGGATGTGCACAAAGTAGAGTTCCTACTTTTCCAGGAGGATTTACAGAGGAAGTGCATAAAGTAAAGTTCTTACATTTCCAGGAGGGATTACAGGGGATGTGCACAAAGTAGAGTTCTTACATTTCCAGGAGGGATTACAGAGGAACTGCATAAAGTAAAGTTCTTACATTTCCAGGAGGGATTACAGAGGAAGTGCGTAAAGTAAAGTTCTTACATTTCCATGAGGGATTACAGAGGAAGTGCATAAAGTAAAGTTCTTACATTTCCAGGAGGGATTACAGAGGAAATGCATGAAGTAAAGTTCTTACATTTCCAGGAGGGATTGCAGGGGATGTGCACAAAGTAGAGTTCTTACATTTCCAGGAGGGATTACAGAGGAAGTGCATAAAGTAAAGTTCTTACATTTCCAGGAGGGATTACAGAGGAAGTGCATAAAGTAAAGTTCTTACATTTCCAGGAGGGATTACAGAGGAAGTGCATAAAGTAAAGTTCTTACATTTCCAGGAGGGATTACAGAGGAAGTGCATATAGTAAAGTTCTTACATTTCCATGAGGAATTAAAAAGGAAGTGCAGAAAGTAGAGTCCTTACATTTCCAGGAGGGATTACAGAGGAAGTGCACAAAGTAGAGTTCTTACATTTCCAGGAGGGATTACAGGAGATGTGCACAAAGTAGAGTTCTTACATTTGCAGGAGGGATTACAGAGGAAATGCATAAAGTAAAGTTCTTACATTTCCATGAGGAATTAAAGAGGAAGTGCACAAAGTAGAGTTCTTACATTTCCAGGAGGTATTACAGAGGAAGTGCATAAAGTAGAGTTCTTACATTTCCAGGAGGGATTACAGAGGAAGTGCAAAAAGTAAAGTTCTTACATTTCCAGGAGGGATTACAGAGGAAGTGCATAAAGTAAAGTTCTTACATTTCCAGGGGGAATTAAAGAGGAAGTGCAGAAAGTAGAGTCCTTACATTTCCAGGAGGTATTACAGGGGATGTGCACAAAGTATAGTTCTTACATTTCCAGGAGGATTTACAGAGGAAGTGCAAAAAGTAAAATTCTTACATTTCCAGGAGGGATTACAGAGGAAGTGCATAAAGTAAAATTCTTACATTTCCAGGAGGGATTACAGAGGAAGTGCATAAAGTAAAGTTCTTACATTTCCAGGAGGGATTACAGGGGATGTGCACAAAGTAGAGTTCTTACATTTCCAGGAGGGATTACAGAGGAACTGCATGAAGTAAAGTTCTTACATTTCCAGGAGGGATTACAGAGGAAGTGCGTAAAGTAAAGTTCTTACATTTCCATGAGGGATTACAGAGGAAGTGCATAAAGTAAAGTTCTTACATTTCCAGGAGGGATTACAGAGGAAATGCATGAAGTAAAGTTCTTACATTTACAGGAGGGATTGCAGGGGATGTGCACAAAGTAGAGTTCTTACATTTCCAGGAGGGATTACAGAGGAAGTGCATAAAGTAAAGTTCTTACATTTCCAGGAAGGATTACAGAGGAAGTGCATAAAGTAAAGTTCTTACATTTCCAGGAGGGATTACAGAGGAAGTGCATAAAGTAAAGTTCTTACATTTCCAGGAGGGATTACAGAGGAAGTGCATAAAGTAAAGTTCTTACATTTCCAGGGGGAATTAAAGAGGAAATGCAGAAAGTAGAGTCCTTACATTTCCAGGAGGTATTACAGGGGATGTGCACAAAGTAGAGTTCTTACATTTCCAGGAGGATTTACAGAGGAAGTGCAAAAAGTAAAATTCTTACATTTCCAGGAGGGATTACAGAGGAAGTGCATAAAGTAAAATTCTTACATTTCCAGGAGGGATTACAGAGGAAGTGCATAAAGTAAAGTTCTTACATTTCCAGGAGGAATTACAGAGGAAATGCACAACGTTCTTACATTTCCAGGAGGAATTACAGAGGAAGTGCACAAAGTAGATTTCTTACATTTCCAGGAGGGATTACGGAGGAAGTGAAGTAAAGTTCTTGCATTTCCAGGAGGGATTACAGAGGAAGTGCATAAAGTAAAGTTCTTACATTTCCAGGAGGGATTACAGAGGAAGTGCATAAAGTAAAGTTCTTACATTTCCAGGAGGGATTACAGAGGAAGTGCATAAAGTAAAGTTCTTACATTTCCAGGAGGGATTACAGAGGAAGTGCATAAAGTAAAGTTCTTACATTTCCAGGAGTAATTAAAGGGGAAGTGCACAAAGTAGAGTCCTTACATTTCCAGGAGGATTTACAAAGGAAGTGCACAAAGTAAAGTTCTTACATTTCCAGGAGGGATTACAGAGGAAGTGCATAAAGTAAAGTTCTTACATTGCAAGGAGGATTTACAGAGGAAGTGCATATAGTAAAGTTCTTACATTTCCATGAGGAATTAAAGAGGAAGTGCAGAAAGTAGAGTCCTTACATTTCCATGAGGGATTACAGAGGAAGTGCATAAAGTAAAGTTCTTACATTTCCAGGAGGGATTACAGAGGAAATGCATGAAGTAAAGTTCTTACATTTCCAGGAGGGATTGCAGGGGATGTGCACACAGTAGAGTTCTTACATTTCCAGGAGGGATTACAGAGGAAGTGCATAAAGTAAAGTTCTTACATTTCCAGGAGGGATTACAGAGGAAGTGCATAAAGTAAAGTTCTTACATTTCCAGGAGGGATTACAGAGGAAGTGCATAAAGTAAAGTTCTTACATTTCCAGGAGGGATTACAGAGGAAGTGCATAAAGTAAAGTTCTTACATTTCCAGGAGGGATTACAGAGGAAGTGCATAAAGTAAAATTCTTACATTTCCAGGAGGGATTACAGGGGATGTGCACAAAGTAGAGTTCTTACATTTCCAGAAGGGATTACAGAGGAAGTGCATAAAGTAAAGTTCTTACATTTCCAGGAGGGATTACAGAGGAAGTGCATAAAGTAAAGTTCTTAAATTTCCAGGAGGGATTACAGAGGAAGTGCATAAAGTAAAGTTCTTACATTTCCAGGAGGGATTACAGAGGAAATGCATAAAGTAAAGTTCTTACATTTCCAGGAGGGATTACAGGGGATGTGCACAAAGTAGAGTTCTTACATTTCCAGGAGGGATTACAGAGGAAGTCCATAAAGTAAAATTCTTACATTTCCAGGAGGAATTACAGGGGATGTGCACAAAGTAGAGTTCTTACGTTTCCAGAAGGGATTACAGAGGAAGTGCATAAAGTAAAGTTCTTACATTTCCAGGAGGGATTACAGAGGAAGTGCACAAAGTAGATTTCTTACATTTCCAGGAGGGATTACAGTGGAAGTGCATAAAGTAAAGTTCTTACATTTCCAGGAGGGATTACAGAGGAAGTGCATAAAGTAAAGTTCTTACATTTCCAGGAGGGATTACAGAGGAAGTGCATAAAGTAAAGTTCTTACATTTCCAGGAGTAATTAAAGAGGAAGTGCACAAAGTAGAGTCCTTACATTTCCAGGAGGATTTACAGAGGAAGTGCACAAAGTAAAGTTCTTACATTTCCAGGAGGGATTACAGAGGAAGTGCATATAGTAAAGTTCTTACATTTCCATGAGGAATTAAAAAGGAAGTGCAGAAAGTAGAGTCCTTTCATTTCCAGGAGGGATTACAGAGGAAGTGCACAAAGTAGAGTTCTTACATTTCCAGGAAGGATTACAGGGGATGTGCACAAAGTAGAGTTCTTACATTTGCAGGAGTATTTACAGAGGAAGTGCAAAAAGTAAAATTCTTTCATTTCCAGGAGGGATTACAGAGGAAGTGCATAAAGTAAAATTCTTACATTTCCAGGAGGGATTACAGAGGAAGTGCATAAAGTAAAGTTCTTACATTTCCAGGAGGGATTACAGGGGATGTGCACAAAGTAGAGTTCCTACTTTTCCAGGAGGATTTACAGAGGAAGTGCATAAAGTAAAGTTCTTACATTTCCAGGAGGGATTACAGGGGATGTGCACAAAGTAGAGTTCTTACATTTCCAGGAGGGATTACAGAGGAACTGCATAAAGTAAAGTTCTTACATTTCCAGGAGGGATTACAGAGGAAGTGCGTAAAGTAAAGTTCTTACATTTCCATGAGGGATTACAGAGGAAGTGCATAAAGTAAAGTTCTTACATTTCCAGGAGGGATTACAGAGGAAATGCATGAATTAAAGTTCTTACATTTCCAGGAGGGATTGCAGGGGATGTGCACACAGTAGAGTTCTTACATTTCCAGGAGGGATTACAGAGGAAGTGCATAAAGTAAAGTTCTTACATTTCCAGGAGGGATTACAGTGGAAGTGCATAAAGTAAAGTTCTTACATTTCCAGGAGGGATTACAGAGGAAGTGCATAAAGTAAAGTTCTTACATTTACAGGAGGGATTACAGAGGAAGTGCATAAAGTAAAGTTCTTACATTACCAGGGGGGATTACAGAGGAAGTGCATAAAGTAAAATTCTTACATTTCCAGGAGGGATTACAGGGGATGTGCACAAAGTAGAGTTCTTACATTTCCAGAAGGGATTACAGAGGAAGTGCATGAAGTAAAGTTCTTACATTTCCAGGAGGGATTACAGAGGAAGTGCATAAAGTAAAGTTCTTAAATTTCCAGGAGGGATTACAGAGGAAGTGCATAAAGTAAAGTTCTTACATTTCCAGGAGGGATTACAGAGGAAATGCATCAAGTAAAGTTCTTACATTTCCAGGAGGGATTACAGGGGATGTGCACAAAGTAGAGTTTTTACATTTCCAGGAGGGATTACAGAGGAAGTCCATAAAGTAAAATTCTTACATTTCCAGGAGGAATTACAGGGGATGTGCACAAAGTAGAGTTCTTACGTTTCCAGAAGGGATTACAGAGGAAGTGCATAAAGTAAAGTTCTTACATTTCCAGGAGGGATTACAGAGGAAGTGCACAAAGTAGATTTCTTACATTTCCAGGAGGGATTACAGTGGAAGTGCATAAAGTAAAGTTCTTACATTTCCAGGAGGGATTACAGAGGAAGTGCATAAAGTAAAGTTCTTACATTTCCAGGAGGGATTACAGAGGAAGTGCATAAAGTAAAGTTCTTACATTTCCAGGAGTAATTAAAGAGGAAGTGCACAAAGTAGAGTCCTTACATTTCCAGGAGGATTTACAGAGGAAGTGCACAAAGTAAAGTTCTTACATTTCCAGGAGGGATTACAGAGGAAGTGCATATAGTAAAGTTCTTACATTTCCATGAGGAATTAAAAAGGAAGTGCAGAAAGTAGAGTCCTTTCATTTCCAGGAGGGATTACAGAGGAAGTGCACAAAGTAGAGTTCTTACATTTCCAGGAAGGATTACAGGGGATGTGCACAAAGTAGAGTTCTTACATTTGCAGGAGTATTTACAGAGGAAGTGCAAAAAGTAAAGTTCTTACATTTCCAGGAGGTATTACAGAGGAAATGCATAAAGTAAAGGTCTTACATTTCCATGAGGAATTAAAGAGGAAGTGCACGAAGTAGAGTTCTTACATTTCCAGGAGGTATTACAGAGGAAGTGCATAAAGTAGAGTTCTTACATTTCCAGGAGGATTAACAGAGGAAGTGCAAAAAGTAAAGTTCTTACATTTCCAGGAGGGATTACAGAGGAAGTCCATAAAGTAAAGTTCTTACATTTCCAGGAGGAATTACAGAGGAAATGCACAACGTTCTTACATTTCCAGGAGGGATTACAGAGGAATTGCACGAAGTAGATTTCTTACATTTCCAGGAGGGATTACGGAGGAAGTGAATTAAAGTTCTTGCATTTCCAGGAGGGATTACAGAGGAAGTGCATAAAGTAAAGTTCTTACATTTCCAGGAGGGATTACAGAGGAAGTGCATAAAGTAAAGTTCTTACATTTCCAGGAGGGATTACAGAGGAAGTGCATAAAGTAAAGTTCTTACATTTCCAGGAGGGATTACAGAGGAAGTGGATAAAGTAAAGTTCTTACATTTCCAGGAGTAATTAAAGAGGAAGTGCACAAAGTAGAGTCCTTACATTTCCAGGAGGATTTACAGAGGAAGTGCACAAAGTAAAGTTCTTACATTTCCAGGAGGGATTACAGAGGAAGTGCACAAAGTAGAGTCCTTACATTTCCAGGAGGGATTACAGGGGAAGTGCAGAAAGTAAAAAGTTCTTACATTTCCAGGAGGAATTACAGAGGAAATGCACAACGTTCTTACATTTCCAGGAGGGATTACAGAGGAAGTGCACAAAGTAGATTTCTTACATTTCCAGGAGGGATTACAGAGGAAGTGCACAAAGTAGATTTCTTACATTTCCAGGAGGGATTACAGAGGAAGTGCATAAAGTAAAGTTCTTACATCTCCAGGAGGGATTACAGAGGAAGTGCATAAAGCAAAGTTGTTACTTTTCCAGGAGGGATTACAGAGGAAGTGCATAAAGTAAAGTTCTTACATTTCCAGGAGGAATTACAGAGGAAGTCCATAAAGTAAAGTTCTTACATTTCCAGGAGGGATTACAGGGGAAGTGCAGAAAGTAAAGTTCTTACATTTCCAGGAGGAATTACAGAGGAAATGCACAACGTTCTTACATTTCCAGGAGGGATTACAGAGGAAGTGCACAAAGTAGATTTCTTACGTTTCCAGGAGGGATTACAGAGGAAGTGCATAAAGTAAAGTTCTTACATTTCCAGGAGAGATTACAGAGGAAGTGCATAAAGTAAAGTTCATACATTTCCAGGAGGGATTACAGAGGAAGTGCATAAAGCAAAGTTCTTACATTTCCAGGAGGGATTACAGAGGAAGTGCATAAAGTAAAGTTCTTACATTTCCAGGAGGAATTACAGAGGAAGTCCATAAAGTAAAGTTCTTACATTTCCAGGAGGAATTACAGAGGAAGTGCAAAAAGTAAAGTTCTTACATTTCCAGGAGGAATTACAGAGGAAATGCACAACGTTCTTACATTTCCAGGAGGAATTACAGAGGAAGTGCACAAAGTAGATTTCTTACATTTCCAGGAGGGATTACGGAGGAAGTGAAGTAAAGTTCTTACATTTCCAGGAGGGATTACAGAGGAAGTGCATAAAGTAAAGTTCTTACATTTCCAGGAGGGATTACAGGGGAAGTGCATAAAGTAAAGTTCTTACATTTCCAGGAGGGATTACAGAGGAAGTGCATAAAGTAAAGTTCTTACATTTCCAGGAGTAATTAAAGGGGAAGTGCACAAAGTAGAGTCCTTACATTTCCAGGAGGATTTACAGAGGAAGTGCACAAAGTAAAGTTCTTACATTTCCAGGAGGGATTACAGAGGAAGTGCATAAAGTAAAGTTCTTACATTTCCAGGAGGATTTACAGAGGAAGTGCATATAGTAAAGTTCTTACATTTCCATGAGGAATTAAAGAGGAAGTGCAGAAAGTAGAGTCCTTACATTTCCAGGAGGGATTACAGAGGAAGTGCGTATAGTAAAGTTCTTACATTTCCATGAGGAATTAAAGAGGAAGTGCACAAAGTAGAATCCTTACATTTCCATGAGTATTTACAGAGGAATTGCAAAAAGTAAAGTTCCTACATTTCCAGGAGGGATTACAGAGGAAGTGCATAAAGTAAAGTTCTTACATTTCCAGGAGGGATTACAGAGGAAGTGCATAATGTAAAGTTCTTACATTTCCAGGAGGAATTACAGAGGAAATGCACAACGTTCTTACATTTCCAGGAGGGATTACAGAGGAAGTGCACAAAGTAGATTTCTTATATTTCCAGGAGGGATTACAGAGGAAGTGCATAAAGTAAAGTTCTTACATTTCCAGGAGGGATTACAGAGGAAGTGCATAAAGTAAAGTTCTTACATTTCCAGGAGGGATTACAGAGGAAGTGCACAAAATAGATTTCTTACATTTCCAGGAGGGATTACAGTGGAAGTGCATAAAGTAAAGTTCTTACATTTCCAGGAGGGATTACAGAGGAAGTGCATAAAGTAAAGTTCTTACATTTCCAGGAGGGATTACAGAGGAAGTGCATAAAGTAAAGTTCTTACATTTCCAGGAGGGATTACAGAGGAAGTGCATAAAGTAAAGTTCTTACATTTCCAGGAGTAATTAAAGAGGAAGTGCACAAAGTAGAGTTCTTACATTTCCAGGCGGTATTACAGAGGAAGAGCATAAAGTAGAGTTCTTACATTTCCAGGAGGGATTACAGAGGAAGTGAAAAAAGTAAAGTTCTTACATTTCCAGGAGGGATTACAGAGGAAGTGCATAAAGTAAAGTTCTTACATTTCCAGGGGGAATTAAAGAGGAAGTGCAGAAAGTAGAGTCCTTACATTTCCAGGAGGTATTACAGGGGATGTGCACAAAGTAGAGTTCTTACATTTCCAGGAGCATTTACAGAGGAAGTGCAAAAAGTAAAATTCTTACATTTCCAGGAGGGATTACAGAGGAAGTGCATAAAGTAAAATTCTTACATTTCCAGGAGGGATTACAGAGGAAGTGCATTAAGTAAAGTTCTTACATTTCCAGGAGGGATTACAGGGGATGTGCACAAAGTAGAGTTCCTACTTTTCCAGGAGGATTTACAGAGGAAGTGCATAAAGTAAAGTTCTTACATTTCCAGGAGGGATTACAGTGGATGTGCACAAAGTAGAGTTCTTACATTTCCAGGAGGGATTACAGAGGAACTGCATAAAGTAAAGTTCTTACATTTCCAGGAGGGATTACAGAGGAAGTGCGTAAAGTAAAGTTCTTACATTTCCATGAGGGATTACAGAGGAAGTGCATAAAGTAAAGTTCTTACATTTCCAGGAGGGATTACAGAGGAAATGCATGAAGTAAAGTTCTTACATTTCCAGGAGGGATTGCAGGGGATGTGCACAAAGTAGAGTTCTTACATTTCCAGGAGGGATTACAGAGGAAGTGCATAAAGTAAAGTTCTTACATTTCCAGGAGGGATTACAGAGGAAGTGCATAAAGTAAAGTTCTTACATTTCCAGGAGGGATTACAGAGGAAGTGCATAAAGTAAAGTTCTTACATTTCCAGGAGGGATTACAGAGGAAGTGCATATAGTAAAGTTCTTACATTTCCATGAGGAATTAAAAAGGAAGTGCAGAAAGTAGAGTCCTTACATTTCCAGGAGGGATTACAGAGGAAGTGCACAAAGTAGAGTTCTTACATTTCCAGGAGGGATTACAGGAGATGTGCACAAAGTAGAGTTCTTACATTTGCAGGAGGGATTACAGAGGAAATGCATAAAGTAAAGTTCTTACATTTCCATGAGGAATTAAAGAGGAAGTGCACAAAGTAGAGTTCTTACATTTCCAGGAGGTATTACAGAGGAAGTGCATAAAGTAGAGTTCTTACATTTCCAGGAGGGATTACAGAGGAAGTGCAAAAAGTAAAGTTCTTACATTTCCAGGAGGGATTACAGAGGAAGTGCATAAAGTAAAGTTCTTACATTTCCAGGGGGAATTAAAGAGGAAGTGCAGAAAGTAGAGTCCTTACATTTCCAGGAGGTATTACAGGGGATGTGCACAAAGTATAGTTCTTACATTTCCAGGAGGATTTACAGAGGAAGTGCAAAAAGTAAAATTCTTACATTTCCAGGAGGGATTACAGAGGAAGTGCATAAAGTAAAATTCTTACATTTCCAGGAGGGATTACAGAGGAAGTGCATAAAGTAAAGTTCTTACATTTCCAGGAGGGATTACAGGGGATGTGCACAAAGTAGAGTTCTTACATTTCCAGGAGGGATTACAGAGGAACTGCATGAAGTAAAGTTCTTACATTTCCAGGAGGGATTACAGAGGAAGTGCGTAAAGTAAAGTTCTTACATTTCCATGAGGGATTACAGAGGAAGTGCATAAAGTAAAGTTCTTACATTTCCAGGAGGGATTACAGAGGAAATGCATGAAGTAAAGTTCTTACATTTACAGGAGGGATTGCAGGGGATGTGCACAAAGTAGAGTTCTTACATTTCCAGGAGGGATTACAGAGGAAGTGCATAAAGTAAAGTTCTTACATTTCCAGGAAGGATTACAGAGGAAGTGCATAAAGTAAAGTTCTTACATTTCCAGGAGGGATTACAGAGGAAGTGCATAAAGTAAAGTTCTTACATTTCCAGGAGGGATTACAGAGGAAGTGCATAAAGTAAAGTTCTTACATTTCCAGGGGGAATTAAAGAGGAAATGCAGAAAGTAGAGTCCTTACATTTCCAGGAGGTATTACAGGGGATGTGCACAAAGTAGAGTTCTTACATTTCCAGGAGGATTTACAGAGGAAGTGCAAAAAGTAAAATTCTTACATTTCCAGGAGGGATTACAGAGGAAGTGCATAAAGTAAAATTCTTACATTTCCAGGAGGGATTACAGAGGAAGTGCATAAAGTAAAGTTCTTACATTTCCAGGAGGAATTACAGAGGAAATGCACAACGTTCTTACATTTCCAGGAGGAATTACAGAGGAAGTGCACAAAGTAGATTTCTTACATTTCCAGGAGGGATTACGGAGGAAGTGAAGTAAAGTTCTTGCATTTCCAGGAGGGATTACAGAGGAAGTGCATAAAGTAAAGTTCTTACATTTCCAGGAGGGATTACAGAGGAAGTGCATAAAGTAAAGTTCTTACATTTCCAGGAGGGATTACAGAGGAAGTGCATAAAGTAAAGTTCTTACATTTCCAGGAGGGATTACAGAGGAAGTGCATAAAGTAAAGTTCTTACATTTCCAGGAGTAATTAAAGGGGAAGTGCACAAAGTAGAGTCCTTACATTTCCAGGAGGATTTACAAAGGAAGTGCACAAAGTAAAGTTCTTACATTTCCAGGAGGGATTACAGAGGAAGTGCATAAAGTAAAGTTCTTACATTTCAAGGAGGATTTACAGAGGAAGTGCATATAGTAAAGTTCTTACATTTCCATGAGGAATTAAAGAGGAAGTGCAGAAAGTAGAGTCCTTACATTTCCAGGAGGGATTACAGAGGAAGTGCGTATAGTAAAGTTCTTACATTTCCATGAGGAATTAAAGAGGAAGTGCACAAAGTAGAATCCTTACATTTCCATGAGTATTTACAGAGGAAGTGCATAATGTAAAGTTCTTACATTTCCAGGAGGAATTACAGAGGAAATGCACAACGTTCTTACATTTCCAGGAGGGATTACAGAGGAAGTGCACAAAGTAGATTTCTTACATTTCCAGGAGGGATTACAGAGGAAGTGCATAAAGTAAAGTTCTTACATTTCCAGGAGGGATTACAGAGGAAGTGCATAAAGTAAAGTTCTTACATTTCCAGGAGGGATTACAGAGGAAGTGCACAAAATAGATTTCTTACATTTCCAGGAGGGATTACAGTGGAAGTGCATAAAGTAAAGTTCTTACATTTCCAGGAGGGATTACAGAGGAAGTGCATAAAGTAAAGTTCTTACATTTCCAGGAGGGATTACAGAGGAAGTGCATAAAGTAAAGTTCTTACATTTCCAGGAGTAATTAAAGAGGAAGTGCAGAAAGTAGAGTCCTTACATTTCCAGGAGGGATTACAGAGGAAGTGCACAAAGTAGAGTTCTTACATTTCCAGGAGGGATTACAGGGGATGTGCACAAAGTAGAGTTCTTACATTTGCAGGAGGGATTACAGAGGAAATGCATAAAGTAAAGTTCTTACATTTCCATGAGTAATTAAAGAGGAAGTGCACAAAGTAGAGTTCTTACATTTCCAGGAGGTATTACAGAGGAAGTGCATAAAGTAGAGTTCTTACATTTCCAGGAGGGATTACAGAGGAAGTGCAAAAAGTAAAGTTCTTACATTTCCAGGAGGGATTACAGAGGAAGTGCATAAAGTAAAGTTCTTACATTTCCAGGGGGAATTAAAGAGGATGTGCACAAAGTAGAGTCCTTACATTTCCAGGAGGATTTACAGAGGAAGTGCAAAAAGTAAAATTCTTACATTTCCAGGAGGGATTACAGAGGAAGTGCATAAAGTAAAATTCTTACATTTCCAGGAGGGATTACAGAGGAAGTGCATAAAGTAAAGTTCTTACATTTCCAGGAGGGATTACAGGGGATGTGCACAAAGTAGAGTTCCTACTTTTCCAGGAGGATTTACAGAGGAAGTGCATAAAGTAAAGTTCTTACATTTCCAGGAGGGATTACAGAGGATGTGCACAAAGTAGAGTTCTTACATTTCCAGGAGGGATTACAGACGAACTGCATAAAGTAAAGTTCTTACATTTCCAGGAGGGATTACAGAGGAAGTGCGTAAAGTAAAGTTCTTACATTTCCATGAGGGATTACAGAGGAAGTGCATAAAGTAAAGTTCTTACATTTCCAGGAGGGATTACAGAGGAAATGCATGAAGTAAAGTTCTTACATTTCCAGGAGGGATTGCAGGGGATGTGCACAAAGTAGAGTTCTTACATTTCCAGGAGGGATTACAGAGGAAGTGAATAAAGTAAAGTTCTTACATTTCCAGGAGGGATTACAGAGGAAGTGCATAAAGTAAAGTTCTTACATTTCCAGGAGGGATTACAGAGGAAGTGCATAAAGTAAAGTTCTTACATTTCCAGGAGGGATTACAGAGGAAGTGCATATAGTAAAGTTATTATATTTCCATGAGGAATTAAAAAGGAAGTGCAGAAAGTAGAGTCCTTACATTTCCAGGAGGGATTACAGAGGAAGTGCACAAAGTAGAGTTCTTACATTTCCAGGAGGGATTACAGGGGATGTGCACAAAGTAGAGTTCTTACATTTGCAGGAGGGATTACAGAGGAAATGCATAAAGTAAAGTTCTTACATTTCCATGAGGAATTAAAGAGGAAGTGCACAAAGTAGAGTTCTTACATTTCCAGGAGGTATTACAGAGGAAGTGCATAAAGTAGAGTTCTCACATTTCCAGGAGGGATTACAGAGGAAGTGCAAAAAGTAAAGTTCTTACATTTCCAGGAGGGATTACAGAGGAAGTGCATAAAGTAAAGTTCTTACATTTCCAGGGTGAATTAAAGAGGAAGTGCAGAAAGTAGATTCCTTACATTTCCAGGAGGTATTACAGGGGATGTGCACAAAGTAGAGTTCTTACATTTCCAGGAGGATTTACAGAGGAAGTGCAAAAAGTAAAATTCTTACATTTCCAGGAGGGATTACAGAGGAAGTGCATAAAGTAAAATTCTTACATTTCCAGGAGGGATTACAGAGGAAGTGCATAAAGTAAAGTTCTTACATTTCCAGGAGGGATTACAGGGGATGTGCACAAAGTAGAGTTCCTACTTTTCCAGGAGGATTTACAGAGGAAGTGCATAAAGTAAAGTTCTTACATTTCCAGGAGGGATTACAGGGGATGTGCACAAAGTAGAGTTCTTACATTTCCAGGAGGGATTACAGAGGAACTGCATAAAGTAAAGTTCTTACATTTCCAGGAGGGATTACAGAGGAAGTGCGTAAAGTAAAGTTCTTACATTTCCATGAGGGATTACAGAGGAAGTGCATAAAGTAAAGTTCTTACATTTCCAGGAGGGATTACAGAGGAAATGCATGAAGTAAAGTTCTTACATTTCCAGGAGGGATTGCAGGGGATGTGCACAAAGTAGAGTTCTTACATTTCCAGGAGGGATTACAGAGGAAGTGCATAAAGTAAAGTTCTTACATTTCCAGGAGGGATTACAGAGGAAGTGCATAAAGTAAAGTTCTTACATTTCCAGGAGGGATTACAGAGGAAGTGCATAAAGTAAAGTTCTTACATTTCCAGGAGGGATTACAGAGGAAGTGCATATAGTAAAGTTCTTACATTTCCATGAGGAATTAAAAAGGAAGTGCAGAAAGTAGAGTCCTTACATTTCCAGGAGGGATTACAGAGGAAGTGCACAAAGTAGAGTTCTTACATTTCCAGGAGGGATTACAGGGGATGTGCACAAAGTAGAGTTCTTACATTTGCAGGAGGGATTACAGAGGAAATGCATAAAGTAAAGTTCTTACATTTCCATGAGGAATTAAAGAGGAAGTGCACAAAGTAGAGTTCTTACATTTCCAGGAGGTATTACAGAGGAAGTGCATAAAGTAGAGTTCTTACATTTCCAGGAGGGATTACAGAGGAAGTGCAAAAAGTAAAGTTCTTACATTTCCAGGAGGGATTACAGAGGAAGTGCATAAAGTAAAGTTCTTACATTTCCAGGGGGAATTAAAGAGGAAGTGCAGAAAGTAGAGTCCTTACATTTCCAGGAGGTATTACAGGGGATGTGCACAAAGTAGAGTTCTTACATTTCCAGGAGGATTTACAGAGGAAGTGCAAAAAGTAAAATTCTTACATTTCCAGGAGGGATTACAGAGGAAGTGCATAAAGTAAAATTCTTACATTTCCAGGAGGGATTACAGAGGAAGTGCATAAAGTAAAGTTCTTACATTTCCAGGAGGGATTACAGGGGATGTGCACAAAGTAGAGTTCCTACTTTTCCAGGAGGATTTACAGAGGAAGTGCATGAAGTAAAGTTCTTACATTTCCAGGAGGGATTACAGGGGATGTGCACAAAGTAGAGTTCTTACATTTCCAGGAGGTATTACAGAGGAAGTGCATAAAGTAGAGTTCTCACATTTCCAGGAGGGATTACAGAGGAAGTGCAAAAAGTAAAGTTCTTACATTTCCAGGAGGGATTACAGAGGAAGTGCATAAAGTAAAGTTCTTACATTTCCAGGGTGAATTAAAGAGGAAGTGCAGAAAGTAGATTCCTTACATTTCCAGGAGGTATTACAGGGGATGTGCACAAAGTAGAGTTCTTACATTTCCAGGAGGATTTACAGAGGAAGTGCAAAAAGTAAAATTCTTACATTTCCAGGAGGGATTACAGAGGAAGTGCATAAAGTAAAATTCTTACATTTCCAGGAGGGATTACAGAGGAAGTGCATAAAGTAAAGTTCTTACATTTCCAGGAGGGATTACAGGGGATGTGCACAAAGTAGAGTTCCTACTTTTCCAGGAGGATTTACAGAGGAAGTGCATAAAGTAAAGTTCTTACATTTCCAGGAGGGATTACAGGGGATGTGCACAAAGTAGAGTTCTTACATTTCCAGGAGGGATTACAGAGGAACTGCATAAAGTAAAGTTCTTACATTTCCAGGAGGGATTACAGAGGAAGTGCGTAAAGTAAAGTTCTTACATTTCCATGAGGGATTACAGAGGAAGTGCATAAAGTAAAGTTCTTACATTTCCAGGAGGGATTACAGAGGAAATGCATGAAGTAAAGTTCTTACATTTCCAGGAGGGATTGCAGGGGATGTGCACAAAGTAGAGTTCTTACATTTCCAGGAGGGATTACAGAGGAAGTGCATAAAGTAAAGTTCTTACATTTCCAGGAGGGATTACAGAGGAAGTGCATAAAGTAAAGTTCTTACATTTCCAGGAGGGATTACAGAGGAAGTGCATAAAGTAAAGTTCTTACATTTCCAGGAGGGATTACAGAGGAAGTGCATATAGTAAAGTTCTTACATTTCCATGAGGAATTAAAAAGGAAGTGCAGAAAGTAGAGTCCTTACATTTCCAGGAGGGATTACAGAGGAAGTGCACAAAGTAGAGTTCTTACATTTCCAGGAGGGATTACAGGGGATGTGCACAAAGTAGAGTTCTTACATTTGCAGGAGGGATTACAGAGGAAATGCATAAAGTAAAGTTCTTACATTTCCATGAGGAATTAAAGAGGAAGTGCACAAAGTAGAGTTCTTACATTTCCAGGAGGTATTACAGAGGAAGTGCATAAAGTAGAGTTCTCACATTTCCAGGAGGGATTACAGAGGAAGTGCAAAAAGTAAAGTTCTTACATTTCCAGGAGGGATTACAGAGGAAGTGCATAAAGTAAAGTTCTTACATTTCCAGGGTGAATTAAAGAGGAAGTGCAGAAAGTAGATTCCTTACATTTCCAGGAGGTATTACAGGGGAAGTGCACAAAGTAGAGTTCTTACATTTCCAGGAGGATTTACAGAGGAAGTGCAAAAAGTAAAATTCTTACATTTCCAGGAGGGATTACAGAGGAAGTGCATAAAGTAAAATTCTTACATTTCCAGGAGGGATTACAGAGGAAGTGCATAAAGTAAAGTTCTTACATTTCCATGAGGGATTACAGGGGATGTGCACAAAGTAGAGTTCCTACTTTTCCAGGAGGATTTACAGAGGAAGTGCATAAAGTAAAGTTCTTACATTTACAGGAGGGATTACAGGGGATGTGCACAAAGTAGAGTTCTTACATTTCCAGGAGGGATTACAGAGGAACTGCATAAAGTAAAGTTCTTACATTTCCAGGAGGGATTACAGAGGAAGTGCGTAAAGTAAAGTTCTTACATTTCCAGGAGGGATTACAGAGGAAGTGCATAAAGTAAAGTTCTTACATTTCCAGGAGGGATTACAGAGGAAGTGCATAAAGTAAAGTTCTTACATTTCCAGGAGGGATTACAGAGGAAGTGCATATAGTAAAGTTCTTACATTTCCATGAGGAATTAAAAAGGAAGTGCAGAAAGTAGAGTCCTTACATTTCCAGGAGGGATTACAGAGGAAGTGCACAAAGTAGAGTTCTTACATTTCCAGGAGGGATTACAGGGGATGTGCACAAAGTAGAGTTCTTACATTTGCAGGAGGGATTACAGAGGAAATGCATAAAGTAAAGTTCTTACATTTCCATGAGGAATTAAAGAGGAAGTGCACAAAGTAGAGTTCTTACATTTCCAGGAGGTATTACAGAGGAAGTGCATAAAGTAGAGTTCTCACATTTCCAGGAGGGATTACAGAGGAAGTGCAAAAAGTAAAGTTCTTACATTTCCAGGAGGGATTACAGAGGAAGTGCATAAAGTAAAGTTCTTACATTTCCAGGGTGAATTAAAGAGGAAGTGCAGAAAGTAGATTCCTTACATTTCCAGGAGGTATTACAGGGGATGTGCACAAAGTAGAGTTCTTACATTTCCAGGAGGATTTACAGAGGAAGTGCAAAAAGTAAAATTCTTACATTTCCAGGAGGGATTACAGAGGAAGTGCATAAAGTAAAATTCTTACATTTCCAGGAGGGATTACAGAGGAAGTGCATAAAGTAAAGTTCTTACATTTCCAGGAGGGATTACAGGGGATGTGCACAAAGTAGAGTTCCTACTTTTCCAGGAGGATTTACAGAGGAAGTGCATAAAGTAAAGTTCTTACATTTACAGGAGGGATTACAGGGGATGTGCACAAAGTAGAGTTCTTACATTTCCAGGAGGGATTACAGAGGAACAGCATAAAGTAAAGTTCTTACATTTCCAGGAGGGATTACAGAGGAAGTGCATAAAGTAAAGTTCTTACATTTCCATGAGGGATTACAGAGGAAGTGCATGAAGTAAAGTTCTTACATTTCCATTAGGGATTACAGAGGAAATGCATGAAGTAAAGTTCTTACATTTCCAGGAGGGATTGCAGGGGATGTGCACAAAGTAGAGTTCTTACATTTCCAGGAGGGATTACAGAGGAAGTGCATAAAGTAAAGTTCTTACATTTCCAGGAGGGATTACAGAGGAAGTGCATAAAGTAAAGTTCTTACATTTCCAGGAGGGATTACAGAGGAAGTGCATAAAGTAAAGTTCTTACATTTCCAGGAGGGATTACAGAGGAAGTGCATATAGTAAAGTTCTTACATTTCCATGAGGAATTAAAAAGGAAGTGCAGAAAGTAGAGTCCTTACATTTCCAGGAGGGATTACAGAGGAAGTGCACAAAGTAGAGTTCTTACATTTCCAGGAGGGATTACAGGGGATGTGCACAAAGTAGAGTTCTTACATTTGCAGGAGGGATTACAGAGGAAATGCATAAAGTAAAGTTCTTACATTTCCATGAGGAATTAAAGAGGAAGTGCACAAAGTAGAGTTCTTACATTTCCAGGAGGTATTACAGAGGAAGTGCATAAAGTAGAGTTCTTACATTTCCAGGAGGGATTACAGAGGAAGTGCAAAAAGTAAAGTTCTTACATTTCCAGGAGGGATTACAGAGGAAGTGCATAAAGTAAAGTTCTTACATTTCCAGGGGGAATTAAAGAGGAAGTGCAGAAAGTAGAGTCCTTACATTTCCAGGAGGTATTACAGGGGATGTGCACAAAGTAGAGTTCTTACATTTCCAGGAGGATTTACAGAGGAAGTGCAAAAAGTAAAATTCTTACATTTCCAGGAGGGATTACAGAGGAAGTGCATAAAGTAAAATTCTTACATTTCCAGGAGGGATTACAGAGGAAGTGCATAAAGTAAAGTTCTTACATTTCCAGGAGGGATTACAGGGGATGTGCACAAAGTAGAGTTCCTACTTTTCCAGGAGGATTTACAGAGGAAGTGCATGAAGTAAAGTTCTTACATTTCCAGGAGGGATTACAGGGGATGTGCACAAAGTAGAGTTCTTACATTTCCAGGAGGTATTACAGAGGAAGTGCATAAAGTAGAGTTCTCACATTTCCAGGAGGGATTACAGAGGAAGTGCAAAAAGTAAAGTTCTTACATTTCCAGGAGGGATTACAGAGGAAGTGCATAAAGTAAAGTTCTTACATTTCCAGGGTGAATTAAAGAGGAAGTGCAGAAAGTAGATTCCTTACATTTCCAGGAGGTATTACAGGGGATGTGCACAAAGTAGAGTTCTTACATTTCCAGGAGGATTTACAGAGGAAGTGCAAAAAGTAAAATTCTTACATTTCCAGGAGGGATTACAGAGGAAGTGCATGAAGTAAAATTCTTACATTTCCAGGAGGGATTACAGAGGAAGTGCATAAAGTAAAGTTCTTACATTTCCAGGAGGGATTACAGGGGATGTGCACAAAGTAGAGTTCCTACTTTTCCAGGAGGATTTACAGAGGAAGTGCATAAAGTAAAGTTCTTACATTTCCAGGAGGGATTACAGGGGATGTGCACAAAGTAGAGTTCTTACATTTCCAGGAGGGATTACAGAGGAACTGCATAAAGTAAAGTTCTTACATTTCCAGGAGGGATTACAGAGGAAGTGCGTAAAGTAAAGTTCTTACATTTCCATGAGGGATTACAGAGGAAGTGCATAAAGTAAAGTTCTTACATTTCCAGGAGGGATTACAGAGGAAATGCATGAAGTAAAGTTCTTACATTTCCAGGAGGGATTGCAGGGGATGTGCACAAAGTAGAGTTCTTACATTTCCAGGAGGGATTACAGAGGAAGTGCATAAAGTAAAGTTCTTACATTTCCAGGAGGGATTACAGAGGAAGTGCATAAAGTAAAGTTCTTACATTTCCAGGAGGGATTACAGAGGAAGTGCATATAGTAAAGTTCTTATATTTCCATGAGGAATTAAAAAGGAAGTGCAGAAAGTAGAGTCCTTACATTTCCAGGAGGGATTACAGAGGAAGTGCACAAAGTAGAGTTCTTACATTTCCAGGAGGGATTACAGGGGATGTGCACAAAGTAGAGTTCTTACATTTGCAGGAGGGATTACAGAGGAAATGCATAAAGTAAAGTTCTTACATTTCCATGAGGAATTAAAGAGGAAGTGCACAAAGTAGAGTTCTTACATTTCCAGGAGGTATTACAGAGGAAGTGCATAAAGTAGAGTTCTTACATTTCCAGGAGGGATTACAGAGGAAGTGCAAAAAGTAAAGTTCTTACATTTCCAGGAGGGATTACAGAGGAAGTGCATAAAGTAAAGTTCTTACATTTCCAGGGGGAATTAAAGAGGAAGTGCAGAAAGTAGAGTCCTTACATTTCCAGGAGGTATTACAGGGGATGTGCACAAAGTAGAGTTCTTACATTTCCAGGAGGATTTACAGAGGAAGTGCAAAAAGTAAAATTCTTACATTTCCAGGAGGGATTACAGAGGAAGTGCATAAAGTAAAATTCTTACATTTCCAGGAGGGATTACAGAGGAAGTGCATAAAGTAAAGTTCTTACATTTCCAGGAGGGATTACAGGGGATGTGCACAAAGTAGAGTTCCTACTTTTCCAGGAGGATTTACAGAGGAAGTGCATGAAGTAAAGTTCTTACATTTCCAGGAGGGATTACAGGGGATGTGCACAAAGTAGAGTTCTTACATTTCCAGGAGGGATTACAGAGGAACTGCATAAAGTAAAGTTCTTACATTTCCAGGAGGGATTACAGAGGAAGTGCGTAAAGTAAAGTTCTTACATTTCCATGAGGGATTACAGAGGAAGTGCATAAAGTAAAGTTCTTACATTTCCAGGAGGGATTACAGAGGAAATGCATGAAGTAAAGTTCTTACATTTCCAGGAGGGATTGCAGGGGATGTGCACAAAGTAGAGTTCTTACATTTCCAGGAGGGATTACAGAGGAAGTGCATAAAGTAAAGTTCTTACATTTCCAGGAGGGATTACAGAGGAAGTGCATAAAGTAAAGTTCTTACATTTCCAGGAGGGATTACAGAGGAAGTGCATAAAGTAAAGTTCTTACATTTCCAGGAGGGATTACAGAGGAAGTGCATAAAGTAAAGTTCTTACATTTCCACGGGGAATTAAAGAGGAAGTGCAGAAAGTAGAGTCCTTACATTTCCAGGAGGTATTACAGGGGATGTGCACAAAGTAGAGTTCTTACATTTCCAGGAGGATTTACAGAGGAAGTGCAAAAAGTAAAATCCTTACATTTCCAGGAGGGATTACAGAGGAAGTGCATAAAGTAAAATTCTTACATTTCCAGGAGGGATTACAGAGGAAGTGCATAAAGTAAAGTTCTTACATTTCCAGGAGGGATTACAGGGGATGTGCACAAAGTAGAGTTCCTACTTTTCCAGGAGGATTTACAGAGGAAGTGCATAAAGTAAAGTTCTTACATTTCCAGGAGGGATTACAGGGGATGTGCACAAAGTAGAGTTCTTACATTTCCAGGAGGGATTACAGAGGAAGTGCATAAAGTAAAGTTCTTACATTTCCAGGAGGGATTACAGAGGAAATGCATAAAGTAAAGTTCTTACATTTCCAGGAGGGATTACAGGGGATGTGCACAAAGTAGAGTTCTTACATTTCCAGGAGGGATTACAGAGGAAGTGCATAAAGTAAAATTCTTACATTTCCAGGAGGGATTACAGGGGATGTGCACAAAGTAGAGTTCTTACATTTCCAGAAGGGATTACAGAGGAAGTGCATAAAGTAAAGTTCTTACATTTCCAGGAGGGATTACAGAGGAAATGCATAAAGTAAAGTTCTTACATTTCCAGCAGGGATTGCAGGGGATGTGCACAAAGTAGAGTTCTTACATTTCCAGGAGGGATTACAGAGGAAGTGCATAAAGTAAAGTTCTTACATTTCCAGGAGGGATTACAGAGGAAGTGCATAAAGTAAAGTTCTTACATTTCCAGGAGGGATTACAGAGGAAGTGCATAAAGTAAAGTTCTTACATTTCCAGGAGGGATTACAGAGGAAGAGCATAAAGTAAAGTTCTTACATTTCCAGGAGGGATTACAGAGGAAATGCATAAAGTAAAGTTCTTACATGTCCAGGAGGGATTACAGGGGATGTGCACAAAGTAGAGTTCTTACATTTCCAGGAGGGATTACAGAGGAAGTGCATAAAGTAAAGTTCTTACATTTCCAGGAGGGATTACAGAGGAAGTGCATAAAGTAAAGTTCTTACATTTCCAGGAGGGATTACAGAGGAAGTGCATAAAGTAAAGTTCTTACATTTCCAGGAGGGATTACAGAGGAAGTGCATAAAGTAAAGTTCTTACATTTCCAGGAGGGATTACAGAGGAAATGCATGAAGTAAAGTTCTTACATTTCCAGGAGGATTTACAGAGGAAGTGCAAAAAGTAAAATTCTTACATTTCCAGGAGCGATTACAGAGGAAGTGCATAAAGTAAAATTCTTACATTTCCAGGAGGGATTACAGAGGAAGTGCATAAAGTAAAGTTCTTACATTTCCAGGAGGGATTACAGGGGATGTGCACAAAGTAGAGTTCCTACTTTTCCAGGAGGATTTACAGAGGAAGTGCATAAAGTAAAGTTCTTACATTTCCAGGAGGGATTACAGGGGATGTGCACAAAGTAGAGTTCTTACATTTCCAGGAGGGATTACAGAGGAACTGCATAAAGTAAAGTTCTTACATTTCCAGGAGGGATTACAGAGGAAGTGCGTAAAGTAAAGTTCTTACATTTCCATGAGGGATTACAGAGGAAGTGCATAAAGTAAAGTTCTTACATTTCCAGGAGGGATTACAGAGGAAATGCATGAAGTAAAGTTCTTATATTTCCAGGAGGGATTGCAGGGGATGTGCACAAAGTAGAGTTCTTACATTTCCAGGAGGGATTACAGAGGAACTGCATAAAGTAAAGTTCTTACATTTCCAGGAGGGATTACAGAGGAAGTGCGTAAAGTAAAGTTCTTACATTTCCATGAGGGATTACAGAGGAAGTGCATAAAGTAAAGTTCTTACATTTCCAGGAGGGATTACAGAGGAAATGCATGAAGTAAAGTTCTTATATTTCCAGGAGGGATTGCAGGGGATGTGCACAAAGTAGAGTTCTTACATTTCCAGGAGGGATTACAGAGGAAGTGCATAAAGTAAAGTTCTTACATTTCCAGGAGGGATTACAGAGGAAGTGCATAAAGTAAAGTTCTTACATTTCCAGGGGGAATTAAAGAGGAAGTGCAGAAAGTAGAGTCCTTACATTTCCAGGAGGTATTACAGGGGATGTGCACAAAGTAGAGTTCTTACATTTCCAGGAGGATTTACAGAGGAAGTGCAAAAAGTAAAATTCTTACATTTCCAGGAGGGATTACAGAGGAAGTGCATAAAGTAAAATTCTTACATTTCCAGGAGGGATTACAGAGGAAGTGCATAAAGTAAAGTTCTTACATTTCCAGGAGGGATTACAGGGGATGTGCACAAAGTAGAGTTCCTACTTTTCCAGGAGGATTTACAGAGGAAGTGCATAAAGTAAAGTTCTTACATTTCCAGGAGGGATTACAGGGGATGTGCACAAAGTAGAGTTCTTACATTTCCAGGAGGGATTACAGAGGAACTGCATAAAGTAAAGTTCTTACATTTCCAAGAGGGATTACAGAGGAAGTGCGTAAAGTAAAGTTCTTACATTTCCATGAGGGATTACAGAGGAGGTGCATAAAGTAAAGTTCTTACATTTCCAGGAGGGATTACAGAGGAAATGCATGAAGTAAAGTTCTTACATTTCCAGGAGGGATTGCAGGGGATGTGCACAAAGTAGAGTTCTTACATTTCCAGGAGGGATTACAGGGGATGTGCACAAAGTAGAGTTCTTACATTTCCAGAAGGGATTACAGAGGAAGTGCATAAAGTAAAGTTCTTAAATTTCCAGGAGGGATTACAGAGGAAGTGCATAAAGTAAAGTTCTTACATTTCCAGGAGGGATTACAGAGGAAATGCATAAAGTAAAGTTCTTACATTTCCAGGAGGGATTACAGGGGATGTGCACAAAGTAGAGTTCTTACATTTCCAGGAGGGATTACAGAGGAAGTGCATAAAGTAAAATTCTTACATTTCCAGGAGGGATTACAGGGGATGTGCACAAAGTAGAGTTCTTACATTTCCAGAAGGGATTACAGAGGAAGTGCATAAAGTAAAGTTCTTACATTTCCAGGAGGGATTACAGAGGAAATGCATAAAGTAAAGTTCTTACATTTCCAGGAGGGATTGCAGGGGATGTGCACAAAGTAGAGTTCTTACATTTCCAGGAGGGATTACAGAGGAAGTGCATAAAGTAAAGTTCTTACATTTCCAGGAGGGATTACAGAGGAAGTGCATAAAGTAAAGTTCTTACATTTCCAGGAGGGATTACAGAGGAAGTGCATAAAGTAAAGTTCTTACATTTCCAGGAGGGATTACAGAGGAAGTGCATAAAGTAAAGTTCTTACATTTCCAGGAGGGATTACAGAGGAAATGCATAAAGTAAAGTTCTTACATTTCCAGGAGGGATTACAGGGGATGTGCAAAAAGTAGAGTTCTTACATTTCCAGGAGGGATTACAGAGGAAGTGCATAAAGTAAAGTTCTTACATTTCCAGGAGGGATTACAGAGGAAGTGCATAAAGTAAAGTTCTTACATTTCCAGGAGGGATTACAGAGGAAGTGCATAAAGTAAAGTTCTTACATTTCCAGGAGGGATTACAGAGGAAGTGCATAAAGTAAAGTTCTTACATTTCCAGGAGAGATTACAGAGGAAGTGCACAAAGTAGATTTCTTTCATTTCCAGGAGGGATTACAGTGGAAGTGCATAATGTAAAGTTCTTACATTTCCAGGAGGGATTACAGAGGAAGTGCATAAAGTAAAGTTCTTACATTTCCAGGAGGGATTACAGAGGAAGTGCATAAAGTAAAGTTCTTACATTTCCAGGAGTAATTAAAGAGGAAGTGCACAAAGGAGAGTCCTTACATTTCCAGGAGGATTTACAGAGGAAGTGCACAAAGTAAAGTTCTTACATTTCCAGGAGGGATTACAGAGGAAGTGCATATAGTAAAGTTCTCACATTTCCATGAGGAATTAAAGAGGAAGTGCAGAAAGTAGAGTCCTTACATTTCCAGGAGGGATTACAGAGGAAGTGCACAAAGTAGAGTTCTTACATTTCCAGGAGGGATTACAGGGGATGTGCACAAAGAAGAGTTCTTACATTTCCAGGAGTATTTACAGAGGAAGTGCAAAGAGTAAAGTTCTTACATTTTCAGGAGGGATTACAGAGGAAATGCATAAAGTAAAGTTCTTACATTTCCATGAGGAATTAAAGAGGAAGTGCAAAAAGTAAAGTTCTTACATTTCCAGGAGGGATTACAGAGGAAATGCATAAAGTAAAGTTCTTACATTTCCATGAGGAATTAAAGAGGAAGTGCATAAAGTAAAGTTCTTACATTTCCAGGAGGGATTACAGAGGAAGTGTATAAAGTAAAGTTCTTACATTTCCAGGGGGAATTAAAGAGGAAGTGCAGAAAGTGGAGTCCTTACATTTCCAGGAGGGATTACAGGGGATGTGCACAAAGTAGAGTTCTTACATTTCCAGGAGGATTTACAGAGGAAGTGCAAAAAGTAAAATTCTTACATTTCCAGGAGGGATTACAGAGGAAGTGCATAAAGTAAAATTCTTACATTTCCAGGAGGGATTACAGGGGATGTGCACAAAGTAGAGTTCTTACATTTCCAGAAGGGATTACAGAGGAAGTGCATAAAGTAAAGTTCTTACATTTCCAGGAGGGATTACAGAGGAAGTGCATAAAGTAAAGTTCTTAAATTTCCAGGAGGGATTACAGAGGAAGTGCATAAAGTAAAGTTCTTACATTTCCAGGAGGGATTACAGAGGAAATGCATAAAGTAAAGTTCTTACATTTCCAGGAGGGATTACAGGGGATGTGCACAAAGTAGAGTTCTTATATTTCCAGGAGGGATTACAGAGGAAGTGCATAAAGTAAAATTCTTACATTTCCAGGAGGGATTACAGGGGATGTGCACAAAGTAGAGTTCTTACATTTCCAGAAGGGATTACAGAGGAAGTGCATAAAGTAAAGTTCTTACATTTCCAGGAGGGATTACAGAGGAAATGCATAAAGTAAAGTACTTACATTTCCAGGAGGGATTGCAGGGGATGTGCACAAAGTAGAGTTCTTACATTTCCAGGAGGGATTACAGTGGAAGTGCATAAAGTAAAGTTCTTACATTTCCAGGAGGGATTACAGAGGAAGTGCATAAAGTAAAGTTCTTACATTTCCAGGAGGGATTACAGAGGAAGTGCATAAAGTAAAGTTCTTACATTTCCAGGAGGGATTACAGAGGAAGTGCATAAAGTAAAGTTCTTACATTTCCAGGAGGGATTACAGAGGAAGTGCATAAAGTAAAATTCTTACATTTCCAGGAGGGATTACAGGGGATGTGCACAAAGTAGAGTTCTTACATTTCCAGGAGGATTTACAGAGGAAGTGCAAAAAGTAAAATTCTTACATTTCCAGGAGGGATTACAGAGGAAGTGCATAAAGTAAAATTCTTACATTTCCAGGAGGGATTACAGAGGAAGTGCATAAAGTAAAGTTCTTACATTTCCAGGAGGGATTACAGAGGAAATGCATAAAGTAAAGTTCTTACATTTCCAGGAGGGATTACAGGGGATGTGCACAAAGTAGAGTTCTTATATTTCCAGGAGGGATTACAGAGGAAGTGCATAAAGTAAAATTCTTACATTTCCAGGAGGGATTACAGGGGATGTGCACAAAGTAGAGTTCTTACATTTCCAGAAGGGATTACAGAGGAAGTGCATAAAGTAAAGTTCTTACATTTCCAGGAGGGATTACAGAGGAAATGCATAAAGTAAAGTACTTACATTTCCAGGAGGGATTGCAGGGGATGTGCACAAAGTAGAGTTCTTACATTTCCAGGAGGGATTACAGTGGAAGTGCATAAAGTAAAGTTCTTACATTTCCAGGAGGGATTACAGAGGAAGTGCATAAAGTAAAGTTCTTACATTTCCAGGAGGGATTACAGAGGAAGTGCATAAAGTAAAGTTCTTACATTTCCAGGAGGGATTACAGAGGAAGTGCATAAAGTAAAGTTCTTACATTTCCAGGAGGGATTACAGAGGAAGTGCATAAAGTAAAATTCTTACATTTCCAGGAGGGATTACAGGGGATGTGCACAAAGTAGAGTTCTTACATTTCCAGGAGGATTTACAGAGGAAGTGCAAAAAGTAAAATTCTTACATTTCCAGGAGGGATTACAGAGGAAGTGCATAAAGTAAAATTCTTACATTTCCAGGACGGATAACAGAGGAAGTGCATAAAGTAAAGTTCTTACATTTCCAGGAGGGATTACAGGGGATGTGCACAAAGTAGAGTTCTTACTTTTCCAGGAGGATTTACAGAGGAAGTGCATGAAGTAAAATTCTTACATTTCCAGGAGGGATTACAGGGGATGTGCACAAAGTAGAGTTCTTACATTTCCAGGAGGGATTACAGAGTAACTGCATAAAGTAAAGTTCTTACATTTCCAGGAGGGATTACAGAGGAAGTGCATAAAGTAAAGTTCTTACATTTCCAGGAGGGATTACAGAGGAAGTGCATAAAGTAAAGTTCTTACATTTCCAGGAGGGATTACAGAGGAAGTGCATAAAGTAAAGTTCTTACATTTCCAGGAGTGATTACAGAGGAAGTGCACAAAGTAAAGTTCTTACATTTCCAGGAGGATTTACAGAGGAAGTGCATAAAGTAAAGTTCTTACATTTCCAGGAGGGATTACAGAGGCAGTGCATAAAGTAGAGTTCATACATTTCCAGGAGGGATTACAGAGGAAGTGCATAAAGTAAAGTTCTTACATTTCCAGGAGGGATTACAGAGGAAGTGCATAAAGTAGAGCTCTTACATTTCCAGGAGGATTTACAGAGGAAGTGCATGAAGTAAAATTCTTACATTTCCAGGAGGGATTACAGAGGAAATGCATAAAGTAAAGTTCTTACATTTCCAGGAGGGATTACAGAGGAAGTGCATAAAGTAAAGTTCTTACATTTCCAGGAGGGATTACAGAGGAAATGCATAAAGTAAAGTTCTTACATTTCCAGGAGGGATTACAGAGGAAGTGCATAAAGTAAAGTTCTTACATTTCCAGGAGGATTTACAGAGGAAGTGCATAAAGTAAAGTTCTTACATTTCCAGGAGGGATTACAGAGGCAGTGCATAAAGTAGAGTTCATACATTTCCAGGAGGGATTACAGAGGAAGTGCATAAAGTAAAGTTCTTACATTTCCAGGAGGGATTACAGAGGAAGTGCATAAAGTAGAGCTCTTACATTTCCAGGAGGATTTACAGAGGAAGTGCATGAAGTAAAATTCTTACATTTCCAGGAGGGATTACAGAGGAAGTGCATAAAGTAAAGTTCTTACATTTCCAGTGGGAATTAAAGAGGAAGTGCAGAAAGTAGAGTCCTTACATTTCCAGGAGGGATTACAGGGGATGTGCACAAAGTAGAGCTCTATGAAATAAGCCTCCCGAAACAGATATGTAAAAAAAGAGCTAAGTTTAATTTGAATTCTCTGTTATCCCTCCTGGAAATGAATGTCTCAACTGATAACTGGGTGATACAATTTCATGGTAAAAATATCAAACTGTGTAGAGACTCACCACACATTAAAAAAGGAGCACCCTTCTTGTCAAGTAATTTACACATTTCCAGGAGGAATAATAGAGGAACAGCATAAAAAATGCTACAGAATTGTAAAGAAAGTGTATAGTATAAGCCCAGCACTAAGAGAAGAGCATTCTCCTGTGTCCGCAGGGTGGTCCGGCCCCCCGGAGGATACGTCATCCAGGGCTATATCTGTCCTTGTCACTGAGTCAAGTGCCCTGTCAGGACTAGCCCCTGTCTGTGACCACCAGGGAATCTGCACTATTCCCAGACCCCATAGTGCCAGGACGCAGGCTGTGATCAGCGCCCCCCCTGGCATGTAGGAAATACTGCACCCAAAGTCTCTCCAACTTCTGCACTAATTGAGTGACTCAAAAAATTTGAGGGGACAAGACGGGAAAAATAATCAGTATTTAGATAAAATATTTTAAAATTTTATTTTACTTTATCGGCCCATTGTTATATAGATCAGTGAAAAGAACTTGACTTTAAAAAAAAAAGTGCCGTTCCTCTATTATTCCTCCTGGAAATGACTAAATAGGCAACTGGGTCTTATCTAGAGATGAGCGTTGTTCTACTCGAACTGTTCGCCAATCTCAAATTCAAGCTGTTTTGGGCGGTGTTCGAGCCGGTCGGCGAACACGAACAATTTGAGAAAAATTCGGCTGTTCGAGGTTATGTTCGATAACTGTTCGTGCACCAAAATCATAACTGGATTTTTTCTCAGTAATGATGAAAATTAATGTTAATATGCAGTTTGAGTGTACAGCGGGGCGGGGGGAGGGGCAGGGGATGGATCTCTGCAGGAACAATGAAGATCTCCATTTTTTTTTCTCTTTCCCGCATTTGCAGTGGGGAGGTGCAATCTGTCAGCCTATCAGCAGCGCACACACGGAGCGAAGTGCTTTTTTTCACACAAGCAAGGGCATGTGTCATTGGCAGTGTATGTCACATGTCCTTGCCCTATAAGACCAAGCCATTTTCCCCGTCGCCACCATTTTCTCACTGCTGCAGCTGCGTGTTAGACGGCACCGCTGTTGCTGTGTGCGCTATACCTTGTTAATTTCAAGCCAATTTTCGCACAAATATACAGATAGCTTGGGAGTAGGGAATAGTTGTGATTGCAGTCCTTTTAAGGACTAGGTTACAGCATTTCCTACGACTTTTATCAGGGAGGTCTGTGCTCTTAAATAGATAGGTTGTGGGAGTAAAGACTAATTGTAATTGGAGTCCTTTTCAGGACTAGGTTACATGAGTTCCTATCAGTTTTTGCCAGGCAGGTCTGTGCCAGTGCTGTGCAAGTTTTTTTCACAGCATTTGGCTGAATCTAGCAAAGCTAATCCTTTTTGGCCTATTGCAGAGTGTGTTAGTCAGTGGAGTAGCCTATCTGTGTTGCAAGATATACCACCTGTGTATAGAATACCAATTTTTTTACTGCACCTAGTGAAGTAAAATCTTTTGGGCATAGCATCATTCTATTAGTCCATCTATACTGACCTCCATCAGGTTGCAAACTGAATATAATTTTTTTCTGCATCTAGCTCTGAAAAAATATTTGGGCTTCTAGCAGTGTGTGGGACTTGGTCTATTAGTCCATCTATACTGACCTCCATCAGGTTGCAAATTAAAAATAATTTTTTTCTGCATCTAGCTCTGAAAAAATATTTGGGCTTCTAGCAGTGTGTGGGACTTGGTCTATTAGTCCATCTATACTGACCTACATCAGGTTGCAAATTAAAAATATTTTTTTTCTGCATCTAGCTCTGAAAAAATATTTGGGCTTCTAGCGGTGTGTGGGACTTGGTCTATTAGTCCACCTATACTGACCTCCATCAGGTTGCAAATTAAAAATAATTTTTTTCTGCATCTAGCTCTGAAAAAATATTTGGGCTTCTAGCAGTGTGTGGGACTTGGTCTATTAGTCCATCTATACTGACCTACATCAGGTTGCAAATTAAAAATAATTTTTTTCTGCATCTAGCTCTGAAAAAATATTTGGGCTTCTAGCGGTGTGTGGGACTTGGTCTATTAGTCCATCTATACTGACCTCCATCAGGTTGCAAATTAAAAATATTTTTTTTCTGCATCTAGCTCTGAAAAAATATTTGGGCTTCTAGCAGTGTGTGGGACTTGGTCTATTAGTCCATCTATACTGACCTCCATCAGGTTGCAAATTAAAAATATTTTTTTTCTGCATCTAGCTCTGAAAAAATATTTGGGCTTCTAGCAGTGTGTGGGACTTGGTCTATTAGTCCATCTATACTGACCTCCATCAGGTTGCAAATTAAAAATAATTTTTTTCTGCATCTAGCTCTGAAAAAATATTTGGGCTTCTAGCGGTGTGTGGGACTTGGTCTATTAGTCCATCTATACTGACCTCCATCAAGTTGCAAATTAAAAATAATTTTTTTCTTCATTTATCTCTGAAAAAATATTTGGGCTTCTAGCAGCGTGTGGGACTTGTTCTATTAGTCCATCTATACTGACCTCCATCAGGTTGCAAATTAAAAATAATTTTTTTCTGCATCTAGCTCTGAAAAATATTTGGGCTTCTAGCAGTGTGTGGGACTTGGTCTATTAGTCCATCTATACTGACCTCCATCAGGTTGCAAATTAAAAATAATTTTTTTCTGCATCTAGCTCTGAAAAAATATTTGGGCTTCTAGCAGTGTGTGGGACTTGGTCTATTAGTCCATCTATACTGACCTCCATCAGGTTGCAAATTGAATAAAAACATTTTCTGCATCTAGCTCTGAAAAAATATTTGGGCTTCTAGCGGTGTGTGGGACTTGGTCTATTAGTCCATCTATACTGACCTCCATCAGGTTGCAAATTAAAAATAATTTTTTTCTGCATCTAACCCAGCCAATAGTTTTGGCCTAATACCACAGTTTGGCCACTCAGCTCTGCTCGGTTACCATCCATTGTTTTTTTGTGCAAACAACTCCAGAGTTGTGAATTAGTTAACCACCAAAATGAGTGGAAAAAGGCCTGCTGCTGGTGGAAAGGGGAATAGGCGTGTTGGGAAGGGGAAAAAAGGTTGTGTCCGTGGGGTAGGTGCAGAAGAAAGACCATCTTCCAGCCAAACTAAAATGTCTACTTCTTTTAGCGGACAATGTGATAAGATCCCTTTCTTACGGCCACGCCAATCGCTACAAATTCCAGATGAGGCACAAAAACAGCAGGTGCTTCAACGGATATCAAGTGCTCCTTTAAGTGGGCTCTCCTCCACATCAACTTCAACATCACAAATACTCCAGTCCTCAAAGGTGTCACCCAAATCGCACTTGCTTCCTCACAGCTCCCAAATCTCCAGCTGCCCGTCTGAGTGTGAGGTAGAACAGATGGTTGAGTCTGCAGAGCTGTTTACTCATACTATAGCCTGGGAATCAGAGGTCGACTCCAGCGCTTCTGTGAATCCAGACGAGGAAATGATCTGCACTGATGCCCAGAATCTTTATGAGTCGGATCCAGGACCAGACGCAGAAGGTTCTGACCATAATGTAGACCCTCATTCCCAAACTGTAACTCCTGTTGGTGGAGACAATGAGGAAGACGATGATAAGACTCAAATACCTGATTGGAGCGACAACTTTAGTTTTTTGTCAGGGCAGGAACAGGTTGGCTCTGAGGACGACGGGTGTGATAACGCACAGGGTGATGATGATGAGGTCAGAGATCCCACTTACTGTCAACCCACAGTCAGCCAAGAGATGAGGTCAGCAGAGGAGGTGGAGGAAGATGCTAGTGACGACGAGGTCAGGTTGCGCCTTCCTGGACAGAGACGTAGTACTGGAAGCACGTCAACAACTGCATCCTCAAACACAACTCTGCCTCTCACCACAAGTCGTGGTGGCTCTTCAGGTCGCATGGGTGCTAAGCCTTGCATAGCCTGGGCATTTTTTCAGATCGATAAAGATGACCCAACTCGTGTTATCTGTAACATTTGTCAGCAAAAGCTAAGTAGAGGCCAAAAAATACATAGTTTGAGTACTTCATGCATGAACCGGCACATGGACATGAAGCATAAGTTGCAGTGGGAAGCTCAGTGTGCTACAATGCGGCCTAGCCGGCCGGGCCAATCACCGTCTGCCATATCTTGTGCATCCGCGGCCTCTTCATCCTCTGTGACTGGGGGCACAGCAGTCACACCTGTTTTGGGGCGCAGACCTGCCACCTCTTTACCCGCAACAGCCAGCGTGATTGGCAGGTCATCATTTTCTTTGGAGGTGGTAACACCAGCTGGTCTTGAGCGCTGTCCGACATCGATAGCACCACCTTTGGATCAAGGCAACCTAACATGTCCGCCTGCATCTTCCTCACAGACCGGCAGTTTGCCGGGGACACCCTTATCAACCCCGTCTAAGCACAATAGCCAGCCCTCGGTCCCTCAGATGTGGACAAGTAAAAGACCATTTCCTCCTAGCCATGAGAAAGCTAAGAGGTTGAATTTCACCATCTGCAAGCTCTTGGCTACAGAAATGCTGCCTTTCCGCCTGGTGGACACAGAGGATTTTCGAGACCTTATGTCCGTCGCAGTGCCCCAGTACCAGATGCCCAGTCGGCACTACTTCTCAAAGAAAGGTGTGCCTGCGCTCCACCAGCATGTCGCACACAACATCACCGCTTCTTTGAGAAACTCTGTGTGTGACAGGGTGCATTTCACCACAGACACTTGGACGAGTAGGCATGGACAGGGGCGTTACATGTCGCTGACTGGGCACTGGGTAACTATGGTGACAGCAGGACAAGGGGCTGCTGTCCAAGTCTTGCCGTCCCCACGAGTTGTGCGTCAATCCTCTTTATGTCAAAGTTCCTCCACTGCTTCTGCCTCCTCAACCTCCTCTCGGTCTTCCACCTGCACCCAAAGCCTGTCTGGTCATGCCACAAGCTTTCTAACTGCGCAGAAGGGATCCTGCACACCTCCTTACTATGCTGGCAGTAGGGCTCAACGTCATCAGGCGGTTTTTACATTGAAATGTCTGGGAAATGTGAGTCACACAGCTGAGGAGTTGTGGTCAGCTCTGGAGAACCAATTTCATGAATGGTTGTCTCCACTGGACCTGAAACCAGGGAAGGCCGTGTGCGACAATGCTGCAAACCTGGGTGCGGCCCTTCGCCGGGGCAATGTCACACACGTGCCTTGTATGGCTCACGTGTTGAACCTGGTTGTCCAGCAATTTTTAGCCCACTATCCCAGACTAGATGGCCTTCTGCAGAGGGCACGGTCGCTGTGTGCTCACTTCCGCCGTTCGCATCCCGCAGCTCAGCGACTTACATCTCTACAGAAGTCGTTGGGCCTGCCACTTCACCGGCTAAAATGCGATGTGCCTACCCGGTGGAATTCAACTCTGCACATGTTGCAGCGACTGTGGCAGCACCGACAAGCCCTGGTGCAATACGTTCTGACGTATAGCCTGGGCCAACGAGATTCAGAGGTGGGGCAAATCACGCTGGAGGAGTGGTCTCAGATCAGGGACCTATGCACCCTTCTGCACAGTTTTGAAATGGCGACGAAGATGTTTAGTGCTGACGATGCCATTATCAGCATGACTATTCCGGTGATTTACATGCTGGAGCACATGTTAAACAGAATTCGGAGTCAGGTGGTGGCACAAGAGGAGGTGGAGGAAGTAGAGGAGGAGGAGTTGTATGCGGAAGGGCTAACATCTGCAAGGTCCAGACGGTCGGCAGCACCAAGGCGGCAGGCATGTGAGGGTGGGGGAGATGGTTTTACCAGGGCGCATGGTAGCAGCCAAACTAGTGAGGAAGGTGCAGGAGCCCAGGAAGAAGTGGAGGACGAACTGATGGAAGACTCATCAGATGAGGGAGACCTTGATCACATTTCTGTTGTGCGAGGTTGGGGGGAGAGGACAGAGGAAGGAAGCATGATTGTTACCTCGCCACCAACACAACAGGGACTTGGTGCTCCTGGATGCGCAACACACATGAGTGCCTTCTTGCTGCACTACCTGCAACATGACCCTCGAATTGTGAGAATTAGAAATAATCCTGACTACTGGGTTGCCACACTGTTAGATCCCCGGTACAAAAGTAAATTTGCAGAAATTATTCCTGCCATAGAAAGGGATGCACGCATGCAGGAGTATCAGCAGAGACTGTTGCAGAATCTTACATGTGCTTTTCCACAAAATACCAGTGGTGCACGTAGTGAATCTCACAGTTCCAACTTGCCAACCGTGGGACCGTCAAGTGTTCAGCACTCAAACCGTGACAGAACCACAGTATCTGCTGGTAACATCAATTTTGCGGAATCATTTCACCACTTTTTTAGCCCATCCTTTGCAAGGCCACAGGAGACAAGAAGTCTGACACATAGTCAACGCCTAGAGACGATGGTACAGGAGTATCTCCAAGTAAACATTGAAGCCACGACTGTGTCACTGGACCCTTGCTCTTTTTGGGCTTCCAATCTGGATAAATGGCCGGAGCTAGCCACTTACGCCTTGGAGATCTTGTCATGCCCCGCAGCCAGCGTTCTGTCTGAACGTGTGTTCAGCGCTGCTGGTGGTGTGCTGACAGATAAGCGCACGCGGCTCTCCACTGATAATGTAGACAGACTCACGTTCATAAAGATGAACAAATCATGGATCCGAAACGACTTTTCTACCCCTGTGTCATCCTGGGGAGAGTAAAAGCTTGATGATTGGTTAAAATCACCCTACCAACCGTTTTAAGCTTTCAAATTACTAATCATGTTTATCTGTATCTTGACTGGAAAATAATTTGGGCTTTGTAGCAGTGTGCAGCACTGATCCTATTAGGCCATCTATACTAAAGCTTCACCAGATTTAAAATTAAAAATAATTTTTAGCT
Source organism: Phyllobates terribilis (assembly GCF_046119375.1). NCBI lineage: Eukaryota > Metazoa > Chordata > Amphibia > Anura > Dendrobatidae > Phyllobates > Phyllobates terribilis. The sequence continues at coordinate 5,466,742 of NW_027362839.1, forward strand.
GCATCTAGCCCGGAAAATAATTTTGGGGCTCCGAGATGCGCAAGACACATAAGTGCCTTCTTGCTGCACTACCTGCAGCATGACCCTCATATTGTCAGAATTCGAAGTAATCATGACTACTGGGTTGCCACACTCTTAGATCCCCCAAACTTTTCGATCAACCTTTTCATTTTAATAAAGACCAAAAAAATGGTCATTTTTGAAATTATAAGCATTAGCAGGTTGTTAGAAACTGAAATCAAACAGTTTTCAACTCAAAACTTTATTCTAGGTGATGTTACATTTTCACATAGGACCCCTTGTTCGAAAGGAGCTTCTGAACTCTCTCGTCCATTGAATTTGTCAGGTTTTGGATGGTTTCTGCTTCAATTGTTTTGCATGAGGACAGAATACCCTCCCAGAGCTGTTGCTTAGATGTGAACTGCCTCCCGCCATCATAGACACTCCTTTTAATGATGCTCCAAAGGTTCTGAATGGGGTAGAGGTCAGGGGAGCATGGGGGTCACACCATAAGTTTGTCCCCTTTTATGCCCATATCAGCCAGAGATGCAGATGTTTTATGTGCAGCATGAGATGGTGCATTATCATGCAGAAAAATGATCTTGCTGTGAAATACACGGTTCTTCTTCTTGAACCATGGCAGGAAGTGCTGTTTGAGAAAATCCACATACATTATGGAGTTCATCTTTAGCGCCTTCAGGGATCCTAAAGGGGCCGACAATCTCTCTCCCCATGATTCCAGCCCAAAACATTACTCCACCTCCTCCTTGTTGGCGCTGTAGCCGTGTTTGCGTGGGGTGTCCATCAACCAGCCATCCTCCACTCCATCCATCTGGACCATCGAGCGCTGCACGGCACTCATCCGTGAACAAAACAGTTTTGAAATCAGTCTTCATGTAATGTTTGGCCCACTGGAGCCGTTTCTGCTTGTGTGAAGTGGATAGAGGAGGTCGACAGGATGGCGCATGCACAGCTGCAAACCTCTGAAGGACCCTGCATCTTGTTGTTCGGGGGACGTTGGAGGCACAAGCAGCTTCAAAAACTTGTCTGCTGCTATGACAAGGCTTTTTTGCCGCTGCTCTTTCAACCTGACGTAATTGCCTGTAGGAAAGAGTCCTCAATTTGCCCTTATCAGCACGCACACGTGTGTACTGTGAATCAGCTACATACTTCTTGATTGCCAGGACACTTCATCCTGATCATCGCACAATGTTGATTGTAGTCATGCCTTGACCTAAACACTCCACAATTTGTTGCTTCTCAGCAGCCGACACATCCTTTTTCTTTCCCATTTTGGCAGAAAATGTAGGCTGCTTAATAATGTGAGAGAGCCTTCTTAAGTAGTCTTGCCTTTCATTGGACACACCTGCCAAACTAATTAGCACAGGTGTCTGCAATTGCTTACAGTGATATAAAGAGCCCTGACACACATCACCATCAATGAGTTTAACTGACAAACAAACAAATTCTTCCCTTATCACTCCTAAACACTTTTTGTATAATAATTTGGAACGCAGTGTACATGTGCTTTTCCACAAAACACCAGTGGTTCACGTAGTGAATCTTACAGTTCTAACTTGCCAACCGTGGTCTGTATGGAGTTGTGCAATAAAGGGCCCAAAATTAAGATAACATAGATGGGAGAGGTCTTTATGAATAGGAATTCCTAAGTATTTGATACCCTGTGAGGGCCAGGCAAAGGGAAAGTTGGACTGGATGGAATCCTATATGGATTTGGGGAGGGAGACATCGAGGGCCTCAGACTTCGCTGCATTGATTTTAAAATTTTACCATGTAACAAAGTGATCTATTTCAGCCATAACAGCATGGATGGATATATGTGATTGAGTGATATATACTAGGACATCATCAGCAAATAGAGAGCACTTGTACTCGGTGCCTCCCACCTCAATCCACCTAATATTGGGGTTATGGCGAATTGATGAGAGCAGGTGCTCCGTCACTAGGATGTATAAGAGAGGGGACAGAGGACATCACTGCCTTGTCCCATTGGTGATTGTGAAAGGTGATGAAAATGTTCTGACGCACCCCCTGGGCCTTGGGACACCCGGAGCCGGACCCTTTTTGGTGGATGCTGGTGGTTGTAGTCTTCGTGGCGGCGACCCAGTTCCGTGGCTCAGGGCGGTCAAACCAGTGGCGGAACTATTTATGTGGTTTTCATGTTTAAATGTCCGACTACGCCACCCGTGGATTGCGGTCAGAGTGAACCGCCGCTACAGGGCAGACCACTGAGGCTGGTGTTGTGGGTGCAGCAGAGCGTAGCATAACTCCCCACGGGAGGAGTATAGCCTCAGGGCAGTGTATGCGGAGGATGGGGGTGATGGTGCAGGGCAGCAGCAGTAACGACACGGAGTCAGTGATGCAGTTCAGGGCCTTTACTCACAGTTCTTATTATCCAGACCACGTCTGCAGGTAACGGCTGCCCACGTCGTACTGTGCTCACCAGGTGAGGGGCTCAGACAACTCCCAGATAACTTTGGAGCACTTCACAGGACCCCCTTTGTGTGTCCTTTGTCTGGCCTTTCTTACCAACACTTCTGTCCGGCTGCCTCGGGCCTCCTCTTGGTAAACTTGGCGCCAGTTTCCCTGACCCTATGTGGTGCCTTCCTAGCGGGTGTAGCGAGGGGCTGCGCCACATAAAATGTCAGAGCCTCCGGTTTCTAGCTGAGGGTCGTTTCCTGCCTCCACTAGTTCGGGGACCGGTCTCCCCCTTTGGCCTGACCCCTCCACGCAGGTGGATTCGGGCGTGCGGTGGCGACTCGCCCGTCCGCACCCCTGGGATCCCTTCATTCCTCGTTCCTGGAGCCTTCTCCGCTCCTCTTCCTTCCTTCTCCCTCTTCCAGGCCTGGGCCTCTGTTACTAGGCCCGCCTCCGGAGCAGAGCTCATGCAGAGCCCCTGCTCCCTGCCACTTCTGCTCAGACTTCTCTGCACTGAACTAAGATGGTGCCCACCTTTTATACTCCCTTCTCAATGCACCCAGGAACTGCTTCCTCCCTGCTCCTGCACTACAGGGTTCCCCTTCCTCAGTGTTCCCTCCCCCCACTCCAGCCAGGGACAGGGACTGTCGTGCCCATCTCAGGGGCATATTGGTCGCCCTGCCCCACGGCAATGTGGTGTAATGCATGCAGGTGTCGGGTCCTGATCCACACTCCATCCTTACCTGAGAGTGAGATATCACACCTCTGGGTGAGGTGCAATACGTCTGTAGCAACCGAGCCCTCAGGGTGCTACAGTTCCATTTATCTTCAGCCTAGGTGACGTATTGCGATACAGGGCCGTGATTTTGGCTATAAAAGGGTCCCCTAGACCCCTACCCCAAGCTTTTTAAGAGAATCATATATGGCGTGCCAGGAGACTCTATGGAATGCTTTCTCAGCATCCAACGAGAGTATCTACTTACAAATTTTTAACTGCATCTAGCCCAGGAAATACTTTGTGCCTAGTAGCAGTGTCTGCTAGTCAGCGGATTATCCCGGCTGTTAAGCAAGCTACACCACCTGTAGTTTGGACACTTAATTTTTTCAAAGGAAATGCTTCGGGACCATGGGATACTTAGTGAAGAGCATCAGGAGGCACCCCAAGGCATAGGGGCTGGGACTGGCAGTAGGATGCCTTGCGGTGGACAGCCGAGCTCGATCCTTATAAAAGCTTTTTAACTGCAGCAGCTTTAGTGGACGCTACTGGAGCTGGAATTACGCGGCTGCTGGCATGAGACTTGCCCTCCAATAGATCCTTGTAAATGGATTTAAAGTGTATTCATTCAAATTAGAGAGACAATTTAAATTAAAAAGCTTAGAGCTGCCTCCACCACAGGGGGGCTCGCTCGACCCACCAGCGGACAGGCACCAGTATTGGGAGAGGGGGGCTGGCCGTCAGGGTTCACCGCGGCTCTGGCACAAACCCGGCGACACGGAGGTGGCACGGGCAGGAGCGGACTGGCCGTGTCGGCTTCTCACTTTTTGGATTTTAGAAGGGCATGACATGCCTATATCTGTGTCTCCCCCTCCTTTTACTCCTCCACCTCTTTTATTTTCGCATGACTATATGTACTTGTCACTTTTCCATGTGTTAGTTGTGTCTTCTGAGCAGTTTGTCAGCTTTTGGACACCTTTGAAGGTGTTTTCTATGTGTTTCTATGTGTTTTTGTTTGCCTGCCATTGGTTTTAACGGTGTTCGAAGGTGTTCGACGAACAGTTCGACGAACGGTTCGGCGAACACACGGGTGTTCGACGAACCGAACCGAACTCGAACACTACGGGGGTGGCTCAACACTAGTCTTATCGTTCCATTATTCATGAGTGTCCAATCAGTACTGACAATATTAGTCACACTCTGTTTTAAATGGGAATGATTGTGCCAAGTTATTAATTGATGCACACATTTCCAAGAGGAATAACAGAGGACAAGACAGGAGAATTAATCAGTATTTGATCCAAAATGACACTTATTTCCAACATTTCAGGTATTTTATTGGCCCAATGTTATAGATTAGTGAGATGGATTTTGCAGCATTTTTTTTTCTTCTTAAAATTGTGCCACTCCTCTGTTATTCTTCCTGGAAATGTATGACTAAATCGACAATGTTATAGTTTAGTGCATTGGATTTACATAAAGGATCTGTCCTGACATATCACTGATACTTCCCCCAAAAAACAATAATTTGGGAATATTTTTCCTCTGTTATTCTTCCTGGAAATGTATGACCAAATTGACAACTACATGTTACCGTTCCTTTGTCTTTGAGAATGTTTCTGTCCTATCAGTGCTGCTGATTACGATAGCCACGCCCTATTGAAAAGTAAGTGGGTGTGTCAATGGGGCGTGTCTCTACACAGAATGTCCCTCTCTAATCACTACTGACAATGTTAGTCACGCCCTGTTGTAAGGTTAGTACATTTCCAGGAGGAACAACAGGTGAACAGCAAAAATAAATAAAAAAATAAAAAACAAAATGTGTTCTAAAATAGTCATTCCCCCTGTTGTTCCTCTTGGAAATGTATTTACCTTATAATAGTGCGTGACAAACATTGTCAGCCCTGATTGGACAGGGACATTGTGTAGGGACACGCCTCACTGACGCAACCTATAAAATAACAATTCTGGAACATATTTTTTTTTCTGTTCCAATGTTGTTCCTCCTGGAAATGTAAAGTGAAGACATTTCAAGAGGAACAACATGGGAAATAGTTATTCTGGAACATTTTTTTTTTTTTATTGATGTTCCCATATTGTTCCTCCTGGAAATGTATTGACCTTTCATTATTTTTGAAAGAAAAGCAAATTTTTTTCAATGAAGCTAACATTAAATGAATCAGAAATACACTCTATACATTGTTAATGTGGTAAATGACTATTCTAGCTGCAAACGTCTTGTTTTTATTGCAATATCTACATAGGTGTATAGAGGCCCATTTCCAACAACCACCACTCCAGTGTTTTAATGGTACATTGTGTTTGCTAACTGTGTAAGAAGGCTAATGGATGTTTAGAAAACCCTAGAAAACCCTTGCACAAGTATGTTAGCCCAGCTGAAAACGGTTTGGCTGATTTGAGAAGCTATAAAATTGACCTTCCTTTGAGCTAGTTGAGAATCTGGAGCATTACATTTGTTTGTTCTATGAAACTCTCAAAATGGCCAGAAAAAGAGAACTTTCATGTGAAACTCAACAGTCTATTCTTGTTCTTAGAAATGAAGGCTATTCCATGCAAGAGATTGCCAAGAAACTGAAGATTTCCTCCAACGGTGTGTACTACTCCCTTCAGAGGAGAGCACAAACAGGCTCTAACCAGAGTAGAAAGAGAAGTGGGAGCCCCGCAGCACAACTGAGCAACAAGACAAATACATTAGAGTCTCTAGTTTGAGAAATCGACGTCTCACAGCTCCTCAACTGACAGCTTCATTAAATAGTACACGCAAAATGCCAGTGTCAACGTCTACAGTGAAGAGGCGACTCCGGGATGCTGGCCTTCAGGGCAAAGTGGCAAAGAAAAAGCCATATCTGAGACTGACTAATAAAAGGAAAAGATTAATATGGGCAAAAGAACACAGACATTGGACAGAGGAAGATTGGAAAAAAGTTTTATGGACAGACGAATCAAAGTTTGAGGTGTTTGGATCACATAGAAGAACATTTGTGAGACGCAGAACAACTGAAAAGATGCTGGAAGAGTGCCTGACGCCATCTGTCAAGCATGGTGGAGGTAATGTGATGGTCTGGGGTTGCTTTGGTGCTGGTAAAGTGTGAGATCTGTACAAGATAAATGGGATTTTGAATAAGGAAGGCTATCACTCCATTTTGCAACGCCATGCCATACACTGTGGACAGCGCTTGAATGGAGCCAATTTCATCCTACAACAGGAAGATGACCCAAAGCACACCTCCAAATTATGCATGAACTATTTAGGGAAGAAGCAGGCAGCTGGTATTCTATCTGTAATGGAGTGGCCAGCAGTCACCAGATCTCAGCCCCATTGAGCTGTTGTGGGATCAGATCAGATTGACCATATGATACGCAAAAAGTGCCCATCAAGCCAATCCAACTTGTGTGAGGGGCTTCAGGAAGCATGGGGGGGGAATTTCTCAAGATTACCTCAGCAAATTAACAGCTAGAATGCCAAAGGTCTGCAATGCTGTAATTGCTGCAAAGGAGCATTCTGTGACGAAAGCAAAGTTTGAAGCAGAAATTATTCTTTCCAATAAAAATCATTATTTCTAACCTTGTCAATGTCTGGACTATTTTCTATTCATTTTTCAACTCATTTGATAAATAAAAGTATGAGTTTTCATGGAAAAAAAAAATTGTCTGGGTGACCCCAAAGTTTTGAATGGTAGTGTGTATGTATATATATATATATATATATATATATATATTTGCAAAGGTTTAGGTTTGGGGCTCATAGATATATATATATATATATATATACACTGCTCAAAGAAATAAGGAGGGAGCATCATGTGACACTCCCTCTCCCATCATTCCTCCTCTGCGTCTGACGCAGCGGCATGATGACGCGCCACGCTGTGTCAGACAGTGGAGCTGGCAGCTGCTGAGGTGATCAGCTGCAGAGACTGAAGCAGCGGGGAACGAGGAGCGGTAAGTATGTATTTATTTATAAATCAGTGTGTACTGATAATACTGGAGGACTGGGGCTGCATTTTACCCTAGGGGTGGGGGGCTGCATTTTACCCTATGGCTGGCTGCATTATACTGCGTACAGGACCATGGGGGAATGCATTATACTGAGTGGAGGACCAAGGCGAGTGTCTTATACTGTGTGGAGGACCATGGGGGAGTGCATTGTACTGTGTGGAGGACCATGGGGGAGTGCATTATACTGTGTGGAGGACCACGAGGGAGTGCATTATACTGCGTGGAGGACCATGGGGGAGTGCATTATACTGTGTGGAGGACCACGTGGGAGTGCATTATACTGCGTGGAGGACCACAAGGGAGTGCATTATACTGCGTGGAGGACCACGAGGGAGTGCATTATACTTCGTGGAGGACCATGGGAGTGTATTATACTGCATGGAGGACCATGGCGAGTGCCTTACACTGTGTGGAGGACCATGGCGAGAGTCTTATACTGTGCGGAGGACCATGGTGAGTGCATTTAACTCTATGGAGTGTGGAGAGGTGTGGGGCAGTCGGGGGATCATACTTTACCCTGGGAGTTGAGGTGGGGTATAGTAGGGTCATTATACTGCGCATATGGAGGAATTCACCATGGGAGTATCATACCGTGTTTGGGGGGCACTTTTGTTGGCACCACACTTTATGGGCAATGAAAAAGGGATCTAGGACTTCAGCAGGAGGAAAATTACTATGTGAAGGCTGGAAGGTTGTGAGATCTGCTCTTCTGTGACCCCGACAATTATTTACATTTTTACATTTTTTTGTTGGGGGGCCCAATTAGAACTTCTGCTATGGGGCCCCATGATTCCTATGTACGCCCCTGATTGTACCAAATCCTCAGCTGTGCTGATACTAAGGATATGGACACTCAGACATTTTGGGCTAAATATATACAGTACAGACCAAAAGTTTGGACACACCTTCTGATTTAAAGATTTTTCTGTATTTTCATGACTTTGAAAATTGTACATTCACACTGAAGGCATCAAAACTATGAATTAACACATGTGAAATTATATACCTAACAAAAAAGTGTGAAACAACTGAAAATATGTCTTATATTCTAGGTTCTTCAAAGTAGCCACCTTTTGCTTTGATGACTGCTTTGCACACTCTTGGCATTCTCTTGATGAGCTTCTAGAGGTAGTCACCGGAAATGGTTTTCACTTCACATGTGTGCCCTTTCAGGTTTAATAAGTGGGATTTCTTGCCTTATAAATGGGGTTGGGACCATCAGTTGTGTTGTGCAGAAGTCAGGTGGATACACAGCTGATAGTCCTACTGAATAGACTGTTAGAATTTGTATTATGGCAAGAAAAAAGCAGCCAAGTAAAGAAAAACGAGTGGCAATCATTACTTTAAGAAATGAAGGTCAGTCAGTCTGAAAAATTGGGCAAACTTTGAAAGTGTCCCCAAGTGTAGTTGCAAAAACCATCAAGCGCTACAAAGAAACTGGCTCACATGAGGACCGCCCCAGGAAAGGAAGACCAAGAGTCACCTCTGCTTCTGAGGCTAAGTTTATCCGAGTCACCAGCCTCAGAAATCGCAGGTTAACAGCAGCTCAGATTAGAGACCAGGTCAATGCCACACAGAGTTCTAGCAGCAGACACATCTCTACAACAACTGTTAAGAGGAGACTTTGTGCAGCAGGCCTTCACGGTAAAATAGCTGCTAGGAAACCACTGCTAAGGACAGGCAACAAGCAGAAGAGACTTGTTTGGGTTAAAGAACACAAGGAATGGACATGAGACCAGTGGAAATCTGTGCTTTGGTCTGATGAGTCCAAATTTGAGATCTTTGGTTCCAACCACAGTGTCTTTGTGCGACGCAGAAAAGGTGAACGGATGGACTCTACATGCCTGGTTCCCACCGTGAAGCATGGAGGAGGAGGTGTGATGGTGTGGGGGTGCTTTGCTGGTGACACTGTTGGGGATTTATTCAAAATTGAAGACATACTGAACCAGTATGGCTACCACAGCATCTTGCAGCGGCATGCTATTCCAATCGGTTTGCGTTTAGTTGGAGCATCATTTATTTTTCAACAGGACAATGACCCGAAACACACCTCCAGGCTGTGTAAGGGCTATTTGACCAAGAAAGCGAGTGATGGGGTGCTACGCCAGATGACCTGGCCTCCACAGTCACCAGACCTGAACCCAATCGAGATGGTTTGGGGTGAGCTGGACCGCAGAGTGAAGGCAAAAGGGCCAACAAGTGCTAAGCATCTCTGGGAACTCCTTCAAGATTGTTGGAAGACCATTTCCGGTGACTACCTCTTGAAGCTCATCAAGAGAATGCCAAGAGTGTGCAAAGCAGTCATCAAAGCAAAAGGTGGCTACTTTGAAGAACCTAGAATATAAGACATATTTTCAGTTGTTTCACACTTTTTTGTTAAGTATATAATTCCACATGTGTTAATTCATAGTTTTGATGCCTTCAGTGTGAATGTACAATTTTCATAGTCATGAAAATATAGAAAAATCTTTAAATGAGAAGGCGTGTCCAAACTTTTGGTCTGTACTGTACATACAAATATTTTTTCAATAAAGTTTCATAAACAATTTGGCTTTTTTATTTCCTTTGCATTGCTAGTTGCAGAATGAGCTCACTGAGAGTTTATCAGTGAGCTCATTCTGACCTTCTCTGTGCTGATTATGTTCACAAACCAGCATGAAAGTTGGGCTGATCTCTGATTCAGTCATAAATCATCGCAGAAATAAAAGAGCTGGAAACTCCACATCATAAGGAGCTCACTGACTGAATCTCAAGTTAACTCATTCTGCAGCCATCAATGTGCTGCTGGGAAACAAAAAGCTGGTAAAGGCCGAACAGAGCAAATATTACATGAAGAGAAATAGTAAAAAGTCTTTTTAGAGCAATATACATGTATTTAAAGGGATTGTCCGGTGTGAAGCTGAAGGCCTGCAGTCATCTGTGTGACTCTCTGTGACTGCAGACTTGTAATCCTCACATCATGTAGACTGCACGCTGCCAGCATTATTCTCAGCCCAGAGATGGCAGAAGCCCCTGTATCATGTGTACAGGAATTGTGCCCCCTCTCCCCGAGGAGCAGCAGTGCCTCGTCCTCCAGATACATGAGGGTCCCATCGGGGAGATCCGCATGTACCGGCCATGATGTCATCTCCATGGATACGGCATCAATGTGCAGAGCAGAAGACCCCTGTAAGGGAGAGCTCAGACGTGGGGGGATTGATGTGGATGTGAGGAGCAGATCCCCCCCATATTCACAGATTATCGCACAATACATGTGGCCTTGCACAGGAAAAACTGTGAGGAAAGAAGAAATCAGATTTCTTACAATATAGAATAATGTCCTCCTGCCCTCGCTCATGTCCAGTATTATTTATCCCCTGACCTTTTGGGTGGGGAACCCCTCCTGAGCCCCCTCCATTATATAGGAGCCATATATCTGCTCCATTACTGGCAGAAGGTAAGGAGCCAATCACACTGCACGGCTTCTACTTCCTGCTCTAAGCCCCGCCCACCTGCCTTCCCTTGAGATCTCCATGACAACCCTTGTGTGACTACAGTGACAGGCCACGCCCCCGAGGATTCTGATCAGTGCGGACGTCTCCATATTGCTGAGGAAAAGAGCGGCTGATGGGCGGAGCCAGCAGCGATGTGAGGGGCGGAGCCAGCAGCGATATGAGGGGCTGAGCCAGCAGCGACATGAGGGGCGGAGCCAGCAGCGATATGAGGGGCGGAGCCAACAACGACAAGAGGGGCGGAGCCAACAGCGACACGAGGAGCGGGGCCAGCAGCGATATGAGAGGCGGAGCCAGCAGCGATATGAGGGGCGGAGCCAGCAGCGACATGAGGGGCGGAGCCAACAGCGACACGAGGGGCGGAGCCAGCAGCGATATGAGGGGCGGAGCCAGCAGCGATATGAGGAGCGCTCTCAGCACTGACAGGAGCAGGTGTGTGTGCAGCCCGTTCCTCTGTTGTGGGTGTTGTGGTGTGTGAGCTTCGCCGTGTATATAATATACACACATATATATATATATATATACAGAGTTGAAATCAGAAGTTTCCATACACTGTATAAATAGACACATCTGCAGGTTTTTCTCAATATCTGACATGAAATCAGAATAAACCTTTCCCATTTTCGGTCAATTAGGATTACCATCATTTTTAATATTTGCCAAATGCCAGAATAATGAGAGAGAGAGAATGTTTTAGGACATTTTTATTACTTACTGCTAAGTCAAAAGTTTCCCTCTTTCCCTCTCCTCATTCATTGGGAGTGGGGCGCGGAGGATGCTGGGTGGGACGAGCGGGGTAACCCCCGCCCACAGCCCAGCATCCACCGCGGGGTCTGCGACTCTAATGTCACCCCTCATTTGACGTGACATGAGCGGAAGAAAGAGCCGGCTGCAGCCGGGGGGTCACGTGATGCCTGTGAGTGGCGCTATCGCCAGTCCCTCCTACAGGAAATCAACCCCACATGATGCTGCCACCCCCATGTTTCACAGTTGGGATGGTGTTCTTAGGCTTCCAAGCTTCTCCTTTCTTCTTCCAAAAGTAACGATGGTCACTATGCCCAAAAAGTTCAGTTTTAGTTTCATCAGACCACGGGACATGTCTCCAAAAATTAAGGTCTTTGTTCCTGTGTGCATTTGCAAACATTAATCTGGCTTTTTTATCTTTCTTTTGGAGTAATGGCTTCTTCCTGGCACAGTGGCCTTTCAGCCTATATTGATACAGTACTCATTTCACTGTGGATATTGACACAATCTTATCAGCTTCCCCTATCATCTTCACAAGATCTTTTGCTTTTGTCCTTGATATGCACATATCGGACCAAAGCACATTCATCTCTGGGACACAGAACCCGTCTCCTTCCTGAGCGGTATGATGGCTGGACATTCCCATCTTGTTTGTACTTGCATATAATTGTTTGTACAGATTAACGAGACACCTTCAGGTATCTTGAAATTGTACCCAAGGATGAGCCAGACTTGTGCAAGTCCACAATTCTCTTCCTGATATCTTGGTTGATTTCTTTAGACTTTCCCATGATGCTACACAAAGAAGCAGTGTGTTTCAGGTGTGCATTCAAATACATCCACAGGTGTGTCTCTAATTAACTGAGATGTTGCCAAAAAAACTATCAGAAGTTTCCAAACACATGACATCATCATATGGGCAGTCCAGAATTGTTTAAAGGTATAGCAATATTAGTGTATGTAAACTTATGACTTTGCAGTAAGTAATAAAAATGCTTTAAAACATTCTCTCTCTCTCTTATTATTCTGGCATTTGGCAAATCTTAAAAATTATGGTAATCCTAATTGACCTAAAACGGGAAGGTTTATTCTGATTTCATGTCAGATATTGAGAAAAACATGCAGATGTGTCTTTTTATTGTTATGATCTGCAACAAGTACTAAGGAAAGAAAGGAGAAAGCTATCCCTACAGTAAGACTAAGCTGAATCCCTTCGATGTAGCGGGCTGCCTGTTCCTAGCGAACAGACCCGCCTTAGTCCTCGGCTAGTCTGAACGAAGCCCTATAGCATAAAGGAGAGGGGTCCCTAAAAGAACTAAGGAGTGGAACAAAAATGGGACATCTCCTAAACAGAGAAGTTGTTACAGAACACAAAAAGATAAACTGACAAAAAGGTACTAGAGGTCCCAGAAGGACCAAGCGAACTGACAGAGAAAGGCACAGAAGCACCTGGCTAGCAAAGCAGTCAAACAACACTGAAGTCCAACACAGCCAAAAGGGCGGAGCTGGAATATAAAGGCAGATGGTCTTGTGACCGCAAAACACAAGATGGAAAAAACAAACAGGAGGGTTCTAACATTTATATAGTGTATGAAAATTTCTGGTTTCAACTGTGTATACAGGTGACAGGAGCAGGTGTGTGTGCAGCCAGGTCCGCTCTTTTTGTGGAGCCGCAGCGGAGCGTGTTGTGGTGTGTGAGCTCTGTCGTGTATATAGTACAGAGGAGTATATATATATGTGTATGTATATATATATATATACATACACACACACGGGGCATGCAGGAGTTTTTAGTTTACCAGTTTGGGTCCATGCGGAGCAGCTATAGGATTCACTGGTAACATTTTGGGGAACAGACAACGTTTTTATAATTTTTATTCCATTTTTCTTTTGCGTGAGATTAATAAAAAAACAATTCTGCTGATGTTTTTTTATTTTTTCCAGCATTCAATGGCAAAACCCCAGGAAAGGTTCTTATATTTTTTCTTTCCAGCGTTTATCGTGCAGTATAGAGACAAAATGAACAAAAGCTACAATTTTGCCATTAATTATTACTATTTTATTCTTGATGCTGTTTTTTGTGCCGGATAAATCATGTGATCGTTGTACAGTTTGGTTTGTTGTTCTTTGCGATGTTAATCAGGTTTAGTTTTTTTGTTCTTGTTTTTTGGGGGTTTATTTTAATAAAATCTAGTTTTAATGTAAGAAAAAAAATTATATTTGAGTTTTTACTTTGTATATTTCCAAATATTTTATTGAAACGGAGTAAAGGAAAGAAGGATGAACTAGTGGGAGAGCAACTGTAAAGGACCCCTGCCAGTCCCTAAAACTAAAGGGGCCTGTGACGACACAGCATTTAATCGTAATTATCCAGATGTAAATTCCATAGGCCCAGAATGATAGACTATTGCCTGAATTATTAACTATTGAATTTATGTGTTTCTTTCTTCGGTTGGTCAACGCACATGATCTTTTGTCATGAGTCCGAATGTTGACTCATCTTGTAGGTTGAGGTGATATTTGTTAATTGATAAATGGTTATTTACCTCTTATATCAACTCTTCTGGTTTATTGTACTGTTATCTTTACAATACAGGGACGCAGGCTCTTTGAACAATGGATGTTTGCTAAATATGTTGATTACCATTTTATAAGTCCATGCAATTTGTTGACTTGCATTGTTTCGGAATTTATAGTTTATCCTTCAATGTTTGCAATGTTTGCAAGTCAACATTGGGGGATGAACTGTGGATGCTCCAGTAATGAGAATTAGTAACACCACCCCTTTCTCTTGACCTGTGGATGAAGTCTTGAAGAAGGACAGTTGTGAACTACATAAAGGAGTCTTTTTACAAAACCACTGCCAGGAACACTCTATGGGACAGCTCTACAGAACACCATGAATCCATTAAGAGGGACACAGATTTGGTTTCTACAGGATGCCAGCTTAAGGGACCACAGCCCCGGCTGGAGGAATACAGATCTGCTCCATTGACTACTATAGAACCCATGGATACATCTGGGAAAACCAGGTTGGGACCCACCAGTCACCTGGTCCCATGAAGATGTTTGGAGTAGCCAGGTTGGGACACTCCGGCCACCTGGAACTCGTGAATATGCTCGGAAAAAGCCAAGTCGGGACCTTCCAGTCACCTAGTTCCATGGATATGTTCGGAGAAGCCAGGTTGGAACTTTCTGGTCTCCTGGCCACGTACTTCAATGGACTGTCAGCTTTCTAAGCTTGTTGTTACCTCCTCTTTGTGGGTGCTCTTTAGTGGGGGTGCCATTGGTGGGGGTAGTCAGCCCCAGAAGCCCCTCGGATTGGCAGCTGCTTTAATCCCAGCGAGTCAGCGGAAGGGTGAGACTCTGTAATTTGCACCATATTAGGTATTTTCTGGGACTGTTCGATATGTTTATTGTGTGTTTGGTGGCTCAATAAAATATTACCTCACTGTTTTACAATCATCCTGTGTTGTTGTTTATGTATCTTCTATCAGTGATGGATTATAATGAGTGTGATCTGCTCCACCATGAGGGGCCCGATCCTCCCGGGGGCCCACGTTCAAAGATCCCAGCACGGCTCAGGACGGATTCTTGTAGTGCTGATGTTTGATAAATAGGATAATAGAGCGCTCATAGAAAATAAATGTCTGACCTCTTCTTTCTGATGGGCATTTTAGAGCGAGGAGCTGCGCTCTGGACTCACCGCTGCACTCCCCATGCCATTGCGGTGGCCATCCTAATATCGATCTGTGCGGAGGAGACTGTGGGAGTCAGACGGAGGTGTCAAATGTACGGACCCTTTTAATCACAGGATGGAGGGTCACTGTGAATATTAATTCATGAACCGCTGTGCATAGTGACTCACCCCAGGGCCGTGGGGCACTCGGCAGCCGGGCCTCTGGTTGCCGGGGGATATCACGGTGGCTGGCCCAGTCCGTGGCCCAGGGCGGTCACTCAAAGGGGGGGGAATGCTTATAGGGGAAATTGTCGTGACGCCACCTGTGGATTCTGGTAAGAGGTTACCAGCGCTGCGACAGTCCACTGAGGCTGATGTTAGGGGCAGCTATGATGGGACGGCTCCCCACAGGTAGAGCAGGCCTCAGGGCAGTGTAGAGGTGTAGAAAGATGGTGGAAGCAGGAGGGAGACGGCAGGACGGTCCCAAAGGAAGTACAGGCACACACACAAGGGTAAACTTCAATACCTTTACTGGTGGTGATGCAGGTGCGGTCCAGGGCTTGTGGGGGCCCCGGGGGGATGCTGCGGGCTTGTGGGGGCCCTAAAGGGATGCTGCGGGCTTGTGGGGCCCTGGGGGGGATTCTGCGGGCTTGTGGGGCCCTGGAGGGGATGCTGTGGGCTTGTGGGTGCTCTGGGGGGGATGCTGCAGGCTTGTGGGGTCTATGGGGGGGATGCTGCAGGCATGTGGGGGCTCTGGGGGGGGTGATGCAGGCTTGAGGGGGGCCCTGGGGGGATGCAGCCGGCTTGTGGGGGCCCCGGGGAGGATGCAGCGGGCTTGTGGGGCCTCTGTATGGGGTCCAGCCTGCATATGGAATTACATGGGGACCAGGCAGTATTCTCTATGGTGAATTATATGGGATCCAGTATTTTGTATGGAGCATTATATAGGGCTCATAATACTGTATGGAGGACATAGTGGTGCCATAACACTGTATGGAGGACTATACTGTCCGGTCTGCACTGTGCGCTGTGAGGATTCACCGGTTTCTGAGCTATTGTAGAATTTACAAAAGATATCACTCATAAGTGGAGAACCATGGCGAGTGTCTTAAGGCCCCGTCACACTAAGCGATGCAGCAGCGATCCCGACAATGATACGACCTGTCAGGGATCGTTGCTGCATCGCTAATACATCGCTGGTGAGCTGTCAAACAGGCAGGCTCACCAGCGATCAGGGGAGCAGCGATATCGTGGAAAGAATCGTTCCACGATGTCCTGCTCCTGTTACCAGCCTGCTGCTTAAGCAGGAGCAGGCTGGTAACTATGGTAAACATCAGGTTACTAAGTGCGCGTGTGCCCCTAGTAACCCGCTGTTTATCATGGATACGACTCTGCTAAGATGAACGGTAGCCTCCGCGCACCGTAGCAGAGTGGTATCCATGGTAAACAGCGGGTTACTAAGTGCGTGCGTGCCCCTAGTAACCCGATGTTTACCATGGTTACCAGCCAGATCGTTGGTCCCGCTGGTCACACACAGCGATGTGTGCTGGCCAGCGGGAGGCCAACGACCAAAAAATGGTCCAGGACACTTTGCAGCGATCAGCAACCTCACAGCAGGGGCCTGATCGTTGCAAAGTGTCACACATAGCGACATCGCTGGTGAGGTCGCTGGTGAGTCACCAAAACCGTGACACAGCAGCGATCTCGCTAGCGAGATCGCTATGTGAGACGGGGGCTTTATACTGTGTGGAGGACCATGGGGGAGTACATTGTACTGTGTGGAGGACCATGGGGGAGTGCATTGTACTGTGTGGAGGACCATGGGGGAGTGCATTGTACTGTGTGGAGGACCATGGGGGAGTACATTGTACTGTGTGGAGGACCATGGGGGAGTGCATTGTACTGTGTGGAGGACCATGGGGGAGTGCATGGTACTGTGTGGAGGACCATGGGGGAGTGCATTATACTGTGTGGAGGACCACGGGGAGTGCATTGTACTGTGTGGAGGACCACGTGGGAGTGCATTATACTGCGTGGAGGACCACGAGGGAGTGCATTATACTGCGTGGAGGACCATGGCGAGTGCCTTATACTGTGTGGAGAACCATGGCGAGAGTCTTATACTGAGTGCATTATACTCTATGGAGTGTGGAGAGGTGTGGGGCAGTTGGGGGATCATACTTTACACTGGGAGTTGAGGTCGGGTACAGTAGGGTCATTATACTGCGCATATGGAGGAATTCACCATGGGGGTATCATACCGTGTTTGGGGGGCACTTTTGTTGGCACCACACTTTATGGGCAATGAAAAAGGGATCTAGGACTTCAGCAGGAGGAAAATTACTATGTAAAGGCTGGAAGGTTGTGAGATCTGCTCTTCTGTGACCCCGACAATTATTTACATTTTTACATATTTTTGTTGGGGGGGGGGCCCAATTAGAACTTCTGCTATGGGGCCCCATGATTCCTATGTACGCCCCTGATTGTACCAAATCCTCAGCTGTGCTGGTACTAAGGATATGGACACTCAGACATTTTGGGCTAAATATATACATACAAATATTTTTTCAATAACGTTTCATAAACAATTTGGCTTTTTTATTTCCTTTGCATTGCTAGTTGCAGAATGAGCTCACTGAGAATTTATCAGTGAGCTCATTCTGACCTTCTCTGTGCTGATTATGTTCACAGACCAGCATGAAAGTTGGGCTGATCTCTGATGCAGTCATAAATCATCGCAGAAATAAAAGCGCTGGAAACTCCACATCATAAGGAGCTCACTGACTGAATCTCAAGTTAACTCATTCTGAAGCCATCAATGTGCTGCTGGGAAACAAAAAGCTGGTAAAGGCCGAACAGAGCAAATGTTACATGAAGCAAAATAGTAAAAAGTATTTTTAGACCAATATACATGTATTTAAAGGGATTGTCCGGTGTGAAGCTGAAGGCCTGCAGTCATCTGTGTGACTCTCTGTGACTGCAGACTTGTAATCCTCACATCATGTAGACTGCGCGCTGCCAGCATTATTCTCAGCCCAGAGATGGCAGAAGCCCCTGTATCATGTGTACAGGAATTGTGCCCCCTCTCTCCGAGGAGCAGCAGCGCCTCGTCCTCCAGATACATGAGGGTCCCATCGGGGAGATCCGCATGTACCGGCCATGATGTCATCTCCATGGATACGGCATCAATGTGCAGAGCAGAAGACCCCTGTAAGGGAGAGCTCAGACGTGGGGGGATTGATGAGGATGTGAGGAGCAGATCCCCCCATATTCACAGATTATCGCACAATACATGTGGCCTTGCACAGGAAAAACTGTGAGGAAAGAAGAAATCAGATTTCTTACAATATAGAATAATGTCCTCCTGCCCTCGCTCATGTCCAGTATTATTTATCCCCTGACCTTTTGGGTGGGGAACCTCTCCTGAACCCCCTCCACTATATAGGAGCCATATATCTGCTCCATTACTGGCAGAAGGTAAGGAGCCAATCACACTGCACGGCTTCTACTTTCTGCTCTAAGCCCCGCCCACCTGCCTTCCCTTGAGATCTCCATGACAACCCTTGTGTGACTACAGTGACAGGCCACGCCCCCGAGGATTCTGATCAGTGCGGATGTCTCCATATTGCTGAGGACTGTGAGCGGCTGATGGGCGGAGCCAGCAGCGATGTGAGGGGCGGAGCCAGCAGCGATGTGAGGGGCAGAGCCAGCAGCGATATGAGGGGCGGAGCCAGCAGCGATGTGAGGAGCGGAGCCAGCAGCGATATGAGGGGCGGAGCCAGCAGCGACATGAGGGGCGGAGCCAGCAGTGATATGAGAGGCGGAGCCAGCAGCGATATGAGGGGCGGAGCCAGCAGCGATATGAGGGGCAGAGCCAGCAGCGATATGATGGGCGGAGCCAGCAGCGATATGAGGGGCGGAGCCAGCAGCGATATGAGGAGCGCTCACAGCACTGACAGGAGCAGGTGTGTGTGCAGCCAGTTCCTCTGCTGTGGGTGTTGTGGTGTGTGAGCTTCGCCGTGTATATAATATATACACATATATATATATATATACATACACAGTTGAAATCAGAAGTTTCCATACACTGTATAAATAGACACATCTGCATGTTTTTCTCAATATCTGACATGAAATCAGAATAAACCTTTCCCATTTTAGGTCAATTAGGATTACCATCATTTTTAATATTTGCCAAATGCCAGAATAATGCTCTCTTGTAAAGGGCATTAAAAGAGTCTTGTTATACCACTCTGACCTCCACGTGTCTTGTAAGGGGCATTAAAACCGTCTTGTTATACCACTCTGACCTCCACGTCTCTTCTGAGGGGCATTAAAAGCGTCTTGTTATACCACTCTGACCTCCACGTGTCTTGTAAGGGGCATTAAAACCGTCTTGTTATGCCACTCTGACCTCCACGTCTCTTCTGAGGGGCATTAAAAGCGTCTTGTTAAGCTACTGGGACCTCCACAACTCTTCGAACGGGCATTGCATTTCCTCATAATTTTTGGAAAATTTTGCTTGGAAGGCATAAGCAAATACTATGGGAGACCCACTCCCCAATAATGGGAATAATGTTTTTAAGATGCTGTACTGCATGGCTCTTGTAAGGGGCATTGAAACCGTCTTGTTAAGCTACTGTGACCTCCACGTCTCTTCAAAGGGGCATTAAAAGCGTCTTCTTAAGCCACTCTGAACTCCACAGCTCTTCCAAGGGGCACTGAAATGTTGTTTTTAATTACCTTACCTCTAATCTCCACGACTCTTCCAACGGGCATTGCATTTCCTCCTAATT
This sequence comes from Phyllobates terribilis, assembly GCF_046119375.1. Classification (NCBI taxonomy): domain Eukaryota; kingdom Metazoa; phylum Chordata; class Amphibia; order Anura; family Dendrobatidae; genus Phyllobates; species Phyllobates terribilis. Next base: position 5,486,626 of record NW_027362839.1, read on the forward strand.
TTAGTCAGCTTTTGCTTTTCAATGCAAAGGTGAAAACTAAGGGAGACACACTCCCCAATAATGGGTAGAAGGTTTTTAGTACGCTGTAATCCACGTCTGTTTCCAGGGGCATTGCAGTTCCTTATAATTTTTGGAAAGCCTTCCATTCACTGCTTAGGCCAACAGTGCACAGGAGACCCAGTTGCCATAAATGGAAAAAAAGGTTTAGTTAAGGCCCTCTGACCTCCATGTCATTTCCAAGGGGCATTGGAGTGCCTCAAAAGTTTTGGTAGGCATTGCACTCACTGTATGCCCTATAACTGTGTAGCCAAACCGCTCCTTTTGTTACAGAAACATATCCTACAAGACATATGTGGTTGACTGGCCTGATATTGATGTGAATGGTCCCTGTTCCTCCTGCTCTTTCTCCTTTGCCACTACCTCATCCATCATTTATCACTTGAAGCTTTGTTTTAACGAGAGTCATAGAACTTGGATAGTAGCAGGAAAACATCCAGCAATCCTCGGAGGAGGTAGGATATGCGCCAAAACGCTGACCACCTCAGGCCTAGCCGCTGCTACATACATGCGCTTGCATTCCTTGAAAACAAAGCAGATGCTAACTTCTATCATCCTCATCATGCTCCTCACCTTGGCACTCTCAACTCCCCTGATAGAGAAGCCAGGGCCCACCGGAGAAGTCGGGTTCTTTGGTGGGCTCGTCCAATGCTGCCCTAAAGCAGGCCAGTCTAAGAAAAGTGTGTGGGGATGTTCCGCGGAGAAATCGGGGCGGCTTGGAACCGTTTATGGACACCTGGCCGCGGGGCGGCTGGGGACCGAGTGTGGACACCCAGCCGCCCCCTGGCGGCTGGGGACCGAGCATGGACACCCGGCCGCCGGGCGGCTGGGGACTGAGTATCGATACCTCGCTGCCGAAGCAGCCATGAGGTAGTGGCCAGCTCTGGCCTCCACATGCCTAAAAGGCCCAATTTCAAGTGCACGCATGCTAGCAGTATGGTATTGCAGCCTCGGGGTGGGTTGGTGGCAGGTTGCACACTTATGCTTGCATTCCAACAAAACAAAGCAGATGCTAACTTCTATCATCATCATGCTCCTCACCTTGGCATTCTCACCTCCCCTGATGGAGTCGGGTTCTCTAGTGGGCTCGTCCAATGCTGCCCTAAAGCAGGCCAGTCTAAGAAAAGTGTGTGGGGATGTTCCGCGGAGAAATCGGGGTGGCTGGGGACCATCTATGGACACCCCGCCGCCCCCAGGCGGCTGGGGACCAGGTGTGGACACCCGGCCGCCGGGCGGCTGGGGACTGAGTATGGATACCTCGCTGCCGAAGCAGCCATGAGGTAGTGGCCAGCTTCGGCCTCCTCAAAACTAAAAGGCCCAATTTCAAGTGCAAGCTAGCAGTATGGTATTGCAGCCTGGGGGTGGGTGGGTGGTTGGCTGCATATTTGCGCTTGCATTGCAAGGAATGGGGGAGGTACAATTGAACACTGCCCTGGGACAAGGACTTGCACGGGGATAGTTGCAAGTCTGCATCTTCTGATGCGGCAAGGATCACTTCTGATGGGCACACTTTTAGGCAGTGACCTGGGAGTCAGAGATCCTTCCAGGGGTCTTCCCCATGCTGTTCCCATGTCTTTTCAGCACTGTATGCATGTGTCACACAGCACATGGCCAGATAAGGTTGTAAAATGTTAAAATGACATTTCCCGGTGAATGCATTTGTCACAGTTGAAAGCAATACAAAAGTGCAAAAACGCATAAAAAATGCTACTTGTGAACATAGCCCAAGGTGTGGAGGAGTATTTTTGTTTTTGGTTATTTATTTTACCTTATACACAAGTCTTTACCCTGGAAAAGAAATTCCTTAACATATTTCACAGGAAAAAAGTTTCACTTTCGTTTTTGAACATTTTCTTATGAGCCTGTAAAAGTGGCTTAATACCTCTGACCACGTTGTTGACAACAGTGACCTGGGGGTCAGAAATGCTTCCTGGGGCGATCCCCATGCTGTCCCCATGTCATCTGAGCACTGTCACTATCATTTTGGGCACTTTTTAGGCTTTCTACAGACTGCCGGGGGTGCCTCCGCAAAAATGCTCGGGTCTCCCATAGACTAACATGGGCTCGTTGCTCGGGTCGAGCACCCGAGTATCACGGCGAGCTCGGGCCGAGCTTCGAGCACCCGAGCATTTTAGTGCTCGCTCAACACTATTTATAACGGGGGCACAAGCTAGTGACTGATTTATATTCTCAGTGGAGCAGACTTCATTGCGGTGAATGATATACTCATGGGCACAGTGTGGCACATATTTGCATTTGGTGGCACAGTGGGCAGCATTATTTATTTAAGTCGCTTATATTTGTAACATTTTTGTTTTTCAGGAGTGCGGTGATCTGCTGAAAAGTGCGGAGCAGCCGAAACCTGGACAGCAAACTGCAAAGAAGAAATCATGGCGGGAAGTCGTCACGAAAGACTGGACTAGGTAAAGAAGAGAAGAAAGAGAGCGACTGCAGTGTATAAACTGGAGGGTTAGGTGGGGACCATTATATTATAATAAATCTATGTGCGGCCCATTATATTATAATAAATCTATGTGGGGTCCATAATATTATAATAAATCTATGTGGGGTCCATAATATTAAAGGGACGGATATGTGGGGCCCATTATATTATAATAAATCTATGTGGTGCCCATTATATTAAAGGGAAAGCTATGTGGGGCCAATTATATTAAAGGGAAAGCTATGTGGGGCCAATTATATTAAGGGGAAAGCTATGTGGGGCCCGTTATATTAAAGGGAAAGCTATGTGGGGCCCATTATATTAAAAAGAAAGCTATGTGGTGCCCATTATATTAAAGAGAAAGCTATGTGGGGCCCATTATATTAAAGGGAAAGCTATGTGGGGCCCATTATATTAAAGAGAAAGCTATGTGGGGCCCATTATATTAAAGAGAAAGCTATGTGGGGCCCATTATATTAAAGAGAAAGCTATGTGGGGCCCATTATATTAAAGAGAAAGCTATGTGGGGCCCATTATATTAAAGAGAAAGCTATGTGGGGCCCATTATATTAAAGGGAAAGCTATGTGGGGCCCATTATGTTAAAGAGAAAGCTATGTGGGGCCCATTATATTAAAGAGAAAGCTATGTGGGGCCCATTATATTAAAGGGAAAGCTATGTGGGGCCCATTATGTTAAAGAGAAAGCTATGTGGGGCCCATTATATTAAAGAGAAAGCTATGTGTTGCCCATTATATTAAAGATAAAGCTATGTGCGGCCCATTATATTAAAGAGAAAGCTATGTGGGGCCCATTATATTAAAGAGAAAGCTATGTGGGGCCCATTATATTAAAGAGAAAGCTATGTGGGGCCCATTATATTAAAGAAAAAGCTATGTGGGGCCCATTATATTAAAGGGAAAGCTATGTGGGGCCCATTATATTAAAGGGAAAGCTATGTGGGGCCCATTATATTAAAGGGAAAGCTATGTGCGGCCCATTATATTAAAGAGAAAGCTATGTAGGGCCCATTTTATTAAAGAGAAAGCTATGTGGGGCCCATTATATTAAAGAGAAAGCTATGTGGGGCCCATTATATTAAAGGGAAAGCTATGTGGGGCCCATTATATAATAATAAAATCTATGTGGTGCCCATTATATTAAAGGGAAAGCTATGTGGGGCCCATTATATTAAAGAGAAAGCTATGTGGGGCCCATTATATTAAAGGGAAAGCTATGTGGGGCCCATTATATTAAAGGGAAAGCTATGTGGGGCCCGTTATCTTAAAGGGACATCTACGTAGGGCCCATTATATTAAATGGATGGCTATGTGGGGCCCATTATATTAAAGAAAAAGCTATGTGGGGCCCATTATATTAAAGGGAAAGCTATGTGGGGCCCATTATATTAAAGGGAAAGCTATGTGGGGCCCATTATATTAAAGGGAAAGCTATGTGCGGCCCATTATATTAAAGAGAAAGCTATGTGGGGCCCATTTTATTAAAGAGAAAGCTATGTGGGGCCCATTATATTAAAGAGAGAGCTATGTGGGGCCCATTATATTAAAGAGAAAGCTATGTGGGGCCCATTATATTAAAGAGAAAGCTATGTGGGGCCCATTATATTAAAGGGAAAGCTATGTGGGGCCCATTATATTAAAGAGAAAGCTATGTGGGGCCCATTATATTAAAGGGAAAGCTATGTGGGGCCCATTATATAATAATAAAATCTATGTGGGGCCCATTATATTAATGGGAAAGCTATGTGGGGCCCGTTATCTTAAAGGGACATCTACGTATATGATAAATTCTATATGGGGCCCATGATATTTAATGGAAGGCTATGTGAGGCCCATTATATTAAATAGAGGGCTATGTGGGGACCAATACATTAAAAAGAAAGCTATATTGGGGCCCACTATGTTATCTGGAAGGTTTTGTGGGGCCCTCTGTATTAAATTGAGGGCTATGTGAGGCCTATTAAATTAAATGGAAAGCGTTGCGGGGCCCACAATATTATATGGAGGGCTATGTGAGGCGCATTTATCAAATAAAGGGCTATGTAGCGCCAATTATATTAAATGGAAGCCTGTGTTTTGTCCATTATATTAAATAGAGATGTATCTTGGCTCCATTATAATAAATGGAAGGCAATGTGGGGACCATTATATTAAATGGAGGGTTATGTGGGGCCCATTATATTAAATGGAAGCCTATATGGAGCTCAGTAAATTAAATGTAAAGCTATGTGGGGCCCAATATTTTAAATGGAAGGTTAAGTGGGGCCAATTGTATTAAATAGAGGGCTATGTGGTGCCCAATATAAAACATGGAAGGCTTTTTGGTGCCCATTATATTAAATAGAGGGATATTTTGGCCCCATTTTATTAAATGGAAGCCTATGTCAGGTCCAATATATTAAATGGAGTCCAGTGCGGCCTATTATATTAAATTGACGGTTATGTGGGGTTCAATAAATTAAATGAAAAGCTATGTGGAGCCCAATAAATTAAATTATAGTACATGGAAGGCAATGTGCGGCTCATTATATTATATAGAGGGCTATGTGGGGGCCATTATACTTTATAGAATTCTATGTGGGGGTCCATTATACTTTTACCAGTGGCAAATTGTGTGTTCCGGTGGCACTCCAAAGGTAAAGGGTGTGCTCCGGTGGCACTCCAACGTCATAGGGTGTGCTCTGGTGGCACACCAATGGCAAAAAGGCCAAAGAGTAGACTCGGCCCCAGTGATAACAATAAGGCCAAAGAATTTACCCTGGTGGTAGGCTAAAAAGCCCTAGAGTGCGCCCCAGTGGTAAGCAATATGGCCAAAAAGTGCACCCCGGTGGCAGGCTAAAAAAGCCTAAAATGAGTGCCCCGGTGGTAAGCAAAATGGTCAGAGTGTACCCCGGTCGCAGTTAAAAAGCCCAAGTTGGGTGCCCCGGTGGTAAGCTAAAAGGCCAAAGAGTGCACCCCGGTGGAAGCTAAAAAGCCCAAGATGGGTGCCCCGGTGGTAAGCAAAAAAGGTCACATATTGGGCCCCTCTGGTAGGCCTACGGGAAATAGAGTTCTCCGATGGCACACCAACGGTAAAGGGTGTGCCCGATGGTACTCCAATAGTAAAGGGTGTGCTTCAGTGGCATGCCAGTGGCAAAAAGTGTACTCCGGTGGCATGCTAATGGTGAAAGGTGTGCTCTGTTGGCACCCCAACTGTAAAGAGTGTGTTCCAGTGGCACCCCAGCACCCAATGGTGTACTTCGGTGGCAGACCATCGGGAAATGGTGTGATATGTAAGGCTCATCATAACAAAAGGGAGGGCTATGTGGGACCCATTATTTTATATGGAAAGCAAGGTGGGGCCCATTATATTAATTAGGGGCTTATGTGGGGCTCTTTATATTAAATAAAAACATATGTGGGCCCCATTAAATAAAATGGAAGGCTATGTGGACCCCATTAAATTAAATGGAAGGCTATGTGGACCCCATTAAATTAAATAGAAGGCTATGTGGGGCCCATTATATTAAATGGAAGCCTATATGGGGCCCAATAAATTAAATGAAAAGCTACAGTATGTACAGCAATAATAAAAATGGTAATAATACAGGGTGGGCTATTTATATGGATACACCTAAATTAAATGGGAATGGTTGGTGATGTCAACTTCCTGTTTATGGCACATTAGTATATGGGAGGGGGAAACTTTTCCAGATGGGTGGTGACTATGGCGGCCATTTTGAAGTCGGCCATTTTGGATCTAACTTTATTTTTTTCAATGTGACACATCAAACTCATTGAGAATTTCATAAGAAAATACAATGGTGTGCTTGGTTTTAACATAACTTTAATTTTTTACAAGTTTATGACCACTTATAAAATGTGTTTAAAGTGCTGCCCATTGTGTTGGATTGTCAATGCAACCCTCTTCTCCCACTCTTGACACACTGATAGCAACACCGCAGAAGAAATGCTAGCACAGGCTTTCAGTATCCGTTGTTTCAGATGCTGAAAGGTTATATGGGGCCTATTAAAATAAATGGAAGACTATGCAGGACCTCTTGTAATAACTAGAAGGCAATTTGTGGCCCATTATATTAAACTAGATGGTGGCCCGATTCTAACTCATCGGGTATTCTAGAATATGTATGCGGCCGGCCGCGACCAATCAGCGAACCGTGTTAGTGAGGACCGGAGAGCATGTTTAAATTTGGCGCCAAAACCGGTGATTGGTGACGGCTGGCGGCCGCGACCAATCAGCGAATCGTATTAGTGAGACCCGGGGAGCGGGTACTTCCACTGTGAGCAGCCGGGAGATGACCGGCTGCTCGCAGCAGAAGTATCCCAAACGGCGGCGCCGCTCCCCGGTCCTCCCTTCACACTTGCCGTCGGGAGATCAGCGGCCCTAGCCGCTGATCTAGCGACGGTAGCCGCATGGAGGTCAGCGGCGCCGCAGGTCGGGGTACTTCTGCTGCGAGCAGCCGGGAGATGACCGGCTGCATCGCCACTGACCTCTGTGCAGAGCGGTGTTTAAATTTGGAGCCAATATCGCTGATTGGTCGTGGCCGCCAAATCGTATTAGTGAGGACAGGGGAGCGGCGCTGCCTGTGCGGGTACTTCCACTGTGAGCAGCCGGGAAATGACCGTCTGCTCGCAGCAGAAGTATCCGGACCGGTGGCGCCGCTCCCCGATCCTCCCTTCACACTTTCCGTCGGAAGATTAGCGGCCCTAACCGCTGATCTCCTGACGGTAGCCGCATGGAGGTCAGCGGCGCCGCTGGTCAGGGTACTTCTGCTGCGAGCAACCGGGAGTTGACCGGCTAGCGCCGGTCATCTCCCGGCTGCATCGCCGCTGACCTCCGTGCGGCAGATGAGCTGCTAATGGCCGCCATCTTTTTCTGAAATCCCACGTCGCTGATTGACCACGGTCGGACCAATCAGCGACGCATGACTTCCTGGACAGAAGGACAGACAGACAGACATGATAAGACGATTATATATATTAAATGTAAGGTTATGTAGGGCCCAATATATTCAATGAAAAACTATATGGGCCCATTATATAAAAGAAAAAGCTAAGTGTGGCCCATTTTATTAAATGGATGATGGCGTGCTCCCTTGGCAAGCCAGCGGGAAAGTGGCGTGCTTCCGGTGGCAAGCCAGTGGGACAGTGGCGTGCTCCGGTGGCAAGCCAGAGGGAAAGTGGCGTGCTCCGGTGGCAAGCCAGCGGGAAAGTGGCATGCTCCGGTGGCAAGCCAGCGGGAAAGTGGCGTGCTCCGGTGGCAAGCCAGCGGGAAAGTGGCGTGCTCCGGTGGCAAGCCAGCGGGAAAGTGGCGTGCTCCGGTGGCAAGCCAACGGGAAAGTGGCGTGCTCCGGTGGCAAGCCAGCGGGAAAGTGGCGTGCTCCGGTGGCAAGCCAACGGGAAAGTGGCGTGCTCCGGTGGCAAGCCAACGGGAAAGTGGCGTGCTCCGGTGGCAAGCCAACGGGAAAGTGGCGTGCTCCGGTGGCAAGCCAACGGGAAAGTGGCGTGCTCCGGTGGCAAGCCAACGGGAAAGTGGCGTGCTCCGGTGGCAAGCCAACGGAAAAGTGGCGTGCTCCGGTGGCAAGCCAACGGGACTGTGGCGTGCTCCGGTGGCAAGCCAACGGGACTGTGGCGTGCTCCGGTGGCAAGCCAACGGGACAGTGGCGTGCTCCGGTGGCAAGCCAACGGGACAGTGGCGTGCTCCGGTGGCAAGCCAACGGGAAAGTGGCGTGCTCCGGTGGCAAGCCAACGGGAAAGTGGCGTGCTCCGGTGGCAAGCCAACGGGAAAGTGGCGTGCTCCGGTGGCAAGCCAACGGGAAAGTGGCGTGCTCCGGTGGCAAGCCAACGGGAAAGTGGCGTGCTCCGGTGGCAAGCCAACGGGAAAGTGGCGTGCTCCGGTGGCAAGCCAACGGGAAAGTGGCGTGCTCCGGTGGCAAGCCAACGGGAATGTGGCGTGCTCCGGTGGCAAGCCAACGGGACTGTGGCGTGCTCCGGTGGCAAGCCAACGGGAAAGTGGCGTGCTCCGGTGGCAAGCCAACGGGACTGTGGCGTGCTCCGGTGGCAAGCCAACGGGACTGTGGCGTGCTCCGGTGGCAAGCCAACGGGACAGTGGCGTGCTCCGGTGGCAAGCCAACGGGACAGTGGCGTGCTCCGGTGGCAAGCCAACGGGAAAGTGGCGTGCTCCGGTGGCAAGCCAACGGGAAAGTGGCGTGCTCCGGTGGCAAGCCAACGGGAAAGTGGCGTGCTCCGGTGGCAAGCCAACGGGAAAGTGGCGTGCTCCGATGGCAAGCCAACGGGAAAGTGGCGTGCTCCGGTGGCAAGCCAACGGGAAAGTGGCGTGCTCCGGTGGCAAGCCAACGGGAAAGTGGCGTGCTCCGGTGGCAAGCCAACGGGAAAGTGGCGTGCTCCGGTGGCAAGCCAACGGGAAAGTGGCGTGCTCCGGTGGCAAGCCAACGGGAATGTGGCGTGCTCCGGTGGCAAGCCAACGGGACTGTGGCGTGCTCCGGTGGCAAGCCAACGGGAAAGTGGCGTGCTCCGGTGGCAAGCCAACGGGAAAGTGACGTGCTCCGGTGGCAAGCCAACGGGAAAGTGGCGTGCTCCGGTGGCAAGCCAACGGGAATGTGGCGTGCTCCGGTGGCAAGCCAACGGGACAGTGGCGTGCTCCGGTGGCAAGCCAACGGGAAAGTGGCGTGCTCCGGTGGCAAGCCAACGGGAAAGTGGCGTGCTCCGGTGGCAAGCCAACGGGAAAGTGGCGTGCTCCGGTGGCAAGCCAACGGGAATGTGGCGTGCTCCGGTGGCAAGCCAACGGGACTGTGGCGTGCTCCGGTGGCAAGCCAACGGGAAAGTGGCGTACTCCGGTGGCAAGCCAACGGGAAAGTGGCTTGCTCCGGTGGCAAGCCAACGGGAAAGTGGCGTGCTCCGGTGGCAAGCCAACGGGAAAGTGGCGTGCTCCGATGGCAAGCCAACGGGAAAGTGGCGTGCTCCGGTGGCAAGCCAACGGGAAAGTGGCGTGCTCCGGTGGCAAGCCAACGGGAAAGTGGCGTGCTCCGGTGGCAAGCCAACGGGAAAGTGGCGTGCTCCGGTGGCAAGCCAACGGGAATGTGGCGTGCTCCGGTGGCAAGCCAACGGGAAAGTGGCGTGCTCCGGTGGCAAGCCAACGGGAAAGGGAAAGTGGCGTGCTCCGGTGGCAAGCCAACGGGAATGTGGCGTGCTCCGGTGGCAAGCCCACGGGACTGTGGCGTGCTCCGGTGGCAAGCCAACGGGACAGTGGCGTGCTCCGGTGGCAAGCCAACGGGACAGTGGCGTGCTCCGGTGGCAAGCCAACGGGACAGTGGCGTGCTCCGGTGACAAGCCAACGGGACAGTGGCGTGCTCCGGTGGCAAGCCAACGGGAAAGTGGCGTGCTCCGGTGGCAAGCCAACGGGAAAGTGGCGTGCTCCGGTGGCAAGCCAACGGGAAAGTGGCGTGCTCCGGTGGCAAGCCAACGGGAAAGTGGCGTGCTCCGGTGGCAAGCCAACGGGAAAGTGGCGTGCTCCGGTGGCAAGCCAACGGGAAAGTGGCGTGCTCCGGTGGCAAGCCAACGGGAAAGTGGCGTGCTCCGGTGGCAAGCCAACGGGAAAGTGGCGTGCTCCGGTGGCAAGCCAACGGGAATGTGGCGTGCTCCGGTGGCAAGCCAACGGGAAAGTGGCGTGCTCCGGTGGCAAGCCAACGGGAAAGGGAAAGTGGCGTGCTCCGGTGGCAAGCCAACGGGAATGTGGCGTGCTCCGGTGGCAAGCCCACGGGACTGTGGCGTGCTCCGGTGGCAAGCCAACGGGACAGTGGCGTGCTCCGGTGGCAAGCCAACGGGACAGTGGCGTGCTCCGGTGGCAAGCCAACGGGACAGTGGCGTGCTCCGGTGACAAGCCAACGGGACAGTGGCGTGCTCCGGTGACAAGCCAACGGGACAGTGGCGTGCTCCGGTGGCAAGCCAACGGGAAAGTGGCATGCTCCGGTGGCAAGCCAACGGGAAAGTGGCGTGCTCCGGTGGCAAGCCAACGGGAAAGTGGCGTGCTCCGGTGGCAAGCCAACGGGAAAGTGGCGTGCTCCGGTGGCAAGCCAACGGGAAAGTGGCGTGCTCCGGTGGCAAGCCAACGGGAAAGTGGCGTGCTCCGGTGGCAAGCCAACGGGAATGTGGCGTGCTCCGGTGGCAAGCCAACGGGACTGTGGCGTGCTCCGGTGGCAAGCCAACGGGACTGTGGCGTGCTCCGGTGGCAAGCCAACGGGAAAGTGGCGTGCTCCGGTGGCAAGCCAACGGGAAAGTGGCGTGCTCCGGTGGCAAGCCAACGGGAATGTGGCGTGCTCCGGTGGCAAGCCAACGGGACTGTGGCGTGCTCCGGTGGCAAGCCAACGGGAAAGTGGCGTGCTCCGGTGGCAAGCCAACGGGACAGTGGCGTGCTCCGGTGGCAAGCCAACGGGACAGTGGCGTGCTCCGGTGGCAAGCCAACGGGAAAGTGGCGTACTCCGGTGGCAAGCCAACGGGAAAGTGGCGTGCTCCGGTGGCAAGCCAACGGGAAAGTGGCGTGCTCCGGTGGCAAGCCAACGGGACTGTGGCGTGCTCCGGTGGCAAGCCAACGGGAAAGTGGCGTGCTCCGGTGGCAAGCCAACGGGAAAGTGGCGTGCTCCGGTGGCAAGCCAACGGGAAAGTGGCGTGCTCCGGTGGCAAGCCAACGGGAATGTGGCGTGCTCCGGTGGCAAGCCAACGGGACTGTGGCGTGCTCCGGTGGCAAGCCAACGGGAAAGTGGCGTGCTCCGGTGGCAAGCCAACGGGAAAGTGGCGTGCTCCGGTGGCAAGCCAACGGGAAAGTGGCGTGCTCCGGTGGCAAGCCAATGGGAATGTGGCGTGCTCCGGTGGCAAGCCAACGGGACAGTGGCGTGCTCCGGTGGCAAGCCAACGGGACAGTGGCGTGCTCCTGTGGGAAGCCAACGGGAAAGTGGCGTGCTCCGGTGGCAAGCCAACGGGAAAGTGGCGTGCTCCGGTGGCAAGCCAACGGGAAAGTGGCGTGCTCCGGTGGCAAGCCAACGGGAAAGTGGCGTGCTCCGGTGGCAAGCCAACGGGAAAGTGGCGTGCTCCGGTGGCAAGCCAACGGGAAAGTGGCGTGCTCCGGTGGCAAGCCAACGGGAAAGTGGCGTGCTCCGGTGGCAAGCCAACGGGAATGTGGCGTGCTCCGGTGGCAAGCCAACGGGACTGTGGCGTGCTCCGGTGGCAAGCCAACGGGACTGTGGCGTGCTCCGGTGGCAAGCCAACGGGACAGTGGCGTGCTCCGGTGGCAAGCCAACGGGAAAGTGGCGTGCTCCGGTGGCAAGCCAACGGGAAAGTGGCGTGCTCCGGTGGCAAGCCAACGGGAATGTGGCGTGCTCCGGTGGCAAGCCAACGGGACTGTGGCGTGCTCCGGTGGCAAGCCAACGGGAAAGTGGCGTGCTCCGGTGGCAAGCCAACGGGAAAGTGACGTGCTCCGGTGGCAAGCCAACGGGAAAGTGGCGTGCTCCGGTGGCAAGCCAACGGGAATGTGGCGTGCTCCGGTGGCAAGCCAACGGGACAGTGGCGTGCTCCGGTGGCAAGCCAACGGGAAAGTGGCGTGCTCCGGTGGCAAGCCAACGGGAAAGTGGCGTGCTCCGGTGGCAAGCCAACGGGAATGTGGCGTGCTCCGGTGGCAAGCCAACGGGACTGTGGCGTGCTCCGGTGGCAAGCCAACGGGAAAGTGGCGTGCTCCGGTGGCAAGCCAACGGGAAAGTGGCTTGCTCCGGTGGCAAGCCAACGGGAAAGTGGCGTGCTCCGGTGGCAAGCCAACGGGAAAGTGGCGTGCTCCGGTGGCAAGCCAACGGGAAAGTGGCGTGCTCCGATGGCAAGCCAACGGGAAAGTGGCGTGCTCCGGTGGCAAGCCAACGGGAAAGTGGCGTGCTCCGGTGGCAAGCCAACGGGAAAGTGGCGTGCTCCGGTGGCAAGCCAACGGGAATGTGGCGTGCTCCGGTGGCAAGCCAACGGGAAAGTGGCGTGCTCCGGTGGCAAGCCAACGGGAAAGGGAAAGTGGCGTGCTCCGGTGGCAAGCCAACGGGAATGTGGCGTGCTCCGGTGGCAAGCCCACGGGACTGTGGCGTGCTCCGGTGGCAAGCCAACGGGACAGTGGCGTGCTCCGGTGGCAAGCCAACGGGACAGTGGCGTGCTCCGGTGGCAAGCCAACGGGACAGTGGCGTGCTCCGGTGACAAGCCAACGGGACAGTGGCGTGCTCCGGTGGCAAGCCAACGGGAAAGTGGCGTGCTCCGGTGGCAAGCCAACGGGAAAGTGGCGTGCTCCGGTGGCAAGCCAACGGGAAAGTGGCGTGCTCCGGTGGCAAGCCAACGGGAAAGTGGCGTGCTCCGGTGGCAAGCCAACGGGAAAGTGGCGTGCTCCGGTGGCAAGCCAACGGGAAAGTGGCGTGCTCCGGTGGCAAGCCAACGGGAAAGTGGCGTGCTCCGGTGGCAAGCCAACGGGAATGTGGCGTGCTCCGGTGGCAAGCCAACGGGAAAGTGGCGTGCTCCGGTGGCAAGCCAACGGGAAAGGGAAAGTGGCGTGCTCCGGTGGCAAGCCAACGGGAATGTGGCGTGCTCCGGTGGCAAGCCCACGGGACTGTGGCGTGCTCCGGTGGCAAGCCAACGGGACAGTGGCGTGCTCCGGTGGCAAGCCAACGGGACAGTGGCGTGCTCCGGTGGCAAGCCAACGGGACAGTGGCGTGCTCCGGTGACAAGCCAACGGGACAGTGGCGTGCTCCGGTGGCAAGCCAACGGGAAAGTGGCATGCTCCGGTGGCAAGCCAACGGGAAAGTGGCGTGCTCCGGTGGCAAGCCAACGGGAAAGTGGCGTGCTCCGGTGGCAAGCCAACGGGAAAGTGGCGTGCTCCGGTGGCAAGCCAACGGGAAAGTGGCGTGCTCCGGTGGCAAGCCAACGGGAAAGTGGCGTGCTCCGGTGGCAAGCCAACGGGAATGTGGCGTGCTCCGGTGGCAAGCCAACGGGACTGTGGCGTGCTCCGGTGGCAAGCCAACGGGACTGTGGCGTGCTCCGGTGGCAAGCCAACGGGAAAGTGGCGTGCTCCGGTGGCAAGCCAACGGGAAAGTGGCGTGCTCCGGTGGCAAGCCAACGGGAATGTGGCGTGCTCCGGTGGCAAGCCAACGGGACTGTGGCGTGCTCCGGTGGCAAGCCAACGGGAAAGTGGCGTGCTCCGGTGGCAAGCCAACGGGACAGTGGCGTGCTCCGGTGGCAAGCCAACGGGACAGTGGCGTGCTCCGGTGGCAAGCCAACGGGAAAGTGGCGTACTCCGGTGGCAAGCCAACGGGAAAGTGGCGTGCTCCGGTGGCAAGCCAACGGGAAAGTGGCGTGCTCCGGTGGCAAGCCAACGGGACTGTGGCGTGCTCCGGTGGCAAGCCAACGGGAAAGTGGCGTGCTCCGGTGGCAAGCCAACGGGAAAGTGGCGTGCTCCGGTGGCAAGCCAACGGGAAAGTGGCGTGCTCCGGTGGCAAGCCAACGGGAAAGTGGCGTGCTCCGGTGGCAAGCCAACGGGAATGTGGCGTGCTCCGGTGGCAAGCCAACGGGACTGTGGCGTGCTCCGGTGGCAAGCCAACGGGAAAGTGGCGTGCTCCGGTGGCAAGCCAACGGGAAAGTGGCGTGCTCCGGTGGCAAGCCAACGGGAAAGTGGCGTGCTCCGGTGGCAAGCCAACGGGAATGTGGCGTGCTCCGGTGGCAAGCCAACGGGACAGTGGCGTGCTCCGGTGGCAAGCCAACGGGACAGTGGCGTGCTCCTGTGGGAAGCCAACGGGAAAGTGGCGTGCTCCGGTGGCAAGCCAACGGGAAAGTGGCGTGCTCCGGTGGCAAGCCAACGGGAAAGTGGCGTGCTCCGGTGGCAAGCCAACGGGAAAGTGGCGTGCTCCGGTGGCAAGCCAACGGGAAAGTGGCGTGCTCCGGTGGCAAGCCAACGGGAAAGTGGCGTGCTCCGGTGGCAAGCCAACGGGAATGTGGCGTGCTCCGGTGGCAAGCCAACGGGACTGTGGCGTGCTCCGGTGGCAAGCCAACGGGACTGTGGCGTGCTCCGGTGGCAAGCCAACGGGACAGTGGCGTGCTCCGGTGGCAAGCCAACGGGACAGTGGCGTGCTCCGGTGGCAAGCCAACGGGAAAGTGGCGTGCTCCGGTGGCAAGCCAACGGGAAAGTGGCGTGCTCCGGTGGCAAGCCAACGGGAAAGTGGCGTGCTCCGGTGGCAAGCCAACGGGAAAGTGGCGTGCTCCGGTGGCAAGCCAACGGGAAAGTGGCGTGCTCCGGTGGCAAGCCAACGGGAAAGTGGCGTGCTCCGGTGGCAAGCCAACGGGAAAGTGGCGTGCTCCGGTGGCAAGCCAACGGGAAAGTGGCGTGCTCCGGTGGCAAGCCAACGGGAAAGTGGCGTGCTCCGGTGGCAAGCCAACGGGAATGTGGCGTGCTCCGGTGGCAAGCCAACGGGACTGTGGCGTGCTCCGGTGGCAAGCCAACGGGAAAGTGGCGTGCTCCGGTGGCAAGCCAACGGGAAAGTGGCGTGCTCCGGTGGCAAGCCAACGGGAATGTGGCGTGCTCCGGTGGCAAGCCAACGGGACTGTGGCGTGCTCCGATGGCAAGCCAACGGGAAAGTGGCGTGCTCCGGTGGCAAGCCAACGGGACAGTGGCGTGCTCCGGTGGCAAGCCAACGGGACAGTGGCGTGCTCCGGTGGCAAGCCAACGGGAAAGTGACGTGCTCCGGTGGCAAGCCAACGGGAAAGTGGCGTGCTCCGGTGGCAAGCCAACGGGACTGTGGCGTGCTCCGGTGGCAAGCCAACGGGACTGTGGCGTGCTCCGGTGGCAAGCCAACGGGACTGTGGCGTGCTCCGGTGGCAAGCCAACGGGAAAGTGGCGTGCTCCGGTGGCAAGCCAACGGGAAAGTGGCGTGCTCCGGTGGCAAGCCAACGGGAAAGTGGCGTGCTCCGGTGGCAAGCCAACGGGAAAGTGGCGTGCTCCGGTGGCAAGCCAACGGGAAAGTGGCGTGCTCCGGTGGCAAGCCAACGGGAAAGTGGCGTGCTCCGGTGGCAAGCCAACGGGAAAGTGGCGTGCTCCGGTGGCAAGCCAACGGGAATGTGGCGTGCTCCGGTGGCAAGCCAACGGGACTGTGGCGTGCTCCGGTGGCAAGCCCACGGGACTGTGGCGTGCTCCGGTGGCAAGCCAACGGGACAGTGGCGTGCTCCGGTGGCAAGCCAACGGGACAGTGGCGTGCTCCGGTGGCAAGCCAACGGGACAGGGGCGTGCTCCGGTGGCAAGCCAACGGGACAGTGGCGTGCTCCGGTGGCAAGCCAACGGGAAAGTGGCGTGCTCCGGTGGCAAGCCAACGGGAAAGTGGCGTGCTCCGGTGGCAAGCCAACGGGAAAGTGGCGTGCTCCGGTGGCAAGCCAACGGGAAAGTGGCGTGCTCCGGTGGCAAGCCAACGGGAAAGTGGCGTGCTCCGGTGGCAAGCCAACGGGAAAGTGGCGTGCTCCGGTGGCAAGCCAACGGGAATGTGGCGTGCTCCGGTGGCAAGCCAACGGGACTGTGGCGTGCTCCGGTGGCAAGCCAACGGGACTGTGGCGTGCTCCGGTGGCAAGCCAACGGGACAGTGGCGTGCTCCGGTGGCAAGCCAACGGGACAGTGGCGTGCTCCGGTGGCAAGCCAACGGGAAAGTGGCGTGCTCCGGTGGCAAGCCAACGGGAAAGTGGCGTGCTCCGGTGGCAAGCCAACGGGAAAGGGAAAGTGGCGTGCTCCGGTGGCAAGCCAACGGGAATGTGGCGTGCTCCGGTGGCAAGCCCACGGGACTCTGGCGTGCTCCGGTGGCAAGCCAACGGGACAGTGGCGTGCTCCGGTGGCAAGCCAACGGGACAGTGGCGTGCTCCGGTGGCAAGCCAACGGGACAGTGGCGTGCTCCGGTGACAAGCCAACGGGACAGTGGCGTGCTCCGGTGGCAAGCCAACGGGAAAGTGGCATGCTCCGGTGGCAAGCCAACGGGAAAGTGGCGTGCTCCGGTGGCAAGCCAACGGGAAAGTGGCGTGCTCCGGTGGCAAGCCAACGGGAAAGTGGCGTGCTCCGGTGGCAAGCCAACGGGAAAGTGGCGTGCTCCGGTGGCAAGCCAACGGGAAAGTGGCGTGCTCCGGTGGCAAGCCAACGGGAAAGTGGCGTGCTCCGGTGGCAAGCCAACGGGAAAGTGGCGTGCTCCGGTGGCAAGCCAACGGGAATGTGGCGTGCTCCGGTGGCAAGCCAACGGGAAAGTGGCGTGCTCCGGTGGCAAGTCAACGGGAAAGGGAAAGTGGCGTGCTCCGGTGGCAAGCCAACGGGAATGTGGCGTGCTCCGGTGGCAAGCCCACGGGACTGTGGCGTGCTCCGGTGGCAAGCCAACGGGACAGTGGCGTGCTCCGGTGGCAAGCCAACGGGACAGTGGCGTGCTCCGGTGGCAAGCCAACGGGACAGTGGCGTGCTCCGGTGACAAGCCAACGGGACAGTGGCGTGCTCCGGTGGCAAGCCAACGGGAAAGTGGCATGCTCCGGTGGCAAGCCAACGGGAAAGTGGCGTGCTCCGGTGGCAAGCCAACGGGAAAGTGGCGTGCTCCGGTGGCAAGCCAACGGGAAAGTGGCGTGCTCCGGTGGCAAGCCAACGGGAAAGTGGCGTGCTCCGGTGGCAAGCCAACGGGAAAGTGGCGTGCTCCGGTGGCAAGCCAACGGGAATGTGGCGTGCTCCGGTGGCAAGCCAACGGGACTGTGGCGTGCTCCGGTGGCAAGCCAACGGGACTGTGGCGTGCTCCGGTGGCAAGCCAACGGGAAAGTGGCGTGCTCCGGTGGCAAGCCAACGGGAAAGTGGCGTGCTCCGGTGGCAAGCCAACGGGAATGTGGCGTGCTCCGGTGGCAAGCCAACGGGACAGTGGCGTGCTCCGGTGGCAAGCCAACGGGAAAGTGGCGTACTCCGGTGGCAAGCCAACGGGAAAGTGGCGTGCTCCGGTGGCAAGCCAACGGGAAAGTGGCGTGCTCCGGTGGCAAGCCAACGGGACTGTGGCGTGCTCCGGTGGCAAGCCAACGGGAAAGTGGCGTGCTCCGGTGGCAAGCCAACGGGAAAGTGGCGTGCTCCGGTGGCAAGCCAACGGGAAAGTGGCGTGCTCCGGTGGCAAGCCAACGGGAATGTGGCGTGCTCCGGTGGCAAGCCAACGGGACTGTGGCGTGCTCCGGTGGCAAGCCAACGGGAAAGTGGCGTGCTCCGGTGGCAAGCCAACGGGAAAGTGGCGTGCTCCGGTGGCAAGCCAACGGGAAAGTGGCGTGCTCCGGTGGCAAGCCAACGGGAATGTGGCGTGCTCCGGTGGCAAGCCAACGGGACAGTGGCGTGCTCCGGTGGCAAGCCAACGGGACAGTGGCGTGCTCCTGTGGGAAGCCAACGGGAAAGTGGCGTGCTCCGGTGGCAAGCCAACGGGAAAGTGGCGTGCTCCGGTGGCAAGCCAACGGGAAAGTGGCGTGCTCCGGTGGCAAGCCAACGGGAAAGTGGCGTGCTCCGGTGGCAAGCCAACGGGAAAGTGGCGTGCTCCGGTGGCAAGCCAACGGGAAAGTGGCGTGCTCCGGTGGCAAGCCAACGGGAATGTGGCGTGCTCCGGTGGCAAGCCAACGGGACTGTGGCGTGCTCCGGTGGCAAGCCAACGGGACTGTGGCGTGCTCCGGTGGCAAGCCAACGGGACAGTGGCGTGCTCCGGTGGCAAGCCAACGGGACAGTGGCGTGCTCCGGTGGCAAGCCAACGGGAAAGTGGCGTGCTCCGGTGGCAAGCCAACGGGAAAGTGGCGTGCTCCGGTGGCAAGCCAACGGGAAAGTGGCGTGCTCCGGTGGCAAGCCAACGGGAAAGTGGCGTGCTCCGGTGGCAAGCCAACGGGAAAGTGGCGTGCTCCGGTGGCAAGCCAACGGGAAAGTGGCGTGCTCCGGTGGCAAGCCAACGGGAAAGTGGCGTGCTCCGGTGGCAAGCCAACGGGAAAGTGGCGTGCTCCGGTGGCAAGCCAACGGGAAAGTGGCGTGCTCCGGTGGCAAGCCAACGGGAAAGTGGCGTGCTCCGGTGGCAAGCCAACGGGAATGTGGCGTGCTCCGGTGGCAAGCCAACGGGAAAGTGGCGTGCTCCGGTGGCAAGCCAACGGGAAAGTGGCGTGCTCCGGTGGCAAGCCAACGGGAAAGTGGCGTGCTCCGGTGGCAAGCCAACGGGAATGTGGCGTGCTCCGGTGGCAAGCCAACGGGACTGTGGCGTGCTCCGATGGCAAGCCAACGGGACAGTGGCGTGCTCCGGTGGCAAGCCAACGGGACAGTGGCGTGCTCCGGTGGCAAGCCAACGGGACAGTGGCGTGCTCCGGTGGCAAGCCAACGGGAAAGTGGCGTGCTCCGGTGGCAAGCCAACGGGAAAGTGGCGTGCTCCGGTGGCAAGCCAACGGGAAAGTGGCGTGCTCCGGTGGCAAGCCAAAGGGACTGTGGCGTGCTCCGGTGGCAAGCCAACGGGAAAGTGGCGTGCTCCCGTGGCAAGCCAACGGGAAAGTGGCGTGCTCCGGTGGCAAGCCAACGGGAAAGTGGCGTGCTCCGGTGGCAAGCCAACGGGAATGTGGCGTGCTCCGGTGGCAAGCCAACGGGACTGTGGCGTGCTCCGGTGGCAAGCCAACGGGAAAGTGGCGTGCTCCGGTGGCAAGCCAACGGGAAAGTGGCGTGCTCCGGTGGCAAGCCAACGGGAAAGTGGCGTGCTCCGGTGGCAAGCCAACGGGAATGTGGCGTGCTCCGGTGGCAAGCCAACGGGACAGTGGCGTGCTCCGGTGGCAAGCCAACGGGACAGTGGCGTGCTCCTGTGGGAAGCCAACGGGAAAGTGGCGTGCTCCGGTGGCAAGCCAACGGGAAAGTGGCGTGCTCCGGTGGCAAGCCAACGGGAAAGTGGCGTGCTCCGGTGGCAAGCCAACGGGAAAGTGGCGTGCTCCGGTGGCAAGCCAACGGGAAAGTGGCGTGCTCCGGTGGCAAGCCAACGGGAAAGTGGCGTGCTCCGGTGGCAAGCCAACGGGAAAGTGGCGTGCTCCGGTGGCAAGCCAACGGGACTGTGGCGTGCTCCGGTGGCAAGCCAACGGGACTGTGGCGTGCTCCGGTGGCAAGCCAACGGGACTGTGGCGTGCTCCGGTGGCAAGCCAACGGGACAGTGGCGTGCTCCGGTGGCAAGCCAACGGGACAGTGGCGTGCTCCGGTGGCAAGCCAACGGGAAAGTGGCGTGCTCCGGTGGCAAGCCAACGGGAAAGTGGCGTGCTCCGGTGGCAAGCCAACGGGAAAGTGGCGTGCTCCGGTGGCAAGCCAACGGGAAAGTGGCGTGCTCCGGTGGCAAGCCAACGGGAAAGTGGCGTGCTCCGGTGGCAAGCCAACGGGAAAGTGGCGTGCTCCGGTGGCAAGCCAACGTTAAAGTGGCGTGCTCCGGTGGCAAGCCAACGGGAAAGAGGCGTGCTCCGGTGGCAAGCAAACGGGAAAGTGGCGTGCTCAGGTGGCAAGCCAACGGGACTGTGGCGTGCTCCGGTGGCAAGCCAACGGGACTGTGGCGTGCTCCGGTGGCAAGCCAACGGGACTGTGGCGTGCTCCGGTGGCAAGCCAACGGAACTGTGGCGTGCTCCGGTGGCAAGCCAACGGGACTGTGGCGTGCTCCGGTGGCAAGCCAACGGGACTGTGGCGTGCTCCGGTGGCAAGCCAACGGGACTGTGGCGTGCTCCGGTGGCAAGCCAACGGGACTGTGGCGTGCTCCGGTGGCAAGCCAACGGGACTGTGGCGTGCTCCGGTGGCAAGCCAACGGGACTGTGGCGTGCTCCGGTGGCAAGCCAACGGGACTGTGGCGTGCTCCGGTGGCAAGCCAACGGGACTGTGGCGTGCTCCGGTGGCAAGCCAACGGGAAAGTGGCGTGCTCCGGTGGCAAGCCAACGGGAAAGTGGCGTGCTCCGGTGGCAAGCCAACGGGAAAGTGGCGTGCTCCGGTGGCAAGCCAACGGGAAAGTGGCGTGCTCCGGTGGCAAGCCAACGGGAAAGTTGCGTGCTCCGGTGGCAAGCCAACGGGAAAGTGGCGTGCTCCGGTGGCAAGCCAACGGGGAAATGGCGTGCTCCGGTGGCAAGCCAACGGAAAAGTGGCGTGCTCCGGTGGCAAGCCAACGGGAAAGTGGCGTGCTCCGGTGGCAAGCCAACGGGAAAGTGGCGTGCTCCGGTGGCAAGCCAACGGGAAAGTGGCGTGCTCCGGTGGCAAGCCAACGGGAAAGTGGCGTGCTCCGGTGGCAAGCCAACGGGAAAGTGGCGTGCTCCGGTGGCAAGCCAACGGGAAAGTGGCGTGCTCCGGTGGCAAGCCAACGGGAAAGTGGCGTGCTCCGGTGGTAAGCCAACGGGAAAGTGGCGTGCTCCGGTGGCAAGCTAACGGGAAAGTGGCGTGCTCCGGTGGCAAGCCAACGGGAAAGTGGCGTGCTCCGGTGGCAAGCCAACGAGAAAGTGGCGTGCTCCGGTGGCAAGCCAACGGGAAAGTGGCGTGCTCCGGTTGCAAGCCAACGGGAAAGTGGCGTGCTCCGGTGGCAAGCCAACGGGAAAGTGGCGTGCTCCGGTGGCAAGCCAACGGGACTGTGGCGTGCTCCGGTGGCAAGCCAACGGGAATGTGGCGTGCTCCGGTGGCAAGCCAACGGGAAAGTGGCGTGCTCCGGTGGCAAGCCAACGGGAATGTGGCGTGCTCCGGTGGCAAGCCAACGGGACTGTGGCGTGCTCCGATGGCAAGCCAACGGGAAAGTGGCGTGCTCCGGTGGCAAGCCAACGGGACAGTGGCGTGCTCCGGTGGCAAGCCAACGGGACAGTGGCGTGCTCCGGTGGCAAGCCAACGGGAAAGTGGCGTGCTCCGGTGGCAAGCCAACGGGAAAGTGGCGTGCTCCGGTGGCAAGCCAACGGGAAAGTGGCGTGCTCCGGTGGCAAGCCAACGGGACTGTGGCGTGCTCCGGTGGCAAGCCAACGGGAAAGTGGCGTGCTCCCGTGGCAAGCCAACGGGAAAGTGGCGTGCTCCGGTGGCAAGCCAACGGGAAAGTGGCGTGCTCCGGTGGCAAGCCAACGGGAATGTGGCGTGCTCCGGTGGCAAGCCAACGGGACTGTGGCGTGCTCCGGTGGCAAGCCAACGGGAAAGTGGCGTGCTCCGGTGGCAAGCCAACGGGAAAGTGGCGTGCTCCGGTGGCAAGCCAACGGGAAAGTGGCGTGCTCCGGTGGCAAGCCAACGGGAATGTGGCGTGCTCCGGTGGCAAGCCAACGGGACAGTGGCGTGCTCCGGTGGCAAGCCAACGGGACAGTGGCGTGCTCCTGTGGGAAGCCAACGGGAAAGTGGCGTGCTCCGGTGGCAAGCCAACGGGAAAGTGGCGTGCTCCGGTGGCAAGCCAACGGGAAAGTGGCGTGCTCCGGTGGCAAGCCAACGGGAAAGTGGCGTGCTCCGGTGGCAAGCCAACGGGAAAGTGGCGTGCTCCGGTGGCAAGCCAACGGGAAAGTGGCGTGCTCCGGTGGCAAGCCAACGGGAAAGTGGCGTGCTCCGGTGGCAAGCCAACGGGAATGTGGCGTGCTCCGGTGGCAAGCCAACGGGACTGTGGCGTGCTCCGGTGGCAAGCCAACGGGACTGTGGCGTGCTCCGGTGGCAAGCCAACGGGACAGTGGCGTGCTCCGGTGGCAAGCCAACGGGACAGTGGCGTGCTCCGGTGGCAAGCCAACGGGAAAGTGGCGTGCTCCGGTGGCAAGCCAACGGGAAAGTGGCGTGCTCCGGTGGCAAGCCAACGGGAAAGTGGCGTGCTCCGGTGGCAAGCCAACGGGAAAGTGGCGTGCTCCGGTGGCAAGCCAACGGGAAAGTGGCGTGCTCCGGTGGCAAGCCAACGGGAAAGTGGCGTGCTCCGGTGGCAAGCCAACGGGAAAGTGGCATGCTCCGGTGGCAAGCCAACGTTAAAGTGGCGTGCTCCAGTGGCAAGCCAACGGGAAAGAGGCGTGCTCCGGTGGCAAGCAAACGGGAAAGTGGCGTGCTCAGGTGGCAAGCCAACGGGACTGTGGCGTGCTCCGGTGGCAAGCCAACGGGACTGTGGCGTGCTCCGGTGGCAAGCCAACGGGACTGTGGCGTGCTCCGGTGGCAAGCCAACGGAACTGTGGCGTGCTCCGGTGGCAAGCCAACGGGACTGTGGCGTGCTCCGGTGGCAAGCCAACGGGACTGTGGCGTGCTCCGGTGGCAAGCCAACGGGACTGTGGCGTGCTCCGGTGGCAAGCCAACGGGACTGTGGCGTGCTCCGGTGGCAAGCCAACGGGACTGTGGCGTGCTCCGGTGGCAAGCCAACGGGACTGTGGCGTGCTCCGGTGGCAAGCCAACGGGACTGTGGCGTGCTCCGGTGGCAAGCCAACGGGAAAGTGGCGTGCTCCGGTGGCAAGCCAACGGGAAAGTGGCGTGCTCCGGTGGCAAGCCAACGGGAAAGTGGCGTGCTCCGGTGGCAAGCCAACGGGAAAGTGGCGTGCTCCGGTGGCAAGCCAACGGGAAAGTGGCGTGCTCCGGTGGCAAGCCAACGGGAAAGTGGCGTGCTCCGGTGGCAAGCCAACGGGGAAATGGCGTGCTCCGGTGGCAAGCCAACGGAAAAGTGGCGTGCTCCGGTGGCAAGCCAACGGGAAAGTGGCGTGCTCCGGTGGCAAGCCAACGGGAAAGTGGCGTGCTCCGGTGGCAAGCCAACGGGAAAGTGGCGTGCTCCGGTGGCAAGCCAACGGGAAAGTGGCGTGCTCCGGTGGCAAGCCAACGGGAAAGTGGCGTGCTCCGGTGGCAAGCCAACGGGAAAGTGGCGTGCTCCGGTGGTAAGCCAACGGGAAAGTGGCGTGCTCCGGTGGCAAGCCAACGGGAAAGTGGCGTGCTCCGGTGGCAAGCCAACGGGACTGTGGCGTGCTCCGGTGGCAAGCCAACGGGAAAGTGGCGTGCTCCGGTGGCAAGCCAACGGGAAAGTGGCGTGCTCCGGTGGCAAGCCAACGAGAAAGTGGCGTGCTCCGGTGGCAAGCCAACGGGAAAGTGGCGTGCTCCGGTTGCAAGCCAACGGGAAAGTGGCGTGCTCCGGTGGCAAGCCAACGGGAAAGTGGCGTGCTCCGGTGGCAAGCCAACGGGTAAAGGTGTGCTCCGGTGGCATGCTAATGGTAAAAGTGTGCTCCAGTGGCATTCTAACGGTAAAGGTGTGCTGCGGTCACATGCTAATGGTAAAGGTGTGCTTCGGTGGCATGCTATCGGGAATAGGTGTGCTCCGATGGCATGCTAACGGGAATAGTTGTGCCCGGTGGCATACTAACGGGAAAAGGTGTGCTACGGTGGCATGCTAGCGGGAAATGGTGTGCTTCGGTGGCATGATAACGAGAAAAGGGGTACTCCATTGGCACCACAATGGTCAAGGGACTTGGAAATGTCACATGTGAAGTCATACTCGCATAGTGTCTGTTGCTGCAGGGATCAAAAGAGCGACCCGGTGGAACAAGATGTGGACACTGCGCGGCAGATGGTGGTTTAAGGACAGCAAACAGCAAAATAAGACCAAGCAACAGCAAGAAAACAATCCAAGAATTACCGCAGCAGACAAGTAAGTGATTGTGATTCTTTTAAACGGTGATGTATGATCAGATGAAGTGGAATGCAGTAAGTTTGGAAATATGATTAACATGTTAATAAAGTGTC